>NC_052624.1:64471647-65728314 GCF_016161935.1 Mauremys reevesii | reverse complement strand
AGGGTTGACTTCCTTGCGGGATTAAGCAGTAGAAGAAGCTGGGATACAAAGGACAAAATTCCTTTCCATACCTCTCAAATATAATAGCAAGGGAAGTAAAGAATACTCCACAAGCTTTTTTCAGTGACATTTTCCTCAAAGTTTAACTAGTGTACAGTAAATATCTTCCTCTTTAAGATTTTGTTTAAGATTATGGGACAGACTATGGTTTCTAGACTTTCTCTGCCTTTTAAGATTTGAGTACCACAAAGCAGCCTTATGTTTTATTCAGTTTTGGAAAATGACCCTTTATCCTTAGTAAGGCCTGGTCTACACCAGGAACGGGAGTATGAAAAGTTGACACAGCAATACCAACCTAATCTACGGTGTAGACCAGCACTAGGTCAATAGAAGAATTCTTCCATCTACCTAGCTACCGTTTTTCGGGGAAGTGGACTGCCTATGCTGATGGGAGAAGCCCTCCTGTTGGCATTAGTAGAGTCTACACTGAAGTGCTACAGGAATGTAACTGCACTGTGTTAAGTATAGACAAGCCTGAAGTAATTCGTACCATTTTAAAAGCTACACCAGACTTAGTGTTCAGTGTTTCCCCTCTTAAAACTTTTCTTTCGGCCAAAGCCCAAACCAGCTGATTAGTTGGGTTCTCTTCTCTCTTCTGCCACTGACTCTTTGTAACTTTGGGTAAGTCACTAAGTTATATGTTTCAGTTCTTTTATTTATAAAATGGAGACAATGTTTCCTCTCAGGAATAACTTTGAGGTGCTTGAACTCCAATATCATCTTTCATGTGCTGATATCTTCTTGAATTCCTCACACTCAGGTTTTTGGACTGGATCTTGTCATGACGATGGCCTTAGTAGCACCAATGGGCCTTATGGCTTTGATAGAGCACAAACCTCAGTCTCATACTATTCAGTCTTTGTAGCTTTCAGCACTTTGATCACAAGTCACTGCTGAATCACTTACATGGCCTAATAGAAATACAACATTTCTTTGTTCTTTAACAGGGCCCAGAGGCTGGTTACAGGCAACTCCTTCTCTTCCCAATGTTTCTTTTATATATGTCTGGTGGGGATCTGTCCTGTTCTCAGTATCCATATCAGTAAATTCTGAGAGCCTGCCTGCTGCTTTTTTTTTTTTTTTTTGAAGCACCCCCAGGCACTTTGTTGTTAGCACCCTACTGTATCTTTCCTTTTCAACAAACTTTATAGAAAATATAAAAAAGTTGCAGTGCTTACAGGAGAGAAGTTTCTGGATGAAGAATGCTGAAACAACCGAAGTAATATGGATGCGATATTGGTGGGTACTGGCCTTTCCTTCTATGGGAAGCATCTGTCCTCTTATTCCTCCTTCAGCTTAGTAGGAATCTGTCCTTTTTTGACAAGGATATAACTACAATGATACATATTTTTATCACCTCCAGGCTAGATTACTGTTGTTCACTATGTCTAGGCTTGAAGGTGGAAGCAAAAGCTCCAGCTTCTGCAGAACATGATGGTCTGCTCCTTACCAGAATGACATGCCAAGAACACCTGGCACCTGTTCTATGTGCTCTCCAAAGGCTCCCAATTTCTTCATGGTACCAAATCCAGGTTTTGGTCATAATCTACAAAACTAACAGTTCTCAGCCTAGCTGTATTATAGACTGCTTCTTCATCCATGACCTGAGCCAGAGGTTTAAGGAGCCATGAAAAAATTGGATTAAAACTTTATTTTTTCATTAAAAATATTTTTGGAAGATTTGGTACTTGAGCATCCTAGTATATTTTTGAAACTAGAATTCCTTAATAGCAACTGTGACAGTTTGGAGAATATGTCTGTCAATGTATGAATTCCTTTTTGCTTTATGAATAACATTTATGATTGGAATTTAAGTGTGGATTGGAACTTGCATTTTGTAGGAGAAGCAGATTATGTCTGGAAAGCAGGGGTATCAGCCATGAATGGTTATATCCTGGTGGAATAGTGGGGTTCCTACTAGCAGAGCTATTGACTTTTAACAACTTTCTGCCCCACAAGTTGAGGGGAGGGGGAAGATTTGGAGCGTGGAACATCCAGAATGGATAACAGTTGTTGGTTTTCTTTTAAGTGTCAAACTGCTTTTATAAATGACATCCTTAAGCAAGGGAACGAATCTAACACCAAAAACAGACAACAAAACTGGAAGAGATGGGGAGGAGATGCTCTGGTTTACCCCAAAGACACTGTCCAAGGACTAAGGAGTCGGATGGCCATGGAGGTGGGAAGGGAAAGGTTGTGTTCAGATGTTTGTTTTGTCTGGGTCTGTAACGATCCTGTACTATCAGAGTCAGGTGTTCCTTGGCAAAGTTCTTTTGCAGAGTCTTTATTCCTGAAGAGTTACACTGTAAACCAGAGTGCCCATTGAATGGGAAATTTTGGAGGACTGTGCATCAGTGACTGGGGTGATTTGGAAAGTCTTGGCACTGATATTGGGATTTAGGGTGGTTGAATTACAAAGTCCCACATCCCAAGGAAGGGTTTCAGACAGGGAGTTGCACCCAGAGCGTGCCCTAGAGCTTCAGAGCTGGAGATAGTGTCTGGACTCTGCTCAGAACCAGCTGGCTTGGATGCTAATGGGATCCTAAGGGTGGGTCAGATTTAATATAATCTAGCCACAGTCCATTAGGGGGATTTGGCCAGGGCAATGACAAAGCATGTATCTATTAGACATTATTCACGATTTTGGAATTTTTGCCCTTTTTTGCATTTTTTTTTTTTAAGGAGCCTTGTCTTCTTTCCCTTCCCCTTCATTCCCAAGATAATATCCATTTCCTCCCTAAATTTACCCCTTCAATTGTGTTTGTTTGGATAAAACATTTTACTGAATAAGATATAGTTATCTGTGATACTGACCTTTAATTCACTTGTAACTTTATGGGTGGGAATTGCTTAGCAGTGCTTTATTTTATATCAACATACTGTGGGTGCCTGATCATAAGTCCCTCCTCCTTTTCACAAGTGTTAAGTAATGACAGATTTCTCCTATCTCTGGATTCTTCTACCTGCTGTGCCAAAGGAATACTCCAGATAAAAGAATATGCTTTCTGACATGTTACAAGCACTATTGGGGGAGTAGTTTTAACATTAGCTTGGTACAGCTTGTTTGCTGATTTTTTGCATTGGAGTCATAGAAGTGTAGGACTGGAAGGGACCACAGTAGGTCATCTAGTTCTAGTCCAGTCCGCTGCACTGAAGGCAGGACTACATAATAACTAGACTGTTTCTGACAGGAGTTTCTCTAATCTGTTCTTAAAAACCTCCAGTGATGGAAATTCCACAACCTTCCTAGGTAATTTGTTCTTAACTACCCTGACAGTTAAGAAGTTTTTCCTGATGTCCAACCTAAACCTCCCTTGCTGCAATTCAAGCCCATTGCTTCTTGTCCTATCCTCAGAGATTAATGAGAACAAATGTTTACCCCCTTTCTTGTAACAAGGTACCTTTTACAGGTACTGAAAACTGTTATCATATCCCTTCTCAGTCTTCTCTTCCCCAGACATAACAAACCCAAGTTTTTTCAATCTTTCCTCAAAGATCTTCTAGAGCTTTAATCATTTTTGTTGCTTTCCTCTGGACTTTCTCCAATGTGTCCACATCTCTCCTGAAATGTGGCGTCCAGAACTGGATGCAATACTTCAGTTAATGCCTTATTGTAGAATGGAAGAATTACTTCCCATGTATTGTTTACAACATTCCTGCTGGTACATCCCAGAATATTTGCTTTTTTAGCAACAGTGTTACACTGTTGACTCATATTTAGCTTGTGATCCAGGATGATCCTCCAGATCCCTTTCTGCAATACTCCTTCCCGGGCAATCATTTCCCATTTTGTATTTGTGTAATTGATTGTTCCTTCCAAAGTGAAGTACTTTGCTTTTGTCCTTATTGAATTTCATCCTGCTTACTTCAGACCAGTAATCCTATCCTCCAAAGCACTTCCAACCCCTCCCAATTTAGTATAGTCTGCAAACTTTAAGTGTAAACTCTATGCCATTATTTAAATAATTGATGAAGATATTGACCAGAACTGGACCCAGGACTGATCCCTGTGGGACCCCACTCTATATGCCCTTCCAGTTTGACTTGAACCATTGATAACTACTCTCTAGAACGATTTTCCAACCAGTTATGCACCTATCTTATAGTAGGCTATATTTCCCTAGTTTGTTTATGAGAAGGTCATGTGAAACTATATTTAAAAGCCTTACTATAATCAAGATATACCACATCTAATGCTTCTCCCTTATCCACAAGGCTTGTTACCCTGTCAAAGAAGCTATTAGGTTGGTTTGATGTGATTTGTTCTTGACAAATCTGTGTTGAGGGTTCTGTATCACCTTATTATCTTCTAGATGTTTGCAAATAGATTGCTTAATTATTTGCTCCATTATCTTTCCCAGTAAGCTGATTGATTTGTAATTCCCCGGGTTGTCCTTATTCCCCCTTTTAAAGATTGGCATTAATTTGCCCTCTTTCAGGCCTCTGGAATCTCTCTTGTCTTCCATGAGGTTTTTGAAGTTAAATGCTAATGGCTCAGGTATCTCCTCAGTCAGTTCCTTGAGTATTCTAGGATGTATTTAATCAAGCCCTGCTGACTTGAAGACATCTAACTTCTCTAATTAATTTCTTTCCCGATATTAGCCTCAGATCCTACCCGATTTACACTAGTATTCACTGTTTTAGGGATCGATGGCTACTCACCTTTTTGGTGAAAACTGAAACCGAAAAAAAGACATTTAGCACTTCTACCTGTTTACATATTTTCTGTTGTCTTGTCCTTGATCTTCCTCTTGCTTCAAATGTATTTGTAGAATGCTTTGTTATCCTTTATATCTCTAGTTTAATCTCATTTTGTGCCTTGAATTTCAGATCTGAAAGATTGAAGATCTCCTGGTTAAGACAGGGTGGTATCTTGCCATAGTTCCTATTTTTCCTATGCAGTGGGATAGCCTCATGTTTGAGGGTTTAGCCATATGTTTAAGGGTTTTTTTATTGCTCTCTCATAATGTATGTTCTTTTATCAGCCATATAACTTTTCTCATCTGATATTCTCTTACTTTCGTTAGCCATACTAGCTATGTACTAGTGTATGCATGGCAAGAAGTGTGTTCACTTTAGGAAGTTGAAGATACTTTAACAAAACAAAAACCCTCATCCTACCTACAGACCACCTTCCTTTAGCGAGATGCCAGTGTCTAATAAAGGGTAGACGTACAATAGTTTCAGCTCTGGCAGTAGTCAGTACAATTTAAAAAAAAAATAAAAAAAAATTGGACCCTTGACAACAAAAAACAGATTTTTCTGGACAAAGGTGTCACTGGCCTGAAAAATAATGTGGTGGATTTAAACTAGGATGGAGGTCTACATACCTTACGTAGTGTGGTGTGCTCTCTTAATGGAATGGAAACAGTAACTATATTGTACTGTTTTTCCACTATTCATGTTTTCCTTTTATTCATGTCCATGTATATTCCCCATAGATTTCAGAGCAAGAAGACACATTTAGGATCCTCTATTCTAGTTTCTGCACAAGTACAGGCAATTTTATGTAATGGAATGTCTCTGACATCCATGCCTTCTCATTATGAAAATCCCATGAGTATTATATTCACAAACTATATAACAGAATGTTTTTAACTTGTGTTCTTACTAGAGGCATATTTCATAAATGTATTATTTGCCACCAACTTCTTTTCTATTAAACCTGATTTTTTTCTGCTATATGTTGCGGCTAAGCATTTCAAACCATTAATCGTATTATTTAAAAAAGACCAAAGTGAAGTGTGTTTCCAGGTGTTAATATGTCTGCTTTCCACATCTGTTTTGAAAATATGAGATTTCCATTTGGAATGATGTTGAGTAAAATATTACTGACAGTTTGGTATTTTGAGATGTAGTCTGGGCCATCAGGATTACTATATTTAATGCTGTGCAAGGTAACAGTCCTAAAATGCTTGTGGGGTTGAGGGGAGAAATCTTGCTAAGGAATCTTGGACTTATAAGATCAAGATCAAAAGATGTGAAGGGCAGTTATCTTCCTCCATTTCATGTAATAATAACAAAAAAACCCTCTAAAATGCCCAAATTCTCATTATGGAATGGTTTCCATCCTGCAGATTTATAGGCATGTGCTTAACTTTTCTCACCTGAGGAGTCCCATTCAATTCAGTGGTGCTGTTCATGTGGGCAAAGTTAAACTTGTGCAATAAACTGTTTTCAGGATGGCATCTAGGGTGGGAATATTCGATGAACTGTACTCGCACTATGTAGAAGTCTGATCAGATAGGGCTGCCAAAATGGTAGCAATATTACAGAATGTGCAGGGAACATAAAGGTGAAAATGCATTGGCAGAAAGTGTTAACATAAGCCATTTTAAGAAAACAATCTGACTTATTTGGAGTTTTGAAAAAATTGAATCAAAGAGAATTCGTTTTGAGGGTTAGTCCTTCCAGAAGTTAACGGGTGCACAGAGCTGTTATCTTTTTGAAGGATGGGTTCCAAAATAGAGAGAGATGTGAAAACCCTGCTGGCTGTGCAGACCTGTAAGAATGAGTAAATAAGGAACCAATGCAGAAGCTATGCCAAGAAACTATGTGGAGTCTATTTATAGCTCTTGGCCTTTAGGAGTTATATAAGCTCTATAGCAAAGTGTAAAATTAGTCTTTTTCTTTGTAAAGAAAGTTATACCTTCTGGAATTGGGTGATTTGTATCCTGGGCAAACAGGACTAATATCTTTTCTATAACCTGAGTGGGGGGTGGAAATTCTGTAGCCTGCTAAATTAAGTATATGTAATATATCGGAAGGACAGAACATGCCGTACCGTGGGGGAGTGGCACAATATGTGAAAGAAAATGTAGAATCAAATGAAGTAAAAATCTTAAATAAATCCACATGTTCCATAGAACGTCTGTGGATAGTAGTTCCATGCTCTAATAAGAATATAACAGTAGGGCTCTATTATCAACCACCTGACCAGGACAGTGATAGTGACAATGAAATGCTAAGGGAGATTAGAGAGGCTATCAAAATAAAGAACTCAGTAATAGTGGGGGATTTCAACTATCCCCATATTGACTGGGTACATATCACCTCAGGACGAAATGCAGAGACAGAATTTCTCAATACTTTAAATGACTGCTTCTTGGGGCAGCTGGTACAGGAACCCATTAGGGGGGAGGCAATTCTTGATTTAGTCCTGAGTGGTACGCAGGACTTGGTCCAAGAGGTAAATATAACAGGGCCGCTTGGAAATAGTGACCATAATGTAATAACATTTAACATTCCTGTGGTGGGAAGAACACCTCAGCAGTCTAACACTGTGGCATTTAATTTCAGAAAGGAGAACTATGCAAAAATGAGGAGGTTAGTTAAACAGAAATTATAAGGTACAGTGACTAGAATGAAATCCCTGCAAGCTGCATGGACACTTTTCAAAGTGAGAGGCCCAATAGAGGCCCAACTTAAATGTATACCCAAAATTAAAAAACACAGTAAAAGAACTAAAGAGCCACCATGGCGTAACAACGATGTAAAAGAAGCAGTGAGAGAAAAAGGCATCTTTTAAAAAGTGGAAGACAAATCCTAGCGAGGTAAATAGAAAGGAGCATAAACGCTGCCAAATTAAGTGCAAGAATGTAATAAGAAAAGCCAAAGAGGAGTTTGAAGAATGGCTAGCCAAAAACTCCAGAGGTAATAACAAAATGTTTTTTAAGTACATCAGAAGCAGGAAGCCTGCTAAACAACCAGTGGGGCCCCTTGATGATCGAGATACAAAAGGAGCACTTAAAAACAATAAAGTCATTGTGGAGAAACTAAATGAATTCTTTGCTTCAATCTTCATGGCTAAGGATGTTAGGGAGATTCCGAAACCTGAGCTGGCTTTTGTAGGTGATCAATCTGAGGAATTGTCACAGATTGAAGTGTCACTAGAGGAGGTTTTGGAATTAATTGATAAACTCAACATTAAGAAGTCACCAGGGCCAGATGGCATTCACCCAAGAGTTCTGAAAGAACTCAAATGTGAAATTGCGGAACTATTAACTAGGGTTTGTAACCTGTCCTTTACCAGAAGTTTTTCCCCTAGCAGTACCTATAGCAGGGAGCGCCCCCAGCGACCCCTGGAGTGGCGTCTGCCTGGTGCTCCCCCCCCACCCCCCAGTTCCTTCTTGCCTGCCAGTGAAGGTGCGTTGGAACTGCTCTGCTCCAGCTTTGCTGTAGCTTGTCCCCAGAACTGTTCGTTCATTCAACGTTAGTACCTGTAGTTAGTTAGCTGTTTAGTTAGTCATTGAGCCTGGGTTTTAAGTCGTGTGGCTCTTGTAGGCGTTCTATGCCAAGAAGTGACCCGCACACAGACTGTCTGTGCTGCTTGGGAGAAACCCATATCAGCAAAAGATGCAAGATTTGCAAGTCATTTAAGCCTCAGCCCAAAAGAGAGAGAGAGATTAGGCTCCAGGCCATCCTGATGGAGTTGGCGCTAACCCCGACCCTGGCACGTTGCTCCGAACCAGTACCTGGCACTGTGGCATCGGTACACAGCGATCCTCCAGTATCATCAACCAGTTGGCACTGCTCCACATCCACAGGACACACCAAGAGGACCAAGAAAACTCCCTCTTCGCAGCGGCACTGAGGGAAATCTGGGACAGAGGCTAGGCTTATGTCAGGCAGTCCTCGATCCCCACCACGCCCCAAGCCTCTAACTCAAGTTCAGCGGAGTAGTCTGGCCCCTTCGGAACCGGCCTCTCCGGATGTCTGGATGCCTTCCATGCCTGAAGCCCTCCAGGGCCGGGACGTCATGTCTGTGCTGGTGCCCGCAGCGCCGCCAATGTCGGCCTCGCGCTCCAGAGGCAAACTGCCATGTTAGCCCAAAACAGTTTTACTATGGTCTACACAGATCAGAAGATGGGCTGTCTGCAGATCCCACCCCATCCCACATCTATCATTCATTAAGACAGAGGCTGAATAAGATGTAACACACAAATATTTATTATGTCACTAGTCAGTAAACTAAACAAGGACCCCTTCAGACAATAAACAACATAAGCAAGACACACTCAGTTGTTAAGTTACCAGAGTGTGAAGCTTGGAGCCCTTAAACCCCCTTAATCTATGGATGTAAAACAGGGGAAAACCACAATGGGTATTACAATACCATATGCTGAAGACGGGGACACAATGACAAAAACTCAGGATACCGACAGGGAAAGCGGTGAAAATCAGGGGTGCTGGACACCAAACAGGATCTCAGGAACTGGGTGGTATTCTCCCTCTGGGCAGGTCTTCTCCCCCTTGGGCAGATCTTCTCCCTTCAGTAGGTCTTCAGTGCTTGCCCACGCTGTCTCTACTTGACATCACAGTCCAGTGCAAGTATGTGCTCACTAATGGTGTGTAGCAGTTGAGTGCAAGTATGTTAAATAGGGACCAAGAATCTGAAGTCCTATGAGTCCTAGTCCCTCTGGGGCTCCTCGCAGCTAGCTGAACTGTGTGGGACATTGTCTGCCACTCAGATGGAGAGCCCTGAGTGATAGGCCTGCCACTCACTAAATAATCTGCAGTTGCTAGGCAGATTATGACTGTCACATGACTTGAACTGCCCTGACCATTCCCCTCCTTGATTTGAAAAAGGCTGAAAGGGCACTAAATTATCTGAGGAGATCCAAGATGGAGGCTTAGCTGTCCTTTTACAAATCCAAGGTGGACATTACATAAAACAAGTCAGAAATAGATTTTACACAACAGCCGCTGGGATCTCCACAGTCGCCTCCAGCCTGGTACAGGTCTCGGTCAAGGGAGTGATCCTGATGCCAATCACCACCCAGCAACCACTCGGGGTAGAGTCCAGGTGGATCGCCCTCGTGCCGACCAGACTGTCTGGCTGGGTTCCGTCCGGCTGGGGCTCGCGGCACTGCTCATCCTCAAGGAGTGAATATTGAATGGACTGCGGCGGGCGTCGCCATCGGTCCTCGTTTCGGAGAGGGTACCGCAGTCGGTCATAGCACAGTCGTTGACGCCATTCCCGCTCAGACTCCCGCTCCACGTCTCCACCAAGACACCACAGCCCTGGGCATTGATTGCTGGTGTCTCGCTGTCGCGGGTCCGCCTCTCGAGGCCATTCACGGAGCAGCTATTTCCGTCGGTACTGGTCCTCCACGTCGAAATCGCAGTCCCGTGGCTGTCGTAGATCCCGGCAACTCCGCTCCTCCTGGTCCACAGACAGCAGCGAATCTTATGCCAGCCCGGTCTCCCTTCGCAGCCATCCTTTGATGGGCCAGGCCAGCCAACCTGGACAGCCGGCTCCGCTGGTGCCACAGTAGGTGCAGTGGCACTGAGCGTCGTGGCCCACCAAATGGTACCAGTGGGCACCATGGCCTCTGGCGCAGCCCCTGGTGGGAGCTCGCTCGGTGGCTGGAGCTTCGGAAGCCTCCCTCTCCGGACCCTCCAGAAAGGAGTCGGTGGGACATATGTCCTCGGCACCATGCCCGGAGTCTGACCAGGTGGTGGACCCCCCAGTGCCGGCCAACACTCAGAGCACCGCACTGGCCTCTTCACCCTGCCTGGAGGAGGTGATTGCAGCCCCGTCCCCTTCGTCCCGCAGGAGGACTTTAGGGCCCACCAAGTACTCTTAAAGAGGGTTGCAGCAAGCCTACACCTCCAGGCAGAGGAGATGGAGGAGCCCTCGGACTCCCTGTTTAACATGTCGTCCCCATTGGCACTGGGTAGGGTGGCCTTGCCCCTCCATGAAGGGGTGGCTAAGATTTCAAATGCCCCATGGCAAACACCGGCCTTGTTGTCCCCATCTCTAAAATGACAGAATGCGCAAATACTTTGTACCCACTAAGGGGTATGAGTGCTTGTATACCCACCTGGTGCCCAACTCCTTGGTGATCGAGTCGGTAAACCATAGGGAACGGCAGGGTCAGCCAGCCCTGACCCCAAAGAACAAAGACTCTGAGACTGGACTCTTTTAGAAGGAACATTTATTCATCTTCGAGCTTCCAGTTACAAATTGCGAACCATCAGGCTCTCCTGGGCCAGTACAAATTCAATCTGTAGGACTCCCTGCCTAAGTTTGAGGACTTCCTCCAGCAGCATGATAGGAAGGAGTTTAAGGCGCTAGTGGAGGAAGGGGCAGTGGCCGCTAAGGTGTCCCTGCAGGCAGCCTCAGATGCTGCGGACACAGCCACATGATCAGTGGCCTCCACGGTGTCCATGAGACAGGCGTCATGGCTCCTGCTGTCTGGGCTGTCCAGCGAGGAGCAACAGCGCAGTCTTCCATGCAGGATCTCCCATTTAATGGGAAGGCTCTCTTTGCGGAGGAAACAGATACAAGACTGCATGGAACAAAAGACTCCTGCACGACCCTCCAGACTCTGGGCCTCTATGTCCCATCTCCGGCAAAACTTAAATTCAAGCTGCAGCACACTCCTGCCCAGGCCGCCGTCCTAAAGTACGAGGCTGCTTATAAGAAGCAGAAGGACTATAAGAGATGCCCTCAGAGGCAGTCTCGGCCTGCCCCGCAGGCGGGGAAAAGGCGTTTTTGATGGGACGCTTGGGGGCACCCTGCCAGTCCTCATCAGGGATCCGCCCCCAATAAAGCTTCCCTTCTCCAACCAGTTGTGTGCTTTCCTCCCGGAATGGTTGTGGCTGACCTCGGACTGATGGGTCCTCAACACCATTTCCGGAGGTTACACCCTCCAGTTTTCTTCCTCCCCGCCCAACCACCACCCGTCCCTCCTGGGAACCCCTTGCACGATGCTCTGCTCGAGCAGGAGGTGGGGCGGTTCCTAGGACTAGGAGCGATGGAAGTGGTGCAAGAGGAGTTCATGGGCAAGGGGTATTTCCTTATCCCGAAGGCCAAAGGGAGGCTCAGGCCCATCCTGGACTTCTGAGGTCTGAACCAGTACATGGTGAAGTTCAAGTTCCGCATGGTCTCCCTGGGCACCTTCATCCCCTCCCTGGATCCTGGGGACTGGTATGCTGCCCTCGATCTACAGGACATGTACTTCCACATCCACATATTGGAGGGGCACAGATGCTTCCTCTGTTTCATGATGGGACAGAATCATTACCAATTCACAGTCCTCCCGTTTGGTCTGTCCACTGCCCACAGAGTGTTTACAAAATGCATGTCAGTGGTAGCGGCCTACCTCAGACGGCGGGGGGGAGATATTCCCCTATCTGGACGATTCGCTTGTCAAGGGCATCTCCTGGTCGCAGGTGAGGGATCACGTGATGCTCCTTCTGTCCATGTGCACCGCCTTGGGCCTATTGGTAAACAATACCAAGTCCGCGTTAGTCCAGGTCCAATGCATAGAGTTTATCGGGGTGCTCCTGGACTCAGTCGGCCAGGGCCTCTCTCCTGCCACAGGTTTGAGACCCTGAAAGATCTCACTGACTCAGTCACAAGGTTCCAGGTGACAACAGCCAGGGTTTGCTTGCAACTCCTGGGTCATATGTCGGCGTGCACATATGTGGTCTGTCACGCTAGACTCAGCATGAGGCCCCTCCAGCTCTGGTTGGCCTCGAAGTTCTCCCAGGCCATGGACAGGATGGATAAGGCCCTCACTGTGCTGGACTCTGTGATCACCTTACTACGGTGGTGGTCCGCCTCAAACAACATGCTCCAAGGGGTCTCATTCAGGGACAGGATCCCGTCGTTGGAGTTGGTGTCTGATGTGTCGGACCCCATGTGGGGAACCCATGTGGGGAACTTTCAGACCCAGGGCCTGTGGTCAGCTCAAAACCTGACCCTACATATAAACGTCAAGGAGCTCAGGGCAGTGCAGCTGGCATGTATGGCCTTCTGCTCACACCTGGAGGGCAAGGTAGTCAGGGTCCTCACGGACGACATGGCCTCGATGTTCTATATCAACAGGCAATGTGGGGCCTGATTCTCTGCCGCGAAGCCCTCAGGCTGTGGGACTTCTGTATATCCCACAACATCCACCTGAAGGCCTTCCACCTACCTGGCTTCTGGAACGAGAGGATGGATCACTTGAGCAGGGACTTTTCTTCACAACACGAGTGGTCCCTTCACCCGGAAGTGGCCCACCGGCTCTTCTGAAAGTGGGGAACTCCCTAGGTGGACCTATTCGCAGCTCAGCAGAACCAATGATGTTCCTGGTTCTGCTTCTTGGGGGGGGGCCTGGAGAGGGGTGCTAGCTCCAATGCCTTTCTCCTGTCCTGGTCAGGCTGGCTTCTCTACGTCTTTCCCCCATTCCTTCTAATCAGCAAGGTCCTGGAGAAGATAAAATCGGACAAGGCCCGGGTCCTCCTGATTGCCCCGGCGTGGCCCAGGCAGCATTGGTACGGGACCCTCATGAGCCAGGTGGTTGCCGCTCCACCCGGACCTGCTCTCTCAGGACTAGGGCCACCACCACCATCTCACCTAGCAGCTCTTCACCTCATGGCTTGGCTGCTCAGTGGTTCGGTGGAGGGGAAAGGATGTGCTCAGAGCATGCTCGGTGCATCCTCCTCGAAAGTAGACAACCCTCCACTCGCTGCGCTTATTTGGCAAAGTGGTCCTGGTTTTCTAGGTGGTCGATGGACCAGGGTGTCTCCCTGGTGACCGCCTCGATCCAGCTTATCCTTGATTACCTCCTCCACTGGAGGGCCCAGGGCCTGGCGCCCTTGTCAGTCAAGGTGCACCTGTTAGCCATATCGGCCTTCCATCCGCTGGTGCAAGGGCACACAGTATTTTTCCATGCTATGACTGGCCGGTTCCTTAAGAGGTTGGACTACCTTTTTCCGTATTCTAGACCCCCCCCCCCCGATCCCGCAGTGGGACCCAAACTTGGTATTGGCTCGTCTCGTGGGGTCTCCGTTCGAACCACTGGCCACGTGCTCCTGGTTGCAATCACGTCAGCCAGGCGAGTCTCGGAGCTCAGGGCCCTGACCTCCGAGCCACCGTATACGGTCTTTCATGAGGATCAGGTCCAGCTCTGCCCACGCCCCATGTTCCTCCCAAATGTGGTCTCTGCCTACCACATGGATCAGGACATTTTTCTACCGATCCTCTGCCCCAAGCCTCACACGTCCAGTGGGGAGTGCCATCTCCAGATGCTCGATGTGCGGTGGCTTGTGGCTTTCTACCTCGAGCAGACTAAACCGTTCAGAAAGTCCTCACAACTGTTCATTGCCTCAGCTGGCAGCGCGAGGGGCCAGCCGATTTCCACTCAGTGGCTTTCCAATTGGATCACTTGATGCATTCATTCCTGTTATGAGCTGGCAGGTGTTCTCCCACCACCCATTGTGAGGGCACACTTGACCCGGGCACAAGCCTTGTCGGCTGTCTTCGTGGCCCACGTCCCCATACAGGACATTTGTAGGGCCGCCATGCTGTCTTTGGTTCACACGTTCACCTTGCACCGTGTGATTGTCCCCCAGACCAGGGATGACGCTGGGTTCGGCAGAGCTGTCCTCTGTCCTGGGAACTTGTGAACTCCTACTCACCTCCAACAGATATAGCTTGGAATCACCCATTGTGGAATACACATGAGCAATCATTCGGCGAAGAAAAGCCAGTTACCGTTTCCGTAACTGGTGTTCTTCGAGATGTGTTGCTCATTTCAAATCCACATCCCACCCTCCTTCCCTCTGTCGGAGTTGTCTGGCAAGAAGGAACTGAGGGTGGGAGGAGCATGCAGAGGTGGCATTAGACTTGCTGGGGCCCAGAGCCAAAGCCCAAGAACTTCAGCCCTGGGTGACAGGGCTCAGGTTTTGGCTTTGGCCCCCCTGCCCAGGACGGTGAGGCTTGGGTGGGCTTAGGCTTCCGTCCACCCTTCTGGAGTTAAGTCGTCATTTTTGTTATCAGAAAGGGGTCACGGTGCAGTGAAGTTTGAGAACCCCTGCTCTAGAGTCTAGTTCAAATCAGTAAGTGACCCATGCTGTAGAGGAAAGCAACCCTCTGAAATCTCTGCTTATCTGATCTGGTGGAAGATACCTTCCTAACCCCAAATACAGTGATCAGTAAGACACTGAGCATGTGAGCAAGACCCACCATCCAGACACTTGGGAAAGAGTCGTCTGTAGTAACTGAGAGCCCTCCTCCACTAGTGTCCCATCTCTGACCATTGGAGATATTTGCTAATAGCAGTTGCAGATGGGCTGTATAACAATCTCATCATATCATCCCCTCCATAAACGTATCAAGCGCACTCTTAAAACCAGTTAGGATTTTAGCCCCAGTACTTCCCTTGGAAGGCAGTTCCAGAACTTCACTCTTCTGATGGGTAGAAATGTGTCTAATTTCAAGCCTAAATTTACTGATGGACGGTTTATATACACTTGTTATGTCAACGTCGGTCTGTAACTTAAATAACTTCTCTCCCTCCCTGGTGGGTGTGTGTGTGTGTGTATAAAGAGAGAGAGAGAAATCATATCTCCCCATATCCTTTGTTTTATTAGGCTAAACGAGCCAAGCTCCTTAAGTCCCCTCATGTAAGGTAGGTTCTCCATTCCTCTGATCATCTTAGTAGCCCTCTGCACCTGTTCCAGCTTCGTACACAGCGTTCCAAATGAGGTCTCACCAGTGCCTTGTATATATTGGTAATGCTATCCTTAGTTCAAAATTTATATCCTGGATAGGACCTTAGATGGTACTACTGTTTCCCAACAGGACACCCACTTGTCATGAACTACCATTTATCCAAATGTGACTGTCTCATCAGTTCAGAATTGAATGCCAAAAGCTCATACCTCACTGAACTCTGAATCCTGCAAGAAAAAATTCCTATAGTTATCAAAGGTATTGAAGTTTGGGATACTATATGTTAGCTGAAAAGCATATAGTAAAAGTTCTCTGCCCCTTTTCCGCATGAAACTGTTCTATTTATACAGATGCTAATGACGAGGAGTCTGTTAGATAGAAAGGCATTGGCAAATATCTGATGCTTGGCCTACTTCACATGAAGAAGAAAAATTTCTAAAATTTGAACAGTTCATTTACTCACAAATGTTCTTTGCGCAAACTTTTTCCACTTAAGGTTCAATTTCTACCTTTTTAAAAAATTGTATAAAGATAGTTACCATATACATTAAAATAAAATGTTTACCAGCTGACTGAACACTTGTAACAGCTACTCCACTCCTCCAAATAAAGTTTTATTTTGGGTATGAAACGATATAACTTTAATTACATTGATATGACTGGCATATGTTTAGTTTGAGCCTTTGTTATGGTGTTTTTAAATAGCTTCCATGCAGCTTGCAGGCATTTCACTCAGATTTAACTAGCTTCCCCATTTTTTTGTAATTCCTCTTTTTGGAGTTAAAATAGGATAAAGAGGAATTTATGAACAAATGTTTAGTGGGAAGAAGGTTGGATTCATACTTTAACAAATGTTGCAGTTCAAAATGATTAGTTTTAGTAGATGCTTGATTATTTGGAGGGTGAATGGACGGTAATTGTTATATTTCAGTAACGTTCAGAAGCTGCAATCAGAATTGGGGGATTGTGCTAAGGCACTGTATTAACATGTTGGAAGACAGGGTCCCTTCTCTAAGGAGATGTCAACTTTGACATGTCATAAAATGGCTGCTGTTGTTGCATGTTACTTCTCAGAAAATGCATTGGGACAAATAGGTAAACCTCATAGGACACTTTGTACTTTAAAATACATATAACTCTTAAGCCACTATGTGTAATTTAGTTTTTGGAGTTGTCCAGTGTCAAGATGGTGATCCTATCCAAGTTAGCAAAATGGTTAAAACCCCGTACTTAAGGTAGATTGAAACAGAAGGGGGACTCCCACAGCACCAGCCAGTGATGAAGGGGAGCTGTGGAAGAGCTCTCCTTAAGGTCCTGAAAAAGAGAAAGGAGGGCATGGAGCTTGAAAACTTGAAGATTTATTCCTTGGCTTAGTGCCCCACGCCCTTGCATCAGTCCTAGCTTGTGCAGGAAACATTGGTAATATACACATATATATGAGCATCATACTAAATGTATATTTCTGCACACCATATTTGAATAGAAGAATGGGATGAGCATTGTAAATCCAGTCTACCACAACAATTTATTTAAGGGACAGGCCAACTAAACATCATAGGATATTTTGAGGATTTTTAGAAACCTGTTTTCCTTATTTTATATTACTAACAATACTTTAGATCAGAGGTGGGCAAACTAAAGCCCACAGACCACATCTGGCCTGTCAGGCCATTTAATCCAGCCCTCAGCTTCCGCCGGAGAGCGGGGTTGGGGATTTGCCCCGCTCTGGTGCTTCAGCCAGGGAGCAAGTTCGGGGGCTTCCCCTGCTCCACATGACTCTCAGGAAGCAGCCGGCATGATCCCCCTCTGGCTCCTACATAGTACACCGAGGCATGGCCAGGCGGCTCAGAGCACTGCCCCATCCACAGGCACCACCCCTGCAGCTCTAGTTGGCTGTAGTTCCTGGCCAATGGGAGCTGCAGGGGTAGTGCCTGAGGATGAGGCATCACCTGCGGACGGGGCAGCGCGCCGAGCCGCCTGGCCGCACCTCGGAGCCACAGGGGGGACATGCTTCTGGAGCCTGTGCCCCTGAGACCCCACCGTGCCCCAACCCCCTGCCACAGCCCTGATCCCCACCTCCCCCCTTCTAAACCCCTTGATCCCAGCCCAGAGCCCCCTCTTGTACCACAAGCCCATCATCCCTAGCCCCATCCCAGAGTTTTCACCCCACCCTATGCCCCAACAGCCTGCCCTATCCCTGATCCCCCTCCCACCCTCTGAACCCATTGGTCCCAGCCCGGAGCACTCTCCTGCACCCCTCTCCCATACTCCAACTCCCTGCCCCAGCCCATATCCCCCTCCTGCCCTCCGAACCCCTCAGTCCCAGCCTGGAGCCCCTTCCCACACCTCAAACTCCTCATTTCTGACCCCACCCCAGAGCCCACACCCCTATCCCCAATTTCATGATCATTCATGGCCTGCCATACCATTTCCATAACCCTGTGTGGCCATTAGGCCAAAAAGTTTGCCCACCCCTGCTTTAGATAAATGTCATTATTAAAAATCCCTTAATTATTTTAAACTATTTATTCTATTTAAGGTAGGCTAATCAGTTTCACTTTCATGTCCTGACAGACTGTCATAATTACAGCTCTAGCAAATTCAGGGTCCATTTTGGTCAATTTCACAGTCGCATTTCAAAAATAGTCAGTTTCACAGTTTACGTCTGAAATTTCATGGTGTTATAACCAGGTGGTCCTGACCCAAAAGGGGGTCATGGGGGTTGCAAAGCTATTGTAGGGGAGGTCATAGGATTACCGCCCTTACTGCCCAGCTCTGAAGGCAGCACAGCCATGGAGCTTCATGCAGCTGGGGTAGGTTCCCGGAGATATGTCTGATCTGACCCTGGGAGTGGGGAAGAGGAAGTCCCCCAGCCCAGCCAGGACTAGCAGCTGGAGCCCGGCGCACAGTAGGAGCCACTGGTTGGGGTGCCCCCAGCAGCACAGGGGAGATCAGACCCACCTCTTCTACACTAGCTAGATATCACAGGGGAGATCAGATTTCATGGTCTGGGATGTATTTTTCACAACCATGAATTTGGTAGGGCCCTAGTCAGAATATGGCAGTACTTGGATTGTAGATAGTGCAGGGGATGTTTGTTTATAAAATCTTTCTTCCTTGTAATTTAAAAAAAGTCTTTTGAAACATTTCTCTTGATCTAGCCTTTTATATTATGTTTTTATAAAACTTAAGTATTATGCTAGATTGATCTTAGTGCTAAGATAGTCTAGAATACCACATGAAAGTCCTTGCAGAGTCTTGCCTACCAAATGCTAAAAAGACTAGTGTAATGTTAATTCCTGTAATCTTCTATGCACAATTCTAATTGTGCATTAGTGAACAACAGTTAATCTTTCTGTTTTTCATCTAAGTTCATGTTTGAAATGAATTTTTATGGCAGTGCTTAATCCCATTAAAACGCAAAAACATTTAAATGTTTGGATGGATTTAATAATTGATAAGATTCAAAGTCATGAGTTAGGCTTAAAAATATGAATTTGGCCTAAAAATCACATTTAAACACACAATTTGGGTTCTTTTTATTTGCCTTCTGGCTTTTGAGCCTTTAGAGTTCATATTTTCAACCTTTTCTCCACAACTGTGAAGACTAGAAACTTTTCTTAATGGAACCTAAGAGTCTTAATTAGTAACAGGAGCTGAGTCTTTAAGAAAACACAAGTCTGGTTGTAATCGGTGTTTTGTTTTTTTTAAAGGGAGTTGACATCACTATAATTTTTCAAGATACCATCTATGCAGAGTTTTCGCTTTTCTAGCTTAGTTTTTTAGTAAGAAACCAGAGGAACTTGTCCGATCAGCCAGAGTGGAGTAGGGTTCAAACCAGGCTTCCCTACTCGCCATTATGCATCATCTCCTGCAGAGTGTAAATGCTTCCCAGACAATGTTGTGTTGCTTAAATAATCAAGAGCCAGTTTCCTAGTAGCCCATCTTTGTCCTGTTTGATCTTGAATTAAGGTGGGTAGAATTTGACATTAGTTACTTTTTGATAGGATTAGGTGATCATTCAAATTAATGCTTTTTGGATTTCAAGCATATCACACTCCCTAATAGCATGTGTTTTTAAAATAGTTTCATCCACTCATTGAAGTTAAAATTCTTTCTTTATAGATTTATAAACTTGATGTGTAATGAATGTTCTCCATTTTTCTGTTTCACCTCTCTAACAATAAGCCAAATTATGACAACTCTGTCACATTACTTGTATGTTCCTATTTTGAAATGTTGTTACCTTTATTTCAGAATAAATATTTAAACAAGGCAAAGCATAGATTCCTCATTCAAGGTTATGTCAATGCTAGGTTTGAAATTCAGTAGCAGTCAGTTTTCAGTTATCCAAGAGGAGGAAAAAAACATGAGTAGAAACCTTTATTTTTCTTTTCCAGAATTTATCCAGCAATTATGGCAACTTTCTAAATTCATTTTCTCTTTTTGTTGGAGATCAAGCATGAGAGTAGTTCTCTCTCCTCCCCACAAAAAATGAAAAGTAATATAAGGCACTTTTAGAATAGGTGTCTTCTCAGCTATGTAACTGTATCATTGCTAGTGAACTGCCATAATCCCACATTTGAAGCTAACTGCCAAGTAATTTTAACTACCTTAGGGATTTTTGAGGTGCTGACTTTTGTCTTTGAGTAATAAATACTAAAATGTGCTGCCTCCCTCTATGCACTGCAGCTCTGACGGTATCTTGGGGGTTGGAGGACGAGATGAGAAATTGAAATTGCTTTGGGGATTTACTTAAATCTGAAAAGAGAATGTATTTGAAAACAAGCAAAAAAAATTGTTGGCTTAAAAAAAAATTGAAAATGCAGGTCTGTATGTCAGTGTTCATTAATCTGAAAGCCATGAGTAAATCTTTCTTTTGTTGCGTGAGTGAAAAAAGTGTTTTTTTAAAATGGTAAAATGATAGATAGTATGGCAACATTAAATTTAATAAACACATTTTAGTGGCCAGTATAATCAAACAGTGTTCTTTCTGCAATCTGCTAGAAATGTTTTGGTACATTCCCCTGTAGGAAAAAACAAAGAATTTCCACTTGCTTTTAAAGCATGTTTAGGGCTTCACTGAAAAATTCCAAGAATCCAAATGTAATTTGTGTGTAACTTGTTCCAAAGCTCAACACATTTCAAGAAGATGAACTTAAATGCTGTACTGAAAGGGTGTTTTTTAAAGCTAATTCTGCTACAGCATGCTGTACAGAAGCAATTTATTAGGTTTTAATTTCCTGTAGTTAGCCTTTAGCAGTCAACATAATGAAAAAATGATCTTTCACCATTTTCACTGTGAACTTGTACGCATAAACTAATTCCAGTATTTGCCAGATGTGGGAAATATTCTGTGCTAGCCTTCTGAAAGTCAGTGTTATCTTCTGTCCTCTTTAATTTCTCACATGTGGATTCTAAACACTGTCTTCAAAAGGATATTAGTCTGAGACCACCCAAAAGCACCTAACTCCCACTTGTCTCCTGCACTATCTTTTCTATGTCTGCGAGATCAATTTGTCAATTACATCCACATATCGGGCTTTTCTGTGCATATATGCAGTAAGCAAAAAGCTGGTGAAAGTTGAATTTCATGTTTTCTGCTGATCTTATTTTTTCCTGTCCAACATCCCAAGTTTTGCATTTTCCATTAAATTTGTGACCATAATGAAAATATTGCAGCCTGGTTTCATGAGTTACACTTTAACTTGTCACATAAAACGTAGATCACACCTGTTGATACACATAGTATTAACATTCTCTGAGCTGGGAAAATCCTCACTATTACATTCCTCCAAACTTTTCCCCCTCCAAAGAAACAAATGGATTTTGCTTTAATTTATGGCCTGATCCTGAGGTGTGCCGAGTACGTGGGAATTGGCATCTTTCAGGATCATGCCCTGAATGACTGTACAGAGCTATCATAATTGCTTAGTGAGAGCATGTTTGTTACAGACTACATAAATGTAATAACTCGGTGATTCTTTGGTTTAATATCCCTGCTTCCTAAAATATAAAATGTACAGTATTTGGGAGATGGGATTTTATTCTTTAACTTTTTCATGAATCATACAGAATGCTAAAACAGATTTTTTTTATTTAAAAAAACACCCTTTTTTCCCCCTCTTACCACAGGATAATGAAAAGAGGACCCCTTTACATGCTGCTGCCTATCTGGGAGATGCAGAAATTATTGAACTACTTATTTTATCTGGTATGTTCTGTTCATGTTAATGAAAAAAATTCTGTGCGCACTTTAAATGTACTTTTAGTTTGCATAATTTTATCAGGCTATTTAATGTACTAAGAATTCAGTTGAAATTTGGGGATTTTTGTACTTAAACCTTAGTTTACAGACTCCTTAATTCAAACCACTATTTTAATAATTTTCAGTTAATATAAAAAGTACCTGCTAGTGGTAAACTTTCTCTGTAATGTCTGCTATTTATTAGTATTTATAACCAAATTCAGTTGGTTCAAAAGTCTGGACTGAGCTGTATTTAAATGCGTGTAGTTAATATCTAAATGTTAGCATACATTTTTTACTTTAGTGAATTTAGAAAAATGAGTAGATGTTAACATTGAAAATGGCATTCAAAAGTGCTGATATTTCTACAGATTAAGAACATTTTTTTTCTAGTTATCTTTTGCTAACTCATATACACACAACATTTTTAGGACCTGATAAGAATGAAATAGGAATTTAAAAATCATTTTTCATGTTTTACTACTTCACTTGCAATACAGAATGCAAGTAGTGAGGCAGTATGATCTAGTGGTTAAACCAAGAGATCAGAGTTATTCTAGCTCTGCAATTGATTCGCTCTGACCTTGAACAAGTCCTTAATAACATCTATGTGTGTTACCGCACCATGGTAGTTTTGAGGCTTTATTTGTGATTGTAAAGTGCTTTGAGATCCTGCAGTGGAAGAAATTACAGAATTATAAAGTACAGAATCTCTTTAATCTGCACTTCACTAAACAATATACCTTATCTGCTCAAAAACTTCAGATCTTTTCCCACATCTCAGCTTTAAAAGTAATAGAATTTACTTCAGTGAGGTATGTTATAGGAGAGCTGGTAGCACTTCTCATTTTAAGATCCTATTTTCTGTTGCTTATAACTTTGCAGGACTTCAATCATTTTGATTGAAAACTTCCATGCTAAATGTCTGCCTGAGGCTGATTTTTTTTGGGAAACTTTCAGCCATAATGGTTTAGCCATTTGAGACCAAGATTAGAGAAAAGTATGTTATTTTGCCCATGTTAAAAATTGATAACTTTTTCTTTGAGAGGCTTGAATGCACCCCAAGCTTTGCACTAGGGACTTGAAATTTGAAAGAGGTGATGGCCTTTGTGTCTATCAGGGATGTGCCTTTTGCCACCTGTGTGAAAAATTTGGCCCAGTTTTAAGCCTTTCAGAAACCAGAGTTCACACACACTCAGCAGAGACTTGGTAGAGCTTCACAGTTCCCTGAAGATTCCATCCATAATGGGCATGTTCCAGCCCAGGGCTGCCAGGGCTAAGCGGACTTTCCTTGCCATTTCAGTTTTCAGATGCTTGGGGCCATGCCAGGTCCAGGCACCAGAACTGAGAGCAGCCAGCCTATTTCTCAGCTCTCTGTGCCCTCCCGCTGAGTGCAAGTAGCATGAAGGAGGAAGCTGCATTATTTGAATGCAAAAGGAAAAAGAACCTGGCCTGGAGGGCTGGATACGAGGAGTAGATTGGGACAGCGAGTCTGGTGGCAGGGTCTATCTCAGACTAGCTTGATAAGGAGATTTGTACTGAGAGACGGTGGGAAACAGGGAGGTGGGTGGGTGGGGGAGCAGACTGAGAGCCAGTGGATGGAGGGGAGACTGAGACTGGATGAGGAACTGAAAGGGACAACTGGGACTGGCTGGGCAAAGAGCTGGGGTGGGCGGGGGAGGGGGTGACATGGGACACCAAGATTAGATGGGGAGCTCTGAGAAGGAGATGGAAACTGGGGGCCAGTGGGGATGGGGCTACAATTGGAGGCCAGAGGGAAGACAAATCAGACAAGGAGATGAGGGGAAACTGGGAATGGCTAGGTAAGGAAATTGGGAGAAGGGTGAAATGCCTGAGTGGAGATTAGGACTAGCTAGGTGAGGAGAATAGGACTTGGATGAGGAGAACTGAGGCAGGCACAGGTTGGAGGGAATGGAGCAGAAGGGGGTCGATCTTGTGGGAATGGGCAGTAGAGTCTGGGTCCTCTAGTGCCCACTGCCCTCCAGAGCCTGGCATGGAGCCCTTGGTTCCTGAGTCTCGCCATTCTTCTACCAAGAGTTTCACAGATATTTGCTGACAGCAGAGTATCTCATCTGCCTCTAATGTTGGTCCATGTAGAGGATGACAGCCTACTATTGTTACCAGTTACTCTGCTAAAGCAGCAGAGGTCTTTGTGGATCTAACCTTCCAACCTTGCTAATGACCCATGTGGATGTCAATATGATGACACATAATTAATTTTATATTTTTTTCAGTTTGCTTTTTTTTAAAACCCAGCAAATTACATGCACAAACTATGGTAAAATAACATTCTTCTTCGAGTGATTGCTCCTATGCATTCCAGTTAGGTGTGCGCGCGCCGCGTGCACGGCTCGTCGGAAGATTTTTACCCTAGCAACACTCGGTGGGTCGGCTGGGCGCCCCCTGGAGTGGCGCCGCTATAGCGCTAGATATATACCCCAGCCGACCCGTCCGCTCCTCAGTTCCTTCTTACCGCCCGTGACGGTCGTTGGAACAGTGGAGTGCTTAGTTGACCTCCACAGCCCTAGCTTCTCACTGTTTTCTATCTCATACTTGTTTTATATAGTTCTTAAATAGTTAGATTAGTTTAAACAGTTTGTTGTATTTAGTGTTAGTTAGGGGAAATCGAGGGGCTTAGCCCTTCTTTTTCCCAACCCGGTGTGGGCTCATGCCCAAGGCACCGGGATTTAAGCCATGCTCGGCCTGCCAGCGGCCCATGCCAATTGGAGACCCTCACGACTCCTGCCTGCGGTGCTTAGGAGAGTCTCATCTTACCGATAAGTGCCGCATTTGCAAGTCCTTTAAGCCAAGGACAAAGAAGGAGTGGGACTTTCGTTTGAAGCAGCTCCTGATGGAGTCGGCACTTAGCCCTGCGGTGCCGACACCAGCCGCCCCACAGACCTCTTCGGTGCGGAGCGCTCCAGCGGTTCCTGGCCGTTCCGGTACCGAGGCCATGAAGAAGCAGCAGCTGGCACCGGCACCCCGGCACCGTTCCCTCTCTCCCTCGAGGAAACGTAAGCCAGCGCAGACGTCCTCCAAGGTCTCTGCACCAGGACCTCTCGCCCAACCACCGGCTCTGGTGCCCCCAGCACCGACTCTGGCAGCGCATAAACCATGCGCTGTACCGTTGACTCCGGCACCGCAAGGGCCGTCGAGTCCGGTACCTCCTTGCTCCCCGGTGCATGCCGCGGTCGAGCTCGCTCTCCCGTCGACTCCAGAAA
Source organism: Mauremys reevesii (assembly GCF_016161935.1). NCBI lineage: Eukaryota > Metazoa > Chordata > Testudines > Geoemydidae > Mauremys > Mauremys reevesii. Next base: position 65,703,314 of record NC_052624.1, on the reverse strand, counting down.
CCTTCTCGACGGCGAGAGAGCTGATAGCGTTGACAGAGCCAACGCATACTCAACCCCCAGCACCGCCGGTGCGGGTTGTTAAGTCAGTGGGCAAGCCGGCTATTATGCGGCCTCCTTCCCCTGATAGGCAGGACAGACGCTACTCCAGGTTCCCGTTCTCGCCGCTCCAGATCTCGGCACCGCTCGCAGTCCCGGTACCACTCTCCATCGCGGTACCGGTCGTACTCGCGGAGACGATCCCTGTCCCGGTCCACTGACAGACGCTATCGGCACCGATCCGGCTCTCGGTACCGTTCCCGGCACTGGTCCTCCCGTAGCCGCTCCCACCGTCAGGACTCGAGATCCCGGTCGACCTCCCGGCACCGGCACGGTAGATGGTCCCGGTCTCATTCCCGGGACCGCGAAGACCGGCACCGTTGGCCGGCACCGTCCAGGGACAGACCGGCGGCGTCGACGGCACAGTCACAAAGTCTCTCGGCACCGCCGTGGCCTTCGAGACAGCCGTCAGTCTCCTCTCAGGCAGACAGTGCAGCTGATCAGCGCACAGAGCCTCAAGGGCAAGACCAGGGTCCTCCTCAATGGGGCTTCTGGACTCCATGGGCCTACCATGAGACTCAAGGAGTGCCTTTTTCCACTCAGCGCTCCAGGGCATCCGACCACAGAGCGCCTGAGGCTACGGTCAGCAGACATCCTCCCACAGCCGTGGTAGAGGAGCCGCTGGCATCCACGGATGCGGAGCATCCCCCTGTCACTGAGGCCCCGCAGCAGCTCGATGAGCCCCCACCGGACACGCTGCTCCCGGGCCTATCATCCTCTTCCTTGCCGGATGAGGCCGTGGCTGGGGCGTCCTCCTCGGGCCCTCCACCAATCGATCTTCGGGCCCATCAGGACTTGTTACGACGGGTGGCCCAAAACATAAACCTGCCAGTTGAGGAGGTGGCAGAGGACGATGACCCCCGTCATCAGCATAATCGGAGCAGATGCGCCTCTTCGCGTGGCCCTGCCCTTCATCCGCACTATCCAGCGGAATGCGGACACTGTCTGGCAGTCACCAGCTTCCATCCCTCCCACCGCTCGGGGGGTGGAGAGAAAATACTCGGTCCCATCCAAGGGATACGAGTATCTCTACACGCACCCAGCTCCGTGCTCGTTGGTGGTCCAGTCCGTTAACGACCGTGAGCTACATGGCCAGCCGGCGCCAGCGCCCAAGTCCAAAGAAGCGAGGCGTATGGACCTTTTGGGCCGTAAAGTCTATTCGGCCAGAGGCCTCCAGTTGAGAGTCACCAACCAGCTGGCTCTCCTCAGTAGGTACACCTATAACACCCTGGTGTCCCTCTCGAAGTTCTCTGAGCTTGTGCCATCCGACTCCCGGCCTGAGTTCACGGCCCTTGTTGAGGAGGGTAAAAAGGCATCCCGCTCGGCCCTCCAAGCCTCTCTGGACTCTGCAGATTCAGGAGCCAGGACTTTGGCCTCTGGAGTGACCATGCGGAGAATTTCGTGGCTTCAGGCCTCCATGCTGCCCCCGGAGGTCCAACACACCATCCAGGACTTGCCGTTTGATGGCCAGGGTCTTTTTTCTGAAAAGACAGACTCACGACTGCAGACCCTAAGGATGGTCAAATCACCATTCGCTCCCTGGGCATGCACACGCCTGTTACCCAGCGGAGATCCTTCCGGCCACAGCCATACCTCCCGTTCAACCAGCCCAGACCACGGCCCGATAATAGGCGCAGGGGCAGACTGAACCGGCGCAGGCAGTCGGGCAATCAGGGAAGCCAGTCCCAACCGCTCTCTAAGCCTACCTCGGGACCTAAACAAAACTTTTGATGGGATGCCCGAGGACAGCCCACCAGTTTCTTTACCGGATCCTTCCCCGTTGTTTTTCAACCGTCTCTCTCAATTCCTACCGGCGTGGTCCCAGATAACAACTGACGACTGGGTACTTCGCACTGTGGAATCTGGTTACCGTCTCCAGTTTATTTCGCCCCTTCCCTCCCACCCACTCTACCCGTCCCTCTTCAGGGACCCCTCTCACGAGCAATTCCTCTTGCAAGAGGTCGAGACTCTGTTGAGTTTGGGTGCCATAGAGGAGGTGCAGGAAGGCATGCGGGGCAGGGGGATTTTATTCCCGATATTTCGTAATCCCCAAGGCGAAGGGAGGTCTGCGACCAATCCTTGACCTCCGAGAGCTCAACAGATTTCTGGTCAAGCTCAAGTTCCGCATGGTAACCCTGGGGACCATTATTCCCTCCCTGGATCCGGGAGACTGGTTTGCCGCCCTCGACATGAAGGACGCCCCAGCAGCAGCTCGTAGCACAGCAAATGGCCGAGATCCTAGGCCTGTTCCAACACCTAGGCCTTATGATCAACGCCGAGAAGTCTGCCTTGACTCCAACGCGGAGGATAGAATTCATCGGCACGGTCCTGGGCTCCAATCTTGCCAGGGCCTGCCTCCCTCTGCCTCGACACCAGGCCATGGTTTCCATCATCCGAAGCCTGCGGTCCTTCCCGACGACAACGGTGCGCACCTGCCTCAGCCTCCTAGGCCACATGGCAGCGTGCACTTTCGTGACCCCATACGCGAAACTCCGCCTTCGCACCTTTCAAACGTGGTTGGCGTTGGTTTACCGCCCACACAGGGACTCGATAGACACGGTGGTCACGATTCCGCAACCAGTCCTCGTTTCGCTCAACTGGTGGTTGGACCCAAGGGTGGTGTGTGCCGGGGTTCCGTTCTGCCCCCCTCACCCCTCCATCACTTTAACTACGGACGCCTCGGCCATGGGGTGGGGTGCGCACCTCGGCAGCCTACACACCCAGGGCCTTTGGTCACCCCGCGAGCTGACCCTCCACATCAACGTCCGGGAACTGCGAGCGGTTCGCTTGGCGTGCCAGACCTTTTGCTCCCAACTCCAAGGTCGCTGCATGTCCGTCCTCACAGACAACACGACAGCGATGTTCTACATCAACAAGCAGGGTGGAGCACGTTCCTCCTGGCTTTGCACGGAAGCGATGCAACTGTGGGACTTCTGCATAGCCCACTCCATCCATCTAGTAGCATCGTTTCTCCCGGGAGTGCAGAACACACTGGCAGACCGCCTCAGCAGGTCTTTCCTCTCCCACGAGTGGTCGCTTCGTCCCGATGTGGTGCACACAATTTTCCAGAGGTGGGGTTTTCCCCGGATAGACCTTTTTGCCTCCAGAGAGAACAGGAAATGCCATCTGTTCTGCTCTTACCAGGGCAGCTCCCAGGGCTCCCTCTCGGATGCATTCCTCCTCCCGTGGAAGGATCGCCTGCTGTATGCCTTCCCTCCGTTCCCCCTCGTACACCGGGTACTGCTCAAGCTCCGGAGGGACAGGGTCCACCTCATTCTCATTGCTCCGGCGTGGCCGAGACAGCACTGGTACACCCTGCTGTTCGACCTCTCAGTAGCGGATCCTATTCCCCTCCCACTATGGCCGGACCTCTGAGCTTCGTGCCCTAACGGCTGACCTGCCGTATACTATCTTCCATAAGGACAAGGTGCAACTTCGGCCACACCCCACCTTCCTACCTAAGGTGGTGTCGGCTTTCCATGTGAACCAGGACAAATTCCTCCCGGTCTTCTTCCCGAAGCCGCACGCATCTCGTAGGGAGCAGCAGCTTCATAGCCTCGACGTGCGTAGGGCCCTCGCTTTTTACATAGAGCGAACGAAGCCTTTCCGCCGTTCGCCTCAGCTCTTTGTGGCGGTAGCAGATCGCATGAAGGGCATGCCAGTCTCTTCCCAGCGGATTTCGGCCTGGGTGACGTCATGTATCAAGACATGCTACGAGCTTGCTCAGGTTCCGGCTGGTCATCTCTCCGCTCACTCTACAAGAGCGCAAGCCTCTTCTGCCGCCTTCCTGGCCCATGTCCCCATTCAGGACATCTGTCGGGTGGCGACCTGGTCTTCCGTTCACACCTTTGCTTCCCACTACGCACTGGTGCAACAGTCCAGAGACGATGCAGCCTTTGGCTCAGCAGTCTTACACTCTGCCACGTCTCACTCCGACCCCACCGCCTAGGTAAGGCTTGGGAATCACCTAACTGGAATGCATAGGAGCAATCACTCGAAGAAGAAAAGACGGTTACTCACCATTGTAACTGTTGTTCTTCGAGATGTGTTGCTCCTATCCATTCCAGACCCGCCCTCCTTCCCCACTGTCGGAGTAGCCGGCAAGAAGGAACTGAGGAGCGGACGGGTCGGCTGGGATATATATCTAGCGCTATAGCGGTGCCACTCCAGGGGGCGCCCAGCCGACCCACCGAATGTTGCTAGGGTAAAAATCTTCCGACGAGCCGTGCACGCGGCACGCGCACACCTAACTGGAATGGATAGGAGCAACACATCTCGAAGAACAACAGTTACAATGGTGAGTAACCGTCTTTTATTAGGCTTGCAAAATCAAGCACTTGAAAGATAGGAAATGCATAGGCAACCTTAATTCTGGCATCTGTAATTTGGCCCCATTGTGCATCTGCATTATGATAGTCTTTAATCACATGCCACATACAGTTGTTTCACACAGGACTTGTGCTTCCTTCAGTGCCCAGGGTGGACCTACTCTGAGGATTGACCAGGGTTGTATAGTGAAGGAGACTGTCATCTATAGGACCCCGCCTCATTTTTTGCAGAAATTGGAAGGTTGAATAGTGAATGAGGCAGGGGATTGCAGGAAGAGATAGGAGAGTCTGGTTACGGCAGTTGAATACTGTCCTGGGGAAATGGAGCCTATCTTTGTGTCTGTGTGATGATAGGGAAGTTGCTTAAAAATCTAACTTTTCCACAAGTGGTCAGTAATTCCTCATTTCATGGGTGTCTGTCTTAAGAACCTGCGGTTTGATTTGCAGAAATGCTGAGGACTCTCAGCTGCAGCTGAAATCAATGGGCACTATATAGTATAATGTTAAGTACTCTAAAAAAAACATGTCGTAACTGTCTCAGTTTGGGCACCCAAAATCAGTGGATACTTTGACCTTAATGTCTGTGCCTCAGTTCTCAGTCCCTAAAATAGGGATTATTAACCTCCACTGTATGGTGGCATTGTGAAAATAAATTAATGTTTGTGAAACACTCACTCACATAATATAATGATGAGCACCATAGAGAAAAGCCCATGAGGAAAGTACTAATTCTGTCTTCAGAGCATGGTTTGAGTAGTGTGCAGTAAATAAGGCCTAGAGTGTTAGATTCAACAATGAGGAGAAAACAAAATATTGAATAGCTGCTCATTAAGTGAGCAGTATCTATTCTGAATGAAGGAATCGTGTGGAAAAAATAGTATGTGATGATGTAATTAAAGACTGTATAATAATGCATATGCACAAAGGGGCTGGATAAAGGTTGTATAGACAATCTTAATTCTTGTATTTTCTAACTTTTGAGTGCTTTATTTTGTAACCTTAGTATTTTTGATGTGTAATAAATATACTGTAGTATATTTTGAAATTCTATAAATTAAAAACCATTCTACAATTATCATACTATACGAGCAAAGTAACTTGCAAAGAATTTTCTTTGCTTTGCTATTGTTTCTCTTGAAATCTGGTCTAAAGCCCATTTAAGTCAATGGGAATCTTTCCACTGATATCAGATCCTTACTTGTCAGTTTCCCAAAGTATGCATGTAACTACATAGAAGTAGTTCTATTAAGTTCAGTTGGTCTATACACTTCAGTAACTGTTTTTTGGATTGAAGCCTAACCCACAAAATTTTGTAATTAAATGTTTTCTAGTTCTTAGTGTAAATTATATTGGCTCTACTGTCACATTATGTTATAGATGCTGCAAAACTATGGTACTGTTAAATTCCTTTATTTCCCACACACACACACCCCAAAAAAAACCCAAAACAAGAGCACCCCATACACTACATAAACACTACAATGTCTCTTTAAAAAAAAAAATCCTGGGAGTGAAAATTTTTTTTAGAAAACAGTTGGTTTTGGAAAGTGTGAGATTTCCCCCCCCCCCTTATTTGTTTGTATAATTTGACATTTTTTTTCTGTACCAAATTTCTCTAAGTGTAAGTATGTTACAGGATCCATATTGTTTGTTCTCAGTGCATAACTGAGTCTTCCCTTAGCTCAAAGTTTCAAACTTTTAGCATTAGTAGACATGTCTTGAGCATTCTGCATTTGGGTGTTGAACACTAGGACACTTGTTCTGAGTAAACCTCTGCCTGCAGTCTTTGTTGCTGCTGTGGCTTGTCTTGGTTTCCAAGCCTGTAGGATGGGAGAGGCCTGAAATTGACAATGTCGGATACAAATTTCCAGCAGAGAGAAAATATTCCTCCCATGACTTCCAGCTCACTTCCTGACAACCATATTTCCTTTCCTCCTGAAACAGTACCTCTCCAAACTCTTGAAAGTAAGCTAGTCCCTAAAGGATTCACCCACATTGTCATCAGATGATGTCTGCCTACCTGCTGATGAACAGCCAGCGTGTCATAATCATCAAATTCTGTTTGGTCTAAAAAGACTTAACTAACATCTCTAGAAACATCTGTAAATTTGCAGAGAGGCTGGATAGGTGAAATAGAATCATAGAATATCAGGGTTGGAAGGGACCTCAGAAGGTCATCTAGTCCAACCCCCTGCTCAAAGCAGGATCAATCCCTCAGACAGAATTTTGCCCCAGATCCCTAAATGGCCCCCTCAAGGATTGAACACACAACCCTAGGTTTAGCTGGCCAATGCTCAAACCACTGAGCTATCCCTCCCACAATGATGAAATATGAAACAGCAACAACACATTGAAGGCACATGATGGTTTCATCACATTAGAACCAAGAATGTTAGGCATTGAACCAACCAGCCTCCAGTGTCTTCCCAACTGACTCAATGCTGGTTCTGTTGGTGTGGCTATCTGCGCCATGTACCAGACTCCATACCAGCCTGCCTGCTTTGTGTTTGCTCTAGCAAAAGCTGGTTGGAGAAGACCTCGCAGACTGCCTCATGCAGGCTGGAGGGATGTCAGGGCTCCCAACTTTGTACATCTCAGCCTTAATATAGATCAGGCTAGAACATTGGCAGGAGACTGGGCTCTCTGGAAATGGGTGATTGGAAGTATCCACTGTGTTCTCCATGAGCAGGAGAATTAATGAATGGACGAGTAGGTGAAGAGAGATCTATTGTGAATAATCTTAATAAGAATTCTTTGAGAATCCTCTACATATTCCCACTTATAGGTTACGCTGGCTGGTGCAACTCAGTCATAGAATTTAAAGCTGGAAGGGATCACCAAATCAGACAGTGGAAACTTCTTGTGGCAGTGCCCACTGAAGTGCTTGCATGTCCCTCTGACCGCTCCCCTCAGAGTTCCTGAATATTCTGAGGGATGAAGCTGTAAAAGGGTGCATGGTGCTCTCTGTTGTCTCAGTTCCTAACAACATCACCAGCAAATGGACATGAACTTCTCTAGATCCCTCAGATCTGGCGCCTTCTCTCAAAAATGTTTAGCATCTTGCGTAGTATTTTACTCTTGGTGTAGTTGGTATAATTAGGAAAATAATAGTTTGTTTAAGCTAGTTCTTCTTAGATTAGTTAAGTAGCTGTTAGGCTTGGTTCTGTCTCAGTTTCATGGTCAATTCAGAGGCAAAGAGATGTGGTTTTAAGAGCTGTGAATCATGTCAAATGGTCTTTCCAGCATCAGACACCAACGTCAGGTGTTTAGCGTGTTTTGATGATGGCTACTGTCCTTTGAGGTGTCCGAGGTTTTCTGTCTGCATTATGTTCATTCTAAGAGCATGTGGTCTGAGAGCACTCCTGATATAAGAAGCTTTGGCAGCGAAGCCACTCAGCTCTGTGCTTGGATCCCAATAAGGGATCCAAGCACAAACTCAGAGAAAGAATGCTATGATGAAAGCTCCAGCTTGTGCTCTAGGATAGAGTTCCATGACTGCCTCAGTCAGTTTCCAAGGCATCCGATCCAACACTAAAAGCCCCAAAGGATGTGTTGGCCAAGTTCTGAGAAAAGCCATTGGATCAGTCTGCTTCAGTTCTGGAAAAGAAGGCAAAGAACTGAAAGGTTCCTGCTAGCAGTGCCAAGTCCCAGTCAGGAAATTAGTCTGATCAGTCAACATCAGGCCCTGAACCAAATGCTACGAGTGCTGACCATGCATAAATCTTATCTAATTGATCCAAGGACTGGATCAGATCCAAAGATAGACCTGGAACCAGCAACAATTTTCTTCATCGCTAATTTATGCAGTTCCTTCAGTTTCACTGGTAGCCGAAATAATCACATGGATCCCATGCTGTATCTGTGAGGCTTGATATCTAAAGGAGGAAAGATGAAACATCTCTCAAATTATCCTTCTTTGATCTCACTCCTGAAAAATGAAAGAGATTGAAGTATCTGTTTTCCCGAGAGACTTCCTTACCTCTGCCCAAAACACCTTCAAGCCCAGCCAGTAAAGTGGTCTTGCCTTTCACTATGTTGCATGTGCCAGGTTCTCTGGTTTCTGTGTAGCAGATCCAAGGTCAGATCTGCAGTCCAGAGATGAACAGGATTGGGCTAAGTTTTCAGAGATCCTTCCTAGATTTCACCCTCAAAAAAGAGAGAGTATTTCTAGATATGGAGCATACCCTCCAGGTTATGATATGGTATTGGAATAAGAGTACTGCAGCAACTGGCAAATTCCACCATGGGTGGTGTGGCCATATTGGCAGCCATCTAAGCTCTGTAGAGAGACTCCATAGCATCATTGGCATAAGAACTCCCTTCTCTTTTGAGGTCAGGAAAAAACTTGTCCATCAAATCCGAGCTTCACATTCTCCCACCATAGTGCCTGACCCTCTGTTGGAGGAAGATGAGGAGCCTGTGCTTCAGATGGAATACCAGAAATTAGAGCCAAATGTAGAAACTGGTTTTTATCACATGAAAATGTTGGAGTAGCTTCAACTTCCTCTCTCTCTGAGGATTCTTTACAGTTTCACAAGCTTATAGACAGGATGACAATGACTTTGAAACTCCCATCTGTAATACCAGAGGAAATCTTTCCATTATTTGACATTCTAGTTGCCCCATTGGAGGTTACTCTTATAATATTAGATTGACTGACTATTGCAGGCTGCAGTAATCACTGCAATTGGTAAGGAAGTGTTGTTTTGCTTCGCTTGGAAAAAGAGTAACAGATTGCAAGGCAATGATGTTGCAGCATAAATATCACTTATAGGAAAAGATTTCTGTACTTGCTTTTGGAAAAGCAATTACTCAAAATAAATTGACTTAACATGTTAATAACTGAAGGTCGGACTATAACGAAGCATGTCCTCAGCATCAAAAGAAGCTCTCCAATCAACCAGCTTAAGCGGTAGCATCTACTTCTTTGCTGAAGAGTCATATGGTCTTTTTCTTTCCATCCAGAAACTGTGTTGAAGATTGGAAGATCTTCCTTTGGAAGGAAATCAATTATTTAGTAATAGGATGAAATGTTGGTTTGTGGCATGCTCTTTAGGTGCCTTTCCACCTGTGAGAAGGACCACCTCTGGTCCTATATTCTGATACCATAGACCATTTATCCGCAATCATCTTTTGTCTTTATTCTCAGGGACGTCACTTTCAGCAGCAACAACCCAGACCTGTGCAAATGCACCAGAAGAAAATCTTAAAACCATGAATGAAGTGAAAGCAGCCTTCAGTTTCAACTCCAGGTACAAATGACAGGCCTCAAATTTGACACAAGGACCAGGAGCTTCAAATTAATCTGCACTGACCCTATCTTTGAGAACAGACAGTTTTGCTGTGTCAATGAATGGAAGTCCATAACATCAGACAAAAGGATTCTGGAGATAAACTGAGTTGTATTAACATCTTCTGTTGAGACCTTACCTTCACCAAACCCTCTCCCTTGTGTGTTCAGGGGCCCCTCTCATGTGTCCATGTTAAGATCAGGGATTTAATCCTTGTTATAAGTGGGAGCAATAAAGAAGGTTCCAAGGGAATTTAGAAATCAGGGCATATACTCCAGATGTTTCTTCATACCAAAGAAAGGAAGAAGGTTTGATCAGACATTAAATCTAAGGAAGTTCAGGGTCTTCATTAGGAAATTCTGCTTCTGCATGTTGGCACTAGCATGTTCCATAACCTCCTTTTCCACCCTGCATGTGTGCTTGTAGATAATCTGTCTTTTTACACAACATAGTTGAGAAATTTATACAAGGGCTTGCTAATATATATCCACCATTGAAAGACCTAGTTCTGTTATGAAATCTCAGTTTAGTTCTAATGCAAGTCAAGTCTCCATCTGAGTCTACAGCAGAATGGTCTCTTTTTTTTCCATGTTGGCTATTAAAACAGCTTTTATAATAGCGATAACATTAGCTAGGTGACACTGAGCTGCCTGCCCTCATGGCAGATCCTCCTCCTCCTCCTCCTCATGAAAATTGATGAATCGTCCTTACCCCAAATTCTTACCTAAATATGACTTCCATATTTATCAAACAATAAATTTACCAGTTTCTTACCTAGAACTCAGTCATAGGATGCGTCAGGGTTACATATGTTATACACTGAGGCCTCTAGCCTGCTCTCTGAGCTGGACTAAGGAATTTTGCAAGTCCTTCAGTCCCTTTGTCTATAAAAAATAACCATAAAGATCAGGCTGTCTCTTCACAAACGTTAGATGGATTGAGACAGGATATGGAGGAAAGCTATAGACCAGTATTTCTTTCTCTCTCTATGGGGCTTAGGTGACACTCCACTATGCAATGGCTACCCCCTAGCGTACCTTGGCCATATTCTATTCACTAAGATATGTAAGGCTGCTACATGGAGCTTGATACACACGTTTACAAAACACGCAGACCTAGTCCAGAGCCGATGCTCAGCTTTGAAATGTAGTACTTCACTGCCTATTCGGTTACTACCCCGAGTTCCACCTTCTATTGATGAGGTACTGTTCACCAATCTATTTTATGAGTAGGAGTATGCACAGAACACTCAAAGAAATTGAAGGTTACTTACCTATAACTGCAGTTCTTTGTGATGGACTTTACATATTAACACTCCCTGCTTGCCTTCCCTTCTTTCTTGGAGTCCTAATAAATCTTGACTCTATGGCAATGGTAGAAAGAATTGAGGTGGCAAAGGGTACTTGTATAGTTTTTGCCCTCAAGGTTCAAGAGTGCTGTGGAGAGAAGTAGAAGGGGTGTGTGAGCTCTTGAATGTGCAGTGCTATGAGAACGTTTTACCACCTATGTTGGGTTGGCTGGTGCAGCCTATGAGCGTAAAGATGCAAAGTCCATCTCAAAGAACTCTGGATACAAGTAAGTAATCTTCATTTATCGGTAATGGATTTATTTTAAAGTGCATAATATGAAATAATCTCTGGTTCTAGTTTAAAGTAACTGTGGATGTTATACTTCAAAATAATGTGTTGGAGGTGGGATATACTTTTTCATATAACTCAATAAAGAAACATAATGTCATTCTTGTCAATTGTATTACTATAATTCTGTATTCTGATGTCTTGACATAGAACCATAAATGCATCTGTTCACACGGAGTAATTTCATTCTATATAATTATAGTAGCCAGGTAAATTCATTACAGAAAATTAATGTGACTTAAGTTATACTAACAAAATGAATTTGCTTTAAAAAAAAACCAACCCTTTCACCTCCAAAAGAAGTCTTTGTGGGTAAGGATTAAACCTTCTATCAGGTAAGTGCTGTGTGACTAACTGAAATTTTTTTACCCTTTCATTTGTCTTATTTCTTAAAGTTTCTTATTTATGATATTATTTTACTACATGTGATATTTGGCAAACCTAACTTAGGTAGGTGTGTTACATTCTTGTAATATCTTTTTAAGGACATTACTTTGCTTTCTGGGGACCTGTGCAAAAATCACACTAGTCCCACCTAACCATTTATTAAAGCCTTGAAAGAGAGCTACTTGCTGTTGATGACTGATGGTTTTGTGGCTGATGTTAATGGAGGCAGGGTTGTTGTCTAGCCTTTTAGTACTTCCATGGCTCTGGAACTGTAGGAATGAAGAGAAATCTCAGTTTTGAGTGAGATAAAGATGAGAGGTTTTAGAAAGGTTGTTGCATCTCCACTGTCCTCCAAAATCTGTATAGTGTTGGAGAGCCACCACTACATATACTCAAAACAGCATGGGAGTGAATGAGGCTTCTGCCATATTCCCTCCCATTATCCCCTAATAGAAAGAGTTTCATGCAGTGGTCATATTGCATAGATACTATCTGGTAAACCACCTCCCCCTCCCCCCACCACCTTCTGTTCACAGTTGCCTAACAGCCTGTGGTAACAACAGCAGTTGCATATGTAGAAAAAGTGATTAATGTATTCTGAATTGCCTTTTTATTAGAGTTTAGCAGAGGGAAATGCGGTGCTAAGTCACATTGCTACCAAGTGCTCTGCAGACCAGAGTTAAGAACTTTTGCTAGAGTTTTATTGCTCCTCCTTACTGTTCTTTGGTGGAGGTAAAAGAGTTGGGGATGGGAACATGTCTTGATCTCCTTCCAGAAGTGCTGAAAGTAACAATTTCAATTCTATGGCAATCAATGGAGAAGAGATAAATTTGTCAAGTGCATAACCAGCTCTCTGTAAGGATAGGCAGTATTACCTAGAGGGTAGAGCACTGAACTGGGATTCGGAATACCTGGGTTTTATTCCCACCTCTGCTACTAGCCTGCTGGATGACATTGAGCAAGTTCTTTGTGTCTGTGTCATTATCTCCATTTTACAGATGGAGACAAAGATATTGACCTCCTTTCTAAAGTGCTTTCCCCAAACCCAGTGAGCTTCAGTACTACACATTCTGAGAAATTCTGGCTGCCATCTCAAGAGTCTGAGTCCTCTGCTTTGAATAAAGACTTCAAGAAGAAAACAAAATATCACTGGCAAATCCTCAAATAGGAATTTATCCTAGCCCGAGCTGTCTGTTTCCCTCAGTGACTCAGACCGGGGTTCCTCTTAACCAAACTTTTTTTTAAACTTAAATTTCTGCAAAGATTTCTTTCCTTCCTGAAAGGACGTTAAAGAAACTGACAACTTCTAGGCAGGATTTGGACTTCCCACAAAAATGATCATCGACCTCCACCCTACCTCAAGATCCATTCAGTTCCCAAAAGACTGAATTTAGTTGCCTGGAGTTTGAGTGGTGGGGGGGGACATTTATCAGTTAATTAATATTGTGATCGTTCCCAGAATGTGCTAGGCATTGTATAGACACATTCCCTGCCCTTAGGAGCTTAGTCTAGAAATACAGAATATAAAGCAAAGGGATTCAACATTACAAGCAAAATGATCTGCATGAAAGTGGGCAAGTGTCTTGTCAGATCTATTGCCTTGGGGTTTTAAAATGTATCTCCAACTAATATGCCTACAATGAAATAATTTATTCGATGCATGACAGAAATGAATCTTCAGAAGGGATTTAATGAGAAGGGTAGTAGTCCAGCCCAGGGAAGGGTATTTTAGCTTGGGGGCGGAGGTGGGCAGCCTGCATGAAAGAAGGCGAAGAGATTCTTGTGGATGTATGAGACATCAAGGCTTCTGTCAGTTGTGGGGCAGGCGGTTCAATGAGGTAAGAGACATAGTCAGATACATAGGGGGTGTAAAATTTCATAGGTCTTTGGAAATACAGATGAGAAGATTTGCTGAGGTGGAAAATGTGTACCCATAGAGAGATTCCTGAAGAATTCACAAATCTTTGGACCACCTAAATGTTGGATAGACTGAGGTGGGATGAAGTTGGGATTGTGTATGACAACTGAGGAGGTTGCAGTAATCCAATAGGAAAGACTTATGACATGGACAAGAGTTTTAGTTTTCTCGATGGAAAGGATATTGATTTCTATTACAACACAGAACCCAAGTTTACAGTGCTCACTTATATATTATTATTTTATTACAAATATTTGCACTGTAAAAATGATAAAAGAAATAGTATTTTTCAGTTCACCTCATACAAGTACTGCAGTGCAATCTCTTTCTCGATAAAGAGAAATTACAAATGTACTTTTTTTGTTACATAACTACACTTAAAAACAAAACAGTGTAAAACTTTAGCGCCTACAAGTCCACTCAGTTCTACTTCTTGTTTAGCCAATTGCTAAGACAAACACGTTTGTTTACATTTGTGGGAGATACTGCTGCCTGCATATTTACAATGTCACCTGAAAGTGAGATCAGGCATTTGCATGACACTTCTGTAGCTGGCATTGCAAAGTATTTACATGCCAGATATGCTAAACATTCGTATGCCCCTTCATGCTTCTATGCTGATGATGCTCATTTAAAAAAAGGAGTGCATTAATTAAAAAATTGTGACTGAACTCCTTGGGGGAGAATTATATATGTCCTGTTCTGTTTTACCCCTTATCTGCCATATATTTCATGTTGTGATAGCCGTCTTGGATGATAACCCAGCATATGTTTGTTTTAAGAACACTTTCACAGCAGATCTGACAAAATGCAAAGAAGGTACCTGTCATAAATAAACAGATCAGGGTTAAGGTCTCTTTTACCTAGAAAGGGTTAACAAGCTCAGTAACCTGAGAAACACCTGACCAGAGGACCAATCAAGGGACAGGATAATTTCAAATCTCTGTGGAGGGAAGCCTTGGTCTGTGTTCCTTGTTGGCTCTGTGTTCTCTTTTTGGATCTAAGAGAGGCCAGACATGTCTCCAAGTTCTCCTGGAGTAGTTCCTACTATCCAATAGTGAGCATTAATTAGAAAGGCGGATTAGTCTTATAATTTGATTTTTACATTTGCAATTGTGTGTTTGCTGAAGGAAATTCTTTATTTCTGTTTGCTGTTACTTTGCTTTTACTGAGAAAGAAAGGGGGAGGGGGAATTCTCTCCAGGTTTATAGGTTAGACTCTGTGTATTTTTGCATCCTGGTAATACAGAGATAGTGTACTTTCTTTTTATTCTTTAATAAATCTTTTCTGTTAAGGACTCGGTTGATCTTTCCTTGGGTAAATTCTCGGGGAAAGGGGAGGAGGGAGGCATCCCTCTGTAGTTGGATCCCGGTATCTCCTAGGAAAAGGGAGTGGGGAGGAAGCAGGAGGGAATGGTTTATTTCTCCTAGGAGTAAGAACTCCATGGATTTGGGGCTCTTGGGATCCCCAAGGATTTTGGGGAAGGACTGTGTCCCAATACACGTACATTATTGGGTGGTGGCAGCTTTTACCAGATCTAAACTAGGATTTTAGTTTAGAGGAGTCCATGCAGGTCCCCATTTTGGAACCCAACAGCTCTAAGTGGGGGTGAGACCTATGACAGTACCAATTTGAGATTTCTAAAGATAGCTACAGCACTTGACCCAAGGTTTAAGAATCTGAAGTTCTATCCAAAATCTGAGAGGGACGAGGTGTGGAGCATGCTTTCAGAAGTCTTAAAAGAGCCACACTCAGATGCAGAAACTACGGAACCTGAACCACCACCACCAAAAAAAAAAAAAAATCAACCGTCTGCTGGTGGCATCTGACTCAGATGATGAAAATGAACATGCGTCAGTAAGCTCTGTTTTGGATCATTATTGAGCAGAACCTATGATCAGCATGGATGCATGTCCTCTGGAATGGTGGTTGTCCCTTCATGCTTCATATGAATCTTTAATGCATCTGGCACGTAAATATCTTGCGATGCCAGCAGGGGCGGCTCTAGGCATTTTGCCACCCCAAGCACGGCAGGCAGGCTGCCTTCGGCAGTTTGCCTGCGGAGGGTCCGCTGGTGCCACCGAAGGCAGCCTGCCTGCCGCCCTCGCGGCGCCGGCAGAGCGCCCCCCGCGGCTTGCTACCCCAAGCACGCGCTTGCGGTGCTGGGGTCTGGAGCCATCCCTGGACGCCACCTACAACAGTGCCATGCTAACGCCTGTTCTCACTTTCAGGTGACATTGTAAACAAGAACCAGGCAGCACTGTCTCCTGCAAATTGTAACTAAACTTGTTTGTTTAAGCGATTGGCTGAGGTAAGACCGAGTGGACTTGTAGGCTCTAAAGTTGTGCATTGTTTTATTTTTGAATGCAGTTATTGTTTTGTACATAATTCGACATTTGTAAGTTCCACTTTCATGATAAAGAGATTGCACTACAGTACTTGTATTAGGTGAATTGAAAAATACTATATGTTTTTACTTTGCAAATATTTGTAATCAGAAATAAATACAAAGTGAGCACTGTATACTTTTTATTCTATATTGTAATTGAAATCAATATATTTGAAAATGTAGAAAACATCTAAAGGTATTTAAATAAATGGTACTGTATTATTAAGAGCGCGATTAATCGTGATTAATTTTTTTAGTTGCTTGACAGCCCTAGCTTAAAGTAATTTCCACTGTATTATGTTTAAGGAGACATTTTACCATGCAATACAGTACACATCTGTTTGGCCAAAATCTAAAAACTGTGCAAAGATAGTTACCCAGATCTGCAGGCATTTTGTAGATTTTGAAGTTTTTGCAGAATGGCTTTGAGTAAGTCTCATGGTAATATTTTTTAAAACATATTTTCCTGCCATAGCAGACATATGTTTTTATGTGCTATATAAACAAGTCTGAGATCTGGGTGAAATATATCCTTCAAATTTAAAAAAGAACTAACAGAGGGAGGACATTTCAGAACTTCTGAAAGTAATCTTGAATAAGTCACGAGAGTCAGCTAAGGCACCTGATAACTGAAGAAAAGTCATTGTGCCTACATTTTGAGAAGAAGGAAGAACAATGGAACTATTAGCCCTGTGTGCACAGTTAGCCTTTTTTGCAGAAAAAAAATCTGTCACGTGGGCTACTTATTCACTGGCAACTGGAACTTTCCTAATGTATTGCCTCAATCCCTCCATACTTGCTTGTCTTTTTAGAGTTCCTCTCTGGGCAGACAGTCCTAAATTAAGTTTTATAGGTTTTGTGCACTTCCTTTTAAAAACTTGGGGCCAGATTCAGCTATGGGGTAACTCACTTAATAGAGTTACACCAGCATTACATTTGGCACCAAGTCTCAGCATAGCCTATGCATACCTTTTAAGCATTACGCATATGGCCACTGGCTGTGCAGATTAATTTTATTAAAGATTCCAGGACTAAAGAGATCAGTGTACTATTCCTTCAATATGAAACTTTGCAGGCAGCATATTCTGAGAACTCTATGTACACGTGACCGGTATTAAAATGTGGCTCTATTCAAAACAATGACTGTAAAAATAGCCTAGTTGGGTTTATATTTGTCTCAACTATGCTAGACTTTCTAAATTTCTGAGTAAAAAATAGCTTTCTAACTACCAGCCCTGTAAATTCAACTTTGCTAAGATTCTTTTCTGGTTTGTGCATCGCCTTTAACAAAGATTCTGAAGGCCAAACAAATTCTGGTCTCAGTTATGCCTGTAAAGTGAATTTATCAAATGTAACTGTGGGCAAGTTTGCTTGAAGGGAGGAACTTGATTGGCAATTCTGCTGATCAGGGTACCCTGGATGGAATACCAGGGTGGAATTAACTTGTTCCACCACAGGAGTGTAGTCTTGCGTGTCAACAGGAACAAAAACAGTATAAAATTGTCAATAGAGTAAATAGATATGACTGAATGTACATAGGGAACAGCTCTGTTCGGTATAAAAGTGCCATTTTTATGTAGTCAGTCTTCGGTATAAGACCATATTTTAAGTTCAAGGTAAGAAAGTGGCTGCTTGGGCCCTGCATCCCATGCAAAGTCTGCAATCCTTTGGCCTGCAGGGCCGGCTTTAGGAAGTGCGGGGCCCAGTTCAAACATTTTCGGCAGGGCCCTGGCAGGGATGACTTTAAAAAAAAAAAAAAAAAAAAAAAAAGCCTTTCATTTCTTCCATGTATTATTTACTTTCCATAACTATATAAATAATAAAATTATATATTATGTACATTGCATCATATATGCTGTTGATTGGTTATTTAATGACTGCCGTTTGACATGTGTGGGTCCCCGCCACTCCCTGGGGGTGTGCACATGTGTGGGTCCCAGCTGCTCCCTGCCCCCCTCATTGAAGCGGGTGTGCAGGGTTCCTGCCCTGGGAACTGCAGGGCAGCAGTGGACATGGGGCTGGTTGGAGGCAGGGCAGGGGCTGACTGGAGGTAGGGTCTGGCTGCAGGCAGGGCAAGGGGTGCAGGGCTGGCTGAAGATGGGAGTGTGGGGCAGGCTGGCTTCAGGCAGGGCCGCGGGGGGTGCAGCAGGGGTTAGCAGGGCTGGAGACAGAGGAGTGCGGGACTGGCTGGCTTCAGGCAGGGGGGTGCAGCAGGGGTTGGCTGGAGACAGGGTAGGGGGTGCGGGGCTGGGTGTGGGCAGGGTGGGCAGTGCAGGGCTGGTGCGGGCAGGGGTGTGTGTGGGGCTGGCTGGCTTTGGGCAGGGCTGCAGGGAGGTGTGGTAGGGGTTGGCTGGAGACAGGGCAGGGGGTTTGGCAGGGGCTGGCTGTGGGCAGGGGGTGCAGAGCTGGCTGCAGGCAGGGGGGGCAGGGCTGGTGCGGGTAGGGCAGGCAGTGTAGCAGAGGCAGCTGGAGCCCCAGCCCTTTAAATTGCCCCCAAGCCCCCTGCTATTCCAGGGCTCTGGGGGCTATTTAAAGGGTCTGGGGCTCCCCTGCTTCTACCCCGCCCCAGACCTTTTAAATAGCCGCGGGAGCCCTGGGGAATGCATGGGGGTGGCGGGGCTCCGGTGGCTATTTAAAGGACTGGGGTGGCAGAGGCAGCTGGAGCCCCGCCCTTTAAATAGCCCCCGGAGCTCCTCACTACCCCAGGGCTCTGGGGGCTATTTAAAGGGCCCGGAGCTCCAGCTGGGAGAGCGGGGCCACGGGGCTTGCCGCACTCCGGCCGGAGCTTCAGCCGAGGCCGTGGGGCAGCCGTGCTCCTGCTGGTGCTTTGGTCAGGGGAGCGGGGCCACAGAAGACCCCGGAGCAGACTGCAGCCGGGGTAAGTTTAAAAAAAAAAAAAATTAAAAAGGCGCCTTAGGCGCGGGGCCTGATTCCCGGGAATCGGGCGAATCGG
Organism: Mauremys reevesii; assembly: GCF_016161935.1. Taxonomy (NCBI): domain Eukaryota; kingdom Metazoa; phylum Chordata; order Testudines; family Geoemydidae; genus Mauremys; species Mauremys reevesii. Next base: position 65,684,315 of record NC_052624.1, on the reverse strand, counting down.
CCTAAAGCCGGCCCTGTTGGCCTGAAAACTTTTTGTACTGTGTAAGAATTAGTGTTATATAAGTGGTATTTAGCTTTGAAGAAATTTTATCATGAGTATAAAAACAGCTTAAATGAACATATTGATGTTCAATAAAGCTTATACTGATGGCTTCCTTAGTTTGTTACCAATAAAGGGAATAAAATAATACTAGTAGTAATAAATGCTGAGAGAATATAGTGGCCAGTTATTTAAGTACACTTTGTAGAAGAAGTGAAGAGTCCTGTGGCACCTTATAGACTAACAGATGTATCTGATACTTTGTAGAAGAGTTAGCCCATCTCCAGTGAGAACTATAACAAAAGAAGGATTATTGTCAATGTAACTAATAAAACATCATGGGATGTGGTTTGTGCTGCATTTTGCCTTCAGCGTGCAGGCTGAGGCATGATGCACAGCCAAGCCCATTCAGAGTTGAAGAAATGAGTTCGGTAACATGTACCATGAAATGCGGTATTATAGCAGTAGTATAATTATCAACGAGCTTCAGTGAGAATTTCATTTAAGAAAGCTGGCAGTTGCCTATATGAAAAGGCAATCTTATCTATTCTTCCTTATACAAGTCTGATATTTAGGTCCCCTTCTGAGAAACAGACTTTGATATTCTTTTGTCACAGTAGCTACAGCATTTTTTGTATTGTTTACTTGAAAGGAACAGCTGTCTGGCCTGTATCTAATTGGTATTACATTTTTAGTTTTCCTTTTGTCACGTGAAAGAAAAAGTGTAGCAGTTTTTCCCCATCAAAACAGTCTTTCATAGTGCCCTGTTGCTTTAAGCAGTACTTAACAGGAATTCTTTAGCTGTTTCTTCTTTGGACAGTTAGGCATCCACTTCAGACGTGAAGGGCACTTACAAATGTATTTTTCTCTCTCAAATCTGGTTTGCTGTCATTTTTTTGTAGAATATCTGTTTGAAATATCCTCTAAATTTTCTCTTCTCAATATATCAGTACTTGGTCCTGCTAGTGAAGGCAGGGGGCTGGACTCGATGACCTTTCAAGGTCCCATCCAGCTCTAGGAGATTGGTATATCTCCAGTTATTTTTTTATTTCTGAATATCATCCCCACTGTCCTCTGATGTGATCTCAGGCCTTTTTAGGTATAAAATATACAGACTCTAACCCTTAAGTTTGTGAAAACCTGAAATGGTGAGTTTGTGAAACTATCAAAGTTGTATTGTTATTCAGACAAACTAGTCACTTTAGATCGTGACCTTTGAGTGGCAGAAACAGAATAGCAAAAATACGTCATTGTTATTAGGCTAACTTCACTATTAAAATCTCCTGGTCTCTCTGATGCACTTCCTCTAGGCTTCAAGCCAGCACCCCTTTTCTTGCGTATTTCACACTCTCTTTCTCACATAGGGTGCTGTGTGGTAGTCACCCGTGTCTCAATCTTGACACCTTAGGTCTGACTTGGGCTCAGAACCTGTATTTCTACTTTGTCTGGGGAAATGACTGTGGTAATTAGTGACCAAAGAGCTTCCTTAAAGCAAAGTATCATTTATTTAAAACCATTTAAGAGAAAATATATTTAAAAAACAGTAAACATACTGTATGCATATCTAGTTCTTCTTTAAGGCTTGCCATTCCCTGGGTCTGGGAGGCCTGACTCCTCCACAAAGCATTTTGTGTGCCAGTCTGTCTGCCTACACTTGCTCACAAATAAACCGTGGCCCCTTTTTCAACCTCTGAGAGGTCTTCTGACTGTTCAGTCTTCATTTGATCTCTAAATCCTAAGAGTTTTACAGTGTGTTGGAGACAAGATACAGGATTTTTGAAGCTAACATCTGGCCCCCATTGTCTTCCTAGTGTGTGTCATAAACAGATAGTAAGGGTTAAGGTCTCTTTTACCTGTTAAGGGTTAACAAGCTCAGTAACCTGAGGAACACCTGACCAGAGGACCAATCAAGGGACAAGGTAATTTCAAATCTCTGTGGAGGGAAGGCTTTGTCTGTGTCCTTTGTTTGGATTGCCGTTCTCTCTTTGGATTTAAGAGAGGCCAGACATATTCTTCAAGTTCTCCAAGGTTTCCTGAAGTATTTTCTTCTATTCAGTATAGTGAGTATTAGACGGCGGTTTAGTCTTATAATTTATTTCTACATTTGCAATTGTGTGTTTGCTGAAGAAATATCTTTATTTCTGTTTGCTGTTACTTTGATTATTCTGAGAAAGGAGGGGGGGGAGAGCCTCTCCAGGTTTATAAGTTAGACCCTGTATTTTTGCATCCTGGTAATACAGAGATAGTGTACTTTTTTTTTTTCTTTAATCTTTTCTTTTTAGAACTTGATTGATTTCTTCCCTTGTTTGGATTTTCAGGGGAAGGGGAGGGGGAAAAGTGAATCCCTCTTTGTTTGATTCAAGGAGTTTGAATCAAGGTATCTCTCCCAAGGACAAGGGGAGGGGGAAGAAGGTGGGGGGAATGGATTATTTCCCTTTGTGTTAAGATCCAAGGAAGTTGGGATCTGTGTTCCCCAGGGAAAGTTTGGGGGAACAGGGAGTGTACTAGACACTGGAATTTCTAGTTGGTGGCAGCTTTACCAGATCTAAACTAGGATTTAAGTTTAGAGGAGTCCATGCAGGTCCCCATCTTGTGGACGCTAAAGTTCAAAGTGGGGAATAAACCTATGACAGTGTGTAACTAGGTATTCTTATCTGGAAAGCTATTTTGTTGCCTTCCTGTATAATTCACAATTAATTCAAACATAGTAAACATCTACTAACATGTTAGATCAGTGTATTCACACAAGAAAGTCTTATAACCCAATACAGAATAACCTCCCCTCACTGAGAGGGGACATAACAGTTTTCAAGTACATAAAAGGTTGTTACAAGGAGGAAGGAGAACAATTTTTCTTCTTAACCTCTGAGGATAGGGCAAGAAGCAATGGGCTTAAATTACAGCAAGGGTGCTTTAGGTGGGGCATTAGGAAACATTTCCTAACTGTCAAAATGGTTAAGCACTGGAATAAATTGCCTAGGGAGGTTGTGGAATCTCCATCATTGGGGATTTTTAAGAGCAGGTTGGACAAACACCTGTCAGGGATAGTATAGATAATACTTAGTCATGCCCTGAGTGCAGGGGACTGGACTAGATGATCTCTCGAGAGATCCCTTCCGATTCTATGATTTAATAGGTGTAAGTAAATTTAGCATTTGTGGCAGGTAGGGGGAGACGATGCAAGGCTGCACTTTATAAGATAGATTAGGCACCTGCTTTAAGGCAAATAACTGAATGGTTTCAGCATGCAGAAATATAGTTAGAGGCCTAAGGAGAGCTGAGGTGCTCCAGTCTTCAGAGAGCTTTGTGTAATGCTTCCAAAGACAAAAGATTCCAATACACCCACTAAAGACTTTTCATCTGAGTGTTGACTCAGCCAGCTCTAAAATGAAGAGAAGAGAAAAGAACATAGATTACTGGTACTAAGGTACTAAGAATGCATCAAGTTATTGAGTTAGATGAGGAATTCAGCACTCCAAGATAAGCTAGGCAGTTGTGTGCTGTACTCATTACTTATTACATTTATAATTGTCTCTGTGTGTTCTCTCATCTTTAGTAGCTGCTGATTGTCTCCTGTCTTATACTTAGATTTTAAGCTTTTGGGGGCATGGATCATCTCTTCATGTGTTTACAATGCCTAGCATAATGAGGTCCTCGGCCCTGAATAAGTCCTGTAGGTGCTGCCACAATGATTAATGATAATAAATACAGAGACTGTAGAAGAACAAATGCCAAGACAGTGAATCTGTCAACAGGGTATTGAAGCTGTCAATGCACCAAGCGCTAAAGGAATATCAGCATTTATGAGGCTAATGACCCACAATGCACTGAAATCAGCCTCCATGACTGAGGCCATAGCGGCATCAACAACTTGGACAATTTCAGCTATGCGGCTAAAATCTTCAAAGAAAACTAATTGTATGAGGAACCACTCCAGAACCCCAAGGAAGCCAAGAGAATGAGGAGAAATCAGTCAAAGGATGTAGAAATGATAGAAAGTGTTCAGTTTTCAAACTGAAGCAGAAGTCTGTAGCTTCATTGAAGGCTGAAACTGCATGACTAAATAACTGCGTTTCCAACTGACAGCGCTTTATAGCTAAGCATGGACAGAAAGGAATGGCAATGGCCTGAGACACCATGGTGGTTGGTCTGAGAATAAGATTGGACAGCCCATGTCTCCAAAGCACCTGAACTCTTTGAAAGCTAAAGGAGATCTGGCCTTTCTCGTGCATCAAGCTGAGATCCAAGGATCCAGTCAATGGTAACTAAATTTTTTTCATTGTCCTTACACTAAAGGGCAAAGAGTTTTTCAACTCCAGTTTGGTGGACCAGTTACTTTGACTGTTGATGGAAAAGGGTCATGTTCTTAGTGCAGACAGGGCTAAAATCCCTTTCCTTCTCTCTTCAGTCTGTATTTTTCCTTCTTTCATTTTTCCTTCCATTTTTTTGCTTCTAGTTTTTTTTTTTTTTAATTTTTTCCTTTGTTCATTTACTGTGCTGTCTTTCTTTTGCTATTTGCAGAGTCAGTAGCACACTGCACATGGAATTGCTGGAGGGGGGGAAATTACCAACAGGATAGTAGCTCTTCTGTATTTTAGGCTCTTGCTTGTATCTTATTGTCTGCCAGTCACAATGGGTGGCCCGGGCAGGGGTTGGAGGGCAACTGGAAGCATGACAGGTATGCTTATGCCTGGTAGGACACAGACAATTTATGGTCCTAATTATTGCTCAGTCTCAAATCTTCCTTTTTTTGGGAGACAATTACTGGGAAGGCTATTGTAAGACCATTCCAGCAACATTTGGAGTCCTCAGATGTATTTGATTTTAGCTCTGTGGATAGAATAGTATGGAGACTGTTAGTCTGGGTTGATGGTGTTTGGGTGATTTCATGTTGATAAACAAAAGTAAGATTTACTTGCTGATTCTTTAGATGTGTTAGAAATTTTTCCCCTCCTCTTCCCAGTTGGAGAAACTTGTTCAATGGACTGCCTTGTTTTGGTAGGGTTTTTCATTTCTTAAATATCTGTTGCTATGTGTTTTATATTAGAGAAGGCATGGTCAAAGAAATTAGCCTTGCTCTTGGAGCAGAAAGTGGTGAGGTTTGTGATGGTCCTTGATTCTGGGGGGAGTTCACTGCAGTTTTGGACTACCCCAGAGAAGGTTCTGTCTCACGTATGGTCAAGCTGTACTCTAAATGTTGAGAGTTCCAATGTGACAGAGGAGCGAAGTTGTTGACCATGGGTTTTGTCCTGCAGTTTTAGACAATCTTTTAGGTATCCAGGGCCCAGGCCATGGGAGCACTTCGAAGTTAAGGAACAAGACCTTAAACTTGATTCAAAATTCTATGGCAAATGAGTATAGAGCACAGAGGACAGGTTTTGATGTGCTCATGGTAGCCCATGTTGTTGAGGAGGTAAGCTACTAGTTGGAGTTTCCTAAATGCTAAAGGTTTCGTGCTCTGTTATATCTCTTCACTGTAGTCCAGCTGAGAGGTGGCAAAGGTATGAATAATTGAGATCAGGTCATTGTCCGACAGGATGGGATGAAGTTTCCCAGCCAATCAGAGATGGTAGAAGGCATTACTTGATGGCGTTGCAATGTGACTGCTCAGCATCAGTGAGGAATCAAGGAGTACTCCTAGACTATGGACTGAGTTGACCAATTGTGAATGTGAACCTTCACTCAAAGGAGACTACACTGTGGCTGCAAACTCTTCAAAATACTTTCCTCTGACCACCAGCATCATCTCTGTTTTGCTGAGCTTCAGCCACCAGTTTGTCATCCATGAGCTGATCTCATCCAAACACTGGACCATCTGGATTGTAGTGATGTGGTGTGGTGGTGCGATATGAAGGATCGATAGAGCTGTGTTATCTGCATATTGCTGGCACTGGAGTCCATGTCCAGTGACAAGTTCACTGACAGGTTCACCTAGTGATTGCATGAGAGGACCGGAGAGAGAATTGACCCTTGTAGAACTCCACAAGTGAGGGTTCTAGCAGTGAAAGTGCAGTTTTCCATTTCTGTTCTTTTTGGGTACATACCTCCAGGGAAGGACTCAAACCATTTTAGCACATTATTCAGGATTCCTGCCACACTTCTCAGGCAAGACAGCCGTATCTCATGGTTAATAGTGGATGTCTGTCCTCTCTCCATTGATAGGCGGGGATTATTCATCAATGCCAGTTCTGTGTCTTGGCCTGAATCTAGGTTGTGCTGGATCTAGAATGTCGCCATCAGTTAGATGAGTTTGTAGCTGGCTTGCTGCTAGCTTCTCTGCATTTGCTCAGGAATGGGAGATTTGACTATGGGTGGTTTTCTTCAGTGTTGGTGGACTATTGCATAGCTGTGTCTCTCACCTCCTCCACCCTCCCCACAACATATCACCCCTCTCTTTTCAGACACACATCACTGTTTGAAGGAAGCCATTATAAAACAAATTTAAAATCCGTTGCAGGATAACATTTTACCCCACTACAGACCTTTCATGCTTGTGCATTCTTTGATGCACGTGATGTAAAACAAATGAATTATTTTCTAGGATTAGTTGTGTTTAGTGCAGAGCACCAAGTATTAAAGTAGTCAAGTTTGCTGATTCTCTGTGATAACAGAAGTACAGTTTATTAGTTAGGTTAGCTGGTCTTTACTGAACTGTCTTCCAGTTGTATAAATATTGTTTTTGCAGTACAGCATATTGCACAGAACAATTTTGCAATTAGAAATATTGCTATATCAGGAAACAGGAAGACACATTGTTAAAAAATACATTCAGGAAATATATTACTCAAAGGAGTTCATGTTCACTTAAAGGAGGAAACTGACCACAGAGACTGTTTATAAGCCCATGCAGAAAATAGTTTGACTTCTATTTTTCAGTAACTTCCATAGTTGTCAATGAGTAGTGGAGGGGGTTTTAAGAAAATTATTGCAGTTATAAATAAAAAAGTTTACATTTAAGAAATGTTGGTTGTTTTAATAAGTGATTGACTTCTAGGCTGCTCTGTGAAAGTGGTTTGTTTAAGCCAACTATCTAATTATGATGCAAATTTAAAATTCATGTGCACTAAAAGAATATGATGCACAATGTAGCTGATTTATTTTAATGAGGCACATGACTTACATGCCGGTTTATCAGAAAGCAGTGTTGGTCTTTAAATTGCTGAAAGAAGAGATATTACATATTAACAAGGTGTAATTTTCTACTGAGTTGACCAAACGTTGTTATACTAGATTGTGTCCCAATTATCCTTTCCCCAAACATCAATTTCTCAATAAATAGCTTGCTTTTCTTGATGATTTAAGAGGTGTTTGCTCATCTTAGTATATAGAGATTTATCATTAACATTTGGATTCCAAAGCTGGTCAAAAAAATTGTCAAAACACTTTTTGACAAAAAATGGTGGTTGAGTTAAATGGAAATTTTCATAAAAAATTCATTTTACAAGTAAAGGCCCTTTGAAAAAAGCAAACTCTTCATTCCTTCCCCCAGCAAGAGTTTCAATGAAATAATTTCCCAATTGACTCTAGTAGTTTTTGACTATCATTTTGTTTTACTTTTTAAAAACCAAGGGTCAAGCCCAAAATGGGCCTAAAAAACCAAACAAACCTTTAGGGATTTCTAGGAATTGCTTAGCAAATAGGAGGGAATATTCTCTCTGGCTGAGGAGGCAGGATCATTGCAATTCAACTGCTGAAGAAAAGCACGCTTTCCAGTAGTTGTAGGGCAGGAGTAAGCAGCTTCAGGGTGTCCAGAAGCCAACTGCGTGGGCCTAGTGGAAAGGATCAAATATTGCTCTTCTCTCCCTCATGCACTCCAGTTCCCAAGGGGGACACCGAGCACTGCCCCATCTGTCGACAGCAGGGAAGCAGACAAATCTGCCCAACCACAAAGGGGTATGAGGGAAGGGGGATCATGAATCGTCTTTCCCTCATCTGCTCTCAGAATACTATTAAGTTTTGTTTGTTGTGGGTGCTTGGCTTTGTGTTGCATGAAGACAGGGATACCCAGTGCTTCTCTTTTTCCTGCCACAGCAGCCCTTTGAAGTACCATTGGGAAAATAGATTTCACTAGTTTAGATAACTGATTAAAAACACTTCACTATTAGTGAACAAACAATTACAGAATTTCATCTGTGTGTCAAAGGGAGAATCCTATAACTCAAAGCCCATGGAAAAAAGTATTTTTTTCTTAGCATCCTCCTGCATTAACTAGCCTAGCTTATAATGTTGTAGTAACTTTGTACAGTAATTTGTCTATTGGAACACTTAGCTTTTGTGTGAATACACTGTCAATTAATTTTATTTATTTTTTGTTACAGGAGCTAGAGTTAATGCCAAAGACAGCAAGTGGTTGACTCCCTTACACAGAGCTGTTGCATCATGTAGTGAGGTATGAAATAAACATTTTTTTTTAGAACAGTTCCATGTAAAATAAAATACAGCATCTCAGACTACTTACTATTTCTTATTCAGTTTTCTTATAAAGTGAAACTACTGAAAATGCTTAGAGCCCAAGACGTTTGCAACAGATTTTTTTAATTTAACAAAAAAAACGGGGGGGTGGGGGGGGTGGATAACTTTATAATTCCAATTGTAGAATACAGAAACAAAAATTGCAAAAATAATATGCTCTTAAAAGTTTTCATTAAAAGAATCTAGAATAAGTACAGGTAATTTGTTTTTATTATTTTAATACAAAAGGAAACCAGAAATCCTTGTACATGGAAATAATAAATCATGAATGCCATTCCCAGGACAGGGAATATTTCTGAATTCGGAATATTTCTGAATTCAGAACATAAAGTCCATGATTCCTTTGGGGTGAGATAACTTAAGTGGCTCAGTATAAGGGAAAAATACTCTAGAAAAAATAGGGTTTGTTTTCACCTATACGGCACAATTTTGTAGGTTTTTTTTTTTTCATTTTTAATAGGCAAGCATTTTCATAGTTTCTGTATTGAAAACATTGAAAAAATTGTACTAGCAGCTGTAAGAGTTTTAACACACATAAAGTATTTAGTTTGGGCTTGTAGGTTTGTTTCATCTGAAACATTCAAATGTACAGAATAGAGCAGAGCAAGCTGCTAAGAAAATTATATCTGGCATTTTGTTTTGTCATAGAAAATCAAGGTTTTTGAAGCATGTATCAATATGTTGCTAAATATAGAAATATCGTAGGAAGAAAAATTAAGAGGTACATTTATATCATTGTTCAGATATTGTATTCTCTCTGAGTTTCAAACTGGCATTAACTGGAATTTTAATTCTATGAAGTGTTATAAAATTAGCTCAGTAAAAATGCTGAAGGTTAGGATTGAGCTGCATTGTTGCTAGAGTCATGCGGGAGAATTTCACAGAACCTGCCTACGCAGAGTTCTGTACCTGAGTCATATCAGTACTATTATTGCTTTATTTTTATTAGAGAGAGAGACAGAATGAAATGAGATGGTTTTGGTTTTGCAGAGTCTCAGGCATCAGACTTTGGATCTAAACCCATCCATTTTAGATTTTGCTTTTGGGCCAAATAGTAGCATTTAGCCACTAGCCTAAATAAGTACTAATGTGGAGCTGTTGTCCCATAAGGAACTTGGGCACAATTCTTCTATGAATGGCTTGGTGCATAGGCTACACCAGGGGTCGGCAACCTACGGCACGCGAGCCGATTTTGAGCGGCACACAACTGCCTGCTGTGGTCCCGGCCCCCAGCCCCTCTCAGCCCCACTGCTCTCCCCTGTGGGGGCAGGAGGCAGAAGCTTGGTTCTATGGCAGCCAAGCTTCCCCCCCACCCCGCTTCTTCCCCCAGCGTGGTGCTTTCCTGCCCCGCCCCCTCTCCATCCCTGTGCCAATCAGCTGATGGCCCTAGCGAGGGGGAGGGGGAAGAGCGGCAGCGTGCACACAGCTCCATAGATGAGACAGAGAGAGGTAGGGACGAGGCCTTGGGGAAGGGGGTGGAACAGGGCATATCCCTTCCAGCCCTCTGCCATGAGCCACTCAGGGCAGGGGGCTGGGAGCACCCCTATGGGCGGAGCACCCCTGCCCTCTGCCCTGTACCCCCCCCCCAGCATTCTGCCCGGCAGCCCCCGATACCCCCAGCCCTCTGCCCTGACCCCCCCACACACACTCAGCCTTCTGCCCTGCACCCCAGCCCTCTGCCCTGACCCTTGAACCCCCCCCCCACAGCCTTCTGCCCTGCACCCCAGCCTCTGCCACAGCCTTCTGCCCCCTCCACCCAGCCCTCTGCCCTGACCCTTGAACCCCCCCACAGCTTTCTGCCCTGCACCCCCCCACACCCTCCGGCCCTCTGCCCTGAACCCCCTCCACCCCAACACACACCCAGCCTTCTGCCCTGCACCCCCACACACACCCACCGCCCTCTGCCCTGCACCCCCCATAGCCCTCTGCCCTGACCCCCCCCACACACACACTCAGCCTTCTGCCCTGCAGCCCCCATACCTCCAGCCCTCTGCCCTGACCCTTGAACCCCCTCCAACACACCCAGCCTTCTGCCCTACACCCCCCATCCCTCTGCTCTGATCCCTGAACTGCCCCCACCCCAGCCCTCTGCCCTGACCTCTGATCCCCAACACCCCACCCCACCCCACCCCCCTGTGGTGTGGGGTCCTGGCCGCAGGTCCTGCTCAGCCCGCTGCCGGCCTAGGTGAACAGAACTCCAGGCTGGCAGCTAGCTGAGCAGGCTGGCGGCGTAAGATCAGCATTTTAATTTAATTTTAAATGACGCTTCTTAAACATTTTGAAAACCTTGTTTACTTTATATACAATAGTTTAGTTATATAATATAGACTTATAGAAAGAGACCTTCTAAAAACATTAAAATGTATTACCAGCACGTGAAACTTTAAATTAGAGTGAATAAATGAAGACTCGGCACACCACTTCTGAAAAGTTGCCAACCCCGGGGCTACACTATCCTTTAGGGTAATGCAGTATCCTCCCCTGAGGGAGCCTTACTGAAGCAGCAGTCCCTGCACTCTCCTGAGCATTGGGACTATAGTTGTTTCTGCCCCTTGTGTGGGGGATGGGATGCTCTTTGCATGCTTTCTCCTTCCTTTCCTCCTCATCTGTGAATACCCTCACTAGGATCTGTCACAATTTGGCTAATGATTTTTTGGATCTATGGAACATTTTACTTTTTAAAAATTTCCTCTGCTCAGTTATCACTCCTAAAATAAGAATATTAATTTTTCATTTATATAAGTCTTGCCTTGCTTCTAGGACTCTGAGGTATAATAAAATGAAAACTGTAAATCACATTAGCATAGCATTAACATAACCTTAGCATATAAGAACTTGCAGTGAACTAGTTTTATTATGGCAAAACTATATATAAATCTGGAGATTGGGACCTATCCTTCCCCAGCCTTCAAAGGGTACCACTTCTCTCCCTCACAATGGACCAACCCAGAGGTCTACCCCATAGGAACTTTTTAACTTCTACAACTACCTCCCTCCCTCCTTTCTCCCCACAAGGAACTGGACTCCAGCAGGACTTCATTTTGACCCAACCCCTGCGTGCCTTAGATATGCAAAAAGCTTCAGCTGATATACTGTAAAGCAGTCTGTTTCTATAGCAACACAGGTCACCTGGCGCTCATTTCTTTGTAGTGGCTCCCCATTGAATATAGTCCAACTTAAGTCCTCTGTCCTGATATTAAAAGCCTTCCATGGGCTTCTCTTAGCTACCTGAGAAAGCACTCTCCCTCTGTGACCATGAGCTCTTATAACAGGGGTAGGCAACCTCTGGCATGCATGCCAAAGGCGGCATGCGAGCTGATTTTCAGTGGCACTCACGCTGCCTGGGTCCTGGCCACCTGTCCGGGCGGCTCTGCATTTCAATTTAATTGAAGCTGCTTAAATATTTTTAAAAGCTTATTTACTTTACATACGACAATAGTTTAGTTATATATTATAGACTTACAGAAAGAGATCTTCTAAAAACATTAGAATGTATTCCTGGCACGTGAAACCTTAAATTAGAGTGAATAAATGAAGACTTGGCACACCACTTCTGAAAGGTTGCCGACCCCTGTCCTATAACAACAACATTGTGTCAAAACAATGAATCTGTCAGCCAACTCTGGGAGGGTGTGTGGGAGACACAGTGACTGGATCTAAACTATGGAATTTACTCCTGCAAGAGATAAGTGACCACAGAACTAATTACTTTTAAATACAAAATTTATTTATTCTTTGTTTTCCCTAGGGTTTCTACATACTCACAACATGCAAGGAAACAAATCTTATACACTAATCAAATTTATTTATCCTAGAGGTTGGAATGGAAGAAAGGGAGCTTATTAGTGTTGTTTCTACTTTTACATATTTGGGAGGCACTTAAATATTAGGATGATGGAAGATCTTATAAATAGATGGATGGGAACACATACTAGCACACCCTGCAGCTGGGAGCAGCACGGGGATGCTCCCTCTTGAGTTGGTTACTGACTGGTTTCTGGGGCGGAGTGTAGTTGTTCAAGCTCTTGTGTACAGTAGCTAAGGAAGCTCTGTGATTAAATCCTGGTTTTGGTATAATCCAGCAGGACTGTCCTCCCAAATGAGGGCAGACCAATTAAACAAGAACATCTGGTCACTCTAAATATCTTGAATATATTTGGTGATTTTGTTTTCAAACTTCTTTTTCTTGAACATATTTCAGCTTAGACTTAGTCTTCAGAATCTGCATTTGCACTCCTTTTGTGTGCTGGTGTGTTTTGTCAAAAAAAAGTTAAGCAGATTCATTTAATTTGAAAATACATCACTGCACATACACATACTAACTGTACACTAAGACCAGAGTAATTTTTTTTTACAGTAAAATTAGTGTTTCCTTTGACAGTTTGTGCCCAACCAGTACAAGAGCTCTTCTAGTATTTATTTCCTGATTCTTGTAGTGGTTTCACTGATATTAGTCTCAAAGGAGGCAAAGACTTGATATATCATCAGCTTTTTCCTAGTAAACCGTTAAATACATTTTGGGTCCATATCCATTTCACTATTCATTCAATGTACAATTATACAGTGAGGCTCAGGTATTTTCTAGGTTGCTCTTACACGTTTTGTTTGTTAAGAGGAGAGGAAATTAAATATATCATTTAGGATAACTTTTGACAGGTTCTTCTAATGGAATAAATATATGGAATGTAGTGTTCCTATTTCCGCTCCACCCATGATTCACAGCGATATCTAGGTATTGCAGTACAGACGTGTATGCATAACATTGCTCTGTAATTTGAGACACCTGCAATATTTAGCCTTAGTAGAATGTTTTAAGTTCAGAGTGGTAATATTCTTATTTTTGCACTCTTTTTGCATTTGACTAAAGGAACAATCAGAACAATTAATGATTTGTGGAAAACTTTGTGGACTTAATGAAAAAATGAAGTATTGCATCTACATCTTAATATTTGTATTGACAAGCTGTTTTCCTTTGTGTGCAATTGTGTGCATATGTTATTAACAGGATTGTTTTTGGTTTTACTTTCTGTAGGAATGTAAAAGGAATGGTATAAAAGTTTGCAGTTTAAACTTGATTTTATAAAGGGGAATGAAACATCTTATTTACAAAATAACTGTGGTATAGAACACTAAAGCAGGATTGTCACTTCAGCACCATTTAAAAATTTTATTTCTTTTGCAGACGTGTGTTTATAATATGATAGTATTATAAACAGGCACATATGTAAAAAGTATCGTTATTAAACTCTCCATATCTATAATATACCATTTGCAGCTATTTTTATTCTTTGAAAAAAGGTGTCTAACAATTGGTAGTAATATATTTTAAGTACAATAGTGCCTCACTAATGCATACTAATAGAGGGAGTCTTGAGCATTATTGATCTTGTGATGGGGAATTCCACCAGTGTCAAATGCCAATTGTAAGTGCCTTAGCTGTGTTTGAGGGATCTATAACCATCACAGAATCTTGCTGGGCTTGAGAATAAACTTTTAACCTGAAAAAACATGTGAATGCAGTTTATCAAAGTGTGAATTAGTGAGATTCTGTTGTACTTTACATGGAGTTGCTAAGTATATTCTTTTAGTTCTTTGGTAATGTAATTTATTTTATTGCACATATTTTCAGGATGCTGTTCAAGTGTTGTTAAAGCATTCAGCAGATGTCAATGCCCGTGACAAAAACTGGCAGACACCCCTACATATAGCAGCTGCAAATAAAGCTGTTAAATGTGCTGAAGCTTTGGTGCCTCTTCTAAGTAATGTAAATGTGTCAGATCGAGCAGGTAGAACAGCATTACATCATGCAGCCTTCAGTGGACATGTTGAGGTATGGATTATTTTCCAGATCTTGTTTCTTAGCCCTCTTTCCTCCCACCAAAGCTCTGATTATTTGTTATTTTCATGTGTGTACATGATCTGGTAATGGTAAAATGTACACTAAAGTACATTTACAGTGTTAACATCCCCATACTAAACCCCTGAAGAATACTGTTCCAGTGGTGAGGTATGGACTTATTACTAGCCTGTAGGAATGCTTTTTCTAGTTTCTGCATTCCCCCAGAAAAAATCAACAACCTTTTATTTATAGTCTGAATTCTGCTAAAATGCATAAACTTAAATTGTAAATTAATTTCTAGTGACTGAAGCCGTAGTGTAATTTATCCACTTTCAGCAATTTGTATGGAAATGAAAGGTTTTTAATATGTACATTTGTAGGTGATTAAATACGTAGATTTTTAACTAACTTTTTTAGTTTTAATAAACATATAGTATGCCATGATTGTTAAACAGTTGCATAAAATAGGTAATATGAAATATTTTGGTTGTCACTTGATATATAATTTAGAGGACCCCATGATCACAACATTGTCACCAACGTGGGCAGCCAGCGTACTTAAATACACAAAATATCAGAAGCGATGTAAATGGAATGGTGGTTTTAAAAGATTTAAAAATTTTGGTTTCATTTCACCCAATATTTATTCTTTGCTTTCATTATTATGCCACATTCTATGCATAGTTTTATATTCTGAGCAGAGGTATTTTACTTATTTTTCTTTCTTCACCCTAGATGGTGAGTTTGTTATTGTCTAGAGGTGCCAATATTAATGCATTTGACAAGAAAGACAGACGAGCTATACATTGGGGAGCATATATGGGTATGTACACTTTTGCAACTGATTCTCTGTGCATTAGGGAGAAAGTCAGTCACTTCATTTTATTGAATTTATATACTTTAATTTCTAGGCAAAAACGTTAGTCAAGGTTACTTAGTAGGTGATTACGAGGAAGGTATCTATACATCTCATATAAAATTTGTAATAGGATACAGCAAACTGTCTTTTTTTTAATAAATGCTTTTGTGGCAGAAAAAATGACATGCTAATTTATTTTAAGAAAGGAAAGAAAAACAGTTTCCCCCCTAAACATTAACACTTTTTGGTTTAATGTGGATTCCTGATTGAAAACTTGTGCACTAATGCCTCATGGCTACTAAGAGGAAGGATCGGCGTACGAGGAAACTGAATAGAGATAAATATAATTCTCCAGCACTCATAAGTGGTGGTTATAGAGTCATAGAAATGTGACTAGAAGGGACCTTGAGAAGTCATCCGTTCAAGCCCACTGCACTGAGGCAGAATCAAGTGAACCTAGACCTTCCCTGACGGGTGTTGTCCAACGTGTTCTTAAAAATCTCCAAAGATGGGGATCTACAACCTCCCTTGGATGCCTATTCCAGTATTGCACTATCCTTATAGTTAAAAACCTTTTTCCTAATATCTATCCTAAATCTCCCTTCTGCAGATTAGGCCCATTACGTCTTGTTCTCCCTTCAATGGACATGGAGAAAGATTGATTACTGTCCTCTTTAAGATATTTGAAGACTGTTACAGGTCACCCCTCAGGTTTTCTTCTCAAGACTAAACATGCCCAGTTTTTAGCCTTTCCTCATAGGTCAGGTTTTCTAAACCTTCTACCAATTTTGTTGCTCTCTACTGAACTCTCTTCAGTTTATCCACATCTTTTCTAAAGTGTGCCACTCTGAATTGGACACATTAATCCAGCTGAGGCCTCACCTGTGCCAAGTAGAGCAGGACAGCTGTCTCTCATGTCTTACATATGATACTCCTGTTAATACCCCCCAGAAAGATATTAGGTTTTTTTTTTGCAACTGCATCACACTGTCTCATTCAATTTGTGATGTGCTGTAATTCCCAGATCCTTTTCAGTAACTCCAATGCCTAGTCAGTTATTCTCCATTTTGTGTATGTACATTTAATTTTTTCCTTAAGTGTAGCACTTTGCACTTGTCTTTATTGAATTTCATTTTGTTGATTTACAACCAATTCTCTACTTTGTCAAGACCATTTTTCATTTTAATCCTGTTCTCCAAGTGCTTGCATTTCCTCCCAGCTTGGCGTCATCAACAAATTTTATAAGCGTGCTTTCCACTCCATTATCCAAATCATTAATGAAAATATTGATATTACTGGACCTGCAACTGACCTCTGTGGGACCTCCAGTTTGATAGATAACCATTGATAACTACTCTTTGAAAGTATCTTTCAATCAGTTGTGTTACCCACCTTATAGTAATTTAATCTAGGCCACATTTCCTAGTTTGCTTATGAGAATGTCATGTGGGACTATGTCAAAAGCCTTACTAAAAATATAATGTTTTCTGGTAAAGTATCAGAAGCTGACTCAAAAAGGAAGAAGAGTAGTCTTTAAGATAGCTGTATTTCTGGTTGATTGGCTCCCTGCTTGGGTTTTGTTTTGTTTATTTAATAGGGAAATGGACCAAGAAAAAAACATCAAATTATTGCACTTCCACATTTATTCCAGGATTTCAGCCTCTTTTTCCCCAATCATTGTCTTACCTCTGATGATGAAATTGGCCACAATGGGTTGGTTATCATGTCAGAATGATATAGGCTTCCTTTATGTAGACTTCCTTCCATTAGCCCTTTATGTAGAACTTTGCTCTTTATAATAAGTATGGGAATTCTTTTCTTCAGCTTGTCTGTAGTCATGGTTCCTCACCTCTAGCTTCATTCAATAAGTGAAAAGATTAAAAGAAAAGCAGATAAGGGCTTTTAGTTCTGATACTCTAACAGAAGCTTCTTAGCCTTAGCCTTGGCTAAATAACTTAGTTGTACTTCTAAATAAGTCATAGGCAGCTACTGATGCACTTTTCAGTAACAACCAGTTTTCTTTGACTTCTGAGCAGGTGCAACACATTTTTTTCTCAGATGTCTTTTTTACCTGTGGCATCTGTGTACTTACAAAATACTTTCTGTTAACATCACAAAAAGTTGTAATTTCCTATGACTTGGCACCAGCTGTAATTGCTTTCAGTTCTCCTTTCTTTTAGCTCAGTATTAGTCTCACAGAAGAATTTATGGTAGTGGCCACAGCTCTGAAACAGTAACAGAGATCTATTTCTAGGAAATTGGCTAGAAGCAGGTGTCACTTCAAAATGTAAATTATATGATAAAGATACCGTATTAAGTCAGCATTGATTAACCTGAGTTTAATTATCAATTGCAGGAAAAAGTTAATTGATGCTATTCCATAGTCTTGACTATTCAGTGGTGCAGTTTGACTTTCAAAAATAATAGTTTATCCAGCCCAGGAGAGAAGAATGAAAATAGAAAAATTGATATTATGTGCTCTGCAAGTATAGGAATTCGTAAGATGAGATATAAAACCAAGATCCATTTGTAAACATTAGAGATCCATCAGCACTTTAGAGTAGTAGTTTTGCATTAATGTGTTGATCAAATTCTATTCTGGGTAGTTTACAATTTATCTAACTATATGTTTCCCTACTCCCAGTTATTCCTAAACATTTGTACAGTGTCCTATAGCACTGTTAATGGCAGTTGCACTTCATCATAGATATAAATTATTCTTGTATGCTGTGCGTAGTTTTTAGATTCACTAAAAAAAAAAGCATGGAAAATGCTTTGAAATCAGTTTAAATTGTGCATTTATATAGCACCTCTTTTAAAAATAGACTGAAATCTCTTCAGGACAGGATTTGTGGAGAGTTTGGGGAAGGGGGAGGAAAATCCTATTCAGCTATTTCGGATCATTTGCAATGAAACATTATGATTACATTGTCTTGGTACAATGATCTGGAGAAATGGTCTGAAGTAAATAGGATTAAATTCAATAAAGACAAATGTAAAGTACTGCATTTAGGAAGGAACAATCCGTTGCACACACAAAAAATGGGAAATGGCTGCCTAGGGAGGAGTAATGCAGAGAGGGATCTGGGGGTCATAGTGGACCACAAGCTAAATATGAGTCAACTGTGTAACACAGTTGCAAACAAAAATGCCAACATCATTCTGGAATGTATTAGCAGGAGTGTTGTAAACAAGACATGAGAAGTAATTCTTTCTCTCTACTCTGTGCTGATTAGGCCTCAGCTGGAGTATTGTGTCCAGTTCTGGGCACCACATTTCAGGAAAGATGTGGACAAATTGGAGAAAGTCTAGAGAGGAGCAACAAAAATGATTAAAGGTCTAGAAAACATGACCTATGAGGGAAGATTGGAAAAAATTAGGTTTGTTTAGTCTGGAAAAGAGAAGACTGAGAGGAGACATAACAGTTTTCAAGTATATAAAAGGTAGAGGGAGAAGAACTGTTGTTAACCTCTGAGGATAGGACAAGAAGCAATGGGCTTAAATTGCAGCAAGGGGAAGTTTAGGTTGGACATTAGAAAAAACTTCCTAGCTGTCAAGGTGGTTAAACAGTGGAATAAATTGCCTAGGGAGGTTGTGGAATCTCCATCATTGGAGATTTTTATTAAGAGCAAGTTAGACAAATACCTGTCAGGAATAGTCTAGATAATACTTAGTCCTGCCATGAGTGCAGGGGATTGGACTAGATGACCTCTCAAAGTCCCTTTCAGTCCTACGATTCTATATCTTAATACAGAATTAACTATGTTAAGCAATATATTATATAATGACTTACATTGTTTAATCATTAACATTTCCGTTTTTCAAAATTATTTAAACACAACCTTAATGTATTTTTATTTTTGACAATTCATATTAACTTCTTTGTGGTGGGAGAGGAACTAAATACTTTCTGATGTGGGGGAATTAAAAGGTTCAGGAGAATAGAAAGAAAGAAAAGCTATGGGGGAGGGCGTGGAGATGGGGGTCGGGGAGGGAGGGAGCAAAATCATTGTTTGTCAGTGCCTCTGCAGTGCACTGACACTTGGATCGTGGAGCTGATTTTATCCTACCTTGTGCACTGTATTTAATATAAGAACATGTCCCTACCCTTTCCAGCTTGTCTTGTGTGTCATTTTTACAACTTTCATAAAGAAGTATTCTTCAATATCATTGTCCCAAAAAGAAACTTTGACTTCCAGTTAGTAATGGGAAGGTCTATGATTGGTGAACAAGTTTACCTTAAAGTTATGGCACAAAGCATAAAACTTTGATATTGCAACTTCACTGAGTAAAACAGAGTGAGGTTTAGAACTGTGTTGGTGCCTGACTAACTTGAAGATTAGTGCATTATTGATGAATAATATGGATTATGCCATACACACTTGAAACATTTTAACTCTTTGGTCTTTGTTCATATGAATTTGTTATGATAGTAAAGATAATAGCATAGATCTAGATAATTTGCCCCATTTTCAGTCTTAATACTTACTGCATATATACAAGGAGAGATTGCTGCTTGGACAGATGTCCTTCATGTGTATCAGTAGGACAGACATTTAACATCATATTTGAGTAGGTGTTTGTTTTTTGCCTTAGGTCAAGCTTGTGCTGATATAAGTATAGCAAAGATTATATTGAAGTAGTAACCTTAGGAACTACTTCTATTCAAAAACAAGTAATGTAATGAACCCCGAGAGAAGTTGTCAAGGAAAAGCAAAGTTGTGCTTATTCATTTTTACCGAGGAGTGCAGTTTAACATACTTTTTTCAGCTGTGATTCTGAAAGGCTTTCATTTAGTGTGTTACATACACATTTAAAAAAAAAAACACTGTAGAAATAGTTTGCATAGAGCAGGGGTTCTCAAACTTTATGCACGGCAGCCCCCTTCTGACAACAAAAATTACTACACGACCTCAGGACAGGGGACTGAAGCCTGAGCCCGCCCGAGCCCCACCGCCCTAGATGTGGGAGCCAAAGTCTGAGCCCCACCGCCCTGGGTGGAGGGGCCAAAGCTGAAGCCCAAGGGCTTCAGCCCCAGGTAGGGGGCCTGTAACCTGAGCCCTGCTGCCCAGAGCAAAAGCCCCCGGGCTTCGGCCTCAGGCCCCAGCAAGTCTAAGTCAGCCCTGGTGGCCCCATTAAAATGGGGTCACGACCTGTTTTGAGGTCCCAACCCACAGTTTAAGAACCGCTGGCATAGAGAAAACTGAGCCTCTGACTGCTTCTGCAGAAAAGTAAGGTGATCATGCTGCTGTCAGCAGAGAAAGGAACTGATTCTTGGCACTGCTTCTAGATGGGGACTGCAAAGGATATCACAGGCTCTACTCCCTTGTCTGCTAGGCATGGCTATGGAAGCAAGTGACCACTCCCTCTATCATTCCCAACTCTGCTCTTTGTACCTCAGTTCTCTTCTTCCCAGTGAAGCTAGAACTATGGTATCTTCAGTCTAGTTTCTTAGGCCTTGTGTAGACTAGAAAAAGTAATGAATATTTTGGGGTTTTTTTCTTTAAATTAAGTCAGGTTCCTTGAGTTAGATAACTCCATTTGAAACATCACTTAAACTGCATCTGTGCAAGTGCTAACCTCTCTACAATTGTATTTGCTGATCAAAGTCTAACATGATTTTAAAGATATTAAACTGCATATATGTTAGATGCTAAGTAATGTTTTAAATGGGGTTAAAAATTGATTTTACCCCTCACCCCCTTTACCCTAGATAAGGCCTTAGAGGAGTAAAACTTCCCCTGTCTGTTACTGCAGAAGCACTGTCAGCCCAGGCCTTTGCTAAGGTACTGTTTGCTCCTTCAGTGTTGCTTTATCTGCAGAGATTTTTTGTCAGGACAGTATTCCCAAATCCTGACTTGAAACAGAAAGTGGAGACAGGAGCTGGAAACAGGGAAAATACAATTTTCAAATCATTTACTCAGACTATTAATAATAATAATTGGTGGTGGGAGAGGGTTCATGGTACATATGTTTCTGTTTAAATATGAAGAAGTCAGAATAGATATCTGCCCTATAAATGAAACTCCTAAATTTGTATGGGTGGATTGAGGAAGAGTTGTTAAATAACTTTATAAAGCACTGCAAACATGCTTGGTGCTGAGATCTGTAAAGTCTTCTGTAGTTTACAAAGTAAAAAATGTATATTTGGAAGGGAGGGGGGAAACGTAAATGGATGGTCACCTGATAGATCAGAATGGTTGTAAAAGTGATTTAGTCACAAACATCTGGATTTCTTGTCCTAGAAATTGCTTCACTTATACAAGAATATTAATAATCCAATTTGCAGAAATCTGTGTTTGAAGCCTGTTTTAAATTAGTCTTTCATCCATGAAATCCGGGGATTGGAGCAATCCAGTACTAGTGTAAAATATGTACATCATGCTGGGAAATCCATACTCATAGTGCCAAAGAGTAAAACAGAACAAGATCAGACTTTCTTCTGTAGGGGGGGAGGCTTATGGCAGCTAGAAAGTTGCTGACACTTCCCAGTGAATTAAGCAATGTGAATACCATTACTCATTGTTTGAAGCCATGCTGACATCAGACTTCAACTGTTAATAATCACTTCAGCCAAGAGGTTGATGTGTGTGATTGTTCTTGATCCAGTGTTCTTAGAGATAAACTAATATTTAAGATCTGATTTATCCTGCCTGCAGAAGTAGTTTTGAGGGAATGAAATTCAGTGCTTGAGATGCCACAGCTATGTATGGACAAGCATTATCGGGGTTGTAATGAGGACACGTACATTTTGTGGTGTGTGCTCACCCAGCTGGAAAAACATGCTTTCTCTTGTTTAGCTAAGCTACATTCTATCTACCAATTTTAGCACATGCTACTTTTATAGACACGTAATAGGATACTTTATCCCTGGAGCATATCACTTGTCTAATTTTCATTTTTTTAATAGATATGAGGACAGCGGAGAGGGAAGGATAAAATTAACTTCTTAATTTTTTTAATAAAGAAATCAGTGTGTACGTTCATATACAGTGGACTTGATTCTCACTTAAGCTATGTCTATACTGTGGTTTATGACAGCATAACTTATGTCGCTCAGGGGGATGAATAAAACACCCTCCTAAGCAACATGACTTCATTTATGTCAGATAACTTATAACAACCTAACTCCCAGTGTAGACAGCGCTATGTTGATAGGAGGGCTTCTCTCACCAACATAGCTACTGCCTCTCGGGGAGCTGGATTACCATCCTGTGCCAATGGGAGAAGCCCTTCTGTCAGCGTAGGTAGTGTCTTCACTGAAGCTCTACAGCTCCGCAGATGCATTGGTATAGCTGTGCTACTGCAGCCTTTTAAGCATAGCCAAGCCTTTATTTTAAAAAATGATTTGGGGAATTAGCGTATGTCCCATTGACTTTCAATGAGACTTAGGCTTATGAATTCTTAAGTCTCTTTTGAAAATGGAACTTGGGTTTCTAAATCACTTTGGGTAAAGTTTTAAAAAAATAACGTATCTATAAAGGAAAAATCATTTTATTTTTTTATATTACAAAGTCTAGAAATGTTTTCTTAAAAAGAGACTTATCTTTCTGCTTGTTTCTACTTTAGAAACTTCAGGAATATGAAGTCTTTTCACGATTCATGCAGGAGGCCTTAAGAAATTAAATGGAAGTTTTCTCAGTCTTCAGTTTGAAGGAGCAAGGTTCTGAGCTTTTCTTTCAAATCTTTGACAGAAGTTTGTGTTAGATAGGTATTAAATCAGATAAGCAAAAGTTTTAAATAGCTTACTAAAAATCCCTTCCCCTCTCAGCTGGATTTGAGAGCTAATGGGCTGATGTAAGGTTTTAAGTCCTCCAAAAAATCCTTCAGCAAAAACAGAAGACAAGATCTGATATTTTTTATATAAAACAAAAATCAAGGCTAGAGAGAGTGTTTGGAGTAGGAGAAAATACATGGAGGAAAATATTTTAGACTGCCTTTATAAATCATAAGGAAATGAGGTAGGGAAAGAATATGGTTCTTTGCTCCTTTTAAATGAGGAGAGTCTGTACTGGATTTTTCACCTTTAAAAGTTGATCAAGTGCAGCTAATAATAAATAGATGATATTTTTGTAAAAGTCAGAGCACAATTGATAAATCAAGTTGCGTCTTAATATTATTTATTTATTCTTTTATTTGCCCAGGTCACATTGAAGTTGTGAAATTACTTGTGACCCATGGAGCTGAAGTGACATGCAAAGACAAGAAATCATATACACCCCTACATGCTGCAGCATCTAGTGGAATGATCAGCGTAGTCAAATATCTTCTAGATCTTGGAGTTGATGTAAGTAAACATGTAGCCAAAGGCAAATGACATAAGAAAAATCTAAACTATTACTGATCAGGAATATAATGGCGCAGAGAATGCTCCTTTCTTCATGATCAAGAATAATGGTAGTAAGAGTACTTCACAAGGTCTTCACTCATTTATTTAATGGTTACAAGACTTCACTCCCTAGGCTCAAGTTTCTTCTACAGATTTTCACTTAAAGGTAAACTTGTCCTTAAATGGTTTCATTCCTTTCCAGGAGGGAAGGAATGATCCTATGTTTAAGGCACTGGACTGGGACTCGGGAGATTGGAGTTCTGTTGCTTGCTTTGATTTACACTTTTTCTGTGACCTTGAGAAAGTCACTTAATCTCTTGTTTCAGTTCCCCATCTGTAAAGTGGGGATAAAACGTCCTTATCTCACAGGAGTTTTGAGGGTAAATCATTAATGATTGGGAAGTACTCTGGTACTACACTGATGATGGTCATATAAGTACCTAGTTATAAAAATATATTAACAAAAATATTGTCAGTAATAAAAATCTTTTTATCATCTCAGAAATAAAGTGAATTGTAAGCCTATTGGAGTTTGACCTTTTGAGTCATCTTGCACAGAGTGGCCATTGCTTCTGAAGTTGTAGTTTGAAAACTAGGATGTTTCTTTGTATAAAGTATCTTGGAGCTCAATTTGCACATTAATGCAGTATTAGCTTCTTATATCTTAGGTGCTAAGACAAATATTTCCAAACTTGGGTGCCTAAAATTAGCAGCTAAATCCATATTTAGGCACCTTAATATGTGTCCTGATTTTCAGAAGCATTTGGCACCCAAAAATCCTATTAAATTCAGTAAGCCCTGCAGACATTCAGTACCATGGAACCAACAGACTTATTTAGATGACTAGATCTAGGCACCTAAGTGTCTACATTTAATTACTCCTGGGGGGATTCTGTGCCCCAATATTAAAAATTCTGCACGCAATATTTTTTAATTCTGTATATTTTACAAAATAACACAAACCCTATTGATTTTGGTGAAAATTGGGTGGGGGCAGAGGGAAATGGGGGCACATGGAGCCCTTTCCATTCATGTAGCACACCCAGCAGCTTTAGCCACTTCTGTAGTTGTCTATAGATTAATGAGCTGATTGATGGTAGCCATTAACATGTTCCAGCATAATGTATGGACTAGGGTATTCACAGAGCCCTGGCATAGGGGATGAATTGGTGGCACAGAGAACCGTTGGGGGGCTAGGGAGAGAATGGATGACCCTGGCAGTGGGGAGAATGAGGGACCTTGGTATGGGAGAAAGTGATGGATAGAGATGCACGCAGAAGAGTGAATGTGGGGAAGAAACGCTGAGGGCACACTACCACTGGCATGAGTGGTAGGTTTCAGAGAGCCCCTGAAATAGAAGGGGATGGCAGTATGGCACACAGGCATCTTGAGGAGGGGCTAAGGAATGCGAGGAGCCTCTGTTGTGTGCAATGAGGTGTGCCTACAAAAGCAAGAAAGTGTGAGACCCTCCAGTATACAATCTTGATGTTTAGATCAAGGGAAGGGTATGTACTTGCCAGCAATGTGTCTGCATTATAGGAGCTTTTGGGGCTCATAGAATCAAGGTACATGATCCCAACAATGTGGATCTGCTGTGGTAATAAACTTGGAGAATTCTGTTTACAAGTGGCAGAATACCTTCCTTTCACACAACTATTCCTTTCACACTACCAAACACTTTATCTCCTCTCAGAGAGGTAAAAACCATTCCAAAGTTTTTTGGTCAAGGAAATCCAGTCCAGAACACATTTAATGTACTGTTTTGTGGTATTACAGAATGCAATGACGACATCCTGCATAACAACAAAAGATGTTCCGTTGTACTTAATTAAATACTGTTGCTTGATGGCATAAAAAGAAGTGTGGTAGAATTTCACAGTATCTTAACTAATCGTCTTGTTTTTTCCCATCAGATGAATGAACCAAATGCCTACGGAAATACACCTCTTCATGTAGCTTGCTACAATGGACAAGATGTTGTAGTAAATGAACTTATAGACTGTGGTGCTAATGTAAATCAGATGAATGAGAAAGGTTTTACACCTTTGCACTTTGCTGCTGCATCAACACATGGAGCATTGTGTTTAGAACTTTTGGTCTGTAATGGAGCAGATGTAAATATGAAGGTAAGGAAACGAATCTAAAGGTGGATTCAATAAGTTGTAACATACAATACATCTATGTCTTTATAGCAGATATAATATTTTAAATTACAAGGTTTAATTTATTTTTATTACAATAGTACCTATATGCCCCTGTCAGATTGTGGAACCTTGTTGTGCTAGGAGTTCTACAGACGACGAGTATATGACAGTCCTTGCCCCCAAAAAACTTAGTCTAATTTAAGATGAAACGCAAATAGTGGATATACAATCTGAAGGAATAAGGGAGGAAAGATGAGGGAGACAATGAAAGAACATGCATTTAGGTGGCCCCACTAAATAAGATAATTGTCAGAAATCCATATTGGCCATTATCTGTTAGAAGTGTCCCATATGCATAACAGTAAAAGCAGGTTTTGAGAAGAAATTTGAAAGAGGTTAGTAGTTTTAGAAGATATTTCTGAGAGTACTCCATAAATAAGAACCAGTGTGGAAGAAATCACACAAGTGTTTGTGGGAGAAATATACACAGGCAAACAAGGCTGGCATCATTAGTAGAACTGTGAAGGGCCACAGAAGATTCTAGAGTCAATAAATAGGGAGGGGTTGAGTTATGAAGGGCATTAAAGGTAAGGAACCAAAGCTTGTACTTGATGCAGTGGAGACCTAGCCAGTAAAAGGACTCAGATTGCTGGCTGACATGGTCAGCATATTAGTGGACCCAAATGGACTAGAGAGAAAAATGTACTCCTGGCCATAATTCTATGGCTGTAGGACTTGCCATAGAATCCACCTCTGTTGCAGAATTTAATATTTCCTTTGACTTATAAAATTTAAATTTCTAAGCCTTATGGTTGCAAAAATAAATTTGAATATAGAAAAATGCTGTGAGGTCTTCCGAAGTCTGCAAACGAAGAGCCTGAAACAGCTATCAGAGAGAGGTGTGAACTGCCCTAACTATTTTAGCATGAGGCTCACTCAAGTCTGATGACAGTTATCCTCATAAACATTCAGGTTGTTGGTGTGTGGCTGGCTATTGAGGTAGAGACAAGGGAAAATTGGGTTTTTTTGGAACTAAGAGTCCAAAACCCTTCCCCCTCCTTTTCTGTCTCCCCCTCCCCTCCCCCCCTCCCCCCAAATAAAATCTGGTTATCTCTGCTCCTGCCCACAAATGGGAGGAACTGAAGAGATACATCCCACCAAAAACAGCAACTACCTCCAAAATCCTGTGCTGCCTCCTGTGCCTTTCCAGATGCCAAAAGCGCTAATTGGTCCCATTCCTTGCTACCAAAATGCCAAGTATGAGGACTAAGGGGAGCAGGTTCTCTGGAGCAGCAAGAAATGGCTTATTGATAGATATGCCAGAGGTCCTCACAGTTAGCTACAGCCCCTGATGTCTGGGGCGGAGGACATCTGATCCACATAAGTGTCTAGATTTATTTTAAATAAATGAGGTTAACAAAAGCAATAAAAATAAATGTATGAACAAATTATATTAAAAAAATTTGGGAAGCCAGCAGATCCTGGTCAGCTATCAACCCCAAGAATAACCTGGCACACTCAGTCTCAAAGTCAACTGATACTTATCACCCATTTGGCTGGAATATATAGGAAGGGTCAGATCATTCCCAGGTTGAAAACCAATATTTAGACTACAACTCTGATGCCCAATATCTCTTTCTCTCCACCCTCATAAACATAGGGTTCATCTTCGAGTGATAGTCCCTATTGTATTCCACTGGGGGTTTATACATGTGCACCATGCACCCAGAGACAGAGAGTTTGAAAGTAGCGTCTGTTAGTCTTTGCATGCACCTTGACTTGCCTTGTGCTTCTGTCCGAGGCAATAAAGGGAGGGAAGGACTGCATCTCAAGTTCCTTCTCACCGCTGCAAGGTCCAGGTCGGAACCTTCATCGTCCTTGTCTGATGCAGTTGTAAAAAGCATAGTTGTAAATAGTTTTAACAGTAGTTTTACTAGTTTTATTTCTTTCCTGGTTTTAGTAATTAATAGTTTTAACATTAGTTTAGAGTAGACTTTAGGGACTTCTCCACTGCCCCATGCGGGTACTGGATTATGCCCAGAGCTCCAGGGTAGAAACTCTGCGCCTCCTGCATGTGATCCTTATCGATCAGCGATGACCACCAATACTGCCTCTACTGCCTGGGAGAAGCTCACATCATGGCTAATTCAGTGAGGAGTGAGCCTCCCACTACTATGTCCGACTCCAGTGCCAACAGAACCACCCCCGCTGACCCAATAGAGGGCCTTATTTGGGAGATTAGGATGCAATCCCATAAGCATGGGACTAAATCTTTCTCAAAATCCAAGGAAATCAACATTCCCTCCACCAGCTTGGCCTCATCTCCAGCACTCCAAAAACACAAGTCTCTTCTGTGCTGGGGAAGATCTCAGTGCTGGTACTGATGACTGGAAAAGAGAGGGTGCCCCTCACACCAAGGGGATCCGGATCTGTGGCTGCATCCCAGAACATGTTTGCTTTGCCAGATTCATTTGTGGAGAAGGGTATATATGAGCTTACAAGAGAAGTTTAAGGGCCTTTTTACACTGGTATAAATGCAGTGTAATTGCAATAAAATTAATGGAGTTATTATGGGTTTACATTGATGTAACTAAGATTGGTATTTCTCTCCTGCTTTGCTGGAGGTTATTTAATTAAAATAGGAATTCTCCTCTTTTTTTTTCAGATACACTTTTGCAGGGAAGGAAGGAGATTGACTTAGTAGTAGCTTTACTTTGCAGAGGTGGTTGTAGTAGTGTGAACTTTTCGGTAATAGAGTATTCCAGCTCTGCTCAGTCAGTTCTGGTTTTCAAATATTGAGTAGGATGGTTGTTCCCTGGTTTAGGGCCAAATACCGACTTTAGATTCCTTGCTTTCCCTAAGGATTATTCCTTTAGTTAAAATAGTAGGATTGTATAGTATTGTGGTTTTTGCTTCTTTAGACTACTCTTATTCAGTAGAGTTTATTGTAAAACTTTTCAGCAATATGTATAGAGGATTTCAGCTGTGCTCAATTTTTTATTTTCAAATATAATCTTGATTTTTGGCTTTTAATGCTAAAGTTCAAAATATTTGTACAGTTTTTGGCAACTGTCATACAAATGCAATATTCAATTTATAATCACAAATATATTACTTTGTAAGTTTAGATATCTACTATAATTCTCTCCGCTGTCACCTACTTCCATGATTTTTAGAGATGTAGAGAGGGCATAGGTGGATATCTGGGATAGGAAGAGGATGCATGTGTGCATATGCTGTGGACCTTGATGAGTGAGTGTTCTGGAGACTGAAATGTCCACTCCAGAGTCTTGTTGGCTTCACCTCTGGGAGGAAAGCATACAACAGATTAGTGAGCACCTGAAATTTTAGACTTTTGATATTTTCCCCCTTTATCTGTTTTCCACGGGAGGGGGAAAATATAGGCTGTTTTGGCAGGTACAAAATTGTCAATATCCATCCATTTAGATCTTTAAAGCCTACTGACTACTGCTCAACACTATTCCTTTCCTGCAACATCCAGTCGAAAAAGAGTATATCAAACTCAAATAACGATTTTGCACGTGTAGAAGTAATTATGGGATGTATACGGATGTATTAATTGTATTTGAACTAGTATCAGCTGGATTCTTGAAAAGAAATGGTCTCAGTGGTCTGAGTAGACTTGATATATCTAATTTTAAGTGAAACCATGTTTAGGCATGTATGGTTGACCACATAAGAGTACATAGTGTTCTGGGCTTGTTGTTGCTGTGTAATAACAATGGCTTCTTCTAGAGATTTATGTTTTTGGAAAATAAGTATTTTATAGACATATATTGCCTGATAGTACATTATACAAGAGACCTGTGTTTCAATCCTCTATTATCTCACTTCATTGAGGTTCAGTGAATGCAACCAAATAACCATTAGCCTACAGCTATTTTACTATAGGCAATGATCATGTCAGATCTCATAAGCTTAGCAAGGAGAGGCTTAATCAGTACTTAGATGGAAGACTTTCAAGGAAGAAAGGAAATATTTGAACGGCTCATATTTTTGGCGCAGTGGACTGATGCTGCTGTTCATTGCCTAAGGAATCTGTTCTTGTAGTTCTGTGTATACTTCTTCCCAACTTATTTATTTTAGAATACTTAAAAAAAAAAAAAACTTATGAAGGAAATAGTATATTCCTGAAATCTTACCTGTATGTTCTGGTTCTGAATTTAATTGCACACCATCAAGATATTTAGTGGGGAAGTTCCCACAGCAGGTTTAACTTTGTCCCCTTGCAATAGGGAATTTTGTGTTCATTCTACTGTATGCAGTTAATTAACATGTTGTGTATGTGCACCTAAGGGAATAAAAAAAATATAGCTTTATATGGTAATATGATGGTTGCAATTTAGTGTCACATTGCCTAGTATTGTGTGTGTGTGTGTGTAACATTTTTTTTTGTGTGCATTTAGATTTTTCATTAACCTATAATGAGCTAACTATGGACTAAATTTCATAGGAGAGACACTTTATGAATGCATTTAGATAGTGCTGTTAAAAACTAGAATCCCCTCCTGTGTTAAAGTTGACCTAATTTCAGGGTACCTTTTCTGGGTGAGTGGTTAATTGTACTTTTCATATGTGTGTCAAATGCAGAGTACCCTTTGTGGTTGAATAGTTCGCCTTAAGGATTACTTGTGGTTTGTGATGAATTACTTATGAGTTTCATTTTGAAGTAACATCAAAGAAACAGATGAATATTTTAATGTCAGTCTTCTAACATATTTTGTAATGTTCTGTAATAAGGTTCTCTTATTCAGTCTGAATACAAGTCAGTTCTTTAAAAGAAGCTTTATTTTTTTGGCTTTAGATTTAGGAAAGAAGTAAATGTAGTTCTTGGTGCTAAGATTATCTGCTGCCACTATCCTCTTGATTGTCCTAAAGGCATAATTCTGAGTGAGTGTGCATCATTGAGTTGTCAGATAGAGCTGGAAAAGGGATTAACAAGAACAGGATAACAGCAGTGTTGAATAGCCTGCAGTGTCATCCTGATTTGTTACTACTAGCAACTGTTTTATAGTAGTGTGGAGAGGGAATTGAAGGGGTTGGTGGAAAAGGCTCACTTCTCCTTGGTGATTTTGATATATAAATGTAACTGGCTGTAGGTTGATAGTTTTTTTTTATTTTTGTTTGTTTTATTTCCAGAGTAAAGATGGGAAAACACCATTGCATATGACAGCAATCCATGGTAGATTTTCAAGATCACAAACCATCATCCAGAATGGTAAAAAGAAAAAAAGGTTTTATGTACCTATATATTGAAATGTTAATGACAGTTTCACATTCTTGTTTTGCTATGGCCAGTATTTCAGTTAGTGAGGTTTTTATACTCTGAGATGCATATAGACCAGGGGTAGGCAACCTATGGCACGGGTGCCGAAGGCGGCACGCGAGCTGATTTTCAGTGGCACTCTCACTGCCTGGGTCCTGGTCCGGGGGACTCTGCATTTTAATTTAATTTTAAATGAAGCAGTGGTCCCCAATGTGGTGCCCGCCGGGGCATTTATGTGCGCCCGCCTAGTGCCCAGCAGGGGACCTGCCGGGGACAGAGAACTCAGGCTGCGGGCGCGGTGTTCTCTATTCCCGGCAGGTGCGGGGCGCACCTAGTGCCGAGCAGAGAAGAGAATCTGGGGCCCTGCGCCTGCTGGGGACAGAGTACTCCAGGGCTGCGGGCACCAGTGTTCTCTGTCCTCGTGGCTTTTCTCCGGCTTCTCTCTTCTCTCTGGATTCATATATTATGTAATATTAATTTTTTTTTGTATTATTTAATGTACAAATACAAAATAAGCCTTGAAAAATTGTTGGCGCCCGCCACGGTCTTCTGAAAACATGAATGTGCTACTGGTCACAAAAAGGTTGGGGACCACTGAAATGAAGTTTCTTAAACATTTTAAAAACCTTATTTACTTTACATACAACAATAGTTTAGTTATATATTATAGACTTATAGGAAGAGACCTTCTAAAAAAGTTAAAATGTATCACTGGCACGCAAAACCTTAAATCAGAGTGAATAAATGAAGCCTTGCCACAGCACTTCTGAAAGGTTGCCAACCCCTGATATAGACTCTACCCATCAATATCTTGACTTTAAAGATGGAAAAGCAAGGGTATTTGTATTATTGTCCCTTTTCTACAGCATTGAGTTACAGAAACAATTTGCCCTCTGCAGTAATGGTTCTCAAACTTTTGTGCTGGTGACCCCTTTCACACAGTTAGCCTCTGTGTGCAACCCCACCCCCTTATAAATTAAAAACACTTTTTAAATATTTAACATTATTATAAATGCTGGAGGCGTAGCAGGGCCTGCCGGGGACAGCTTTCAACCCCCCATGTAATAACCTGGCAACCCCCTGAGGGGTCACAGCCCCCAGTTTGAGAACCCCTGCTCTACAGATACATGACAAGAGACCTGCATTTACTTCGCTGTCCATTATACTCCTGCTGGAATTCTGCACCACTGTAGAATGCAGAATTTGCATTGAATTAATGTTCCCTGCAGAATTTTATTTTTTCACACAGAATTTGTGATTTCCACCAAAATGCTTCCTTTTCCTGGTTTTATGTGTTTCAAATGTATTACGATGGAACCACGAGTATCCGGTCTAATTGGGACCAGAGCCAGATTGGATAACCAAAAATCCACATAAACTGGAGAGTGGGCAGAGTTGCCACCCATCTGGGTTTTACCCAGACAGTCCAGTTTTTGGCTTCTCTGTCCGAGTGCCATTTAGGGTTGCCAGGTGCCTGGTTTCTGACCAGAAAGTCCAGTCTAAAAGGGGACCTGGCAACCCTTGGGCACCCAAACCAAAAGTCTAGTTACTGTGGGGTGGAGCGGGTGGGAGGAGGTGCTGAGCAAGTGATGGGCAGGGCCTCAAGTGAAGAGGTGTAGCAGGGGCAAGGCCTTGGGGGGTTGGGGCCTCAGGAGTCCAGTTATTAGCAATTAGAAAGGTGGTAACCCTAACCAAAAGTCTGGTTATCATGGGCTGGGGTGAGACTCCAGATTATTAACCCATGCCAGCCCCTGCTCTGTTGGGGCTGCCTCTTACGTGAAGGCAGGCCCCCTGAGATGATTTTGCGAGCAATGGGGGTGGGGTCTTGGGGGGAGGAGGTGTGAGCGATGGGGGCAGGGCTCAGGGATCTGGTTACCAGCAGCTAGAAAGGTGGCAACCCTAGTGGTGGGTGATCCAGGTGTCAGCCCTTAGTGGCTGGTGGTTTGGTTAATAAGGAGAGCCAGATAATGGCGGTTAAACAAGGTTCTGTTGTATTTAATTTCACTGAAACAAGATAACTGTCAGCAAAAATACCTCAAATTCTGTGTTAATATGCCTGGTAAGGAATCTGTTCGTCAAAAAACATTTTCAGAATCTTTTTGGTTGTCTGTATTGTTACAGACATACTTTCTGGCAGGTATTTTGAAATAAATTACCAAAGTAATTGAAACTGGTGTGATTATATAGTGTTATTTTGACAAATAAAAATATGCACTAAAATAAATAAATAAACCACTAAACCGTTTTAAATTTTTAAACCTAAAAATCACTCCATCACTTGTACTTTAAACTTATTCATCTTTAACACCATTTTGCTAACAAACATATGTACATGTACCATTTATGTGCATTCACACTAACTTTTATATTGTAGGAGCTGAAATAGACTGTGAAGATAGAAATGGAAATACTCCTTTGCACATCGCAGCTAGATATGGTCATGAGCTACTAATCAACACTCTAATTACAAGTGGTGCTGACACTGCAAAGTAAGTAATTAACTTGGACATAGGCTAAAATAGTTCAGAAATGCATTAATTAGAAAGCCAGAGTGGTGTATTGTTTCACATTTCTTTCTTAGCTCTTTAAATGTTCAACATGAGATTAGAAATGCATTCAGTCATATTCTTTGCAGATACTGTATCTTGTTATAGTGTCACATCTCATTGTAGTTTAAACAAAAATCAGAAAAGAAATAGTGAACTGTGTTACCAGCTTGTACTTCAATATAATAGTTGAAATATGCTAGCCAAAACCTCATACATTTTAACTGACTGTCAATCTGAATTAATGCATTATTTTTAGATTGAAAGTAAGCTTCTTAACATATTAAGAGATTTCCTCAGATCTAATCATTCTAATTATATTTTGTTGGTGAAACCCTATACATATGCAATTTAGCATGCAATCTTGATTCTTTTATTGTAATGATCCTATGATGTATCTTAGGAGAGGTGTACATGGGATGTTTCCTCTCCATTTGGCAGCATTAAGTGGATTTTCAGACTGTTGCAGAAAGCTCCTTTCATCAGGTAGGATACTCTTTTAAAAATGTGTTTGTGGTTACTACATATACATTAACCTTTTAGTACTTTCAGTATATTTCACAATATTTAAGACCTTTTTCAATAGTACATAGAAATAATCAGTTAGCTTGTTTATAGCTGAGGATTGTGCTAGCTAGCTAGTCTGACCTTGCACAGTGAAAGATGGAGCAAGCTTTCTGTGGTAAGCCTAAATTTGAAAACTTGTAAAACTTTGCCAGAACTGAAGCAATATGCCTGAAATTTCAAAAGTGTGATCTTATGCACATATTTTCTGGGGGGCTGAGACAAACTAGACACGTAGTTTAGGAACTATAGTGGTTCAAAACATGAGGTGATATCACTTTAACATCTTGTTAACTTGCCCCTCGAATTCCAAATTGTCATGATTCTAGCACAACTTTGCCTAGAACAGTGGTGTTCAACCTGTGGCCCTCCAGGCTCTAACCTGTAGGCCCTGAGGGCAACTGCATTAAGAAGAATGTTTGTGTCTGATTATGAATTAAAAACGTGTTCCCTGAGCAGCACTCTGCGACTTTCAAACTTCAGTGTTTAATCAGCCCCCTCACTATGAAGAAACAGTACAGGGTATTGCTTCACCTGTGACCCCAGGATCAGCTCTGCTGTGAGCTGGGATTATGCTGAACAGTGTCAGTCCCTTTTCAGCTGAATACCTACTGCATGGCAAGGAAGGGACGACATACTAATTTTGGCTGCTCCATAGTCTGCTTCCCTGATGAGATATGGAAGCTCCAGAGGGCTCAAAAGGGAAGCTTGACTGTCTCAGTCTTGAGCCTAGGAGAGTGATTAGCAAAGGGAGGGCTCCCTTCCACACCACAGGGAAGAAAGGAAGCCCAGGAGAAGGGGGAAAAGCAAGAGAAGCTGAGGAACTACCATTTAGGCTTCTTGATTCTCTTCTCCAGCACCGGTTAGAGCATCTTGCTGTAATTTGCACCAGCTGACAACTGTCTGTTAGGTACCATGTGGCAGCTGGAGGATAAGCAAAGCTCAGCATGCTCCAGCCACTTCCCCTTTCTGTCACAGTGCTAAGTTGTACTAGATGTGCACCTACAGGAGACTTCCCCGTGTCAAGGTAATCTCCATCAGAGGATTTGCAGATGATTTCCATTGTGTGTGTTAGTTGCACAAAGGGATGTGGACCAGCACACATAATCTAAAGCATCAGTCATGGTTGCTTGACCGTTTAAAAATTATATGTGCAACCCCCAGTCTGAAAAGATTAGGCTACTGGTGTCCAGAAACTCCTTTTTAATAAGTTGATGTTGGTGAAGATTGGTATCTTTGACTAGTGTATTTTTTGCGGGGAGGGAGGTGAAATTAGTTGATTCATATATTAAGAACCCCTCTGGAATCTGAATTCATCCACCACAGTGATGCAAACCTTGCAAAGTCTGCTTGTCCCTATATGGATGACCATTTTGGAGACAGTGGTGTCAGGCAAGGTATTAGTGTGATGAGATGGATTGTTCAGTGAACAGAACTGAGAAATACTTTGTACTTTGGGTGAGGCCTCCCAGGGGGTTAATGGGAGGGAGAGTGTGAAATAGGGGCAGTGGAGAGGCAGCCCATATTAGTAATCTAGGGACCACTTCTCAAATCAGATCACTAACTAGCTTTATGTGCCCTCTCCATGTGAGATGGGACACACATGTAGGGTCCATCCAGTTTGGGCTGAAGAAAGAGGGGAAGCATAGTGTGGGGGAAAATGTGGGGAGAACTGGAATTCATCCCTGTGTAGTTCACTAATTCTGGTCACTAAGAAATTCTTAAATTAAGGAAAAAATTGTTTCAATATTTACTGTTGTAAATAACATAAACTTACTTCATGACATTACAGCCTAATTACTGAAGGGCAGTTTGGTGAAGGGGTTGAATTACATATATGGTTTCACAATATACTAACATTTTTGTAGGCTTTGACATAGACACCCCAGATGATTTTGGCAGGACCTGCCTTCATGCAGCTGCAGCTGGAGGGTAGGTAGAAGCTCTGCCTTCACTTTCAATTTTTTTTCTTAAATCATTGATCCTGACAGCGTTTTCCTGCTCTTTTTCCCCCAAGGAGCTTTTTAAGTATGAACATAATTTCAAGATGGCTTCTTTCTACAAGCTTTAAAAAGGCATAACTGCAATTTCTACTCAGTCATCAATCTTTTATTGTAATGACCAAACACAATCAGTTACTCCTGGGGGAATTCCGCATCAATGTGCATGTGTAGAATTCATGTCCCCCACAGATTTCTTTGCTTCCCCACAGAAAAATGACTTCTAATTGGGAAACAAAGGGAAGCCACAAGAGCGGTCACATGCCCCTCCCCAGCAGTGTAGGCAGGTTGGTTCAGATGCTTGGAGCAGCCAGTAGAGATGTAAATCACCTGGGGGATGGGCAGAGGTGTGTGAGAGAGAGAGAGAGACACTGTCCCTCTTGCTCCCTTTTCAGGGCCGGCTCCAGACCCCAGCGCGCCAAGCGTGCGCTTGGGGCGGCGTCCCAGCGGGAGGGCGGCAGGTGGCTCCGGCAGATCTCCCGCAGGCATGCCTGCGGAAGGTCCGCTGGGACCGCGGCTCCGGTGGAGCTCCCGCAGACGTGCCTGCGGAGGGGCCACTGGTCCCGCAGCTCCCATGGAGCGGAGCATCCGCAGGCATGCCTGCGGGAGCTCCACCGGAGCCGCGGGACCGGCGACCGCTAGAGCGCCCCCCGTGGCGTGCCGCCGTGCTTGGGGCGGCGGAAATCCTAGAGCCGCCCCTGTCCCTATTGCAGCATATTCAGCGTGGGAGGGCAGGGCTTCGGGGTGTTTCTGAGGAGGTAGGCGTGGGACAGGCTCTGTCCCTTCAGGCAGAGCAGAATGCAGCAGCCTACCTGCTTAGTGAATTATTCCCATTGTCTTTGTGAATTCCCCCAGGAGTATAAAACAGGTGTAAAAGTTTTAAGGCTCCCTTACATTCCCAGAGTGGTTTAAAGGACAGTATGGCCTTATAAATGCATATGTTGCTTTCGTGATTAGAATGGGTCTAACTTTTTGGACTGAAAGAATTTCCTATCAAAATGTGCTCCATGAACTGTTTGCTAATTCCTTTTTTGGAGATGGTAAGTAGCCAATATAAATTTAGTTTGATTTTCCCCAGTCCTCACTTGCTCTTCAGTTGCCTGATGTAACACTGAGCATATGGCTTCATATATTTGTTGACTAATAACTAGAAATAAAGGGTGAAACCTAGTTACATTACTATTAGGAAAGGGGGTTTGGAGATTTCCTCCAGTGCTCCCCACTTCCATTCTCCATCCATTATTTTGTAGTTTAAATAAATTATGGAAATAATTGAAATCAAAGTGATTATATTGCATTATTTTGATTAAAAAATATGCAGAATTTTAAAATATTGTGTGCAGAATTTTTTTATTTTTTGGTGCAGAATTCCCCCAGGAGTAATCAGTGTTTATCCCAGGTTCAGGATTGGCTCATTTGGATTAATTTTACTTGCATGTTTTACTACCTATCGAAAGTACAGACCATGTTATTTAGGGCTATCATTTACCAGAGCCCTATGTTAGGAGCACTTCGGAGACACATGGTGAAGGGGTACAGTGCCACCACCTCTCCTACTTTCTTCACTTATCCCCTTTCCATTGAGTTACTCACAGTGGGGCAAAGGAGCTGTAATTCTGGCCAGCCCTTTGAAATAGGCTATGCAGAGTTGGGGGAGGGCTCCGTACTGCCTTTCCCCAGGCACAGTTATGAATGAGCTAGATACAACTTTACCCTCTGTGTGTGTATATATCTTTATAGTATACGCTATTTGTTGTATTTAGAAACATCTGGATATTAGATTACTTTTTTCAACAAATACAGGGTGCTAACTTATTTTTGATTATTCACGAAGAAAAAATGTTTTAAGTGTTTTTGCCAGCATGTGAGGGAAGCTGAGGATAGCATGAATGTGCACACAGACAGTATTGGGGGTAGCCGTGTTAGTCTGTATCCACAAAAACAACAAGGAGTCTGGTGGCACCTTAAAGACTAACAGATTTATGTGGGCATAAGCTTTCATGGGTAAAAAAACATGCATCTGAAGAAGTGAGTTTTTTTACCCACGAAAGCTTATGCCCAAATAAATCTGTTAGTCTTTAAGGTGCCACCGGACTCCTTGTTGTTTTCACACAGACAGTAAGAGCCTCAGAAACCTGTATGTTTAACATATCCCTGCACATAGATTTGTCAATAGTAAAGCTAAATTTTGCATGCAGTGCTAACGTTCTAGAGTTCAGTTAACCAGAAGCAAGGAAATTTTGATCAATAGTGCTTATGGATGGATTGTGATGTGAAGAATTCAGACTGTAGAAGAATTAGTATTTGACTAGCATTGTTTCTCTAGGTGGGCATCTTAAGGAGTGCATGTAAACATATAGGCCTTGATTCTGCAGACACTTCATGCATGTGACTAAAGCACAATATTAGTCCCATTAACGTTGAGGCCACCCATTAATAAAGCCAAGCATGTGCACAAGTATTGGGAGGATCAGTTTATTAGTCACTATAAAATTATTGTACAGAGTAGCTACTCAACATTGCCTAGAAAAATTGGGCAATAGATTGTTGTACATGCTCAAGTGCACACAGCTTTCAAGAAATCAGATGGCCAATGCTGCATGCACATATGATTTTAAAGTCATATAATAAAAACAAGGGTACTTTTTGTGTGTTAGATTTGTTTGGTTTTTTGGGTGACTGTTTACTGGTAGAGCCCTGCAAATTGGTGGATATCCGCTTTATATTCGTGGATGCAGATATCCGCGGACCATTTTTGCGATCGTGAGTGGATGTGGATCCACATTTTATATCTGCAGATATCATGCGGATCGTTTTTGCAGATTAGATATGGAATACAATTTTTTTTTATCTGCGTAGGGCTCTATTTACTGGTATAAAATATTATCCTTGGAATAAAAATTACTCACTTGTGATGTTATCTCACTCCCATCCTCACATTTAGGCTTCATATTATAATCTTAGTAATCTTCCTGTCTCTCTGAACAATGTTTACAGCTATCACCATAAATAGTTTTCTTAGATAGTGTTCTTCATAATGCAGAATCAAAGATAGCATATGCATTGCAAACTTTGTTTTTCCTGGCACTTATTAAAAGGCTTTAAAACAAACAAAAAATGTCTAAGTAAAAACTTGCCATGGGCTGAATCTTGGCAAAAAACTCTTTTAGCATGCATTCATTTTTTCTGTTACGTTTCTATCAAATTAGAAGTGTATTTACTACTGTAGGACAATGCTCTTGTTGATTTCAAAAGGCACACTGCATAAACATCAGCATTCCTACATTTGGACCAAGGACAGTTTATGGTCCTTAATATTTTCTTCAACAATTTTAAAGTCTGTTTTTGGTGGTGTTTTGTATGCAAAATATAGTTTGAGTCATTATCAATAAAAAATTGTTGTGTGATAAATAACTGTGCAGCAATTCTGATAGTTTGTAAAGGCCACTGTGTGCGTAAAAATAATTTAATTTGCAATCAATGTTGCATTAATTTAATAGGAATTTGGAGTGCCTAAACCTTCTGCTCAACACTGGTGCAGACTTCAACAAAAAGGACAAATTTGGGAGGTAGGACACAACATTCTAAGTTTGTGGATTTTAGAACTTTATTAAAACATGCACATAAGTAGCACAATGATTCTGTGTGAAGGAGCCCATATTCCTTCACAATATATTCCTTTTGGAGTGATTGTATTCATAATAAATTATTGGGACCCCATTCAAGTACTACAACCAATTTAGTCTAAGCATCTTATTGAAAGTGTATAATTATAGAAAAGTCACAAGATTTGATTTGTTACATTCTGTTAAATAGTTGTTTTGTGTATTTTAATACGTATTTGTTTTTTCTTTCAAATTGTCCAATTTAATCTCATATGTTAATAAAGATGTTTTTGGTGTAAGGCGCATCCTGATGGGTTTAAGTGGTTCTCAACCTGTAGATTTACTGGTATCTCCTCATTAGCCCATCTGTCAAGGCTATAAATGCTCTTCATCAACCTGTTCACTTTGCCACTTCTGAACATTTTGCAATCTTCTGTATTTTTTAAAGTAAAATCTAAATTCTTTTAATAAAATAACTTTCCTTTTTACCTCCATCCATCCCTTCTTCATATGGCTTTCTCTTGCTTTTACTCTCACTCATGCTTTTACTTTCTTCAAATAACTATTGCTAGCGCCAGATTGTTGTTTAAGTGCAGACAGTGTGATTAGTGCTTGTGCAAGACACTAATTAAAGACAGCCAAAGAGATTACAGTCTGAAAGACTGACAACTAAGAAGAGATGCTCTGGATGAACCAGAGGCAAGAATTTATCACAATTTAAAAATATTGTTCTTGGCATCAATGGTTTAGTGGAAATGGTCCCTCAGTCCTTGGTTGAGTGACAGGAGTAGGACTCCAGCAGAAGTATCTGACTATGAATCATGTTACTTTTGAAGTCCTACTTGCACCCTTGGCTGAGGATAGAAGGGTTAACTGTAGTAGTTTTCCCTGTGGAAGCTGCATTTAAATTTTTGTTGGGCTGCTGATTATATTTGGACCAGGAATGAGATTATTTGATGTTCTTATTTATAGTGTAGAGATGAAGAAAAGATCTGTGGGGAAAGAGATTAAGAAAAAAGAGGTATGATAGGTAGGGAGGAGATAAAGGGGATCAGAGTAATGTAGTAACTTTAAAAAAACAAGAAGTAGGGTAAAATTTTCAAAGCACCTAAGTCCCTTTTCAACAGTGACTTAGGCTACTAAGTCCCTTTTGAAAATGGAACTGAGGGCATGTCTACGCTGCCTTGAAGTTTGGACTAAAAAGTAGTGGTGTGCACTGCTACTGAAAGTGCTGCTTTGGAACTCTCCCATGTGGATGCTGCAGATCTGAACTTAAAGATCCAAAGTTCACACTCTTTGAAGAAGTCTGTTAGTGCAAACTTGGAACCTTTAAATTCGTGTCCACATGGGGAACTGTGGTGCACACTGCTATTCACAATCCCTCTGTCCAAATTGCGGGGCAGTGTAAACATGCCCTTAAACCCCTCAGTCACTTGGGGGTCAAGCACCTAAGTCATTGACTTCTGAAAATTGTTTATATACTAGATTATGTTTTGTAAGGGTTTTTCCCCCTAGGCTGAGTAATTCATCAATACTATATTTTCATATGAAATTCAAATTTCAAGTTTCTTTAAAATCAAATGCATATTTTAAAAAATCATAATTTGTTTTATTTTCTATACAAGCATATATTTTTGGTACATTAAGACAGGATGAAACAAATAGACACTCTGTAGGACTCCACATCAGACCTCAGTTCTGTCCTCAAAACCCTACTGAGCACTCCACACAAAACTACTTTAAATGTTCTGCAGGAAGGGTTAAATTTCACCAGTTGAATTTTTTGTTCTGGTCTTTCTTGGTGGCTTTGCACTATGGATTATCAGATTTGCTCATGTTTTGTCAGTGAATGGCCTAAAATTAAATTGTTTGAACAAACAGATGTTTCAGTAATTCTTTCTTTCATTTTCCTGTGCACGTATGTACACCTGTCAACACACACAAGCTGTCCATGTATTGGCTGACAAATATGTACCCTGGACTGCTATTACACTTCTTTACATGATTTTTACTGAACCATGTAATATTTACATATATTAGAACTGAATTATTCAGCCAGTAACAAAATAGAATATAAACATGTTTTTAAAACATGTCATTAATCTGTTGCATGTCTTTCTCTTGTATTTGAATGTATACTAAAGAACGCCACTTCATTATGCTGCTGCCAATTGTAATTACCAGTGCCTGTTTGCCCTTGTGGGATCTGGAGCTAGTGTGAATGACCTTGACGAGAGGGGTTGTACACCATTGCACTATGCAGCTGCATCAGACACAGATGGCAAGTAAGTGTCATGTCTTATACGAAAGGGTGAATATTTAAAGACTTCAGAGCTCTGTATTTTGTTTGCTTACTTTCTGTAATCATATATGCCAAATGTAATATTTATATTTCTTTGAAGATGGCTAAATGGAATGTGATTATTGGGCTGTTAATAATATAAGAAATACTTTGGTTTAAACATGTCCATGTCTCTCCCTCTCCCCTCTTCCCCCTTACTCCTTCTCCCCTACCCCCCCCCCCCCCCCCAATTACAGCAAGGTGTATTGTAATCTTTTGGATTTTAATGTTGAAGTCTTAATGGGCTATACACTGTGGATTAAATTCCTGCTCTGCACAAAATAAATGTGATCTGGGTCTTGACGGCTTGAGACTTCCTCATAACTATACTAGAGGAGGTGTTTTTTCTAAAAATTCTGATATTTAAGCTCTAGAGGACTGGAGGCAATATGTTTTAAGTGATAGGTCCTTGACTCTGCCATTTGTTTCCCTTGCTGGATCACCAGAGTTAATACTGTAAAACCAGTCTGAGTTATCCTTGTCCTGAGGTAGGCTGAATGTAAAATATTTATTTAAATACATAAACATTTTAACATTTATAGGTGAAGATTGCTTTATGACGTTTGTCTTCATTATGGTAACAGTAAAAGATTCTCTTGTTGTAGCTGCCAAGTTTTGTCAAATTTATTGTTTGTTTGTTTTTTAACAATGAAATGTGCTCAGAAGTTTTTTGTATTCCATCAGAACTAAAAAGACTGCCATTTCTCTGGGACTGTACAAGCAGAGATGTTCTGCATAAAGCTTGCAGGCTCAAGACCCAGCGTATAGATGTAACAAACAAAAAGAGAGAGGGTGATGGTAACAGTGAGAGGAACATGTGATACAGAATAGCTGTGCATAACTTGTTAGGCTTTTTTGAAGTGTAAATAAAGAGTAGATCAGGGGTCAGCAACCTTTCAGAAGTGGTGTGCCGAGTCTTCATTTATTCACTCTAATTTAAGGTTTCGCATGCCGGTAATACATTTTAATGTTTTTAGAAGGTCTCTTTCTCTAAGTCTATAATATATAACTAAACTATTGTTGTATGTAAAGTAAATAAGGCTTTTAAAATGTTTAAGAAGCTTCATTTAAAATTAAATTAAAATGCAGAGCCCCCCAGACTGGTGGCCAGGACCCGGGCAGTGTGAGTGCCACTGAAAATCAGCTCGCGTGCCGACTTCGGCACCCGTGCCATAGGTTGCCTATCCCTGGAGTAGATGATACCAGTAATTGCTACTGGCCATTTGAATAGCAATTAAAGTGTATGTACCCATTCCATGTAAAGTCTAGGTTTTTTTATTGTTTACCTGCTACTTCTTTGTTAGGTATATAATCCCACTTCCTGCTGGCAGTTGTTGAGGGGTATTTACTTTAATTATCACTTGGAATCTTGGAGCTTGGAATGATTTCACAGTTGCTCTCCAAGGGCTTGTCTACATTACCCGCTGGATTGGCGGGCAGCGATCGATCCAATGGAGGTCGATTTATCGCGTCTAGACTACACACGATAAATCGACTGCAGACCGCTCTCCCGTAGACTCTGGTACTCCACCAGGGCGAGAGGCGCAGGTGGAGTCAACGGGAAGTGTCAGCCATTGACTTACCCCGGTGAAGACACTGCTGTAAGTAGATCTAAGAACGTTGACTTCAGCTACGTTATTCACGTAGCTGAAGTTGCGTAACCCCCCCTCCAGTGTAGACTAGGCCAAAGACATCAGTGTCTCAGTACCAGAGTGAGTCTTCAGGTTACTTTATTTTTCCAGCTGTCTTGCAGAAGCTAGAGGATAAATTATGATAGTAATAGTTCGGTGCCTTTGGGAAATAACACAGAGAATAATCTCCAAAATCCCTGAAATATTATTGTTCCGATGAACAGTTGGCTGTCTGGAAGACAGACTGCCAAGTAATATAACCTGAGAAGCAGCTTTTGAGTGGATACAGCAATATGCTTAG
This sequence comes from Mauremys reevesii, assembly GCF_016161935.1. Lineage (NCBI taxonomy): Eukaryota > Metazoa > Chordata > Testudines > Geoemydidae > Mauremys > Mauremys reevesii. Next base: position 65,640,358 of record NC_052624.1, on the reverse strand, counting down.
GATCAGTTGGGAAACAAGTTCTGTCCAGCTCATAAGAACATAAGAACGGCCGTACCGGGTCAGACCAAAGGTCCATCTAGCCCAGTATCTGTCTACCGACAGTGGCCAATGCCAGGTGCCCCAGAGGGAGTGAACCTAACAGGCAGTGATCAAGTGATCTCTCTCTCCTGCCATCCATCTCCATCCATCATCCAGCTCACATTCAAAAGGAGATTAATAATAATAATAGTAGTAATAAAAACAAATAAAACTAGAAATTAATATTGGGCTGGAATATAAGTGCTGGAGACAATGTCAGATAAGTGATCTACATAGACTCTCTGGAACATTTGAGTGTTTTTTCATAAAGTTTGTGCAGATGTTCCCAGAGATGACTTTCTGGAACAATGGCACACTTCCTAAAAGACCACCTCCCCATTTATAAAAAGAATTGATTGATCACAAGATGACTGTGAGCTGCCATGAAAATGCCATGTGATGCAGCCGTGAAAAAGGGCTAGGATGCATCAGGCAAGGTATTTCCACTAGAGACAAGGAAGTGTTAGTATCATTTTACAAGGCACTGGTGAGACCTCACCTGGAAAACTATGTGCAATCCTTGTCTCCCATGTTTAAGAAAGATGAATTCAAACTGGAACCAGGAGCAGAAAAGAATTACTAGGATGATCTGAGGAATGGAAAACATACTTATGAGAGGAGATTCAAAGAGCTTGGCTTGTTTAGCCTAATTGAAAGAGGGCTGAGGGGAGATATGATTGCTCTCTATAAATACATAAGAGGAATAAATACCAGGGAGAGAGAGGAGTTATTTAAATTAAATGCAAATGTTGACACAAGAACAAATGGATATGAATTGGCCATCAACATGTTCAGGCTTGAAATTATACAAAGGTTTCTAACCATCAGAGGAGTGAAGTTCTGGAACAGCTTTCCAACAAGAGCAGTGGGGGCAAAAAAAATCTAATTGGCTTCAAGACTGAGCTTGATTAAATTTATGGAGGAGATGGTATGATGACGTTGCCTACAATGGCAAGTAGCTGATCTACGACTGCTAGCAGCAAATATCTCCACAGCTGGTGATGGGACACTAGATGAGGAGGGCTCTGAGTTACTACAGAGAATTCTTTCCCAGGTGTCTGGCTGGTGGGTCGTGCCCACATGCTCGGTGTAACTGATCACCATATTTGGGGTTGGGAAGGAATTTTCTCCTGGGTCAGAGCGGCAGAGACCCTGGGTTTTTTTGCCTTCCTCTGTACCATGGGATACAGGTCACTTGCAGGCTTAAACTATTGTAAATGGTGGATTCTCTGACTTAACTTTAGTCTTCAGTAACTCATCCAGAGATTAGGAGTCTATTACAGGAGTCGGTGGGTGAGGTTCTGTGGCCTGCAATGTGCAAGAGGTCAGATTAGATGATCATGATGGTCCCTTCTGACCTTAAGGTCTGAGTCTGACCTTGTCTACACTAGAATTTACTTTGGTATAATTTATGTCGCTCAGCGGTGTGAATAATCCACACCCCTGAGTAATGTAAGTTATACCAGCCAAAGTGCCAGTGTAGACAGTGGTATGTCAGTGGGAGAGGTTCTCCTGCCAACATAACTACTGCCTCTCCTGGGAAGTGGAATTTTTAAGTGATGGGAGAGTTCTCTCTCATCAGCTTAGTGTGCCTCCACCACAAGCGCTACAGCAACACAACTGCATCAGTGTAGCTGTACCGCTGTAAGTACTGTAGTGTTAGATGTAGTCTGTCTCCGGAGTATGTTTAACAAATACTTGTATTCCTGGGAATCAAACTAGCAAGCCGTACATCTGTATCAGATAAATTAGTTGAAAAAAAATGACAGTTATAAAACAATAGGGATAAGCTTTTGTAAAGGAAAGTCCTGCTTCTCCAACCTTTTTAGATATATTTGAGTCATCAAGCTAGCAAATAAATGAGAGGTAGACATAATATGGACTTAGTGTTGTGGATGAGGTATACCGCATGTTGTGATAGGCATGTGTAGGATCCATGGATCTTGAAAGGTGTGTTAGTTGTTTTGGGGGCATTTAGTGCACTATGTGGGTAAACCAGACAATCACTATGCTTTCAAGTAAACTCACGCAGAAAAATGATAAAAGACAAAAACACCCTATCACCTCTGGATGAACACTTTTCACAAAGCAGTCACTCTATATCTGGCCTATCAGTCCTCATCCTCAAAGGAAACCTGCACAACACTTTCAAAAGACAACGCTGGGAGCTTAAATTCATTACTCTGCTAGACACTAAAAAAGTCATGGACTGAACAGAGACATTGGATTTATGGCTTATTACACAATCTATAACCCACTAACCTCCTCTTTTTATCTTATGACTGCTGAGGTATTAACAGATCGTTCTACCTTGAATGGTCCCTTACAATCCGTGCTAATTACAGTACTTATGCTAAACAATCTGCTCTGCCTTGCATTTTTCTGTGACGTACCATTCCCAGACCTGAACAAGAAATTTTACTTGGGATATATCAACCTTCATGCAACAAGGTATAAGCCAGCTGTTGGCTGTCTGGGGTTAGGAAGACATTGTCTCCCTAGCCATATTATATATGTATATGTCTGTTGTGATGGTCTTACATCATCCTCTACATCTTCTGGTACTGCTTTCTGTCCTTCTGAATACTGAGATACATGGACCACTGTTTTATGTAGTAAGGCATGGCAGTTTGATGCTCCTATTTGTTGCATATAATAAAATTGAACTTTTTTGTATTTTCAAGGCAAGTACTAGTTTACCAATTAGTGAAAAGCTGAATTTTAACATTATTAATATGGTTGTCATTTGTCACTTCACACAGGTGCCTGGAATATTTACTAAGAAATGATGCAAATCCAGGGATCCGAGACAAACAAGGATACAATGCAGTTCATTATTCTGCTGCTTATGGTCATCGCTTGTGTCTTGAACTGGTAAAAAAACAAAAAACAAACCAAAAAACCCCAACTACTATGGAATAGTTACTGTCTACTTGTAGAGTTCTTCTAGGTTAGGCTGCTGGCCTGGAATTTAAGACCCAGGTTTAATTCCCTGCTCCGTGCAACCTTCCACACATGTTGCACAAGTCACTGAGTCTCTGTCTGTCTGTTCCCCAACTGTGAAGTGGGGATAACAGTACTACTTTACCTCACAGAAGTGTTGTGAGGATAAAAACATTAAAGACTATGACGTACTTGTATACTATGGTAATGAGGGCCATGTAAATAACAGAGAGACAGAATCAAATGGTTGAAAGGATTGTTGTTCTAGATCGGGGTGGACAAACATTTTGGTACGAGAGCGACATTGGGGTTGCAAAACTGTATGGAGGGCTGGGTACGGAAGGCTCTGCCTCCCCAAAAAGCCTGGCCCCCACCCCCTATCTGCCCCCTCCCACTTCCCACCCCATGACTGCCCCCCTCAGAACCCCTGACCCATCCAACCTCACCCTACTCCTTGTTCCCTGACCCCCCAGCCCCGGACCCCACTCCTATCAACCCCCCCCATTCCCTGTCCCCTGATTGCCCTGACTCCTATCCACACCCCTGCCCCCTGACAGGCCCGCTGGGACTCCCACTCTTATCCAACCCCATTCCCCATCTCCTGACCACCCCCTCCCGAACCTCCACCCCACCCAACTGCTCACTGTCCCCTGACTGCCCCCCCCAGGACCCTCCACCCCTTATCCAACCCCCTAGCCCTGGCCCCCTTACCGTGCCGCTCAGAGCAGCATGTCTGGCAGCCGCGCCGTCCGGCTGGAGCTAGACACGCTGCTGCTCTGCTTGGCAGAAGCGCGCTGCTCTGCTGCCCCGACTGCTGCCCATGCAGCGGTGTGGCTGCGGGGGACGGGCCAGGGGCTAGCCTCTCTGACCGGGAGCTCAAGGGCTGGGCAGGACGGTCCCGCGGGCTTTAGTTTGCCCATCTCTGTTCTAGATAGTGGGATAACACTGAATATTTTTTGTTTAAACTATCATTTTTCTTCTGTTAGCTAATGTATTAAAACCACTGAGATATATTAACTGATTTAATATGAGCTTGTGTGGATTAAAAACAAGAGCATAATACATTTTAGCTGAGAGATTTATGGATTTGAAAGCAAAGGAGCTAATTTTGAAATATTTTGATCATAATATTGCAGTGACTAATGGCTACATAATAAATTTAAATAACAGCTTCACAGCAGATTTTGATCAGCACTTGGCACAAAAGCATACGATTTGACATTTGTTTTATCTCTTGTTTTATCGTGTATAGAGTTAGTACTTATATGAAAATTACACTTGCATTTTCAATTTTTTCAAGCCTATTGAACTAAAAATTTTTTTTTAAATTTCAGATTGCAAGTGAAACTCCCCTAGATGTTGTAAGTGTGTACGCTTTATCATTAAAGTATTGTATAGCAAAATGGAGCATTCTGTCTCAGAATACTATTGCTTATCCTAGTGTGTCCAACTGTGTGCTTTCCAGTGAACAGACGTGCATTTTATACTACTACTACTTATTATTATTATGACTTATTGTATTACCATAGCACCTGCGAGCCTTAGTCATGGACCAAGAACCTGTTGTGCTAGGTGCAGTACAAACAGGACAAAAGACAGTCCCTGCCCCAAGAGGCTTACAATCTCAGTACTTGCAATTCAGAAAATACAATATTTGTATTTTAAAATTGCCTAATTACAATTGCTTTTCAAGTACAGTGGAATTTCAGTGACTGGAACCATTCTTTCTAACAAACTGATAGGTCCCTGTCTGTTAATTCAGTTATCCAGATGTATTGAATGGTTTCCAAGCATTTTGAATAGTTGGGATTCTGCTGTATTTATAGAATCACAGAGCTGGAAGGGACCTCAAGAGGTCATCTAGTCCAGTCCCCTGCACTCAAGGCAGGACTATGTATTTAGACCATCCCTGATAGGTGTTTGTCCAACCTGCTCTTAAAAATCCCCAATGATGGAGATTCCACAACCTCCCTAGGTAATTTATTCCAGTGCTTAACCACTCTGATAGTTAGGAAGTTTTTCCTAATGTCCAACCTAAACCTCTCTTGCTGCAATTTAAGCCCATTGCTGCTTGTCCTATCCTCAGAGGTTAAGAACAATTTTTCTCCCTCCTCCTTGTAACAACCTTTTATGTACTTGAAAACTGTTATGTCCCCTCTCAGTCTTCTCTTCTCCAGACTGAACAAACACAGTTTTTTCAATCTTCCCTCATAGGTCATCTTTTCTAGACTTTCAATCATTTTTGTTGCTCTTCTCTAGACTTTCTCCAATTTGTCCACATCATTCCTGAAATGTGGTGCCCAGAACTGGACACAATACTCCAGTTGAGGCCTAATCAGCGCGGAGTAGAGTGGAAGAATTACTTCTCATGTCTTGCTTACAACACTCCTGCTAATATATCCCAGAATTATGTTCACTTTTTCTGCAACAGCGTTACACAGTTGACTCATATTTAGCTTGTGATCCACTATGACCCCCAGATCCCTTTCCGCAGTACTCCTTCCTAGGCAGTCATTTCCAATTTTGTATTAACTGCAGTCCTGAAAAAGAATCTGCATTAATACACTAAGCAAATTTTGAATGGGCCACCACAGGGGAAAATACAGGGATTTTTAAACTCATTTTATAATATTATATGTACCTTGATTCATCTCTTCCTTTTCATGTAAATTTGTGGTTTTTCTCTCCTTCCCTTTGCTGCTGAGGATTACTTCCATCAGGCTTTCCATGTCTATTTTCTTCATTGCTTTTCCTTCTCCTTCTCCTCCCCCCATTCTCCTTTCTTACCATATGTTCCCCACCTATCCAGTGTTCTTTACTGAATAAGCTGTTTGTTTGCTTTTATTTAAAAAATAAAATACCTTATTTGGGAAGAATTTCTTATTTGAATAGTTCAATCTGAAGCCAAATGAAACGCCTGCCAGTTGGGCAGGGGAGACGCAGGAAGAGTGTTGCCTTTACAGCCCAAAGCCTTTAAAAGATTGAAATAGTCATTTATACAATACTTGGGAGGTGGAGGGAATACCGTGTCTGTGGAATTTTGTGTATTTTAATCTGTAAGTGGTGAGGGATAGCAATTCCCGTACTGTTGTTGGAGAGTGTATTTTAAAACAGTTTTGTTGCATTTAATCTAAATTTGTATTTCTTCTAGCTAATGGAAACATCAGGTACTGACATGCTGAATGATTCCGACAACAGAGCACCAATTAGTCCATTGCACTTAGCTGTAAGTATTTCATTCACTATTGATTGTTGGTCTGAATCATATAGATATATGCACAACAATTTTTTGACTGATACAAGATAGTTTTGATTCACGCCATAGGTTTGTTTGCAGTCAATAACAATAGTTTACAATTACTAATATACATGCTCTCTTACGTGAGTTGCATAAGATTTTGTGTATCAATTGTAAATGTGCTCTTAAAGAAACACTGTCAACATCAAATCTGTTCAGTATAATAATAAAAAAAAAGTTAAAACTGGTTTAAAGTACTGTAACTGCTGCTGAGTCCCCCTGCCATTTTTTTATTATTTAGAGCCACCTTGTCCTATTTTAAAAAATGTTTTTCTCTCCCCTGTTGTTCATGAAAGATATTCACAAATTATCAGGGAACTGACTACACAGGGAAAACAGTGAAACTGATCATATAAAAGTGCAGTGAAATGCAAAGTAAGCAAGCTTGAATAAAATATTTTTTCTCTAATAATTGTTTTACTTGTAATACAAATAGGTTAAAATAATCAAAAACTCCTCCCTTTTAAATAAGTGTAAAGCAAATATTAAAAATTGATGGTGCACAGGTATGACACAACACGTGTTTTTTATACATGGGAGCAAAAGAAATGATGGGACAGCAGTAAGGTGACTGCTAAAATTAGCAATAGGAAAAAAAAAGGGGGGGACTAGGCCTAGAATTACATGAGGACACTGGCTTGTGGCAGGTGCTGAAACCTGACAGGTGGGTCAGCACTCCGATCTCTTAGCCTCAATTAGTTTCCCCAGTGATGGCTAATTGAACAATTAGCTAATCAGAAGGATTGGCTAGGGATGTCAGAAACTAATTAGCCCTCAGCTAGCTATAACAGCTGATAAAGGCCAGGAAGGAAGTTTTTACAAAGGGGATGAGGACAGGGCTAGCTGAGTGTAGAAGGAAAGCACTTCCAAGAGGGTGATCTCTTTTCCTCCTAGGGCCCTAGAAAAGAAGGGCTGAAAGATGTAGAAGCTTAAAACTGTGGTGTTACACTGTACTGGTGTGGGTGGAAGGCTTAGAATAAAATATAGCCTGAACACTAAAAGAAAACAGGTCTGAGCAGTTTCTGGAATACTGAGAATGGGGACAGTGTGTCACCACGTTATAGGTTAGACGCCCAAGGGGGGTATGAAGGACCCCTGACAACTTAAATAAACACAGTTGATTTTTAATTTTTTTGTAATGGCTTGGACCAGCACTTGAAGTTGTTCATTGTTCTCACAGCTGTACCATGGCATTTGACACAGTATCATGACAGGTCTACACGGTAGATTTCCCACAGTTATCCATTCTAGTCTTCTTGCATCACTTTCCAAATCTTCTCCATTCTGCCAACAATGCTAGTTTCAACCACCTAGTCTGTCTTTATTTTTTCTTACAGGGAATTTCCTGTATGTGTAGTTGTAGCCATGTTGGTCCCAGGATATCAGAGACACGAAGTGGGTGGGGTAATATTTTTATTGTACCAACTTCTGTTGGTGAGAGAAACAAGCTTTGGAGCCATACAGAGCTCTTCTTCAGGTCTGGAAAAGGTACTCTGAGCATCACAGCTAAATGCAAGGTGGAACAGATTGTTTAGCATAAGCAGTTAGCACATAATGTAAGGGACCATTCAAGGTAGAGTGGTCTGATACCACCTCTGCAGTCATGGAACAAAAAAGAAGGGGCTAGTAGGTGTTTGTGGGCCACACTACCCTTGCATTTAGCTGTGAGGCTGGGAGTACCTTTCCCAGATCTGAAGGAGATTTCTGTGTGGCTCAAAAGCTTGTCTCTCATCAACAGAAGTTGGTCCAATAAAATAGGAGTTCCAAAAAGAGATACGCGAGACATCTCTGGGAGACTTGCAGGAGAAATTTTGTAACAGTTTATTTATTATTTTATTTATTGCATTCTCAGAATAGGCTATTCAGATGAAGCTTTAAAACTGAGAATTTGTTATAAAATACAGTAATTAACTTACTTCAGTATGTACCGGTGAGAACACAGAGATGTTGACATAGAGAGCCCTATCACTGTACAGTGCGGGTTGAGTTGCTCAGCATCTGTCCAATTTGACTGAGCTCAGAACTTAATCAGGGTTTTTCTTCGGTTGTATATGTTGCACTATAACTATATCTGTACGTAACAGTGAAATATGGACAGATGGCTAAAGAAAGGTAGTGTTAAGAAGAACACACACAGTGTCAGTGATGAGAAGGGTAGTGTTCATGGGCAGCTGGTAGATCTGAAAGGAGATATACAAATAAGAAAACTTTGGGAACCTCTGCAATAAAAGTTATTACCTCACCCACCTTGTCTCAGGGAATTTCCTGTCATTCCAGTTTTAGCATGTTCTTTGAAGGGAAAAAAAGTATTACATAAATATAAAATATAAAATCTACCAAAAAAATTTTAAAATAAAAAGTTGATTCTATATTACAATAAACTAACTTTTTTTGTCTTTATGTAATCACTTGATCCTGAATCACCCTGATCCTGCTAGGAGCTCCCCATGGGTGCCAGGAGTTCATCCACTCAGAGCTTCTTGTAGAATTGGGTCCTTATTCTGTCATGTGAAAATGTTCTGTGTTTTGTATAAAAGACTAAATGCAGTGGTTATGTATTAATCATCCTTTAATTTTTACACAAGATGATTTACAGGGCTGTGGTATATAACGTCTTGAAAAGATGAAAATCTGAAAAAAACATAATATAGGATAAAGAATTGATCTGTGTATCTAGTGACCTCATTCCATTTAATACACTGCACTTGAAATGCTTTAACTTTTGTTTTTACTGCGCTACCATATTATTTGTATTTTAGAAAGTTGAACATTTGCCCTATTAAAGGGCCACTGCCAACGACAATTTTAAAAAGAGCAATTTTTGATACATCACTACATGTTTGTCCTGCCTTTTTAAAAAAAAAAAATCATTTTTTAAAATGAGCTTTTCCTATATGCCTTCTGCCTTTAAGGTCCTATGGGCATCCTGAGTGCAACAACACTGAACACAGTTGTGGCCCACCTGTTTTCCCCTTTCTTTTTAAGTATATGAGCACATCTGCCTCTTCAGTTTCAGCTTTGCTGCTGCTATTACAAATAAATGCCCTTTGCAGAGGGTAATGAAGAGTCTACATATGAGCTCCCAACTAGAGCAATGCATAAGAGTCATGCACCTGATTGTAAAGCAGTGAAGTTCACCGCACCTTAAGAGTTATCAAATACACAAAGTAAACAAACTGGAAAAATGACACTTTTTTCTCTAGTTTCTTCCAATTACTGGTTTAAAAAAAAAAAGGTACAGATTGTTCAGTTGAAAGTATGTTTTTAATATTGGTTACAAAATGTCTGATTTTTACTTAAAACAGCAGATATTCTTCTAAATGCTGTTGTTACACACTATTTTCATAGTGTCTTTTTTTGATGTAATGAAACACTACTGCACTGTGTTAATATTCCCTTAGGCCTATCATGGTCACCATCAAGCTCTGGAAGTACTGGTGCAGTCTTTGTTGGACCTTGATGTGAGGAACAATAATGGAAGGACACCATTGGATCTTGCAGCTTTTAAGGGACATGTGGAGTGTGTGGATGTACTTATTAATCAGGGAGCATCAATCTTAGTGAAAGACTATGTTGTAAAGAGAACTCCAATACATGCTGCAGGTATGTTGTGCTGAACACAGATGCATGGGTTTGGGGTTTATATTATTTTGTTCATGTAATAATGCACAGCAATCTGTTTCTGTGGCATTAACAGAGTAGATTACGTCTTAAATTATGTTCTGCACTGGTGGAGGATGAGGAAGAGCATGAGGTAGTGGGAGTGCCTTAGCTTAGTGAGAGAGAGAGAAAGTGCCTTAGATGTCTTCCTTGGGTTCTGGAGGAGCGTAGTACCTCTGCCCACTCCTGATTTAATGGATGACAAACTACAGCCTGTGGGCCGGATCCAACCCACCAACCATTTTAATCCAGTGCTCCAACCTGGGAACAGGGTCAGGGGCATCTCCATGCGGCTCCTGGGAATAGCGGCATGTCCTCCCTCTGGCTCCTATGCATAGAGGCAGCCTGGGGGCTCCACGTAGGAGCCGGAGAAGGGACATGCCGCTGCTTCCAGGAGCCGCTTGAGGTAAGTGCCCCCCAGACCCTGCACCCCCAGCTGGAGCCCTCACCTTCCTCCTCCCCCCCCCCCATGCCTCAGCCCCCTGCCCCAGCCCTGATCCCCCTCCTGCCCTCCAAACCCTTCGGTCCAAGCCTGAAGCACCCTCCTGCACCCCAAACCCTTCATCCCCAGAGCCTGCACCCCCAGCCAGAGCCTGCACCTCTTTCTGCATCCTGGAGCCCCCTCCCACAACCTGAGCTCCTCATTTCTGGCCCCACCCTGGAGCCCGCATCCCCCTCACCCCCTCCCACGCCTCAACCCCAATTTTGTGAGCATTCATGGCCCGCCATACAATTTCTATTCCCAGATGTGGCCCTCGGGCCAAAAAGTTTGCCCACCCCTGCATTAAATGGATCAGTGTGCATTTCCCTCCATGCCAAACAGCTGTGCTGTCCAGCATGTTTGTGGGTGAATGATATGGTCATGGCCCTGCCATTTGTAGGACATTGTAGTGTTGAAATATGTTGTGTAACTTACCTGTCATAATTTGTGGATGGCATCAAACAGTGCTCTGCTTTTAATCTGTATCTTGGAGAGCCCTGGCAGTTTTGTGAGAAGAGAAGTTTGATGTTTTTTACTCAGTGCTTCAAGGATTAAGTGACTGAACTCTTACTGTGTTTTTGAAAAAATTAATGTTGATGATTTTTAATCCTTTCTCTCCCTCTCTCACTTCTCCCTGTGGTTTCCCCCCAAAAGATGTCTTTTTAAGGGATACTTATTCATTCCTTTCTTGTCTTTTTGCAAGTGAACTTTTCTTTTCTTTTCTTTTTTTTAAGTTGGCAATGGCATTAGTAGTAAATGTCATTTAAAATTTCTTGTAAAAAGAGCAGTCCATAAACAATATTAGATCGCCATAAGAGAGAGACACTTTTTTTTTTCTCCTTGAACACTAGTTTTATTCTTCTATTTGTTTTCTCCCTCCTTTCATCTTCCATTAGCACCATTCTCAGATTTGCCGGACAGGTCGTTGCTGAGCAACCTGAGGTGTATCCTACTTCCAGGGGCTCAGTGCAGTAGCCCAGGAAGCAAACTTTACCTCTCAAGAACTCCTTTTAAATACAGTTTCCTTAACTTTCCTCTTCTTGGCTTATCTCTCCTACTAATTGTGTAGCTGTTCTCCTGCCCCTCTCTTCAGTGTGAGCTCTCTTCCCATCCCTTACAAATACACACACAATATATTATCATTTAAATCTATGTGTGGTAGGTTAGACTAGGACTCACTTGGTTTAAATAAATAATTGTGTTAATGAGTATGTATAAAGAATGAAAGTGACGCACTATTTCTTGTTAAACTAACATAGGGTATGGCTACACTGGCGAGTTGCAGCGCTGGAAAGCCTCCACCAGCGCTGCAATTAGTAAGTGGCCACACCTGCAGGGCACTTCCAGCGCTGCAACTCCCTGGCTGCAGCGCTGGCCGTACACCTCACTCAGCATGGGGAATAAGGATTCCAGCGCTGGTGCTGCAGCGCTGGTCATCAAGTGTGGCCACACACCAGCGCTGTGATTGGCCTCCAGGATATAAGGATGTATCCCAGAATGCTTTTATAAATTACTCTCTTTGTTTTGTTATGCAGCCTCTCTTTGTTTTGTTATGAACGAGCTCTGCACGGAGCTCCGTTGCCGCTGCTGCTTATCTAAAAAACAAACAGAGCTTCTGTTTGCTGTGATCATCTGTACCTGGCTGTAAACAATCAAATGAGAGGCAGGCAGGCAGTGAATGAAACAGCGGGGAGTCATGTTGGCTGCAGGCTGTTTGCAATTAAGAGTTAAGACTAAGGGGTCGGAAACATGTTCTGATTTTTCAAGGCAAGAAGCTAAACACACAGTGTTGGCTCCAAAAATCCCCTCTCTCTCTCCCCCCGCTCCCTGTCACACTAGACCCCACTCCACCCCCCTCTTTTGAAAAGCACGTTGCGGCCACTTGAACGCTGGGATAGCTGCCCATAATGCATCACTCCCAACAGCGCTGCAAATGTGGCCGCACACCAGCGCTGGCCCTGCACAGCTGGATGACCAGCGCTGCAAACTACCAGCGCTGCAAACCGTAAGTGTAGCCATACCCATAGGCATGAATTGTTCCGATAGTTATGGTTAATATTCTCATCTTTATTTACATACAAAAGAAGATAGTCATTAACAATGGCACTTATCTTGAAACCATCATATTCTGTTCAGTTGTAATACAGTTCTATGGATTTTGAATATTTAATTATGTTAAAAACATGTTTGAGTATTGGATATAAGGTCAAAGATTTCCTGTTTTCAAATTAAGTTATAAATGCTGACCCCATTAAGGTCAATGAGTGCTTGTATTAATGGGTCTAGTAGAAGCTGACATCTTCAGTTTAATACTATTTATATTTTCGTACCCAAGGATGATAAACATGATATGCTTATTGTTTTTGTAACATTTTACAGCTACTAATGGTCATTCAGAATGCTTGCGATTGTTGATAGGCAATGCAGAACCACAAAATGCAGTGGACATTCAAGATGGAAATGGACAGTAAGTTTAAGAAGTCCATATTCTGATTTTTCACAAGATATTGCATCCTATAATTTACATTATAGCTTCTGGACGCCATAGCGCCAAAAAAAGTCATTATTTTCCATTGGTGATTGATTGATTATTTATTTATTTTTAACGGAGGGGCAATATCCTAACTAGGATTAATGTAGTTTGTGTGTCTGAGTACCACAGATGTAAATTTCACACAATTTTGATCCTCATTCCACAGGAAACAAATTAAGATTACTCTGTTCACTAAACACTGAGAAAATAGGCTCTAATGATGTAATTAGCTCTTTTTTATGTTACACTCTTGGAAATAGGTTTTACCTTCTTACATCTAAACAAAATATCAGTACTGCTTTTTTGATTAGTTTACAAAGTGCTGTTCGCTAATGGATCAGTTGTTGAAGAGCTTTCTCTAGGAGAACAAAAGTTGTTTCTGGAGTTTTAAGTATTTAGCTGACCACTAGACTATTAAAGTGTAACCTGCATGGAAACTTTTTCTTACTCTTTTTGTCTCTCTGTTCAGGACTCCTCTGATGCTGTCTGTTCTCAATGGGCACACAGACTGCGTTTATTCATTGCTTAACAAAGGAGCAAACGTAGATGCCAAAGATAAATGGGGAAGAACTGCATTACATAGAGGGGTAAGAAAATATTTCCCTTTTGCCATTTCCAAAAAAGTATGCATCAATTTTAAATACAATTGAGAATGGCTGCAGTTTGCATCATTGCTGAATTTGATTCTTTTTTTAATTCCACTAATATTAGTGTTCTACTGTGCTTGGTTGGTCTTCTCTTTTACTGCATTTGAGTGGTTAGATTTTTGCCCCCTTGCACTTTAACTTCAATGTTCTTTGTACCTTCTCATTCACTTCAACTTGCAGAAGCACATTAGCCAGAAAATTCCAAGGTATCATTTTTGTTGGGGGTTGGGGAGAGTATTGGAGAGAGGAAGAAAATAATTCCTTTTTTTTTGTGTTTTCTCTGTACAATATGCCAAATGTTTCTTTAAAGTCCATGCCAGATACTACAATTAAGGAGACCCTGGGGATTAGCATCTCACTTTAGGCCATCGCAAAAGAAAAACGTACCCTATCACTGAGCTAATAATTATTGAATTTTTCTTCACAATACCCACTTACTGAAGTAAAAATGACTGGGCTTATTTTGTAGTAGCCTGCTCTCAATATTATATGTTAAGGCAGTAACAGGTTTGTTTGTTTTTTTTTCTTCAGCAGTACATGTGTGTGCACATGCATATTGTATCTTTCTTTTCCAGGCAGTTACTGGGCATGAGGAGTGTGTGGAAGCATTGCTTCAACATGGTGCTAAGTCCTTGCTACGAGACTGCCGAGGGCGAACACCTATACACTTATCAGCTGCATGTGGACATATTGGTGTTCTAGGAGCTCTCTTGCAGTCAGCAACATCTGTGGATTCGGTACCGGCCATAGCAGACAATCATGGGTATACATCACTGCACTGGGCTTGTTATAATGGTAAGTACAATGGTAAAGTGGTCTTAAATTCAAAGCCTTTGGGGCAGGAATCTGTATGTAGGTGTAGATCCTAGCTCAGTGGAACCCCAATATTGATAAGAGCATCTAAGCAATACCATAATATAAATATTAATAATAAAAAGTGTGAAACAGATGGAGCACTATTCATAAAGCAAACTAAAGACACTGGAGTCTTTTATTGTTGTTAATTCTAAAAAGTGAATAAGCTTTCTGGACAGATTTGTTGCATTTATTTTTCCATTCATTCCAAAGCAGTGTACTTAGCACTTTCTTGAAAGAGAGATGGACTTTATCTCTCTAGTGCTCCAAACATTCTCTGTATTGCAATCTTAAGCATAATCAGAAGTAAGAAGACAGAACTCTTACAAAGCTAGCAGATATAAGGTAACTGAGGAGCAAACAGATCAAGGGGAAAAGTTCAGAAACAAAATAGTGAATTAATCCACTTTGACATTTCAATATATTTTGCAACACCAGACTTCAGGAGTCCTTTTATTAGTGATCACAACTTTCTGTTTAAAACTCATTAGCTGCTATTTATTTATTATAGAGGCACTGGTCACAACTCCATATTTAAGGTTGAGTTCCATTTTGTACTTAAAGGAGGGATTTGTATGATCATAGTGCTTCCTAGAGTGCTCAGTCAGTATTGGGTCCCAGTGAGTGAGGCATTATACAATCATACAGAATCACAGAACCTGCACCAAAATACTCAATATACTACTTATCTGAGTGTTTATTAAACCATGTATGCAAACATTTGTGTTGCTGTCTGTCTTCCTACTTGATACTCTGATTTAAAAAGTGCAAGAAACAGGACAGAAAAACAAGTAAGAAAAAGGAAAAAAAAACTACCTTGCTGAAGATCCCTATCACTTATCCCCTTCCCAGACCCACACTGAGTTTTGAGTTTGTTTTGGAAGTAATATATACAACTGTTAGTGATTAGACATTTAAAAACGCTTTTGTGGGTGTGGTGTGTTTTGTTATATATGTTATATGGGGGAAAAAATTAAATTAGAACCAATTTACAAGCTAGGCTTTATAAGGTTGAGAATCTTTCTAGCTGTTAAGCAGACACAGGGCATGTTTAATCATAGAGTAACCTGTTCTTTTATTCATATTATCTTGGGGGGAAAAAGGTATCTATCATCCACAAAAACACAAATCATTACGTACCGAGTTTTCAGATATGCAAAATAGGTAACTCTGGATACAAATACATGATTTGTATGTATATCAAAAAAAAATTTGACCTAAGTATTTCTCTTCATATTTACATCACTCCTATCCATTCATCCATCCATCCACAGTAGAACCTCAGAGTAACGAACGCCTCAGGTCTGGAGGTTATTTATAACTTTAAACAAACCATTTTGGTTGTTCTTTACAAAGTTTACAACTGAACATTGACTTAATACAGCTTTGAAATTGTACTGTGCAGAAGAAAATGCTGCTTTTAACTATCTTAATTTAAATGAAACAAGCACAGAAATGGTTTCGTTACCTTGTCAATTTTTTTAAAACTTTCCCTTTATATTAGTAGTTTACGTTTAACACAGTACTGTACTGTATTTGCATTTTTTGTTTGTTTTTTTGTCTCTGCTGCTGCCTGTTTGCAAACTTCTGGTTCCAAAAGAGGTGTGTGGTTGACTGGTCAGTTTATAACTCTGGTGTTTGTAACTCTGAGGTACTACTCTACTAACTGTGACAAATCTTCATTATAGGAAAGGCTGTCAACTCTTGTGAATCACTGAATGTATACCATGCTGTTGACATATATTTGAGTCTTTGGCCTGGTCTACACTGGGCGGGGGGAATCGATCTAAGTTGCGCAACTTCAGCAATGTGAATAACGTAGCTGAAGTCGACATACTTAGACCTACTCATCACGGTGTCTTTGCTGTGGTGAGTCGATTGCTGCTGCTCCCCCGTCGACTCTGCCTGCGCCTCTTGCAGCGGTGGAGTACAGGAGTCAACAGGAGAGCGCTTGGGGGTCGATTAATCGCGTCTAGACTAGACGCGATAAATCAACTCCCGCTGGATCGATCGCTGCCCACTGATCCGGCGGGTAGTGTAGACATACCCCTAGTTTCTAAATATTATGAAACAGAACCCTTCAGGCAGCATTTAATGGGAGCAGGGTCAAGCCATAGTTGAATAATTTTTAAATAAGTTGAGTGTATTTGTATAGTAATTCCAATATCTAATATGATATACTGTCTGTGCTTATTTCTGTGTTTTAATATGTACTTTTCAAAAAGTAGTAAAAATGTTGAAAAATAAAAGAGAAAATTTGGATAGGATAGCACTGTTGAAGCAGAAATGGTACCACTTATCCCAAGAAATTATTTTAATTAGGAAGTAATTGAATCAGAATAAAATAATTCCGCGTTAACTCATCTTGAAGTATTTCACTGATATCATAAGATCCTTCTGCCTCAGATCAAACCACATGTACAAGTACAGTATTTGAAGAACAAAAGGCATCAGGAAGGGTCATAGCATTTCCCCTTCCTTTTGCTTGCTGCCTCAGTACATTCTGGAGGGTGAGAGGTTCACTCAGAGCTTTTGCTTAATGACACAGCCACAACCTAATCTTCACAGGTAATTAAGGTTCTCATTTACTTCATTTTCTGCCTTGCTCCAAAATGTTAATGAGAGAAGTAAGAGCTTAAAGCTCATTTTCCTAATTAGTGCTAAGGGAATAGCGATACAGTCTATACTTATAGGCAAAGTTACAGACTATATCTCTAAGACTAATTTTATTGAATAGAATAAGAATAAACTAAATTGTGAATGGTTGATGAGTAAAGCTATTTTTTAGTCGTGGGTATTTTTAGTAAAAGTCACGGACAGGTCACGGGCAGTAAACAACAATTCACAGCCCATGACCTGTCCATGACTTTTACTATATATCCCTCACTGAAACTTGGGGGAGGGAGGGCTGCCTGGGGGTGCTGTGGATGCTGGGGGGGGCGGGCCGGGTGCTGGAGCGTGCGGCCCAGGACCCCCCTAGTGCTGGTGGGGCATGCAGCCCAGGAACCCCACTGGTGCTTGTAGAGGTGGGGGAGCAGCACAGCCCAGGATCCTCACTGGTGCTTGTGGGGGAGGTAACTATCTCCGCCCACCCACCCCCAGCAACAGCAGAAGAGTTTGGGTGTGGGAGGGGGCAGGGTGTTGGGGCACAGGACAGGGTGAGGCAGGTTCTGGGAGGTGCTTACCTGTGGCGCTCCCCGGAAGCGGCAACATCCCCCTTGCTCAGCTCCTAGGCGAAGGCGTGTCCAGGCTTCGGGCCAGGTACACCAGCAGGCTGCAGAAGTCATGGAGGCCACGGATTCCATGACATGCATGATAAACTCACAGCCTTATTGATGAGTGATCCACTGTGAATTTGACCACAGTGTCTCGGTGCGACGGAAAAATTGGATGTTTTCATTCCATAACCATGTAGCCTTTAGTTTCATGTCAAACTACTGTGAGATGAGATGAGAACATGCAATCGCTAGTCTACAGAATTTCTACATTCTGCAAAAAATAAAATTAAAGTAATATGTATTGTTTAGGTTTCATGTGTATAAGTTTGTCTAATTTTAAAAAATCAAATTACTCAACACTTAAGTTTTAGAGAGAAGGAAGACTACCTTCCATTTCTGCATACTCTGTTTTACATCAGTTCATGATGTATGCAGTCTCGTTATCTGTATCTTGAAAAATTAAAAAAATGTAACTTTCTAAACTGCAGTTTCTTTGAAGTTGTCAAAATTGCAGAGATGGCTCTAGACAAAAAAAAATTGTAAGAAATTTAGTTAAAATCTGTCTTACTAGGCAAATCTTTTACTAAAAATATCAAATAAAATAAATCCAAGGAGTTTTATGTGGAGGAGGAAAAGTTTAGGTAGGATTACTAGCTCTGAGACTGTTTTGTCAAGCTGTTGAAGCAAGAAGTAATAAATACATTTTCCTTGGTGTATTTTGCAATGGGTGCGTTGGAGTTGAATTTTGACTGACTACTATGTACCCATGCTCTTACGTCTGTGGGAGCTTAGTTGCTAAAAAAGAGAGGTGACAACAGCAATGGAAACAAATGAAATGGGTTGAGTTAAACCTGCTTCTCCAGGGTGGGCATTTGGGTTAGAATGTGAGCTTTGATCTTGTAGTGAACTCTGCAGTCTATTTGAACAATAGCTTTCTTAGTATATACAGCCTGCTATGTACTAATACGTGATTGACAATAAGCATATAAACATGTTTGTTTGTAAGATTTCAAAGCGTTCGTTGTTTGTTTGTTTTTTTTAATTTGTGGTTAAGTGGATGGATCTGATGATAATTTGGGGACAAGTGTAAGCATATTTTTTGTTCTGGCCAATCAGTACTGTGGGCTAAATTTTATATATCTTTCTTTTTGTCTTTGCCAGTGATAATGATATCCTGGAAAGGATTCTTGAACATGCAGTACTAAACTCTAGAAACACAATGCTATGGCATCCAAGATTGGCTTCTTTATTTAGAATCTTTTAAAACTTTCTTTTTATGGTGCAATAATTGACAAACATTGGTTTAAAATATCTTTTGATGCAGAAAACAAGTCAAGGAACAAAATATCCTTCTACAAATTGAGGCAGATCCTGAAAATATTTAATGTTTTCCTTTGCTTTTGTTATGTGATTGGAAAGCACTGATTAACAGTAAATAGGAAGATGAAAATTGCAGTTGTGCTTGAGTGGAGAAAACTAAGCTGTTTGGTGTAGCCTTAGCTATAGTGACAGGTTATTTTAAATAATTACCTACTCCAATCTGAGGGTTTATACCCAATCTGTGAGGGTTCAGCTCCAAAATCAAGTACAGAGGAGAGGTTATCAATAGAAGAGGGACCATGGTGCACAACAGGGACAACAAAGTCTCTTTTTGTAATAATTATTTTGTATTGGCCAACCAAACAACAATATACACACAGCAGCCTGGTAAAGGAGAGAGAGAACAATACGGAACATATAGCATTTACTTTACTTACACCATCCCTTGTGGAGAAACCCAAAGTGTCAGTAGTCATCCTCACTGTCATCATTCTCACCATCATTATCATCAGCACCAGTGGTGGTCATCCTGGGCTATAGGCCTGTGTTACAACATTAATTCATACTTACATTTCACCTCTGTATTCTAAATATGCATGATATCATTTATCCTTGGCTACATTGGTATTTGAGTGAGAGAATTTCCAATATGACACACAGAGGCTTATCAGCATTGTCATCCACATCAGTTTCAGTGGCATTATTTATGACCAAACTCCACTAGAACAATGTCCCTTTCAGAGAAAGATGAAACACTGCAATCTAAAGTTTTTTCAGTTGGGTATGGATGCGGGAGAGTCCATTGTCCCCCCCCAACATATGAGCAAATAGTTCAGGAGAGAAGAAAAGTACCAAAATCAAACAAGAGGCAGATGTTTTCTTTCTGTATTTATATAAAAGGAGCTTACACCCAAGAGAGGACTTTAAATGTTAGAATAAATATCGCTGTGTATGCAGGGAATGTATAGTGGGATAATTCATTACAGTGAATAATATAGAAGCAAGAACATATTTGTTTATAATTTTACTGTTTAAATTATTTTAAAGTTTGGGTCATGATTCTCTTTCAGCCCATGTTGTGGATGTACTCAATTTGTGACTCCATGTTATTCAGCAGTTCAGTGGGGAAAAAAGCAAACCCTAAAAACATCTCTTTCCACTAGAGAAAGGAGTACAGTGGAAGAAAATCTTCCAACTGGACTAAGTGGTTAGTCTATTGAATGAACTCTAAAGCTACTATATTATAAGAGCTAAATTGTCTAAACATTCTTCATGTGCCCCAGCCAATGCATCATGACTTCAGAGTTCATAAACTCCTGCAGTTCTGGGTCTAGTATTCTGATTGTACTTGTGGCTTCTAGACTCCTGAAAATGCACCATGTTTTTGTTAATCCCCAGATACGGCCACATCTAAAGTAATTCAAGTGTGCATTTAAGACTTTCAAAGGAAATGTCATTTAATTTACCTTAGCTGTGTGTGTTGTTTGTTTTGTTTTTAATATCTGATTTTAAAACTTTTAGGTCATGACAGCTGTGTAGAGCTTCTTTTGGAACAGGAAGTTTTCCAGAAAATGGAAGGAAATTCTTTCAGCCCATTGCATTGTGCTGTGTAAGGAAGTCCAAGATTACTGTAACAAATTTCATTAGAATATTTAACAAAAGCTCAATCATTCTCTAAGTAACACCCTGTTTAATTTTTTAATAGCATAAATGACAATGAAGGTGCTGCTGAAATGTTAATTGATACGTTGGGTGCTGGCATTGTAAATTCAACAGATGCAAAAGGAAGGTAGGAATATAACAACTGCACTTAGGAAACAGTGCACTGCAAACACTCCTTGCTTTTGTGTCATAGCCTTAATGTTTTTTAAACTTATTTGGCATATTTGTTTTCTTTTCTATATAAAGGCATTTTTTGGTTATATCCTAACAATGGTTGTTGGGGATTTTTAAAAACCATGTATTGTGTTAATAGAGCTGAATTGGGGTTTTTTTGTGTAGGAGAGTTTGGGCATTTTTATAATTGCATAAAAAATTGTACAATGTAAATCTTTATGCCTATTAACTATATTTTAGTATTTTGTCCATTTTATTTTTCTAAGTCATCCTTGTCCATATTATGGGCTTACTGGTTGCTAAATATTCATTTTAAATTTGAGGCCAATTATTTTTAAAAACTGAAAAATGATCTTATAATAGCAACTGTGACCACTCTAACAATAATGGCCTTAGTGTATTTTTATGGTAGTGACTGCCCACAGTGATACAATTGCAGGATCACAGCCAAAGTTTTCACCTGTGAATAAAGCATTATGTACGTTTCCGGGATGTAAGCCCATTTCCTCTTGATTTCTTTTAGAACCCCCCTTCATGCAGCAGCTTTTACAGATCATGTGGAGTGTTTACAGCTTCTACTCAGTCATAATGCTCAAGTAAATGCTGTAGATTCTTCTGGAAAGACTCCTCTAATGATGGCTGCAGAAAATGGGCAAACTAACACCGTTGGTAAAGAGAGAGCTTAAATATCTTCTACTTTAACTGTTAATAATGTACAGTAATAGCCTACTATAGATGTTGTTTTAAAATTAACATAGGTTATGCATTCACACGTTTATTAGAAGTTTATTATTTTAGGTTTTAATCTTCATTTTATAAAGTGGAAAATAGATAATTCCTTTAGGAACACACTTTTTAGTTAATGCAAACTTTTATTTCCTTCAGAGGTGCTGGTTAGCAGTGCTAAGGCTGATCTGACCTTGCAAGATAGCAGTAAAAACACAGCACTCCATTTGGCTTGCAGCAAGGTGTGTGTCAGTTTCTATTTGAGCCCTTTTTTGCATGTTTGTTTGTTAATGAAAAACTATTTTTTAAAATATGATCTTTGTTAAACTCTGTAAAATCTCCAGAAACTACTTCAGACAGACATACAAAACAATTGCTTCAATGAGTGTGTTATCTGACAAACACGTTTCCTGTATATTTAGGGTCATGAAACTAGTGCCTTGTTAATACTGGAGAAAATTACGGATAGAAACCTCATCAATGCCACCAATGCAGCCTTGCAAACGTACGTATGGCCACTGAACAATATTTTACAGTTGGATTTTCAATATATTTCTGCTAATAGTAAAGCTAATAATTACATAGACAATTTTAAGTGTTCAGGTTTCCATCTGAATAAGAGAAAGGGATGCTGGAAAAATCTTAGACCATCGTGGCTCAAAGAATTCTATCAGGAATGACACTAATCCTCTGAGATGATCTGGAGGACAGTAGTCTTGTGTGTTAATTCTTTATAAGCACTATTCAGCTTTTTCTATTAAAAATTAAATAGTTAATTCCAGTGAGTGTTGCAAATGTCTGATTTGCTGTTTTAAAAAAAAAAAAGCAGGTGACTTAATTATGAAAATGCTAGCTGGAGAGTGCCTCATTGTTTTAATAAAAGTAAACAAAAAGTAATCTGGTATTTTCTAGCTAACATTCCGTCTTAAAAACTTTTATCTCAGAACTCAATTTTTTGAGCCCGGTTATGGGGAAATTCAAATGTAAGAAGCATTTCGTACTATAAAACTGTGAAATGTATTTGGAGGATGGAGGATTTTAATAACTGATTCTTCTGTTTTTATTTTCTCTTAAAAAGTGATATTGGCAGCCTAGAACACCTACCCACATGGATTTCTAAAATCTTAACAGTCAGAAGAAAACATAAAAATTTATCAGGGATGCTAAACGACTCTTGGATGGTTTAGCATTAGCAATCCTGTCCTGTGTTCTTGCTCCTCTGTTGGAATCTCTCTCATCCAATTGTTGCTCAAGGGATTTCCTTACAAAATCACTTTCTGTCAATTAGGGGCTGCTTTGATTTGGGAATTAGACAGCTAGGCTCCTGCTCTTGCTGCTCACCATATTGGATTTTAAGCAGCATGGAACACACTAAGCAAGAAGAAGAATGTAGCTGAGGTGATGGCTGGTTGCCCTGGCACATGGCTAATGAGAGGCAGAAAGAGGTGGAGAGAAAACAAGCTGGGAGACAAAAAGGGGAACAAAAGAAGATAAAGAGAATGGAGGCACATTAAGGAGGGTGGGGACAGTCTCTTCTAACTTATTCCAAACAACCTGAATCAACCATATGGCTCATGTGGATCTCCAGGGAAAATCAGTGACCTTTTTCTCACTGGCAAGAAGTGTCATGCACTGAGCTGCACAAAACTTGAATAATTGTAGTGTTTAAAATATTTTACTGGTATGGAAGCTTATTTTACAATCAGTTATACTGAGTTCCTAAACCAAGTGCATCACAAATTATGTTAAGTTTTTTTAGCAAGATGAATGCTGGCAGAAGTAGGCCCAAATTGTAAATAACTTTTTCAAATGGATTTCAGTTTATTCATGGTGTTAAATGCTTCTTACTTCTTGAACTTTAATATTTTGAGCTACAGACAATAGGTGCAATTCTTCAAGTAGATGTTCCTCTTCAGGTGTGCACATGCTTCTTGAGCCCTGGATCGGAGATTTTCAGTTAGCAGTGTCCGTTCGGCCCACACATGTGCCCTATGGCTCCTTGATCTGGATACCAAGGCTGTATAGGGATGGCCTGGCAAACCACCCTCAGTTCCTTCTCATCTGCCTTGGCCCAAGACAGAGCCCTAGCACATCCACGTTTACCGTGCCTCAGCTTTTCTAATACTCCTATAGTGATTAAGATCGTTCTTATAGTTAGTTGATAGTGTACTTATAATTAATCAGTTAGATAAGTAAAAAGAGAATTATTTTACTCCCTACTTTCCCCTCAGGATTTCAAACATTGCCTCTCATGCTGAGAGGCTATACTTGTGAGTGACAGCCACTCTGTGTGTGTCTGTTGCTTGAAGGAGTCCTTTGTCTCCCAGAAGGGTAACTTCTGCCTGGCCCTCAACTCCAGGGTAAGGAAAAACAGGGAGATTAAACTCAGACTGGTAATGAAGGAACGCTCCCTTCAGCCAGCTCCTGAGTCCCATCAGGAGCAGGGCCAGCTCTAGACCCCAGCGCAGGCGGCAGGTGGCTCCGGTGGACCTCCTGCAGGCATGCCTGCGGAGGGGCCGCTGGTCCCGCGGCTCAGGTGGACCTCCCACAGACGTGCCTGCGGATGCTCCACCGGAGCCGCTGGACCAGCGGACCCTCCACCGGCACGTCTGCAGGAGGTCCACTGGAGCCGTGGGACCGGCGACCAGCAGAGCGCCCCCCGCAGCGTGCCGCCCTGCTTGGGGCGGCACAATTGCTAGAGCTGCCCCTGATCAGGAGACATCCCATCTCCTCTCCCCCCTCTTTTTGGAGGCTTCAGGGAAGGCTTCCAAAAAGAGGATTGCGGACTCTCACCTTAAGGCGTCCATTCCAAATAGGCCCAGGTCCCTGGCAAGTTGTACAGTCTCCGAAGCCTTATCCTCTTGACTCAGTACTATTGAGTCGAAGGACTCCTCCTCTGGTACTGATGGAGCCGTAAGGTCCTATAGCATAAAGGAGAGAAATGACTGATAGGCCCTTAGTACCTTCTACCAGCAAGCAGAGACACTCGGTATTGGCAGTGTTGAGTTTAGCCCAACCGCTGGTACACGTGCATGCAGAATCGTCGGCATTGAGCAGGCAACAGCACCAGACGCCATTGGCGTCCGCTTTAGTACTCCCACCATCAGCTGTACCACAGCCTTCAGCAACCGTGGCCTCAGCTACTGCATCAGTACCAATCCCCTACTCGGTACCACAGGAGTTCAGATATACTAAGGACCGCTCTATAAGGGAGTCCCAGCTCCTCATGAGTACCGAGCATCTCTGAGGACTGTGACTCTGAACTACTGTTCTCCAATACTGGAGGACTCTCCACTATTGTCAGCAGGTAGTCATCCATTGAATGTAATGGAGGGAAGAATGAATGGAAGTCCCTACTGGTCTCCTGTTTCTGTTCAGGGTTCCCCAACATATCCCTTTAGGAACACATTCTCTGCAAGTCATAGCAAAGATTGGACTCATTATCAAGGGTGGTGGAACCAACCCTGCATGCCACCCCCAATGCCATATGGGCCCCTCCAGTGCCCATGTTGTGATCTCTGGGCTGCCTATCAACAATTTACCAAACTACTGATACCATCTCATAGGGTGACCAGAGTTGTACAGCCCTCTCCTCCCTAACCAGCCCCCCCACCCCCACAGGAGGAGACATGTGAGGAGCAGGAAGCCATGGCACATATGGCGGTCACCACTCAAACACCTATTTTCATCCTTGTCACTAGCCAAGGTGTTTGTCTCTGCCACCATCCATGGCTGATGATTTTTGGCAATTCAAGACCTCATAAAGAGGGTAGCTGACACTCTTCAGATTCCTCTTAAAAGGGACAAGGATTTACTGCACAAAGTGTTGGATATCTTGCAGACAGCAACACCCTCCATGATGGCATTACACATCAGTGAGGTGCTCCTAGATCCAGCTAGGATAGAGTGGTAGATACCTGCCACTATTTTGCCTCAATTTAAATGGGTGGATAAGAAGTATGTTCCCCTTACTTTTTGTGTTCTCACTCTCCATCTAACACCCTTTTTATAAAATGCTATTTACATCCCTAGGCCAAATATAATGATAACAGATTCATAGCTTTTATTGAACATCTGCCACAAGAAAATAGGGAGCAATTCCAGTCCACAGCCTCAGGGGGCTAGTTGGTGGCCAGAACTGCTTTTCAAGAATCCTAAATTGCTGCAGACACTGTTGCCAGGTCCATCTCCATAGTGGTGGTGGTGGAGTGCAGGGCATCTTGTCTCCATCCCTTGGGGTTTCTGAGAAATAGAGAACACCATGGAGGGACCTCCCCTTCAATGGTTGTAAGCTGTTCTTGGAAACCACGGATGAGTCCTTGCATACTCTAAAGGAGTCTAGGGCCACTTTACAATCCTTGGGTATATATACACCTACAAATAAGACAAGGTTTAGTATGTCCCAGAGTGCCCAGTGCTCGCATCCTATTCAGTTTTCTGGGGTTGTAGGTCCACTAACACACACCCCCACGCACTTCCCCGCAGAAAGAGACATAGATTTCGGTGAGAGAGGCCCTCCCAACTGTCCTCCATGATCACCCAGTCATCTTCAAAGCAACAGGTTTGATGGGTTGGTCAAGGGTTTCACATCCTCCTGCACCTCTGGATTTACGGCTGCATCCATTAGCCCACCTCCTGCCTTTAGAGACCACCTTGCCTAGTTCTATAATGCTGAGAGATGGATCACTACAGACAGCTGGGTCATAGACTCCATAAAATGGATGGTATACCTTGATGTTATGTCCCTCCTTCCCTTTGACACCCCCCTTCCCTATCCTTCTTCAGGGACCGCTCTTGCAAGCTTTTATTGAGACAAGAAGTGAACTGTCTCTTTCAGTTAGGAGCAATAGAGCCAGTTCCTCTTCCTCACAGAGACAAGTGATTTTACCGTAAGTATTTCCTTGTGCCAAGGATCTTACTTAGATCTAAGACTTGTAAACAAGTTTGTAAAGTCTCAAAAGTTCAGAATGTGTGACTCTGGCAGCTATGATTTCTTCATTAGAGAAAGGGGTTTGGTTTTCAGCCCTCAACGTACGAGATGCATATTTCCATATAACAATATACCCATCACACAGGAAATACCTATACTTCACTATAGGCTAGGATCATTTCCAATACTGAGTGCTTTCCTTCAGTGTTTCCTTGGCCCCAAGGTTGTTCTCAAAAGTCCTGGCAGTAGTGGTTGCTTACCTCTGACAAAAAGCGATCCTACTCTTCCCATACCTTGACAACTGGCTACTCAAGGGCCGTTCCTACAGAAGCAGTGCTGTCTTCTACCCAGATGGTCCTTGCTGTGGTCCAGAGGTGGGTCTGTAGCTGAATGTAAAAAAGTCCACATCTAACCCCTGTACAGAAGATACAGTTTATAGGAGCATATTTGGTCTCATTGACAGCCAGAACTCATCTTCCTTTAGACAGCTCCTTAACTTTGTCATGTCTGGATGGGCAGTTCAGGGGAGCCCTTGAACCACAATAAGGAATGGACTTCAGGTTCTGGGACATGTGGCAACTTGCACCTTTTTGACAAATCACACAAGGCTGCCTCTCCATTGCTTCCAGAGTTGGCTCAAAGCAGCATATTCTCCAATCAAACACATCTTGGACAGACAGCTGATGGTTCCTCTGCAAGTGAGGGATTCTTCAGACTGGTGGAAGGATCAACTCAGTGTTTATGAAGGTGTTCCTTTCTGTTGCCCAGCCCCATCAGTGACTTTAACAACAGATACATCACTGTTGGGATGGGGAGCCTTCCTCAATACCCTCACAACTCAGGCCACATGAACAACTCAAGAAATCACCGTGATACTCCTCCTCGTGCAGCAAAGTCATGAAACTGTGGAATTGGCGCATAGCTCATCAGATCCAAATTTCACCAGACTACCTCCCAGGTATTCAGAACACCACAGCTGTTGTCCTCAGCAGACACTTCTCACAGGATTAGGAATGGAAGCTGGATACCCAAGTTCTCCACAGAATATTCCTAAAATGGGGACTGCCAGAAGTGGATCTCTTCACCACCTCCAGGAACAGGAAATGTCCTGTTTTCTGCTCAAGAGGGCATCTGGGCCATCACTCCTAGGGAGACGCCTTTCTTCTATCTTGGAAGAAGAGTCTATATGCATTTCCTCAAACACTGCTACTACTGATGGTGATGAACAAGATCAGACAGGGCAGAACCGGAGTTATCCTTATAGTGCCAACGTGGCCAAGACAAGCTTGGTACCCTTATCTGCTTCACATATGTGTCTAACCATTGTCTAGGCTCCCAGCTATTCCTCATCTACTGTCACATGATACAGGTTGTATGCTTCATACCAACCTAGCTATTCTCCGCCTCAGGGCATGGCTTCTTGATGGTTCATAGTGAATCCTCCTGCTCTATAGAAGTACAACAGGCACTACTGAATACTAGAGAAAGATCAACTTGCACTACTTACCTGCAGAAATGGAAGAGAGTCTTCCACTGGTATTGTTGTTGCCTTTTGCCTGATTTGGTGCCACTTTCAGTCATCTTTGATTATCTGTTGGAGCTAAAGAAATCAAGTTATCAGTTAGTTCGATTAAGGTCCATTGGCCACAGTATTAGCCTTTCATTCTCCAGTAGAAGGGTTCTCCAAATTTGGTCATCCAATATCATCTATTTATTTATTAAGGGTTTTGTAGAATCTCTATCTGCAGATTAGAAACCCTATCCTGGCTTGGGACCCCAACCTGGTACTCAGTTACCTTATGAGACCTCCATTCGAACTAATGGAGATCTGTTCTGTATTGCATTTATGTATGAAGACGGCCTTATTAGTAGCCATCACATTGGCCTATAGGGTCGGGAAAGATTGGAGACTTGATGGCAGATTTCTCCCCACCCACTTTCACAGTGTTCTTTAGGGACAAAGTCTCTTTATGTCCACACCCTAAATTCTTACCTAAGCTTATATCAGAGGTCCACCATAGCAGTCCATTAATCTACCAGTGTTTTCCCCAAAGTCACATAGTTCTTTTTCTGCAGGAATCTTGTTTACATACCTTGGATGTTAGATAGGCATTGGCTTTCTACTTCGATAGGACCAAGCAATTTAGGAAATCCATCTAAGCTCTTCATTTCCTTCATGGATGGATCCACAGGGTCCTCAGTCTCTACTCAGAGATTATCAAGATGCATATGTGGATGTATTATCACTTGTCATGATGTTGCAGGCATTCATCCACCTCCCCCCACCACCACCACCACCACCAAAAGGGTGATAACACATTCAGCTAGATCTTAGGCAACATCTACAGCATTACTGAAGAATGTAGCAATATCT
Organism: Mauremys reevesii; assembly: GCF_016161935.1. Taxonomy (NCBI): domain Eukaryota; kingdom Metazoa; phylum Chordata; order Testudines; family Geoemydidae; genus Mauremys; species Mauremys reevesii. The sequence continues at coordinate 65,611,459 of NC_052624.1, read as the reverse complement.
GAATTATGTAGTGTCACTACATGTACATTTTTGAAACCTTATGCCCTGATCCATGCTGCCCGATCCAATGCAGCACTTGGTTCTCCAGTACCGCGTAGAGGTAGAGAGTAGGGTGGGGAGCAAGTTACTTGGGGCATACAAGGCTGCGGCGGGGAAGAGGCGCTTCTCCCACAGCCCCAGTCCCGGAGCTGCTGTGGTGGGGGAGAGGTGCCTCTCCCCTGCTGCAGCAGCTCAGGCTGCAATGCATTCACTTTAACTAGTTTCACAGTAAGTAAGTCAGGGTAAAACTTGGCTCTTAAGACTACCACACTCCTGGGAAAGGGCACTGGGGTTACTAATGGTTAAAAGATTAGAACTTATTTAAAATCACTAATTACAAAGACAATCCTCTCTGCTATCTACTAGAAAAGAACTGGGAGTGCAAAAGAGTGTACGCAGCAAGGTTTATATGGTTTTGTACCACTAGCTGCAGTTTAATTGCAACTACTATTGCCACTTTTTACCAGCACAGAGAGTATGTGTACTTTAAATGACTACTTCTGATGCAAAGCTTTCAACTATAACAAACAATATCATCAAATAGTATAGCACAAAAATCTGTGCTGCCTTAAATTTGCTTGGGAATGTACTCTGTCTTAAAGATTTCTATTAAATAATCAAGCAAAATTCCATATACCATCACGGACCAAAGGCATGCAACAAGCCAGTAGAAAACATTTGGGGGCGGGGAGGGGAGAAACAGAGAATTTCTACACAATTTTATTCCTGTTTGTCAAAATTTCAAGAGAAAAGGCGTTCCAAATGTTTGTGTGAAAAATTTTGACCAGCTGTAGTAAAAACCTATTACTTTTCACGGTAGTGTAAACATGGCAATTTAGCTCCCTCTGCTGGTTTTACATCAGCAATGCTCTGTCCCTGAGCACATCCTGACATCAAAAGAATGAATGGCCAATCAAGCAAGCTGTTAACAGAGAACCTTTGATAAAGTGTAGCTTCATTAGGAAGAGTGGGTGATAGCACACAACTATGTTTTCAAATAGAAGAAAGATTTGGTAGGGTAAGCTAGTTTAAAGTAACAGCAAATATTACGAACTTCTATACAGATATCTTTAAAGACTTAAAAAGAAAATACCAGTATTATCTGGTTTTTGGGGTTTTTTTTGTTTTTGTTTTTTTAATGATCAGCTTCAGTGTGGGAGGTCTGACAGAGTTCTTTTAAAATTATAATTACTCCCATTTGTGTTCATAAACCTGCATTTGAGGAAGTAAGGATTAAAGTTTCTGGATGGGATTTCCAGAAGCACTTGATGTTTGCTTACCTCTCCTTCACTGGAGTCAATGGGAGAACTTCAGTGGGAGCAGAGTTAAGCCAGTGCTGACTGCTTTTGAAAAATATCCCACTCTACGTAACCAAGGTATGCTGACTCAGCACCTCACCTGCAAACCACTTGAATTCAAGTGGTAGGGCCTGCACCCCAACCTTCTGCCCCAGCCTTGAGCCCCTTCCCACACTCCGAACCCCTTGGTCCCACCCCCATACCTCCCAACCTCCATATTGGTGCATATAACGAAATTCATTCCGCACGTGGATGTAAAAAATTAGAGGGAACATTGATTTCAGCTATTTTATATAATAGAATATGACTAGCATCCTGCTAGTGGTACTCTAATAAAAGACTATTGCCAGTGACCGACATAATTCCCCAGATGTGCTGCAATCTACTTTCAGATTGCGATGAAAGATTAATTACTTTAATTATGGACACAACTAAAGTGGAAGGGGAACATTTGTTGCTACCTTTTTAACAAGTTCTTTTTAATATTTTTTTATAATAAGGCATGCCAGATCAAGAGCTATTCCTTCACAATGTCATGTCATAAAAAGGAACTAGTTTTACTAGTACATAATTTTTATTGCAGAAATGTTCTTGGCTGTTAAGAGGAATAATAAGTATGCAGCTTTAAATGTTTCCTTTTTTTTTACTTAAAGGAAAATAATTTTATTTTTCTTTAATTTTTACATTCTCTAAGAAGTTAAGGAACAGAACAAATAAAGGAGATCTACATAGTGTGGTTGTCAATGTAGATGGGTATTTCATTCCTAAAATATTCTTTCGTATCTTGTTTGGAGGCTTATTCTATAACCAGGTTTGTTTGTCTTCACAGACCTCTGCATGTTGCTGCTCGAAATGGATTAACAGTTGTAGTTCAAGAACTTTTAGGCAAGGGAGCAAGTGTACTTGCTGTAGATGAAAATGGTAAGAATAAAATTTACCTTGTTTTCTAGTAAGGAACAGTAGTTTCTGCTCCAGATTTGGAAAGTGGTAAACTTTCTTAAGTTTTATATTGGTTATATGATGGAATGCCTCCTTCTGAGAATGGGACATGTGGAAGCTGGGTCAGGATAGCAAAGCAGGAAAAATGGAAGATCCTGATTAAGTTTGGAACATTAATACAGGTTATCAAACGCAAATAATTGATTCTACATTGCAGTCTTGATTATATTAGGAGTAAATACACTCATTTTAGCAATATTGGAAACAATCATAAGAGCACAGTATCAGAGTATACTCTTACTTTTGGACATTAGTGACGGGTTTAATAGGCATGCACTAAAATCTTTTAAGTATAAATTTCTAAAAGTAAGTTATGTACCACAGATCCCAGTTTTGGGGTCTCAAGCTTCTGCCTTGTAAGAGCTTTGCAGTATATAGAAGCAAGGAAACATAACTGCCTCATCTCAAAGGTGAAATCGTGCACTTTGTAGGGGCATAATGGAATTTAACTCTATCAACTGTCACTTTCTTTTCTCCTATCTCAAAAGCTCTGTAGTCCTTGTGCTGTTTTATTTCCTAGCAAGGAAAGTGATTTTGAGTGGTTGCTGCTTTTTTTCAGCAGAAATGCCTGTGAAATTTATAGTTCCAATCACTTTTTATGCTTTTTCTCTTTCTCTTGTAACTTCCCATTATCTTTTTGATATTTCACTGCTTAATCTATCTGAAACATTATTTATCATAGGTAGTGGTTGCCACATCAGTAGTTCTCTAAAATGAAAAGAGATTAGAAGAGTAAAATATTTTGCAAGACAGATGCTCAATCCCAGTTATAAATGGTACTTTTAGAGTAATTATTAAATGTAAATAATTTGTTTAATCTTCAGACTGGCCTGTAGTTTTGTTTTTTTCAGCATTTAATCTGGGATGTCATGTTCCAGATAACACTGGTCATTAACAAGTAGCATGTCTTAAAAATGTCAACAAGAAAAATCAATTGTATTTCTTTCTTCTTTGCATTAATTTCACCATAGCGCACAAATAGTAGAAATAGTGACGCACATGGTCAGTTTAAACAAATCTGTTTTACTTGTCACCTTCACAAGAGATCTGCAGCATTGATAAATGTTATCTGGAGTTCTGTGCATTGAGTATCAATAGTGAGCTTTTTTCTGTCCTGTCCTGTCTGCCTGAAATGTCCTCTTCATCCCAGTACAGCAGTCTCTCAAAGCCCTTTCCTTTGAATCCTCCTCAAAATGCACATCTCCTGTAAAGACTTTCATTGTTCACTTTAACCTGTAGGTGCTATGATTTGTTGTAAACACTAAAAACAAAATCTGCTGCACTGTTGAACATCCCTGTCACATGGTCAGCTGGTGCTTTTTGAACTTGAATTATCTGACTTTTTTCTTAGATTGAATGCTCCTTGGGGCAGGAACGGTCTTACTCTGTTCTGTACAGTGTTGAGCACAATATCTATACTCAGCAAATAATAATTTTAATACAAGCTCTTCTTCCCCCCCATTTGCTGTTCTTCCTTAATATTGTCCCATGTAAATACAATATTATTTTATGTGACAAGTTGCTAGAGTTGTCTGTCCAGTTACCTAATGTACAACACCAGTTGAACAGACAACAACAATTGTTGATGTTTCCTTAAAAAGCTTGAGCAACTCAGGGCTGCCCAGAGGGGGGGGCAAAGGGGGCAATTTGCCCCGGGCTCCGCAGGGGCCCCCAAGAGAACAGCTGAGGCTCCCGCCTCCGCCCCTCTCCTGGAGCCTCAGCGCATCAAGCGCCAAGTCTCCGCCGGGGCCCCTGAGCCCCGCCCCACTCCGAGCCGCGTGGTCAGGGGGCAGGGCTGGGAGCTCCAGGCTGAGCTCAGCTGCCTCCGCTCAGCGTGGAGCTCCCAGCCCCGCCCCCTCACCACGCGGCTCTGAGCGGGACAGAGCTCAGGCCCCGCCGGCCGCACGCTGCGGCTGTTCCGGCGAGGCGCTGAGACTCTGGGTGAGGAGGGAGCCGGGGGTAAGAGGCTGGGGCCGGGGCGGGGGGGAAGCGGGACCCGCCGCCGAAGCGCAGCCCGGTCTTCGGCGGCAGGGGGCCCCTTCCGTTCCGGGACCCGCCGCCGAAGTGCCCCGAAGACCCGTGGCGGGCCCCCCCCCCCGCCGCCGAATTACCGCCGAAGACCGGGCTGCACTTCGGTGGCGGGTCCCGCTTTGGCAGTAATTCGGCGGCGGGGGGGCTCCCGCCGCAGGTCTTCGGGGCACTTCGGCGGCGGGTCCCGGAAGGGGCCCCCGCCGCCGAAGACCCCGGGCCCCCGGAATCCTCTGGGCGGCCCTGGAGCAACTGGATCTACTTTTACAACAAAAACAATTCCTTAGCAAGTAGAGTATATGCTGAGGAAATAAAAATTGCCTCCTTGATGACCTCTCGTTACAGTACAGACCCGTTTATGTGCGGATGTTGGGACAGGGCCTCGGGCGGAAGGGGCGGAGCTAGGGTCAGCATCTCCCAGCCAGCGCTTCCAGGCCGCCTGGTCCACGCTGCCTGGGTTCCCGTGGCGATTTAAAGGGCCCAGGACTCCGGATGCCACTGCTGCTGTAGCGGTGTCTGGAGCCCCGGGCCCTTTTAAATCGCCAGCTCTAGGGCAGTTGCTCCCTTTGTCCCCCACACACACACCCATTGGCAGCCGAGGGGGGGGCAAAAGGGGCAGCGACCTTAAAGTGCTGCAGGGTCCTTTGCCAGGGCAGCGCTTTAACGTTGCTGCCCCCTTCTCTCTCTCACTCACACTCACACACCCACACACACATAGGCGGCCCAGCGCTGTTGCAGCAAAGGACTGTCCTTAAAGCGCTGCCGCAGCAGCGCTTTAACGTCCCTGCCCCTCCCCCCCACCCTTCAGCAGTAAAGACGTACATGTTTCCACTTTGCACTTCCTGTCAATTTCTATGTCAATGAATTAGTGAGCAAATCTGTAGCGCTACATAGCAAGTTCCTATACCGCATGTTAACAAATCTCGCCTGTTAAATAGGTAGTACTGGAAGGCAAAATCACAATAACAATCAAGTGCCCCAGATAATCGTCTTCCAAGAATATTGAAGGAATTGGCCTATGAAATTGCAAATCCAATAGCAAGATTTTTTTTTAATGAATCTTTAAACTCAGGGGTCATACCCTAGATGACTGAAAAATTGCTAATATAAGAGAGGAAAAAACCTGACCCAGGCAACTATAGGTCTGTTAGATTGACTTCAATTGTACACAAGATCTTGGAGCAAATTTTCACTTGTTCTTTTTTTTTTTTTAAATAAATACTAATAAATTCCTAGGAAATCCTTAAAAACAAAAAACAAAATGCCTTGTGGGTGCTATATCCTCAAGAAATTCCATTCATTGAGATACTGCTGACTTGTGGCCAAAATTGGAGCTCCACACTCCTTAAGGTCATAATCTACGTGGTGGGGTAATGCACACTATAGGGTTTAAATTCTAAAGGATACTAAGGTGTTGCGCATTTATTGGGCCATGTAGACCCTACTGGTACAGCACACTAGGGAACCTTGAGTGTGCAACATAGTGCTGTTTGAAATAGTACTGAGTTGAAGCAAGGAGACTGCAAGTCCTACAATGTTTTGTGGATTTCTTAGTTTAGCTCCTTATTTTATATTGCTGTTTAGTAACAAAACATAGATTGCTTAAATTATACCAGTACAAAAACTGTTTAACATCTCACTTTCACTGGTCACCCTAATGTTTTGCCAACTTGCCTTGGGGCAAATATTTCAGTAAGACTGCTTATTCTGAAATGAACAGCTGTGCATGGAGCTTTACATGTTTGCAATTGTTTTTTATAATGGCTATTTAAAATACCTATAGATTTCCTGCAAAATTAATTATTGGTTGCAGTTAGGTAATTCCCGTTCCAGTTAACTATCTTCATGTAGTTAACTTCTTGGCTGCTTGAAATCCCAGTTTTTCTCCCTGACCCAAAAATTCCTAACTTTGCCTAATCAATCAATCAAATCCTACCCTCCCAAATCTTCTGATTTCCCAGGGTTTTATCTATCTTCCTGATCATCAACCCTCCCACCTCTATGGTATACTGTAACCTGTTTAGCTAAGGTGCATATATATATATATATATATATATATATATATATATATATATATATAATATCCTATATATATAAATCTTATATATATATATATTTATCTATCTTCCTGATCATCAACCCTCCCACCTCTATGGTATACTGTAACCTGTTTAGCTAAGGTGCATATATATACTAAGCAATTGAAATGTTTTTACAGCTGTCTGATTGAATGCTGTTGAAGAATTTGTACACTTCCTACTTTTTAAACAAAGGTTTTGATTTTATTTTGATTTCTAGGTTACACACCAGCTTTGGCCTGTGCTCCCAATAAGGATGTGGCTGATTGTCTAGCTCTCATTTTGGCCACGATGATGCCTGTTACATCAAGCAGCACTTTACCTTCCCTTACATTCAATGCCATTAATCATTACACCAACACCTCAAAAACTGTCACGTTTGACTCCTTGCCAATCATGAGGAGTGAACATAGCTCTTATTGTAGCTTCAACAACATTGGCAGGGAAGATGGCTACCCATATACAGAAGAGGATGAGCTTAATGACTCAGATTCTGAGACCTATTAAGAAGCTTCATCTGGAGGTCTGAAGAGTGAGCCCGGTCATCTGAAGGTCAGAATTGTGCTTTTGGAAAAAAGCAGTCAGTGTTTGATTACAAAAGAGGACAGACCTACGAGAAGATTTTGGGGTTTTTTAATTGTGGATACATATGAAAGATCTGTGTGTGACACTAGGAGGATTTTAAAGAGCAGGTTTTGCAAAAGAAGCATAAATTCTTGAAAAATACTTGGAATCTACAGCAAAAAAAATTAAGAATGTCAAAACTGTTTTATTTAATTGTACATTACCATTTTGTTTGTGGTGCCAGGAGTAACTTCTCCAGACTCTGCACCCGAGTCTGTGTAAATGAACAACATATTTGTACAACAAAAAGGACATCTGATTTAACTATAATCAATAAAACTAAAACCATTTTGAAGGCAATAAATGAGTTTGGTACAGTAGGCATTGTGTATGCAGCAAATTGCCAAAGGACCAAATAACTTAAAGATTTTTTTAATTAAATACCTTTTTGTGGAAACTGGAATAGGTTAAATGAGATGTTGTCTTAACCAAACCTTAATTATTTCTGGGAATGAAGCTTAGATTTGGTTTTAAATGTTGATTTTTTTTTTTATAATCTAAAAGCCTTCCGACACTATTAAATGTACCATGAAAGAAAGCAGATGTATCTTTCAGTTTTGTTTTTTCTTTTAGATTAAACAAAAATGAACTTGTCAAACTTTTATAAAGCTTAAAAAAAAAACCAGCTAACAAGGTGCAGTCAGGGTGAAACATGTACAGTGTAATAAACAAGGGGAGGGATGGGAGGGGAGCAGTAATTGTTGCACAGTTTTAGATTTTTAACTTCTGGGTTTTAAATTGAGATATTTTTATTTAAATACATGAAGGGTAATTTACTGAGAAAATGAAACTGCATAAAAATCTCCTGACACCCTGTTGTGACTGAAAGTTCTTAGGGAATGGATTTATCAACAATTCACCCACTTATTTGCATCATCAAGTTTGTAAGTGAGATGAAGTCTGTGCCTCCATATTGTATTTCTTTTAAATCCTGGAGTTCTGAGTCGGGGGGGAAGGTGAATTTAAAAGGAAGTTTCCCTGTTATCAAAAGGTACAATGTTGGATCTTTGGGAAGAAATATCTGTGGTGTTCTCTATCTAAAAAATCAATAGAAGATGCAGGCCCCTGTAGTGTAGTACAAACTTGCCCTCAGTCTTTTTATTTATAACAGACTACTGTTTTAAAAAAAAAAAGGGGGGGGGAGGCTGAAAAATGGAAGACTGAAGTTTATCTGTTAAATGAGTATTTAGTTTATTGGGTTCTGCTTTAACTATAACTATTACTTTTAAAGTGAAACTGCTTATGTACATGCAAGCGATTCTTGCATGTCCAGGTAAAATACAAATAAACTGAATCCCAGTGACCTTTTATCCTTTTTGTATTGTGAAACTGGAAACCTTAATGCCATTGTAAATTATCAGCTGGTTTTCTGAACATAAAGTGTGGAAAAACAGGACAGTATTTTGATCTATTTGATAATTTTGTGGGTTTTTTGAAGAATTAATGAGCATGTACATAGAAATAGTGATTGCTTGAATACTGTATTTACCTGCACTCTTTCAGTACATCAAGATTCCTGTATATTTTACAGAGTATAATAAAACCCAGATGTGAGTTGTATTTAATGAATAATTTATTTGTATCTGTGTACCATACTTAAGCAGTAATTACAAAGATTCTTTTGTTGAATAACTATTAGAATTTATAAAATTTATTTTACAAAGGCTTTGCTGTCCTTTTAATTCCAAAGTGCATGTAAATAATTCAGATTTACAATCACTTTACAAGGAAGACCTAGGTGATGTTTAATTACTGTTTTTAGAATCTAGGTTGCCTTGTAAGCATCACCTTTTTTGTTAGGAGTTCATAAATATTGATTAATGGCAGAAACAGCATATTGCACATATGATCCTTCCGCACTATAGAGAGAGAGTTGGGGAGTCCATGCTTTTTCTATACCACACCGTCCTCTGAATCTTCTTTGGAGTTCTTTGTTGTTTAGCCACACTTTTGATTCACTACATCTAATCAGTATCTTATCAGTAACCTGGTAATTTCTATGATGATATGATCTGAACCAGTTGGGACAAGGGTTTCCCCACACTGCAAAGAAGAGTATTGACTTAGGTCACATGCTTGTTGTCTGAAAGGTAACATCTGTGATATTTCAGTTACTGGTGCTTTTCAGTTTTTGTTGCTCCCTAAGAACTGTGAGACGGCCTTACTGAATGCAGCTGAAATCTGTACTAGCAAATGTTTCTGCTCTTAACTCTTCAAGATGCGATAACTTTATCTCAGGGTGCTCTGTTGCCTTGGCCTGGTGGGTCCTCCATCCGGTCCCCCTAGAGAAAAAGGACAGTAATTTATAGGATGGCTGACAATTACCTAATTTGAAATGTTCCTGGGTTGAACACTAGGTCACTTAAGGCAGGCCATCAGTCCCCCAAAGAAGCCTGTTGACGTAAATGCATTGCTAACTTCGTTCTGTTTTTAAAAAGGCACTAAAAAGAAAAGAAAAAAAAATCAATACAACCCTCACCAAACTCTTCGCTTGTTCCATTGCAGCTTATGGTTGGAGGAAGCAGCCTGTGTCTGTTTTGTTCCTTAGAACGGTATTCTTTTTAACTAATGTTCTTTGTGAGCCTGCCATTTTTGTGTCTAAGCTGCCTCTGCCCTTAATGCTGTTAAATAATTTTTTTAATGTTTATATGAGTTTAGAATTGCAGTGAGCCACTAATATGAACATAAGAATGGCTATCCTGGGTCAGACCAAAGGTCCACCTAGCCCAGTATCCTGTTTTTCTGAAAGTAGCTGGTCCCAGATGCTTGAGAACAGCCGGGGCAATTATCAAGTAATCCATCCTGTGTCATCCAGTCCCAGCTTCTAGCAGTCAGAGGTTTTGGGACACCCAGAGCGCATGGGGTTGTGTCCCTGACAATCCTGGCTAATAGCCATTGACGGACCTATCTCCCATGAACTTATCCAATTCTTTTTTGAATCAGTGATACTTTCTTGGGCCTTCACAACATCCCCAGGCAACGAATTCCACAAGTGGACTCTGTGTTGTGTGAAGAAGTACTTCCTTTTGTTTGTTTTAAACCTGCTGCCTATGAATTTCATTGGGTGACCAATGTTTCTTGTGTTATGTGAAGGGTAAATAAAACTTCCTTATTCACTTTCTCTACACCTTTCATGATTGTATACACCTCTACCATATCCCCCCTTAGCTGTCCCTTTTCTAAGATGAACAGTCCCTGTTTTTTAAATCTCTCCTCGTATAAAAGCTGTTCCATTCCCCTAATTATTTTTGTTGCACTTCTCTGTATTTTTTAAAATTCTCATATATCTGTTCTGAGATGGGGTTATCAGAACTGTATGCAGTATTCATGGTGTAGGCATACCATGTATTTATATAGTGTCATGTTTTCTGTCTTATCTATCCCTTTCCTAATGGCTCCTAACAGTCTGAGCTTTTTTGACAGTCGCTGCACATTGAGCAGATATTTTCAGAGAACTGTCCATGATGATAGCAAACTTCCTTGAATAGTAACAGTTAATTGTATACTTGCAAGTATGTTTTCCAGTGTTAAACTCCCAGTATAACTTGAACTGCTGTAGCCAACTGTTAATGTGTCCACAGATTTTTTTTGAGTTGTACCCATCTGGCCTAATTCTCATTTTCGCAAAGGCCTCTGATCATGTAAAAGGGCTTTACGGGTGCGTTAGTATATATGAGCATCAAATCAGGCCCACTGTTTACAAGAATATGGTCTTATTCCAAAAAGTGTGTTTAAAAAAAAAACAGCATGCAAATGTGTTTAAAGAATAGGTTGCTATGGTTAACGACTCATTGAAATGGCATGAAATACACGGTTCCACATTTATATATAACAGATTATATGGCCTGCCCGTGGATGCTCTTTTTCAAACTTCTAGAATCACAGAAATGTAGGGCTGAAAGGGACCTTGAGAAGTCATCCAGGCCAGCCACCTGTGATGAGGCAGGGCCAAGTAAACCTAGACTCTCACTGGCTCCTTAACTACCCATATAGTTAGAAAGTTTTCCTGATATCTAACCTAAATCTCCCTAGTTGCAGATTAAGACCATTACTACTTGTCCTACCTTCAGTGGATGGGGAGAACAGTTGATCACAGGCCTCTCAAAAACAGTCTTCAAATATGTTAAGGGCTGTTATAATCAGGTCCTCGCCTCAGTGCCCTTTTCTCAAGACTAAATTATGTTTGAGTCAAACTTATTTCCAAAGTTCATAGTCTGAAAGGAGACTTTTAAATTAAATGCTTAATTTGTAATGAATGAGGAGCCAGGGTTTAAGAATTTTTTTTACTTTCATAACTGATGTGGCAAGCCCAGAGGTGCCAGGGCTAAGAACTGCCAAGCCTAGAGGTGCTGGGGCTCAGCCCTGGCACACCCTGCCACAAATTAAGCAATTCTTTCCAGAAAAGAACATTGCATACTGTGTCTTGCTAGTATAATTTCTCAATGTACAGATTACTGGTACATGATTATTACAACATGCTTTACCCAAGAAGCCTTCTGGGATTATCACCAAGGCTAGTCTGAATTCTGTTTTATCAATGGACCATTCAGCTGCTCAGATTCATTTGCCTTGCTAAGAGGAGGGAACAGAATGATATGCCTTAACCACAGCAGCCTAATGAGCCGTTGGCTCAGGGGAACTTTGACTTTAGAACAGTGGTTCCCAAACTTTAGCAGCCAGTTCACCCCTTTCACTAAATTGTGAAATCTCATGAACCCCCTCCTAAAAATGAATATTTCCAGGGATTTAAGTTTAAGTTTCCTCAGTGTGATGGATGCACTTGTTTTGCTCTGCATAGCTCTTGGAAGTCCAGAACCGCTGATGGGGGCAGGTCTCAGGCTGCCAGCCCCAACTGCCCTGGCCTGCTCTCCCTGTCTGCCCTGTAACCGGGTCCCACCTGCTGCCTCCAATGCCTGGGGTCTTCTGGCCGCCATTACTGAAAATTTTCTGGCGAACCCCCTGTAATGTTCTGCGAACCCCACTTTGGGAACCACTGCTTTAGAGTGATGCTGCATTTGACAAATGAAATTGTCACCCATAGACTGTTGTGTGTGGACTGTACAACGCAATCTTTACATGCGTAATCTCATTAAAATCAATAAATCTGTTCCTGTGGATATGGTTTAAGATCAGGCCCATTATTTGTTTTTTTTCCTCTGTCTTCCTCTTCCCTCCACCCAAAATGTTTTACTTCAAAACTCAGAATTGTATCAATAGAATTAAAATTCTCTCACACACACTCCGACACCCTTTAACAAAGATATATTTCCTGGTTACGCTGCACCTCTGAGTGTTCTGCTTGTGCGGATTATCTCCCTAACTCTTATCATCCCTTCATTAAAATTATAAAGCTAGATTTTTATCTTAAGTGCCATCATTATTAAAATTCATGACTTGAGACTTTTGCCTATAGCTGTACACCCACCTCTGATAAGAGCTGAACAAAAATTATCAAGAATCACAAAGTTTAACTACAGTGCACCAACACAAATGACCAGAGGCTGAACTCTAGGTGAGAGTTTTTATTCCCCAAGAAGTCATGAGAGTTCTTTTTTTCTTGTGTAAAAAAAAAAAAAAAAAAAATTCAAACTAAAAGGTGGGGAACTGGAATGGGTTTACAGTAGTTGTCTTTGGCTTGGGCTTTGTTTGCCAAGGTCAAAGCCTCTTTGCGATAATTACACCATATGTGGAATTTGCACCCAAAATACAAAACACTGTGATTTTTGGTGAAGTTTATTCTGTCTCAGCTTTTCAAAACTGACTTGATATGGTAGGTGCTACCATTTTGGGGTCCCCAATTATAGATCAGGCCTGATCTCCAGCGGATGGATGCTTTTTTCTAAAAATTAGGCTCTTTCAAAGTGTCTCATGTTCAGGACCCAAAATTAATAGTCATTTTTGAGAAATCTTGGCTCTCCTTTGACTTTTGTCCCTTGTCATGGGTAGCTATGGCCATGGCCAAATTGGAGATTTACGAACGACTCTGGCAGTATAGGAACCCAAGTAACATGGGTATCTTGGCAGACTCCTTTTCCTTTCCCCTTCACATCTAGGCTGTTTCCAAATCTTGCTTCTGCTTACACCACAATCTTGCTAAGATCCAACCTTTTCTCTGTCTACCCAACACAAATACAAACACTGCTCTGGCACAGATGCCAGCCATGATGCCCTCTGTCTGCATCTCATATAACTTACCTCTGCACTTTGTTCTGTGCCTAATGTGTAGCCTGGAAGATTCTTCCTGAGCAGAGCCACCAAGCTTATTACCTTCCTGCCTTCAAATTCTCTACAAGACCAACTTCAGAAATTAGCCAATTAATGGCTAAGTAACTGGGAATAGTTATAAAACACATCTATATAGACACAAAACTATCAAAATATGTCCAAACACAGCCTTGACCACTTTGTTTTATATTGTCCCCTTTCATCTACCTTTTGTATGTGAATTTAGTGGGGGGGAGGTAACCCGTAAGTTTTTCAGAGTAGGGATTTGCCTTTTATTTATACAACACTAAACACATTTTTGAGTGCTACTGTAGTATAAGTAATGGGATAGCACTGCATATGTAGGCATAAAAGAATGGCCAACCCATACTGTCAGGCTGGCTATGGATCTTAATGGCCCACTGGTCTTTTCCTTTATGCCAGCTCCTAAGTAGCTGTGAAGGGTGGAGCTGGGAACCTGTGGGAAGAAGCTGAACAGTGCTGCCATATTATTTTGATATTCTGATCACGTTAATGAGAAAATATTGTTTTCCAAAGTCATCATGAACCTGTTGCAAAAGCAGTTAGTCAAACACCATTAAATACCAGCTTTTCAGATAGTTCTCTTGTTCTCAAATTCATCAGCCCCTTAATTGTTTTCAAATGTAAATACCCTGCCTGTCTTATCCCAGAAACCCTAGTAGTTTGGATGGAATGTATAATGCAATAATTCAGCAAAACACAAATTTCTTGTTCCAGCCATAGAAAAAATTACATTGAAACAGTTCTTTAGAACTAGTATTTTTGGCAGAACAGTGGTAGCATTGTGTTATCAGAGTTTCTTTATTGGGAGAGGATTTCTTTTCCTGGGTTTGACCTCTCTATTAATCAATGGGCAAGTGGAAGGGGGGATAACATTGTAGTTGAAATGGAGAATGCACAAAGGATTGCTCTTGTGTGCAGCTGTGGTAAGTCTAACTTCCTATACGTAATCATAGATCATTTTTGACAATGCTGGAGGTCATGGGCTCCTACATTGACGATCAGATTCCTTGGTTGGCTTGGTGAGTTACATGTTAGTCTAAACATGCAATTCTGCATGAAGTGAGTCTTAACTCTATTAAAATTTGACAGACCTAGAGACTTGTGTGCCCTTTTTCTCTGTAGATCTGGAACAATACTGGGAATGGCTGTGCAAGCATTCCCACTAGTCTGCCTTAACCCTGAACTATCAGGACTATATTTATTTATTTTATTTTAAGAGCTAAGAAGGTGCTTACATGTAAGAACCACTTTTTTTGCTGTTGGTCTGCTGTAGCTGGCTACAAGAGTGCTGGAGATATGGTGGGTTTTGTGATGTGGACATCTGCCATTACATTTAAGTCCAACTCATTTTGCATATTGTCATCACAGATATGGATGGCAACAACTTTTACCCACTATCAGTTTTGGCTGGATTTGAACCAGTAATCCAAAAGAGAGTCTCATATATATTTAATTAGTCATCCAACCTTTCTTCTCCCACTCTGTCCCTGCCCCAAAGGTCTGGGTTTAAGCTGAGGAATATCTATTTTAATATCAAAAGACACAAGCTAATAAATATTAAAATAGAAAGTGAGTTCAAAACTGGATACATTTTTTCTATGCTCCTTGTGCCTGCCTTGATTAACGACTCTGCACCTTTGAATGACTAAGCAGCACCACTAAGCCTACCTGCTATCTCTCTATTTTATTCTAGTTTTTGAAACCTTTGCCTTACATGATCCATTTAAATTCCCAAATAATAGCTATTCCAACTGGTGATACTTCCCCTCTTGTATTCCTCTCTATTGATGACATGTTGCTTTAACTGTCTGATCCCATAAGTTGTGTTACAGAAATACATGCTACAATTGGGCAATAACGATCTCAAGTCAGGATTCAAAAATAATGTTAATCTACAGCCAGTATTTTGTGCAAAATCAGATAGAAAAGGAATTCATTAAACAGGGCTGTCTTTTATAATCTGACAACAACGGTCTTAAATATCATGGAATAATTCTTAACCACATATAAAAAATGTAAAGCCAATTTATTAAAGAAATTGACAGCAGATCTTTTAACTGTAAGAGGAATCAACTTTCAAACATTTAAATAAAAGATACTTTATTTGAAATAATTATTCTAAATTTAACTCTGTAAATAATAATATGATGATGAGATGGGCTTTCCTAATCTTGAACTCTACTATGGGACCAAATATTTTTTTCCATTGCTTGGGGTAGTATCAGGTTCTCTCCTTTGGCTGGGGGAACTGAATAGTAATAACACCCATGCTGGTCATCTGAACTACAGCTCTCTCCATGCCTGAGGGGAAGAGGATGATGAAAATTCCTAGTCTAAAATTTCAGTCTAGGAAAGAGCATCCCGTCCCTCTGCAGTTTATGTAACGGCCTGATGATGATGATGATTTAGAAAACAAATTTAGAAAGCAAATTTGAGGCTCCCTTTCTGTATGTGACAGGAGCAGTAAAGGACAAAAATCCTTCCACTGAGGTATTTTTTGGCTTCAGAATTGACTTTTAAAATATTACTGTGGCGTGAGAGGGAAGAAGATTAAAGACTGTACCTTCATGAAGATCTGAATTAACTACCTTGGGACGAGAGTGCAGACTCTCAAAACAATCTCCTAGCATTCTGGGTCTGACAGCGACTAAACTGAAGTGGTTCAAGCTTTCAGTGTATTCTGGTTCATTTTATGTGATGCAGAAGGGAGCTGCTGACAGTCTAGGCTTGCTTTTATTTCTTAGCAATTTCAAACCCTGGCTGAGAGAGAAATCCTTGAAGCACTTGTGTATGTCATTATAAAGACTGTAGTCTTAACAATATGCAGCCTCATGGGTGCTTCCGGCTATATTAGTAGCAATGCAGTGTCATTAAATAGTCTTTTAAAAAAGAGTAGCCATCTTACATTCTCACCATTTTTCTCCATTAAAGCTTGAATGGAAGTACCAAATGAGCTGCTGTGCAGATTTAAGCAAGTGCAATAAAAAAATTCACAAGTTGGCTCTCAAATGGTGAAGTGTGTGGAGTTTTATTCTCTAGGCAATTGAGAATGAATTGAATTAGTTAAACAAGATTTCCTAATTATCTCAAGATTCAAGCCAATAAGGACAACTAAGTGAATTTCCCTTACTGGTCAGGTGCTAGAGACGGGCAAAGCTCATATTTATTCCTGAAAAAACATGACAGAGTGAAGTCTGAGAGTGAAGTTACGTTTTAGATCTATTAACAGTTTAAACAAACAAATGAGAAATGCTAGGCATCTGAAACATCAATCTCTGAAGGGCAACATCTTCATGATGGTTTTAACAAATGTCCCTGTTGTGGGCATTTGACATGCTATGGACACTGAGACTATTCAAAGATGTGTACTGATTTTATAAATGTTAAGTGTCTCTTTATGGGCTGGCTAATTATTGAATTTCTGGCTCAGCGGGAGAGCTAAATGATTCTGACAGGGACTAAAACCATTGAGGGGTAATTAATGCACATCCCTAATGCAGGTAACAAGTCTCTGGCACTTTCATCGCCTAGGGAAATCACTTGCTCTGGCTTGGCCTGGTTCAAGAAGCCTAAGAACATAAAGGACTTTTCAGAAAGTATAAAGTAAACACCCTGACCTAAGGAGATAAGTAACTGGCATTCAAGCCAAGAATTGACATGAAACTGACTGAGGGCAGGTCCATACTCACCGCGCGGGTCGACGCGGTGAGTTCGACTTCTCGGAGTTCGAACTATTGCGTCTGATCTAGATGCGATAGTTCGAACTCCGGAAGTGCTGCGGTCGACTCTGGAACTCCACCACCGCGAACAGCGGTGGCGGAGTCGACCTTGGAGCCGCGGAGTTCGACCCCGCTGCGTCTGGACGGGTAAGTCAGTCGAACTAGGGTACTTCGAGTTCAGCTACGCTATTTGTGTAGCTGAACTTGCGTACCCTAGTTCGACCCCCCCCCCTTAGTGTAGACCAGGCCCAAGAGAGACGGCCCTGTGAAAAGGGCCTGGCATACTTCAATCCTATCCATCTTCCACATGGAGACCCTCATGGACTGCCTCATTTGCTACACCTGCATATAAGTTGCTTATTGTTTTTGTTTCTCCCTAGTGCTTGTGTTTTGAATAAACAAGCCTGTTTTATGAAAGTTGGCTGGTCACTGGTTAACCCTGTCATTGCCCCTGAGAGAACATGACTGCAGGTGCTGAATTAGTCAGACTTACTGAGCTAATCACAGTGAATTGCAAGAGTCTGCAGCCTGAGTCCCTGGTCAGGAGGGAGAGCATTGCAGGGTTCCGCTCTGAGAAACAGGATGGCTAGAGGCCTGAAACCTAATAGTGGGGTACTCTCAAGGAGGCTATGAAGGGGTCAGAGGTGCAGTTACCTTGGGAAATTTGGCAGGGCTGAGCAGGGATACCTCCCTCAATTTGATTTTATTACATTTTAAAATGGCTCAGTATTCTTAGTTGCTTGACACATAAAATGTGGCTTTTCTCACTCTTAAAGGTGATGAAAATTGATTGAGATATTCAGAAATAATGTTTAGTTTAATTCCTAAATTTAATATTTTTTTAAAGTAATTAACATTCCCAGAGAAGTTTGGAAAAATTGGCAAATGTTTCCAAATTGATGTCGGTATAGCCCCACATATTTGAGAAAATACAAGATGACTTCTTTTAGCATGGTTCATTGTATAGCATATCAGAGTTTATTTCCCATTATACTACAGAATGTTCTAGATTTGGTTCTTTTCTATATAAGTGCCTATGTTGAGCTCATCAATGTAGTATATGAAGCATCATGACTAACATCTGTCACATCCTCTCTTACGGGGATTTGTGTATGTATGTAGATGGACTGTTTTATTTTGGAATTTATGGTAATAAATTAATATAAAATACACATGCCCACAAACTGCTATGTTTGTTAGAGAAGGCAAGGCAAAAGAAATGGGACTTCCACTTGGAGCAGAAGGTGGTGAGATTTTTGATGGTTCTTAGTTCCTGGGGGAGTTCATTACAGTCTTGGGCTGACCCGTGAGAAAGTTCCATCTCCTGTACAACTGAGCTTTACCTATACCATAGAGAGTTCCACTGAGCCAGAAGCACAGAGTTGCTGACCATGGTCTTCATCCTAGGGATTTGGTCTGTCTTTTAGATACTTTGGGCCCAGGTCATGGAGTGCCTTGAAAGATCGAGACATTGAACTTCATGTGATATTCTATAAGAAGCCAGAATACGGAGGGGAGAACAGATTTGATATGTTTACACCTGTGTTGCTGGGGGGATGCACTGCAGCTTCCTATATTAGTGGGTGTTTCTGAAGCACTGAAGGCTTCATGGCGAGGTATATCACACTGCTGTAGTCCAGGCAAGAAGTGACAGAGGGATGAATAACTGAAGCCAGGTCATCAATTGCCAGGATGGGATGGAGTGTCTCAGCCAACCAGAGATAGTAGAAAGTGTTATTTGTGAATGCTGCTATATGTGAGAGCTTAACATCAGTGAGGAATCTGGGAGCACTCCTAAACTATGGATTGAATTCACCATTGTGGGTGTGTATCTTCAACCAAAGGAGATTAAACCGAGGCCGCAGTCTCTTTAGAATACTTTCCTGTGCCCACCAGCATAACCTCTGTTATGCTTGGGTTCAGTTTCAACCAGCTGTTCTTCATCCCATGAGTTTATCCTGTCCAAGCACTGGGCCATCTTGATGGTAGTGGTATTCTCGTATGTGGTAAAGGATAGTAGAGCTGTGTCTCATCTGCATGTTGGTGGCACTAGTCTCTCTATTGTCTGACCAGTTCAGGTTAGGTGACAATAAAAACTTACTGAGAGG
Organism: Mauremys reevesii; assembly: GCF_016161935.1. Lineage (NCBI taxonomy): Eukaryota > Metazoa > Chordata > Testudines > Geoemydidae > Mauremys > Mauremys reevesii. The sequence continues at coordinate 65,592,317 of NC_052624.1, read as the reverse complement.
GACATGAATCTTTTAGTGATTAGAACAGTGGGATTGGGAGAGTTCCAAGTTGACTACTGGTTCTTCCCATGTCTACCACTTACAATGCTGTATGATCTTATGCCTTGTCTTCAGTACTAAAAAGGTACATTCTTTACCTCATGGTGACTAACATATGTAAGCTACCCTGAGTTTAAAACACGGTGAAGACCAGGCACTTGAATTTTACTATGAGGTAAATTCACAAAGGTCAATGCCTGGAGGGGACATAGGGCTGTTTATTTTGCAGTGAAACTAAAGTGCCTAGTCGTCACTATAATCTTTTATTTATTTATTTTTACCTTGAGATACCCTCATGTGTGTTAGCTATCCTGCGGTAAAAAAGTACTTTTTAAGCAGCAAAGCCAAGGCCTTAAGACAACTTACATAACATCTTGTGTCTCAAATTTCTCAATTGGGTATAATGCTATTTACCTACCTTAAATGGGTGCTGAGACTTAATTCAGTGTTTTGTAAAGTATTCTGAAATTATTGGATAGAAAGACACTAAGTGTGCAACACTAACTGAGCTAAAATTGTAGCATGTTTTTGTTGATACTTTACTGCATCAGGTGAAACTAGATATGAAATGTGTGATTATTTGAGTAAACACACTTTATCTCAGGCCGAAAAGAAGACTTAGAATTATAGATTATTAGGGTTGGAAGGGACCTCAAGAGATCATCTAGTCCAACCCCCTTGCTCAAAGCAGGACCAATCCCCAAATCCCTAAATGGCCCCCTCAAGGGCTGAACTCACAACCCTGGGTTTAACAGGCCAATGCTCAAACCACTGAGCTGTCCCAACTGCAAAGTTACTGGTTTTTTAGTCCTTAAGGCTGGGATTCTCCCAACATTCTTTTTTTTTTAGATTTCATCCTTACAGCATAAAAATGAACTGTTCCTGTGTTCTACACAAACAGCTGTGCATACTCGGCATCTGGGTATGGTTTAGGAAGCACAAAAGGATGTGGCTTTTACCTTATTTCTCATTTCTGAGCATGTCAAACAAATCCTTGGTGTAAGCTTTTTTTTTAAATAACCCATGTTATGTCTAATGAGGTAGACACTTCCATGGCAAATAGATGTTACAGGAAAAACAATTCTGTTGTGTAGCTGTTATCTATACTGTACTGGATCTCTGTGCGTACAACCTGAAGGAGACTGCAAGAGATGGGGGAGTAAAGGATTCCACATAATTACCACAGAGATGTGCAAAGCCTGAGATGCAAACTCTCACATTTTTCTTGAGACCATCTCCCTTTTTGAAACCCTGACATGGAGTCTTTCAAAGCGTAGGATCCTCATTTATCCTCTCTAATTCCTCCAATACATGTACATGCTTTAATTGCCAGGCAAGTGCTGTCATATATCTAGCCAAAATCCAGCTGGCTTGTCCTATGCTAGCTAATGAGAATCAAGTGGCACAAGGTATTCAACTCTCGAGTGAGCACACACATCTCAGTACTTCCTTGATATGACCAAATCAAGTCTAGGAATCCCTAGTCTCTTGTTAGACTTGTGTGCTCCATCCATCTCCTTAGCCACTCAGTATGCAGTTATCTAATAAAGGTAAAGTGAGCAACTGTCATGCTACTGCACCAGCATCCATCAGACCAAATCTGCAGGTCAACCATTCAATTATAACAGAAATGAAGTCATAAAAACCAATAAAGTCATGAAATAATATGCTGTCTATGGATCAAGGTTTTCTCATAGTCAAACTCAAAGAATTAATCTGATCTTTTAGTATTTTCTTTGCCTCATTTTTTCACTTCATTTACTACATTACAGAATAATAGTTTCAGTGTGGTACAGTATTAGAGCAGTTAATCATAGATATTGCTCCAGAAACTCTGTTCATCATTTAACGGTCAGAGTAATCACTAGGATTCTGCCAGATGGTGCATGCAATTTTTATGTAAAAAAAATATATATGTTCTCCCACAATTCATTATGTGCATGTCACAGCTCCCATTAAATGATTTTATGAAATATATATAAATTGCCTAAATATCACAACCATCTCAGAGAAATGTCTTCAAGTAGGAACAGACTGACACAAGTAGTGTGTGTATTGCAGTTATTAATATCAAATGCAGATTTAACTTAAGCCTTTTGAGCACAATGGCTTGCATAATAGGATAGAAACCAAAAGTCTCACAATATAGCCTAATTTTTTCACACTGGTTTCTTGATTTATTTTTTTTAATTTCTAAACTACTAAAACCCTTCTATTAATGTTCATAATGCTGCAGGAGCTTTAGCCAGTTGAAACTGTGTAATGATCAGTTGCAACTGCTATTTGACAGGGTACACCTGGGAAAATGAGGTGTGAATTCAGCAGTGATTCCACTTGGAATTATGTAAAGCCAACTTGCTACAAAATAAGGGTATAATTCCAATAAGGGAGTTCTTGTTGATTATGAAACTAGGGTTTAACTAATGTCACCAGACACTTGATGAAAGTCACAGGCTCACTTCACTTATAGCTTTCCTGTTTTTCCTCTATTCAATTCCTTTTCTCTGTTTTTCTCTTCTACTAATTTCTCTCTTCTGTAACATCTTTCCCCCTCAAGCTGCTTTGCCTTTTTCCTTCCTCTCTACTTCTGGAGTCTCTGAACCAAAATAGGACATAGTGGTGTGTGCTGGATGTTATAGTTAACTTTTGCTTTTAAAATGTACCCTCTTGACTAAGCACAGTATGATACTAAAAAGATGTAAAGCACATTTTGCAACTCTCCTCAATTGTGAGTAGAGCACAAATGATCAAATAGTATGCTCAACTAAGCAAAGACCAGTTTGATTTGAATTCGAAGATCTGCCAACTTTGGAGGAGACTAAGAATGCACTTATGGAAATAGCAAAGGCAGCTGGAGCTAATGAAATCCCAGCTGGCGTGCTGAAACAAGATGGTCCTACGCTCCAAAAAACTTTACTAGACTTACTTACTTTCTGCTGGGAAAAAGAGGTTTTAATCCAGGATTTCAAAGATGCCAAAATAGTTACAATCTACAAGTGTAAAGGGGCCAGACAGACATTGCAGCAATTATTGTGGCATTTCACTCCTCTCCATCGCTGGTAAGATCCTTGGTAAGTTGTTGCTGAAAAGGCTTCAGGTTATTGCACATGATGTACTCCCTGAATCCCAATGTGATTTTCATTCATTGCGCAGCACTGCCAATGTGATATTTACCCTAGGTCAGTTACAGAAGAAAGCTGCTGAACAACAAATGTCCCTGCACGTTGTCTTTGTCGACCTGAGTAAGAATCAAACACTCTGCTGTCTGGTGCCTTCTCGCAAAGTTTGGCTGTCCAGACAAACTAATCAACCTTATACGCTGCTTCCATGACAATATGCAGGCCCATGTATCAGTGGGTGCTGACTCATCTGATCCCTTTCTGTAGTCCATGGGATTAAAGAGGGCTGTGAGCTTTCCCCTACATTATTTACTTTGTTCTTGTCTGGAGTACTAGAAGTCACTGCACATACTCACCACTACAGGTGTCACTTTAACAACGTGATTCAAGGGCAGACTTTTAAACCTCCACCGAATCAAGGCTAAAAGCAAATCCCGGCAAAGTGGAATAAAGAATCTACTGTATGCAGATGACTCAGCATTTGTTGCCCTTTCTGAAAATGACCTACAACATTTGCTGAATTCCTTTGCCCATGCTTTATCCCTTTATGTTTTTTGTATTAATGTAAAGAAAACAGAAATCCTGTATCAACCATTTCCTGGCAGAAGCCCATTACTTCCATCACCAACAGACATAAAATTGAACAGCTGCCAATTAAACAATGTCAAGTCCTTCTGCTACCTAGGTAGCAGAGTTACCGATGACACCAGCATTGATAAAGAACGTTCAGCATATTTAGAAGGCTTGGCTACACTGAAGAGTTGCAGCGCTGGTGGTGGGTTTACAGCGCTGCAACTTACACACCGTCCACACTTGCAAGGCACATACAGTGCTGCATCTCCCTGGCTGCAGCGCTGCCTGTACTCCTGCTCTGCCTCAGGTATAACTATTGCAGCGCTGGTGATGCAGCGCTGCTCCGCCAGTGTGGCCACCAAAAGTGCTGTAATTGGCCTCCAGCAGAATTTTCCCATAATGCTTTTAACTAAAGAACTCTTTGTTTTGTTATGATGCCTCTCTTTGTTTTGTTGTGAACTCGGGGCTCCCGGAGCTGCTTATCTAAAAAACAAACACAGCTCCTGTTTGCTGTGAATGAGGCAGGCAGGGGGATGAATGTCTAAAGCTAGTGTTTGCTTTAGGAGAGAAACAGCACGGTGGAGAGGGGGACAGGGAGGAGGGGGAAAGGGAATCAGTCGGAGCAGCTGCTTATCTGGTCTGCAGGCTGTTTGCATTTAAGAGTGAATGAGGCATTGGGGAAATGGTCAGAATTTGCAAGGCCGGGAGCTGCCACAGTGTCGGCTCCAAAAATCCACTCTCTCTCTCCCCCCCCACGCTCCCTGTCACACTCCACCCCACCCCTCTCTTTTGAAAAGCACATTGCAACCACTTGAATGCTGGGATAGTTGCCCATAATGCACCGCTCCCAACACCGCTGCAAATGTGGCCTCACTGCAGCGCTGGTAGCTGTCAGTGTGGCCACACTCCAGCGCTTTCCCTACACAGCTGTACGAAGACAGCTGTAACTCCCAGCGCTGCACATCTGCAAGTGTAGCCAAGCCCAGAGTCTACTGCCTCAGCTTTCAGTCATCTACAAAAAAGACTTTGGACAAGATGGGGGGAGGGGTCAAAGTGTTCATAAAGTGCCAAGTTTACAACATTGTTGTGCTCCCTTGTCTTCTATACTCGTTAGAGACTCGTCACCATATCCAAAAGCTTAACAGCCTCCAATGACATTGCACACTATATGATTTTAGAAAAATATGCTAATGAGTGTGAATATAATGTAACTGGAATATGCTTCATGCAAAAGGTCTCTTGGTAAGGTATTATTACAAAGCTGATAATCTACTGAATGTGTTCATCCTATTTGTATGAATGTATATTTCTTGTACCTGAAACTAGAAATATGAAATAAAACTCTGAGGGCCTATTGTAATTATGCAAAGTGTGGGCCATTAATGGTGGCTTGGAATCTTGATGGCTCCCATTAACCAGGACAATTGACTGTAGATGGCTCTGTTTTACTTGTAAGTCTTCCTGTGGGTAATGAAGTCTTACAGTGACATGTGATCATATCACCTGAACTGGAATCCATCTTTAACCTGGTGTTTTTCTATTTAGAAGGCGGGGTGGGAACCGAGAGAGGGACAAAGGATTCCCGCCGTATGCAAAAGAGATATAAGTGGGTGGAACAGAACAAAGGGGGCAGCCATTATCAGAAATCCCCTAACTACCATTTGAGCTGGAGCAAGGGCTGTACAGGGAAAAGGATTGTGCCCAGACTAGGAAGGCTTCCAGTCTGTGAAAGAAACGTATTGAAATATCTCCCAGGGTGAGATTTCTGTATTCAGTTTTCTTACTGTATTAGACATAGACTTGCGTGTTCTATTTTATTTTGCTTGGTAATTCACTTTGTTCTGTCTGTTACTACTTGGAACCACTTAAATCCTACTTTCTGTATTTCTTAATGTGTGCAGATGGCTACGGCAGCATTTAAGTTATATTTTCTATCAAATATAAAAAGTAATGGCTGTCATTCATATTCAAGTACGACTATGACTGGAAATCAGTTTTCACATGTAGGGTTCAGGAAACACGCCAGGGCACTTGGTGTCTATGTTCCCTCCTACTGTTGGCCGAGTTAGTGCAACAATATTCTGTTGCACACTCTGTTTCCTTCGTAGCAGACTGCCAAGCTCGCCTGTCATGGGTCATATCATCTCAGTCATTAAGTTCAATCCGGCAGACTGTGCCGCTTGATGCAATCCTTGTAGCGGAGTTTGGGACGGCCATACTGCCTATTTTAAATTCACTGTACAGAGCTCTCTTAGGCAGTCAATTGTTATCCATACATATGACTTGGTCAACCCAGGTCATTTGCTTCCATGCTAGCATGGCTTCCAAGCTTAGCATGGCTGCCATCTGTAGTACTTCATTGTTGGTGATTTTGTCAGACAATTTGATTCCTGTTACGCTGCACAGGTGACATCTGTGATCACACAAACCCCCTTGGGGCTGCCAATTGATGTGCCAAGACTACTACTGCCCATGCTTTCCCTGCCAGCTTGGTACTCCAGCACCCTGTCTTGTTCAGCCAGACATGCCAGTCTGCTCCAACACTGACCCAGGGTCTGAACCATGTGCCCCAAAGCTGCAGACTTAACTGAAAGAAACTTAAGAAGTGTTCCTGTCTTTAACACTCAGATGTTCAACTCCCAATGGGGTCCAACCCCCAAATAAATCGTTTTACCCTGTATAAAGTTTAAAATAGGAATAGTGGTGGAGTTTTTTAATTCAGAGGTAGAATGATCAATATTAATGACAAAAACAAAAGTCTAGGTGGGAAGCTATTTTATAACAGAATATTCAAATTTTAAGATACACAAAAAGGGGATCCAAAGAATTACTTAGTTGCCTCTTTGTCACCTTTTAAGATAAAAATAGAGCATGGTGAGTCCAACTGAGTACTATATTTTCATAATATAAAACATTTTGTCACATTTTACACTGATAACCCTTTCTTCCTGCGGGCTTATTGCTGTTGGTAGTTGAAATGGTAGCAAGGTACAAATCACAGATTATGATCTATTATTGGATAAAGCACTTTGGTCAATATGTTCAAACTTGGAAGTCTAATAATAGTCATGTTCTAAGCATACATAATTGAAGTCCTAAAAGGTGCGGGTGTTCAGCACCTCTGAAAAGGCCATTTATTTTAGGAGCCTAGCTTGAAAATGTTGGCACTTGATTTCTGGTCAGATCTACACTAGTCTCTCTCATACCATCGTCCATACAAAGCAGCTGTCACTAAACCAGAGGATGGTCCACTTTTGCTCATGAAATAGTAGTTGTTTTTCCAACCCAAGTGATCAGTGAAGTCTAGCTTCATACCAGACATAAGCAGTAGAGGAAAGATATAGGAAGTACTAAAATTTCCCCTCAGCTGAAAATCTATCAAAGCAGTGGCATCTGTGACCTCCTGCCCACAGGTGCTATAGCTGAGGCCACCACACTTCACTAAGGCACAAACCTGAACATAGTATGTGCCATGGACTGTATGAAGCCCATCAAAGACACCCAAAGCATACAACTCATCTGATATAGTAGGTCTCTGGTAACTTAAATAACAACAGAGGGTGTTGGCACAAACCTGGAGCTCCCCTTTTGTTCCCCATACAGGAACCAAAGTGAAATTGTCATACATCATCTCCCTGTAAAATATTAGAGGGGCTTCTTTGTCTTTCTTTTCTGCTACCCAGCAGTGGGCCTTTTGTTCCTCCTTATTGCAAACCTGATCATCTATGTGAAGGCTTGCAAAATTGTTGTGGGGGTATTCAATGCTCTTTCCGGGTCTTGCATTGCTCTCCAGATGGGGTTCATGCTCTGGTGTCATCACGGAGATCTCTGCTACTATAAGTTTGCCATCATGACTTTCCATGTCATAGTAGATGAAAGATTTTAATGGTGTGTATATGCCACTACCTGTCATACCCAGTGTAGGGTGGTGGATATTAGCTGCCAAAACATTGATATTAAAAGCAGTTGCAAAAGCTTGTTGAAATTCTATCGCAGACAGGAGTGGGAGCTGGTTCATCCATGCAGTTGGATACACAACCTGCTTCACATTGTATTCCTTGACAAGGCTTACCGCAGGCTCATAGAAGAGTATATCAAAGCAAGTGAACATGCCAAACTTGCCAGCAAAAGGTGTATCAAAAAGCACATGATCTACCTCTGGAGGCGTATTGAAAGCATATTCAAAATACAGGTTTTGTTTGCGGTATCTGGCTACCAGAGTTCCATTGGCATTGAATACCACATCAGTATTAAACTGGTATCTCCCATCAGGTGGGCAGAGAGGATCATTATACTCGCAGGGCTGCTTAGCTCCTATGTTTGCCACTAGGAATATTTTGCTCCTCAGTGCCATGCAGCTCAGTCGCTGAAGAACCTGGAGAAACAGTTTAGGAATACGTAAGCATTTCACACTGTGTGGATATTTCTTATTTTATCAAACATGGTGTATTTCAAACCTCTTGAGATTATTCACTCTGCATTTGCAAAAATATTAAGATTTCAGCATTTGTGAAAAATTAAATAGAAGTGTTTTTTGTGAAATTGTTGACTGGTCCTTTCTATAGAAAAGGCACATTATTTCTGATTTGAATGTCTCATGATGTCCAAAACAATTTAGAAACACTTAAATGGGGTTTTATTCACACTATTTAGTCACTGAAAAGAAAAAACATTCCCTTACACTTTAAGGGCCTTATTTTTTCAGAAATGGCCTCGAGTTTTGTGGGTGCAATTATGTCTGCAAATAATGAGGGCCCAGATGAAAGCATTTCCTTGACAGTGTAACTGATTTGCAGGTGCACTCAGCTATGAGAAGCATAATTATGAGGATCTGCACCTGCAACTGCTTACTGGTGCAACTGGAGGTTGTGTTGTGGCTCATCAGGCCCAAAATAACAAAACTGTAAGCAACTGAAGAACACAAATCTGAACTTAAGGCAGCAGTTGAATGAACTAGTAGTTCTTAGTTTTTAATTATGGAAAAATGATAAAGCAATAAAGACTAAAACTATTACTGAGATTTTTATTTCGGCCATGAAACATTTTAAATAAATGCCCTTAATTTCATCCAGTTTGTTCCAAGGAAATACTTAGTAGTGATGCTTGTAGGAAAAGGTTTCCTTCTCGGCTGTAAGTCTTTTATTGACCGTTTTGGGGTAAATAGATGTATCCTTACAGCTTAGTTATATTTGGATTATTTATATTAATTTTTTTTCTGAACACTAAACTTCAGTAAAATACTGGTCAAAAGTTTACCTATTGCACTGAAGTTGTGTTTGATGACATGAGTAACATAATGGCTGGGAATAGAGTGAGCTATGTTTTCAGCTTGCTTTGTTCCTCTCCTTGAAGACAACAGGCTCTATTAGGCATTATCTTTAAATATAATTTTATATTTAAAGAAAAACATCTTTTGTTCCCATTTGTGTATTTCAATGACTTCATCTCAAGTTTGCCCAGTCTGTACGTTTAAAAAAAAAAAAAAAAACTTTTCTAGTTGCCAGCCCTGCAAACTCAACATGGGATCTGAAAGTCAAGCTAGGTTCTTTCCGTCTTGCATGTATCACCAGTAACGAAGATTTTGTGGGGCTAATTATGCTCTCGGTTATACCTGTAATTCACCATGTCTTCAAATTCTGCCTCATTAACACCTGTGCAACCCTATTAGTTCTTTGTGGTTGCACAAGAGTAACTGAAGGCAGAATTTGGTGGTTCAATTGGAGCATAGTTAGTAATTCTGTTGCACATGCCAGAATAGAACACAGCGCACATGCACTGACTCATGCTCTCTCTCTGTTGTGTTGATTCCTTCAGGGCTAACAGAAGTCAAAAGCAGCTAAAACATATTTGTGTTAACTCAAGTTGGCAGATACAACTCTGTATTCATATAAGAAGTGGACTAGTTGAGTGGAAAGATACTATTTTTATATTAGTTTTAAATTGATCTTTGTTTATTAATAGAACCAGTTTCAAAACAATTTGAGATTCTTGTGTGAGTCAGAAAATCCACTTACCGATGTAAACTGTGGGCCAAATCTTGCTCCCTTTACCAACAGAGTAGTTCCACTGAAGTCACTGGTCAGCTTTATCTTTGGTCTAACAGCATTAATTTCAGTGGCATTATACCAAGGATTGTGGCCCACTGTGGTTACTTGTGTGAATATGATCAGCAGGTTTCAACTCTATATTTGGTTATGCAACCAGTCATGTTAATCAAACCATCTGTTGTACACAAATCTGAGTATTTTGGAGCTATTTCTGGTGATTCTGATAATGTTCTTTAGTTTTAAAAAACAGGGGTGAGGGAACACTTGATGCTACCACTGAATTGGAATGTTTAATCTAGTGTGTTAATTGCTTTCAGTAAAACCATAAATAATGAGAACTTCTACTCTAGAGGGAAACTCTCGATGCATCTCTTACATATGATATTGTTTTAGTCGGAATAAAAAACAAACCATTAATAATGTGTCCTATTAAACACTGATACAAAAGTTTCACAGTTTGCTGCTTTAGAAACCCAGAGGCCACAGTAAAAATTTTCACAAACTGTCTATGTGCAATCAGTTTTGCTTACTTAAGGCCACATACTGATCTTAGTTACGCTGGTATAAATTCAGAATAATTGTTTAAGGTAACACAGCTACTCCAGGGTAAATGGGGAGTGACTGGGAACGCAGTCTGGTCCTTATGAAATATTTTCTTGGTTACTTCTTTAAACTAGGGCTAATTACATTTTTAAGAGCTCCTTGGCTCCTGCTGTTTGTTCCCCACCGGCAGTATAAATTCTTTGTTCACTACACTTCCACAGTAGGCGATTTTAAAACCTATACCTCTGTATCGCTAAACAGATGTGGCTCTCTGCATGGATTCCATTTCACAGTCTGGGGACATGGAACAAACTCCAAATAGGGGTAAATGGTCTCTCTAGTGAAGTTGAAGCCATGGATTCCATCTTCAGGAAATACAATGATCTGTGCCCCCTGCAAGCAAAACAAACACATACCTTGTAGCCAAAAATGATCCAGTGCTAACAAGGAAAGCAAAATGGGATCTCTTTTGGTAGTGAGGTGCCATACAAACAAAAGTAAGGGTAGCTTGAGTGTGCTGGGTTGACCATAGAGCGAGCATTTCTTGCCTTTTTAGGTAGCATTGTAGAAAGCATTTTAAATTATTTACTTTAAAATGTACATTAACCTATACATCAGCAGGCACCTTACATTGTGGACACAGGTCAAATTAAGTGGAAAAAAATGGCAGTACTCATTCAAACTCTGCCCATAACGTAAGCTCCACCCATAAGTTACCAAAATAAGGCACCATTCACAGTAGATTGTGCACATATTAAAAAGTGATTGTGTGCATTCTCTTGGCTCACACTCAGGATGGTTGTGTCATGGCTCCACAGGGTGTGCCAGAGAGGACCTTTATGCAATCTTTCTAGGACCATACCCTTTTTAGTACAAGAGCCTGGGCCTCTGTTTCTATCTAACAAAACAAAGTGTTGGGAACTTCCATTCTTTTTCAAGTGCTTGCTCATGTCGATTCCACTCTAGCTGTGTGTGCACCCACATGCACAGGTGTCAGAGGAGAAAGAAGTGAAGGAAAGGAGTAATGTTCTGTGCGGTGTTTGAATGAAGATCTAGGAAAGAGAAGAGTTGTTGTTATGACACTCCTCCCTTAAGAGGATTCTTTGATTAAGGGATCAGGTAGGTGCTGGATTCTTATAGAAAAAGTCTCTTTTCTATTTTTATTTAATAATTGTCTTTTTTCCCCAAAACTTGAGTACTTGAAGTTAAGCACCTTCATGAGTGGCCTCATTTTCAGGGCCGCTGAAGTTAATAAGAGTTGCTGGCTGTTCAGGATCTCCAAAACCAGGCCACTTGTTTAGGTGCCTAAATATACTTAATATATAGGTTTAGTTGTCTAACGTTAGGCATCCGAGTTTGAAAAGATTGTTCTCAATAATTAGAACGTGTTAGATACAACTTAAGATGGCCACTAAGCTGTGGACATATTTTCTGACCTGTTTGGCTGCAGCTGTTACTTGCTCTTCATATATATATAGGTTTCTGCTCATCAACTCTAATGCAGAGCGTCGATCAGTCAGGGTTGCTGGGTTAGGACTCAGTATGGGTCGATGTTCGTACACAGCAGCAACATAATGTCCTTCTCTGTGAACTTCTGCAGAGGCAACTTGACAGCAGAAAAGGAGAAGAAAAACCACACAGCAGGCTTCCAACATGACCTTTGTCCATAAATCTAGAGTGAAACAGACAAGACCAAAACATCTGAACAACAAATCATACCAGATTAAAACTTTCACACTCTTAGCTGTGATTTATTAATAGTGACAGATAAATTCAGACTCGCAGCAATACTGGACCTAAAGGGTCCGGTCCCTCCCCCTTGTTCCTGGATAAATTTGTTGCTTCTAAAATTCACATTAATCTGTTTCAGGTGACACTTCAAATGTACCATGTTCATTTCCACTGCATTTATGTGTGCAGTAATTTCCTTGCTCAGTTTCCAACACAACTCTCAGTGCAACTATCATTGCATTTACAGGGCTAGGTTCCTGAACAAAGGAACAGATAATTCCTCAAGAATCAGACTGAGGATTTATATAATCATCCTGCATGATTTTTTTTTAAAGTAGATAATATATGTAGACCAAATCTCATTTGATTCAGTGAACTCTTTTTCATAAACTGCTAGGAAAAATGCTGACTGTAGCTCAGACTGATATTACTGTTTTTATTACAGGCATAAAAAGAAATATGCTGCCCATAAAAACACTACATACGTTTATCTCTACTCTTGGTATTCTCAAATAAATTGTCCTTCCTCCTGTTTCCTCCAAGTGGAAAAATACAGTTTTGATGTTCTAGGTGCTAAAATATTTGCTAGTAGCAATTTGAAGGTATTACAGCAAAGTAAGTAAAACCCAAATTAGTAACTTGTGACTGCAAACCACTGAGCTCATTTTTTTCTTTTATGACATCTTTATCTTCCTGTCCAACTCCTATACCATACCCATAACAGAAGTGGTATGCAACCCAAGTGTACCTATATTCTGAGTTCTCTCAGTAATGTATGTTCTCTAGTGTGTCTGTCACACCTACTGACGCCAAGGCTAGCAGGCAGCATAGCCTGGAAAAATGCACATAGGAACTGGGACTCTGTCAGAGCTGAGTTCGAATCTGAGTCTGCCACTGACCTGAAATATGGCCTTGGGCAAGTCACTTCACATTTCTGGCTATCTTCTCATCTATAATGTAAGGAAAACACTTAATCCTTACAGCACCTCTGTGAGATAGGAGAGTAATTAACTAGTTAATATCTCTCCAATGCTTTTAACATGAGAAGCAGTATATGAGTCATATTTTTCTCTTCATATGTTAAACTTAATAAAAACAATATGGTCTGATTGCCATCATGTTTCTGGCATTGTTCGTGATATTTGGGATTGAGCAGTGAACTTTTTTAAGCTTTATTGGGATGCAGGAGGGCCATTTGGACAATGGGTATTGTACAATTGATTACTGGCATCTCTTTATCATGTCTTTTCAGTTCAGTGGTGAAACTTTCTACCACATTATAAACATCCCAGCGCCGTGGGACCCAAACCCATTGCTGAAGATAGATGGTTCCTATCAGACATACAACTGCTAGCTGAAAGAAAAGCCACCTCATTTCAAAAGAAAATTAATATGGCAAACTCTCCAAAAGATGCTTCAGAATCCTGGGGGAGGGTGCTGCTGCCGTTTCCCTAATATGCCATGAACTAGAGAGTGTAAACCCAACAGTCACCAGCAATGCTTAGATTATAGCCTGTTTTCATTTATAACAAAAAGGTATTTCTCAAATCTTCATATTTTACTTTGATTACAATGAAGTCTGACATAGCGGTCCTTTCTATGCAGTGTAGTTGTAGCTGTGTTGGTCTCAGGATAGTAGAGAGGTAAGGAGAGAGAGAAGATACAGAGCTCTTCTTCTGTGTGGCTTGAAACCTTGCCTTGCTCACCAACATAAGTTGGTCCAATAAAAGATGTTACCTCACTCACCTTGTCTCTCTAATAGCAATCCTTTATCAAGCCAACAAATACTTTGCACAAGCGCGCAGTGCCTTTCCTCCTAGGACCACTAATGAAGTGCTAAAACTTCCAGGTTGGTTCTCAGCTTAAATCAAGCCTGAAAACTTTAAATATGAAGGGCCTAATCTTGTTCTACCTAAGAGTTTTGCCATTCACTTCAGCAAAAGTGTGTTTGAATCCTACTACTATACTGTAAGCAACATTTTGTTCTAGTAAATGATCCTGATTTATATGAGAATGCTTTTAAAAATGCATTGTTACTGGGGAAAATACAGAATTGTAGTGAATTTTTTCCAAGTAACTGAAAATATAGTTTCTGATCACTTTGATTTTTTCTGCTCTGCTACAGACTTCCTGTGTAGCATTCAAAAAAGTAGAGTCTAATCCACTAAGCCCACTGAAGTCAATTGATTAAACAAGTTTTGAATTGAGCCCCACACTTCTTTTACTAAATTCTAATCTCATTTTCACTAATGTAATATACAGTAACCTCCAATGGCTGTAAGAATTTGATCCTCTTGTCTCAATTCCCTTTGTAATACTTATGTACTTTAAAAGAGTGTTGTGAAGCTAAATTCATTAATGATGAGAGCTACTGAAAAAACTGAACTGTCATTCAAATATGGAAGTAAATTTTGATTCAACCTTATTCATGGCCCTTTTATGTTGTAATTAACTTCAGTTAATAAAAATTTGAGAATTTTCTTGTTTGTGGACAATTGATGAACAGAAAAAGAGCAAATTTGGTCACATAAGTTTTGTGATTTATTTGTTCCATCTCTATTAATGTTTGTGAAACACCTAGAGATGCTTGTGTGGAAAGCACTACAGAAATGCATATTATTACAGAAAGATTTTATCCCTGTACATTCATGTATGCTGAACATTTGTTTTAAGAGACACAAGACTTCATGAAGGTCCTTTTGAGAAATTACATTAAATCACTTTTCTTCAGCAATGTTTTCATTTTGTTTAGAATACACTTAATTTATCCTATTAAACATTTCTGCATGAACACAGGTCAAATTTATTTGTTTCTCTGTATACAAATTCAGAGTGGGAGTGTTTTGTAATTGAGGTGAATAAATTGTTGCTGCAAACTAGCTACAAGTTAATGTATAGTATTCAGGAGGACATGAGTGAGGCAAATTTGGATTACAAGTACTGGCACAAACTATAAGGTAAGAGATCATTGTAAGAATAATTAATATGCTACAAGAGATACTACAGTAATTTCAAATAACATTTTAATTTGAAATTGTTACATGACATGCAATATCTTACCAGAATCAGTGTGCCCAAATTGATTAATTTAAAATATCAAATTTCTTAAATT
Source organism: Mauremys reevesii (assembly GCF_016161935.1). Lineage (NCBI taxonomy): Eukaryota > Metazoa > Chordata > Testudines > Geoemydidae > Mauremys > Mauremys reevesii. Next base: position 65,577,153 of record NC_052624.1, on the reverse strand, counting down.
CCAGAATGAAAAGCACCCACTTAGCACTGTGCTGTCCTTGCTTTTTGTCTACATGGCAGCTGGATCGATTTCTATGGATTAAAAATGGAAATCTTGGGAAATCCATTTTACAGGAATTTGGTAAGTGATATATCGGAGTTAAACCTGGAATGTTACTACTATAAATTACATGTTTGCCAAGTTAAAAAGCTTTCACAAGTCTTCTGATCAGCATAACTAAGAGCACACCCACGGTGTCTTTCTAATCCTGCAGCACCACTTTGGTAACATGTAAAGTTCATAGAAACCTTCAATTTAATTTGAGCCACATTTTTATATCATTACATGTTGTTAAAAGCTAAAAATGTAATTCTTTCTCTGTTAACTGCTAGGTTTAAGATTGTCAATATCCCCACTGATAACTATTTAAAAGGATACAGTTACATAAACCACAATAAAAACATAGCAAAGCTTTGACCTTATTCCTAGTAGATGTTTTGGAGAGAAAAATATCATTTTTGAAAAGAAATGCACAGTAATTAAACTAGCTACAAATTTTTGCACATTGTGATCAAATTTTTATTCTCTTTGAAAGAGAGAATACAGAAAAACTAAATCTATGCAAATAGAGAGAAATACTCAGTAAATAGCAGATCTGTTTGCCTTAACTTTAAAATTATGAAAAAAATAGCATAGACAATAGGTCATAAAGCAAATAATGGATGTAATTCTCCACTGCCTTCTGCAGCAATTTGAAACTTTACAGAGTGGATGCAAAATGCTGCCAAATCAGAACTCTCCTATCTATTACAGCAGTGGTAGCATTTAACATTCACTTTACAAAGGTGTAAGTGGCTACACAAGATATAAAGGAGGAGGAAAAAATTGGACCTTTGCCTTTTACAGTGAAGTAACTGCTAAATGGCACCATTTTATTCAATACATCTGAGTCATACTTCTTTCCTAAAAGAACCAAATTTTCTACTCTTGACATGCCTTCAGAGCCAAAACTGCTATTTAAGATGGAGATGTATTGTAGCCTTAGTAGTTCATTAACAAAAATGTCAACCAAAGTCTAACTAATTTTTTTTTATTACTGGTGATGAAAAGAGCTGAGTTTGGATTTTCAGATGCCAGAATGAATTTGCTGCATATTTTAGAAAAATCACTTTTTGACTTGCAAACTGAGCAGATTTGACATGCAAGGCACTGACAGTAAATACGAAATCCTAAGTTGCAAATTGTATAGATTCGTTTTTCAGAATATAAACTGTTTAACTGGAAAATATTATAAATGTACACTTCAACTATATTCCCACTACTTCTACTTAATACTTTGCATTTCTGTATTGCCTTCAATCAAAGTTAGAGTTTTATAAACATTTATAAACATGAATATAGTCTCACAACCTTGTGAATTGGTAATATCCTTATATTAGCCATGAAGGAAATTGAGGCAGAGAGCAATTAAGTAACTTGTTCATGGTCACACAAGTCTCCATTACATGCAAACCTCCTTAAGAACCACTATGTAGCAAGACATACTATATTTAAAGTGGTGAAATGCACATTAACTTTGGCTGCTGTTATAATAATGAAATCTTTTGTTCTGAATCATAAGGTAGAGGATAGACTGTTTGACCTATAGTGAGCAATCTTGAGTATCTCACTATAATCAGAAGGGTCAGGAATCTTTGAATCCCAATACTAGTCCCTACATACATATATCCATGAATGAGAAGAAAAATGCAGAAAATATAACTATATCATGGTGGCTTATGATGTCATCAGAATCCCAAAATATGCATAACTTTACTGTTTTATAAAATTATTGAACAGCACAAAAAAAAGTGGTACTACTTGTTGTACCTATTGGGTTCCGGGTATTACTTCTTGTAGCGGGATGGTCACCCACTCCTGCCCTAAGGGGTTGGAAAAGCCCTGCAGAGGGCTGGAGCTGGGGAAGGCAGCAAAGCCCCGGCTGATTGGGGGAAGTGGCTCCAGCTGGGGCCATGTCCCAAACAGACTAACCGGGCCTTATAAGAAGGCCAGGGCAGCCAGATGCTCAGGACTCACTCTCTCTCTCTGCTTGTAGAGAGAGAAGGGCCTGGCTGCTAGGGAGCTGAGCAGGGTACTGGGAGTGGAGCAGGGTTGGAGGAAGGCTAGAGGAGCTGGGGAGCTCTGGCCTAGGAAAGCCCCAGACTGTGGGCCTACCTGAGGGCTTAAGACCAGTACCAAGGCTGCAGAGGGGCATGCCAACTATAGAGAGAGGCAGCAGGTCCAACCCAACTTTGCCTGTGATGAGTGGAGTATACTGCAGTCTGCCCTAGGGAGTGGGGCTAGATGGTGACTGGCAGTAGCCTTACACTGAGGTGGGGTTAGTGTGGGGGGGGTTCCCCTGAGTGGGGAGACCCAAAGTGTGGGGGTACTGCCGGAGGGCAGCAACCCAGAGAAAGGGGCACCAGGGTCCTAGGAGGGACACGGGGACAGTGGTAAGGCAGATCACCAGCCTACAGGGGGTGCTCCAGGATACTGGAAAAGCTAATTCCCATGGATGACCAGCAGGAGGCGCTGCAGGGGTGAGTCCACTGCCTTACACTTGTATTGCTTCTTTCTTCTACTTTGTTCTTTTCCCACTCCCCTAAATGCGTGTGCACACACACACACAGACTATGTACTGCTGCCAATCAAACCAACCTGATTGTAATTTCTGCTCTCTAGAAGTTGCGGCCTACAGTAGATATAAGCCCAGACGTTACTAGGCAAATGTGAATGTTTCATAGGTTACCACTGCTGTTTATACTCAACCATCATATGCAGTATTATCCTTGGCAAAAGGAAAGGAGACAGCTGTGTGTTTCGGTTTACAGGTTGATACAGATAAGTGAAACCTTTTCCTGGTTGTGCTGACCTAAAATTGTATTAGCTTTTCCCCATTTAAAACAAACAAACAAACAAAACTAAAGAGTCCTCCAGTCATATTACACTGGTCAAAAAAGGTGCCTACAGGCTGATGGCAAGAAAGAAGTTTCTGAACAACTTTAGAAGTAGAACCAGTTCCAAGTTTGAAAACTTTCATCAAAACACGGATAAAATGAGATTTTGTGTCTAACTTACTAGCACTTTTTGAAACACATTTCCAACAGATTGTAAAGAACAGTGACCACATCACTTACATTTTAAAACTAAATTTAGGAAAAAAGTCATCACCAAAACAGTGATGATTTAGCATTACAAAGGTAACTAATAAAGACAATATAAACTATTGGGCTAATTATTAGATTTCACACCCTACCTCACCCCAAAATCTAAAAATGAAAAGTGAGGTTAAAAACAAGTGATGCAAAATTGTATGATGCAGATAATTTGGCTCATGGTACTGAATTATTCTACATATTAATGTATACTTATTTTTGCATGGTGAACATAATGCCTCTGAACTAGTTATTCTAGCTGGACCATCAAAAGTGGTCCACCTTTCTGAACAAGTCTGTAAACAAAACAATCTGAATGTAAGAAATGTGGCTTCAAAGCACCTTGTTCCTTTGTAATCCTCCTGTTCACTGCCCCATCAAACAGAGCCCACAATAACTTATTAAAGTATCATATACTGAAGTTCTGTACAGGATGTTTTTTATTAAAAGCCTCCCCCGGTTTATGAGGAAATCACAATTTATTGCATGTAGATGGATACAGCACCTCAATTGTGTTTAAAAAACAAAACCAAAAAAACCCCAATATTACAAATAACTAATTATACAAACCATTTCTCCTGTCTGGGGGAGTAGGAGGTGTGACAGGGGTCAGAATCGCATAACTCAACTGAAGTCATCCTTTCACATCTTGATAACTTCAATCCACTGGAAATTGCATAGCAGGGGTTTGACAGGCAGAAAAGCAATGCAGTGTATGATACTGCAATTTATGCACCATCTGTACTGTAATTTTTACATGTTCAATTGTACAAATTCAATTTTATGAACTCAATTCCCTATTAGTTCATAAAATTGGGGTTCTACTGCATTCCACATCTCAACCTCTGAGAAGAAATGCTGCCCTCCATGCATTTTCCATTATAACCTTTGCTTCTAGTTTATTTGGTCTTAATTCATGAATTGACTATTCTTCAAGATCTCTGCCAACCACAATAAACAGCTTTCCAAATACTTATTTGAAGAAGTGCAAGTATTCACACAATTCTGGCTATGAGGAAACAGCCAGATAAACATGACAATGCTGGTCTAGTCCCATTTGTTAGTATCCTACAAAAGCAACTTGCTTGCTTTCCAATATAGTTAGTTTAAAAGCAAAACAAGACAAATCTCTGCATCTGAAATAGAAAGGCATGAAACAGAAAGACTCGAGATGTCAGAGACCTGTCATCTGCTCCAGTGGTTCTCAATCAGGGGTTCAGGGCCCACTGAGTGGCTGTGAACAGGTTTCTGGGGGTCCTCCAAGCAGGGCCAATATAAAGGCTGGTCTACACTAGGCGTTTAAACCGGTTTTAGGAGCGTAAAACCGATTTAACGCCACACCCGTCCACACTGAGAGGCCCTTTATATCGGTATAAAGGGCTCTTTAAACTGGTTTCTGTACTCCTCCCTAACGAGAGGAGTAGCGCTAGTATCGGAATTACCATATCGGATTAGGGTTAGTGTGGCCGCAGATCGACGGTATTGGCCTCCGGGCGGTATCCCACAGTGCACCACTGACCGCTCTGAACAGCAATCTGAACTCGGATGCAGTGGCCAGGTAGACAGGAAAAGCCCCGCGAACTTTTGAATATTTCCTGTTTGCCTAGCGTGGAGCTCAGATCAGCATGTGTGGCGATGCAGTTAAAAATCAAAATAAAGAAAGAGCTCCCGCATGGACCATGCGGATGTGATCGCTGTAAGGGCAGGCAAATCTGTTCTATCAGCGCTCCGTTACAGAAGACAAAATTTAAAATCATTTTTAAAAAATCTCCAGACAGACGCCATAGCAGGGGCTCAGCGCACTGCTGCGTGACAAACGTAACGGAAAGCCAAAGAATCAAATGGACGCTCATGGACTGGAGGACTCAAGCTATCCCACAGTTCCTGCAGTCTCTGAAAAGTATTTGCATTCTTGGCTGAGCTCCAAATGCTTCTAGGGTCAAACACAGTGTCCGCGGTGGGTCAGGGCATAGCTAGGCAATTTACGCACCCCCCCCCACCCCCAGAAGTGAAAGGGAAAACAATCCTCTCTTGACTCTTTTACATGTCACCCTATCTTTACTGAATGCTGCACATAGACCCGATGCTGCAGCACTCAACACCAACATCCTTGCTCCTCCCCGCCATGGGTGGCTGATGGTGCAATACGACTGGTAGCCGTCCTCGTCATCAGCCTATTGGCACATGGGGCAGTGCAAAAGGACTGGTAACCATGCAGACTAGCATCGGTGAGGTCTATCAAGGGTGCCTGCCCCTAATTTTTCCTGGTAGATGGTGCAGTATGGCTGATAACCATCGTCGTCATAGCAACAGGGGGCTGAGCTCTGTCAGCCCCCACCCTTCATGTGTAAAAAAAAGATTCAATTGCCCCTGGACTAGCAGAGGGATGCTGGGCTCCTCTCCTCCACACTCCTTACTGTCCTGTCTGGACTATCATAGCAGCTGGAGGCTGCCTTCCACTCATTTCTCACTAACAAGTCAGTGTGTCTTATTCCTGCATTCTTTATTACTTCATCACACAAGTGGGGGGACAATGCTACAGTAGCCCAGGAAGGCTGGGGGAAGAACGGAATCAACAGGTGGGGTTGTTGCAGGAGCACCCCCTGTGAATAGCATACAGCTCATAATTTCTGCAGGATCTGACACAGAGCAGCTGTGCTCTCTGATACAGTGGTTCTCTAGTACACTTGCCCATATTCCCAATTTTGGCTTTTGCGCCCCTGGCTAAGAGCAGCCAGGGGCACTTATGACAGCAGCAAATGGTGCAAAACGACTGGTAGCCATGATCATCTTTTTACCAATTTATGGATTGGTAGATGGTACAGTATGGTTGGTAACCATCTCTGCTGTCATGCAAAAGCATGCTGCTGTGTAGTGCTGCTGAATCGCCTCTGTCAGCGGCATCTAGTACACATACGGTGACAGTCACAAAAGGCAAAACAGGCTCCATGATTGCCATGCTATGGCATCTGCCAGGGCAATCCAGGGAAAAAAGGCGCGAAATGCTTGTCTGCCGTTGCTTTCCCAGAGGAAGGAGTGACTGATGACATTTACCCAGAACCACCCGCGACAATGATTTTTGCCCCATCAGGCACTGGGATCTCAACCTGGAAATTCCAAGGGGCGGGGGAGGCTGCGGGAACTATGGGATAGCTACGGAATAGCTACCCACAGTGCAACGCTCCAGAAGTCGATGCTAGCCTCGGACCGTGGACGCACACCACCGATTTAATGTGTTTAGTGTGGCCGCGCGCACTCGATTTTATACAATCTGTTTTACAAAACCGGTTTATGCAAATTCGGAATAGTCCCGTAGTGTAGACGTACCCTAAGACTCACAGGGGCCCAAGGCAGAAAGCCAAAGCCCCACTGCATGGGGCTGAAGCCCAGGGCCCTGAACCCTGACACTGAAGCCAAAGCATGGGGCCCCAGGCAACTGCCCTGCTTGCTACCCCCTAACACCAGCTCTGGTTTTTATATGCCAAAAAACAGTTGTTGTGGCACAGGTGGGCCATGGAGTTTTTATATCATGTTTGGGGGGGGGGGGGGAGAAAAAGGTTGAGAATCCCAATCTACTTCATCGTGGGCCAATATAAATCTGTTCCCTATTATACAGCTACTAGTGTGGTGTTTTGTCTAGTCTAGTTGTGACAAGTGAGGGACTATGAAAGTCGGAATTTCCTAAGCTACCTTATGTAATACCAACTCTTTTTACTAGTATAGAAAATAACTAGTAAATGCTGGAAAAATTTTCGTTCTATAATGTTAAGTGTCCCACAGTACTTTAGAGTGAAAAAGGAGCTGTGAGTGGAGATACAAGAATGGGCTGGTCTATGTGCTTCTAGAACCACTAAGGCAGCGGTTCTAAAACTGTGGGTCTGGACCCCAAAGTGGGTCACAACCCCGTTTTAGTGGGGTCATCAGGGCTGACTTAGACTTGCTGAGGCTGAAGCCTGAAGGCTTCAGCCCTGTGTGGCAGGGCTTAGGTTATAGGCCCCCTGCCTGGGGCTGAAGCCCCTGGGCTTCAGTTTTGGCCCCCATCACTGGGCGGTGGGGCTTGGACTTTGGCCCCCCAGCCTGAACCACAGGGCTCAGGCTTCGCTCCCCCCTCCTGGGGTTGTATAGCAATTTTTATTGTCAGAAGGGGGTCACGGTGTGATGAACTTTGAGAATCCCAGCACTAAGGGTATATATGGCTACAGTTCACACTAAGCCTGGGTCTTTGGGGAACAAGCCTGAGTCCCATGCCCAGGCTTAAGCATCCACACTGCATTGTAAAGCTGGGTTTACAATTGCTGGACCTAGGGGTCTCAGTCAGTTTAACACATCCATATTGCACTACACTGAGCTGAGTCAGGCCTGCAGTGGTAGCTGCATCCACATTCAAAATGACAGGTCGTGGACCTGTGTCAGAGTGGGACTCGAGCTCTGACCCTCCCCTCGAGCGGGGTGCTGGGACTTAGGTCCTGAGTGCTTCCTAACCCAAACCAGATTGATTTGTATGTGGACAGAAGAGAGGTTTGGGCTCAAATGTGAGTCAAAGACCAGGCTTCGTCTGCAGTGCAGACATGGACTGTGGGGCTGGACATTGGCCTAGCCACTCTTGCTCACTAAGAGTACATCTACAGGGCAATAAAAAACCCACCGCACTGAGTCTCAGAGCCAGGGGCCGCTGACTTGGCCTTGCAGCTGGAGCCCTAAGAGCCTAACGCGAGCAGTGTAGGGCGAGAGACCTTCCTCCAGGGCAACACTACAACCCTGGAGCCAGCCGCAGCCCCTCGTTGTCTGCAGCGTGGACACTCCCTCCATGGACCTACTCTGGCACGGGGCTGTTCACCTCTGGCTGTTTCTCAGCGCGGCTCCTGCTCACGGCTCCTGCTCCCGTTCACACGGGAAACTCGGCTCCGCTGCGTGGCGCTGGTCGCTCAAGACTGGCCTGTCCCCGGCACTCGCGCCAGCCCAGCCCCTCGTCCGCCTCAGGAGCAGCCCCTCAGCTCGAGCCCGCCCCTGCGCCCCTCACGGCGTCGGCTGTTGCGCCGCGCGCACGCACGCGCCTACGACCTTTAGTCCTTTACTCGCCCGCCGCTCCGCGTGCAGCAACAACTGGAGGGGAAGGACCCTCCCCACAGCCTCGTTCACAGCGAGCCGCAAGAATTTCCCTGCCTCTGATTGGCCAGCTCCGATACAACGGCGATCTAATCGACAGCCTTTGGTTCAAGCCTCCGCCTCGTGCACGGCACGGAGCGTATCCTCCCCAACCAACCAATGGGCCCCGCCCACAGATTTCTTTTACCGTCACACTGGGCGGGTGTCAATCAGAGCGAAAGACTTTGCTGATTGGTTGGAAGTTACAGCACCTTTGCCCCGGGGCGGCCTTGGGCTGCTGGGCGCTTGCTGGCTGGTGCTAAATGCCCACCGCTTCTGAGCGAGCGGGATAACGGCCATGGCTCCCCACCGCGCTGCGGAGGAAGCATGTGTCAGCGGGGCTCAGCTCATCGCCGAGGCCCTAAAGACACAAGTAAGAGTGTTCAAGTCTGACTCTCGACAGTAACCGGAAATAAGTCCTCTACGGGGGGCCGGAAGGGTCATGGCGCGTGGTCTAGTAGTTAGCGCTCCGCATTGGTACCTTTGCGATGCGGGTTCGAAACCTGCCCCCAAGCGGGTGGCCCGGCGGGGGGGGGGTGGTGCCGTCGCCCCCCTCCCAGGCAGCAGGAAGTGGCAGGTGCTGGGAGGACCCCTGTGCTCTCAGAGCTGGAGCAGCGGCCAAGCTTTGCCCAGCTCCTGGGAGCCAGTTACACGCTGAGACCCTCGCCCTGGTGGCGTGAAGACGTCCAGGGGGCCGCAGTGGAAGGCAGCCAAGGGAGTTAGTGTTGTTGGCATTACAGCGAGGCACCGTGTGCACGGCCAATGCACTCAGACAGTCCAGAGAGAGGAGCAGGCAAAGGGTGGGAGGAAAATCATTTTACCACTGGTAAAATCAGGGTAAGGGAGGCCCCAAATTGATTGAGCAACTAGCCCTGGGGCTGCAACAGTCCAGTGCCTTGACCGAGTTGTTCAGGTAGGCATGTTTTGTGTGGCTTTGATCAGCTTAGATCTCTTGCAGCTGGCAATACTGGCATACCAGGAATAAACTCGTAACCAGCAAACTAAGGGCATGTGCTTTTCCTGTAATCTGTTGTAGATTGAAACCCTCTCTTAATGTCTGTGTGTATATATACAGTTTAAAATAATCTGAGCTAGTTGTGTCATTGTCCAGAGGCTAATGTAACTTGGAAATGCTCTTTTGCTCTCATGCAGAGACACCTTTACTGCCAGTTTTACAGTTTTCCTGAATTATCAGCCTGCCCACTCCCTGCCTCTTGGGCCAAGTCTACAGTACAAAATGATGTTGACCTAACTTACATCAGCATATAGCAACCGCTCATTGGTTATCAGTTTATCCAGGGTAAAGTATCCTGCTAACTGCAGCAAAGCCAGCATACTTCCCTAACATACTGTGAACTGGGAAGCCCAAATGAGATGGAGCAGAGAGATGCCAGTATTGCCAGCTGCAAGAGATCAAAAATCATGAGTCAAACCCTCTGAAGAGATGAAAAAATCATGGTAATAAAATTAAAAAAAAAAAAAAAAAAACTGTGTGAAGGGAGCTGGGGTGTTGGTCTCTCTTTTGGTTTTTGGACAAGTAGTGTTATTGACTCGCCCAGATTCACTGAGTAAGGTAATTTGGGCCTGTCTTGAAGGACCTCTCAACCACACATCTACCCATCCCCGGCAATTTTAGCCCCACCCAACCTTTGCCCCACTGCCATCATTTCAGCTGCCCTCGTCCCCCATCAGTGCCACATGCCATCAGTTCAGCCCCACTACTCGCATCCCATTTGTTCAGTCTTTATCAGTTCAGCACCCCCAGCCTCCTCCCTTCTCAGTTCACATACAATTTTTAATTTTGATTTTGTTATGAATCCTTTACTTGCTGTAGTTTGACTGTGACACAAGCACTTTGTTGCCTTTCTGTTAAGGGCCTACTAAATGCATTTCCCCACTAAGGGGAGGGGAGAGACTTTGTCAACCAACCAGAACACACAGTGTTTGGCTTCAGTTCTATAATAGGGAAATCTGTGCCTGACTACACAGTGATTTTAAATTTTAGACCAAACAAACATAACCAGGATAGAAGAACTTCCTTGACTATTATGAAGGAAACAAATAACCAGTTTGGTACAAGACCTGGAATCTCTTGAAACTGTTCTCCCACCCTAGACTATATGGATACAGAAGGGTTGGATTGTATATTACTGTTTGCCTGGAGTGATGTTCTTCCCCCATAAATTTTCTTGTTATACTTTTATTCACAACTGACCTCTGTATTTGTTAAGAACATGCTAGTAATCTTATATTTGAATTACTATTGAAATGCCAATTTAAAATACTGTTTGGTGGGGGAAAAAGTTAATTGTTTAAAAGGAAAATATTTATAATAGAAACCTTGTTTTTTGAGACCAAAGTGTAAAGGATCGATTGTAATGACATGCTACCTGAGAACAAGCAATATGCATAAGTGATGCCTATCTTTTTTTTCTTGAGATCTTGATGTGGTATTATTGCACTTCAACCACTACTTTGCTTTTATGGGATTGTGCACTTTATTAGGATTTAAGATAGGCACACTACACAGAAGCAACATTAGAGATCTGATCATTGTGCATCAATTTTGGAAATAATTCAGATTTTTTAAATTCTCGTTTCAGAACATTGAATATATGTTTGGTATTGTTGGTATTCCAGTGACTGAAATTGCAATTGCAGCCCAAGCAATTGGAATAAAATATATAGGAATGAGAAATGAACAAGCTGTAAGTAAATATCTTGTGGACTAGTCATCCTTCTTTTTATTTTCATATTAGCTATATGTTTTACAGTTGAATCTCTGCTTTACACATGCCTTTCATGGTCACCTGAAACACTCATAAAATCTCTGGTTTTGGTAATCAAGAGCTATCAATAGAGTACCCAAACTCCACAGGAGTGCAGTAACACAGAAGCTTAGCTACATGCTTTTGGAACTCAGGAGTTCTGCAGAACTGGAACTCCTGAGGCTCTGTACTTGTTGGAGTTCCCAAGTCCTGCAGCAGTTTTAATCCGCCCTAAGGTAGGGGTCATAAGTAAGGCTGTGATTTAGTTACGGAAGTCAAGGAATCCGTGACTTCCAAAGACCTCTGTGACTTCAGCCAGTGCTGACTGGGAGCTGCAGGGTCTCCTGCTGAGGCAGGGAGCTGTGGGGAACCCCTGCCTCTGCTAGTGGCAAGGGGGACCCCCACAACTTGGAGCTACCAGCAGAGGGGGACCCTGGAGCACCCAGCCCACTGGCAGATGCCCAGGCTCTCCATTTTGTCACGGATATTTTTAGTAAAAGTCAAGGATTGGTGTGACATTCTATACCTTGGGGGAGCATACTGTAACCCCCATAATCCTCATTTTCATATAATCGTGATCTTACATATAAAGCATGCCTTGTAAGGTATCAGGGGAAAGGTTATGATCTGCTGAAAGTCATTTCTCTATCCATATATGTGTATCATTAATGCGTATGAAGTTAAGAGAATTGTGTTGTATGGTGGTCACTAAAACAAGGTGTAAATTGGGGAATCAGCCTGATATTAGCTCCCCAGAGGCAACAGCAAGGAAAGTAACCAACGCCCGGGCGGGGTGTCAAACAATCCATCACCGGTTCATTCACCTGCACGTCCACCAATGTAATATATGCCATCATATGCCAGCAATGCCCCTCTGCTATGTACATCGGCCAAACTGGACAGTCTCTAAGGAAAAGGATAAATGGACACAAATCAGACATTAGGAATGGCAATATACAAAAACCTGTAGGAGAACACTTCAACCTCCCTGGCCACACAATAGCAGATTTTAAGGTGGCCATCCTACAACAAAAAAACTTTAGGACCAGACTTCAAAGAGAAACTGCTGAGCTCCAGTTCATCTGCAAATTTAACACCATCAGCTTAGGACTAAACAAAGACTGTGAATGGCTTGCCAATTACAGAACCAGTTTCTCCTCCCTTGGTTTTCACACCTCAGCTGCTGGAACAGGGCCCCATCCTCCCTGATTGATCTAACCTCGTTATCTCTAGCTTGCTTCTTGCTTGCTTATATATACACACCTGTCCCTGGAAATTTCCACTGCTTGCATCCGAAGAAGTGGGTATTCACCCACGAAAGCTCATGCTGCAAAACTTCTGTTAGTCTATAAGGTGCCACAGGATTCTTTACTGCTTCTACAGAACCAGACTTACACGGCTACCCCTCTGATACTAAACAATCCATCAACAGCCATTGTCCAGCAAGGGAGCTACAATGCAATGATTCACCTGCATGAGGCCACACCAGGGGAATTGCTCAACCTTATTTGGAGAGACTCAGGGCTTGGCTACACTTACAAGTTGCAGCGCTGGTGGAGGCTTTCCAGCTGCAACACACACCCCGCACACTGTAGGGCAACCCCAGCGCTGCAACTCCTGTGCAGCAGCTGGGCTGAAATCCCATCCGGGTTGGGGTAGGAGTGGAGGGCTGGTGACACCAGCGCTGCGCTCAGCAGGTGTGACACTCACTCCAGCGCTTTACCTGTCCCCCAGGGAAGAATCCCAGAATTCCTGTTCCTCCACAGCCACACTCTGCACACTTTGCTGTACTGCTCTTTGCTCAGGGTGACGCCCCCTAAATAAAAAAAAAAAAATTTATGCTTAAAATCAGCTGCAGGTGTGTGTGATCAGGTGGAGTGCAATCAGTTACAGGTTAGGTTACAGGTAGCCCAGGCCAGCGCATGCAAGCAACAGCAAGCACAGGCAGTCATCAGTGTTTGGGGTGTGGTGTCTGGGTGTGTTTGTGAGGCACAGCAGTCAAGGCGCCGTGTAGAGGCCCCGGCTTGAGGCAGATAGATAGGGACATGCTGGATAGGGGCATCACACAGGCGGGGCAACAATGGACGGGGAGAAGTGAAAGTTAAAGAACAAAGCCCGTGCCTAGCCCGCGAGTCCCCGCGCCCCATCCGAGTCCGCCCACGATTTGCGGACAACATACTGGGCCGCTTTTACACGGCCATACCAGGGCAAGGGTGGTAACACTTCTGGACAGGCAGGGAGCTGGGGAGGAGGGAGGAGGAGAGGAGGGGGGGAGGAGGAGGGGGAGAGGAGGAGAGGGGGGAAGAAACCGCGAGGGAAGCTCCTGCAGCCAGGAGAGCTCTCAAGCCAGGAGAGGGAGGCAGCCAGCAGCAGCAGCCAGCAGCCCAGCAGCAGCAAGCAGCAGCAGAGAGCGCAGGTTGCAGAATTTTTTTTTTTTATTTTCGTTTTTGGGGTGGGAGAGAGGAAGGGGGTGGATGGGTTATGGATGCATGCATGGCATGTGGAGATGCCCCGTTGATGTGGTCTATCACGTCGCGGTGCTCTGCTTCAGCTCTCGCTTCAGCCAGAAGCGTCATCCAGAGCCATGCAGAGCGCATGCAGCAGAGCACTGCAGAGGTGTCCAGATGTCCCAGTGCCACTGCGGCCACTCTTCGCCACCAGGACCATTTCTGAACACAGAACACAGGCCAGGGTCCCAATCGGCATCCCACATAAGAGCCCCGGCCCCTCCCCCCTCGCGTGAGGCCCCAAGAGAAACATCTTCCAGGAGTGGAAAAAGAAAATGTTGGGATGTTGAGAGAGAGAAGAGAGAGAGAAGAGAGATGCATCTGCATCTCATCTGCATCTCCACTCCTCTAGCACTCTCACTCCAACCAGAAACCCCTCAGCATCATCTCACTCCCCTCCACCTCACCCCATCTCTTCTCCACCCAGTTGTTGTTTTTTCTTTTAAAGTTTTTGCACTGAGAACTCAAGAGTGTAACAATGTAACAATTCATCCTTGGAGATAGTGATAGTGGTGTTGAATGTGGATATGTCTGTGTGTATGTTGCTGTGTGTGTGTTGTGTGTGACTGTGACTGGACTGGAAATCAACATCACAGATCAAAACAGAAGAAAAAAAAAAAAAAAAAAAAAAAAAGAACAAGAAATGCTGAAAAAAACTGCTTCTTCAGAACTCTGCTGAGAGAGAAAAAGAAGGAGAGGAGAGAAGAGAAGAAAAGCAGAGAGAAAGAAGAGCAGCTGGAAAGCAGAGGAAAAGAGGCGAGCAGCTGCTAAGCATCTGGAGCGCCAAGCGTGCAGCAGCTGCGTCACTACTACCCACCCCAGCTCCCGTCACTACTACCCCCCGTGCCCTCCCCCCCCCCTTCCCAGCCAAAGCTCCAACCCAACCACCCCACCCACACCCACCCCCAGCATCCCACAGCTTACCACCACACCTGCCCCCCCCTGCCTGTGCCCCCCCCCCACCCCCCCTGCACCCTACCACCACCCACCCCCTCACATGCAGCACCCCTGCACATGCAGGGCATTATTCATTAAACCAGACATCATTAATGGCACACACATGCAATTGTGTGTGCAACCCCACTGTTTGTGTCACCCTTGTGTGTGTTGTTGTTTTTTGTGTTCTGTCTGTTGTCTGTCTGTCTTGTCTTTTCTAACAGTCTTTTTTGAAACAGTTTTTGAATAGCTTTTGAAAAAAGTCATTTTATAGCAGAAAGAAGAAAGAGGCACTGAAAATAGTAGTTATAATAGCATAATTATGATATTAGGCAGCAACAAGGCACCCCATGCAAGGCAGCAGAATTCTTCCACTCAATTCACTCCTCAGCAAACCCCCTGGCTTGCCTCCTCTTCCTCCCTCCCTTCTGTTCCTCCTAATCCTTCCCTCTGTCTCTGTGCCTCTGGCTGTGCATCTTCAGCCTCCCTGCTCACCTCTATTCCTCCTCACTCTCTTATTGGGTCCCTTCCCTTTACAACTATTTGGGGAGGCCTTCCTAACATAACTGGCCCATTCCCAGCTTCCCCCACAACATAGCTTCCCCATTCCCCAAGAGCCACAGCCCCTAAAGCACACTCTCCCAGCACACTCAGCTGTCATCTGCACTGCACTCAGCATTCTGCACCGGCCGTCCCTCTCCTGTGAAGCCTCCCTGTATCTGGTCACTCTCCTTCCATGGTTGAACCAAGCCAAGGGTGGGGTGATCTTCCTGTCTGGGAAAAATCTTCCTGTCTGGGTGCCTGCCCTGACTGTCTGTTCCTGTCTCTTCCAGCATGCTGCCTGTCCCTACCTGCATCTTCCTGATCAGCATCAATGGCGCAGCCTGCATCAAATGCAAAACAAGCTGTTGGAGAAGCCTACGCCTCATGCACCTCGATTCCCAGGACATAAAGAAATAGGAAAATGCGTATACCCTATCGACCTCCACAGTTACATAACATCCAGGTGCAAAGCCCATCATCATGTCCTGCACCATCCCCGGCCACACTTGCAGCAAAGCCATTGCGGTTGTCCTGCATCTTCCACAATCGCGATTCCCAGTCGTTGCTTGCATAGCATGCATCGATTGCTTTGCCCAAACTACTGATCCACGTCAAATCCCAAACTGGTTCCTTCCCAGCTGGTAGTCATCCACCAGGCCTATCTCACTATTGCAAGCTTTTCCCAGCAGAGTGCACCTACCGCTCAGCCCTGCGCTCCAGTCAGACAGTTTGCATCAGCAGGCGCATGCATGTGGCAAGTCTCATACGAAAGTTCTTCAGCCAGTTCTCGTCTCCCAGCTGCCAGCTGCCAGTGATCCACACTTCCATGCTGCGTCGATCCACAGTCACTGCTGCGTTCCGCAGACGCGCTCCGCAAGATGCGTGATGCATTTCGCGATAATGCGCATGCGCCTGGAAGTCACTTATGCTCGCAAACATGCACTCAACACTGTGCTGTGGAGCACTCTGTGTCACAGACTGCTGAAAGGTCCATGATGCTGAAATCGATCGCTGTGATCACCAGAGAATCATCAGCACATCATAGCCAGAGATCTCACACAGGGATGAGTAAGAATGCTGCAACAGCGCCACGCAGAGAGAAACACACAATGGCGCTGCCGGAATGGCGGCACATGCTTCCCACACACAATGGGGGGCATGCGCACAACGGCAGGAGGGAAGCCCCCAGATGTGAAGCTGTTCCTTCCACAGCCAGCACAAACTAAAGCGGCCAGGGCAGCATCAGGTGTTCTGCAATACATACCTGCAAAGCACCCACGCAAGCTGGCAGGGAAAGTGCTGCACTGTAGTGTGTACCACACTGGCTGTGTGGCAGCGCTGTGCTGCCTCAGCAATGTCCCTCAGACATGCATGGACTTGTGCTCCCCAAGCACATGGACTGAGGGTATAAAACAGTGGACACATACTGGGCCCTTCTCCTGTCCCCCACCTTCACTGAAAGCAACTAAGATGCTGAGAAGAAAAGACTCCTAGCAGAGGAGATTGGCCCAGGTTTAAGGAACAAACCTGTATATTAAGGACTGCAATATCCAGTGGGGTCAGGAAAAAATGCTTAATCTAGATGTTGCCCAGTCTAATTGGGTTGAGAGTTTAGACTGTGCGCTTATTTTGTTTTCTTTTGGTAACCACTCTGACTTTCTGCCTGTCACTTAAAATCTATCTTTGCAGTTAATAAATCTGTTTGTTTATTCTACCTGAAGCAGTGCATTTGGTTTGAAGCGTTTCAGAGATTCCTCTTGAGATAACAAGCCTGGTACATACCAATTTCTTTGTTAAATTGATGAACTAATATAAGCTTGCAGTGTCCAGTGGGCATAACTGGACACTGCAAATGGAGGTTCCTAGGGTTGTGTCTGGGACTGGAGATATTGTCTAGTGTCCTTCGGCTTTACAATCCAAGGAGCAACTTACATGCCAGAGGCTGTGTGTGAACAGCCCAGGAGTTGGGGTTCTCACAGCAGAGCAGGGTAAGGCTGGCTCCCAGAGTCAAGAATTGGAGTGACCTAGCAGATCATCAGTCCAGATAACATGAGAGGGGAACGTCACAACCATTCATGGGTGTCCATGAATTTTTCGTTATTGCCTGTGCCCTGTTCATGACTTTTACTGAAAATATCTGTGACAAAATCTTAGCCTTAGTCATAAGTGACCTTTGTTTTACTGGTGAGTGTTCCTGGAGTTTGTGTTCCAGGGTCCCATTAATAGAAATTAGAAATGGAAAAGACTTACTAGGTCATTTGGTCCATCCCCCTGTACGTACACAGTTGTTCTCTCTAATACGTTTTTTAGTGTTCTGTGCACTGTAGTTTTAAACATACCAAGTGATGATTTCAGTCACTTCCTTTGGGAGACCTTTCTACAGTCTTACATACTTCACTGTCAGTTTATCCTCACATTTAGCCTAAATGTTCCTTTTCTTAATTTCACTCATTTTTCTTTGTTATCCCCCCTCCAACCCCGTTATCATTAATTCCTTCAAATGTTTGCAAAGTGTTATGCCCATCATTTCAAATTTCCTTTTCTCTGAGTTCTTGCTATACCTTTCTGGTAGAGGTGCCGATAAATGAACATCTGATCCTGTGTTAAGTTGGGCCTTGTTTTCAATGTGATTAAGAAAAATGACTTTGTAATGGGTCACATTTCTCTTTCCATTGGTAGCATATTTGTTCTGTCCCAGTGACCTCCTGTACCAGCCACATGAATGGAGCACATCAAAACATTCCTATTTGAGGAGCATTTCTGTTTCCTTATTGCAACTCTATAGCGTAAACGTTAATGGGAGTCAGTTTAATGATTTTGCCAAGGTGCCAGTTAGGTTTTAAAGATAAAATCTAAAAAAAAAATTAGATTTGCCAATTAAATAAATATTAAAGCCAACATGTGAATGATATTTAATTAGGATAACTGCTTTTTATTAAGCTCAGAGAGTGATAACTTACTAATTTTAAAGTTAGTAAGACCTGGGTTCTTCTCAGGTCAACTTGAAACTTGGACAGTATTTCTCAAAACAGGAAACTTAGTTGTTATTAGCCAATCAACAAGTGTATTAATTCATCAAGAACCACACGGATATATAATCAGTAGTTTTTTAGATCAACTGTAGTTACACCAAATGTTCCAGTCATTTACTGAACACAAAATACACATGCAGTCTTGCAAGTGATAAACATAGACCAGCGTTGGGGCCCAGCAGCTATATCCTAGAAGACTATAAATCACCAAGATTTCTTATTACATTTACTTATAATAATCACTTATCAGTCCTTTAGTATCTCTCTAAAATTTATTGCAGTTTAAGTGATTCTCCAGGGAATGAGGATGCACCTTCACTTACGGCACCCTTATGAATGTACTCCCTGCTATTTCTGGTATTTAATTTGAAAGGGACTAGTTGAATACATCAAAAGTAACTTGGACTAATGTTATTGTTTGAGGTGCGCTGAGGCCAATTTACTTTGATATACAAAAGAGTAACAAGTATATAGTGCCACTTAGTTGAAATACAAGATATGGTTCCTTGAGGTCTGATTAGAAAGAGTGCAGATTCAACAAGGTACCTTTCAGTTACTTACATACTAAAGAATATAGCGTCTGTGAAATGAAATCTCCCAACTTGTGCTCAATCCTAGTTACCCTTGGGATAGGGGAGAGCTGGTCACATGTCTGGTCCAAGTGTCTGGTAGCTCTTTATGGATTCAACACCTTCTTTGGTGGGTTCAGAAAACTCTGAGGTCCCATCCACTGACCTCAGTTTTATACCTGGTTTTCAGTGATTATTGAAGAGGGCTGACCCTCTTATTTCTATCAGACCCTTGTCATAGGGCACTGTTTTGTTTCTCTGCTGTTTCTGTAGATGGCATCAGTGTATAAGAAATTTCTTTGATCCTTTTCTTCTTGGAGGCTTTTTATGTTTTATTCATTTCAAGGATTCTCTTAATCCAGACTATGGGTATGGCTACACTTACGGTTTGCAGCGCTGGTAGTTTGCAGCGCTGGTCATCCAGCTGTGCAGGGCCAGCGCTGGTGTGTGGCCACACTCACAGCTACCAGCGCTGGTGTGTGGCCACATTTGCAGTATTTGCAGCGCTGTTGGGAGTGATGCATTATGGGCAGCTATCCCAGCATTCAAGTGGCCGCAACGTGCTTTTCAAAAGAGGGGGGTGGAGTGGGGTCTAGTGTGACAGGGAGCGGGGGGAAGAGAGAGGGGATTTTTGGAGCCAACACTGTGTGTTTAGCTTCCTGCATTGAAAAATCAGAACATGTTTCTGACCCCTTAGTCTTAACTCTTAATTGCAAACAGCCTGCAGCCAACACGACTCCCCGCTGTTTCGCTCCCTCCCTGCTTGCCTCTCATTTGATTGTTTACAGCCAGGTACAGATGATCACAGCAAACAGGAGC
Organism: Mauremys reevesii; assembly: GCF_016161935.1. Taxonomy (NCBI): domain Eukaryota; kingdom Metazoa; phylum Chordata; order Testudines; family Geoemydidae; genus Mauremys; species Mauremys reevesii. The sequence goes on along the minus strand of NC_052624.1, from coordinate 65,557,661 downwards.
TCTGTTTGTTTTTTTTATGCAGCCTCTCTTTGTTTTGTTATGAACTCCCATTCATAACATATTTTATTTATCAAAATAATGCAGTATAATCACTCTGGTTTCAATTATTTTGGTAATTTATTTAAACTATAATACAATGGATGGAAAATGAAAGTGAGGAGCACTGGAGGAAATCCCCAAATCCCCGTGCCTAATAGTAATGTAGATAGGTTTCACCCTTTATTTCTAGTTATTAGTCAACAAATATATGCAGTCATATGCTCAGTGTTACATCATAGGCAACTGAAGACCAGGGAATCAAACTCACAATTTATATTGGCTACTGACCATCTCCAGAAAAGGAATTAGAAAACATGTTGTTCAGAGAACACATTTTGATAGGAAATTTTTTTAGTCCAAAAAGTTAGACCAGTTATAATCACTAAAGCAACAAAAGCATTTATAAGGCCATACTGTCCTTTACAGCACTCTGGCAATGTAAAGAAGCCTTAAAACTTTTACACCTATTTTATACTCCTGGGGGAATTCACAAAGACAATGGGAACAATTCACTAAGCAGGCAGGCTGCTGCATTCTGCTCTGCCTGGGGCAGGAGTCCCCAACGTGGTTCCTGTGGGCGCCATGGCGGACGCAACTTAAGGTGCCCGCATCCTGGCCCCCGGGAGAGCACCTACCGAAATGCCGCAGCGGCATTTCGGCGGGGACACCTCTCGATGACAATGCTTGTCGCCAACAAGTGATGTCATCGAGAGGCGTTGCTCCCGAATTTCGGCGGCGACGCCTCTCGATGACGTCGCTTGTCGATGGCAAGCGACATCATCGAGAGGCGTCGCCACCAAAATGCTGCCGAAATTCAGCGGCATTTCGGCAGGTGCTCCACTGCCGCAGTGGTCCTTCAGCTGGCGCCCGCCAGCCAAAAAGGTTGGGGACCACTGGCCAGGGGGGACAGACCCTGTCCCACGCCTACCTCCTCAGAAACGCCCCAAAGCCCTCCTCCACACAGCATGCTGCAGTAGCGAGCGAGAGGGACAGAGTGTCTCTCTCTCTCTCACAGACACACACACACACAACCGCCCAGCTTCCTTCCCCCCCCCCTTCCCACTGATTTACATCTCTACTGGCTGCTCCGGGCACCCAAACCAACCTTCCTACGCTGCCAGGAAGGGGCATGTGACCGCTTTTGTGGCTTCCCTTTTCTTCCCTGGCAGAAGTCATTTTTCTGCAAGGAAGCAAAGAAATCTGCGGGTGACATGAATTCTGCGCAGGCACAGTGACACAGAATTCCCCCAGGAATAACTTCTCTCAGCCGGGTGCAGAGGGGCAGCCCTGGTAGTGGGAAAGGGGGTCTTGGAGAATGACCCTACCCCACATTCACCTGCATCAGTGGCTCCCTACTCCAGGTGTTGCAACCTACCACATGGGGTCACACAAATTTGGCCCCGCTGCCTCGCCATCATTTTGGGGCATTTTTCACTTTAAAAAAAAAAAAGCTAAATTTCAAAATTAAAAGTCAAAATATTTTGTTTCAGCATGGTCGAAATTTTTGTTTGTTTGTTTGTTTTTTCAGCTGAAACCATTTGCTGAATTTGGCTCAAATTGTGAATAGTTTTGTTGCTCCCAAAATGTATTTTTCTGCAAATATACTATTTGTTGCAAAAATTTTGTTCGGCTCTAATATTTAAGTTAATGTATAACATAAGTGCAGTCACTGTTTTTTGTTGTTGTTGTTTTGTTTTTGTGAAAAAGAAAGTGCCTTGGCCTATACTAAGTTGTGTACAGCGTTCACCATAAAATCTTTACAATTGCCATCACAAAGATGTTCACAGTATTACCCTGTACTTAGTACAGGTAGCACTGGCAACATTATCCACTTGAAAAAGCAAAACTGTGAATATTTTAAAGGTAATCACTGTATCTGAAGTAGTATTTTATGTGCTGTTCTATTTTGCCACTCATTTAGAAAATATGTTGTTACCATGACACCCAGCTTCTGAGGTACAAAAACCCTTGTTAATGGAACACCCACTCCAAATGTCTTCTGTAAACATTTGTACATCAACATGTTTTCAGCAGGAGGGGAAAAAATTCATGTCATATTAATACTCAAGAAATTGATGACAGTTCAGTTATGTTTTTCTTATCTCCTTGTAAAAGATTTATGAAATGTACAAACAGTAGAACATATTCTGCAATTATTTTCTGTCAGGTTCCCCAATCCCCATTGAGGAATAAAAGATGTAAATGCTTATTTCTGTTATAGTAAATCCCAGTTGTTTACTGTATGACCAGTTCATCTGTGGCCAAAAAAGCAATTTAAAAAAATACAAAAGGAGCCCAGATTTATCATGGCATCAAAAAAGAGTCTGAGGGTAAGGGAGGGGATTTTTTGTCAATTTTCTGGGCTCATTGTCCCAGGGAGCACTGCTGTACACAAAAGACTAGGCCAAATTCATCAGAGTCTAAGGGCTTGGCTACACTTGAGAGTTGCAGCGCTGGGAGTTACAGCGCTGGTCGTACAGCTGTGTAGGGAAAGCACTGGTGTGTGGCCACACTCACAGCTACCAGCGCTGCAGTGTGGCCACATTTGCAGCACTGTTGGGAGTGATGCATTATGGGCAGCTATCCCAGCGTTTAAGTGGCAGCAACGTGCTTTTCAAAAGAGGGGGGTGGGGTGGAGTGTGACAGGGAGCGGGGGGGGGGAGAGAGAGAGAGAGAGTGGATTTTTGGAGCCGACACTGTGTATCAGCTCCCTGCCTTGCAAAATCAGAAAATTTTCCCGACCCCTTACTCTTAACTGCAAACAGCCTACAGACCAGATAAGCAGCTGTTTCTCTCGTCAAGCAAACACTCATCCCCCTGCCTGCCTCATTCACAGGGGTTATCTCATTTGATTGTTCACAGTCAGTTACAGATTGATCACAGCAAACAGGAGCTGTGTTTGTTTTTTAGATAAGCAGCTCCTGGAGCCCCGGAGCCCCGAGTTCACAACAAAACAAAGAGAGGCTGCATAACAAAACAAAGAGTAATTTAGTTAAAAGCATTCTGGGATATCTCCTAATACCCTGGAGGCCAATAACAGCGCTGGTGTGTGGCCACACCTGATGAGCAGCGCTGCATCACCAGCGCTGCACTCGTTACACCCCAAGCAGACCAGGTGTACAGCCAGCGCTGCAGCCAGGGAGTTGCAGCGCTGGATGTGCCTTGCAGGTGAGGACAGTTACTAAGGCTTTGGCTATACTTGTACTTCAAAGCGCTGCCGCGGCAGCGCTTTGAAGCGCTAAGTGTAGTCAAAGCGCCAGCGCTGGGAGAGCTCTCTCCCAGCGCTGTCCATACTCCACCTCCCTGTGGGGAATAACGGACAGCGCTGGGAGCCGCGCTCCCAGCGCTGGGGCTTTGACCACACTGGCGCTTTGCAGCGCCACAATTTGCAGCGCTGGAGAGGGTGTGTGTTCACACCCTGCTGCAGCGCTGCAAATTTGCAAGTGTAGCCAAGCCCTAAATTGTGAAACCTACACCTTCTCTGGCCCGCTCTGTAATTTACACTCCCTTGGATTTATATCTGCTTACCAATGTGTAATTTAAATCTCCTTACACATAATTTCTGAATTTGGCTCACTGAGTCTATCTAGTTCGTGTAACTTAAATAGCAAAGGCAACTAACAGGAGGGTATATGTCCCACTGCCAACTACTTAGCCTTTAAGACAGTAGAAGTTCAGTTGGGAAGACCTGTTTTCCAACATTTTCAGCTGATTAAGCCTTTAGGCAAAAGTGATCATTTTAATGACCGAAGCACTTTCAGTCTCCTATTTTAAAACCCATCTTACAGATTCTATTCATACAATATCCTGGTGCAATAGCAGGCAAGGACACGAAAAAAGGAGATTGAGAAAAGTAAATGTCGTTAATCTCCATGATATGAATGAGCATGAGAAAGAAGAGCCTGGAGGGAAAAGGAGGATGCTTGTTTTTGTGTTTCTGCAAAAGGTTGTGTGTGGTCACTCAGCCTTTGGCTACAGACCTCTAGCTAAAGGGTATTTGCAGACCCTTGGGAATGTCATATTTAATAGTGTATACAACGCACCCTTACTCATGTCCCTTTGGAAGGGATGGCTACGGGATGTTACCTCCTTAGTGTAAAATCCATTAATCAGAACAATTCTTATGTTTAAGCTGCTATTTAATTTAAAATTTATGATTGAAAGTTTTGATATGTGGAGAGGCTGAAATGTGGATATGTGTAAATAACCTCGTGTTCTCTTCAATAGGCTTGCTATGCTGCCTCTGCTGTTGGGTACCTGACAGGAAAGTAAGCTGAATATTTATTTTTATATAAACCACAGGAATTGTTTGAGCTAGAGCATTTTCTGTTCTATTTTTGGAAATGATGTATAAGTTAAAGCAAATGGAGTAAGACTGTAAAGATAAAAGGTGCCTCTTTGAAATGGCACAAGAGAAGTGCATAGCTATATCTATATTTACACAGATTGAGTGCATTTACCTTCTGTGTATCATTTTGAATTTAACTTTGCATCTATTAACTTCCTTAACCTAAGGGTTGAGATTTAGCCACTAGTGAATTATCCATTGAGGAATGGAAGTGAGATTAGTTTACTGTTTCAGATAAATGAACTATATGCTCAAAAATGCACCATCTCTGTTAGCTGATTTAGTTACCTCAAATGAGACTATTTTCATGTACAAAAACCCACCAACATTTTGTTTCTTTAAACTTGCATCTAAGTTAAAAATGGCCAAATGAATTTCTTTTCAGTTTGGGAGAGGGGCACAAAAATATAACTAGTATTTAGAACATGCATGGCACGTGACCCTGCTGTATTAATAAAAATTAAGTCAGTGATTAAGCTCTACACTCAAAAGTGTGTAAGATTAGCACTTACGCAAGCTGCATGATATTGCATGGAGATGCTGTCGTGTTACATAAATCTAGAGTTACAGTTAGCGGTTCACTATTGTATTAGCTTTGGTGTCGATTTGACTCACAACGCAGGAACAGTGACATGCACAAATTGAGTGGTGAAGTCTCACTAGGAGAGAGATAGTATTACCAGTCTTATTACTTTTTCTTCAGTTTTACTCTTTTTTTTTTTAACCTCCAAATACTAGTGCAACACCGTAAGCCCAATACACTCATATAAAAATAGTCAAAACTAAAACTACCACCATTTGTTGCAACATGGGAGATGTGCTCTCTTTCTCTTGGTATGGGAGATCTGCTACACCTTTGTCCATTTCAGAATTAGAATATGACATGAAATATTGATGTTTAATAAAGAGCCCAGTTTTCTGTTTTGCCATGTAAAGGGTCTGTAAAGCTAGTGGAACTGGCCACTCTACCACTGCCATAAAAAGTGTTTCAGCATAGCATAATGCCAGCGTAATGGCTCTGTGATGACTCTCCCCATCACAACCCAATAGCCACTGTTGTAGGGGGCAGGGCCAGATTGCTACTATACTCTAGCTCAGGGGTTAGCAACCTTTCAGAAGTGATGTGCCGAGTCTTCATTTATTCACTCTAATTTAAGGTTTCGCATGCCAGTAATACATTTTCACGTTTTTAGAAGATCTTTCTATGTCTATAATATATAACTAAACTATTGTTGTATGGAAAGTAAATAAACTTTTTAAAAACCTTAAGAAACTTCATTTAAAATTAAATTAAAATGCAGAGCCACTGAAAATCAGCTCACGTGCCGCCTTCGGCACATGTGCCATAGGTTGCCTACCCCTGCTCTAGCTGTTCTGTGCTACAAGAATGGCCCTTTAAGGGCTGTTAATTTATAGCCAAACATAGTTAGAGGCTGCTCTTACTAATGTTGAGGATGGGCTGAGAATATAGGAAGCACAAAGATGTCTTTATGCCACCTCCCCTTGATCTGCCCTTCCTTGTTGAGCAGGAGTCTGGTGGAATGGAAAATGTAGCCAAAGTGTTTAGGGGGACACTGTTAAATTGAAATATGAATTAAAAGTAGTTTTCATGTGCTGTTGATCTCCTGATTCCCTCTGCAATTTTTTTTATAATTGTTTCCTTATTTAAAAAAAAATATTTTTCTGTCTCCTGTTGTGTCAATCCCCCCCTCCCGCCTCCTCCACACACATGTATAAAGTTAGAGGACTGATTATAAGAGGGAAAGAGTGAAACCAATTAGACATAGTGCTGTAAAGTTGAGAAAATAAACACACTCCTTTTTCCAGTTATAGTGTCTGTGTTACTTTTAACAACTGTAGGCTTAAAAAAAATCAGACAAAATGATGTTTTTAGGTTGACACTGTCCCTTTAACTGTTCAGTATTAATATTGTCTTCATGTTAGCTTTATGCATGGAATTATTTTGTAAAGGACTCAGTACTCTGTACACATCCTACCCTCCTCACTCTCTATTGAAGTCCTCCAGGTGCTGAATATTTTAATAAACAATTTAAAATACATTTAAAACTCCTAAAATCTTAAAAAAATAACAATAATTTAATCATGGACATCTGACAAAGAGATGGGGAGAGAAGGCAAAATGGAGAGGGAAAAGTCATAAATATAGAGCTAGCAGTGGTGAAGTTAAACAAAACAGCTTCTAGAATACAAAATGTTTAGGATTTTAAAAGTGAAAAGAAATGAGACAGATTTCAGGGAGCGCAAATTCCTCACCCTAAGATCCGCCACTTACATGTCCATGTTCTGTGATGGAGACTCTTAAAAAGAGGGTAGCTTGAACACACAAACTCATCAGGCTGAGATTCAAGGGGATGTCTTGAATACTCCCTGGATCTACATCATTAAGACTTTTAAATATCAGCAGTGTCAAATCAATCCTTTAGAGGCAACCAGTGCAGGAAACCCTGGATGAGCACAGTATGATCATGGTAGCTCAAGCCAGGGAGTAAACCTCCCGCTCTCTTCCAAATACTAGGCTGCCGGTGATGGAGCAGATGTGGTTAAAGGCAGTTACAGTAATGGAGCTTTTTGACCACCAGGGCATAGGTTATGCGGTCCTGAGCTAACTACAGCTTTGCAACTTGTGCAGGCTGCACTTGAAGTAAACTACTTTCATACCATGTACACATCTGTTTTTTTTCATAAAGAGGATATGATTAAAGGTGAATCCTAGGGCTGGTCTACACTAGAAAGTTCAGTCCAGCTAGCTACACCGCTCAGAGGTCTGAAAAATTCAGACCCCTGAGAGATGTAGTTAAACTGACCTAAGCTCCAGTATAGAGAGCGCTAGGTCGATGTAAGAATTCTCCCTAGCTACCACCTCTCTGAGAGGGGGATTTACTACTACAACAGAACTCTTTCTGTTGCTCTAGTGTCTACGCTACAGCTGCAGCATTTCTAGTGTAGACATTGTCCTTGATTCCTAAGCTGCATCTCTGCCTCCAAGCACATCCATCCGTATGATGCAATTTGACTGTCGCTCTCTAAACGTTTAATATTTTTTGAAGTTGAGCATTTTTCTAATTCTTGTTTGTACTGTATTTGATGTTCTATATTTTTCACTTTCTTTCTGGTCTATTTTGCCTCTAGACCAGGAATATGTCTTGTGGTTTCTGGTCCAGGTCTCATACATGCTCTGGGTGGGATGGCAAATGCGAACATGAATTGCTGGTAATGTACCTACATTTCGTCTTAAAAATTCTAAGTATTAGCACAATCATTGTCCAAACTAATATTCAGATTTTTATTGGTTTATTGCTCTTCATTGCAGATATTTCTACCTTTTTCAATACTTAATAAAATGTTTCTGTCATAGGAAACGAGAAGTGAATTCACTTTTCTTCAGTACAGCTGATCTAGTTTAATTTTTCTCATTTTCAGAGATAAAAATCATCCTGCCTTGCTACGTTATATGTTCTCTAAAACCTAGTTATTTCCTGTGTAATGTACCCGGATACATGTAAAAATCAAGATGGTAACCAGTCTTCTGGTATTCTTTTATGGGTGCAGTGGGTAGAAGCAGCTCTGAATCAGAAAAGAAGCTTACAAATGCCTTTGGGTTAATGACTTCCTCCCTTCAGAGGTGAACAAATTGGCCTGTGTAATAACCAAATGTTTGGTTTTTGGTGCATGTTGTTGAACAGCTAAATGTTGAATTAAATGAAGATAAAAGTGCAATAGCAATAGTGTTTACCCCCACAAGTCTTCACTTCAACATGGCAACATTAATTGGCCTGTGAATACAAATAAAGTTGCTGAATGGTTATGTGAAACATTTTTGGTAGAAGTTCGCATAGCACTAGGCACATATGCATCAGACCATAAAGTTAATAAACAGCTGGCTGGCAAAGAGCAAATAGTGACTGCTTTAGAAGATTTCCGTATGTAGGAAGCAGTGTTTGTATACGCTAACAGAATCACTTGATGGAAAGAAAACTTCGTAGTTTATCGGATAGGGTCCAAACTTCTTTTCACATAAGAATTGGCTGCAAATACTTGGTTATATATGAAACTACCTGACCAAAGGAAATCCTGGTGCGACTTTGCTTTTAAATAATTGATGAGTTTGGTCACTAGGAAAAAGCTTTCATAGCACTTTGGTTAATTTATAAGACATGTTTGGCTGATGTTTGCACTTTCCCCCTGAAAATCCAATTTGGCTGAAACTGATTAAACATGCCTGATTTAATCTTGCACAAATCTGAAGTCTTGGCAGAAGATGAGGAAGTGGATTATCCTCTAGCTTGACAGAAGATTTGATAGTATAGTGAGAATCCGATCAATCTATACGCTAATTGACTAACCATTAGTCCAAGATGCTTATGTTTTTGTCCCGTACGTACAGTAGGTGTCATGGAAATAGATGCATTCATTCAGTGGTGAAAAATCCACACTCATGAGTGCCATAGCTGTGCTAACATAACCCCTGATGTAGACACAGCTAGGTCAATGGAAGAATGCTACTGTTGACTGGAGAGGTGGAGTTCTTGAAGAGATTGCGGGGGGTGGGGGAACCTTCGCTGTAGTCTGTGTTTACACTATGGGATTACAGCAGCATAGCGATGGCACTATGTTGCCCATCGTGTAGACATGGCCTGAATCTCGATCCCCTTTTTCAGCAGAGATACAGACCCTGAATTATTGTCCAAACTACCCCTCCTCCCCATTTATTTATTGTATGTATTTATCTATTTATTTAGTGTTAGTAACTCAGAAATAATAACATACCTTAAACCTCAGCCTAAGCTTTTCTCACTGAGCTTGGCTGTTCCTATGGTTTCTCTCCAGGGTCCCCTCTGTCCTAATTTCCTCCAACAAGAAGTGACTGTTCTACACCTTTAATGCTCTGGTTGGAATTAACTGGATCCATCTGCCAGCACGACTTGCCAGTATTTACCTTGCAAGGTTGTAACATCTGAGCATAGAGTCTGAGGGTGAAATCCTGGCTCCACTGAAATCCCATTGACTTCAGTAGGCCAGGCTTTCACATTGGGTACGTCTACTCTGCCCAAAAGAAAAAAAAAAACCCAAAAAACACAGTAGCAAGTCTCAGACATGGGTCAACTGATTTGGGCTTGCGCTAAGGAGCTAAAAATAGCAGTGTAGCTGTTCTTGCTCAGGCTGGAGACCAGGCTTTGAGAACCACCCCCGTCGCTGAGTTTCAGAGCCTGGGCTCCAGCCAAAGCAGGAACGTCTACACTGTTGTCTTTAGCCCTGTAGTGCGAGCCCAAGTCACTTGATCTAGGCTCTGACACTCGCTGCTGTGGGGTTGTTGTTGTTTCTTTGCAGATAGACGTACCTTCTGAGAGTCTGCTACCCTGTTACTAATTGTTATGTGAGCTCTGTTAAAGTAGACACTTAAGAAGCTCTTGCAAATTATGCTTATAAGAAGGAAAACTTTTAATTCTTCTTCCATTCAGAAAAAATATAATCCGTTATTAAAAATGATTTACAGTATTCCCTGCTTTTCTGTCAGCATCATTTTGAGTGCATGTAGTTTTATCATGGTGTGGCTGCCATGAAAGATTGTATTATTGCTCATGACAATTAGAAGATTAAACTACAGATCAGAGCAGCACTTCATAATGCTACTGTAACCTGTGGTTGCATCAGTGTTTCTTCAGCTTAGCTAAAGGTCTCATCCTACAGACACTACTGAGCATAATATTCAGTAATGTGAATCGTTCCATTAACTTCGATATTCTCCCTACCTAACCTGTTCTTGACTGCAGCTAGGCTGCTCACAATAGTAAATGCTACTCTTGTTAACGTTTATGGGATTATGCCCATAGTAATGTACAATGAATTTATGGGGAAAAAATCTTTCTCGGGACTGTGTCTGGTTTTGCAAAATCCCAAAGCAGCAGCAAATTTCTTCATGGCCTGAAAACACAAAATGAAGTATAGGGGTGGCGGGGTTTTTTTAAGTGTAGAGAGTTTGTTTGTTTTTTTTTAATCGTTAGATTGCATTATTGAGAGGCTTGTGTTAACATTTTTAAAAAGTCCTCTTCATAGATGAAATTTGGAAAAGCTAAATGGAAGTGGCATAGGAATTGTCATCCTGAAGTGGACCAATGATGTAACTAGACAGTTATCCTTTTTCTGATGCCGGACTATATCTTATGACTCAGAGGAAAGTAAAGTACCATCACTCAACAAAATAGAACATCTTGAATAGTAAAAGTGGCTGTTTTGTATGCTTCAGATCTGTTTTCCATGGGGATTTTTATTGACGACGAGACCAAGCTACAGTGTTCCAATCTAGGCTTTCCAAAACTTTTGGATCAGAAATTTTAATTTGTCTCGCTGTAGAGAAGTGGACTGCTTGAGAAATTAAGATTTAGATCCAAATATCCCCAGATTTCAGTGGTGTTCAGGATTGGAGTTATGCCCTGGAGGCTCTCTAGGTTTCCCTTTTAAAGTACTCCTATTATGCATACTCTAATCAATAGAAAGGATTTACAGAGGAAAATGTTTTTGGAGAAAAATCCTGAGAAGCTAATGGAGTGCTATGCTGGAGTTCACCTTACTGAAACAAGCAGATCAGTCAAATGGCCTCATCATTTCACAGCTTATAAAGTATCGTACTGACCTAGAAACTGAATGAACTAGTTTTCGTTCATCATGGGAGGAAGGCATTTGTAACTTACTATACTGGTTATAAAAATCTGTCCCACATGAAGCTATATTCCATGTCCCATATTAACATTCTCTTGTATACACTCTGTCTCTCATTCACTATGTATAGAACTAAACTAATAACATGGGCATCTATGGACATGTTAAAATGTTGCTCATCTCTCTGTTCTTCAGGTGGATTGTAAAAATCTAATGTGATAGAAGCATAGCCATCACTGAAAAATGTATGGCCAAGTGTTGCTGCATGACTTATCTGCAGTGCAGGAGAGGGCTCTACACTCAGTGTCTGCAGATCTCTAACCTCTCTTTGAGAAAGAGAATTACCTAGATTCCTTATTCTAATGACTGTGCACTGTGGAAGAAATGTAACTGTAATATCCTAAATATCCTATACTAAAAAGTTTACTCTTTGGCAAATGAATGCTGTTTAGAGTCTGATATAAAGTGCTGATCACCCTCTACTCCTATTGAGGTCAATGGAAACTGAAGGTGCATAGTATCTCTGTAAGAAGCATTAAGCGATAGGCAGGATTGGGTCCTAAAATATATATCTTAAGAATCAGATTTTTGATGTGTGTTTTGTTGTTTGGGGGGGGGGGTTAAGTTTTTTCTTTTAAAAATAAAATATTTGTTATGCTTATTTCAGGCCTTTGATTGTTATTGGAGGTTCCTCTGACAGGAATCAGGAAATCATGGGAGCTTTCCAAGAATTCCCACAGGTACGCAGATATATAACTTTCTGCATAAAGGCTTCAGGTAAATAAATGGAGGCAGATCCTCGGCTAGAGTAAATTGTCATTGCTCCACTGAAATCAGCTGGGATCTGCCTTTCTGAGGTTATGTGGGAATTTGTAACTTTTTGCTTTCTGGAAGACTGTTTGTTTTTATCGCAGCATGCAGAGCACCCATTCATACCAAAGTAAGATAGAAATCGGCAAAACACTTCATTGAATCAGTTTTGGTGACTAAAATAATTTCTTTTCACGATAAAGATTCTCTTTCTCTATGATAAGAAAGGTAGAGTTTGTCATGTCAAGTGCCTCTTTGTTGTGTGTTTCATTACAAGCTGTTGTAAACATTGATATTCTGTGGAATTTATTTCTTTTGTAAACAGTAAATGTGAATTAATCACCACGACACTTTTCTAAAGAAAAGAAAAAAGCATGCAATTCTTGTAATTTTTTTTTTTTTTTTAAGGTTGAAGCTTGTAGGCTATACAGCAAATTTTCTGTCAGACCCAGCAGCCTAGAAGCTATTCCTGCTGTTATTGAAAAGGTACAAAACAGTACATAGCAACTGATGGTTAGCATTTAGGCAGCTTCTCTTTAATTCCTCAAGTTTTGGAAATAGTTGTTATTTAATTACCTAATCCTGCAAATTTACCATGGGCTTGTTGATTAGTTAAGTCACTATAAACACTTGGGAGATCTTTCCCATATGATAGTTCATGGAATAAGGTTACAAACAGTGTATGGGCTCAATCTGACTCTCACTGAAGTCCACAACAATCTTTTGCTTGATTTCAGTGGAAGTTGGATAAAGCCTTAAAGACGTTCTATGTGACAGAGGTGCAGGAGTTAGGAATGCCGCACGTGCAGCTTCATCTCTTCAGTTTTGGCTGTGAAGGAGTATTGCTAGATGTTCATATTGTGAGATTTAGGTTTTCCACAGACACATCCTTATCTTAGCTCTCCAGGATTGGGTTTGAAAAGTCTCATGCCACTGCTACAGCACCACATTAGCTGTGTCAACTTAAATCCTGTCACAAGCAATACTGTTTCCAGAAGTGCCAGTTCAGCACAGTAGCATCTGTGGAACAGGAGCACTGGTGTCCTAAGTAATAAAAGGCGGAGGCTTCAGGGATCATGCTACTTTAAAAAGAAATTCAGCAGGAAATTTTGACTTTGTAATTGCTGATTTAACAGCTGATAGTGTTGCTGTCTCAGTGTAAATGAGGCAAAGCATTTACAATCCAGTACCTTCTGTCCACTGGCTCACTTTATCTGGCTTAAATGGGATGGGAGGGAATTAAAAAAGTTAACAAAACAAAACATAAAATGTTAGGTTAAAATAGCCCATTATAAATCGTGTCCAGGAGGTTTTACCTGCAGGTGCATAGGGAATAAGACAGCTCACTTGCTTCATTACACTCTTGGTTGGTTTTTGTTTGTTTGTTTAAGTATCAAGATTTTTAAAAATTCTCTTAAACAGTGATTAAAGTAGTGCTTTTCTCTTCTCACAATAAATCTAGGCAGTGAGGTGCAGTATCTATGGTCGCCCAGGTGCCTGTTATGTTGACATGCCCGGAGACTTTGTAAATCTACAGGTGAACAAGAGCTCTGTCAAGTGAGTACAAGTTACTTGCATGGGTGATGTTGTTAGATATGGAGTTTTTCCTACGTGATCTTTTAATCCATTGGTCATTGCATTTAGCAAAAAAATCTGTTTGAAGTAATATTGCACAACCTACCATAGGGGCTTGAACACATTGAAATTATATTACTTGCAGTCCAGCCTATGGATGTAGGATCAAGTGTGAGTAGTCTCTTGGTCTATCCAAGGCCGTGATCAAGTGTCTTGATGTTTTTGGTCTTTTGGCCTCGAGATGAAAACCTTGTCTGTGTCTCTGGGACCTTGAAGTAAAAAATATTTTATATTATGTCATGCAGGGGTGAACTTATAAGAAGTAAAATATTATGACAGTATTATGCCATTATGTAAAGCAGTGGTACATTCTCACCTAGAATACTAGGGATATATAGGAGAAAGAGATGAGTTCAGTGATAGGCGATGAATTACTAGGAGACATTGAAAAATATTACCGTATATACTTGTTCATTAGCCCGTTTGTTTATAAGCCGACCCCTCAAAATGGATAGGTAAAAATAGCAAAAACTGTATGACCCTTTCATAAGCCGACACTATATTTCAGGGGTTGGAAAACTTTGGCTCCCGGCCCGTCAGGGTAAGCCACTGGCGGGTCGGGACGTTTCGTTTACTTGGAGCGTCTGCAGGCATGGAGCCCCTCAGTTCCCTGTGGCTACGGTTCGCCATTCCCAGCCAATGGGAGCTGTGGGAAGTAGCGAACAACGAACCGCGGCCACAGGGAGCTGAAGGGCTCCATGCCTGCAGACTCTCCAGGTAAACAAAATGACAATGTATTAGATATTCAATTCAATGATTCCATAGAGTTTTAAATCATCATATTTTGGTGTAGACCCATTTATAAGCCGACCCCCGCTCTTTGATGAGTCACTTTTTTTACCAAAAATATTCGGCTTATGGGGATCATTTACATTAGGGAGGAGGAAAGCACTTAAGCATGTACTTAGCCCCATTCTTATTCAGGAAAGCACATAAATACATGTTGAAATCCCATTGACTTAATGGGGGTGGCATTTGAATGGCAGGTATTGTGTTAATTGAGGCACTCCTGTGATATAAAGTGCTAGGTTTTCCAGGTTTGTATGGGGACGTGGAAGAACCTGCAATTAAAAAGGTGGTAGAGGAGGTTTCTGTTGCATTCCTCCTCTTCCCCTGCCCTCTCCAGGACAATTGCAGAAATCTTGAACCTTTGGCAGGTTTCTCAAGAAAATATCATTTCTTTTATGAAAAGCAGTAGGGAGGAAACTAGAGTGGGCAGCCTTTGCAGCCGTTTTATTGCTATAATGAGTCTGAGAGGGTTTATGCAGAGAGGTAGCTGCCCACATATGAGGGAAAGGAAAGGAAAGCTTCAGAATGCAAGGCTTTACCAAGACAAATAATTTTATTTAAAATTACTATGTATGTGTTAATAGAAATATGCATAGGTTGTTAGTTCACAGTGTAACGCACATATAAAATAAGATGATATTAAAATTAAGGGTTTTATTTTTGCAGCATGCTAAATATTTTGCTTGTTCTGTGGAGTGGCTTATTCTTAGAAAAATTTGGTTTGAATATGATGAGCAATTTAAATTTTGTTTTTAAAATAAATTTGCTGTTCTGACATACCATGGACTGTTAAATTGTGAGATTCAAACTCTGTTATTTTACAGTGAGTGACTGATTTTACCTTTGAGAATTGCTTGCTTTGCATTGCATTTCCTTGAAGATGCTAGCCTATCTGTCTTCCAGATATGTTAAGTGCTGTTTGCCGCCTCCTGTCTGCACAGCTGAGCACTCTGCTGTATCTGAAGCGGCATCTATCCTTGCACATTCCAGACAGCCTCTCCTAATCATTGGCAAAGGTAACATGATTTGATGTAGCTTTGAACTTTTCCAGGTGTTGGAAAGAATAGTGACCAAAGTCATTTTCTTCATAAATTTAAAACATCTTTTTACTGTTTATAAAATAGCATCTTTAAACTTGGAACTAAAATCCGTTTTACTATTGGAATAATTTTTTTCCTCCATCTTGAACATATACTGGCTTGCTCTAGATTTTCCCTTTATTTTTTTCATCTAGAGTAAGTCAAGTCAATACAATACACTGAATATATATGGAAAACAAAGGGGTAAATATTATCCTAAGCGTAAAGCCTGTTCCAACCAAAACAGACCTTGTTTGTCAAACTGTAAGAGTGTCTTCTCTGACATATACCTGTCTAATACTCTTGTATTCTACTATGAGAATCATAACACCAAACCAAAGTGATCTTTATTATTTGATTTGTACTCTCTGAATGTGCCAGACTACCAGACCCAGATCATGAAGCCTATTCTGTAACCATGGAACAGCTGCTGCCGCCATTGCTATATTACAGACTTTCCACTACACTCTGCCAGTGCATTTCACCTCTAGATCAGAAATGGTCCCTCTATGGATCAGAGGATAGTTCAGACTCCATGCTCAATCAGTCATTTTGCCTCTCTTCTAAGTGGTCAGCAGTTCTGGTGCTTTTTGTGATGAAGACACATGTCCAGCAGGAACTGAACTGAAACCACCAATTTATTTAATAAAGGCCACTGAATTGCTAGCCAGTTACTAGAGAACTGGCTGAATATGAACAGGTGAATGAGAGATGAAAGGCTCTGATATCAGAGAGAGAGAGAGGTTCTGTATTCTCACATAAAGAGAAATTGAAAACAATTGGATTGTTTACTCATAGAATGGAGACAAATACGTGACATGATAATAGTATATAAAATAGTAAATTGTATAGAGAAGGTAAATTAGGAGCATCTCTTCTCCCTAGTCTGTAACACAAGACCAAAGGCACATTCAATGAAATTGAATAGTGGTACATTTGAAACTGATGTAAGAAAATACTTTTTTCCACATAATGCATAATTAGACTACAGAACTCATTGCCACAGGATGTTGCTGACACCAAAAATACAGCAAAATTCAAAGAGAAATTGGACATTTGTATGGATAACACGCATATCCAGAGTTGTTGTAGTTTAATGCTAGCAAAAAATTTGCTAAGGATATAAAACCTCATTCTTCAGGTTTTAAGCCAATGATCTTCTTTGGGGTCAAATTATCCCAAATCTGCTTATTATGGGATTTCTTGCACCTTCCTCTGAAGCATCTGATGATCGCCTTTGTCAGAAACAAGGTATTAGACTAGATGGACCACGAATCTGATCCACTAGAACAATTTTTATGTTCTTCCTACAAATCACTAGAGTCCTCCAGTCCTCTAAAATTGGACTTGTTTTCCAGTAATCAAGATCTTGCAGGTGACTAAATAATCAGAGAGCTTTTGTTTGCATGTCCATTCAAGTGCTTAGGAGATGGTCAGTGACTAAAATCCAAGAGAGACCCTAAAGTCACTTATCAAAATATCTTAATTGCAGTGCTTTCTACTGTGTATGCTAAATATCTAGAACCTTATTTCCAAGCTTCAGTCATTGGGAGCCCTCATAATTCCTGTTAGGTAAAGGTGTCTTTTTAGCTGCTTCAGTGTAAAGCATGACACACAAATTACTATGTTACCCACAAAAACACGAAGTTAAAAGGCCAGTATTAAGGTTGCAGAATCAAGTACTTAAAAGAAATGCCAGAATTAAGATTGCCTGTGCATCCTTAATTCAGGCCCCTTGTGTGTATGCATTACAGTTGTTAATTACATGATCACATACTATTTTTTTATTATTATTATTTTTTAACACTCATTCAGTGCACAGGAGGGACCTGGGAATGAATCAGAGTTGTGTGGTGAAGAAGGCCGTTATCTGTAGGATCCTTGCCCCTCTCGTTGCAAAAGTTGGAAGGTGTGTGGTGAATGAGGCAGGGGATTGCAGGAAGAAAATGGAGGGTCTCATAATTAAGGTAGTTTAATGCTACCCTGGGGAGCTGGATTCTATCTCTGCCTCTTCCACAGAGTTCCTACATGATCCTATGCAAGTCACTTAAAGAAAACTTTTCACAGATGGTCAATAATTGTGTCCATCATTTTCTTGGTGCCTAACTTGAGATTCTGAAATCTGATTTGATAAGTCCTGAGCAATTACAGCTGCAGCTGAAGTCAATGGGAGCTGTGCTTTGAATGTATGAATGTATATACTCTGAAAAAATGAAGTCCCCAGTGCTACAAAATGGGCACCCAAAATTAGTGGATACTATTGACTTTAAATGTCTGTGATCTCAGATACCAGTCTTTAAAATGAGGATAAAACCCTTTCATCTCACTGTGAAAATAGTTTGTGAAACACTCAGATACTGTAGTAACAAGCATCATAGAAAAACCCATTGGGAAAGTAATCTGTTTTCAGAGCCTGGCTTGAATAATGTACAGTAAATAAGGACTAGGGCCACACATTGAACAGTGAGAAGAAAATAAAGTAGTGCATAGCTGCTCATTAAGTGAGCGCCATCAATTTTGTGCACGGACTGAGAACGGTGAGGTGGAAAAAATAGTGTGTGATCGTGTAGTTAAATACTTCATCGTAATGCATATGCACAGGGGTGCTGAATTAAGGCTGTACAGGCAACATTAATTCTGGCATTTCCTAACTTTCCAGTGCTTGATCTTGCAACTGTAATGTTCTTTTAACATAGTTTTTGTGTACGTAATTTCCTAAGTATTTAAAAAAAACAAATTGAAAAACAGAAATTCCATCATGTGATATCCTGTTGACATGCACTTGGTTCATAAGCAGGGTTAGAACCTTTTAGATCTACCGCACAGACCTCTGCCACTTGAGCTAATGGAATAACTATAGCAGTAGTAGATTATCATCCTCTGTGTGGACCAGATGAGAGACACAATTTGCAGTGGATTTCACAGATGCTTGTTGGCAGCAGAGGAGTGATGAGACTCGTGAATCTTAGGTTCCATTCCAGGCTCTGGAGAGGAGTGTGCTCTAGTGAGCACAGACTCTTCTACTTATACACCCCAAGTTTTTGACCCCTTCTGCTCCATTCCCTGCAATGTGACGGTGTCCCAATCCTATCTCTTCCCCATGCCAAATTTCCAGTCCCTGCACCAAAGCATGGGAGTGCTAGAACTTCTTAGAGAAAAGATTGGTTTGCCTATGGTATAAAATTCTGGCAATGTATTTTTCCCCAACCTCTTTTTCAGAAACAGCTAAACCATTTTGGTGGAAATTTTTCTGAACACATTCTGCCTGTGGCAGACACCTGCCATGAAAAGGCTCAGCCAAACAGTTAAAAAGTTTGACAAGTTACAAGCAACTGAAAGCAAGGTTTTATAATGGGAAGTGTCATGCAGCCTTAATAATAGGTGGTGCTACCAGCCCCATCTATATAATATGATTGTTTAGGTTAACTGAAGAGTACATGTATCCTGTATGTTTCAGAGATCACATTGTTCTCCTGTTTTAGAGAAACATTTAAGCATATATATAACTTTAAGCACATGAGTATTTCTAAGTCAGTGGGACTATTCACTCACATGCTTGAAGTTAAGCCCTTACTTAAGCACCTTGTTTAAATGGGGCTATGAAAAGGCATAATTATAGGTCACATGAAACCATTCTTTGTACTTTGTTTCCTATAGGGGCTGCTTATTCACGTGCTGAAAACAGCATCAGAAAGTTGGTAGACCAGTGCGGGCTACCATTTCTGCCTACCCCAATGGGAAAAGGAGTTGTTCCTGACAACCATCCAAACTGTGTAGCTGCAGCCAGATCCAGGTCGGTATAAGCCAAGGCTTTGCTGCCAATCCTGTCTTCTGGGAAACTAATAGGAACATACCATTAAAGATGCAGCAAATTGCAACATGTTACAAATACTGTGGAAGGCCTAATGCAAAAAGCAAAAAAAGTTTGTTTTCACATTTCGTGCAATTTTATGGCAGTGGATAAAGCCAGTAGCTTTACACAGCTGATGTCAAATGCTGCTTAGAACTGAGTCCAGAGTGAAAGCGTGGGAGTCACTAGAAATTTTTGGCAACAGCTAGGCTGAATTCTTTTGAGTTACGTTTTGTTGTATAAATATTAAGCCTATATCAGACAATATAGTAGTTTATAGCACAGAATGAAGTACGTAAACAAGTTAAATTCCGTGTAGCAGAAAACTACTGGCATATTCAGTGTGCTGACCTTTAAGGCTATAAAGTGGTACATAAAATGGAGTATCACAATTCAAATTTTGCTTTATGCAGCCTCCCTTTTATAGCATTTGTAGTACATTCCAGTTTAATTGAACTACTGTCTCTGTAAATCCTTTAATTGGATTGAAGAGACCTATATTGAAGATTGTGTTTTAAAAAAATAATTGTAGTCACTGGCAAATTAATGTGAACTTACTTATGGAGAACTTGTAGGTATGTGTGTACGGTGGGCTTACTTTGCAGCTGAAACTCCTATATACTTAAACGAAGTTGTGTGTTGAGCATATATCTTTGTCATTATGGAGTATGTTATTAATAAATCTGAGAATTTAAAAACTACACCTGAGGTACTTTGCTCAGCAACTGAGCCACCTTGGGCATACACACCAGAGGGCTTAATTAAGATTGCATGGTCAACCTTCATTCTGGTATTTTCTAACTTTTGAGTGCTTGATTTTGCAACCTCCACATTCTTTTGAAGTAGGGTTTTTGTTCATTTGTTTTGTTTGTTTTTTTGCTCTAATAATAATTACTTTCACAAAATGAACACTGTTTTGGAAAGAGACCTTAGTGCTTTATTTGGAAATTCAGAAAATCATCTTTTTATATAAACTAAGGGACAGTTGTCTGTATAAAAGATTTTTAGCTTGCTGAGCTAAACAAATATAGACTGGAGGGAAGCAAGATGTGTTATTGTATTCTCCTAAATGATAGGGGTGTTGTGCTATCTGGAACTATTACCATTTTTGAAAAGCAATTAAATACAGTAACTCCTCACTTAAAGTCGTCCCAGTTAACATTGTTTCATTGTTACGTTGCTGATCAGTTAGAGAACATGCTCATTTAAAGTTGCGCAGTGCTCCCTTATAACGTTGTTTGGCGTCCACTGCTTGCAGAAAGAGCGGCCCGCTGGAGCTAGCTGGTGGGGGCTTGGAACCTGGGTGGCCCGGCAGCCCCCTATAAGCTCCCCACTCCCATAAGTTCCCTGTGTGGCAGCCGCCCAGCAGGCTACCAATTGCCGGCAGTTCAACTGTTCCTCGCCTCACTGCCATGTGCTGCTCCTGCCCTCTGCCTTGGAGCTGCTCCCCGGAGTCTCCTGCTTGTTGTGCGGGGATGGGCTAATGTCAGGGTGTTCCCCTTCCCCCCCCCCCCCACTCATGCCCCCCCGCTTACGCCATCTCCATAGAGCAGGGAGGGACACAACAGGGCTCAGGATGTCGGGAGCTTACTAGCAGCACTTGCTGTCTCAACTTGCTGATCTACTTAAAAAAACAATCTACTTAGAGTGGGGTCAGCATACTTAAAGGGGCAATGCACATCTTTCTCTCTCACACGCAGGGTGTGTGTCTCTGTCTGCCATGCTGACTCCCCTCCCTCCATTTGTGCTGCCTTGTAGAGTGAGGATACGTTAACAACAATATGTTAACCCTTGAGGGCTCAGCCGAGTGCTGGTTCATCATTTAGCAGGAAGGCATTCCCTGGGAAATATCCCACCATCTGACTTCACCACCTCAATCAAGCTTCAAAATCCTCATTGCTGTGTACAGTATTAAATTGTTTGTTTAAAACTTATACTGTGTGTGTGTGTGTGTGTATGTATGTATGTATGTATGTATATATGTGTATGTATATATATATCTTTTGTCTGGTGAAAAAAATTTCCCTGAAACCTAACCCCCCCCCCCATTTACATTAATTCTTATGGAGAAATTGGATTCGCTTAACATCATGTCGCTTAAAGTCACATTTTTCAGGAACATAACTACAACGTTAAGCGAGGAGTTAACATATACAAAATATTAACATTTCATGTTTTTCTCTTGTTTTCCATTATTAGGGCATTGCAACATGCTGATGTAATAATATTGTTTGGTGCCAGGTTGAACTGGATTTTGCACTTTGGACTTCCACCAAGATTTCGACCAGATGTAATGATTATCCAGGTAACCTAGGAAAATAATTTGAACAGCACGTTCTATAGGTTAGCTCTCTCTGTAATAGCCTGCTCTTCCGTGTGGTGATCCTTGTCATATTGACAGTGCAGTACAATGCATGTGATCACTGTAGTTCTCCAAAATAATTACTTTTATTTGTTTTTAATTCCCTTGATATTTTCAAAATCAATATAATGTTATTCCGAGCATATAGGACTTGATGCTGCTCCCATTGAATTAATGGCAAAGCTCCTATTCAGTGCAGTAGCACAGGGATTAGGCCCATAATGTACATGTACCATGTATAGGACTATAGTTTCCTTGATCAGAACCAAAGAGCTCTGAAATTGTGGAATTGTTCATAATAATGGACCCTTCTCTCAATAGGATCCTTTAAAAACATTATATTATATTTACAGTCAAAGCAAACAAGATCTTGCTGCTCACTATCAGAGCCTGACCACTTGGGAACAATGAGAGTAGTGGAGGAAAGGCTACTTAACAAGTGAATACTTCTGGCAAGCTGTCTGTGTTAGGAAGGGTAGGACATAAACACAATTTTACTCCTCCCATTTCAAAATATTGTAAATCATGTGTTCAAGGGCAACAGTCAATTTTGCTCTCTGATTAGCTGGCTTTCTGTAGTCTGAAACATAATTAGTCTCGTCTGGTCTCCAAAGGTGTCCAGCTTGTGCTCTTCACACTAGTAATAAGTTTTATTTATTTATATATATATATAGAGAGAGAGAGAGTGTACTGTGTGTTGGAGGTATAACAGAAGCAGTAAGTTGGTGCTAAGGGTACAGATGAACATCTGAAAATGGGAATATGCAGTAGGTTTTTATTTGGAGTAAATCATCTCTTGAATAGCACTTCCAGTAAAGATTAGAGGAAATTACTCTTAGAGCTAAAGTGAGGACTAATGATGTTGTTAGAAAATACTCTTCTATTTTACAGTGTAAGTCTTATTGATTTAAAAATATTCCTAATTGATTCCGTGTTCTTTTGTCTAAAAACTATTTTTTAAAAAATAGGTTGATATTTGTGCAGAAGAGCTGGGGAATAACGTGAGACCTGTAGCAAATTTATTAGGTGACATAAATGCCGTGACTGAGCAGGTAATGTACTGCAAGGTGTCTATAACTTCCTCTGACTTATAGAAAGAGAGTAAATTCTAAAAAAAAAGTCCTAGGAAAAGCCTTTTTTTATGCAGTATGTTTATGCTTGCATCCAGTATCTAATCTAAAATTAAAATTGTAAAAGTAGATGTTGTATTGTGCTGGGATCTTGGTGTATGATTTAGATCAGGGATCTCAAACTCAAATCACCACGAGGGCCACATGAGGACTAGAACATTTGGCCCAAGGGCCGCATCACTGACACCTTTTTCATATAAAGGTACAAAAGCCCCCACCTCCACTCCACCCCTTCCATGAGGCCCTGTCCCACCTCGCCCCGCCCCCTCCCTGCCCCATTCCAACCCCTTTCCCAAATCCCTGCCCCGGCCCCGCCTCTTCTCCGTCTCCTCCCCTGGGCACGTCTCCCCGCTCCTCCCCCCCCTTCCTCCTGGAAAGCGCTTAGCGCCGCCAAACACCTGTTTGGTGATGGGAAACACCTGGAGGTTGGCAGAGGAGTGGGGATGTGGCGTGCTTGGGGGTAGGGAGGGCAGCGTGTGAGGGGAGCTTGGCGGCCGCAGGAAATAACTCCTCTGGCTGTGTGTGTTTGAGACCCCGATTTAGATTTTCTTGAAGAAATTATTCTGAGGTTTATGTTTTGAAAGAGGATAAATTGTGTGTGTGTTTTATTTTAGCTTTTAGAACAACTTGTTCTAATGGGATGGAAACATCCTTCTTATTCAGAGTGGTGGAAGGGATTAAGAGAGAAAATGAAGAGCAATGAAGAAACATCCAAGGTAATACTCTGGCTCAGTAAAAGTGGCTTTTGATCCTTTTTCTGGGCACAGTATCAATCATATCCCTGTCATTATTGTAGTTAAGTCTCCCTACTAATCAGAACTTTCAAGTTGCTAAATTCTGAATGGTATCAAAATGTTTCAGAAGATTCTTGTAGACTTACTGTGTTCAGTTTTATCTACTATATGGACAGACTGGGCTTAAGAGCTAATTGTCATCCAAACCCCATAGAAGTCATTGGGCTTTGGATCAGGACCATAGTGCCAGAAGGAAGCCCTTGTGTAGAAGATGATATGGTAACAGAATTGATTTGCAAGTGATGTGGTGTTACTCTTAGCATATGACAGCTCAGTTTTGCTAAGGTAGAGCCTTTATTTTTATTTTATTTTATGGATGTGCCAGTTATTGTGACAATGATGTCCATTAAAAGCAAGTGACACATTAAGGCCCCAATCTTACAAATACTTATGGATGTGCTTAAATTTCTGCATATGAATTGGACTGTTCATGCCTGGAAGTTTAAGCCCATATGTGTCTGCAGGATTGGAGCCTAAATTAGACTCCTTTCAATAGACAGCACAAACCGGAGCTGTTCCTGAACCACCCCAACACACACATGGCACAGCTCACCTGCGATTAGAAATAGTCCAACATTTTTACTCTGTTTGAACAGCACCTAGCATGATGTGGTTCTGGCCCATGAGTGGGTGCACGGCAATACAGATAATAAATAGTCATAATCATGGTTGAACAAACTGATGTGCCTTGCTCGTTGCTCTGAAGGTCAATAAACTGTTGATGATGGCACACCAGCAGAGGGAGCAGGTTGCACACCTGAGGGAACTTCTGCTGAAAACTGCCTGTCTTCAGAATTACAAAGGCACTGTCAGCGAAAGTGACTCTGCTGATCTCAGCCACTGGGAGGGAGTCTAGTTCTGCAACCCTTACTCAGGAGAATAGTCCCTGACTTCAGTGGTAATATTCACACATGGAAAAGCACATTGCCCTTATGCTAAGCAGTACGTATAGAAATGATTTATAGTCTCTTATTTTTTTAAAGGCATTGGCATTACAAAAGTCCCTGCCTATGAATTATTATACAGTATTCCATCATGTCAGAGAACTGTTACCCAGGGACTGCATTCTGGTTAGCGAGGGAGCTAATACTATGGACATTGGACGCACTATGCTTCCAAACTATCTTCCTCGCCACAGGTAAAGTATTTTCTTTGTTGCCATGATGCAACAATTATGTGCATATGTTTCCACACAGTTGGGTTATAGGTTACCGATGCTGTGTCTTTTTTAAATAAAAATGTTATTTAAGTAAAGTAAATATATAATGTGTCTTTGGGGAGGGTTTGTTCTTGTTAAGGCAAATTATCTTTTTCCCTTTTGGTCATACCCTGTCATTGTTTTTTATACTGAATACACGTTGATTTGTGTGGGACTTCAGCACATAGTACAATGGTAATAAATGGCCATATTTCAAGCAGGTGAAAGTTATTTAAGAGAGATCTCAGTTCTTTTTGGGATGGGAGTATATTATTGAGTCCCATACTTAGTGTGTGAATCTGTGCCTAAAAATGTTAGGACTTATTTAAAATAAGTTTTTTAAATAAATAGGCTAGGGTCCTATCCTGCAAGCAGATTCACACGCGCAAAATTGCTGAAAAGCAGAATCCCCTTAAAAGCAATGGGAGCTACACGTGTTTAGCACCTTTGGAAAGCAGGCCATATATTGGGCCTCTACATAGGAATTCAGGTGCCTGAATGTAGACATACAAATTCTGAAGTTCTGATTTGTGACTTTATTTATTAAAGCCAGCTATTACAGAATGACTGTAAATTAGAGCTAGTCTGTATTTATTAGATTGTATGAGAGAGAACTGGACAATCTTTGCTGAGGTGACCCTTCAGATCTGATTGTGGAGTCTAGAACCTCCTTCTGAAAACAGGTTCATTTGTGACATATCATGCTAACAACATATTTGAGATTAAATAAAGTTAATTTAAAATTAACTGTGGGAAAATATATATATATTTTTTTAAAGGTTGGCACGGTGACTATTACACTTTTTTCCTTGCACATAGCATTGTGCACATAAGAGGGCAAATTTGAAAAGTTAGGCCTATAATAGTGCATTTTTTTATGTATTTTGCATTTGCCTGGTTGAAATGGTCTTATTTAATTACAGCTTGCAATTTGATTTCAAAAGTTGAACCTGAAGACTAGAATTTGAATAGCATTATTTGCCTGAAAGTTTTCAGGCTTCTAGCTGGATTTCCAGAGAGTTAAATGTAGAAAAGATTTCATGTAGCCTATTTGACCTTTGGGATGCAAGACTCAATAGAACAACTATTTTACTACCACTTGAATCATCTGATTACATATTAATTAGATGTTTTGAAATACTAGTACAATGTAGACTGAAAGCAATCAGGAATACAGTACATTGTAATTGATAGTATGTAAGCATCTCTTATTCCAGTCAACTCATTTCTATTTATATGTGTGTTCATTAGAGTATTATGAAATCTTGATCAGATTCCTATATGAAAACCAAGTCTATTTAGACCCATGGTATGTAATATAGCACTACATGTGTCAAATGCCTTTTTACTATCCAGATACTGTTTTATAAGTAGTTAGGTTATATCAAAATTACTACAAGCCAAGAACAAACTGTCATGGACAATTTGAGAACTGTTTGCCTGGCTGTACAGGAAAAATAATGCCGTGAAGAAATAGGCAATAATTCTACTTTCTTATCTGTAGACTCGATGCTGGTACATTTGGAACAATGGGAGTTGGGCTAGGTTTTGCTATAGCAGCTGCAATGGTGGCTAAAGATCAGACACCCGAGCAGCGAGTGATCTGTGTAGAAGGAGACAGTGCTTTTGGATTTTCTGGCATGGAAGTGGAAACTATTTGCAGGTAAAGTTTTTGATCAAGTAAACCATCTTAATTTATTATCCCTGACAGACTATCCAGATCGTGGAAACTGACTATACACAAAGTGCAATTAAATGCACAAAGAAAACTGAAAAAATACAGAAAAATAATTTTGTCCTACTAATATTAGGTGCTATTTGTTGGTGGTGTTCCTCTTGTGGAGGGAAGTGAGAGAACTTATTTTCTCCCTGTGACATGAGAGATCAGCCTAGGTATTTGAGAAATATAGCCACTAGGATTGTCTGGGCTGGGATCAACACATTTGAATGGAAGCCTCAGTGACTGAATATTAACTCTTCAGAGCAAGTTATTTCCTAGCACCCCCACCTCTCTGCAGGGAAAGAGGGCAAAAGCCCTAGCAGGAAAGCAAAGGCAGAGGAGGTAGACAGACAGTGGGATGAGCAAAGATGGGGCTGAGAGAAGAAGGGCATGGCAAAGCCATGGCTTCCACCAATATGAACTCTGTACTAAGCTACCATTATCATGCTAACTCAGAGATTTACAGATTCTAGATTCCAGGTAACTAATAAAGATCCACTTGTTATCCAAAGGCTGCCTGGTGTAGGCTGCAGATACTTACTGAAAAGCATTGCACCCCGAATGGGAGTGAGGCAACTAAGTCGCTCACAGAAGTGTGGCTCATTTGGACTCACCACAGAGAGCCATGGAGAGAGAGATAGGGGTTGTTGGAGCTCGATGGGCCAGTTTGTTAGTCATTGCCCTGTGAAACAGTGGACCCTTGGGTCCAGCAAGCTAAAGGGGTCACTCCCAGGAGACTGGTTAGAGGCCAGACCGTAGACCAGACCCTGTGAATCTGTGACACTTGTAACAATAGTAGGTATAAACTTTAATACAGAAGTGATTATTTTTGGTAGAGTGGCCCTTTAGCACTTCACAGAAAGATGCAATTCTTCAGAATTTCTCCCACAATCTTTTTTTTTTTTAATTTATGAATGGTTGCAGGTATAACTTGCCAGTTGTAATTATCATAGTTAACAACAATGGGATATACCGTGGTTTGGATGCAGATTCCTGGAAGGAGATGTTAAAATCTGGAGAACCAACTGTTTGGTGAGTACCTCTAATCTATGCGCGCTTTTAATTAACTGAGAAGCGACCAAGAGGGTCTTTTTATTCATGGCTAGTATTTTCTGTTCTAGACTAAAAGCTGAAGTGAAAAGCTTTATGGTCTCAGATCAGTAACTAAATGGCAACAAATATACTTTTACACAATCACCATGCCCAGTTATACACAACTAAGTTCAGAGGAACTGAATTACATGTCCCACCAGAAACTTAGCGGGCCAGCATAATGACCATCTAGTCATTTAAAAGTACTAAAATTGGCATAATCCTAGTTGGTCATTCTTGCAATTTTAACTCTGCTATGAACCATAAACCTCTTTGCTTCTTTCAGTGCACCCCCTGTTTGTCTCCTGCCAAATTCTCACTATGAGCAGATGATGTCAGCATTTGGGGGTAAAGGATACTTTGTAAAAACACCAGAGGAACTGCAAAATGCCCTGAAAGCAAGCCTGGCAGAGAAGCAAGTGCCTTCCCTTATCAATGTAATGATCAACCCACAAGCTGACAGAAAGCAGCAGGTACGTGTTTTCATTTTTCTCAGGCTCTGATGGACAGACCCCCTGTATCTTCCTGACATGTGGGGAGGGTGCTGGTCTGCAGCGAGGATCTATGGAGCTACAGGGATCCACTCATGCTCAGCTCTTTGTAGTATCAGGGCCTTCGACTTCACCGTCTTCCTTCTTTACATTTTCCTAATGGGCCTTATTTATTGATGATATTGTTAGGAGTGTTGTCACAGTATCAAAAATCATTCCTCTAATCTCCTACCAAAGAAATTGAGAATAAAATTATATTTCCATAAGCAGTCTTACACCGTTCCACAAGGGCAGGAATATATTTTAGTAAATACATATTTGTATTCTACTCCACCTTCTACTTGTCTGTTTCATTTTTGTTTTTTGCTTCCAGGATTTTCACTGGCTGACTCGTTCTAATATGTAACAAAAGATGCAGTGTGTGATGATCCTAGCCAATACATCGGCTTCAACCAAACCAATCATTTTCCAGGAGTGAAACAGCTAAAGCTATATTTTATCATTATTTACATAAGATTGTAAAATCCTAGTTTTGTTTCACTTTTTAAAAAAAAAAAACACTTATACACTACTGTAATAGCAGTAATCAACAAAAGAGACCCCTAAATGTACATCAGAGTGTCCACTCAAAGGAAGTCTTCCTTTTATGGCTATGAACCAGATCATATAGAAACACTTGAATGATAAAATCATTCTTTTCTTTTTACTACAAATGTAACAGATCAGACTTGTCAATTAAATCCTTAGTCCTTCCGGGGGCTGGGAGGGTAAAGGGAATTTGTTGTTTACAAATGGAAAAAAATCTTCGCAATCATAGTCTGTCCTTTGTTTTGGGGTTGTTTTCCCCCTCTTGATCAACATCCTGCTTACCAGAAAGCTTTTTTTTATAGACCCCAAGTCTCTTACTCAGGGTTGGCACCTCAGTGAGAGGTGCTGAATATCTTCACTTCCTATTCTCACAGTCCATTGGAGTTGACAGTCCTCAGCACCTTTCAGGGTTGGTGCTCAGCCTCTACTCCAGCAAAATATCCACTAATTTCAATGGGAGTCTTGTCAGAAAAGGACTGAACCCTTAATTTCTTGCACTGTATTTTTCTGTACAGAGATGCAGACTGTGAATTGACAGTTTTGTATCCTGGAATTACTTTAGAAACTTCTAAAGTGTATTTAAAAAGATGCCAGATTTCACTGCAATACTGGATTTGTTTGTTGGATTAATTTCTGCAGCCTGCTAACTCGAACCTGCTTTACTAGCAGAAAAAGAAAACCTTAAATTACTGCCTTGTCCACCTGTTCCCACACCCACCTATCACGCTGAAATCCGTAGTGCATAAGAATTCAGAAATAAACATTCCACAATCAAGAGATTGCAAACTGTTAACATTGGGGCCAGTTGAAGGGACCCCTGCGCTTGGGGTTGGCTATGGGGGTCACCTAGGTTAAAACTGGGCTAGTGCCAGCAGGCTGAGAGGATGCACAGATTATGGCTGGGGTTAGAGTTGGGCCCAGCTAGGGGGGGCCCTCTGGGCTAGAGGTGGGGCCAGTGCCCCTAATGTCAGGGTAGGGTCTGGCTGAGTGGGCCCTGAGATAGCACCTACCCTAACCCTGCCTTGATTTAAGGGGGACTTGGGCTAGGGTTGGGGCCAGGAGCAACAGGCTGAACCAGCTCTCTAAGCTGTTATGACTCCACAGAGATCTGTGCTATGCCCTGGCCTTTAAATGGTCTCCTGGGAGTAACCCCTTACCAGTGTCTGACCCCAAGGGCCCACACTTTTCCACAAAGACAGGCTACATGGCCTCAACAACTACTGGACTGGGCCTTTGGGCTCCAGAACCCCTGTTTCTCATCATGAGCTCCTACTGTAAGTCCAACTCAGGGCTGGTCTATGCTGAAAACTTACATCAGCATAGCTTCATCTCTCAGGATGAAAAATCCACACCCTGAGAGATGTAACTTAGCTGTGCTGACCTAACCCTCCAGCGTCGACAGTGCTGGAATTCTTCCATCAACCCAGTTACTGCCGCTCAGTGCGGTGGGTTAACTACAGAAATGGGAGAACCCCTTCTGTCACAGTAGCGCTTCATGTAGACACTCACCAAAGTGGCACAAATGCAGCAGTGCTGCTGTAGCATTTTAAATGTAGACATACCCTTAGTTCAGACTTTTGCTGAGCCTTTTTCTTCTTAGGGAGTAATGCAGAAAGTATTTGGGATGGATGCAGGACAGCCTTGTCAAAACAAAGTAGCATTTATTAGTCATCTGGAATGCCACATGGAAGAGTCCCTAGGTTAGTCTGGCTAAGTTCTGCTTTAGACAGAGTTTGTATTGGTGAGAGCCATGGCACAAGATGTCATGTTCTGCTGAGATCCAACTAATATCTCTGTCCTTGTATGTCCTTGCTCTTTTCACAGCAGAACTGTAAGAGTAGTCTGTTCACACCTGAACTTCCTTTGTTTCCAGCTGTGGTCTTTTCACTTTCCTTCCTTGCACAGTTAGGAGGAGCAGTAATAGCCTGGTCCTTGGCTCTTCCATTATCGCTGCAGGATTTTCCATACATGTGCGTAGATTCCAGAAGATTCTTGATAAGCTGTCTGGTTCTAATCCAGGGAACATTCATAACACAGACCCCTTCCTTGTATCAGGGAGGAAGTAAACTTTTCATGCCATATTGGATATGGATAAATAGTGCACAGCTACAGAGGCACACATATAGTTCATAAAAATCTTTTAAAAAATTCCCACATTACCATCAGCCCCAAAGGAGGTTTGGGGCCAGCAGCGGCCCCCGCGTTAGATTTTTGGGTCATAACTAGTCAGGGACCCAGGGTTAGGGCCAGGGCCAGCAAGAGACTTGGGACTAGGTTTGGGACTGGCTGGGAGCCCTGAGCTAGGGTAGATTTGGGGTCTCCTAGGGGCGCCTTCTAGGTAGGGGCTAGCAGGGCCCCCCCGGGCAAGGGTGAGTGTTGGGGCTAGCTTAGCGTAAAGGTTGGGAATGGCCAGGGGCCCAGTATAAGTTTAGGATTGGGGCTCTCAGAGGGCCTGGGGTAGGGTTAGGGGTGGGAATGATGGGGTTATTGATAGGATTGGGGTGGGCAGGGGGCCCTGAGATGGGGTTAGAGGTACCTGGGCTAAGGTGAGGGCAGGGGCTGGAATGGGAACCTGGTTAAGATGAGGGTTGGCGGTGGCTAGGGCACCCAGGTGAGGGAGGGAGCTGGGCAGGGTCTCTTGGCTAGAATGAGGGTTAGGGCCAACTGGGGTCCCCAAACAAGGGTTGGGGTTTGGGTCATGTTGTATTAATTTAGATGGAACAAATGGGCCAAAAGTGTTAACGTAACCCAGTGCAGTTCAACATTAAACAGTGTTAAACAACGTTTGGGGTTTGTCATAAAGACCTCAGCCTGCTTAGTTGTTTGGTGGCAAACACACCATTAAATATCCTTGTAACCTTTTATTAAAGATACAGGAAAGACGGAAAACCAATTAAAGCTTTTAAAATATAAAGTACTGAATAAGGTTTTCATTTTAACAGCATCACTTGTTCCCTTATAGCTGGAGAGAGTTTTTAGAAGGAAAAGTCCCATTGTTTGACAGTCTTAGATGGGATTAGAGATGTTAATAACTGTCCTTTAGCGGAAAAGAGAAGAAGTTAGTTGAGATGAACTGGAGCTGTTGTTAAAATCCAATCCAGTTTCCTAGACGGCAGAATAAAATAACCCTGCACAAATGGGGAGAGGAAAGAATGGCAAAGAAAGAAAATGCAGCATCTGTCTCTGGTGTTGACTCTCACTTGCTACCTCACTGCTGGAGAAACACAGGCATAGCATACAATCTTATCAGCCACTCTGAGACCTGGCAAACTTGTACCAGCACCAGGCTGTTAGGGCCTCGCTTTTGGTTGTCTCTTCCTAGTCACAGCAGGGAGAGAGACAAAACCTCACATCCCAGATTGTGTTTGGGATTCAGCCAGAGCCAGTGGAGATGGTGATATCATCTGGGTTCCTCCCTGGCCCAGCCTGTTCAGGACATCTGTCAGGATCAGGATGGTGAAGGCCTGGGGTCCCAGGAGGTGGCTTGGATAGTGGCCATGATGGTGGAGCTCACTTCAGTAGCCAGTGGTTTTCCCGAAGTCTTTAAGGACCCCCAAAAGGAAGTGATGTGTGGAATAGCCCATCCCTTCAGTATTTTGCCCACCAGTTAGGGCTAGTTTCCAGCACACCAGTTTTGGCTCACTAATTTCTGGTTCCACATTTCTCTTGTTTACCAGCGTGATCTTAACACATGCCTTGAGCTATGGCCATAGGCCTTTTTGTTTACACTAGTTGTCTCCCTTTTGTACCTTTTCCCATGCACACTGGCTGTTCTAGGTTATTGTGAACATCTTATGAACTTACATTGACTTTTTACGTTCAAATTCACAATTAGGGTAAATTAGCAGTCACGAGGGGGCCTAAAGGTAGGGTTAGGTTTGGGGCTGGCTGGGGGCAAGGGTCACACTGGGGTCTCTGGGTTGGGGGTGGGGCCAGTATAGGGCCCTAGGTTGGGTTAGGTTTGGTGCCTTCTGAGACCATAGGTTGGGAATGGGGCCAACTGGGGGCCCAAGGCTGACATGGGGCCCTAGACTAGGTTTAGTGTTATGGCTGGAGGCCCCAGGCTAGGATGACATTTGGAGCCAGCTGGGGTTAGGGATGTGGCTGGCATGGGGACTGCATGCAAGCGTTAGGGATGGGGGCCCCCCAAGCTAGGGTTAGTGTTGGGGTAACCAAGGGCCCCAGTTGAGGATGGGGCCAACTGATGGCCAAGGATGAGGGCTGGGGCCAGCCAAAGTTTTGGATACCATGAAAAATAAAGTTAGAACATAAGAGAAGCCATACTGGGCCAGACCAATGGTCAATCTAGCCCAGTGTCCTCTCTACAGACAGTGGCTGGTGCTAGATGGTTCAGCTACCAACCCAAATTGCCCTGCCCCGCTCTCCCTGGGGCTCGGGCTGTCTGCCCTACAACCGGGTCCCTCCTGCTGCCTCCAATGCCTGGGGTCCTCTGGCCACCATTAGTGAAATTTTTCTGGCGAACCCCCTGTAATGTTCTGCGAACCCCCAGTGGTTTGCAAACCCCACTTTGGGAACCACTGGTCTAGAAGATACACACAACAAACAAACAGGCATTCACACAAGCTCTGACGTGCGTGTACATCTGAACATACTGATGAATCTCATCTCTACCACGTACACATTTCAAGCTGTTAGCAGATAGCGGTTTAAAGATTTGACACACTAAAATGAGAAGAAAATGAAAATCTGTATCAAAATACGTTTCAGAACACAAGGAAGTATTCAAAAGTTTTTAAAAGAACAAGAACAGGAGAAAAGGATGAAGTTGAGTGTATGCACTGCAAATGGTATGGCCCAATTATTAAATGTAAATAGTGATTGGCTAATAGTTCTAAGTCTACAACAGTAAACTGTTGATTCAAATTAAAAGTTTTATTTGGGGATTAGAGATATATTGTTTTCTTAAACTCAGAGGTGGCATTGTGTTTTGAATTCTGTTTTAGTTCTACAGCAAGCCATATTGATGAATGGAATGTAAAGCATTAATGTACTGAATATTTTTTCCCCTTGTCTTTCCATCCACCAAAATAAACCCCAATAGTTACCCCCAAAAATTAATCGTTTTTGTACTGATTTTCACCAGTTTTTGTTGTTGTGGTAATAAACACTGATAAATTCCTAGGACAAATTAAATAAAATAAAAACTGAAAACGAAGGGCCCTACACATTGAGCAGATGTTTTCAGAGAACTGTCCATGATGACTCCAAGATCTTTCTTGAGTGGTAATAGCTAATTTAGATCCCATCATTTTGTATGTACAGCTGGGATTATGTTTACCAATGTGCCTTACTTTGCATTTATCAACATTGAATTTCATCTTCCATTTTGTTGCCCAGTCACCCAGTTTTGTGAGATCCTTTTGCAGTCAAATCTGGACTTAACTATCTTTAGTAATTTTGTATCATCTGCAGACTTTTCCACGTCACCATTTACCATCTGGTCCTGGTGACTTACTACTGTTTAATATATCAATCTGTTCCAAATTCTCCTCTACTGACCTCCCAATGTGGGACAGTTCCTCATATTTGTCACCTAAAAAGAATGGCTCACTTATGGCAGTTTCCCTCACATTCTCTACAGTGAAAACCAATACAAATAATTAATTTAGCTTCTCCACAACACCATTATCTTCCTTGGGTGCCCCTGTAACACCGTGATCATCCAGTGCCCCCACTGATTGTTTGGCAGTTGTGGAATAACCAGAGAGAGCAAATAAGCAACAGTACCATCTGATTCAAAAGGGTTTGAATCGTATAGGTGACTTGTCCAGAAAATGGCCAAATTAGGAGATAAAATGGTAAATAGGCCAATCATCTAACCCTCTAATCAGGAAAAGGTTATACAATTCATCACCCTCAGGATGAGGAGGAACGTGGCATTTCTGCTGCTTTTGTATTCTGCTTCCAGAGGGCTGTTAAGATTTGGCTTTCATTGTTCAACCCAGTCAGAAGATATAAAGTACCTGTGCTGGGGCCCAGTAATGCACAGTTCTGAGCACTCTTAAATCAATCCAACAAAACACATGCTGTAGTGTTTCTGCTCAATCATCCTAGAGTGTTCAGCACCTTGCAGGGTTTAGTCCAGGGTGCAGCTATGCATACAGGCACCTTTGCTCCTATTGGCATCCTCAGCTTGCTGGCTGCGTGGTGGAGGTGGTGTTTCATAACCGTCTTTACTGTTTGTTGTAAATGATTTTGTAAGCAAACTGTTTGCTGTATAAATGGTTGTATGTGCAGAATACGTTTTTGGTCCAAGCTGTTAGCCTCGGTTCAGGGCCTTGCAGGCTTGTTTCTATTTGGATGAAAATGGAAGGTAAAAGTCAGGTATATTCTTGGCCTGATTGTGTTTAGAGAAAACCCACAGAAAAGCCGGTTCCCCTGAACACAGTAGAAACAAACAGCAGGCAGCTTCCTTGCACTGAAATCCCTAAGTCTGCCGCTCCAGCACACTCTATGCCCAAGAAGTTCTGTCTCTCTGCTTTCTCTTACAGTCACTGTCACTGGGCCAATAGCTTCCCCTCCTCCTCCTATGGTCTGGGGTCACCATGAAGGTAGCCTGCCTCAGTTCCCCCTCTTGGACTGTTCAAATAAAACTTCATCCAAGCCACCCTGTTCCAGTCACGCTCACAACTCCAATACACACAACCTACAACAAATACCCTAGCATCTGCATTCGCAATTAGGGAAACCCGACTTAACCCAGTCAAGTTTAATGCTGCTCTGGTCATGTGGCCTTGTGCCTTGGTTCATAACCCCCAATGTCTGCAGCTGTTTTTACTAGATAAAGGGCTTGACTGCTCATTCGGTTGAGCCTGAAAGAGAAGGCTTGGCACCCATTGGGCTTAATGAGGTCTGTGATGGTCTCTGAACCAGGACCAACCAGCTATTAGCACCTTTCAGTATTACACCATCTGGTATCAGTATTTTGCTACCCATTTATTTGTAACAGACTATTATGACTAGCAAGTAACAGCTATTCTAAAGCAGACCTTTGCTGTTTCTTTTGATGGCATGACTGAAGCCAGATGGACAGGGCTGAGAGAGATCCTGAGTAAAGCAGA
Organism: Mauremys reevesii; assembly: GCF_016161935.1. Lineage (NCBI taxonomy): Eukaryota > Metazoa > Chordata > Testudines > Geoemydidae > Mauremys > Mauremys reevesii. The sequence goes on along the minus strand of NC_052624.1, from coordinate 65,521,976 downwards.
CCATTTCAGCTATTTATGGCACGTATTAATATAGATGAAAATGCTTTCAGTGTCTGTTCTTTCCAGGAATCTCGTAGGCTGACTGAAATAGTGCAGAAAGAAATGAGGGGAATTAATTTAGAAGGCAATCTGCTTGCTTGAGTCAATAATCCAAGAAGTTTTCCTCTTTAATCATGGTCTCGCCTGCAAGGGCGGAGCAATATACGGAAATGTGCTCTTAAAAAAGCCACAAAATGCCAGCAGTTTGATCCAGTGTTTTAGTGCTTTCCATATGTGCCGGTCCCACTATTGAAAAACAGCAAAACAACCATACAATATTCTGGGTCAAGTTCTGCCCAGTTAAAATGGATGCAATGAAGTCTGAGTTGCAGGGATGCAATTGAAGGCAAAATTTGGCCCATCCAGTTTTTGGCCTTAAGTAGTGTGTTGAGCAGCCCCTGCAGTGTCTTGTAAGTAACAAGGACCATGAATAAGTCAAGGGAAGTTTCTAATGTGTTCATCTGTATTGGTATCTGTATCACAGCTTGGCCTGTGGTTATGAGTGTCACTTGTGCCGTCATAGACTGAAAGAAATGGAAAAGACAGCCAAGCATTTCTAACATGCTAATGAGGCCCAAAAGCTTATAGTTGGTAGCCATTGCTTCACATCTGTGTGCTGCTTCAGGCACTCACTCAACTAAGCTCCACAGTGGTTGCAGAAATGTGCAGATTCTCTTTGCCGGAATCAGCACATCTAAACTAAAACCAAAAGTTGGGCATTTCTGATTTTTGACAGATTTGCCATCAGGGTCCTTGACAGTGTCATTAAGATAATGTCCACATGCTCCCAGCATTTTATAGGCCATGACTCGGAGAGGTGCTGATTGCCAGTACTTCCACTGCTATTGATAATCTCGTCATATGAATTCTAGCTCCTCTTTGCTACTGCATTAAGGCACTGCTGTACTTTATGTAAAAAAGTATTACTATGCTGAGTAGGCCCTGGCCCAGCAGGGTGCTGAGTACCCTCTACTCACCCTGAGTTAAGTAGGATGTGAGGACGTTTAGCAGCTCACAGGATAAGGAGTAACCATGTTTTAAAGATTAATATTTTGAGCATTTACAAGATGTTTAAAGTACCACAAGTAATTGATCATATCAGGCCCAATCCTGCATCATTGAAATCAATAGGAATTTTACCATGCATCTCAGCGTGAGCAAGATCTGTCCCTTCACTCATGTTTTATTTGATCTCACTTGTTACCCAGCACATTGCTTTTATGAATAAACTCAAAAAATACATCTGAAACAGGTCAATTTAGGGGGTTTTAAACATTTTCTTCATTATATAGTTGGGAAAGTGCTGCACTGTAATTTTTCCCTCTTCAATTTGCCACAATAAATTAGCTCTAAGGTTAAGTCCTTGTCAGTCAAGTTGCTATTCAGAGGGACATTTGAAAGCCAAGTTACTGAACCCTCAAAAATAGGGGTTAATAATGGAAATGCTGACACAGCCTTAATTATAGCTCCATAATTCTGCAAGAGGAGCTTGGAAAATGCATTTGTCTAGTTTGATTAGGTTCAGCTGTTATCCTCTATTTAGAAGACAACAACAATGGCATACCGGAATGATTAGACAATGTTAAGTGCCTGGCCACAATAGTAGCAGGGTGCTGCTGGGTTTCTTAATTCCTAACAAAATAAATATTCAGTACCTCTCAGTCTACTAATGTCCTGATCCTGCACTCTTTGAAGTCAGTGGAAAATTTGCCATCGACTTCAGTGGGAGTAGTGTGAAGCCTTAAAGACCAAGTGTGGGTTGCATAACTAACAAGGAGAAGACCGTGGAAAATTCACTGTGCCAGAAAAGCCCAAACCAAGCTCCAGTGAGGCTTATGCTTACTGTCATTTCTCTTTTGTATCTCAATGCTTTCATTTACTAGAACACCTGTGAAGTTAACAAACAGTTGCAACACCCTTTCCACATCCCCCTGTTCTGTTCCTCCAGTCTGGCAGCTATGGAGGGACATTTGACTCAAACATATAGCTGTGCTCCCTGTTCCAGGATCAATCCTGCTCTTTGATAAATTTGTGTAGGCACATGTCACCGCCACAGATCACACATGATTTTCAGCTCTTTGGATAGCTCTTGTGCAATCTAAAAGCAGGAGGAACCCTTGGAAAGATAGTTGAGAGGAGCAGAGTAAACTGAAAATGATATAGTCATTTTAAAAAAGATAGTGTTAATATGGATTTTAGGCCCTGATTCAGTACTACACTTAAGCATCTGCTTAACTTTACATGAATACTTCCAGTGACGATTGCTTAAGTCCTTTGCTGACACTTGCTTAAATCCTTTGCTGGATTAGTGGTGTTCAGGCCACTCCTTTCAGCACATGCATATGCTGGCAGATGCAGAGGAGGGTGGCAAACAGCAAGCAGCATTACGGTATCCTCCACTGGGCAGAGCACTGCCTTTATGAGCCCTGTACATGGTAAAGAGGCCATTGAGCAATGGGAGAATCAGGCCTAGTGCAGCTGTATTGCCAGCATCCATAATATCCTTTGGTGCAAACAGCCATGAGGCTGGAATAAATGTGAAAGCAATGTCATTAATACTTTTCCAACTGGAATGCTCATGTAGAAGAGTTTTGTGCTTTGAGGTATTTAATTGGGTGTACTTCTTGGCAGGGGTAAATTATAAATCATTTAAATTAGCAGCCGTCACAGCCAGTTCCTGGCAGATATTCTTTGGCCTCATACCTACAGCAGCATTGCAGTGATATTAGGATAGCTGGTAAGTTTTGCACTGGGCAGCAGTGCAGAAGCCATTAGTAAGCAAGAAGATCTAAATGAAAAGGAGATGAAAGCATTACCAGAGCCGCTCTCCTCTGACCGTATATTGCCCAGAGTGGCTGTAAATATCAACAAGCGCCCGGCTCATAGCTGAGATTTATTTACATTCCCTTTCCTCTGAAAACAATGATTTGTCATTTTTGTGTGGTAGCGCCTAGAGACCTTAGCTGAGCTGGAGGGTCACATTGCACTAAGTACTGTACAAACCTGTAAATGGTAAGAGCTTGGAGTGGGAAAGAGGCGCAGTAGCAAGTCGATGAGACAAACAAGCAGGTGAGGGGAGGAGGGGTAACAACAATAATAGGGAGTTTCAGTGTGTGACTTATGACTGTAAAATTGTTCTTCATTTCAGCACCTGGTATTTGTAGGCCAGGCTTGACATGAGTAACGACATGGGTGAGGCCTTGTTTCTTGACAGACAGGATTAGGGAGGTAAATGGATCAGCAGGCTGGAAACAGACTGTACTAGCTCGGATAAGGGGGAACATCCAGGGAACCATTTACAATGGACAAGATCCCAATGGATAAGATAAGCCTAGAACGTAAGATGAAATAGAGAGTAAGTTATGCCTGGATAATGCTGTGCAGGGATTGGTCCCTACAAAGTAAGAAAGCCAATCCCAAAATGTGTAATGCCGCGTATAGTAAATGTAATGTGTACATGTATATAAAAGAAGTTGCTGTGTAACATTAGGTGTCTATGGTACATACCTTGTATTTGAATCTGATCAACTCAGCACAACGTTGCTGTATGCCAAATAAAGGAACCTGAGGGATGAAACTGGACTCAGACTGAATTCCTGAAGAACCGAGTGGAAGAAGTCTCAAAGAAACACCAAAATAGTGGTGCCATAACTCAGCTGCCGCTCATCTAGAGCAGGTAAAGTAACTTCAGTGATGAGCCCAGAGCAAACCAAGGTTCCACTTGTCTGGAGTAGGTTAAGTATGAAGATTGCTACCTAAGAATAAGGGAAATGGCATTGGAGGGATTTAAGGGTTTAAATATGAGGATGTTAGTACCACCCTGGAGAAGTGGGTTAAATCTAAGGGTGGACCCTATGGACTCCCCAGAGAAGTATTAGGGGGAGACTGGGCGAAAAAGGAACTCCAAAGAATGGTATTAGATTTAAAAAAGAAAAGAATGCTTGGCAGAGCACAGCAAAGTCTGTTGAATGTGACTGAAATTCTCAAAAAATAGGACCCATTGGCAGCCATGGAAAAAATAGTATCTAGGGGTTTTTGTATCCAAAGGCAAAGAAAGCCCAAATCAAGGCAGCAGTTTCACAAGGATTATTTCTGGTGGCTAAAATTTTTCAAACAAAACATGTCATCTTGAGGGATGGATGCAAAAAGCGTAAAGAGCAAATCAGAGTTGTAGAGGGGGGAAAAGAAACTAAATAGAAAAGTTTCCCGAAAGGGCAGGGAGAGCACAATGTCTGTTACCTATCTTCATAAATCCAAAGTAAAAACCAGCCACCTGTCAAGGACTGTATTTAGGGAGTACAGCTTTGCAGGCAAAGTGTACTAAGTTAAAAAATAAGTGCAAAAACTATAAAAGATAAGCTTAGAACCACCAAGAAAAAGTCAGTTGAGATACTTCGGGAGTCAGAGTTATGGTACCAGAACTTAGTCGCTTGTGTGAGGTCTTGGGAAGTGTCTTCTTAAAGAATGAAAAACTTAAGTGACTATTTAGGAAAAGGTATGTGTAGTTAAAAGGAGCTTTTGCACAAATTAACACAGCAGAGCTTGGAGGGGACTATAAAGGCCGGGGCAGTGCAAGTAATAAAATGTTAAAAAGTACATAAAAGTGTTTTGTTTTTAAAAGAATGCTTGGTTTAATAATCAAACCCAGTTATAGCAGATAACATGCCTAGTAAAATCCTTAATAATCAAACAAACTATGCAAAGGAGAGATCAGATGGTGACATCCACCACCACTGTGCTTTTTCCCCCTGAGATGCCTTGACAGCCATTCTGAAGGAAATGTGCCCTTCCTAATAGATGTGTCTGTAAATTACCAATTGTGCTGGCTGCTGCAAGTACAGTGACAATCTAATTTAAATTGTTTGACTATGAACAATTTAGTTAAAATCACTGATCAAAACAATAGGAGTTTCTATATGGCTTAACTGCTTCCAAATGCACTAGTAAAAATGTGACCTAAGCACAAAAAAAGTAGTAAATTATAGTGATAAATAAATAAAACAGCAGCTAAAATTGCCTGTCGAAAAAGTTAAGTATAAGAGTAAGCCTACTGACGTCTCAAATAACTAAAATACACCCATCAGCTTATTATTGCAGTTTACAAAAAAAAGTTTCAAAAGTATAAAACCATTTAAAAATAAGTTCAAAGGCTCAGCTGGCATGTCTAAGCCAAAGAAGTTAACAATTTTTATTTGATCTCTTTTAATAACCTGTTTACAGCATAGGAAGGGCCTGCAAAATTTAAAAAAAAACTATTTTAAAAACTAAAAAATGTGTAAAATGAATTGGCTTTTTAAAAAATCCACTGAAAAGCCATCCAAATCTTTCATTCAAGGTTGCAGAACTGACACAGATGCTCCTTGGGCAGCAGCCAACGTCTCCTGGCAGTCTTAACTGTGTTAGATAACCCTTTGAATGTCTCAATGCTTTTACAAAGTTTAACATTTTTTAAAGTTAAATTATAAATGTTAAACATAAATTAATAAATAAAAATAGGGACTAAACAGGCGGCCAGAAACAGGATAGTGGGAGGAGACCCAGAATCCCCTTTTCAGTAATAAAGTAACAGCTGAAAAAGCTGGAAAAAAAATATCCACAACATGTGTGCATAAGGATTACTCATAGGTAAAAGAGTTGCAGGATTGGGCCCTAGAGATGGATTGGAGCTGCAACCTCTACGTCTAGATCTGAAATTCCTCAAAGGCCAGGGAAGTCTGGATGTGGGAGGACTAGATTTGGGCCTATCTGTAGTCAGATAACCTCAGGGAAGCTTGACAATAAAATATCCTCTACCAGTTTTTACTATTTTATTTTAGGAAAGTTGAGAGCTGAGTATAGAGAGAAGAGAGAAGTTGGTAACATCTACACCTGAGGACATGGCTGCTCTGAAGTATGTGATGCCCAGGACGTGATTAATTTTCAAAGCTTGTGGCTTTCAGAAGTTATTAGGCAACAGTGCCCTGCCCTCAGGTTGCGTTCACCCAATGAGTATTCTGAAGACATAATAGCGCTATCTCGTGTTTAATTGGCTGATTGTATTGTCAGTTGATGAACAGTGTGGCTAGAGATGTGGAATAAGCCAGAACTGTCTTGTCCATATAGTTGGATTTAGCTCATCACAAAGTTAGCTGTTTTTTCTGCCTTGTCTCCAGAGACCTTGGTTTCCAAACACAACAGCAGGGAAGTGTTGAGACCATTCTTTGCTTTTTGCATTTGTTACCTTGTTTACTTCAGGAACTGGTTTTGATGGGCTATACCTGCAGGTAATATCTTCCCAAGGAAATTTTGGCTCCATCATAGAACTGTAAACACCCATATTGGTAAATGGGCCTGATTTGTGCACACTCACAAACAAAAACCAGGTTCTTGTTATTAAAAATGGCTAGCATTAATTGAATGCTAGCCATTTTTAATAACGTGAATATTCTGCAAATTTTGCAAAGAAAACTTAATTATAAATTATCTTTTCCAGCTCTGCTCTAATTCAGTGAATAGATTTTCTTCTGTACTGCTTACTTTGCAGACATAAAGGCATATTCAATTATTGCATCAATTCTCTGTCGTCTCATTTTACCCAGTCACACTGTTGAAGATCTTTCATTCTTATGAACTGAAAAGGCTTGATTGGCTTTGTTCTTTAATTAAACTTGTGATTGCACAGGGCTTTGAGATTACTGATGGTTTATTTTAGGTGCATTCATTCTCCTTTAGCCTGTAGATGAAGGAGCTGCCAGCTGAAAGTAAATGGGACTGGGAAGAAGCCTTCTCTTTAATTGAATTGTCATTAATTCTTGCACAGAAAGGACAGGTTCATAAATTCAGTTTACATGGGAGGACTGATCAATAGGGCTCCACCATCCTCTCCCTTCAAGAGTTCAGCTCTGGGCTGAAAAAAGCAATAGACAGCCACTACCTTACCGGCTCCAACAGCTGTGTTGTTTTTTGCCTGCAGTGATTAGTTGGATTTTTGACATTTACTTAGTTAATATAGCACTGAATATGGATTTTTTTGAAGTCCCAGTTTATTCCCTGAAATAAAAATATTGATATGCCCCATCATAACGGATCAAAAGACTGAAGCTTGCAGTGGTGTTAAGGGTCATGGTTGTGGAACAATTTATTTGGGCCAGATCCTGCAAACCTTGTAGTCCCCTTGGGTACCTCACATAAGTAAGGATCTGCAAGATTGGGGGTTCTGTTGTGTTTTCCTGAAGCTAATGGAATTAAAAATAGAAATACCCCTAAATCAATATGCTTTCTAATCTATGCACAGCGGTTCTGCTTTTGGAACAAATTTCAGGCAAGATATAAATATGGATCATGTAAAAAACACATCCAGTTCAGCCTCTTCTGTAACATCACTGCATGGAAAAAACTGGCTTGTAAAAATGGTTATGGGATAACTGTGGTGGCTGGGTCTATGAATCACTTTTAATATGCATTTTAGCCATACCAGTAAACATCAGCTGAAATAAGATAAAGGGGAAAGATCTCTGTTTAGCTTTCATTGCCCTTTGGGTGATAGATAGGGGGCTTAACTGTATGAATCCCCCAAACCTTGCCAAAGCATTCTATTAAGGGGCTGATCCAAAGCCCATTAAGCATGATTGGAAACTTTCCATTGACTTCTGCAGAGTTTGGATCAAGCCCAAACAGAGTGGCTGGGGGAGTGAACCATTTGACTGAGGAGCTTCACTGAATGTAATGCAGCGGCTGGGGAAAGTCTTTAGGCAAACGTAGTGCTGTTTTTTTATTAACCATTCAAATAATTTCACCATTTCATTCTCATAGGGTCTGATCCTTCTTCCACTGTAACTAAGGGGAGTTTTGCCATGAATTTCAGTAGGACTGGGACGTTAATGAAAATAAAGCAAAATCCCAGCACTTGTGCCTTGATGGAGTCCGTCTGGCTGACTTCGGCTGGGAGCTGTTAGGCAGGCTGAAGGTAGAAGCTACCTTGGAGTTTCCAATGACAACTTCAGTAATAATTAGTGATGGCCTAAGCCAGTGGTCCCCAACCTTTTTCATCTGGCAGGCGCCAGATGAAGGACTATGGCGGCAGTTGAGCATCTGCTGAAATGCCGCCGAAATACAGCAGCATTTCAGCGGCGATGCCTCTGGATGATGTCACTTGTCGGCAGCAAGCAGCGTCATCCAGCGGCGTCGCCACCGAATTTCGGCGGATGCTCGACCACCTGTCAGGACACGGGCGCGTTTAGATGCCCCCGCGGGCGCCATGGTGCCTGTGGGCACCGTGTTGGGGACCCCTGGCCTAAGCCATGAAGTAATGAAAAGGCCCATCTGTGTTTAAATGCAAACATCTCCTGTGTTCACCTTATTTATGGGGGTGGACATGTTTTCTGTAGCAGTGTTTTTTTGCCTGATTAGTTTTTGCTCTCTTTGACACATTAGAATGTCCCTTTGGCACCAGGTTTAGCTTAGGAATAGTTTACCTAGCTCAGGCAGGATAGGCTCAAACTGCTTGTTCCATAAAAGGGAAGGGGTTTGTTCACAAAACTATCGTGAGGTGAGGGGTCGTATTGTAACATTTAATTTTTAAGCAGAATTCCCCATTAAAAGAAATAGGAAGAAAACTGATGGGAAGCATTGAAAGTGTTAACTGTAGGTTGCAGCGAGGCCTGGTCTACACTTAAAAATTAGATTGACCTAGCTACAGTTGCTCACGGCTGTGAAAAATTTCACACTTAGAGTGCTGTAGTTAGGTCAACCTAACCCCCAGGGTAGATATAGCTAGGTCAACAGACATTTTTCCCCCTCAACCTAATTACTACCTCTTGGAGAGGTGGATTAACTCCATAGACGGAAAACCCCCTTCCATCAATGTAGGAAGCATCTGCGCTATGGCCCTACAGTGGCACAGCTATAGCTGTAGTGTAGACGTGGCCTCACTTGCTGTATTACTTCTGAGCTATGCTACCTTCAATAAAGTAGTTGCCTCTGTTGGCACCGTGTGCTCCCTGTTCAGCCTACATTGCAGTGGGTCAGACGACATGATATGGCCTATTAATAAAAATGTTTGCAAGGTTTTTTAAAAATATGTATATTTATTTATTATTTTTATTATTAAACATTTCCTCTGCAGGGTCCTATTAGAAGGATTCTTCTGCAGAATCAGGATTTTAAATGATAAACTCCTTAGGTATGTCTACACTGCAAAATGACGGTACAATTGTAGCATGGGTAGTCATGCCCATGTTAGATTTAATCTACAGGTAACAATAGCAGCGTAGATGTGGTGGTAGGGGCTTCAGCACTGGCTAGAAACCACAGTACATAACCAGGGACCTGGAGGGCTTGTACTCTGGTTGTTAGCCCATGCTGAAGACTGTGCTACCACATCTACACTGCTATTGTTACCCATGTTAGCTAGATTAGATTAGCCAGCCTGTGCTACAATCGCACTTTCACTTTGCCATGTAGATGTATCCCTTCTGGCAGGAACCATGTCTTCTCCTATGACCTGCATGGTGCTGAGAAAGTTAACATAATTAACTAACACACAATAATATCAGCCAAAGTTGAAATGGTCCGGTCCAAAATTAGTGTAATGCAAAAACTGAACAAACTGCAAAATGGTTATAAGTAAACTAGACTTAAACAAATACATTTTTAGTCATGTAAAGTGTTACAATAGAGGAAAGCAATTTTAAAAAATATTATTGTCTTGAGAGTCCCTCTCTCTGAGAAGAGACATAATTGTGACTTAATAATAATCATAGTAAGAGAAGACCTATGTTATTGTTTCTTCTGATCACAGTTTTTAATTCCAAAATTTCATTTAGAAGTGACATCTCTGTCATGGGGATACTAATGCTATTTTTCACCAACAAAGATTACTCTTCTGTAGAAAACACTGAAAGATTCTCAGTAAAGGTGAAAGCTTCATAAGACGAGCAATCACAAGACTGCCCCCATATTGTCAAGTTATCTTGACAATATGAGTTTCTTTGCACAGCTCTGTTAATAGGAGTAGATATGAGACCTTTAAAAACTAAGTTCCTATGTGGATAGTAAAGATCGGTGTAAGTTTTCACAAGAGTGAGGATTTGTTTCCATTTCCTTGGTCACATCATTTCCCTTCCTGTTCTGGTGTGCAGTATGCTGTCAGCCACATGTCACCCCCAGAGCTGTTTGCATTTTAGTGGCACTATACAAGTACCCATTTGTTGTTTCATCCACATGTTGCATCTTGTCAGTTACCAGGGCTGTTAGCTCTTTTGGGAAGGGCTTGTTGTTTTCACTATATGTTTATACAATGCAAGGCACAATTGTTGATACTGTCATTTTTATTTAAATACTTACAGATAATAAGAATACTGCTGAATAGTTTGGGACGTGCTTTTGGGATCCGTCAGGCTGAAATGCACTATCTAAATAAATGCTAAGCAGTATGAGTTCTACAGAGATGTTAGGTCATTATGTACATGCCTTAATACATGATTGATTTTCAGCCATCAATCCGGGAGTTTCTCTATCTTGATGTCTGTGTCTGGTTGTCGGTAATGAGGGTGCTATTTATGGTTCAGTTTACAATTTCTCCCTTTCTTTCTCCTTGTTATTATCATCCAAAATGCCTTTTGGTTTCTGCTAATAAAAACAGAATCCCCAACACCATGGTTTTAATAGCTAATATGCCTGGTGGGGGCATCTGATCCACTGCTTGAGTTAAATATAACCCGGTCTAGTGTAAGGAGAAGATTTAATGGGAAATGGTTGGCATTCTTTCTTCCTAAAGGCACAGAGAGACAGAAGGAGAGCGAGCGAGAGAGAGAGACATACAAACACACACTCACAGACACACACAGAAAGGGGAAGAGAGAGCAAGCAAGACAGACATAGACAGGGAAGACAGTGTAGAGAGAGAGAGAGATCCCCAAAGCAGACCTGCATCTCTAAGTTGGAATTTTACAGAGAGGAGCCAGCATGGTCGTCCTCAGTTTAATAGCTTTGGGATTTTATCTTCAGCTTTTTTTCTGCTTTGTTCTGTCTCACACTTCATTCATCGACAGCGTCTTCCCCGTTTCCTCAGGTAAATGATGATGTTGCTTTAAGTCTTTTTGTTTCTTTTATTGACTGGTTCTTTCCTATCCAGCCCAACTTTCACATACGCTAGCAATTGAGGGGGTGGGAGGAACAGTACTTGATTGCACATGTAGCAGTTCCCAGAATAGGTGGCTGGTAATTTTTCACTGCAAACCTATTTTGCCACACACCATGGGTTTTTTTTTTTAATTGTTATTATTGCTTTCCTTGTTCATAATAATAGACCAGAGCATCAGCTGATGTAAATCAATGTGGCTCCATTGACTTCTATGGTGCTACACCAATTTACACCAGGTGGGGATCCAGCCCAATGAGTATATTAGTTGCATGTCTGCATGTTTCTTTCTATTTTGGATGAGCTTAGGTAGATTAGTGCAAGGGAAAGAAAATGAGTCCTGATGTATAGCTGCTTCTATAAATATATCCCTGACCTCCTCCAATGCTGCTGGACTCCAACTGGATGTTAGCAGAATAAACATCATCTGGCTCTGGCTATGACACTAACAAATACTCAGATGACTTTCATAGCAAACAAGAGCCCACTGCATGGAAAAACCCTGACAGGCAAAAGGCAAAACAGATTAATTGTCAGCTGAGCCAGGGCACTGGAAATCCCATTTAATAGGTTTTACAGTTATAATCAGCAAGGCTTTCCTTTGCCCACTAGAAGGTGAGGGGAAAGTTGAGGAGAACTATGATTATGGCTCTTCTTTGAGTTGCTTTAGTTTCATCTTTATATGGCAAGTGTCTATCTTTTTTCTCTCTTTCCCGCTATAATGAATGCGTGAAAAGAGATGACCCCCTACTAAAAGATTGGATTCAGCCAGCCCTAAATTTGGGTCTTTTAAAACCAGATCCCAGTTTTGCAGCTTGAGCTCGGCTGGATTCCAAGATTCCATCTCTGTTCCTAACACAATGAAAATTACCAAAAAGGTGCATATTTAAAAACTGCAGATAAAATCACTGTTGAAGCTACACTGTCTCCTATTTATTTTAAATCTCACTGGTGCAATAAAAGAACAGATAGAGTATAATCAAAACATTTAAGAGGGAACAGGGACTAAGAAGGAAGTGCATGGTGATAGACTTCTTAACCATGCAATATTAACTGCCTGGGTGATTTCCTTTAGGTTTTTTTATTCTTTAAAAATCTGCTGTTAGTTTCAATAAGAAACTAATTGCATTTGCTTGAGGCAGGCGCTGTACAAGCTTCTTCTCACAGCTCTGTCAATATCCATGCACTTAAGTCTTGATCTGTTTGGATATTCCACATGGAAATCTCTCCTTAGCAGGAACTGCTGGTCAGAGATGGGAGTTGGTGAGATTTGAACAAATGTCCGTTAGGCATCAGACTAAAACTACTGCATTCATTTTTTCACTTGGGATCCAATTTCTTTCTTTCTTTGTTTTTGTCAGCCAGATTTAAATGCAGAACTATCCACGGCACCCATTTAGCTCCTATGGTTTGAACTTCTCATTCATAAGAACATATAATCATTCATGGATTAATATTTTGCTGACAACAAATATAATGGAGGGAACCCTTTGGGAAAGTCCTGTAGCACTTGATAGGGATAGAACCAATAAGATTTTATAGAAATATAACTGGCTTCTATGACAGTTTACTCTTAAAAGCTGTAACATTTAAAAGAGAATTTATATTCTTTGTGTAGTTTGTTTTATTTTTTAAAAAAAATCCTATAGAATTCTGTAGGGAGGCAAATAATTGTCCATTAAATTCTATGGGATGGTTCATAAACCTATAGAAATCTTATTTCTATTCAATTGTGTATGATTTTTGCATAAGGAAAATATTAATGTTGAGCTACTTTTTATATCATAAAGCCCCCTATTTGTATCTTATCTATGCCAAATCATATTGGATTGTTATTTAGTATACATGTTATTAGCCCTGAGAAATTATTTTGTTTATCTAAATGCTTAAAATCTCTCTTGATACACTAAATTTTAATAAAAAGAATGAGAAGTTCAGGTCATAGTCCTGGCCTTTCTCATTAAATTATTTTCATTAATGCAACACATTTTTTTCTGCTAGAAAGGCAGCTTAAACAGCTGGTTAACAAACCAACCAACCAGGTGAGGTGGGTTTAACTTCTCTGTTGGAAAGGCCTGTTGGAGAGGCCAGGGGGTAGGAAAACCTCATAGCATTTTCCTCACATTGTTCCATTGGTGCAGGAGGGGTGAGTTTGTGCCAGCGATGGGGATACTGAAACTGCTGAGTCTGTAAAACTGGAACTGCGTGAAGTCTGAGATGGAAAATCAGCATTCACAAGAAAATTCAGAGTCAAAAGTGCTATTCACCTATTTTATGTAAACATTGCCACCCATATAGGGCTGAGCCCTGGCCATGGAGCATATGGCTATAGGAATAAGTGGGAACAGCATATAGCACTTGAGAGTGACAGACTAATCTACCAGCCCATACATGATGTCCTAAAAGGAGCATGGTCAGCGCCCTGTAGCCCTGAAACTGGCCAGCTGTCAACAGAGAGTACTGGCTGTTCACAGGTGGAGACAGACTTTGCTCCTAGGAGTTCAGAGGAGCAGCAAAATATTTTCCATGGTGCATCCCCTCTGGCTTGCCTATGAGGAATCCTGGCCAACAGGATTCCCAAAGCAGAGGCTATATCAGGCAGTGTCTCTGCTCCCCTTCCCTGCACCAACCAGCCCGGGTCTTCTAGTACAGATATCAGAAAAGGGTGTGTTCTGTTCCCTACATTTAAATGGAATATAGGGGCCCAGTGATGTTAGCATAACCTAGTCACTATTCAGCATCAAACAGCGTTAAACGAGGTTCAGGGTTTGGCATACAGAGACCTCAGCCTGCTTAGTGCCAAGGCAAACGCACCATTAAACATCCCTTTAACCTTTTATTAAAGATACAGAAAAGAAGGAGAAACAGTTAAAGCATTTGACATGTAAAGTATTAAATACGGCTTTCAACCATAGCCCTTGTTCACTTTCCCTTTAGCTGGAAAGAGTTTTTGAAGGAAAAATCCCTTGTTTGACAGTCTCTGAGATGGTACCAAAGCTGGTAATAAATTTGGGGGAAAGAGAAGCAGTTAGCTGAGATGGGCTGGAGCTGTTGCTGTAGTTAAAAGTCTAACCCCATTTCATCCTAGTTGGTGTTTGGGATTCAGCTGGACCCAGTAGAAGTGGCAATGTCATCTGGGACCTCTCTCTGGCCAGGTCTGGTCAGGACATTTCTCAGGAGCAGGCCTGATGGTGCAGGTGATGGTGAGCATGGCAGTCATGATGGTGAAGCTCGCTCCAGTAGCCATTTTTTCTCCCCTAAGTCTTTCTTTAAGGACCCACAAAGGAAGTGATGGATGGAATAGCCCATCCCCTCATTATTTTGTCCACCAATTAGGCCTAGTTTCCAACATACCAAGTTTGGCTCACTGATTTCTGGTTCCACACTTCTCTTGTTTCCCAGACATGATCTTAACACAAAGTCCTTGAGTGATGTCTGTAGGCCTTTTTGTATGGATTAGTTCAGTCTTTCTGTCTCTTTTTCATACCTTTCCCATCAATATTGGTTGTTACAGGTTATTGTGACATCTTATGAACTTGCACTCACTTTTTACAGTTGAAGTCACAATTCGGGTAAATTTGTAGGCCCAATTATCACAACAGATCCAAATGTCACATCTTGGGCCAATCTCTAATGTCAATGATTGCAAGGTACAAAATTGCAATTTTATTTCCAGTGAACCTTTGCTCGGGGTGAATGAAGTTGGTCTGTTTTTAAAAACTGACATTATTAATACGGTAGCACATGAAGGTCCTCACCAAGGATCCAGACTTCACTGTGTAGGCACTGTACACCTAAATAATTACAAGATAGTTCCTATCCCAGTGAGATTACAAAAATAATCCCACTGTAATACATTGGAACTCTCCATGGCAACCCTCACAACTGTTTTACTGGGTATGAAATATTTCATATAAACCTCATCATGCCCTCTTTCAATAAGCCCTTGCAATAACTACAAATATTTGCTTAATACTGTGTAAAAAAAGCTCCTAATGGATGATGTAGTCAGAATTCCTCCAAATAATGGTTTAAAAACTCTCTGGGTGAAATCCTGGCCTTACTGAAGTCACTGGCAAAACTCACATTGACTTCAATAGGGTCAGGATTTCATCCTTAATTTAAAAAAAAAATTATTTATAAGATCATTGAATTGTATGCTGAAAACAAAGGGGCTGATCCACAACCTTAAAGGAAAGCGAACGTCTAGGAATAAGGGTGGGGAATGCAGGGGTGGTTTGGGTTTCACAAGCCTGTTTTGGATGTCACATAATTTCTATCCTTATTTTAAACTAGAGGTGGCCCATAGAGGCTGGGGTTTGGAGATCTGAGTTTCCTTTTAATCTAAAAATTCAGTGGGGAAAGTTCAGCTAAAAGATCCTGGTGATGACCTTACTCTAGTTAATTTTCCCTTGGAAAAACAGTGATTTAAATTAATTTAAAATATGCTTCCAAGTAGATGGATGTTTGTACTACCCAGTCATTACATGTTCTTTATTGGAAGTAATTCTACTCCTGCATCTAGGCTTAATTGGGAAAAAAAATACAAATGCATTTATCCATTGGACCAGAACTCACATTTTCCCAGAGTCAAATGTAACTTTAAGTTAAGCATTTTCAAATTCCGCTCTAAATCTCCAAGTGACCATTTTCAAGTGGGGTGCTAAGTTAGGCCCTGATCTTGCAAGAAGCTCTGTAAAGGCAGATACCTTTGAAGTCAAAATAACCCTGAGCAAGGGGTAGGGGCCCATCCACACAAAGGTCAGTGCAGGACTGGGGCCTTAATGGAGGAAATTGGTCTCCCATTCCCTAACATAGGATCAGATTGTGAACCCCTTACTCACACTGGTGAGCAGTTGTTTACCCATGTGTTGGTAATTGCTTGCTAAAGGGTCCAACAGTAGGAAAAAGTTTATCAATGGGAAACGAAATAACAAGAAGAGATTGCTCTGACTATATCTGCATTTGAGACAATAATCTTCTAATGGAAAAGCAAAGTTCTGTATTTGACAGTAGAAATCTCACAGCTGGGGAGAAAGGGGAAACCGAACATTTCACAATCTGAATTCCCAAATAGTGTAATGATCTTGCACTTTCCCATTGCATTCAGTCACTATAAGCCTGCATCTAGGGTGACCAGATAGCAAGTATGAAAAACTGGAACAGAGACGGGGGGAGGGGTAATAGGCGCGTATATAAGAAAAATTCCCAAATATCGGGCTGTCCCTATAAAATTGGGACATCTGGTCACCCTACCTCCATTCCAAGCTAACTATCTGTATCTGGCAACAAGAGGTTTCAACACCAGCCTTGCAAAGTATAAAACTAATCATTTAATAGTGAGCCCATTCTTGAGTGATGAGTCTTTCCTATAGTTGTAAAAATACATCTGGCTATCTTCCAGATACGTTTGAAAACTTGTGGCCTTTTATTTATGTCCTCACATATCTTTCCATGGCAACAGGTCACAAATAAAGAGGTTATCAGGTCACGAGGTGGTAACTAGGAAGCGGAGATAAACAACATAGGAAAAAACATTCTTGATTATGCGAAATATTTTGGGAAGGAATGACAACTTGGATCAATCTTTAAAAAAGAAAGATGGAGATTAAAAAGGAAAACCCTCTCCCCTTTCCACCCTGCTGCCCCACAGATCCCCACCAACCTGGTGCAAGAGTGCATCGCAGTTCCTAGAAGTACTGGAAATGTCATGTCAGCACCATCCTGTTTTCCTGGTGCTGAAACATCATTTCTAGAGGAAATGCTTCAGGGAATAATATTACAGTATGCTCAGACATGAGACCATGGTTCCACATGGCAATAAAACCATGGGGGGAAGAGAGCAGGTTATTAAACCCTACTGGAGGCAACAGGGCTATTTAATATTGTCAGAGGATCCTGTAGCAGCGCCTTCTAAAGATATAGTTTGGCTGAGTTGTTTTATCATTATTTTCCAAAGTTTTATTCTGTTTAAGTCCTTGCCCTGCGCCCATCACCATGGCATCTGAGTGACTCTGTTGTACAATAGAGGAATGAAGTAAATCTATTAATGAATTCTAAGCACAAATTTCACACTCATTTTTAGTAGGGTTAAGGGTTATAAGAACCACAGTGAAGCAAACCTCCTTCCAGGTTCAGATCAATTAAAGATCCTTATTATTATTGTTTGTTTATCGTTCGTGTTACCATAGCCACTAGGAGCCCCAGTCATGGACAAGAACCCCATTGTGCTAGGCATTGTAAAACAAAAAGACAGTTCCTGCCCCAAGGAGCTTACACACTAAGTCCTCCTTCCCTCTCCTAGGGACCCAGCCTGAAGGTTCCTGAGGATTGTATCGCGAGAAAGGAAGCCACGTAGAATACTGGAGAGTCACAAAGTGGGAGGGGAAGAGGAGGAGACAAAATATTTGGATGGTTACTCTGACCAAAACCTCCCTTTATGTCCAACAGAAATTTGTAGTATGATTTAATTTTCTTCTGTGGGCTTCTAAGAATATTGGCCTCTAAAATGAACATGGTAGATTATGCTGATTTAAAGGGATACAAAAAGATTATAAAATGCAGTGTTATTGATGTTATTGCTACCATTATTTTTGCTTGCTCCGAGTTACAGTGATGACAAACGAATGCTTTTAGATGATGTATTTTTCAGTAAAAAGGAACAAAGTGTTATGCTGGGGGTTGGTTGAAACCTCATTGAAACTGGTGAGTGTAACAGTTACCCTTAATTCAGGATAAATGTAAAAAACAATTAAGCTTCTTTATGGACTAGATAGCTAAACAATAGGAGCCACCACCCAAAACACAGACCACGTGCCAGGTTGGTCTGAAACTGAGCTATGTGGGCAGAAAGTTTTGCTAGAGGTTTAGTGTAAATTTAGGGGACTGGGCATTGTTTGAGGGAACTGCATATGTGTGGAAAGAGGCAGCAGAAACACCACAGAAGCAGACAGAAGGTGGCACAGAAGCACCAGAAACAACCAGAGAAGTGCTTGAGAGAGCTTTTGGGCAGCATGCTGGCTAGAAAAAGGCTTGGAGCTATGAGCAAAGAAACTGCCTCCTGCTGTTTGATTGTTCAGGGAAACAGGACTGTGTCCATTCTTTAGAAATGAACAGGATTGCGTCAAAGAAATAGCTGAGTCTATCTCAGTTTCTTCCTCCAGCTGCAAACAACCTGCAAGAATGTTGACTAACCACTCAGGTCAAAAGGGGTAACAATAATATATCCTCTTCCCCCTTACCTTTGCTTTGTTCTTTAGACTACAAAGTGTTTTTTTCTGCCAGTAAAAATCGGCAGTAGCTAAAGACTACTGAACACAAAAGGGAACATATTTAAAGAGGTACATCCATGATAGGAGAGAATTAAGGCATAAACTCAGTTCCCATTGTGTTTCATAAATTCATGCCATATTTGCTGATTAGCAGATATATTTTATTTAAATAAGGAATTTTCTCTCCCAGCATCTCTTCTCTTGCTGGATGAAACAGTGAAGATATAATTCTGAATTTCCACAGTAATCACACAGTAACAATTTGTGACCTCGCAAACAAAGGAATAGAAGATGAAACTGGTTGGTGAAGGAGAAAACTCCTGTTCAAACATCTCATGAAAATAATAGCCATGGGACCTAATGGCCAAGTGAGCTGCATTGATATAAATGTTCCCTTTCTATGGGCTTTAAAATGCCACCTCTCTTGTAGAAAGGAGATTTCTTTTCTTTTCTTTTTTTTTAACAGAAATTCAATGTTGTTTAATACTATTCAACCTGCAGGGAGGGAAAGTTCCCTTGTCTATTTATCTTCATCACCATAACATCTAAACATCTCATAACCTTGAATTCATTTAGCCTCACAACATCCTTGTGAGTAAGGAAGTATTCTTATCCCCAGTTTTCAGATCGGGAGTTGTGATCTAGACAGGCAAGGTGACTTGCCAATGGTCAGACAGGAAGCCTGTGGCAAAGTGGGAATGGAACCCGGTCTCTGGGCCACGACCTCAGCGATAAGGCACAACCTCAGCGATAAGGCACTCTTTCCTCAGATGGAAATATTTAGAGCAGATGGAATATTTAGATATATGAAGTATTCATAGAACTACTATATAAAAAAGGCATTGTGGGTGTCCCCCCACATGCCCTTTACCAAAGCAAGATTGTTGCCAATGGTGTATATTTCTTATGCAAATACTATACTGAACTCTTTTTTAAACATGAAAATTGTGACCAAACCTTGAGGACATAAGTTTTATCCTTTGTCTCAAAGGGAAAAACCAGCTTGGTCATATTTGTCTATCCATCCTGGCAAGAGGGTTGTTTAGATGACCTGAATAAATCTTTTCCATCTCTAACTTCTACAGTTCTCTGAATAATGCTTTCCTTTAGTTCAGACTTAATTACCACACAATTTACTCCCAGGCATGGGTGTGAAATAATGTTGCCTTCGTCCAAGCATTTTTAGCTGTACCACATACAGACCCCTGCCCTTTCTTCTCTAGATACAGAGGAATAAATTACAGGCAGTTGTGGTATAGTGCAATGCCTAACTAACAATCACAGAGCTATCAGTACTGCAGGTTGTGAGAGCTCCTTTCCTCTCTTAGTGCCACCGGGTCCAGCTCTCTGATTAGGAGATAGAGACACACATCATTCTCCAAGGGTATTTGCAATGTGGTGTCTCCATTTGGGGGAAGAGGGGGCACGAATGCCCCCACCCACCCACAGCTTTTTGCACTAGTTGAAAGTTTCATAGCTGTGGGACTGGGGAGGCATAGCCCAACCACTTTTAAGCAGTGGTCTTGTAGTAAATCAGTATTGCTGTTGCTGGAGCAGTCCAAAACCTTGCTCCGGCTGAGTGGTCCCAACATCACTGAAATTTGACACAGATACCCATACAGATGGAGGTGGGGGTTGAGCCAAATTTCAGTGACTGGCATTCAAGCACTGCAACCAAGCACATCGGGTCTCAGTGGCACTCAAATTTGACTTTGCTGCTTGTCTATCCAGACAGAGGGGCGGCCGACCAAGTGGGTCACAACCTGAGCATGGGGAGTCTGTTCCTGTGTGGTACAGTGCAGGGGAGTCGGCCAAAAACTCGACATCTGGCGGTACCGTCTCATGCACTGTTTGGGCGAGAGAGGGGAGACTCCCTGGCCAAAGGAGACCCAGGGAGAGGGGACTGGAGTGTGATCCCTGCTGGGAGAATGTGGGACTGGAATTCTTTGAGTTGGAACCACTATCAACCAGTACTTACTGTAGGCTGTTGTGTGTATTTTTCCTGATACTCTTGAGAGAACAGGGAGAACTTTCCATTCAAAATTCTCAGCTACTAGTCCCCTACCAACTCAGTCTGTAACAACAGATGGATCAGGTCCATCATGGATTAAAAAAAAACCAAAAAAACCAAACAACATGCATTGGAAATTGTAACAGCGAAAACAGAAAATACAAATATTGTTAAATACTAAATGGCTGACATTGTTTCTAAAGAGCTCCTGCAAGCTAGTGCTAGCAATGTACTGTGTAGTATTCATATAGTACAGAAAGACCCAATTCACAGGTCAGTACAGGTCAGTCTAAGCTTCCTCAGCAAGTATGTTGCATCATTTTAGGGCTTATCTACACTACAGATGCTCTGCCAGTATAGCTAATACTAGTATAGCTGTGCTGGCAGAGCCTCCAGTGCAGATGCAGCATATGCTGACTGAAGTTTTTCTGTGGGCAGAACTGCACACTGGAGGTTTTGCCAACATTGCTGTATAGCCTACAGGTGGGTGATTTTTTTCCCTAACTCTCCTAACCGCCATAGCTATGCCAGCATAACTTTGTAGTGCAGACTAAGCCTCTCCCAACACTTACCAATGTGCCCCCTCTTACACATCACTTGTGATTTTGGCCCATTAGTCTTAGGGAGCCTAAAATTGTATAATTCCATGTGAATGACCTGGAAAAGGAGGGAGCATCAGGAAAAGCAGCTACTTGAAGGATGTAAGAAGGTTTAAGTTAAAGTAGGTCACTCCCTTCTTGTGCTGTCTTCCAGCTCCTCAGCACCAGCATAGACCAATTTGCATCCACTTAATTCCACCTATTGAAGTCTTATTTACACCCCCATGTAGGTCACCTCTGAATTTAACATGATGTATATTTTAGGACTTCTGCTCCCTTTTGTAAGGTTTCAAATACAAACTCCTTTGATTTTAGTCAAACTGAACTGGTGTCTGACTGTTATCTGGGGCAGCTCCTGGCAGGTGCACTCGGCGGGAACTGAACTCTGGTCTCAGAAGAGGAATCTAAAGGTAATTTTGTTTGTGTAGCAGGTCACAAGCACAGAGAAGGCAGTGAGCTCTCTTTGTAGCAGTGCCACAACAAATTGTGAGCACGTGGGCTGCCGTTGGGGTGCAGCTGGTGATGTTATCTCAGGCTCGAGTTAAGCAGGAAGCCCACAATTCCCTGCCGGCATTAATGCTGCTTTGCTTGACAGTGATCAGCAGCAGGAGGTGCATGAATCCCCTTTTCTGGTGAGTCCACATCCTGCTCTTGCGCTGCTCCCTACTAACCAGGAGCTACCCCCTACATGTGAGTAAGCCCACTGGGATCAAACTTGGAAGAGAAAGAAATATGTAGAGGCACCAGTGCCAACTTGCAGCTTCTTACAGTGTTGTAACAGGAGCAATTTTACTAACCCACTAAGGCCCTCTCTCTGTGGGCAGGAGAGGAGTGGGGAAGAGCTTTAATCATGGTTGTTGGGGAGGGAAAGAAAACAAACTCAAGCTGGAACCACACTTCTCTTTTTCTTCAGGGAGATACCACCACCCTTCCCCCTCCTCCCAGGGATCATTTCCCCTCACCCAAGAGAGGCCAAGGCAGATGAGCCTTGGGTGAATGAGAGAGTAATGGTCAGAAGGGCGTGGAAGGGTGCTGAGAAGATGGAGAGGGAGGAGTGGTAGGGGTGTTGGGACAGGAGAGGTTGGGGCCATGGCCCTCCCACTTTTAACTGACTGTGAGGGTGAGTGATATGGGGAAGGGGTGGAGAAGAGTGAGCGAGGGGGGCAGGGTCTTGGGGGAAAGAGGTGGCGCGAGAGTGGGGGAAGGGGCGAGTGTGAGGGCAAGTCTTGGAGGGGGAAGGAATGGTGCAGGGCAAGGTTTTGGGGGAAGGGACAGTGCTAGAGTGGGGCCTCGGAGAGAAGGGGCAGTGGGGGGGCAAGTATTGGGGGAATGGGCTGTGGGGGGCAGAGTCTCAGGGGGCAGCACAGCATGGGGGGGTGGAGCCCCAGTTTGGACGCCTGTGCCCTCTCCCACATTTTTAGGGTGCTTCCGACACTCCTGATGAGTGGGGGGCACCTGTGATGGAGTGTCAGTGACTAGAGGCCTCTCTCCGCCTGGCAGAGTGTGTCAGTCAGAATTTGGGCAAGCCATCAGGGAGGCAGTGGAGAAAGGCTTGGCAGCGGGGAGCTGCTGGAGCCTTTCCCTCTGTCCCCTACCTGGCGAAGCCTTTCCCTGTACTGGGGAGAGGCTCCAGCAGGGTGCTGTGGTGGGAGAAGAAGACTCCAGCCGTGGGGAGGCAGCAGGACACTACACTGCTAAAAATAGCAGTGTAGACATGGGAGGTACCATTTGGGCAAGTAGACAGCTGTGTAGGGTACATTCCCGAGCACATAGCCGCAGGGTTCAGGTGTGTCTTTACTCACCTAAGCAGTGTCTCAGTGTCTACACTGCTATTTATACCCTTACCGAGGGATAGGTAGTGTACATACTCTTCATGCTGCTGAAAGGAATGTACAGTATAGACATATCCAGTGTGTGTGTGTGCATAGGTGCCAACTTCCCGTCTGCCCTGTGGGTGCTCAATCTCTGCCCCCCCCACAGCCCCGCCCTGCACCGCTCTCACCCTGCCCCAATTCCACTCCTTTCCCCAAAGTCCCAGCCCCACCCCACCTTTTCCCACCCCAGCCCTGCCCCCTCCCTGCCTCCATTGCACCCCCTTCCCCCAGGTCCCCAACCCTGCCCTGCCTCTTCTCCACCTCCTCCCCTGAGTGTGCTGCATCCCCGCTCCTCCCCCACCCTCCTGGAAAGTCCTAAGCTCTGCCAAACAGCTGTTAGGCGGCATGGGGGTGGGAAGTGCTGGGAGAAAGGGGGAGGAGCAGGGATGTGACACGCTCGGGAGGGGGGAGGAGGCAAGGCGGGGGGAGCCTGGCTGATGATGGGTGCAGAGCACCCGCTAATTTTTCTCCATGGGCGCTTCTGCCCCGCAGCACACACAGAGTCAGCGCTTGTGTGCGTGTGTGTGTGTGTGTGCGCGCGTGTGTGTGCGTGTACGCATGTACATACGGGAGGGTGTCGCCATATACAGAGAGGGCTGATTGACCTAAAGAAGCCATGGATTCCATTTCAGTTTTCTTCAAACAGAGGAATCGATTTCTAATGATAAAGTTTCAGAAATACCGGTTTATGCACTACATTGATATGGGTTTTATTTTCTGTAAGAGCCAGGGAGACAAAATTATCCCTGCTGTGACTCTATTGAAGTCAGTGGAGACACACCAGGAATGAAATTGGAATTCAAATTAGTCTCAGAAAGCTTTTTGAGAGTATAGCAGCACCTGGATTCACATGGAGATTGCCTGGGGTGGTTTGAACATACTGGGAGAATAACATGAAAGTCAGGTGTTTTGACCCCTCTTGCTCTTGCAATTGCAGAAGCACAGTGCTGGTGTTCCACTGTGTTATTGTTACCAATCTCACAGATAAAATACGATGGGATTGTACAATATGGCACTGCATACAGAGCTCTTGTGGGGCTGATACAGCAGCCTTAATGCATTGGCCGTTAGAATTGCAGGCTTTAGCAGGGATTGTGTTGAGTATTGGTTTTAACAATCACACTCTCTCTGTAACTTTGTATTGTGATGTCAAGCTGCTGAGTTTTAGAGCCTGGTTTATAAAGCAATTTAAACAGGGAATGGTGATTCATGGTGGTTCTAGTCCTGATTTTGTAACTGATTCATTTTGTGATTTGAGGGCAAATTGTTTAGCTTCTCTGTACCTCAGTTTCCCATTCAGTAAACTGAGGATAATAGTTACCTACGTGTGTGACTTCATTCATCAATGTCTGTTAAGTGCCTACAGCTCTTCAGATGAAGGGTGTTATTGTGAACCTAAAAAGATGGGTGCTGCACATCCATGGTCAGAGTTGTTCCATGCCTTCAACTTTGCTTGGAGTTTCATGTACACATGAACTCTGGGCCAACCCATGCAAACACTCTCTTCCCTTTAGTCCCTCATCTCAGAGTCTTCCTTACACATGGAATCTGAGGGGACAGCATACAACACTTCTCTCTCCGACATACAGCTCTGATGTCTTTGAATGTACATGATCTTTCCTTCCCTGGGCAATTTAGCAGGCACTGGGTAGTTTCTCCTTCCATTTCCGGTCTCCCTAAGGCTAGGATTGGGGGGGCTGGCGTAGGGAGTGTTGCCCAACTCTTACCCTGTAGAAGTTGCTACCACTGGCTAACAGAAATAGCCCAAAATCATTTCTATCTGATGGTTGTTTGATAGTCTGTGCAAACGCACTGTTGGTTAACCACCAGTTCCCAGCAAATGCAAGTCTACCTCAAGTGACTGATGAACACAATTGGCAGCCCTTGGAACTCTTGGCAGTTCTGAGCTAAGTAGTGAATGGGACTAGAGCAGTGGTTCTCAACCTATTGTCAGTGTGGGCTGCATATGCAGCTCTCCATGTGTTAGTGGGCCACATCCACACAATATATATATACTACTTGTATGGCCCTGCCCTGAGGATGTCAGATGGGCTGCAGCTGTGTGCTGATTGGGCCGCAAATGGCCTGCAGGTTGAGAACCACTGGACTAGAGAGACAAATTCTGTACTCCAAAAGGTGGGG
Organism: Mauremys reevesii; assembly: GCF_016161935.1. NCBI lineage: Eukaryota > Metazoa > Chordata > Testudines > Geoemydidae > Mauremys > Mauremys reevesii. The sequence continues at coordinate 65,496,921 of NC_052624.1, read as the reverse complement.
ACTGAGGTACATTGACTGGGCACCATGAGGAAGCCCATGCTGCTACTGACTGCTGAACTTTTATTGATTATAAATATTTTATTTCTTTTAGTTTTCTGATAGTTTCTGAAAGTGTTTTTGTGGCATAACAGGACCGAGAAAACCCAGTGTTTCTGCTAGGGCTGGTTGAACATTTTTTTGTCAAAATTGTTTTTGATGGCAAATTGGGTTTTCAACAAAACTAAATGTTTATGTAGAAAGTGCCTGTTTCCCGTGGAAAATTTCAAATTATCATTGAAGAAAATTTGGCTGAAAACTTTCCAGTTTGGGCTGAAAAAAAATCAATTTTCCTACCAGCTCTAAAGAATTTACAGTCTCATTTTAGATGTGATGCAATGCAGCGATCAACAAAATGTTTGGGAGGGGACTGGACTTCAGCAACAAGACCGCATGGTTCTTCAGTTAAATCTTGTGCGTGTATTGATAGCCTAGTTGTGCCATGAGAGGGGATTGAACCGAGGACTTCTAGCTCCAAAGCACAGTCTGCTTCCACTTGAGCTAAAAGACTAACTCTGCTAGCTGGGAGCAGTACCAAGCAGCTACCTTCAGTTGATGAGATGTACATGAGGGGACATGCTGCACTTTGCCAGTGTCACACATAGGTCATGATGAACTAGATTTTCTAAAAAGCAAATACATATGCTGATGTCATTGCTGACTCACTTCTTTTGAGGGGTTGTGGGTTTTGAGAAGGGGGTTGAATGAGAAGAGGGTTGTGCTCATACCTGCTCTGTTCTGTCAATTGAGCTATTGCTAGAGCTGTCAAAAGGCCCCCTCCACAAGCATTAAATCATCATTTAAAAAGGGGCTAGTGCCTTGGCCACAGATGTTTTCACTCAAAAAATCATAAATATAATACCTGAAGGCTGTTGCGTACAGATTGGTGTTGTCCTTGCGGGGAGGGTAAGAGGAGGCTGAATGAATGAAAGCAAAGCAGCAGAAAGTTTCACTTTCTGGAGAGTGAGCACATACTCATTAAGAAACTGGCCCGCCCAGCTTGTTGTTTATGGTTAGTTTTGACCAACAGCCAAGTGTGAAACGCACCTGTGATGGAGTGTCAGTGACTAGAGGCCTCTCTCTGCCTGGCAGAGTCTGTCAGTCAGAATTTGGGCAAGCCATCAAGTCAGATATTGGGAAGATAAGCCTTTAGACAGCTGCTGTGATTCTAGTCTGGGATGAAGGTGAGAGTGGTTGCACGTAGTGGAAGAGAAACGTGTTAAATATTTTTTCCATGGTAGCACTTTGTCTGGAAATCTGGTTAAACAAGCTAGCCTACCCTTTTTTGAAGTTAAACTATATTTGGTTTTTATAAATCAGGTAATTTTGAGCAGTGAAAAACTGAGAGCCCGATTCTGAGCTGAAACCAGTATTATGCTGATGTATCTCCATTGATTTCAGTGGATTTTCAATAGTTATCCATCTGTATGTCTATATGGATCCTGACCCTGCACAGGGATCCTACTCCAGAGGGACTCTGTGTGGGCATATGGGCAGAACTAAGGGTATAGTTTGGACCTTGTCTCAGATGGGGATTTTCCAACCCCTAGTTGAAATAGGTAATATGCCTAAGGAAAATTAAACGCTGCAGCAGTTTAGTTTTAACATATTTTTTATTTTGAAGCAACTGCTACACACAAAATACATGCATAGGACTAAATAGTGTTCATGTCCTTGATTTGGATATAAGAATAACTCAGACCCTAACAATAATTTAGGTGAAAAATGATAAATGCTTTCTAATTCAAAACTGATCCTGTTCCACTGAAACAAACCAATGGGAGTTTTTCGACCTAATTCAGCAGTACATGGTGTTTTTGCACAATCAAATCAAAGCTTTACCAAAGTGCTTCACAGTAACCTGTATTTATAGAGTGACCAGATAGAAAGTGTGAAAAATTAGGACAGAGGTGGGGGGGTAATAGATGCCTATGTAAGAAAAAGCCCTGAATATCGGGACTGTCCCTATAAAATCGGGACATCTGGTCACCCAGTGTATGTATAACATTGTTGGGTTGACCAGCACATGCTATACACACTACACAGGCAAGTCTAAACTGTATTATATAACATGAGTAGTCCTACTGAAATCAGTGGGATCAATCATGGAACAAGGTACTACTAAGCAAGAATAACGGGGTCAAAATGTAGCCTATAATGATATTTAGCATTACTATCTTATTATGTATGGTTATAAGGTGCCTGTAGTATTATGCAATTTGCTCCAATTGCTGCCTGTTCACTTGAAATTGATTTAAAGAATATTATTAATAAAAAATATGTAATCTAACTTCTATTTCCAGGAATAGAAAATAACTGGTATTATTTTAAATAGAAGTAATTACAATAAAGTGTTGTAATAAACAGCAACAGTCCCACCTTAAAATGTAAATGTTGATGCACATCTGTGCTTAATAAGGGCCTGTTCTGCTGATTTCAAGGTGCTTTGAAACGGTGGCTAGTGCAGCAATACAGTATATGGTCTTAAGGCCTGATCCAACTGTCACTGAAGACAAGTCAATGGGAACTCTTTATTCAAGAGTAATGTTAGTGATGCTTTTGCATACTTATACCAATAATCCTGGAATTAGGGACACTATGACAGTCTGCAATATTAAAAATCCAAATTCTACCATTTGTTACACCTATGCAAGAGAGGCTGTATTCAAAGTAACCTATGGCAGAATGTGTTTATATTTTGTTGTGTTGTGACTAAACTAGAGACAGGAGAATTCAGAAAAATGTATAGAACCACCAAGCCTTTGGTACTTTGAGATCTAAAGTCTACAAGAAGCACTTCACATTTTTTAATAGGACACTGTTTTTTGTTTCTTTTGATCAAAGATAAAAATATTTTTCCTTCTCCCAAATAGAATAAAATCTTCTGCTGAGGTTCAAATACTACAACCTAAGAAATTCAAAAAGGTTCTTAATTATGGATTCTTTCTCTAAACTCAGCTGAAACAATGTTTTGGTGGGAACTCTGAAAAATATACAGTAAATTAACTCTATTTACAGATGTAATGTAATAAATGTTCAAATCTCTTAAGTAAATAAAAACCTTCTGCAGCTCTTGCTGGTGAAAGTGAACAGGTTCCACCTTGTAAAAATAGCCTTGTTAAGAAAAGTGATTGGAAGCAAGATCAGTGAAATGTGGTTTTTATTTTGGAGCTTGTGCCCAGAGTGTCTTTACAGCCAAAGTGTGGGATATAATCTGGCATCGGTTGAGTCAAACAGTAACTGGATTCCATCCTTGGATAACTGTATTCCAGAAGTGTTTTTCTAGCTTAACTGACAAATCCAGACCTGTGACTGAGACAGCGTGGAATAAGTAAAACACCTGCTGACCTGCTTGTTGGGTAGCTACTGAAAACATTTTCGGAATCACATTGCTTCAGGGAACCTCTTTGTGCATTGCAATACTGAGGCTAAGGGACTGATCCAATCCCCATTAATGTCAGTGGGAATTGTATCAGGCCCTAAACTGGTAGGATGAAAAACAGCAGAGAGAGGAAAATCTGGATGATGTATTTTGATTGGGTGAAAAAGAATGCCCAGGCTGCCAGGATTTGAAACCAATGGGAATTTTACCATCAGCTTCAATGGGTTCAGGGCTTGTCCATTTGCAGAGTATTTCCATACTGCAAAATCCATACTATAGTTCTAAAGAACTAGGATAAATACATTATGAGCAGAAGAATTCTTCTGTGATAACAAAAGAATATGGGCTAGAGTGTGCTGTTGGGGACAGCCCAGTGCTGCCATCCCACCACAGGAGGATCACTGAGAGCTCTCCTGGAGTACAGGGGAATATGCATCTGTTATACCCTTTCATGAGGTCCTGCTCCGATGGGTCAGTGTGGAGGAGGAGAGAAACACAAAGTCAATGGGCTTGCACACAAGCTTAAACTTCAGCATGTGCTAAATTGCTTTGCTGATATGTTCTCCCCACCACCAAATAAACTCCTATTCAAAATTGCTCCATTTGAAAGTAAAAAAAGCAATTTTTCCAACTGTCAACAACTTAAACTCAACCTCGAATCTGAAAATCAAGCCACTGCAGCCATTGTTAGTTGCATGGGATCAGATTGACTGGCGGTAAGCAACTGGGATGCTTTTTTATTTCCCATGAAGTGGGCTTTTGTTGGTACATCTGTGTCAAGTTTAGTACTGGTGGCATGCACAGAGCTGGATGTAGCAAAACTGTGGTTTTATTTATTATTCAGTACACATGGCATGCAGAGTACAAATAGTTTGTCTCAAATGCTGAGATTTACAATATTTTTGTGTAACAAATAGTCTTGGAAAGAATCTAAAAAAGAAACCCAATTGAAAGAGATTGTGCTGGGTGGAGGCAGTTAATGTTCTTTTTTTCTACACTTCTCAATATGTAGGATATTTTCCTCACATTTCCACACCTGCTGTAAAGTTGAATACTCAATATTATTTGCATGGCAGTACCCAGAATGCACTTCCAGCTCAATCTATTTCCTAGAGGTGCCGGTTTCTTAAAACTGCAGGGTTTTGGCTGTGCTTGTATGTTCGACTACTTCTCCATACATGATGACATGGGCTAGCCATGCTGAGTACGAACCTGCCTGAACCCCATGAGTATGTACTCAACATGACTGCTCTGTGCTGCCCATGCTGTCTGGACTACACTACTAGTGTTCACATGCTGACATAGTGGGAGCTAGCTGCCTATGTAAGTTGGGAATCACAGCTGCTGTGCCAAGTGTAGCTGTAGCTAGAGTGGGGCGCAGTTCCTGCACCAAAGAGCTTATAGTCTAAATACGCAAGACAGACTCATAGATTTTAAGGTCAGAAGAGACCATCATGATCATCTAGTTTGACTTCCTCCACAATGCAGGCCACAGAACCTCACCCACCCACCCACCCCGCTCCTGTAACAGACCCCTAACCTCTGGCTGAGTTACTGAAGTCCTCAAATCATTGTTTAAAGACTTCAAGTTACAGACAGTCCGCCATTTACAGTAGTTTAAACCTGCAAGTGCCTCATGCCGCAGAGGAAGGTGACCCCCGCCCCCACAAGTTCTCTGCTGGTCTGACCTAGGGAAAATTTCCTTCCTGACCCCAAATATGGCATACAGACACCAGGTGGGGGTAGGGGAGTGACTTGCACAAGATCTCTCTGCAGGATAGGGGCTAAGTCAGGAATGGAAACCAGGTCCCCTGGTTCCAAGACCAGAGCACTATCCACTAAACCACATTTCCTCTTTAAGTGTTTTTTTACACCAGTGGAAATTCCTAGTATAACCATGCAACAGCATTATAAACCGGAATAAGACCCACTGGGGCAAATCACTTTTTATACCAATGCAGTCTGTACGTAGTCTAGTGGTTTTCACCAGTGCAGCTACATTGGTGTAGCTATACCGATGCAGGAAAACCCAGTGCAGACAAGTCCTTAAATCGATGACTCTCTATGGAACCCAGAGGTCCATCAGTTTAAATGGAGATGCTAGTAGACGTGCTCTAGAACTGTACTAGAATACCTTCTTGCCTAGCATTCTTAATTATTTGTATTAACACTTTTTATGGGGACACCGTTTCTAATTTGCCTGTAAAGCTAAGGTTAAATAAAGAAAGATGAAGGAAATTCAGGCATGTTTTATTAAAGAATGGTCCTTAAAAATTAGCAAACTGATTCTGAATAGGAGTCATGTGGCGAAAACCCTGTGCAATGCTTTGAAAATGGCACAGTAAGTAGAAGCCTAGATTTAAATGACAAAAATAAAGGTATTTGTGATAATTTAGACATAGGATCTCATTCTCCATTGCCCAAAGACAACACTACTCTGGTGGTGAAAAAGGGATGTAAAGGAAGTCGATATATCCACCTGGGAATTCTAGTATACACTGACTCTAGGCCGCGCCCCACCCCCAACCTGTCACAGCCCTCAACGTGGGGCATGCCAAGGGTTCAGCCAAAGGAAAGTGGCATGGCAGCAACCCTGTTGTATTCCGGCTCCCCATGGCTGCTGAAACAACCATTAAGAGACAGGGGCAGTTGGACATAAATTAAAGCAGCCGTAGCTTGTGCCAGGCTGCTATAGTTTATGCCAAGCCCCCAGGCAGCCCCAAAATATGTGGGAGGTGCATTCCATAGCTCAGTCTGAATGAAGAATCAAACCCTTTAGATTTAAATAATCAAATTATGAATATTATCCCAGTAAGAATTACAGGCTTTCCAAACTCTTCTGTGCCATGTGAGTTACATGCAGCCCCTATTTTAGGAATAGCTTTTAGCTGAATTATGTAACAAGTTTCAATCTGGAATTAAAATGTCCTGATTTTGACTGGTTTAAGACACACTCTTAAATGTAATTTTAGTGTGTTGTGATATTATGATGAGATTCCAGTCCTTGTGAAGAGTATGGAATTGCATTAAATGGTATTTTATGTGAATAAAGAGACAGACACAGTCCCTGATCCGGTGAATAAGTGCTAGTATGTAATTCCTCAGCTATCTTCTTCATCTAGGGGTGCAATTAATCTACAACACTTCTGTCAGATTCGTTTGCCTAGGAATTTAATTTGGAAATTTTATATTAATCCCCCTTGGTGCCAGATGCTTCAGCGGGAATGAATGAAATAGGAAAATTTACCAAGTGATCCATTCCGTGTTATCCGGATCCAGCTTCCGGCAGTCAGAAGTTTAGGGACACCCAGAGCATTGTGTTGCATCCCTGAGCATTTTGGCTAATAACCACTGATGGACCTATTTTCTAGGAACTTATCCAATTCTTTTTGGATCCCATTTATACCTTTGGCCCTCACAACAGCCCCTGGTAATGAGTTCCACAGGTTGACTGTGCATTGTGTGAATAAATAATTCTTTATGTTTGTTTTAAATCTGCTGCCTATTCATTTCATTGGATGTGTTATCTGAAGGAGTAAATAACAGTTTCTTATTCATTTTCTTCACACCATTAATGATATTACAGATCTCTGTCTTGTCCCCCCTTAGTTGTCTCTTTTCTAAGCGGAACAGGCCAAGTCTTTTGAATCTCGCCTCATATGGAAACTGTTCCGTGACCCTAATAATTTTTGTTGCCCTTCTCTGTACTTTTGCCAATTGTAATATATCTTTTTTGAGATAGGGTGATCAGAACTGTATGTAGTCTTCAAGTTGTGGGGTGTAGTATGGGTTTATATAATGGCATTATGATATTTTCCGTCTTATTATCTATTCCTTTCCTAATGGTTCCTAGCATTCTGTTAGCTTTTTTTGACTGATGCTACACATTGAGCAGATGTTTTCAGGGAACTATTCACACTCACTTCAAGATATCTTTCTTGAGTGGTAACAGCTAATTTAGATCCTGTCATTTTGTATGTAGTTGGGATTACATTTTCCAATGCTCATTACTTTGCATTATCAACATTGAATTTCATCTGCTGTTTTGTTGCACAGTCACCCAGTTTTGTGAGATTCCTTTGTAACTCTTTGCAGTCAGCTTTGGACTTAACTATCTTCAGTAATTTTGTGTTGTCTGCAAACTTTGCTGCCTCACTGTTTCCCCCCTTTTCCAGATCATTTACAAAAGTGTTGAATGGCGATGGTCCCAGTACAGATCCTTGAGGTACCCTCCTATTTACCTCTCTCCAATGTGAAAGTGACCATTTATTCCTACCCTTTGTTTCCTATCTTTTAACCAGTTACTGATCCATGAGAGGACCTTCCCTCTTATCCCATGACTGCCTACTTTGCTTAAGAGCTTTTGATGAGGGACCTTTCAAAGGCTTTCTGAAAATCCAAGTATACACTATCCAAGGATCTCCCTTGTCCACATGTTTGTTGGCACCCTGAAAGAATTCTAATAGATTGGTGAGTCAAGATTTCCCTTTACAAAAGCCGTGTTGACTCTTCCCCAAAGTATTCATCTATTCTTTACTATAGTTTGAAGTTAGGATCAACTCTGGAGCCTCTTTAAAAAATCGGCATTACATTAGCTATACTTCAGAAATCTGGTGCAGAGGCTGATTAAAGTGATAGGTTACATACCACAGTTAGTAGTTCTGAAAGTTCATATTTGAGTTCCTTTAGAACACTTGGGTGCATAGCATCTGACCCTGGTGACTTATTACTACTTATCAATTTGTTCCAACAACTCCTCTATTGACACCTCAATCTGGGACAGTTTTTCAGATTTGTCACCTGAAAAGAATGGCTCAGGTATGGGAATCTCTGTAGTGAAGACTGATGCAAAGAATTCCTTTTGCTCATCTGCCATGGCCTTGTCTTTCTTGAGTGCCCCTTTAGTACCTTGATCGTCCAGTGGCCATTCTGATTGTTTGGCAGGCTTCCTCCCACTGATGTATTTTTTTAAAAATTGCTGTTGGTTTTTGGGTCTTTTGATAGTTTTACAGCATTTATGTACCTTTCTATTTTCCTCAGTGGGATTTGACTTCCAATGTTTAAATTATATGCAGTGTAGTTGTAGCTGTGTCAGTCCCAGGATATTAGAGAGATAAGGTGGGTGAGATAACAGATGTTGGCCCAATACAAGATATTACCTTATCCACCTTGTGTCTCTAATTTTTAAATGATTTCTTTTTGTTTAACTGCCTCTTTTACTCTGTTGGTTAGCCATGGTGGCATTTTTGTCCTTTTTTTTTTTTGTAGTGTATATAGTGTATGTAGTTTGAGTCTCTATTATGGTGAGTTTTAAAGAGTTTCCATGGAGCTTCTAGGCATTTCACTCTTGGGACTGTTCCTTTTAATTTCCATTTAACTAGCCTCCTCATTTTTGTGTGGTCCCTTTTTTGAAGTCAAATGCTACTGTGGTGGGTTTCTTTGGTACTTTCCCCTCGACAAGGAAGTTAAATTTAATTACATTATGATTGCTATTACTGAGCTGTTCAACAGTATTCATTTATTGGACCAGGTCCTGTGTGCCACTTAGGACTAAATCAAGAATTGCCTCTCCCATTCTGTGTTCCAGGACTAGCTGCTCCAAGTTGTCATTAATGGTGTCTAGAAATTTTATCTCTGAATCCTATCCTGAGGTGACATATTTCCAGTCAGTATGGGGATAGTAGAAATCCACCATTGTTACTGGGTTTTCTGTTTTGGTAGCATCTCTAATTTCTGTGGGTATTTCACAGTCACTGTCACCATCCTGGTCAGGTTATCAGTAGTAATGTATTCCTATTGCTATACTCTTACTATTCAAGCATGAAATCTCTATCTATAGAGATTCTATGGCACTGTTTGAGACATTTAAGATTTTTTTTACTATATTTGACTCTATGCCTTCTTTTATATACAATGCCACTCTGCCACTACTGTGACCTACTCTGTAATTCCTTTATATTTTGTGCCGTGATATTACCAGGCTCCATTGATTATCATTGTTCCACCATGTTTCTGTGGTGCCTATTATATCAGGATTAAATACCAGGCACTCAAATTCACCCATCTTAGTATTTAGATTCCTTGCATTTATGTATAAGCACTTATAACATTTGTCAATATTTAGTTGTGTGCCTTCGTGTGATGTCATTGAATTGGCCACTTTTTCATTTGACTGTTTCTCTTCAGCTTCTACCCTTACTCCTGAAGAATTAATACAATTATGGAAGAAGTTAGCCAGATTATTTTATTGTGCCCCACCCATCAGCCAGCAATAAAAGTATCAGCTAACTTCTGGTTGCAGAATCTTTATTACTAGTGATGATGTATGAGCCAGAAATAACACAACTTGATTTTCAGTTCCAAGACTGAGTTGGTTAATCTGAGCACATTTGATATGGAAGCCACTGAAGGAATGCATGCAGATTCCCTGACTGGACTGTAAACTTTGAGAAGTTTAGTGGCCGAGTGGCACAAAATGTTTCCTGCCTGAATGTCAGTGGCAAAAGGAACTAGTAAGATGCAGATTCAAGAAGTTTTCCTGGAAGAGAAGAAATGTCATTTGAAGTAACCTGAGTGGTACCTTTCCTTGGAATGAAAGCAAAGTCTCAGGGCTTGGCTACATGGGGAAAAAGCTTGCAGTAGCTAGTGCGCACTTGGTACTCTGAACTAGCTACTCCACACAAACTCCCCATGTGATTGCGTTTACTGCACTTTAAGAGTGCCTTTGGGCATTAAGGGAGTGCTTTAAGCTAAGCCATCCAAGGGCACTCAGTGCACAATAAGAGTATCCACACAGAGTGGTAGTACACAGTAGCTAGTGCATTTTACATTCACACCCTTAGTTTACTGTGCACAAAACTTTCCATGTAGAATGCCCTGAGTGTTTGATGAGTGGATTTAAGGGTTAAGGCTGAGCTTCTCAAAGGCATTATGTGCCTAACCCACACTGAAATCAATGGGAGTTAGGTGCCAGAGCACCTTTGGGGATTTGGGCCTAGGTGCTTTGACAAAAGATGTGGTTGTCCCTCTAATGGGTGGCTGAAGGTTGTCAAGTTCTCTAAGAGAGCAACTGAGTGTATTAGAACCCAGGTAATACTTTTAGACAGGGCTATATTTACTAAGTCCAACTAATTTTAATTTGGTATTTTTTTAGATGTTAGTTCACTTAGTAATTTCTTTGTATGTTGTTATTCTTTCAAACCTGGTTGAGTTCTCTTGTCCTGGGTTAGTATACTGCTGTTCAATTTCATGAATATTTATTTACATAATCTGTCCCATTGTCTATGGCAAATGCAGTGCTTGAACTAACACTAAAATGCAAAAGGTAAGGAATAGAATCTAACATGAGCACATCTGCACATGGTGCTCACTGTTACAGAAGAATCACACTTTCAGCCACAATTAATTTAAACTCTAGAAATTTGGCAGCTGTAGAAATCTAGGGATAGATTCTGGCCCCTACTCCAGCTCCTGTATGCCACTCAACATTGGCCTGTGGGGCCGGTAAAGAGACTACAATGGGTCAGAGGAGAATTCCCCTACCAAAGGAGGAGAGTAAGGCTGATGTAAGTGGCATTGTGCTGCCCTCCCTGGCCCTGGGGATGGGGCTGGAATGGGACCCGAGGGGACAAGCTTGTAGAGCTCAGTGCTATGGGGAGTCTGGACTTCAAACAATGTAACCCTGGGAGCACCCGGGAATGGCTGGCTGTCCTGCTTTATGTCTGGGGAAAGCAAGTAAAGAACATCCAAAATCATCACTGACTCCTTCAAAGAAATCATTCCATCAGCCATCCAAGGCAATGCAATAGTCCTGCCAGTTCTGACAAAACCTATGCTTGACGTCAATGAATTTGCAAAGTACTCACTGCTGCCCCCATTTCCAGCCGCTCCTTCCTGAGCAAAGTGAGCGTGAAGGTGATAGCAACAGTAGCCTGGCTCAGATGGGAGAACAGCTCCTGACCTTGCAGAGACCAGGCCTCCATACTTATTCTGCATATTTCCTCTGCAAGCGACGATACCTCTGACATACGCACAGCACGTAGCAGAAATGGGTGAAACAGCTATCTGCAGGCTCTAATCATTCCTTGCAGAATGTCATGATGCTCCTCCTCCAGATGGAGTCCTGTCGGGCTCAGCATTGTCATCCTTTCTCTTCTGCATATATTTTTGAAAACACTCAGAGAGACTGTGAGATGAACTACTGCATCAACAGTATACTGAAGGCCTTCAGGTGCATATTACTTTCTGCACCAATGCAGCCTCTGCCATCACCTACCTGCCACAGCGCCTAGGGTGGGACCCCTGGACTCTTGCCAATAGTGCTTTAAAGGACTGTGGGAGGTGAATTTCTTAGATCCAAGTCTCATCCAAAAGACAGAAACCCCCGCATTTAGTATTGTCTAGTATAGTATTCTGGCTGAAAACAGCTACGTGACAAGTCACTAGGTTTTGTATCCTCAGAGTTGAGCAACACTGAGAACAGGAGTAATGGCTGCCAATGAAATGATATATGCAAGTAATATGTTACGATTGGTTACACTTCAGCTGAGTGAAAATTATTCATCTTAGGTGGCAAATTGATAAGGTTTTTTCCCCTACCCCAATCACTTCATAACCACGTTCGAATGTTACTTGGAAATGTTAAAGGAAAAACTCTTAATTCTATAATTCATGGCCATGGCTATTGTAATACTGCCTGCAGTGACTCAAGAGTATGAGTATTAACCTCAGGGCTGATGGTTAGGAACCAGGCACAAACTCCAGATTGATGTGAGTTGTATACTTAGATTGCACCAACCAACTATCAAGTGGAAACTCCTCAGGCACTATAACTTCCTTAACATGGAGTCACAGACAGCTCCCTTAGGTACTCTGAGCTATCTCGCCACCCAGGTGAGTCTACCTTTGTGAGCGATGGTCCCTTACACCAAATACCACAGCAATATTCAGGTTACTTCCAGTCCCAAAGGACCAGTCACTTACCCCAGGTCAGTTGCACCTTAGATGTCCCACCAAAGACCATGCTTGTAGCCAATCCTATAATAAGCTATATAAAGATTTATTAAAAAGGAAAAGGAAAAGGAGAGTTATGTACAAGTTTAAAGCTGCTAAATATAGATACACAAATGAGTTACAATCTTAAGTTTCAAAAGCTTCTATAATCAGCAAACTCTATATGTCCTTTAGGGCTAACCCAGGCTAAGCAGCTGGGGATCTCTTGCTTATGCCTCCCTCAGAGACCAAGAGGCATAGAGATACCTAGTTCCTTTTGTGGGGGGGGGGTTATCCCCTTCCTGCCATGTGCTCTGAGCTGAAAGCTCAGCTGATGGGAGGAGTCCACTTGAATGACTCATCTTCACAGGGAGGAGAGCAGAACAACAAAAGTCTTTTGTCCTCCGATAGATGGGAGGAAAATTCCAGTTACGATGACCCACAATATCAATGGACGTTTCCTTCTGCGAAGGGCTTAGCACCTTCTGTTGAAGATCTGCCCTTCACACTAATTAATATTGCTCTTCTGTTTGGTGGCTTACGCAGTCACAGAGGCTCACTATACAACCGCTCAAACATTACCTTACAATATGGGCTACTGATGTCATAAGTGAGATTAACGCACCTACATTTTTCAAGCCATTTGAATCTAGCAGTGTTTGCCCGTTAGTAATGGCTGAGTGTTTCTTTTGAACAGACCTCCCTTGCTTGGAACAGAAGAAACGAATTAATAACAGAGCATGCTGTCTCCTTGCCCCTCCTCCACCGCCGTTATTTCCACCACCGTATTTCAAACAGGGCTGGGATTCTGTAAGTATTGCCTGGGAGCATTTCTCTTGCCTCTCCTATTTTTCTTTTTTTAAATACTCATGTATCCTTTCTTAGCACTTTCTGGTTGTTGTATTCCAGCAATCCCATCTCGCCATATAGTGCAGCAACAGGAAACACTGTATTGTTTTCCTTTTTGAATGGATGCTCATTCAGTCTCCAATTGCTTGTGGGACAGCGCCTGGCTTTAAGTAATGTGGTATTGACTCAAGTCCTCCATCTTTGTTTGTTTTGGACAAATAGATCAGCCGACAAAACAGTCTCCCTGTTGCATTCCCATCAGCTTTTCCTCAGCACCACAGTCCCATCCATTCTGTGTATGCGCTGTGTATGGAATCCCTGCTTTGAGTCAGATCTGTATAGCTATGATCATTACTCAGTGATATGAATTGGCTCTTTGCCTATCTCATCATAGCAGTGTTGTCTGCTCATTTACACCTGTCAGCAGCCTACACTGGCTCCCACACATTTTCTCCCTGGGAGGGAGAATTTTCCCATTGGTCTCTTGTTAATTTCTCTTTGTTAATGCCCCACAACTATTGTGAGCTATTTTTCTTTGAGATCCAAGGCAAATACTCTGATGATTTCCAATACGGGGGAGGGATAGTACTACATAAGTTATCATATTATACTAATATTTTAGAATCATAGAAATGTAGGGCTTCAAGAGGTCATCTAGTCCATCCCTTTATATTGAAACAGGATTACGTATACTTTGGACATTTTGTCAAGAATGTATAGCGGGTGTGATCAAAACCCTATGAAGTCAATGCTAAAATGCCCATTGACTTCAGTGGGGTTTGGATTAGGTTTATAGCACTACTCCCTCAAAACTGAAGAAGCCAGAACTTTCTAATATTCTGAAGTTCTGGCTACTGTTTCGAATGAGTACCTTATTTTTTGTTTAGTCTCTTAGTCAGCAGGGGCGGCTCCAGGCCCCAGCACGCCAAGCGCGTGCTTGGACGGCATGCCGTGGCGGGCACTCTGCCGGTCACCGGGAGGGCGGCAGGCAGGCAGCCTTCGGCGGCATGCCTGCAGAGGGTCCGCTGGTCCCGCGGCTTCGGTCCCACGCCTGCGGGAGGTCCACCGGAGCCGCGGGACCGGCGACCGGCAGAGCGCCCCCCGCGGCATGCCACCATGCTTGGGGCGGCGAAATGTCTAGAGCCGCCCCTGTTAGTCAGCAACAGTACTTAAAAGCTACTGTTTAAATCCAACTGTATAATCAAAAGTAGAGACATTTTTCCTGAAAGCGTACCTTATCGTTATCTTCTTATGCAAAATGTATATAAAACAAATTAATCCCAGTGTCTCTAGGATCCTTATGAACTGAGCCCCAATATTCTCTGCTGAGGGGTTTTCAGCAGCAGCATGTTGCTTCAGTTCTAAACTCTTGCTTGAGGAGTGGATCTTTGCTTTTGCGAGTGAAGACATGGCTTGTTAATCCCAGTTACTCCATATCATTATTCTTATGCATTTCAGTATTAATATTCTTATGCCACCAGGCACAAGCAAGCTGGTTTGCTAATGCAAGCCAGTTACTGATGGCGAAGTATTGTGGTTGAGGGAACCAGCTCTAGTACTGTGCTTAAGATTTTTTGACTGATACTCTAGGTTTCCCCTCTCCATCTTAACAATAAGATACTGTGCTGGGCCCTGGTGCAAGCTCTAGCCCCTCATTACAGTCTGTGCTCGTGTAGGACTTTATCCAACACCTGTTGAAGTCAATGGGAACTTTTTCCCCGACTGTCAAAGGAGTTGGCTCTGGCCTGTAACGAATGAATATCCATCCAGTTAAATATCACTAGAGTGAAGTTTACTCGGCCCAGAGTACAGGTTAATGTAGTTTGTATTATTAGAGCAAAGAGGCTATTTCTAGGTTGTGCTGTTACTCATAAATTGTGCCTGTAGGGAGCAGAGTCAAGTTTAAGAATAGATTTGGGTCCCACGCTGGCTGAGAGGGCATGCCATGGTGCTGGCACACTGTTATGACAGTGCTGTTAGAAGGGAGGATGAAACATGGGATGGGACAATATGCTGAAGTGATGATAATTAATTATCCATTAAGAGAAATGCATGATAAACCACAAGCCTGCACTGGATCCTTGTAAGTGGGTGGAATTAAATGCCCTACAGATCTGTACTGTTGCTGATTGATTGTTCACGCCTCCCTGTATAATCTGTATGTATATATATATATATGTATATTTCTTTTTGTTTAGAAGCTGCTTACCCTTGATATGAAAAATGTATGTCAAGAGCTTCAGATAACACAAGTGTCACGTGAACCAGAATTTGATTGCCCTTCAGGACCTCCTGGCCCCCAGGTTAGTACTGCATCTTAGACAATACCCTTCCATGCTCTGATCTATTCTAAGCTCCTTACAAAACTGCTGCAGTTTTTGAAAATGGTATTTAATTTTTCACAATATTTTAAACTAAGGTTTAACTTTTTTTAAAGTTAAATAATATATTTGTCTATTTCCTCTCTCTGCCTAATGCCCTTCAGGCAAAGACTTGAGTTTGCTCTGCATTTTCATCTGCTTTAAACCAGCCTAAAGTCTTGAATCATTTAACCTCCATGGAAATTTCAGGAACCATCATTTCAAGCCTTCAACTGGTCTCTACTGGTTTTCTTTTAATATTGATCTCTGTTGTTTTCTACTGGAGGATCAAGAGCCCTAGAAATGAGTATTCTAGCAGAATATCCAGTTCTCTGTTTAGAAACCTACTTGCCAACTGGAAACAGTAGGAACCAGCTGAAAATTTTCTGCAGTAATTTCCACTAGGGAATCCATCCTTCTAGGTATGGAGGATTCGATAAGACTCTTGACAGAGCACTACAGTGTGGATCCAGTATTGACTGGTGAGTGGCACAAAGCTCCCCCTTAATGCTCAGTGCAACAGTAGGCTGTTGAAGACCAGAAAATGAAAGGCTGGGTCCAAGAGTTGAACAGTGTTTTGCAAATGTCAGCAGAGAAGACCATAAAGCCTTGGAGCCCTCACAAAATGATGTGTTTTCCACAGGTGGATTCTACACAGACACCGATGAATGCCATATTATGAGGAAAGGTCCTCAACGCTGATTAAAACCTATGCAGTTTTATCTTAGTGAAATACCTGTCATAAATTAAATGCATACAGTCTATACATTAAAGGCAATATGGTGCAGTGGCTAGGGCACTGGGCTGGGACTCAGGAGATCTGGTTTCTATTTCCAACTCTGCTACTGAACTGCTCTGCGACCTTGGGCAAGTCACTTCATCTATCTGTGCCACTGTTTCCCCTCCCATTCTTTGTCAAATTAGCTGGTAAAGAAGAGGATCAGGAATTTTATGACAGAACATTTTGGTCCTTTTGAAATGAAATTACTTTAAAATGTTCCTCCCAGGGACATTTTCCATTTTTCATTGCAATTCAGAATGGCATTTTGTTCTAGAAATCTGGGAGTTTGTCATGGGAGAGAAATTCCAGTTTCCACTCAGCTCTAATTGTAAGCTCTTTGGGTCAGGGATTGTCTCTTACTATGAAAAGTACAGTGCCTAGCACAATGGGGCCTTGATCTAGGCTGCGGCCTCTAGACACTGCTGCAATGCAAATAATACCAAAAATATGTACTATGCTGCAGTAGAATTAATAAGTGCACAAACACAATTTTAAAAAGCAACGCTATTGGGCTTTGTTCAAATGGAGTTTAATTTTTAATTATTTACACAATAATACTTCATAGTAGACTAGTAACTATTCTGTAATGTATTTTGTAACAGTAATAAGGTCTTACTTTAGGAGATCTCATTATAGTGCCTTGTCATTATATCTTTGCTGAAACATGGGGTGAGGCGGACATATTTTTCATATGGTGTGTTTAGATTAGTGACGTGCAAATGATCATGGTTCTCTTGTACTATATTGAGCAGTGTCTTATGTATATTAATATACAGTCCCACAATGTACTCGGCGATGTTCCAAAGGATTTATGAAGCTGCGATATGTGTGAAAGATGACAATAGTTATTTAAGTCTAAAAATAGAACTCCTGAAAAACTGAATACATCAATTCTTCCTTTAACTAAGAGAGCAATAATGCTGAATGTGATGGTCTGCAATGACCATTGACATAAATAGTATTAATAAAGTGGCTAAAGAATTTATGAAATTTATTTTCTTAGAGCACATGAAAACAATTGGCTGTCAGGTTGTACATGGAGTAGCATGTCCCTGGGAATTTTTAATTATAAACTGTGAGAATGTGCTTTATAGAGGATTTTCTGCTCTAAGCTTTGGAACCATGGTTCCAAAGCTTAGAGCAGAAAATCCTCTGGACAGTATCATTTCAGCTCTTGGCACATGGGATGGAAATACTGGTACTAAAATAAATAAATAAATAAATAAATAATCTAAGATAGTAGCTACAAACACCTTTTTTTTTTTTTGTAACTTGAATGTCCCTGATGTGAGGCAAACTGAATATTCTCTACAGAATTTGAGATGAATTTTACGTTTTCATTTTGCCTCATATATACAGATAGCAGGCCAAATTCTGCTCTGAGTTACACCACTGTAAACCTAAAATAACTCCACTGACTTCCAAGTAGCTATAGTTGAGTGTAACTGAGGATAGACTCTGGCCCTAGTCATACAGTGTGATAATTAGTTTACATTGTGTTTTGGATGGTATAACTGCTACGAGACGAACAGACAGTATTCAAAATTGAACCAAGTAATGTGGGTGTTGGGGGCAAAGTCCCTCACTATAAAGGCTCAGAGGATGTCCTCCCCTGGACAATTTAAAAAAAATATCTGACAACTGGTGCATTCTAAAACCAAAACAGTTGTTTTTCATAATCTTTCTGAGCGGAGGCTCAAAGTCTCCCCTGGTTTAATGGTAGAGATGCCTTCACCTGAAGTGGCAAAATCCCTCCACCTCTTTCAGTTAAAACACTAAACCCACTTGTGGTGTTTGAGGGAATGGAGTTTCAAAAGTGCCTTCTTCGTAGCCTTCCTGAATAATGACTTCTGGATTGCATCATCATTGTCCATGATCTGTGTCCTGTTGACCAAAGCCACAGTAATGGTTTCAATTGTCACTTCAGGGAAATTAGAAATGAAATAGTTTGATACAGTTTTATGGCCTGATACTTGAATCTGTCAGGCCAGCACGCCCAGTGAGGTGTAGAGTCCCCTCCATTGCTCAATTCATTGAAACGAGTCCCCTCAGGTCCCAATGAACTAAAATACAGCTTTAGACTGAGTTAGACATCAGACAGCATGAGAGAAATTTATACCAGAGATACTGAGACCTATAACTTAGTTTGCGATTTAATTAAACAGAATTTTTTTGAGAGACTCAAGATCTTTTGCAGAGTATTTTGGACCTCCTTGTTTAAAAATGCTACAACAGCAGTTATGAAAATTATATTTCAGAACACAGCATTTCATTTTCACAACTGGAATTGTGTGAAAAAATTCACCCTATAAATGTAACCAGCAAATATTTGTCCTTTTGGTTACATTTACGAGGAGGTAAATATAATTTGTTTCACAACTATTTTTCAAAAACGTGAAAGGTGGATTTTACTGTTAGCAACCTTTTTTGTTTGGGGGGAAAACAAAACAATACAAAAATCGTATCAGTTCACTAAAATGAGAAGTTCTTAAAATCCCAGCAAAATTTCCATAATCAGGGGTTTTCAACTTCAAGGTTTTGATCCCTATAGTTTGCAACCATCTGTCCCTTCTCTTATTGTTAAATGGAAGGAAGGTCCTGGCTAGATGGGAAGGAAGTTGCAGGAGGTGAGGAGATCTTAGGTAAAGAAAAGGGAGCTGCAGCACTGAAAAGTCACTTTGGTTGAGCAGATCTCCTCAATTTTTGATCCTTTAGCACGCCACACCAGTTTCAGCATTCTTTCCATCTCTTGCTCGCCAGAGTTCCATCAGCTTCCTTGATATATGGCCCCTTTGCTCCACTCCAGCTATTTCTTCCTCACCTCAAAACTGCCCTTTCTTCATTCACTGCACCAGGCCTCTCCATTTCCTGCCATTCAGTGAGGCCACAGCACTTATAATTAAAAAGGAGCCTGAACTGGCACACCAAACACCTGTGAACTTGGGGGAAGTCACTTCCCAGAGGAACTCTCAGTTCTCGGGACAGACAGGCAGGGCTGCCCAGAACAGGGGGGGGGGGGCAATTTGCCCCAGGAGAATATAGTATTCTATAGTATTGCAACTTTTTTTTATGGAAGGGGCCCCCGAAATTGCTTTGCCCTAGGCCCTCTGAATCCTCTGGGTGGCCCTGCAGACAGGTGGACAGAGCTCAGGGGAAGGAAAACAACAAATGGGTACTTTTTTTAATGTAAGTTTACAATTTCCTTCACTTTTCTTTGTAGGGCCCACAAGGAATTCCTGGTGTGATGGGACCAAAAGGGGAAAAAGTAAGGACCAACTCTTGTGGAGTTTTGTTTGTTTGTTTGTAGGGTAGGGGAAAGACAGAGAGCAGGTGGCTGGGATTTTGTTTTGCTTTTGGGTTTTGGGGTTTTTTTGGTGGTGGTGGGTTCTTTGGGTGGGTGGGGTTAGGGTGACCGGATTTCCCAAATTTATAGGGACAGTCCCAAAATTTGGGGCTTTATTTTATATAGCCACCTATTACCCCGCACCCAGACCCAATTTTTCATACTTGCTATCTGGTCACCTAGTGGGAGTTTGCTTTAATGCCAGCTGGATGGTGTAGATCAGTTTCAGGCTATAATTTAAAGTTGCAGCTATAACTGTTCAGTCTCATTGTAGGCCTATAGTATGGCTTTTCATGATGACACCTTCTATATGTACAAAATGCTGTAGGAAAGGCTGATTGCTGATACCCTTTGGGTGGGATTTCCAAAAGCACGTAAGGAGCACAAGTCACATTGGAAGTCAATGGTCCCAAATTGCATAATAACGTTTGAAAATTGTACCCTATTTGAAGAAACGGGAAGCAGAGCCGTCCCATGCAATGCCTAATATATGGGTCCGTTCAAGATACAATAAATAGTTTTTACATTAATCTTTTTGGCCTCAATTCAGCAAAATATTTAAATGTGCTAAAGTCCATACACATTAAGCAAAGGACTTAAGCAGAAGCTTAATTTTAAGCATGTGCCTAATGCTAAGCATATGTTTAAGTGCTTTGCTGAATAGGGGGGGATTGCTGAATTGGGACCCAAATATAACTGAAGATGCCATTTATTCTGTTATGTGAGTACTGTCCACGTTAGCTCATAGAATAAAGTCCAAGACACACAGATCTTCCCAATTCAGTTTAAGTACATTAATTTATGACCTGCTGTTCTTCACTTGGTATCTCCATGACTAATACGTTTTTTTTCCTGTGGCAGGGGGAAATTGGCAGACCAGGAAGAAAGGTACGAATCAAGGTTTATAGAATCTGGTTCATGCACCAGCCTCATAGTTGACATGTGGCAGCTATTAGGGGTTGACCCAGATGTCAATTTGAATTCTGTGTAAAAGTGGATGTCAAGATATGTTCCTACTCACACTATTAAAAGAGAGTAGAGAATAACCTGAGCTAGATATTCGTGCCCAGGGGAGTAGACTTTGGGAACAGTTATAAAAGCTGTAAAAAAAAAAAAAAAAAGTAAAAATTAAAATCCTGACTGATCCACAGAGAAACACAAGCCTAAGTCGGACACTCATTGAAAATAGGGTTCAATTAAATGACCTTTGTGCCAAAAGACAAATAACTGTTAGTGATTATATTTGAGGGGTTCTGGCACCAGCACAATATGCTGACTACAACCTTGCATTTGCTGACACATGAGTCATGCTATATTGTCAACAGTATGTGCCCCTAAATGCCATGATACAAAATATTACATCTCACTGGCTAAGTGTTCCTTTTAATGTAATTAATGTTCAAAAGAAGCCAAAAATTCCTCTGCAGGATGAAATCAGAGATATGCAGAGATTAGGTCATTCCACCAAGAAAAGAGCCACTCTTTTAAATAATACACCGAATATTTTAACAATAGGCACAAATCAATTAATTCAAATTAATTCAAAGTACACCTCTACTCCAATATAACGCTGTCCTCGGGAGCCAAAATATCTTACTGCATTATAGGTGAAACCACATTATATCGAACTTGCTTTGATCCGCCGGAGCGCGCAGCCCCGCCCCCACGATATATCCAAATTTACCACGTTATATCCAAGTTTACCACGTTATATCCAAATCCGTGTTATATCAGGTCGTGTTATATCGGGGTAGAGGTGTATGTAAATATAAGAATTATGTATATAGTATTTATTTATTTAGATTTCAAATGCCAGATAGAAAAGAAATAAATGACCTGTATAGCTCTGAGTTTCCCAAATAGTAGTATTTCAGAGAGACGGCATATCTTAGACACTGGAATACTTGCTCTTCTCATTAAAATAATCAGAATCACCAAATTCAGTCCTAGAGTAAGTGAGCACAACTACTCAGTGAAAGTTGGCTGGCTTATTCTAAGACATACTTTTAGCCCTAGTTGTCTTGATTGGAGTTCTAAGGCCAGCTCCTCAGTTGGTGTAAATGGATGTAGTTCCAGGATCTGGTCCTAGAGTTTTTTTTTACAAGTAACATAGTCATAATTAATAAAGTATATCAATATCCTAGGATAACATTTGAAAAAGAAAGTAAAATGAATCTGTAGAAATGCAGTGTTAGTAAATGTGATGGGTCTAGTTCAGACATGCCAAACCGGTAAAAAAAAAACAGACATTGGTCTTCTTTTTGGCTTAATTGGCTTGTGAGTTGCTTGTTGGCTAGTTTTTGGCTTGTAGCTTGTTACTTGTTTGGCTTGTAGCTTGTTGCTTGTTGTAGCTTGTTGCTTCTTTTTTTTTTATCATCTCCCGGCAAGCAGGGGCAAGGGGGGGTAAGCGGGAGCAAGGGAGGGAGAGAGTCAGGGATACACAGCAGGACCACCACAGTCCCAAGCTGCATGCCGGGGGGATCCAGTCCCATAGAGTGTTGGGGTTCTTAGATTGGCTTGTTTTGGCCTTGTTTTGAAATGGGATTGGCTTGATTTTTGGCTTAGTGTGAAAGTCGGGGTGCTTATTTACCGTGCGAAAGTTGCCAACTGTGGTCTAGTTCTGTTCTCCCTTACTGTATATTTGGTTTGCATTGGTGTAACTACAAGGGGTTACTCCTGATTTAAATTGGCATACACGCGGGCAGATTTTGGTTTACTGATCCTGTTTTTAAGGAGGATCTTGTAAATTGCATGTAGATTTCACCCTTCACTGATCTATATATACTTCCAGCACTGATATATATATATGCATTAGAATATATTTGTTTCTGAGAGTCCAAAACTTTTCTTCTTAGAATCAACAGAAAGCATACTATGGACTCCTTGGGTTTAAAAAAAAAAAGCCAACATAATGTATCAGTTGCAATTTTTTTTCTTGAAGTTACTGTACTGAAGATATTCAAGTACTTTTTCTCTAATTTGCATCTCCTCTGTGACAGAACGCTGTATGCTGGAATGATATTAAACCCATTTTCATAATATTTGATTGTTTCCTTTTAAGGGTAGACCAGGTCCTCCAGGTGTCCCCGGAATGCCAGGACCAATTGGATGGCCTGGGCCAATGGGACCTAAGGTAACATTTAAACACTTTTACTACATTGAATTTGTATATATTGAGCAGAATGGGTAATTTTTTCTTGCCCTTCAGGAATTAAAATATGTTAAATTAAAATTGCCAAATCAAGTCTAACTGAGACTTGCTAATAATCAGGGGTGCTGGAACAATTTGTATGGTGGGGGTGCTGAGAGCCATTGAAGCAAACTGTAAAATCTGTATATAATGGAAACCGCTTTACATAGACTGTCAGGGTTGGAAGGGACTGTAGGAGGACATCTAGTCCAACCCCCTACTCAAAGCAGGACCAATCCCCAGACAGATTTTTGCCCCAGATTCCTAAATGGCCCCCTCAAGGATTGAGCTCACAACCCTGGGTTTAGCAGGCCAATGCTCAAACCACTGAGCTATCCACTTCAAGTCAGGGGTTGCAGTAGCAATGTTTTAGTCACAGGTATTTTTAATAAAAGTCATGGACAGGTCATGGGCAGTAAACAAAAATTCATGGCCCATGACATGTCCATGACTTTTACTATATAACCCTAACTAAAACTTGGGCCACTGCTCGGGGGGAGGGGTGTTGTTGTCCGGGGGTCCTGCAGGTGCTGGGAGGGTGTGGTCCAGGACCCCTGCTGGTGCTGGGGGGGGGCAGCGGCATGCGGACCAGGATCCGTGCAGTGGGTGGCGGTGTGCGATCCAGGACCTTGCTGGTGCTGGGTGGAGGGGGCTGGCAGGCTCTCTACCCAGCTCTGACAGGCATGTCCCTTCAGCTCCTAGAGGGAAGGGGCAGCCAGGGAGGCTCTGCCAACTGCTCCCGCCACAAGCATCAGCTCCGCAGCTCCCATTGGCCAGGAACCACAGCCAATGGGAGCTGCAAGGCTGGTGCCTGCAGGCACAGACAGCGTGCAGAGCCCCCTGGCCCCGCTGCCTAGGAGCTGCAGGGACATGCTGGTGGGAATCGGATACTGTATATGGTAGCATCTGTATTTTGAGGCTTCTCTGAACTTAATCTACACAATGGTCATTGGCATTAAAGGGCTCAGTGTTCCATTTGTGGTGGGAGTGGGGAAGTCATCCCTCTCAAAAGTCATGATATCCTCAAGTTTTTTCCCCCAGTGGCAGCAATGAGAATGGGAGGATTGCACAGCCATCTAGCATCTCCACACTTTGAGGTCTGAGAGCAGATTAACTATATTTAAAAAATGAAAAACTGGTTCAGTTGGCCATTTCTATCCATGAATCCTAGTCCTTTAGTGAAGAGCGCCTTTCTGTATTCAGGTTTCAGAGTGGTAGCCATGTTAGTCTGTACCAGCAAAAAGAACGAGGAGTACTTGTGGCACCTTAGAGACTAACAAATTTATCTGGGCAAAGTGGATTTTAGCCCACAAAAGCTTATGCCCAAATAAATTTGTTAGTCTCTAGGGAGCCACAAGTACTCCTCATTCTTTTTTCTGTATTCAGACAATTTTCTCCTGTTTCATCTATTAGTGTAGCTTTTACCCTACCCCTTACTGACCCCACTCTGTCTCATCTTTATCTCTTCCTCATAACTTGGCTCCAAGTCCTACATTATTTCTTGTTCTTTTGTTTCTATCAACCTCCTCCTCCTGCTTCTTCTGTTCTTTAGATTTGTGTCTTGTTTCCTTTGTTTGTATCTTCTACTCTTCACTTATTTCTGTTTTCCACCAATCTATGGTAAGGTTGGCTTGGCCTAAATAGATTTTTATAGGTGCCTGTGCTTGTTTCCCTAAAGTATGTTCCTCTTTCCTTCCATTTTCCACATCCAGGTCTTCTGTCTCCTATTTTCCAACCTCCAGAGGCCTTCCTTTCACTTAGTTATTCTTCCACACCTTTTTCTTTCTACAAACTTCCTATGGGCTGTTTTCTCCCTCTTTCCCCATCTCCAGGTCTCCTTTCTCTTTCCTTCCTCATTAGTCCTCTTTCAGGTTTCCAGTCTCCCTTACACATAGCCTTCCTCCAGGTCTCCTTTCTCCCACATTGCTTCACCAAGTCTTCTTTTCAGCTCCATTAACTCTCCCCTTGCCTGGCTGCATGCAGCAAGAAGATCTTGCTCACCACTGAGGCTGGAAAGGCCAAATGCGCTTCCTTCTGCAGGGAGCACAAAGAGCCCAAGTTTTCCGCCCTGCTAGGGCTGCTACTTCTGCAGTGACTCCAGATCTCACCCTTCTCAGATGCTCATCTGACAGGCAATCAAAACAGCCAGATTGTATCCCTCCATACCAGGAGGATCCCAGCAGACTACAACATTTGGTCACTATAACCCAGGGAGGTGGTATCGTTAAGGCACACCAGGTTGAGTCTATATGCCTTGGCATAGGGGAAAATGCTACTGGGAATAATTTGCCCACATATCCTTGTGCAGGGTCTGGGAAAACTAAAGCATATATTACTTAGAAAGAAAATCATACCCAAAGAGATGAGACTGGTAGAAATGAGAAAATGCCTGATGACTCAAGCTAAGTCAGTTGGCAGTGTACAGTTTGGATTTACACTATAAAACTACACTGAGAGTTGTTAAAGTCAGACATGTTTCATACATTTGACACAAAAACGGAAGCATCAGTTGTTCCAATATGACACCTTTCAAGAGCCACAGTTGTTAACTCTTTTTTTTTTACCCCTTTAGGGTGAAAAGGGGGATTTGGGTGTGATGGGATTGCAAGGTACAAGAGGACCAATTGGCTCAAAGGTTTGTTAACCCAGCTGCTATATATCCAGACATTGGTTTCTCACACTCTGTTGCTTCCCTCATGAACTGGTTAGAAAGCACTTGTGGAGGTTTTGGTTCTGTTTCAAATAACAGTAGGCTTTGGGGTTTTCTTTTAAATACAATTAAAACCACAAGATTTTCTTCTTGAAGCTAAAAAAGATTGCGCAATATGGCCTGCTGTGGCTACTTTCCTAGCGTCTTACGCAAATGTTTTGGTGTAAATCAATGTAATCAGGAAGAGATTCGTTTTAAGAGCAAAGCGCATGTAACCCATCCCACTATTTTCCCTCCAGTCCCATAAGATTATGTGGACAAATTCATCCTCTGTTATAACCATGTACTCTCATTGCTGTGTTTAATAGTGGGAAGAATTTGCCCCATGTAGACGATGGTGTCTCTGGATATCGTATTCTATATTATTATTATTATTTCTTTTATTTCTTTGTATATTATGGCTTCTGAATGTAGACGTGTATGACACAAAATATCAGGGAACCGGAAAAGGTAAAATATGAGGTCTCTTCTCTGATGGCTTAATCCTTCTCTCAAAAGTGCTGACACCTGTTTCTCTTGTGGGAGAGGGAGGCTTTAATGGGGGTACCCTGGTGGCTGCACAGAACATGCAGTACAATGTCCTGAAGCTAGCTCATTGAGATTCGTGGCCTGGATGTTGGAACAACCAAAGAGTAGATTGCCACCAAGACTATGTGGGCTTAGTGGGAGGTGTGTGAATACCCCAGTAATTCAGACACAATCAGTCACAGTTATTCTGCTCACTATGGAGTCTCAGTACCTAGATTCCAGGAATTTCCAAACTTGCCTGGGATGCTAATTGTATGAAGAGCCAGAACTTTCTTTCTGAGCAAAACTTTGGGTCACTTATTTGCTTTACATTTTTGATGCCAAGTTGGAAATAGAGCACTATGTACGAGACCAGCCAGTTAACCTTGGTGCTGTGATACTTCTCAGGGCATTTCCTCTGTGTACAAGTCTGCAAACTGTTCAGCATGTGGTGCAGGACATGAAGACTGTGCTGCCCACTTGGATCTGAAGAGAGAGGGGGACAGGAGAACAGATACAGGGCCTTAGTATCTATATTTTTTGTAGAGTGTAAATTTGCAACAGTTAAAGGAATAAAAAACAAAGAAAGCAGTAAACTGCCTAAGTGCTCCCATGCCCTCCCATGACACATACCCACTGAGGATAGGCCTTGTGTTCAATGTTAGAACTGAACTAATGTCTTTAACATGACAGGAATAGCACAATCTCTCTCATGCAACCAACAAGGATTTCCAAATATGACCCGAACTCAAATGTCAATTGTACGCTGACCAATGCAGAGAGTGTGTTATTTCATCCTGCTCTTTACATCACTATCTTACTCAAAAACGGAGCAGGGAAGAAGAAATAGATGCAGCCATTTTAGTCTGGGAGCGTAGTGTAGTAAAATTTCATTACATGGACAACTTAGTGATAGAAAGGGAAGGTGAGTGTCATTTGATTTGTAAAAATCTACAGAATCATCATTTCAATGGTGTCACCCTCTGCAGCATGGCAGGCCCTCTGCCCGACCCTCCCCTTGATCTCCCAGCACCAGTTCCTCAAGTTGATGGAAATTTTGATAGTACAATGTCATTGGAAATGAATCGAGTTGGGTATTATATGAACGCCCTTTCTACCACAAATGCAATAACAAACCTGGAACAATTATGTAGCTCAGGGGTCGGCAACCTTTCAGAAATGGTATGCCGAGTCTTCATATGCACTCTAATTTAAGGTTTTGCATGCCACTAATACATTTTAATGTTTTTAGAAGGTCTCTTTCTATAAATCTATGATATATAACTAAACTATTGTTGTATGTAAAGTAAATAAGGTTTTTAAAATGTTTAAGAAACTTCATTTAAAATGAAATTAAAATGCAGAGCCCCCCGGGCCGGTGGCCAGGACCTGGGCAGCGTGAGTGCCACTGAAAATCAGCTCGTGTGCCATCTTTGGCAAGCGTGGTAATCCTAGGGAAATTAGCCTTGACATGTAGAACTGAAAACATTTATTCATCAAAGTCAGCAGCGTTGTCTCTGTCCAAGGCACCTCTGCTAGACACATTATCACAAAAGATGTCCTCATCTGCACCACGCTCACACATCTCTGTACAAGGCAGGCTGCTGGCCAAACATTTGCAGGCTGGTGAGCATCTGGTCTTTTCACACAAGCATTTGATTAGCTGAATGATTGATTCAGGAATGCCTGGTATTTCACACACAACTGATGTGATCAGTCCATCTTTACAGACCATCCATGCCCAACAGAGGAGGGCAGTTTTGGATGTGCTTGATCATCCTGGAGTCATTCTATTGCTTGACAATTTGTCCTCTTGATAGCAGGTATAAACACACCCCTTGTCAATGGCAATTTTTCTCCCTTTGCTTCTTGGAAAACATCCACCAACCTAGCTGTGCAAGTGTCATAATGTTGGTCATCAAATGATAAACTCAACATGCGAATGCTTCCAAGTGCCTTTGACCTCATCAGTAACTGTCTCAGCCCTGCTGAACATCTTCACAGTGAGGTGAGAGTCTATGGAGGCTAAATCAAATGTATTCCAGTAAAATAATTTGATTTCTCCAGCCAACCATCCAGGAGTGTCACATCCTGTGGAAACCAAGCACTGAGGTGGCTTTTAAGGTCTGAGTGATAGGAACACATCTCTGAGGGACAGACAGTGATTCTGTTCTCTAGCAGCAGGCACAAAAACAGAATCTTGCTGAAGCCTTGGGTAGTGTCTCACAGAGAGCATTAGGACATCTGTGTCTTGTGCAAAACGCCAAAGTTTAGTAGCCCCCCTCTCTGTGGCATTGACGGCATGCAAGATAATTTTAGTGTCAGCCTCCTCATGGTACTACCAAGAAACTCCACTGAACAGTGCAAGGCAGCAGCTTCATTATGCCATGTGAAATTCTTTGAGGAATTATTCACATGCTGGAGCATTTCTCCTGCAAGGTATGAGGTTAACTTGTACTTCATGCAAATATGAGACAGTAGCTTCTTAATTGTGACATTGGAGGTGTTTGTGAAGTCAGTGATTTTGTACTGGACAGGTTCAATACTCTTCTTTCTGGTAATATTTTTAATTGATTCCTCTGCATACATATCAAACACCAGGAGGACTTTGTCAAAAGTCCAGTATTTTCTCTGTATCCTCATGATGAAGTATTCAGCCAAATCTCAGCAGTTGTTAACTGTTTCTGGTTTGATGAGAGCTTGTACCTCAGCCATGCCATCTGATTGCTATGCTGAAAGGCCTCTGCTGGCATAAGTTACTAGTCACACTGTTAGTAGGTGCTGGCTTAGGAAGAGCAAGCAAAATGTGCATTCGTTTGCTGTTCACCTGAAACATGCATTATTCTATTTCATTCGAACATGGATCGTGATACCATGGAAAACTTGTTCTCTCCCAAAGGCTTGTGTAGATCAACATCCTGATGAGATCTGGACACAATCAGGAGATGAGCAAACAATGACCTCTCTGTGGTTAGCTCTGTAGTAGTCCCTGCCATCTTCACTTTGACTTTCTTCTTTGCATTAAAGCACAGTTTTAATCTGTTCTTCTTGATGGGAGCCCATAGATTGATGGAGGCTTGGATAATCTGTTGGGTTTTGAAGGCTTCATACAAGACATGACCCAAAATGTCCCTTCAATTGACATCTCTAGCTAGCTCATCACTGAAGACTGCTTTCGTCATGATATTGAGGAGCTCAGGTCCATCATACACAAGTGCGTTGCCAGTGGCGTAAGCTTGTCCTGTAGCTTTAAAATAGCCCCTTCTTGGCATTTAACAGCACCTAATAAGTCTATATGGTGCTTGGTTATTTCTTGGACGTCATCTCAGCCATACGTAATGTTTTGTTCAAAATTCGATGGAGTTCTGGGGTTGTCAGGAAAAACTAGGGAAAAGGATTTGGATGCTGTATTATGCCTACCGACCCCTCAATGATGTTCATTGCTATATTTATGTGCCCTAGGGCTTTGTCTGAACCAAGTGCACAGATGGGAACTGCTGACCTTTTCACAAACCAATTTCCTCTTTGAAATTCCTCCCATATGTCAGGATCAGACTTTTCTCTTATTTCAGGAAGGTACCAGGCTATCAGTGCAGGTTAAATCTAAAGCAAAAAAGTATTTCACAAAGTCTTCCAGTGCTACGAGGTGCAAATTCCAATTAGCCATCCTGACAGATCAAATAAAGAGCAGCAAAGATTTGCCCTCAGCAGGTATTTGTCCCAGCATCTTCAACTTTTTCCTGGTACTCAATGTACTTCCTCTCCTGCCTTGCCAAGTTCAATTTGTGTTACACTTCTTTTAGTGTGTAAGGTGCCACTGAACATTGTGTTTAACGGGCTCCTCTGAGATTCAGCTACTTGTCGCTACTCTTCATCTCCCCATTGATAGCTAAAAATAAGCAAGACCAAGGTAAAAACAAGAATTGTGTAATAAAATACTTTGGGACTGTAATGAATTATGTTATGTAATGTACGTTGTGTAACTATATGCAAACCATTTGCAAATGGATTCCAGTAATGTCTGGCTGAATGCTGACCTCTAAACTAGTGCCTCATTGCAACCTTTTTGGCATAATAAACAAAGCTGATCATCAATATCACTGTGAACTGCCTCTTCTTTTTGCCAGTCATGGCAAATCAACTTGGTTGGCCTTCCATTTTATAGTACCCTGTAACATTAAAAAAAAAATCAGGTATCATGTCCTGAGCATTAACTGATAACACGGTACTGTCAGTCAAGGGCCACAGTTTAGCTGTGTTAGGGCCGCATGTTTGACACACCCATGTTAAAGTATACTTTTTTTTAATGGATTTTTAAATATGTTCTCAAATGCATATTTACATAATTCTTCTAGGCCATATTTGGTACCGTTGTGTTCATAGTAGAAAGGGATTTCAAATGATGCACAATTTCAACCCATTTCTGATGATACTGTATTATCGAAACCTAAGGACCTGGTGCTGGGTGACGGGGATGAGAGGAGGCAAGTCCCCCTGCCATGCTGCAGAGGGTGACACCATTGAAATTATGATTCTGTGGATTTTTATGAACAAAATGACACCTCCCTTAGCTTTCTATCCTTATCTTAGCACAGAATTATACATGCTCCCAAGCTATTTGTTGGGTATTTCTTAAGAAGGAAAAACTAAAAGTCATAGTAATCTTCACATTGGAAGCCAACTAAAACATATTGTAGGGACTTCACTTAATATTTGCCACTTAGGAGGAAAAAAAAGGGTGATTGAGAAATTATTTCTAAAATTGCTTGGGGTTATTAATTGCAGAGACTGGATAAGATTTAATTAAACCAGTAATTGAATTTGCTTTCTGCTCTTTTAGTTTTTAAAGCAATTTCAAACATGATTAGCATGCTTGCTTTACCTGCTGGCTTTTTCATGCTGTCTTATGGGCTGAAATATCTTGCCTTTGTCTTGTACCTTCATAGCTATACTTTTTCTCTGCTCTCTTACAATCTACAAAGAAAACGTTTGGATTTAGAAGTTGATGCAACTAATTATTTAAGCTTTCCCCCACCCTGACTTTTAAATTTGCAAGATGTGAATTCGCTTCTTGGAAGATCTAGAAAATGTGAAGCAGTAAAATGTCTCTCTTTCCCTTTTAGGGTTACCCTGGAAGTAGAGGAGAAAAGGTCAGTGTTACAATAACTTAAACATTGTAAGCAATAATGGAAACTATTGTAGAAATTTACTATACACCCATTAGCAGGTGGAGATGCTGAGGGTGTGAAATCAGAAAGCCTTATGAAAGGAGAGTGGTATTAAGACTTGTACTGAGAAGAAAGATGGGCATGTGGTGTAAACATTGAGCTGAGCTCCCAAAGCATTGGATTTAATTCCTAGCTCTTCTTCTGACTCCCTATTTGAACTTGTGTGACTCATTTTCTCTCTCTGTTCCCCATTTGTAAAATGAGCACAGTAATCCTTCATTTGTCTATCATCTATTTAGATCATAGGCTCTGGGAGGCAGAGAAAGTCCCTTACCATGTGTGAAGATAACGCATAGCACAATGTTTGTGGACTCCAGACTAGAGCCGGTTGAAAAAATTCAAGTTTAGCAAATGTGCCCTTTTTTCCAACGAGTTCCAATCTAGAGACTGCTGTGATATAAATATTAATAATAAGGAACGTTTTTAAGTAATTTATAATCTGCTTGTCAGCCACACACACTGAATGTTACTATATGTTACTAAATTGTCCTCCCCTGTTTAATGCTTCACACAGACAAGAAAAAAATTCCCTATGAAATGGTAAAAATTTTCTTTATTTCTACCATTCCTCCCCCCCTACAGGGAGCCAGAGGAGAGAGGGGTGACAAAGGCCTCAAAGGAGACAAGGTACATATTTTGGTTTCACAGTGGCTTTAAATTAAACCTGAGTGAACATAAGCCAGCCTATAAATCCTTTTTAAATGATTTTAGCTGATAATATCTTATTGTTCTGAAAATAAACTGAGATTTGATGATGTGGAATTTTTACCATAAAAGTAAATTCCTAACCACATAGAGTGTGAATCCCTCCTGATCTAAGTACAGGAATCTGATTAATGCTTTGACCTTGTCAGATCAAAATATCAGTGGTCTTTTTGGGTCGATGAGGTTCTGTGTGGTAGTCACAAAAATATTTATTAGCTATACATGGCCTAACAGTAATCATCTCCTTCTCGTGCCAGCCATTTGTGGAACTGCTGCTAAGGAGGAGAGTTCACAGAAAAGCCTCCATCACTGACCCTAGAGTAATTCTTGGGTTATATGGCCCCTCCATCAGACAGCTAGGAGAAGGAGTTTCAGGCCCCTTTAAATTTTAGCCAGTGAGTGAAGAATATTCTCCCATGTTAGGGTGCTGGGACATGCTGAGCATATTGCATTGTGTTAAGACCCTCGAGATCTCTGGTAGCCCATTCTGGCTAATTAAAAGAGCCACACACAGCCCTGGCCACCAGGGATTTTTCATCTTCAAGCTACTGTGGCACAAAGAGGCTACTGCCCATTTATAATGAAAATGTGTCTGGACAAATTGTCTGGCTACAAAACCCCAATACATTGTTTCTTTTGGAGTATATCAAAACAAAACCTGATGCTATGCTGTCAAAGATCAATCAGCATGTTTTTGATTACTCGTCTTTTGTTTTACAGGGGTATATAGGTTTCCCTGGAATGCTGGGGCAGAAAGTAAGTAAACATGATATAAAGTCTCCTTAGAAATTTGAGTAAGCATCCACATAGACACTTGGTTCATTGAGTGGTTTCAGCAGCATCTGAGTTCCAGAACCATGGATCTTGGTCAAAGGGTGCCAAAACATTTAGAGTTATTTTAATCAGATGACCAGTATTTTGCATCTCTTGAACCAGACCCTGCAGTCTTTTTATTTTAGGTGAAGACTGCAGGTTTTGGCTTAAGTGAGGGTTTTTTTGTTTGTTTGTTTGTTTTTTCAATTCTCTTTTCAGGAATATTTGATCAGAAACTTGTCCCCACTTTAAGTTTCCAGACTTCTGTTTGTGACTTCGTAGCCAATCCAATTGCATGGTGTTACTAAACATCTCTATTAAATAGTATTATGATTTAGAATGACCTGCTTCTAAATAGCAGGGCTTACCCTGACTGGTTTTGGTATCTCCATTAATCAAGAACTAGACAGATAATTATAATTCAGATTTAAAGATTGTTTTATGGGCACAATCCTTAAAGGAAGGTCTGTATGTAACAATCATAATCAGATTTTGTCTGGGAAATTAGGTTAAGAAAATAATGGCTACTTCTGAAGGGGATAGCAGAGAAGAGAGCTGGTCACCTTTCTTACTGGTGGTTTTATTAATTACAGGTCCTTGCAGCAAAGCTACATACTTTGAAATGTGTCAGAAAGAGGGTTATTAGCCAAGTTGTCTGGAAAACCCCATGTCTGCTAACCTGTTTCTGATTTTCCCAGCTGGCTTCTTTTCTAGAGGAGGGCTCTTTCTGAGGGATTTTGGGTAAAAAAATAAGTTAAAATTTTAAAGTATTTTTGAAAGTATTTAGTTATAACCACGAACTGGCAATATATTTTACAACAACAATGGTATTCTCTTGGGACCAAACTGTTCACATAGCCTAATAGTGTACACTGAATGTACTGAATTACCTGCTGTGTTGTATAAGACACATATTACCAATTTAATACATATTTCTATACTTAAGACCTGCTTTTTTTCTCTCCCACTCCCTAAGGGAGAAATGGGTCCAAAGGGAGAACCTGGAGTGCCTGGGCACAGAGGACCTATTGGAAGACCAGGAAAACGAGGCAAACAAGTAGGAACCCTGTGTTTTCTCTTTACGAGTTTTCTGGGATTTCTGTGGTTGTGATGAGTCACTAGATCCTCCGTCATTTCATGCACCAGTATTTGGTTATATTGATTCTCTCCACTTTTTTTGCATAGAAATTGAATGATTTTGAATATATATAGGTGTGTGTGTGTGTGAGCATGCATGTGTGCATGCATACAGTACATAGAGTAAGTGTTCTACTTGTGTAGGAATTCAAGCCTGGCCAGTCATACAGTCAGAATTTGAAGGTCGAAGGTTAGGCTGTATGTTATCTGAAATGTAATTTTTCCTAGATTGATGACAAGATTTTGGTTGAGTGTAACTTCAGACAGGGCTGTGATCTTCCCCCTGAGTGCCAAACAGCATGGCAGGGGTGCGGTTCTTACAGCTGATAGGCTCCACATCCCTGCCCTCATTGACATTTCCCTGTCAGAGCTGGCAGCTAGGGTATCTCCGTTATGACTCTTGACTCAGTTCAAGGCCTGGTTCTCTGGTCCCTCTGAGGTACACTCAGCACAGGACAGGACCCAAAGTGTTAGGAGCAACGGTGATTTCACAAGACTTTTTTTGGCTCCCCAATACTGAGGCTGGCTTGGAGTCAGGGCTGCTCTAATTTCTCCCCAGATGTCAATAGCCCAAGGGATGGTTATGGCAGCCAGGGATACCCAACGTGTAGGGATACTCCAGCCATGCTGTTGCCACTGGGGGCTGTGAGAAGGGATATCACTTCAGGCTAAGAGAATTCTTAGCCAGACAGGTAAGCTGGCTTTATGGACCTGTTGGGGCACTGGAGAGGCCACAGTGAAGGCCAGCATCTGGTCCTTAGTCTCCCCAACTACCTTCCTCACCCACGTGGAGTTGGGGAGCCACTGTACATGATCAGGGCATCCCTAACATCCACCCTCAGCAGCAGAGTGGGGCAGAGTTCATTGGCTGTGGTGTAAACACTGCATGGTATCCCATTTCCACTCTAAGGAAAGGTTTTGGAAGTAACCAATTGGAGGAAGCCTTTATAGTCTGCTTTCCAAGTTTGGTTTGGAATCAGAAACATTCCACTCTCATCATTTACCAACAGTCACCACAACGTGGCATCTGAGATGAAAACAAACTGTCCAGTGGTGCAAAATTAGAAATATGTGTAGGAAATAGCAACATTACTTTCAACCTGGAACTAATATGTCAAGGGGATAATGCTAGTGGTTGCACAATGTAATGACTGGCACGCTACAGTCTCAATCCAGCAAATTGAGTTCAAATCTCAGTGGGACTTAAATGCACTTCTAGTGGCTCTGTTGTGCATTGGACTTCTAGAGCTGGGAGGGCATTCAAAGATTGTGGGTTTGAATCCCACCAGAATTGCACTTCTAGACCCTTCCTTGTTAGCATAGTGGTGAGTATCCCTGCCTGTCATGTTGGAGGCCAGAGTTTCATTTCCTGATGGGAAACTGTAGTTTTTGAGGGCTGAGTAGATGATGAATCACAGTGGTCCCTTCTGGCCTTCTAATCTATGAATGAATATAAAATACGAATAACTAGCAAGAGGTAGAAAGCTGGGAGGCAGAAATGCTGAAGTAAATGGGGGCTCTGGGTTGTGTATCCAAAGGTGTCACATCAGGGAACAGGTTATAATCCATCTCCATATGGTTCCGGCAAGACCGCCATGCCTAGAATACTGAGTTCAGCCCTGGGCACCACATGCCAGAAATATATCGACAGATTAGAGGAGTTCAGTGAAGAGCAAGAAAAATGATTAGGGGCGGAAGGAATTGATTTATGAGGAAAGATTAAATATATTCAGCTTGGCTAAACAGTGACCAGACTCAGAGTGAAACTGCTTGTGTGCATTGGAAAAGAGACACCTGGCACTCTAATGGACTAGATTAATACATTGTGGACTCACAAGAACCATTGGTTTGTACTTCAAAAACACACTAATGTTACTGTGTATGCACTAAATACGCCTCCACTACCATTTTAAATTCCAATCCTGCAACTGAATCCACATGGATAGACCTTTGTGCCTAGGCACGGCCCCCTTGAGTTCAAATGGACTTTGCATGGGCATCCGTCCACACAGATCAGATTGCTGGAGCCTTGGAGGTTACCGCATCTCAGTGTAAAGAAAGGAGGCTGTTATAAAACATTCTTATTGTCTCTTCCTCTTTATGGAGTAGATCCTGAGATCACATTGATTAATATCCTGGTTACATGAATGGAACCAATCATGACAGTACTGCATGCAAAGGATAAATCCATGCACTCTGAAAGTGGTGACATAGGGCACTTGGCAACTTTTAAAATAAAAACAATTGAAATCTGGTAAAAGATTAACCAGATGAAATAATATTATAGTAACTTGTTCTTTTTGGAGGGTTCAAAATAATTATATGTATAGAACTCACATCTTCAAATTCTTTGGGATTAGGTGTAAAAGCTGATAATTGTATAGAGAAGTTGATGCAAGCTTCTCCAATACAAGCTGTATACATTTCTCCAAGTAATTAAAAGTATTACATTAATTACGAACTCAGAAGAGCTAATACGCATCATCAGTTGCATTTTTAGTGCATGTTTCCTCATATTGCTTCCTTTACAACCTGAACCAATTTTAAACAATAATATTTTCATACAGTTGCAGGAGCTCCAGCAGTTCCTTTGTAGAAGTTTATGTTCAATGGCCAGTTGCAGGTATTTTATTTGTAAGATGGTTACACCCAGCACTGAAAATCTAAATCATTGGTCTGATTTGCTGGTGGGGCAGTGCCAATAGGAATAAGTCCATGTGAGATAATGCCTTACCATGTGGGAAATTTTTAAATACCAGTTTTTTGCAAGGTTAATCCTAAAAATAGAGTACAAACCAAACGTAGAATATGCAAAATGGGTCTGTCACATGATACAGCAAGAAGAATTTTGCCCATTCAGATGTGAATTTTTAAAAGTTGCTATGTGCCACTATGTTAATTTGCCCCACCAGAGGAATGGGCACAGATATTACCTGTGAAGCCTAAACAGAGAGAAGGCACAGTGCTCACAGTTCTGCTTTAATACTTGGAGTTGCAGTAACTTTTGATCTTACCAGTTTTTGAGCTTGGGAGCTTTGTGACATTAAGTAGTATTTTACGCAATAAGTAATCCCATTGATTTATAGGAGTACTTGTGGTGTAAGGTACCATTTAGCATGATTAAGGGTACTTTAATCTGGCCCTAAATTAGGAGTCAAAATCCCATGTTTGGACATTAGCATCCAAGTACTCTCTGAGTGTCTAAATGTCAATTTGAGCACTAACCTTATGTACCCAAGGTTGAAAATTGGGTTTCCCTCTGTGTTGTTGATCAACTACGCTGATATCATTTTTTATTTTCTCTTTTTAAAAAAACTTAAAAATGTTATTTTAAGGCTTTGCTGGCCTGACTGTTATACGTGTTGCTTGTGTTAAATGGGAAATTTGTATTTAATGGCTATTTGTTAAATAGAGAATATAGCTTTCGCCCACACAGAGCTGTTTCCTGTCTCCTGAAACAGCTGACATCCCTGTATAAATGTCTGCATAGCAGCTAAATTAAGAAAGTGTTACTTCCAGTTCCATTCTGAGATCCATCTTGATTATCTCATTGGCTTCTTCAGTTGTGTGCTGAGTCTTCAGGGGCATATCCATTCTGAAACGATAGGCAGGCTGTGGAACTCAGAAGTCACAGCCTTGCTGCTCCCAAACTGACATAAAAAGGGCCGTTCCCTCAGTTTTGCAGCATGGAAATTGACACTAAGTAGCCAGTCCAGGATTTCAATGTTGACAAGGTAGAATGTCTTATATCAGCCATGAGTGAATAGTGTTACTTGGAAAAAGGCCCTTCTAGAGGGTTGGTTCCCTGCATCTAGGAAGATTATATTTTGTCTTTGAGAAGAGCTTTCCCAAGTCCTGTAGGGATTCGTGAGAAGAAACAAGGCAAAAGACATTCAAGTATAAATTATTGTCCTGGTTTGCTCTATCTTCATCGAGCAAGGAGTGTTAGTTGATTGTTCATCCAGTATGTTGCACATGGAAATCAAGTACCTCTCAGACAGTCCAGTATATGACAGTTTATTTCTTCTGCCATATATTCATTTTGAGGGGGAGGGAGGTTTCCTAGGAAGTTTCCTGGTTTCTACTCAATTTTTTATTCTTGTGCTCTGCCAGTTTTGTGTGCCCGTTGCATAATGTGAGCAATTATTGCCCATCAACATGAATATTCACATGGACACTAAGGTTCATTGGTGAAAAAGCCATTATTTAAAGTAAACAAAGTGAAATATTGCATTAATTCTGGATGGGCCCTGGCTACAGATACTGCAGATGACATTTAAAGTTATCCATGGGATACAGAGTATTATATAACACAAAATTATTTTAGTGTACATGGCTATGTATACTCTCCATTACTCTGAAACAAGACGTGCAGTGGCCTGTCGTTATCCTCTGAACGCATGTTACCCTAGAATTACACCACCTCATTGGAATTCATCACCTTTGGGATTAAAGGAAAGTTAATACAGTATATACAGTTTTTACCATGCAAAATGGTGTGTCTTGTTGCATCAAGGTCATACCAGTTATGTAAACCGTGGACTAAGTGATACACCATGAAATTCTGGATCACTTTTAAAAGAGAGAGAGAGGGAGAGAGAGAGACGTAAACCTCAGGTGCTGTACAGATAACAAGATAAATGTAACTATCTTAAATACGTACTATCATATTAAATTCAAAAACATTTCTAATAGGAGACCGGGTCTCTGAGAAATTTGGATTTAATCTATTTTTCTAACTGGCATTTCTTGCCTTTTTTGACCTAAGTATTAAAATCTCCATGGGTGCTTTTCAAGCTTATGAAAGAGACAGTACTGGCTAGAGACAGGCAAAGAATTGGGAGATGCTATGCAGTCCTAGGGCAAAATTTTCAAATGGACCTAAGTGAAAGTCAATAGGACTCAAGCTCCAAATTAGTTGTATAAATAGGACTTAGGCTCCTAAGTCACTTAGTGGCCTTTGAAAAAATTAACCCTCGCCCAAAAAGTGACAATAAATATGGCATCCTGGGGTTCCACATTTATTGTGTCTCATTGATTCCAGATCAGGTGAAAATGATTTTTTTTTTTTGCCAGCCCTGAAAACTCAGCCTAGGCAACAAAAATCAAGCTTCCCTCCTTGTGCATTATCACCAGTTATAAAAGTTCTGCAGGACAACCCCACTGTCAGCAAATTATAGCCTCCTCAGTCACCTCAGCTCAAGCCCAACCATCAAAGGGTTTGCACAAGTATAGATTGGAATGTGGTAAACAATTCTGTAAATGATGCACAAGGAGCAGTAGAATCAAGCTCACTCTGCGTTGCCTCCTGCATGGCTAACAGGAGTAAAAAGCAGTAAAAACTAATTTCAATCACTCACATCAGCAGATATGACTTTGACTACACACAGAGAACAGATCTATTGAGAAAGATGGCACCACTTTTACATAGTCTAATCTCAGAGCAGAATCACAATAGGATTTTCCTTCTCATTCATGTGTGAGAATAAGGTATGTTTCCCCTTGCAGTGTCCCCATGCATGGTGGGCATGAAGTGTACGATGTATGTGTTTCCACTGGTGAATCTGCTTTCTTTATGTTATATGTCGTAGATTCTAATTTGCTGTGTCATTAATGAATGTTTTTCATATGCTAGGGACAAAAGGGAGATATTGGACCTGCTGGAATTATGGGTCCACCTGGCAGGCCTGGTCCTTCGGGTCAACCAGGTCCACCAGGACCTTCAGTATCAGGTAAGAGAGGCCACTCTTAGCAGTCATCTTCCTCATCTTTCTTCCCTCACCCCCTCTGCTAGCCTGTATCATTCTGTTAAACAGGTATTGGTACAGAAACGTCCGTGACATTTTGTTTGTTCAGCTGCAAGCTGCCTGGGTTGAGGAAGAGACTTCCCCTGTGAGCAGGTTGTTCCGTGATTGTCCATTATGCTGGTTCTACTTCCTCTGAAGCATCTGTTATGGTTGCTAATATTTAAATAAAAACAGATAATCTGGCCCATAAGATTCCCTAAAGACCCTTAAATGTTATTATCAACTATTGCAACTTTGGTATCAACTTTTATTTTGTGGCACATGTCTAGCTTTCTTCATCTCCAAAGAGAAACAAAGCTGCCTAGGATTTGTGTGAATTTGTATAATTTTCAGTAATAAGACTCTTCCTCCCTCCTCCAATCTCTGCCATACACTCAAAACACAGAGAGCACAGAGGCATTTGCAGCACACATGAGAGAGAAAGTTCTTATCCTAAAACCCCATCCTGTGGTAATGGGCTTGAGGAAGAGGGAAAGCTATGGCAGCCTTGGAGGATTAGTGAGTCCTCATAGTAGATCCTGGGAGACAGGAGCCTTCCTCCTCAAAATGTTCCAGTTTACAAAGCAAGATTGATCCTTCTAATCACCTGGTGCAGGCTCACCCTGCACTGCTCTGCAAAAGAGAAGCATATTAGATATAATTGATGCCATAATAACAGCTGAGAGGAGGTGGGGGGGTGGGAGAGATGAAAAGGAGTCTCTCTCTCCTTCTTATGTGTGCTGCATATGCCCCTGCAGTCTCTGCATTTTGGGTGTATTGTGGAGATAAAGGCAGAGGTTGGGGGAGGGAGGAAGAATCTTATTATTGAAAAATATACAAATTCAAGCATATGAATTCACTCAAACCCTAGGCAGATTTTTTTCTCTTTGGAGAAGACAAAAGCTAGACATGTGGGACAACACAGAATCTGATACTGAGGCGGCAATAGTTGATATTAACAGTCAGGTTTTTTTCCCTAATGATTTTATAATGAAGCATAAAAAAGGGTGTTCATATTTTATTTTTTTTACAAAAACAAATGGCTGGAAACCAAGAGTGTCTTCAATGGGCACCAGCTGGTTGTGCTGCTGCTCATCTGCTCAGTTTTCTCTTTCCCTTTGCCGCCTCTTGGCTTATTCAGTGGGCGAGTTACCTTCTCTGCAGTGGCTTGGAAACAGTACACTTAGGGCTCTGGTGGCTGTTTGGTATTGGATCTTCATACAGCTGATGTCCCCCAATAAGAAACACCTAAGCATAGACTAAATCAGCTGGAAAATTTCAAAGCGATGTTTTCTCCATACTGCTGGGACGGCAACCAAGATTTTAAAGGTCCCACTCCACCCACAGAAAGCTACACATATCAGATTTGCTAATTACAAACCTTTTTGGTCCAATAATTTGAGTTATTATCCTAAAACCCCACCCTGTGATGATGTCCCTCCCCATAAGGTTAATATAGGCACTCTTAAGATCTGCTCCCACATAGCAATGAGTTCCCTGAACTCTCAGTGAAGTCTATGGGAGATAACTCAGCACCTTTAGCCAGATGTGAATTCAACTTACTGGTATTATGTAGTTCACATTCAGCTGTTCCCCTCTGAGGCTGGGTTTGTGTTCTGTACAGTAATGACATAACATGGCAGCCTGGTATTTTGCTTCCTAGGACAATTAGCAATAGGACCAAAAGGGGAAAGAGGGCTTCCAGGGCCTCCAGGGAGATGTCTCTGCAAACCCCCACAAAATGTGAATATCCCACCATATGAGGAATCCGTGATTGGACACAGCTATCCAAAAGTCCCTGCGGTAAGGCAGCTTGTTAGGAGGTTAAGTAAATGATTTTTAAGCGCTTTGATTTTAA
Organism: Mauremys reevesii; assembly: GCF_016161935.1. Lineage (NCBI taxonomy): Eukaryota > Metazoa > Chordata > Testudines > Geoemydidae > Mauremys > Mauremys reevesii. The sequence continues at coordinate 65,455,245 of NC_052624.1, read as the reverse complement.
AGGCACTGTGTTGGCCAAACTTCTGGATCAAAGGGAGAACTTGTCTAAATGTCATAAGTGTGCTTCAGCGTTTTATTTCTAGTGTATAAACCTTGAGAGTCAGTCTAGGTGAGGGACCTATATCCTATAACAAGCTCCAAGACTTGGTGTGTTTGGATACTAATGACTGTCTTGAAATAACACCGTCTTGGGTTTGTGGTTTAGCCCATTTCTAGGATTCCCTGTTTTGGGATTGCAGACGTTTGCTCTTACCTGAGTATATTTTAATGGGTACTGGATAAAGAAGGCAATCTTGGAAGCCATATCCCAATAAAACTGGGTTGTCATTGGTTGCATCCCACCACCTGCTGAGCAACGGTCCCTCCTTGGCAATCCTGCTGGCTTACTCCATTTGTCCTTACTCACTTGAGTGTTAAGAATTTGGATTTAAGTTTGCACTTATATGTCTCCTCTTCAAAGCCATCTTTGTGCACCGTTGGAGTCCCCTTATATCACCTAAAGAAAATTGGCATGCTGAGACAGATGCACCCATAAAAGACCAGGAGAGAGAGCTCCTGGTCTGGCTTGCTAGGTTTCATTATGAGCAGGATTCCAACCAGAGCTGGACAATTCAGTGACACCTACTCACATTTACAATTCTTCATTCCTTTCACAGCATGTCACAACCCAATATCCCCAAAGCTGTCTCCATTCTGGGAGCTCTTTGCCCTGGTCTACACTACGAGTTTAGGTCGAACTTAGCAGCGTTAGGTCGATTTAACCCTGCACCCATCCACACGACAAAGCCATTTTTGTCGACTTAAAGGGCTCTTAAAATTGATTTCTGTACTCCTCCCCGACAAGGGGATTAGCGCTGAAATTGACCCTGCTGGGTCAAATTTGGGGTAGTGTGGACGCAATTGGCCTCTGGGAGCTATTCCAGGGTGCTCCATTGTGACCCCTCTGGACAGCACTCTCAACTCAGATGCACTGGCCAGGTAGACAGGAAAAGCCCCGCGAACTTTTGAATTTCATTTCCTTTTTGGCCACTGTGGCGAGCTGATCAGCACAGGTGACCATGCAGAGCTTGTCAGCACAGGTGACCATGGAGTCCCAGAACCGCAAAAGAGCTCCAGCATAGATCGAACGGCAGGTACTGAATCTGTATGGGGAGACAAATCCATACTATCAGAACTCCGTTCTAAAAGACAAAATGATTAAGCGCAGCCAGACACCAGGGCAGTTAGAAGAGCACAGCAGGGCACGCTGTGCACCAGAGAAGCTTTGAAAACCAGTTTTATGACTGGCCAGGCTACGGAGTGAAAGTTCTGTTTTTCTCTCCTTGATGAAAACCCGCCCCCTTGGTTCACTCTACTTTCCTGTAAGCCAACCGCTCTCCCCTCCCCCGTTTGATCTCCACTTGCAGAGGCAATAAAGTTATTGTTTCAAATTCATGCATTCTTTATTAATTCATCACACAAATGGGAGAATAACTGCCAAGGTAGCCTGGGAGGGGTGGGGGAGGAGGGAAGCACAGGGGTGGGGTAGTTGTAGGGGCACCCCCTAGAATGGCATGCAGCTCATCATAGAAGCGGGATGTCTGAGGCTCTGACCTGGAGCGGCCGTTTGCCTCTCTGGTTCTTTGGTAGGCTTGCCTGATATTCCAGGCAGGACTGAATCTCCATTAGACAAAACTTAAAGAAGGGAATGACCTAGAGTCACTCCCATTTATGTCCAGGTGCCCCCGACCGACCTCACCGAGGCTGGTCAGGAGGAACCAGGAGATATCAGCAGACGGTACAATATGGCTGCTAACCGTCTTTGCTAACTTGCAAAGGCAAGAAGCTGCTGCTGTGTAGCACTGCAGTACCGCATCTGCCAGCAGCACCCAGGAGACGTACGGTGACAGTGAGCTGAGTGGGCTCCATGCTTGCCATGGTATGTCATCTGCATGGGTAACCCAGGAAAAAAGGCGAGAAACAATTTGTTGCCATTGCTTTCATGGGTGGGGGGAGCTGACGACATGTACCCAGAACCACCAGCAACAATGTTTTTGCCCCAACAGGCATTGGGAGCTCAACCCAGAATTCCAATGGGTGGCGGAGACTGCAGGAACTGTGGGATAGCTACCCACAGTGAAATGCTCTGAAAGTTGATGCTAGCCTCGGCACTGTGGATGCACTTAATGGTCTTAAGTGGGGACACACACAATCGACTGTATCAAATCGATTTCTAAAAAAATGACATTAAATCAACCTAATTTTGTAGTGTAGACATACCCTTTGTTGGCTTTATGTAAAGTATCAGCTCAGGTTTGCATGTCATTAACCATGGTTTAGTCTTGTTCTCTGTAACTGTGGCTCATGGGTTCAAATCCGTAGCTGTTGAGAAGACAAAACTGCCATTTGATTTCAACTGAAGTTAGAGCTACCGTGTTGGGCCTTCCTCTTTTAACCATGAATGCTTGACAGTTGCAGATTCAACTCTTGGTGGAGGAGGCAGACTCTAGTCTTCACTATCATCCTTCATTTGAATGGAAGGCATTTTTATTCAATGTTGCTTTTAATGGTGCTGAGTTTTGTTAGGGGCCCTGGGTTATTGTCATGCTATGTAAACATAAATTACCCTTGATTTTTTAAAAAGAACTCATTCTGTTTATCTTAGTGGAAATCAGGCTCAGACATTATGTTACTAAATCCATTTTCTTCAGATGCGTTCCATTTACTTTTTCTTAATTTAAAAATGTTTTGAATCCTGCTAAAATTAATTTGATTAAACTGCTAAAGAAAGAGATTACAGCTTAATGCCTCTTGCTGCCAAATTTCAATGACTGAGACATAAAAGAATTTGGGAATGGAGCAGCACATTCTATTTCTCCTAGTTTTGAACTAATTTTTCTATTCAATTAAGAAATTTGCTTTGGATAGAAACAGACACATATAGAGAAGTACAGATTTCTGTGCCAGTGAAGTTTGAACAAAATAATAAAAGCTAAGTAGGGGCTCTAGCAATGCAATTAATTGTTTATTTTGCAATGAATGTGTATGAAGAAATGTTGGCACACTCAATGTATCCCCCAAAACCCTTTTGTATGCATATGTTTTGTAATTGCTCCTGCAAATACCCATTTGTGTACATGAGCTTCTGCATAGGGAATGACTTGCACAAGCATTGTTGTGGGACTAGCTGTGCTGAGTTCGAAAAATTTGGTCCTAGGAAATTGAGGCACTAGCTCTTTAAAACTCATCTCTCTTAACTATTACTAGTTGTCCTTTGGTGACCTGGTGCACAGGTTTACATTTCAGCATAGTATTATGAATACAATGCTGCTTTTGGAATCAATCTATTAAATAATTGTTTTGTTTGATTATCAACATCAGTAGAGCTGTTTGTCAACCCTGCAAACTAGACCCCATGACTGAAACGCTGTTTGAAAGGATCCTTGGTGATTTCATTTTCTGTGTCCCAGATTTTTGTGGTGAACAATCAGGAGGAGTTGGACCGGCTGAACACTGAAAATGCTTTAGCCTTTCGAAGAGATCAGAGATCTCTGTATTTCAAGGATACCATTGGATGGCTTCCAATCCAGGTAAAAACATGATGATTGTCTCAGAAGGCATCGGATTTCATGAAGATTTATGTTCCATTTTCAAAACAAGATTTATGCTTTTGAGCTTTGGATTTCATAAAGAAAAATTAAAACCAAAGGAAATGCTCATTTTCCCCAGTGTTTGAGCACCTAATTATTTTCTATGGAAATTTCTCCTAAAAAGTGGAGCACTGCCAGAACTGAATAAAATTCTGGAATTCTTGTTTACATGAGTCTTAGCTATTGGTGATATTAACTTGTTAATGGTTTCAGGTTTTGGAAACCTCCCTGGGAACCTCGCTCAACTGGTGAACAAACTGGGGCTGCGTTTTGTGTATTAGAGTGGCAGAGAGGCTTTGGTATTTGACCCATAAGGCAAAACTTAACAGGTTTGCCAGAGTGTTTGGACCCTGTACAAAACCATAATAACTCCTGAGAAGTTGTGAAAAATACACATTTTGTACAAATGCCTGCAAATCAAAACCACTGAGTGGCACACAGCTGTAAGGGTTTGATCCAAAGCTCACTGCAGTTGACTTCTGTGGGCTTTGAATCAGGCCCTGTGTGAGACCCTTTTAGTACACACCTTGAAATAACATGATCTGAATACCTGGTTACAATGTTAAGCAGTTCCCAGAGGTTCCGCTGTACTGACACTTCCTGAAAAATGTCTCTCTGGAGGTGGGCTCAAACCAAACCTTCAGACATTCACTAAACTCTGAAGAAGTTTAGATCCAGATCCCAGCTTCCCAACTGGCTCAATAGTAGGCCAAACCAAATCCTGGAAAACCCCAAGCTTTGGCAAAGATCCCATTTGAATCCAAACTATGTGGCTTGTACCCATCTCTGTCACTCACTTCACCTTTTTAATGATAACAAGACTCTTATAGTTCAGTTCTGGTAATTGTCATGTGTTTGTTTGGATAGCTTACCCCTTTCTATCCTGTGGATTACCCTGTAGAGGATGGCAGCACCTGTGGAGATGGCATCATCCAGGATGGGGAAGAATGTGATGATGGCAATACTATTGTGACGGATGACTGTATAAGTAAGTCACATCTATGCAGTGTTATTTCTTTCTTTAAACAAACCATAATGTCAATCACATGTGCAGTCCATGATGTCTTATGTGGGACCTTTAGGCAACTGTTTGCAAACTGAACACCGATGTTGAAAAGGAAGGTATGACAGCTGCATTTTGAGTAGATCGGGCATGCAAGTTGCTATAAACCCTAGGCAAAATAATAACTTGTATGCAGCTTTTTATCTCAAAGGATCCCAAATATGCTTTTCACACTTCACAAACAGGAATCACCTCTGAGTTAGAACATGACAGATGTCTTTTAAAGGGCCCAATCCTGCAATTGATTTATGTGCATAACTTCCATGGAAATCATTGGGATTTTGAGTGCAAGACAGGGTAGTGCATCATACAAACATTTAGGACAGGAAGTGGAGATGACTGCTCTAACCAGTTAAGGCTACAGGTGAGGATTTTAGATAGGCGAGATCTAATTACCCAGCTGGGAATTTGTCCAGGATATTGGGACACAAATGTTCCTGTTTCTGCTAGAAGGATTAATAATGAGCCAGATCCTGGTCCCATTGAGACTAATTGCAGTTTTGCCACTGACTTCAGTGGAATCAGATTTTGGCTCCGTATGTGCACTTCTAGGTCTACCCAAGACGGGTTCATGCCAAGTAAACTTAGCTTTCATTTCACTGGTCACTGAAAGCAGAGGCCAAATGATAGCATACAAACATGGAGAATAACTTTAGAGCTACCTCTGCCATTCATCACTTCATCCTTTCCCTAGACATACAGCAACTCTTCACTACTTTCTAGTCACTTTTAACAGAAGAACGTAGGAGAGATGAGCCTTTTTCACAATGCAGAATGAGTGTTTGTTGACTCTGAAAAATACACGCCTCTTTTGTCCCTTGTACATCCACCCCCTTTCTTTGTGAGCACACTCTGTCCCAGAATACCCATGACATGACTATAGCATGCTATAAACTGAGTGTAGTTTCCAGTGACTAGAGCCCTTGTGACCTGTACGGTTATGACACTGATGTGACTAAAAAGCTGAAAACTAAGCACTCATGAAAACTAAACAAACATTCATAACTTTGTTCTGGTGGACCTACGTACTTCTGCCAGGGATTCTGCTTTGACTGAATCAAAAGAAAACAGCTTTTTGGATTGATTTAATTGTATAACAGATTAATTGTTCTTTATATAGAAGCAACAATTTCTGACAAATAGATAGCTGGTGCAATAAATGAGTTATTTCCCAGGGAGACCACCCTGCCTTCTAACAAATAAACAATTAGTAAATTACCAAATTTTCATAATTATCCTCAACTCCCCCATCCCTTCTGCATGCTCGTTTAATCAATGTAGTTTGCTTAACAACAATTAAATTCCCTTTAACTTTTGCCTCACAGCTAAATGAACATGGTCTCAATTTTTAAAGTTATGCTTAGAAAAATCACAGACTTTAAAATCAAATGCCAGTTATTGACCAGCCCAAAATGATTACAGTGATACAGACAGCAATTGCCACAAAAAGTCAAAGTTGGTTCACAGTTACCAATCCAAGGTCTCTCTGAATACCATAGTGTGGACCTAGTCAAGGTCTACTCCCACTTACTTGGATAGGTGACTTCCCGCTGCTTGGAATAGGAAATATTTCCACTGTCCCATCTTGGTAACCTTGCATGCATATTAATATTGCATTGGCAGTCACTGTACACAGATAAATGGGATTATTTTTTGTTGTTGTTATGGAGAAACAATAGGTCTACATAGCACATACTTGTGTAGGGAAACCTACTTTCAGTAGATATACTTGGCTATTATGGGATGGCAAGGAGAGAGCCAGTTTGGGATTTTCAAAAACACCTATATGATTTAGGAGCACTAGTCCCACAGGTTTCAATGGGATTTGTGCTCCTATGTCACTTGGGTGCTTTTGAAAATCCAACTCCCAAAGTTTATCCTAAGCATATTTTATGCTTCCTGTACCTTCCTTTGGTTAATTCCTAAAGCCCTGTCTAACCTAAATCATTCCCTTTCCCTAATCACTTAAATTTGAGTCAAAGAACATTCTTTATAACGAAGAGCAACCAACCCTTTTTGAGTGGGCAGTCTTTGTATGATGCCAGTTAGATCCCCTGTTTCATGTTGTGCCCTTAATAATATGGTCCTGCTTATCTTCCCTGCATCCTTGACTTGGTTGTCTCAGTTGTGAAAATGCCCTTTTCTTGCATGTTCATTAGGATGCCACCATGCTTACTGTGGAGATGGCTACCGACATGAGGGAGTAGAAGAGTGTGATGGAAAAGATTTTGGATATTTGACATGTAAAACATATCTCCCTGGGTATGGACAAACCTATCTTCATTTTATTTTTTGATTGAGCACTGAAAACAAAAGAATACTGCAAGAATGTATTTCACTAAAGCATGTGTGGTTATTAAAGCATGAATTGGAAATGATATTCATATATAGTCTAACTGTATTGTATTGACTTTTAGGGCTAAATTCAACTCTCAGCTACATGCATGTGATTCCTATTGTGGTTAATGAGAATTGGACACACATGTTGCATATATGGGCATAATTGCCCTTAATCTGTTAATATATCTTGGAAAATCTCAGCTTTCCTGCTTTTCTGATGTTATCATTAGACTAGTTTTCATAACATTTTCAAGAGCAGGCAAGTCCAGAATTTCTACTGTAAAAATAAGGACACTGTTATTTACATGGTAAGAAAGGAAAAAAAGGCACAAAGCTAATTTCATCCTATGCATGCCACCTTTACTGGGAAAGAGCCCAGCTTGTGGGTGTACCACCTGGGATTCCTTTGATTCTGAACCAGTCAGTCATATATTAGTGCAGGCATTTTCAAAGACCAGAACTATCTTCAAAAAATATTAAACAACAAATGCAAAGCTGTAATTCTGCTTGGCAGCATACTTCATTGCAACATCTGCTTATTGTTGATTTGCCTGGTCTGCATTTGTGTAAGTGGCTTCCTCTGGTCAGCATTTTACCTCCAATAGTCATACCTCTATCTCACTGTCAGGTATCATTACTATCTAGCAGGAAACATTTAATTTGTAAATGAAATTATCTGCAGAGTCCTCATAGTTTGTGAAACTATAATATGCTAATTGACAGGGATAAGAAACCACAGGACATTTCTGCAAACTGCCTGTTTTGTTAATCTTCATAGTGCAATTGCTGGAACAGTCACAGAATAAGAAGTTGCACAGCTTGATAGGATCAATTGCTTAGGCCAAGGTTTACAAAAGTGACTAGCTATTGGGGTGCCTGAATTTTAGATGACAACTTGAGATGTCTTCAAGGGGTCTGGCTTTCAGAATGTGTTGGGCAACTCCTTTCTGAAAAATCAGTCCCCCTTTCATTGTCTTAAGCTGGGGTACTGTAAAAATGGAGACACTGAAAACCACTAGTGACTTATGAGAAACCTCATCTTCAATGTGAAAGATCATTTAAATCGTCTTTTTTTAAAACCCTCATCAAAATTGCATTTGCATAAAAATCTCAGGGTCAGAGCTTTAGCTTGCATAAATCATCACAGCTCAGTTGAAATCAATGAATCTAAGACAATTTCTCCTGCCTCCTACACATGCACACATGATACCATAATAATACTTGGCACCTATATAGTGTTTTTCACCAGGTATTTCAAAGTGCTTCGCCATGATGTGTATGTATCGTTATCCCTATTTCACAGAAATGGACAGTTGAGGCTCGGAATTTAAGGGCGCAATCTAATGTCTATTGAAATCAGTAGAAAGACATTCATTGACTCACTGTGTTTTGGATTAGGCCCTATGTGATTTACCTAAGATTATACAATGAATTTGTGGAGGAAGTAGGATTCGAAAAATTCCCATTGACTTCAGTAGGGCCTGAATTTTACCCCTAGTGTATATTGGACTCTGCTGGATCAACTTCACTGGAAGTGAATGATGGTGAATGATGTAGAGTATAGCTGGAAATTGTACCCCTGTTTTGCTGTCAGATGTATTGGTAGTTGGTGTTTCTTGTCATTATATTTATGTGAATGGACTTGATTCCTCCAGAAAGCTACTGCCAGAACCCATGTACAATGTGTTGGCAATTTGGATACTAAAGGGTTCTAGCAAATTAGGCACAGCCAATCCATATACAAGATTTGTAAATTTATAAAGGAAAAGAAAATGCATTAATGGTCAAATATTTCATACATTGCAACTGATGCACATTCTCTTTTGTCTTAGGTCTTATGGAAAATTACGGTGTACTTATTATTGTTATATTGACTCTACACAGTGTCGGTATTTCACATGAAGGGAAAATGGAGGTGGGTAGCATCCCACATGTAACAGAAACACCAGGTGCTACACTATCATCAATCTGAGACGGACTGGGAAATCGACAAAACCTCTGTGTTGGGGGGAAAAAACAAATATCATGCTGCTGATGGCTCTTTGAGATGTGTTTTTTTTTTAAGTCTGACTGGAAGAAAATAGGACCACTGCATCCTGTCTTAACAGAAAAATGTCAAACAGCGTTTGCCAATAAGACTTGTGTTTCACATGGCTGCCTATGGGAACTGCTCTTTGTCAGAACCGCCAGACTAAACCACTGGAAAACTGAATTTCACTAAACAGGAATATTGTGTAACAAGACAACAATACCTCAACTTAGCACTGTTAGACCTAAATACAAACGCTTCAGGGTTTTTGTTTTTAGACTTTCTCAGCATAAACACAAGGCATATCCTGGATGCGGTGTTTATAGAGACTGTATACTCTTTTACTACAATGTGAACTTTGTATGCGTTGTGGCCGCATGAATTATAGTTTCAGTGACTACAAATTAACCAAAACCCTTACAGGTGGATTCAGTCCAGTAAGTGTTTTTAAGGACAGCAAATCAGGGAAAGGAACTGATTGACTTTACTGACCGTTTATACAGTAACTAAGAAGTTGAGATACGTAGAGATGTGTGTTTGTATGTGTGCGTGTATGTATGTATATGCAAGTGATTCATACAGGGCCCACAGTTGTTGAACACAAAGGCCAAACTGGATGGACAAACTGTGGAATGGCCGGGGAATATGGTCTCCTTGGGGGAGATCAGACTATAAAAGAAGGCAAAAAGTTAACACAATTCATTTACTTATCCTTTGTCAAGCTGGCTATATTCTGTGTTATTACTGATCCCACGTACACTAGGATGGTTTAGATTTAGAGCTTCCCAGGATAACATAAAAATTATTGTGAAAATTAAAATGTGGCCATTTAGTTGTTCACTTTCACTTTGGTTTCTAAACCGGAGGTCATTACTTTCCCCTTTCTTTTCCTCATCCACCTGATCTTAATCAGTTATTTGGTCAAGTTCTACACTCCAGATTTCCTGTCCTATCCATTGCTGTCTGTTTTTACTCTTGTCTAGCATTCAGTACTATTGAGCATATATCCTTATTTTCATATCTCTATAGGACTAATCTCATAATAGTGTGTTAATGGATTCTCCTTCAGTCTATATGCTGTATAGGTTATATATATATATATATATATATAGTTTTTATTTTTCAGAAAAGTTGGTCAAATGGTATGTGAACTCAAATAGCATTCAGGGTAATTTATGTATTTGTTTATTAGTAGATATTTAAAAAGCAAATTTTATGTGGGAAAAATATTGAATATGCTACATACAAATGTAACAAGTTTGCAATCAAAGGAATTTACGGTTATAAGGCTCACACTCAGTTCTCATTTTCATATGAGCCACTTGTTTCTGCTTTGTCATAAATCCTGTATGTGAATGTTTGAAATGCATGAGTTACATGTACCAGTGACAGCACTGCAACAATTGTCATATATACAGTTCTGTAAAGGTTAAATAAAGGTGGATGTTATGTTACAATGATAATACATTAAAACAACCAACAAATATATACATCTTTTACCACACAGGTAGAAGACTTGGCTTTAATTCTGCATGGCCATAGTAATATTGGAATTCACTGGTATAAAAATAAAGGCAGTTAATTCACTCTCTGTGGCTCTCTCTTACCTGTATTATTTATGCTGTTATGAGGCAAGGCCAATATTGTTTGTAGCCAGCTCATTGATCTTATGATCAGTCTTTCTTTTCTTTTCTTTCCTGCCTTCAATTTTTTTAAGCAAAGGTGTTAATAAATTATCATCGTTAGAGTTGTGTGGTTTGTGTACATATCCTTAACATCTTATGTGGAAGAACATCTATTTAACCTTCATGTAAGCAAGCTTTATGTTGGTACAAGCTGAAGATGTAAGTTACAACAGTGCCAGAGTGATGCTGGCCATATGTTCCTATGGGGAGGCACGCTGCAGAAAGAGTGCAGTGCTAGACATTATCCCCAGTGCAGGACTGGGGGTTCTGATAGGATCTACTCCTTTATAGAATTTCACAGCTGAAACATCTGTAGCAGCCTTTGGTTCTATATTAACTATCTTCTGCTTAAAGCAACATCTTCTAAACATCTACAATGGCAGGCCCTTCCTTTATCTAAGTTTGTGCCCTTTTGTTTTTGGCTCTGTTGTGCCTTTTGAACAATTGTATGACATACACCTTCTCTCTAGTCCTCAGCGAACCCCCTTTATACCTCAGTCATGTTCTTTTCCCCTGCACACTCACCTCGCTTTCTCCCATGAATTCATCTCTATTTCATCTCACTGCTCCATGCAGCTGCAACCTCTGAGATACGCTATAAATCCCAATGGCCCTTCTCCTTTAGTTTTTCTGCAATATATAATACCCAAAAACCCTATGTTAAAAGAATGTTATGGTTGCAGTCAAGCACTCAAAAGTTAGGCAACACCAGAATTAAGGTTGCCCATGACGTGATCAGGTAGTATGTGATCGTGTAATTAAAGACTGTATCATAACGCATACACCCAAGAGGGCCAAATTAAGGTTGCACAGTTAGCCTTAATGCTGGCATTTTCTAATTTTTAAGTACTTGACTTCATAAACTTAATGTTATTTTAATGTAGTTTTTAAAACTATATAATTTCCTAATTAAAAAAACCCCACTTTTTCATGCAGAACAATGCAGACCCCCAACTCAGATCATCAGCAGGGTCTGGATTTTAGCTCCACAGCACAGACCTCTACCACGTTAGTAACTGGTCACAATAGCAGGCTGTTATTTATGGCCCAGCCACTAAAAGGGGATGAGATACACATTTTGCCAATGGGTTTTGCAGATAGTTGCTGACAGCAGAGCACTGCATAGAGCAGGGGTGGCCACAGCGGGTCTTCAGAAGTTAATATGTGGCTCCTTGTATAGGCACCGACTCCAGGCGCCAACTTTCCAATGTGCCAGGAGGTGATCACTGCTCAACCCCTGGCTTTGCCACAGGCCCTGCCCCCACTCCACCCCTTCCTGCACCCTCCCCTGAGCCTGCCATGCCCTTGCTCCTCCCCCACCACCCCAGGGCCTCCTGCACGCCATGAAACAGCTGATTGGGAGGTGCGGGGAAGGAGAGGAAGGTGCTGATCACTGGGGCTACCAGTGGGTGGGAGCTCTGGGAGTGGGGGGCGGGGAGCAGATGGGAGGCTGCTGACATATTACGGTGGCTCTTTGGCAATGCACATTGGCAAATTCTGGCTCCTTTTCAGGCTCAGGTTGGCCACCCTGGCATAGAGATTCTGGACTCCTGGGTTCAATTCCAGGTCCTAGAAGGATCTGTACTTTAATGGTTATAGATCCTTCAGCCTGTCCCCTCCCGCTCTCTCCTATCAATGCCTCTGTGCCTAACCTCCACTACTGCTCTCCTCCCCGTCAGCTCCTATCCAACCTTTGACTCAGCTCCTGACCCCTTCACCTCTGCTCCTATTCACATCCCAGCCATAGGAGCCAACTCCATGGGTGCACCGGGGCTGGAGCACCCAAGGAGAAAAAATGGTGGGTGATCAGCACCCACCGACAGCCCCTCATAAGCTCCCTCATTCCCCCAGTGCTTCCCTCCCACCGGCGGGCCCTGCAGGTCAGTGCCTCCTCCTTCCTCCCAGTGGCTCCTGCCGGCTGCAATCAGCTGTTTTGCAGCATGCAAGCGTCTCTGGGGGAAAGGGGAGAGGAGTGAGGATGCAGCATGCTCTGGGGAGGGGGCAGAAATGGGCAGGAAGAGGCAGGGCATGGATGGGGCCTTAGGGAAAGGGATGGAGTGGGGGCAGAGCCAGGGGTTGAGCCACCCACCCCCCCAGCACTTTGAAAAGTTGGTGCCTGTCCCCCCCTGCTTCTGCTTTCCTTCCCCCTGTCCGTAACCAATCCCAACCCCATCCCAACTTCTGCCTCCCACCCCTTCTGCATCTATATAGCATCTTCTACAGCTCACCCAGATCGCCTGGCTCCTGCAACCTCCCAGTTCTTTCCTTGCCTGGCCTCCCTGTCCCTGTCAAATCAGGCCACTTCTTCACAACCCAGGTGGCAGCATGGAGCACACAGGAAATCCAGTCTCCTTCCTCTCATTTCCTGAGCCTGGCATCACAGGAGCTATGAGCAGCATTTGCAGTAAACGTCCTGCTCAACCGCTCCAGCCCTGGGTTTGTGCCTGCTCAGTATAGATGGAATCTTCAGAGCATTTAGCTGTAAAACGCTAACGAGTCACTACTAAACATGTGCAATCTGAGGGTTTCCAGAAGCTTGTATCTTGGCCATATTTAGGTGAATTTTCACAGGGACTGCAAAATACTCATCCCTGACAATTGGCCAACTCCCTGCCAAATTCCAAGTGCTTATGCGAAAGGATGGAGACACTGAAATGTCTCACTGAAATGCTTGTGCAAATGTTTTAAACATGAGCCCAACAATATATTTTTCTTGACTATTAGTCTCAGAAAGAGTGGAACTGTCTTAGCTGAAACTTTAAAAAAAAATCAGCATGAGACAAACACCGAGCACAGGAAATTTCAGGCCAAATGGTTACAGTTTGTCATAGATAGAAGCAATTGAAAGGATGGTCTTGTAATTATTTTAGAAATGTGCTTATTGATAAGATGGTTTCTGATTGGCTAAAGTGAAAAATAAACCTATTCTCCTAGCCTCCCAGCTATAGTGGAACATGGTAAAGTAGTGGTACAGTCCTGTTGTACTGCTTTGACAGCCATCAGATGAAATACAAAGGTGCTTTTGATCAGAAAATGGATGCTATATAAACAGTATCTTCACCAATATATCTGCTCCCGGTACTTTTTAGAGTCATGTCTATTGCAACAGCTGCCTCTCTGGTGTCCCAAACACACACATTGCCTCACCTCTCCCTTCAGTCCATACAAAATGTAACTACCAAACATGTCTTCTTTGCTCATTGATTTGACCATCTAGTTCCCCTCTTTGATCACTTCCAGATGCCCCCATCCATTCTGGCATCAGATTTGAGCTTCCTAATATCTTGAAAGCGCTATATAACTCTCCCTCCCCACTCTGCTCCCAGCCTCATCTGCCTGTCACCCTCTCAATGCAATCAATGTTGTGCCTTTTTCCACATGGTACCATATGTATAGTATAACACCTGTGAGCTCATCTGCAAAGCCTCTACTGTACCCATGTTTAAAGACCTATATCTTATGGCAGGTCTGGCTCCTCCCACCAGGGGGGAGGGTAGTGGTCCCTCTCTCTCAAGTCCAGAGGGAGGCCACTCCGCCTGACTATATATAGCCACACAATACCAAAGACATGCAGCTACTATGGCGATGGGCATGCTAGGAAAAGGGAGAGAAAGAGAGAGAGAGAGAGACCTATACTTTGTTGTATTTCTTAAATGTGTATTGTTAACCTACAGGCATTTCTAGAGTGTATGTGAGGTGCATGTCTTGAAGAGGTTAGTCCAAGTAGAGGGCATCCGAAGAAGTGGGTATTCACCCATGAAAGCTCATGCTCCAATATGTCTGTTAGTCTATAAGGTGCCACAGGACTCTTTGCTGCTAGTTAGTAAAGGCAGAAGTACATTTTTAACTGATTTCAAAGTTCCTTCAGTCACATGTGAACTTTGACATTCCCTTCTTCAAGCATCATATTCTGCAAAGTAATTGTCCAGTCCCTAGAAACCATTCTATTAAGCAGAAGACACCAAGTAATGGGTTAGTGAACTCTGCTGTGGTTAATGTATGGTGCTGGCAGGAAGATGAAGCGAATCAGACAAAATGGTGACTGTAAAACTACTGTCAATAAGTCAGTGTTGAAGAGCTGTTGTCTACTAAATCCATTAGGGACTATACAATTTACAAACAGACTGAGGACGGACAGACAAGCTAGCTTAAATTCAGAAGGGGGATTTCCCTCTTCTCCACAAATAAGACATTTTCTGTGTGGCTTTTGTTCTTTCCCATTTCCAAGGTTAATATATTCATTCATTCAGTTATACCGTCAGAGCTGCACTATATGCTGTGAAATAGAGCTCTTCTCATTTATATAATGAATGTTGGCATCATTCCAGGTTCTAATAGGCCAGAGCGAAAGTCTGGTGGTATATTTCGATTGCATTTGTAATTACTGAGACAGTTAAGAGAATGGACCTAAGCCAGTTCAGCATAGGAGATGTGTCTGAATGGGGCAGCCAATCCAAATTATATTATAGGAATGTATTTCTGCTGGAAATTACATTACAATTTTTTTCTGGCAAAGAATCCGGACTAAGAAAGAGTTGAGTTATACCCTGCTCCTTCTAGTGCTTTTAATTTGATAGCCTCCGGTATGTTTTGTGTAAGGGTCAGTTAGGAAGTCTTTTAGTATGCTTTTCACTTTGGTTCCCACTGACACGGCTGTCTCTTTTTCATTTAGTCAAAGACAGAATGGGGTTCAATCATTTAGCTTTTGCCAGAGCCTCAGTGGGATCAGGCTGCATTTTTCAAGCATCTGGATTTGCTAGCCTTCTGGGCACTGAGTAGAGCTCATAATTTCTCTTGGAAATTTGGGGAGGAGATGAACAGAAGTGTTGGTGAGAGGGAAGGGGAAGTATACTGAAGGATGTGATGGGTTTCAGCTGGAGTTATTGTGATGGACATGGTTATTATGGACTGTTCTAATTATAACTGTGTTGTGGATTTTTTGTTATAAAATTATTTATAGTACTATAGCACCTGGGAATCCTCGTCATGGACCGGGATTCTCAATGTCCTGGGTACTGTACAAACACAGACTAAAACACTGATGAGTTATTAGGATTCAAGAGGACAGTTAGAATGTGGTCCTGCTCCTACTGAAGCCAAGACCAGACTGTGACACTGGCAGACCAGGTGCCAGCTCATGCCATGGCCCCTACGCCTCATGGAATACTGACCAGCGCATAGCTGGAAAGCAACCTGGGTTGCCTGTGTGTATTATTAACACAGATATTAGAGTTATAAGAATGTGTTTAGACTTTATGAAATGTTTGCAGGATTAAGCATGTATTAATCTTATTTATAACATCTATATGCCATGTTATGAAGTATTATTTGTTTGCTCTATAACTATAAACCCACACAGTTTGGAGAGAAGCATTACCAAGTGTGAAATACAAGTTTACCACAAGAGGCGCCATCTCCTCTCCAACAAAAGAAGGCCCATTCACACCAGACAAGCCAGTGTGGAACATCAGTGGACAACAGATTTGGTTGATTGATCCTCCCTCCCCCCAGGACGAGGAGACATGCACAATTAATCATCCCATCAATCTGAGTTCTGGGGACAGGGGGAAATCCCTTTCAAGAGAAATTGTTATCCCTACACCGTTTGGACTTCAGGGAGAGGGTAAGACTTCTAAGCATAAGCAAGGGATACTTAGCTATTTAGCTTGGGTTAGTCCTAATGGACATATAGAGCTTGCACATTACAGCAGCTTCTATTACTTCTTGAAACCTAAGACTGTTACTCAGTTGTGTGTGTATGTTTACCTGCTTTAACCTTGTAAATAACTCTCTTTTTTTTCTTAGTTAATAAATCTTTAGATAGTTTATTACAGGCATGGCTACAAGCATTGTCTTTGGTGAGAGATCTGAGGTACAATTGACCTGGAGTAAGTGACTGGGCCTTTGGGGCTGGGAGTAACCTGAATATTATTGTGATTTTTGGTGTAAGAGACCATCTATCACGAAGGCAGGCTTGTGTGGAGAGGTGAGATAGACCAGAGTACCCAAGGGGACTGTGTGTGACGCCATGTTAAGGCTGTTACAGTGCTTGAGGAGTTCACCGTTGACACATGGTTGGTGAAATCTAAGTATAGAACTCACAACCACTTTGGGGTTTGTACCCTGATTCTTAACAGTCTACCCCGAGGTTGGTACTCATGATAGTGAGCCACTCTAGATAGCTTGACACACCGTCTTGTCAACTGTTTGAAATAGACCACCTTGATTACACTGAACTCATTAGCTCTACAAAAATGATTTTCCTCCCTTCTTGTCAACTGTTGAGAATAGCCCACTTCCACCTTAACTGAATTGGCTCCTTAGCACTGACTCCCCACTTGGTAAGGCAACTCCCATCTTTTCATGTGTTGTGCATTTATACCTGCCTCTGTATTTTTCACTCCCTTCATCTGATGAAGTGGGTTTTAGCCCACGAAAGCTTATGCCCAAATACATTTGTTAGTCGCTAAGGTGCCACAAGGACTCCTTGTTATTTTTGCTGATACAGACTAACACGGCTACCACTCTGAAATAGGTCTGTAATGGTTATTCAGCATAGAATAGGTGGTTCTGGGTTTCTAGGTGAAAATAATACAGCAAGAAAGAAAAAACGTATAAGCTCTCCTGGCCTTCCTCATTCAGTTTTTGGGGGCTTGCTTGCATGTCCCCTCAGAGAGGTTATATACTCTCAAGGAGGATAGTCACTGTGATGTTGCATTCTATATGAGTTTATGAAAATATGCTAATGAGTTTAAATATAATGTAACTGGAATATGCTTCATGCAAAAGGTCTCTTGTAAGGTATCATTACAAAGCTTATAATCTACTGAGTGCGGTCATCCTATTTGTATAAATGTACCACTCTTGTATCTGAAACTAGAAATATGAAATATAACTCTGAGGGTCTATAGTAATTATGCAAAGTGTGGGCCATTAATGGTGGTTTGGAATCTTGATGACTCCCATTAACCAGGACAATTATCTGCAGATGGCTCTGTTTTACCTGTAAGTCTCCCTATATACATGTGTGCTGGCAAGTGGGTAATGAAGTCTTACAGTGACATGTGATCATGTCACCTGAAGTGGAATCCGTCTTTCACCTGGTGCTTTTCCATTTAGAAGGAGGGGTGGGACCCCAGAGAGGGACAAAGGATTCCCGCATTATGCAAAAGAGATATAAGTGGGTGAGAGAGAACAAGAAGAGGTAGCAATCATGAGGAATCCCCTAGCTACCACCTGAGCTGGAACAAGGGCTGTACAGGGAAAAGGATTGTGCCCAGACTAGGAAGGCGTCCAGTCTGTGAAAGAAACTTATTGAAACATCTCTCAGGGTGAGATTTTATCTGTACTCAGTTGTATTACTGTATTACGCTTAGATTTGCATGTTTTATTTTATTTCACTTGGTAATTCACTTTGTTCTGTCTGCTACTACTTGGAACCACTTATATCCTACTTTCTGTATTTAATAAAATCACTCTTTACTTGTTAATTAACTCAGAGTATGTATTAATACTGGGGGGGGGTCGACGACAGCTGTGCATACCTCTCTATCAGTGTTATAGAGGGTGAACAATTTATGAGTTTACTCTGTATAAGCTTTACACAGGGTAAAACTGATTTATTTGGGGTTTAGACCCCATTGGGAGTTGGGCATCTGAGTGTTAAAGGCAGGAACACTTCTGTAAGCTGCTTGCAGGTTAAGTTTGCAGCTTTGAGGCACGTGGTTCAGACCCTGGGTCTGTGTTGGAGCAGACTGGAGTGTCTGGCTCAGTAAGACGGGGTGCTGGAGTCCTAAGCTCGCAGGGCAGGAAAGCAGGGGCAGAAGTAGTATTGGCACATCAGTTGGGAGTTCCCAAGGGGGTTTCTCTGATCTAACCCATCACAGTCAGACAGTTAGAGCATTAGCGGTTCAGAGTCACTGCAGTACCCTGCACTAAATCAGATCCCTTATAACCTTTCCACATAAATAGGTCTGTTATTTATCAGGGAGTCCATTATCCATTTGACTGATGTGTAAAGCAGTGCTCAGGACATTGAGTAAACACCCATCCAGGGCTCCCCAAGTATGTCATTTTGTCAGTTTTTTCAATGCCAGATCAATGAACAGAAACCCACCCTGTAGCTCTGTGAATGTTCCTGCTGCTAGTACCTATCGTGCTAGTGCACAGACAGCAAAGGGAGTGAACCGGTGCCTATGGCACTGCTGCTGCATTATGTTACAAAACATGAAACCCACTGAATTGAGAACAAGAGACTCAGAGTCAGCCTTACTTGTTTTTTGATGGGGAACTCAGTTGAGCGTAAAAGTGGCGTAATGCCATGATAAAGTAGGTCCACCACGGGGAGAGAAATATAATGTTAAATGTCTGACCGAGCGGTGTATTTTTACAGTAGTTTATTTTTTAAGGTAGAAAAATGGCACTTGACATTCTCCCTTTAAAACAAGCATGCAATGTCACTTTTTAACAACTCAACTACAGCAGTGAAAACAAACCTGTGGCAGGAGATGCCCATTCTCTTGGCATGTGTCCTGAACATAGGTCTATGCCTGAGGGAGCTGGCTAGGTGGCCCCACTCTGTTAGTGACCCTGACACTTGGGGATTTCTGTAAAGGATGGGAGGGTGTAGGTGCACCAAATTAGATAATTTTTAAGGGGTGGAAGTGTTGGGGGTGGGGGAAAGAGGGGCAGAAAAAGCCAAGCATAGGAACATGAGAATTGCCATATTGGATCAGACCTGAGGTCCATTTAAGTCAGTGTCTTGATTCCTGAATGCAATGGTGATCACTACCAGATGCTACAAAGGAAGGGGTAAGAAACCCTGCCATACGTGCTGACTCTGTGGGTGCTGTGGGGCTGCAGCACCCATGGAAAAAAATAGTGGGTGCTCTGCACCCACTGGCAGCCACATGGATCAACTCTTTCCCCTCCCCCTCATCCCTCCCACCCACTGGTGGGACCTGCCAATCAGCTCCTCCCCATCCCCCCCTGTGCCTCCCGTCTGCCACGATCAGCTGCTCAGCGGCATTAAGGAGGTGCTGGGGGGAAGGGGAGGAGCAGGGTGGGAAAAGACAGGGTCGGGAGAGGCAGGGCAGGGGCAGAGCAGGGGTGGGAAGAGGCAGGGTTGGGTGGGATGGTGTCTTGGGGGGGGAAGGGGTTGAGTGGGGCTCAAGCACCCCTTGGGAACTGGGGTAGTCGATTCCTCTGAACCCTGCCTTAGGCAGATGCGAGTTCTGAAATGGAGGAAGATAGTCAGAAGGGAGAGAGAAGCATGAGCAATCAGACAAGAAGCAAGCTAATGGGGCGGAATTGAAAAAGAACAAAAACCACACAATCGGTAGAAGAGGGTGAACAGGATCCGCACTAACAATGACTGCTGAAAACAATGAAAATGGAATTCTTTGTCTTCACTCGGCTTAATTTTCTTGCTTTGTGGTCCCCAGCCTCTCCTGAATATGCAGGACACCCCATAAGCCAATGAGATGATGAATTCTCCCTGTGGACAGCTTCTGCCTGGTCCAGCTGAATGACATTTCCAATTTAACCTCTAACTGATTCCTACTTAAGATTTAGCACGGCAGCTATACTATAAATCAGAATGAATTTTACATCCCAGCCAGCATGTCTCTAAGCCAGGGGAGGGAACAGCAGCCTGATACAACTGCCACTTTGTCTCTTCAGTTCAACCCCAGGCACCAGTGCATTCTGGAACCTTGCCTATTTCCATCTATTCTGAGGAAGGGAATAGATATATATTTTTAAACAACAGCTGAGTATTATTCAATGGAGTTTGCTATACAGGGCAGGAAATCCCCTGCAAGAGCGGATTTTAAGTCTCTAGGACTATTCATATTTTGAAGTTATAATCAAATGTCACATTCCAGGGTGCAGTCCAGACAAGTGAGAGGTTGTCACACCTGCCCTGTAACCCTGGGTGCCTCACAATGCTTTGTTGTTGGTGCTCCCAACCTGGGAAGCTCAGAAACAGCCTACCAGCATGCAGGTCACACCCTGAGTGTCTGTGTCCGGTAGCTATGACCCCAGCATCCTGTTGGCAACACTCCAGCCACATTCTGGCTTCCACCAGCCTTGCTTACTACTTGCAGTGTGGCCCCAACACATGCCCAGTCCTGAACTTTCCCCAAAGTGTGGGTCCTGCACTGTCCAGCCTTCGCCTATTGCCCCTGCAAGGGGTCTATATCCAACAGTTTGCTACTTTCACTGGAGTTACCCAACAGCTCAGTTTCAACACAACTCTGGAGTAGTTTTGATTAAAAAATAGAACAAGATCGTTTAACTACAAAAACAAAGCTTTTAAGTGAGTGCAGGAGAAAGACAGATAAAACACTTTCTAGTAGCCGCTCACTTTTATAGTCCAGTCACCCTTTGAAGGGAATTCTTCTGAGGATCACCCTTCAAAGCAAAGTTTATTGAAAGAGTAAAAAAGTTGATGGGGCATCTGGTGGTGAAGGTGGCTCCATGCTCTTCCTTCTCCCCTGAGTGTGCTGAAATGCAGCTTTACCTCATCCCCTGCCAAGGACCCTGTTTACTGCTTGTAAGTAAATAGAGGTAAACACACATTCCTCTGTTTAGGATAGGCCTCTTTAACAACTTTTGCCTGTGTGGCTTTGAACATGTACTAATAATATCATACAGGGGCATTCATAACTGTACATACAATGTTGCTACATAATTTCCCCATGATTTTATTGACCAGCAAGTTATTAGTTTCTAAATAATACCTCACAAGGCACATCAAGCTTATTACAATGGTGCATGGGCTGTGAATACAAGGGTGCTTTCAGTCACATCAAAAGGAGGGGGAATATAAGTTGGAGTTGAAGAGAGGTGGTTCAGAACAGCTGAGCAACACAGGGAAGATTTCCTGTAAATAGAATATAGCCAGCTTCTCTATGCTTTTTGATTTATAATATGTGAAGTATAATTAAAAGCTGGACTTCAGCTGCATTGCATTAATGCATTAGACTAAAGAACCATGAACCATCTTCTGGCAGCAATGATAGTCGGTATTTCACTTCCGTTTTACTGGCTCCAAGCAATTAGTTTTAAAAACATAGTTGCAAACAGTGTGATAAATCTGCTGCTGCTGCTGCCTTCTTCTCTCTTGCCAAGTGCAGTGAAGGAGGGAAAATGCTCTTTATACACCAGGATTTTATTCTAGTAGGCCAACATCAGGTGCAAAGCCTTGTAGGCTTACAGCTTCTAAATAAAGATAAAGGCACCTCACCTGTCTCTGCACATGACTAGGAGTCTCCGGATCCCTTGTGGAGTTTGGTTTGAGCCATTTGAGATCTGTACACCACTGTGCTGCACTAGTTTAGCAGGCACAGAAAGCTCTTTGCTTCCCCATCCCATGAGATGCCCCCACATTGTCTGACAAGGAGTTACCTGCATATAGATTTGCAGAGAGATAACCACTTAGGGGCACATTCTACTATGTCTTCCACTCCATGCAAACCCACAGACTTCAATTAGTTTGCACTGGGTATAGGCCAGGATGCACAAATAACACACTTGTTCCTCATTTATTCAACATTTACGCGTTGAACTAAAATATTGGTTGGATGAGACAAATAAGATGAGAGACAAATCCATGCCTTAATTACTTCTACGCCCCTATGTACGTGCATTAATGGTTTTTGGAAGAACTTTTCTGATTCTGGGTGGGAATGGTGACCTGTTCTGGAAACCCTCTTAATTGAAAGCACAGTGCATTTACACTTACTTAGATTGCAAACCTTTGGGGGCAGGGACTGTCGTTTTGTTCTGTGTTGCTACAGTGCCTAGCACAATGGGGCCCTGGTCCATAACTGGTGCACCAAGGCACTACCAGTGTACAAATAATAATAATAACTGCCTACCAAATACTTGTTCTAGGAATGAGCATTTCTAGGTCTTCATTTAAGTCAGTATCCCTTCTTATTCTTCAGGCTCTAATACTCCTCACCTGCTATGAGAAAGTGGTACTATAGGGAGTTACAATGGTACCTATTGTAATGGCTGCTGAGCACCTTATCAGTGTCAGTGAACGCTATCTCCAGGAGTGCAAGGAAGGTGGTACCCTCCAGTACCCCATACCTGCAAGAGATTTCTAGTCAGTATGGGTACCGGAAAGACGTGGGGCCGCCGGACTGCCCCATGCCAGCAGCTCCAACCTGCCCTCATCCCACAGAGCTGCATAGCCCTGCTGGAGGACATAGATGTGGGTGTGGGGCTACGCTCTTCTCCTTTCCCCACTGCCACAGCGGGGAAGGAGCAGAACGCGGCTAGGGCATTCATTCGTAACAGCACAATACATATGCTAAAAAATGTAAACAAAGGCTTTTTAAAAGTTTGTTAGCATATGTATTGCTGTTTTATGTTGGTCAGGACCAAGTCAAAGGCACAGGAGTTGGTCCTTAGTGTCCTTCACTCACAACAGAGCATCCCTGTCAATGTGATTTTACAATGGCAGAAGGTACACATCAAACACAAGAGACCACATTTTCCTGATTTTCTTTTGAAAATCTGGCCCTTATCTAAATGGGAGTTGAAAAACATTAGGCTCTGAACTGTTAAAATCTAGCCCTATGTGAGCTGTGTTTTCTATTTAATTATCCTCACTGGGCCTTGAGTGGTAACTGAGAATGTTTCCTAGAGCTGGGAGAATATGCAAAAAAAAAAAAAAGAAAAAGAGTATTTATGAGCATTTTTTTTAATGAAAACCACAGATTCATCTTGACAGTGTTCACATCCCTTTTAATTCATGTCTCACGACATTTATACAAGTACCATTTTAATCTGCAAGAATGTTTTTAGACACTGAAGTTCTCTAGGATACTTGAGGAAATGCCTTTTCATGAGGTTTTGGTGTCAGAACCATCTATCTGTCTCAGGTTCAGAACACCTTTTCCTCCTGTTTATGAATGCTTGTCATCAAGTCAGGAAGCAGAAAGGATAACAGCTGGGCCCAGATCTTCAAAGGTATTTAGGCACTCAATGCTCATGCATTTCAATGGGAATTAGGTGCCTAAATACCTTTGAGGATCTGGAACCATGTAACTGTCATGTCAGACCAGTCATGACATGAATGAGGAATAGATTTCATGACTATTTTGGTTAACAATTTTAAATGATGAGCAAGTATGTAATAAATAAAATCAAAATCTGTTTGTGGACAATTCTCAAGCAGAGGTAAAACGGATGATCTATGTGCTATAAGTAGCTAATCAAGCTCTAATGGTGACTAACTGGTGCATGAAGAAGCTGACTGAAATCAGTATGTGGCCTGGTTGACTGGATAAATTATAGATGCAGTTTTGGGCAGCAACTCTTGAGATTTTGCTGCCTGAGCAGCCTCTGTCCCTCCATATCTGGCTACATGCCCTTGTGGTTTATTGTTTTCTATTGCGCATGTGACAGCTTTGCTGCTATTGTTTCCAGATGTGACCTTCATGTTCTGGGAAAATGTCTGTTGAACCTGGCATTACAAGATGAATCTAATACCAACAATAAAACAGATGTAGGTCTCTGGCTAGAATAATATACAAGGGAGTTCAGTCTAATTATGCAACAAGAAAACTCAACTAACCGGTAGTGAAAGAAATAAATTTCCCCTTGTAACACTGGGAGCTATGTTAGACCAAATATAGGACTGAGACACTGGGGGAATTATTATTGTATATAAACCACTGTCTAGGAACAATGCACTATACCTGGCTGAAAGAGAGAACTCAAAGATCAAGGAAGATTCTCCTATAAATCTTTCCTCTTTACATTTCCTTTTTTTCTCCATTGACATCTTCCTTCCCTCTCTGCTCCTTCCCTTTTTTGTATCATTGTGTGTGGTAGATGTGATGGTTTTATGTTTTGTTTGCTTTCAATTTCTAGGAATTTTTCACATCTGCAGAGCTCGTTGCCTGTTTTGTTCCCAGAGTTGCTCGGTGTGTTAAGGGAAAGTGGGGTGATTGTCTTTCCTAGCCTTCTTTCATTTAAGAAGTTTTCAATTTGGGGTGCTGCTGGATCCTCAATGACACTTGGAAGTACAGGTGCCACCAGGGGCCCAAAGCATCATTTTACAGCTGGGGATGGGTAGAGTGTAGGGGCCCTGGCATGGGGGCGGGGAGGAGTCACATGGAGGATTACATGGGGAGGTCAGGTGCCTCCCCATTGTGTCCCTCCCATGAGTGCAGTACTGGCAAGAAATGATTTCTACTTGCACCGCTGGCTATCTCAGGACACCTCTTCTTGGTAGGGAGGTAGGTAATTAATGCCAGTTTACATATGAGGAAACTGAGACAGGGAGTGCTTAAGTGACTTGTCCTAGGGAAGTCCACAGGAAATCTGTCACAGAGCCAGCAAGTGACGCTAGATCTCCTGAATTCCAGGTCAGTGCCTTAACTACAAAAATCAAGTATTAGTTTATGTAACACTTACTGTAGGAAATTAAGTGTTGTCACTATCTGATTTGGCTCCTTCCTGAAGACATTACAGTAGAGGCCTCCAAGGAACTGGCTATGGAAAATAATATTCACTAAATCACTCTCAGTGTGATCGAGTGCAAGATGTTTTCTGAATAGTTGATTCCCTTCTCTTAGCAAATGCCATAATAATAATACAGTTAATAACAATGCACTTGTAACAGTAACCTCTAGGGTCAGTAGATACTCTTCCCTGAAGTGTGACCTTTTGTGTGACCATGGTACGCCCACATCTCGAATACTGTGTACAGATGTGGTCCCCTCACCTCAAAAAAGATATTCTAGCACTAGAAAAGGTTCAGAAACGAGCAACTAAAATGATTAGGGGTTTAGAGAGGGTCCCATATGAGGAAAGATTAAAGAGGCTAGGACTCTTCAGTTTGGAAAAGAGAAGACTAAGGGGGGACATAATAGAGGTATATAAAATCATGAGTGATGTTGAGAAAGTGGATAAGGAAAAGTTATTTACTTATTCCCATAATACAAGAACTAGGGGTCACCAAATGAAATTAATAGGCAGCAGGTTTAAAACAAATAAAAGGAAGTTCTTCTTCACGCAGCGCACAGTCAACTTGTGGAACTCCTTACCTGAGGAGGTTGTGAAGGCTAGGACTATAACAATATTTAAAAGGGGACTGGATAAATTCATGGTGGCTAAGTCCATAAATGGCTATTAGCTAGGATGGGTAAGAATGGTGTCCCTAGCCTCTGTTCGTCAGAGGATGGAGATGGATGGCAGGAGAGAGATCACTTGATCATTGCCTGTTAGGTTCACTCCCTCAGGGGCACCTGGCATTGGCCACTGTCGGGAGACAGATACTGGGCTAGATGGACCTTTGGTCTGACCCGGTACGGCCTTTCTTATGTTCTTATGTGTTAACCCTGAACCATGTCATGTGACTGGAGCAAGGAAATAAAGATCAGACTCTTAGCAGCATGCCACACCCTTACTACAACAGCAGTCACTGTGGGGAAAAAAGCAATAGTTACCCCTGGCCACATTGTTCCAGGTCCCTGAGATTCTGCAGGAAATAAATGGAGTATGTCAGGTATCACACAGCAGAAACCATGGGTGAATATTGCCTTTTTAATTGAAGTTGTACTTTGAATGTCTGGTGCTCAAAGCACTTTATTAATGGGGAAACTGAGGCCTAGAGAGTTTAAGTGGCATGTGCCAGGTTCCTCAGGAGAACAACTTGGCAGAGCCAGGAACCCATGGCCTCTATTTAAGCCAGAAGACAGTCCTGCTATGTAAAAAGAATGAAAGTCTAACAAAACAAAGACCAAAGATACACACAGGAGTTGGCAATGCTGCCGATCTACAGGCTGAGGGAATGTCATGCAGTGGTAGGTATCCAAAGGCTCTTTGCAAGTTTAGCAACAGTTTTCCCTCACTATAAAGTGCTTTTCAGCACAAGGCTATGGGATATGGCAGTTGATTATGTAACATACCATCCAGTCCAGACCTCTGGACATACCAGTTGGCTCAATTTTTTTCTTGCCTGAAATTTCTATGTCCAGCTTTCATTTTTGGATGGTGCAGCAGGTGTATCGTGAAGTATGAAATTAATATGTGACATACTGTATCAATATTTCAGAATGTAAGGCATTTGTCTCCAAAGAGTTACTTGCCTCTGGCTCAACTGGATGTTATCTCTAGACTTGAAGGACACATACTAATAATTCTGAAATGCAGATGACCAGAAATGTCTGCAGTTAATTTAGGAATGTAAACTGTGGCAATTTTCCAGCCTTTGTTTTGGTTTCACTTCACCCCCTTTGGCAATTTATCAGATTCTGAGAAGTGACTTAACAAGGAGCTTTTATGTAGATTACACATGCTGCTCATATCACACTGCAAACAGCAGCACACTGCTTCAATGCTCTCAACAACTGGATGATGAATTATCTTTTTGTAAGTAAATCATCTGATCACAAACCCAGACTTGAA
Source organism: Mauremys reevesii (assembly GCF_016161935.1). Taxonomy (NCBI): domain Eukaryota; kingdom Metazoa; phylum Chordata; order Testudines; family Geoemydidae; genus Mauremys; species Mauremys reevesii. Next base: position 65,428,069 of record NC_052624.1, on the reverse strand, counting down.
TTTTAATTGTTACAGTTTATTTGTTATTGATAATTTATCTTTATGGGAACAAATTTCAACCTATGACAAAATGGTTTTGTTGGCTATTTGCTGTTTGTGAAGTGTCTGATTGGTCACCTAAGTCATGTGGTATTGTTTTGGCTCCCTGATTGGAGGACTGAAAGGAACATAATGAGTTATGAATACTTACGTTCACACAAGAATGTCTTGTTTGCATTTGACTATGGTATCTGTGCAAAGAATACTCATCCCTCTAACACGTGAAGAACAAAATCCCATTCACATGAATGTTTGTGGAAAACAAGTAAAAGGGCCATGTGTAGGGATGACCTGAACTTTTGTCTTCTCCCACCCTTAGCTTCTCCCCTCTCTTTTGGCTGTTGCATGACTTGCTGAGCCATGCTGAATTTAAATAATATATTTTTCATGGGGAAAGGTGTTGCTCCATTCAGTGTTGCAAGGCCAAAGTGACTTAGATGGCTTTCAAAAGTGCCTTAGGATCCTAAGACCCATTGACTTTTAGTGAGATTGGCTCCTAAGTGCCTAAATCACTTTGAAAAGGGAACCAGCGCTGGCCTTTGTTGCCCAGGGCAGAAAATACTTTCTGGGACCCTGAACAGTCAAGACAAAAAAAAGAAAACCAACTCCCTGATTTGTTGGAAGTTGCTGGTGCCTGATTGCCTGTCCCTGAGGCCAGCACTGAATGGACCTTAGCTATTTAAGTCAATGAAGACCAGAGTCTCAAAGGATTTAGGCACCGAACCCCTGCTGATCTGGGCCATGGCTTTGCAACACTGAGCAAAAAAATGTTGTTTGCAGTGTTGTTGTAGCCATGTTGGATCACAGGATATTAGTGTGTCAAGGTGGGTGAGGTCCTATCTTTTATTGGACCACATTCTATTGTTAAAAGAGACAAGCTTTTGAGCTTGGTGTAAGCTTGAAAGCTTGTCTCGTTCACCAACAGAAGTTGGTCCAATGAAAGATATTGTCGCTTTAAAAATCTGGGCCTTTGTCTTTATGAGCAGCTTGCACGTTTTTGGGTGCTTGAAAAATACTGAGTGATACATTGTTACATATCCTGCTGCACTAATAAACTAACTAATGAACACCCATTGTTGGGCCTTTTGTTGTACATACACAGTCAAACGATAACCAAGTTTTATCACTACTGAATGGCTACTGAATCAGGCATAATGGTTGGTGATATCATGTAGCAGAATGTAATGTTGTTCTAGGATGAAGAAATAGACAGATATATGACAATTTTGCGATTTCCCCCTTCTTAAACACACTACGTATGTTTAAAAAAGGGTGACACGTTGTATTGGCTATATGGCTTAAACGGTTCTTGTACAGATGGAGACCTGATGCCAATGTGTGACAGTTTAGTAGTCTCAACTTTTTTTTTTTTCACCAATTAGCTGTGTTCCATTAGGCCTAAGTGGTGGCATCTCCTTTTTTTTTTTGTCATCATGTATGTGTTTGACTGAATTTATCACTAGCCTTCTCTTAGTCCAAAATATCTTAAAAACTGAATGAAAAAAATCCAACATTGAAAGTGCAGAGGGAGAAAAATTAACTGAAAAATCCATGGCATAATAAAAGCAATCTAATGAGAAAAGAAGTTTGTTGTCATATAGTAGTCATGGTACAAGAGACTTTGTATAGTTGGAGACTGTACAATACTAACGGCCTTGTGACAGGTTATACCGCGGGGTTGCAGTCTGGGAGCTGTTGGAACCACTGTGTCCTCCCCTAACCATTCAGCTGGGTTGGCCTCTCTCACACTGCTCTGCTGGTGACTCAGATTAGCCTCTCCAGCCCCTATCACTCAACACGACAGCAGGTGGCGCCCTACACACAACTGAGTTATCTAAGCCACTTATAGCTCAACAATGGAAACACCAGCCAATTTCCCAGGCCCCCAGTCTTGCACACCTACTGGAGTGTAAACCCAGTATTACACTGTCTTGCACTGCACAGGGATTTGTACAATGCAAGCTCATTAATATAGTTTGGTATCAGAGGGGTAGCCGTGTTAGTCTGATTTGTACAATGCAAGCTCATTAATATAGTTTGCTTCCCCCTCAATGTGGGAAAGATATGCACCAAGCCTTTGCTAGTTGAGCTGAGATTTTCCCAACCACTTCACTCAAAACACACTGGTTAAGATAAAACATGTTTATTAACACATACAGATAGAGTCTAAGTGATTCTAAGTCATAATAAACAGATCAAAGAAAATTACCTAGGAAATGAAACAAAAACACAAACTAAGATACAAGCAGGCTTGCAGATTCGTCAGGCGCAGGCCAGAAATCCCTTTAGCCTGGTTCCCCTCCCCTGTTCTAAGTTCTTTTTCTTCCAGAGGTTCTTTCAGATGGTGAGTTGTGGGGGAGTGAAGACAAATCATGATGTCACTCCCCACCTTATATAGTTTCTCCATATGGCGGGAACCCTTTGTTCCAACATCTTTTAGTAATACACACATATGAAGAAAAACTTCATAACTTCACATATAATGATAGCACATACAGTCCAATGAAATAGTAATGTCTAGCAGGCCAAGACTTTCAGAATGATACCTCACTAGGCACATTTTGAACTAATTATATGACAGTAGTGAATATGGGGGTGCCAGGGTGTTGCTTTGGGGCATGGAGTGTCCCAAGCCTATCTTAATGTTGAAAAATAATTACATAGGCTGCAAAGTTTGTTTCAGACAACCAAATCACATGGATTCATTCTATCTATTAGCTAAACCATATAGGACTAGATTCTCAGCAGGTGAAAACTGCATAATGCCACCGTCGTCACTGAAGCTACACTGATGTGTATTAATTGAGGAGTAAACACTTAGCTGCTCTTGCTGCTGGTGGCAATCAGTTGAGTGTGGTTTTGTTAGAAACATCGCCAGTGTTTCCTACATTAATAACCTGTTTGGAATCTTGTAGTGATGCAGCAGAGTCAAGGCTGCAGATAATGAATGAGCTGCACAGAGATAGCAGTGCATATAAAAACTAGAATAAGTCACTAATTTTGACATGTGGGTTAACCGCGCATAAAGAATAAGGAATTTTAAAAGGCTTAGGAAACTGTTGTGCATTGGCTCAATAGAAAAGATCTTGTGAAACAGATGACTGATTTGCCATGGCTTTCCAGTAATAGGATAAACAATCATGAATAATGCAGCATTTCTTCAAAAATTGGTGGAACCATTTCCTTCTGTAAGTCTTGCAGAACTTGCTAGGAAGCACCTGCAAGGAGTGGTTCCTGTGTAGTTTTCTATGCTATAATTAAACTGTTTCTGATTGCATCTCAAAAGCAAATATCTTTTCTTTTGGGAAGGAGAGATTGGCTTTGACTCAATTAAGTTTTTCACTCCCTTGTATTGGATGCACATTTGTGTTTGGCAAATGGAAACACTTCATTAACTGTCTAGAAGAAAGCCAGTTACCAAAGAACCTGAGCTCTAAGTCAGTGCCTTTACTCCTTAGAGTTGAAAAGTATGATTTCTACCAGGATCAGCTTTCTTCCCTCTATTTTCCCATCCATGATAATCTATTGCACTGTGTCTGTGAGTGTGAGGAGTGCATGTAAAGACACACAAGCAGCTGTAGTGACTCCATAGTCAAGGCTGTAAATTTACATTTTAACCCTGATTTTGGCACACATGCCCCTTTCTCTCAAGAGGAAAGCTCTATTTTGCCTGAACGATGAGCCTTAAGCCACAGGTGGTTGGTTTTGGGGTTTTTTTCCCCCGAAGAGTTTGAGTTTTAAGAAGGATGAATTCAAACTGGAACAGGTACAAATAAGGGCTACTAGGATGATCTGAGGAATGGAAAACCTGTCATATGAAAGGAGCCTCAAAGAGCTTGGCTTGTTTAGCCTAACCAAAAGAAGGCTGAGGGGAGATATGATTGCTCTCTATAAATATATCAGAGGGATAAATACCAGGGAGGGAGAGGAATTATTTAAGCTCAGTACCAATGTGGACACAAGAGCAAATGGATATAAACTGGGCACCAGGAAGTTTAGACTTGAAATTAGACGAAGGTTTCTAACCATCAGAGGAGTGAAGTTCTGGAACAGCCTTCCAAGGGGAGCAGTGGGGACAAAAGACATATCTGGCTTCAAGACTGAGCTTGATACATTTATGGAGGGGGGTATGATGGGATAGCCTAATTTTGGCAATTAATTGATCTTTGACTACTAGTGGTAAATATGCCCAATGGACTGTGATGGGACATTAGATGGGGTGAGATCTGAATTATTACAGAGAATTCTTCCCTGGGTGTCTGGCTGGTGAGTCCACATGCCCAGGATTTAGCTGATCGCCATATTTGGGGTTGGGAAGGAATTTTCCTCCATGGCAGATTGGCAGAGGCCCTGGGGTTTTTTCACCTTCCTCTGCAGCATGGGGCATGGGTCACTTGCTGGAGGATTCTCTGCACCTTGAAGTCTTTAAACCATGATTTGAGGACATCAATAGCTCAGACACAGGTTAGGGGTTTGATACAGGAGTGGGTGGGTGAGATTCTGTGGAGAAGGTAGTCAAGGATGAGATGGATCAGGGCGGCCACCAGGGAAACACTCCCTTTTCAACCGCCCATCTAGAGAACTGGGACCACTTCGCCAAGTAGGCACGGCGCATGGAGGGCCTCCTGCTTTCTAGGAGAATGCATTGAACCCCTTCTGAACATGTCCTCTCCTCCCCACCTAGCCATTGAGCAGCCATGCCGTGAGGTGGAGAGCCGCTAGGTTGGGGTGGAGGAAGTGGCCCTGGTCCTGGGAGAGCAGGTCCGGACAGGACCGCAATGGCCACAGCAGAGCAACCACCAGGCTGCAAGGGTCCTGTACCAATGTTGCCTGGGCCATGCCGGGGCAATCAGGAGGACCCTGGCCTTATCCGTCTTAATCTTTCCCAGGACCTTGCTGATCAGTGGGAATGGGGGAAAAGCATAGAGAAACTTGGACAGGAGGAATCCATCGGAGAATCAGAGATAGCACCCCTTCCCAGTCCCCCCCGGAGCAGAACCAGGGACAGTGCCGGTTCTGCCGAGTCGCGAACAGGTCCACCTGGGGAGTTTCCCACACTCAGAAAAACCTGTGAGCCACTTCCAGGTGGAGAGACCACTTGTGTTGAGAGAAGTCCTTGCTCAAGCGATCCACCCGCGCATTCTGGGCGTCTGGTAGATGGAAGGCCTTTAGGCAAATGTCGTGTGCTATACAGAAATCCCACAGCCTGAGGGCTTCGCGGCAGAGGGCAGACAACTGGGTCCCGCCTTGCATGTTGATATAGAACATCAAGGCCATGTTGTCCATGAGGACTCTGACCACCTTTCCTTCCAGGTGCAAGCAGAAGGCCATACACGCCAGCCGCACCGCCCTGAGTTCCTTGCTATTATATGTAGGGTCAGATCCTGAGCCGACCACAGACCGTGGGTGTGAACATTCCCTACATTAGCCCCCCAACCCAGGTCTGATGCATCAGACATCAGCTCCGATTCCTTGGAGCATGTTGCTTGGGCGGACACTGCCGTAGGGAGGTGATCACCAAGTCAGGCATGGTGAGGACCTTGTCCATCCTGTCCCTGGCCTGGGAGAACTCCGAGACCAGCCAGAGCTGGAGTCTGGCATGGCGGACCACGTACATGCACGCTGACATGTGACCCAAGAGCTGGAGGCATGCTCCAGCTGTTGTCACCGGGAACCCTGTGACCGTGTCGATGGGCCCCTTCAGGGTCTTGAACCTGTCTGGTGGGAGGGACACTGTGGCTGATGAGGCGTCCAGGACTGCCTAGAGGCCGGAGAGGATCGAGGACTGCCCAACATGGGTCTAGCTTCTGCCCTGGGTTTTCCTCGGTGCCGCTGCGAAGAAGGCGTCTTTTTGCCTTCTTGTGCCCTATGGACGGGGAGTGGTGCCGACTGGGTGAAGGCTCTGGAAGGTTGTCGTGCACCGACAGTCCGCGTGCGGGTCACTCCTTGGCATAGAACTCCTACAAGTGTCATATGACTTAAAACCCGGGGCACAGGGCGTGTCCTGGCCCGGGCTCTCTAACTAACTGAACAGCTAACCAACTACAAGTACTAACACCGAATGAACAAGCAGTTCTGGGGATGAGCTACAGCAAAGCTGGAGCAGAGCAGTTCCGATGCACCTTCACCGGCGGCAAGAAGGAACTGGGCGGTGGGGGTGCGCACAGCGCCCCTTATACCGTGCCATGGAGGTGCCACTCCAGGGGTCACTGGGGAAAATCTTCCGCCACTGGTGCACGTGGTGAGCACGCACACCTATTGTGGAATACACATGAGCAATCACTCGACGAAGAATGTGCATATACTGGTTCAAACTGGGTTGTCAGAGATGAACAGACAAAGAAAGGGCATTGGTATAAAAAGGCTGAGTTTAAACTGACACAGGGCCTTTCTTTGATTCAACAAATGGACAGGGACCTTCTTCTGTCCATGAGGGGAGCCCAACACTTCTGGAAAAACTCGAAAGACTTTGGCTTACTAGGGCCCCATAAGAGTGATGGGTGACCTCCAGTAACCTGTTAGCATGAGTATTGGGACATTTAGTGTTTTTATATGTTTTTTCTGCCATGCTTTGCCCTTCGACAGTACTTGCTTTCACTGCTGTTGGATTTTACTGACAATTCCCTGCTGTCACAGATTGCACAGGCTGCCACCATGGTTGTCACTGTCTCAGGGGTAACTGCGCCTGTAGTCCCCCACTGTGGTCCCTCAAGGACACTCGCTTCAGGTTTCAGGTGCCCAGCCTTCATTTGGGCAGAGATCTGTGTCTCTCTCCCTCCAGACAAGGGTTTAGGCACGCAGTCCCTCTGTACCACCCTGTGATTTCTCCAGCAGGCCTGACTGGGATCCAGCACCTGCTGTTAACGCTTTCTCCAGGGGCTACAACAGTGCATTCCAAATACCAACCACAAAGCAAAATACATTTATTCTTATGGCAAAAGCATTACAGAAAAAACCATATAAAATCAATACACATGCCTTTACACATGCCAAAAACTTACCGGAGGTCACCCATCAATCTTATGAGGCTCTAGTAAGCCAAAGTCTTTCCCACTCTCTGCAAAAGTTGGGCCTCACCTTACAGAGAAGGTCCGCTCTGTTTGTTTAATCAAATGAAGGGCCTATGTCAATTGAAATGCAGACTTTTTATACCAAAAGCCCTTTCTTCATCTGTTGGTCTCTGAAAATCCAGTTTCAACCAGTATATGCACGTCTCTCCAGGAGGTGGTACCTGTCTGGGGCTGTTACCACCTCCAGCAACTTGCCTTAATCAGCCCCCATTGTTTTTAGTTCCTGGAGGAGCTGTGGTCACCCACTCCCCTGGAGCAGAAAACAGTCAGAGGCCAACAATGATATACAAACAATTCATAAACTTAATACAATATGTTCCCCAAAGATACTGCATGCGGCTGCAGTAGCGGCCACACTGAGCCCCTGCAGCTCCCATCAATTTCAGTGAGATTTGTGAATACACAGTGCTTCCGAAAATCAGATCATGTATACTTAGGGGTCTGAACTTGGATTCAGGAGACTAACTTTAGGCACCCCCGTTTTGAACATTTTGGCCGTAGCTTTTAAAGGTCTCAGGTTTGGTTTTAATTTATTCTCCAGGAGTACTATCACTTCTCTGCAATGGCATGCAGCGTTCACAAGCTTATTGCCTAGAAGAGCGCCAGAACTTACCTGCTGTTACTTATGATGTCTACAAGGTTTAGCTTCAGGGTCTGACCTTTAAATGACTAGGCCTATGGATGTGACAGGAGCTGGGAGGCGTCCATTACAGAGGGCACAACAGTCACAATATTCTCACACAGTCTGCCTTGATTCCCTCCCTACCTCCCCCATACCATATGCACTTTCACAATGCTGGCCTGACAGTCCCCTTTGTCTAGTAGGGATAGGTACAATTCTTATAATCATACAGAAAAGACCATGCTGTTGTAATTCACAGGTGCAATAGGATAGACACATTTGGTTCATGTAGCAACTGCTGGAGGGTCTCTAAGCAGTAAATGAAAGATGGAAGGTACACGGGGCAGAGTTAAGGTTAGTGTAGGTACCTTCATTTTTTGTAAATGTTTCTAGCATAGTCTCTTTTATTTGGAATGACTGTAATTTATTACAGTCACAATGATAGGAATGAAGTTTTTGTCAAGATACCGGTGTATACGCACAGTGTATGCCTGTGCCTTTCGGTAGGTCAGCAGATTGATTTACCCTCTTTAGCGTCTTTTTTAGCCTTGATGCTTCATTGCGTTTGGGAAATTCAGTTGCCACATGATGTGCAGGAGATGTTGTTCTGTGTCAAGTTCAGCAGGGTGTTGTATCCCTGAGCCCACTGCTCAAATATCAGGTTACGGAGAAAGCACTGTAAGTAAGCCATGGTGAAGAGACAACGGCACAATGATGAACAGCTTCTCAGTTGCAGGAAGGAGGTTGGGTACCAGCTGTTAAGCAAAAAACAAGTGGAAAACTCTGACCTATAGGAAACTATGTGAGGCATGTCTGATCTCTGAAGATTACAGATGAGCTGACAATATCAACACTGGAAACAGATGCTAAATTAATTGGAATAATCTTGGCTGAAAGCCATAGTCAGAGAGCTGTAGCCCCAACAGGAAGACAGATCAATTCAAACTGCATCAATACACTTCACATTTATTTGCATCTCAATATACTCAACTGTTCCCTCTCTGGCATAGCTGCCAGCATTTGCCCAAAGCAGACACACAGATACATCTCTCTAGAAGCAGCAGAGCGTGTCTGTTTCCTTAGAGTTAGGACTGTGCTAGCTTGCATGGTGATCAAGCAGGGGAGCTGAGTCTAAATTGTTCCTTGGTAACTGGGGCTGGGAGTACTGGAGAGTCACTGTTCTCCGCTCCTGCTGCTGCAGGAGAAGCTCTTGCATCAGTAGTGACCCCTTACCAGAGGCGCATGAGGGGTATCAACAGATCCTGGAGAAACCTTAGCCTGCCCTGCAAGCCAGAACAGCAGCACAGCAAGGTGGAGCCTGTTGCTAAGGGTGGAGGTTAGAGGAGATGTAAGAGAAATTTAACAAAAGGGCCTTGGAAAAGCCTTGCTCTCCAGTCCACAAATTCTGGCCCTGATCCTGCACTGACTTCAGTGGGTGCGATGGCATTCAGCATCTCTGGGACCTGAGCCATAGAGGAGTATGATAAGGGGTTCCCAGGCCTGTGCATGTTTTTATTCAATGAGACACTCCTTTACTGTCTTTGTCTATTATTCCAACCCAGAATTTAAGTTTATTTTAAACATGTTAACAGCTAGTTGGGTCAAAATTTCTCAAACTACTAAACAGAAAAAAGAAAAGTTTGTATTAACCAGGTGTGGTAACATGTGGGACTGAATTTCAGAGCTGTGGATAACGAAAAGATATAAATGTCTGATTTACTGCACTTTTCCCTGCTCCCTATTTTTTTAGTTCAGCATCTATGCATGAGTCTTCCCTTACCCAGCCAGTTCTGAGAATGGCAAATATTCAAAGATAACTTACCTCCCCAGAGCTGTGATTCGAGAAAGAGCGAAGCGTTAGCAGACCAAGCTGGTATTCAATGCTTGTGCCTGGGTTGTATTTTTGAACTACAGATTGAGGTTCTGATTTTTTAAAAACCTGTATTTCAACAGCTGTTTCCACTCCCACTGGCCGGTAAACGGTGCCCTACAGTGCAGCCCAGAGTGAACAACAGAGCAGCATTTTCAACTAGTCCAAAGGGACAACAAGTAGCTGGCATTTTCACTCTGGGTTTCTGGATCACTCAAACCTTTGGTGGCGTGAGGCTTTCATTGGCTTTCTCCCGCAAAATAATGTCACTCCGCCCAGCTTTGCCCCAGAAAAGAGAAACAAGGAAGAAACTCCAAAAGAGTAATTAAAAAATATATATCATTGCTGAGTTTCGAACAGCTCCTCTTTAGGTTTCCCAGTTTATCTGCCATACGTATCAAGCCCCAACATCCCCCGATAAATGTAGCACTTTAATTTGTTTGTTTATGTTTTGGTGTTTTTGAGCAGTCATGCCCAGTTTCTTCAGGGGGGAAAAAAACCTTTGAACAAGTTTCTGTCAAAACCCATGACCTTTTAAACAATGAACTTCATAGAGACACTGTAACAGCTGCAGTGGGTGCAATGGTATTTAACATATTTATTTATTTTTTCCTCTCTCTCCCTTGCTTCAGTTTATTCATGATTCTGTACCTGCAACAAGTTTTTAAGTACTTACAGCTATGGTAAATTTATCTTGAAGATTTGCATTTGTGGATGTGGGCTCTGCCATGCATTAGACAATTCTGCATATTTTAAAAGAAAGCTGTGTTGCCTCCCATGCAATATTTTTGTATTTGGATTAACAGCCATTTCCACTGACCCTCATTACTCATCTCAGACCAAAATCTGTTTTCTTGCAGCACAAATCCAGCATTAATTCTCTTCCATGGTTACAAACCTACACCTGAAATGCTGCGGCGTTATTACTGAGGTTACAGAAAGTGTTAGGCATGCTAAATAAATTAATTCCATTAATAAATTAATTCCATCCCATAAATTAATTAATTCCTACTTTGAAAAGCTTCCTGCACTTTTGCTTCCCTCACTCTAGTTCTTGCTCTCATGTTTGGGTCTTGGTGGAGCAAGGGTTATGCCCGTTAGTTAATTCTTAAGGCCATTTTATGCAATAAAACATTTTTATACAGCACAGCCTTGCATCCCTTATTAAGTTTACAGTAGGAGTTCAGCCAGAGAGAACATTTTTATAGAGGTGACTGCAGTGACTCATACTAGCAGATAAGACTTCAGCCCATATAAGTATCTTCCTCCTGCATACAGTGTATTCTTTCTGCTTTGTTTCTGCACAAAAGCAGGATGAAATGTTTTAATTGTAAAGTGAGATAATACAGAATTAGTTGGCAGGGGTGGCAGGTATCATAAGCAAGGGAAGGCTAAGGCCGTAGCCCCTCCCATGCTCTTGCCCCCCACCCCCACCCCGAAGTTGGCAGGGGCTCAGCTCCAGCCTGGAGCTTGGGGCTTGGCTGGCGGCCAGGGGCTGGGATAGCCGGGGCAGCTCGAGCTGGATGGTGAAGGTTGGGCCAGCCGGCACGGCCTGGGCAGAGGGTGTCGGGCCAGCTGGCATGGCCCAGGGTGGCTCAGGGGTTGGGCTTGCCAGAAGGGCTGAGGGCAGCTCCGGGGTTGGGTTGGGCCGGCCCGGGGGTTGGGCCCACCAGCACGGCCTGGAGTGGCTCAGGCCGTGGGGGACTCAGGGCTCCAGCCAGGCAGGAAAGCAGGGGTGTGGGGGAGGGGGGAGTCTTAGGCGGAAGGGGGCTAGCCTACCTGAAGGTGGGGGTTCACCCGATGCCCATGATGGTAAAAAAATCAGGATTATTTCTAATTCTGAAGCGCCGTCCTTTGACGTGTTAGCTCACATATATAATACTTAGTCCTGCCTCAATGCAGGGGACTGGACTGAATGACCTATTGAGATCCATTCCATTCCTATGATTCTATGATATTTGGCATATGAAAACATTGTAGCAGTGATCGTGCAGCAGGCCTGAGAACAGCTTGCTGTGTGTTCCCTTGCAGGCCCCAGTCATGAGCTCTTTTTATTCCTAGAGAGGAAATGTGAGGAACAACTGTTTGTCATGCAGCTGCACCGCACACAGATCTTTGAGTCAGGTGATATCTCTCAAGAGGACATGGGCACTTTCGCGCTGTTAAAACTGCTTATTCCAACATTGATTTGGACGCTGAAAATGAATTCTCTGTTGCAACTGTATCTTCAGTCCCAGTGTCACATGAGAAACTGGGATAATTAAATATCTTTAAACATTTAATGCTAGTGAAAAAGCTAAAGAGATGTGATGCCATTTTTAAATGGATGTCTCTCTCTGTGTGAGTGTGGGGGAAATTATTATAATGGTTTCTATATTTGTAAAAATCGGCAGGGCTGCCCATACATAGGAACGTTGAACCATGGGACTTTCTATACTAGGGAAGACTGGTGGGCCATGTAATCCAGTATTCTATCTGTGTGTGTGTGGCCCCCAGATGCTTCAAAAGAAGGTGCTAGAATTTCTGATGTGGATAATAGTGACATTACCTAGAGATCAGCTCATTTCCACATCACTAGTATATGTACCAAGTATCTCTATTATTGTTGCCCTTGACCTTCCTCTCTCATTCCCTCAATTGTCCATTACAGGTACTCATGGCATTTTGTCTCATGTACATTCACTAACAAAAAGCTTTGCTGAAGAAGAGTGAAGGCTGCTTAGTAGTGCCTCCTACTCTTCCAGAATGTGGAAGTTAGCAGCTGAAAACTGAAACCTCTGAAAACCAGGAAATACACTCAGTGAAATAAAATGTAAATGTTAGAAGACCAAGAAATGCACAGTTGAGGTAATGTCTCCAGTGCCATGCCCAACCAATAACCTTAACTCTGCCCCATCTTTCCCTACCGTGAGTCACTCAGGGAGCTCAGAGTACCTTACTCCTCCCTCAGCCTAACTGTAGTATTGCCAACCACCAAAATTCTATACAGGATGTCAGACTATTTAATCACAATTGTCCTTTCTGGCTTCGGAATCTATGCTTCCCCCCAAATAATTCCTAGAGCAGATCTTTTAGAAAAACATCCAATCTTAGCAGCAGGTGTACCAGTGCCAAATACAGAGGTAAAGTAACCTCTCTACTCCTACTCAAGGTGTCCTTGTTTACTCATCCCAGGATGTCATTAGCCCTTTGGCCACAGTGTTGCACTAGGAGCTCATGTTCGGCTGATTATCCAGCATGACTCACCAAATCTTTTTTAGTCACTGCTTCCCAGGATAGAGTCCCCCACTCCTGTAAATATGGCCTACTCACAGGCACTTTGTTCTTTGGTGCTAGATGTATACATTTACATTTAGCTGTATTAAAATGCATATTGTTTGCTTGTGCCCTGCTTACTAAGTGATCCAGATCATTCTATATCAGTGACCACTCCCCCAATTTTTGTGTCACTTGCAAACTGTATGAGTGCTGATTTTATATTCTTTTCCAGGTCATTGATAAAAATGTTAAATAGCGCAGGGTCCCAGACATTCATAACATTGACCTAAAAATCATGAGGTTCTTTAAGAAGACTAAATTATGCTTTCTAGTCTGTTTCATGATTTTTGAGCTCCCCTGCCTACCCACACTGTGTGTAACACAGTACTGCCATCTCCTGCAAATTTATTGCAAGCAAGGTCTTGCCAGCTGCTCCAGACACACTCCCAATAATACAAAGCACCTTTATGTGATTTTGGAGCTGATGCCCAGACATCTCACTCCCTCACTCTCATCCTACCTGGCCCTGGCAGCTACCTGTTCCCTTAGCTGCCCAGGTTTGCCCAGCTCCATGGGTGACGTCTTCCTGGTGAGACAAAGCCACTACCTACCCTATCGCTGCTTGGAGGGCCCATGTGAGGGACAGTAGAGACTTTCTGACAAGGAATATCCCCCATTGACCTGCACAAGTCAATTAGTGCCCCCTACCTTTGTGTGCGCCCTGCTCCTGCTGTTCTCTTGCAGGAAGCCATCAGCTTGGTTTTGGGAAGCAGGGCTAGATGCTGAAATCTTAAATCCTCATTACTCCTGGTCTGGAGAAGCAATAATGCCCACAGGAGGAGTGGAAGCCCATGGTCGCAGGCAAAGGCGGGTAATGATAGAGTCTGAGCACTCAGCGCAGCACAGCTCCAAGCAGCTGCTGGCTGGTAAGGGAGCAGTGTTCAGGAATTGCTGAGGGGATATTTCTAAATGCCTCCCTGTAACAATGCGCCCAGGGAGAACAGCGAGAAAGGGGGCAGCAAGGGGGCTCAGCCTTACCCTCCCGAGGACAATGGGGAGCGGTAGAGATGGAATTACCTTGCTTTACTTCACAGGGTGTGAAGAGATTCCCCTCAACTGCAAGAGGACTAGTCCCTGCGTTGATAGGTAGCCACAAGGGCTAAGACAGTGGGAGGGAGTGGAGGGGATTGGGGAAGTAGGTAACTGTTGGATCCAAAGAGGGGAGGACAGGGAGGAATGAGTCAGGAAACAGGTAGGTGCTGGAAGCAGGAGGGCATTTTAAAAACAGGTCATTTTGTAGGGCTCTATCATGAGAAATTTTTTACCAAATGATCCCAAATGTGCACCTCATATTCTACCCTGGACCCGCAAAGTTTGAGGCCCTCTGTTTCTGACTCTGCCTTTTAGTGCACTCTGAAAACTCACCTTTAAACAGAAACACTTACTTCCAGCCTCTAAGCCAGCTCCTACTGCTGTTCCATACGGAGCTTTCAGCTCTGTGGGCTACCACTGAGTAAAACCAAAAAAGACCAAACAAAAATCGGTTATTAGACTTTAATTAGAGAAGTGGATGCTCAGCACCTCTGAAAGTCAGGCCATACATTGTGAAAGATTTTGTGAGGCAATGGCTGTTGGGAGGAAGAAGGAAAGAGCAGAAGAGGGGCTGGAATACCATGGTACAGACTAATCCAAAATAGACTAATTTGAGCCAAACTGCACTGACACTTGTCTTAAACTACCATCCAACGGATTAGCAAAATCTGCTGCTTAACATTTAGTTAAATGCTGGCCAAAACTATACAGAAAACCTTTAAAAGCAGCTGCATAACATACAAGGATGGGGCCTTAAATGTTAATTGTTTAAAAAGTTTTACAATTATGCAGTCCAATTACCAAAAGTTAGAAAAAAATACAGACTACATACTAAGTGATTGTCCCCTGTCTTACTTAATAAACTCTGTTGATGTATTAATGGCAAGTACAAGGTCCACACCTTATCTCTGGGTAATCTCATCCACAAACACAAATTCAGCTACTATCTCCATGCAGAGGGGTGGGGCTTGGGCACCTGACTGACAGGCTGGAAGGAGGTGCCTACCTTACACCCTCTCTTAGTGCTAAGTGCCTAAAACAGGCCAGTCCTTTCTCATCAAAAAAAGAGCCAGGGAGAGACTGAGGCACACCCCACCCCACCATAGTCAATGGCCAGGGCACTCAGTCACAACTAGGTGACTCACTTTCAAGTCACTGCTCTGTCTGACTTGGGGCACAGACTTGGATCCGTCTCCCACGTTCCCCGTGAGTGCCCTGACCACCCGGCTAGGTGGAATTCTAGGGGGGGGGGGGTCTCTCACTATCTCTCCTGTTGACGCTGTTCCACTTTGTATAAATAATTAAATATTCATTGGGCCAGTGAGAGAGGGGAAAAAAGTAAGCAAGCGATTGACTCCGCACCGCAGTCACCAGGGATATGGAAAAGTCAGGGTCACGTCTCTGCTCCAAGGAGTATGTACAAACACAGTGGAACCCTTTTAAGAAGCGAGATTGAGAGACACCTACCCCAGAGTAGCCAAGAGGCTGCTGGTAGGACACACTCAGCTAAAATGTGGGAGACCTGCCCCTGACCCTAATCAGGCAGAATGGGTACTCAAACCTGGCCTCCCCCAGCCCAGCTAGTGCTCTAACCACTGGGATATTGGCTATAAGGGGGCCCACAGCCAGCTGCCTTTTGTGCAGATTACACATGCTCTGAGCACTCTGGCCCCATTGGGCCCTGCAGAGATAGGTGTGGAGGAAGAAGGAGAGCTACCTAATTGGATATCCCTGCTGTTCTTAGGGATAAAGTTAGGACTTGGGGGATTTGTGCCTGCTCACCAGCAGAAACTTAGGTGCCTGCAGTGTTAGGAGGCAGCGGAACGGCAGTGGAACCTAAACATTGGACGTAGGTGCCTAAAGCAGCAGTTTGGAGCCTAAATCCTTTTGTGAATCTAGCCTAACAGAGATGGAGGCTCCCACACACTCCCCGGGTATTGTTCAGCTGTGTAAAAACAACATGTATAGTATTCTGTGGTCAGCCAGAAACACTTACTAATAAAAACAGGACTTATCACAGTTTGAAAAGTTAAGATACAAATAACGTGTATTATCTGGGGCAAAAAGCCACCATTTCTTAAAATACAATAGGACAACCCACCATGTCATCACTGGACGTTCCACAGCTTTTCGGATTCTGAAGTATACAGAATCCACTTGGTCCTGCAGGCTGCTGAGAGCTTGTGAACTCAATAGAACTTTTTCCCACCCATCCCACTAAAAGTAGAGGGGGGGGGGGCCTACTGTGAAGAAATCTGCCATGCAAGCATTCCTTTAACCCCCGCTGGGTGAGCACTGGTAAGCAGGGGATGGGCTGGGCGACAGGTTATGGTCAGGACACAGTAGTTTCCATGCACATGACACTGAAATGATGGCAGTTGATTTTGTGATTGCAAGCCCCTTCCTCTGCCATCCTGGAGCACTGCCTTACCTGAGCCTGTGGGAGAGCTAACCTTTGGAGAGATGGCAAAAGTGGTCATGGAAGGCCAGCCCCAAACACAGAAACATTTCTGGCAGCTCCCCTGAACCCATCAGTCACAGCCAGCTGCTCAGTGCCTCATGGTTCAGGCTGGGTACAATACTCTTTTTGGCCCATCAGCATGCAGCACTTGAGCCTTCACTTTGCCACGAGTAACAAGGCACCATGCTCCGCTGTGATGGTGGCACAGCATCGCTCTGAAGCCTCATCCACAATGCTGCAGGACTAAGCCTCTAATTATTGTAGGACCCCCACTTCATTAGGAAGCAACCGCTGTGGGTTGTTGGCTCACCAAAACTTTGGGAGCCTTTGGCTGTGCACATGAGTGTGCTGGTTTATTCAGAGTGTGTAATTCTCTCCTCCCTCATTCAGATGTGGTTGTGTATGAGGGGTGGGCCTGTATGTACTCCAGAATGCAGCAGTCACCTCTGCACTCACCAGTTTCTTCTGGCATGTGTCTCTGTGTCTCTCTCTCCCTCCCTTTCTCCCAAACCCCTCAAGCTGAAAAAATGCCTATGAGCCAAGGACATATTTCAGAGATCTCCACTCTTAAACTCTGCCATGGAGGACAAGTTGGCTTGCGGAGTGAATGGTTTCCATTGTCCTTCAACTCACACAAAAGGGATCAGGGAGTGCCTCCCCTCCTGATCTGGGCACAAGAGACCCTACCACTTGCATTCCTCTCCCATGGTCACATAGGGAAGAGACAAGGAAGAAGTGAAGTTCTCTCCACTTTCCCCTAACATTTTAAAGGGACAAGCCAGCTATTTTATTATTGATATGTAGGTATATCCTAGGTAAGATATAGGTATGGATTAAGGCAGTAACGCAAAAGCCTACAGGCCTCAAGCCTGTAAGACAATAGCTTAGCCAACCTGATGCTTAAAACCCAAAGACTTGACATAAGCAACTACTAAGTGACCCTATATCATAAGATGTCATGAGACAGAGTGCTGTAAAAACAAGTACAGCTAAACTGCTGACAGGTGATCACAAAATACCAGTTTATGCTAGTTTTGGATATTTTAAGATAGGAACATCAGCAGATGGTCAATTGCAAGAATGCTATGGTAACCAGGTAATGTACATGCTAATTTAGTTGAGGTAAAATAGTAGGTAGCTTGTAGGAGGACACCCCAACATTGTTAGGATGAGGAAGTGTTGATATTGATAGGGAGTCGAGCACCATTATGAATACGTATGGCGACCATGCAACTTGTAATAAAAGGGCCAACCTAGGCCTAAGCATTTGGGATCTTCCTGAGTATGCCACAGTGACGACCACCTGCCGATCATCTATGTTACCTACTTCAGTTTCCTGCAAAGGATAGTGTGAGCATGCAAATGGTGAACATTTTGTATTATCTCTGCCTACTTTGCTATGTTGCAGGGTTTCTGATATTGCTGGTTGTACTAGTGAAAGTATCACAGATTCACAAGGTCTTCACTAAATGTGAGTGTCCTCATTCTAACAAGAATTCTTTGGCCGATCTGGAGGCAGCAGAACCCTGCCAAACCACGGTATATTAAAGTGGAAACTCTAAAGGATCCCTAAATTAACAATCAGGCAACACTTGCCTTCATCTGTATCTAGGAATGATGCACAGAAATTCCTCCAGCTCTAGAGCTGGAGAAACTCCTCTCAGTTTTATGACCTCAGCAGACAGTGGGTAATGTTTTGGGAACGGATCATATCCATGGGCTTCAGGAGATTGTTTGGCCCAGGAAGCCACAAATATTTGCTGGATTCACCTCTTAGTAATCATTTTTTATTATAATCCAACTGTTTCCAATGGCATGAACATTCTCATAAAAAAAGATACATACAGGCTGTTTCCACTAACCAGAACCGATTATAGTGCCTAGAATAATGGAGCTACAGTCTTAACTGGAGCTTAAGCCCCACTGTATTTACAAGTAATTAACAAAAATTATAAACAAAGCTTCTTAGGAAACCATGCAGAGAAAACGAGATTTTAAAATAGGCATATTTAAAAATAAGTTTATTATCGCTAAATATAAAAATCTGACAGAGGTCTTCAAACATTTCTCAAAAACAAAAAACAAACAACAAAACTAAATCTTAAATATGGAATATAATTCTGTTGAGAGAATCAGCATAGATTGAAAACAGGCTGGTGCCTGACCTGCTTTCATTTGGTCTAGTATCCATGTGTTTACAACACAGAGGGGTTTGTTCATCAGTCAAGACAAAGTAAAATTAAAATAAAAGGCCATGTACCTTCTCTCATCTTAAACAGTATATGCTCACTATAAGCCTAATTTAATGTGCATAAAATGAATGTCAGTTTTGTTATTTTATTTTAGAGTGTGATTTCCTTGCTTTAATTAAGTATAACTACATGGAGACATGATAAAACACACCGACAACACATAGGGACCTCAAATTGTTGAGATTTTTGTTTAAAGGCGTCAAAGAGCAAATACGGGCCCATGAATGTTAAGACATAAATTAGAATAAAACAAGCTTAGAGCTAAAACCTAGTCAGGATATTGAAATAGGGAAAATTAATATATGAAATAAGCCTTTAGCACTTCTGGGGTGTCCCTCTAGTTATAGAATAAGTATATTAAAAAAAAGCTAACATCCACATCTTGAGCAGGTATGCACTCTAATGCAATGGGGGATGTGTGCTTAAATCAGGCATCTGCACAAGTGCGCGCGCACACACACACACACACACGTTTTAGACCCTGATTCAGGAAATCTCTTAAGCATATGCTTTAGTCCATCCATGTTCAGGACAGTCCTTAGATGTGTGCTTAAAGTTAAACACATGCTTAAGTGCAGTCCTGAACGGAAAGACCTTCCTAAATCAGGGGCAAAATTAAACTCTAGATCAATGGTCCTCAAACTTTCTACCTCGTGACCTCCCCCTCCAATGGTGCCCCCCACCTCTCCCAGACAAGGTTGGGAGCCAGGAGCGGAGCGTGGCCACAATTGGGGCTGAGGCCAGAGCCATGGCAGGGCTGGGAACCAGGGGCTGGAGCCACAACCACGAGCAGAGTCGCGAACAGAGCCACGGCCGGGGCCAGGAGCTGTGGCTGGGGCTGGGGCCCATGGCAGTGGGCAGAGTGGTGCTGGGTGGTGCTCCCATCCCACCCTTAGTGGGGGCTGGCCTGGGCCCCGCTGCACCCCCTCCAAATGTTCCTCCACGCCCCCCTAGGGTGGTGCACCCCACAGTTCGAGGACCACTGCTCTAGACCACGAAGTCCAAGTTTTCAAGTTTATTAGTTTTGCCATTTTGATTTCAGAGCACTGTTTAAACCCCCACATGAACCATGGGTACTTCCAGACTTATCATGGGATAGTCTCACTTGTGTGCTAGGAATCCATCCCCTCCCACACTAACCTGCTAAACAAGTGATTTTTATACACTTGGAGACAATGTGGAAGCCTAAAGCCTTTCGTTTTTTCAGGGTAGTGGGGCCCTGGATTCAGTTGTCCCTTCTCTCTCATCTTGCCTTCTTATCAGCACTCTGCAGGCAAGCAGAGAGAAATGAGTCCATCTTTGAAACTGTGTTTTCACCAATAAGAGCTAGAAACTGTCACTACTAAAGTGTCCTGATTTAGATTTCAAAAGGTCAAATTAAAACTTCCCAGAGTTTTAATGTGATTAGCAAAGCACTGCAGTGCCAGGGAGAGACACTTCAAAGGAGAGTAGCACATTCTTCACGAGCCCCCTTTCGCTTGGCTGTCCAGCTCTGAGCTTGGGTCCATCTTCAAAGTCTCTGTTTTTAATCACTTTAATACACTGGCACTGTGGCTGTTTCAAACTCCCCATTTTAGCTTTGCACAGGAAACACTGTAGTCTGGAAGCAGCACAGCTGGCTGCAAAGCAGGCATGAAATGGAGAGGTCGGGTGAATGGGAGTTTTTAGCCCTGCAAGGGCTTCGCTATTGCTCATAACAGTGCCTCAAGGGAACCCGGTGTTCTTTTAACCATCTGTTGCAAAAACCAAAACAGAAGTTCAAAGCACAAGTGAAGGGAGGAACTCCATTGAATGAGTGGAACCCTAACTTAAAAAAAGTATTCTATAATGGACACACACCCGGGAAGTGCAGTATTGACATAGGCATAAGCTACAGCGGTAGAATACTGCAGCATATTTAAATACATAAAATCTCGCAACTACAAAAAAAAGTTTGACAATTCTTAAACCACGAAATGTGTGCAATGTAAACAGTGACTGTACTTTAGCCCAAGATTTACTATAAATTACTTTTTCTAAGAGTGGAAGCATATAGCCCTTAAAATACCAAACACTTGTTTAAAATTAACTTCAAATTTAAAATTTTGCTTTTAAAAGTTAAGGGCCATACTATAACATCAAGATGAGATGCCTGGGTATGTTTCAGTGATCCATTCATCTATATCTCTAAACACTTGAGTATTACTAGTTCACCAGAACATACCCATGGTGCCTTGATGCTAGGGTGCAGCCACATGAAACTGTTGATTATGGTGTGTTAAAAGTATTCAAAAGGATGCTAGAGTACGTTTGTTTTAAAAATAGCAAAATCAAATCAAATAAAAAAAATCTCACCCATTTCTAAGCAGAACTCTCTATTTGAATTATTGGGGAGCTCTGCTCTAATGTCAGTGACACTGTATTACAAAGAGATATGACCTCTATTAAAATATGCTGACAGCTATTGCTCTCTATAGTATTAGTATCAGGTTGCTTTGGGATGTATCACGTCTTAGCAAACATGTGCATTGGATAGTCTGTGCTAGTGTCATACTTTTTGCTGGAGTTCTCAACTGATCTATACCAACTTCACCCAAGAAGCAGCCTTGTATTGTGAGCCTACTATATTTTTGCCATGGCTATGTAGAATCCCTGAGAGTATGCAACTGTCAGACAAAGGAAATAGCTGAAAGCATTTCTAAAGGAAACAGATGTAAAACTTCATACTGATAAAGGTTAACAAATCAGTGCTGTTCATGTAAGGTATGCAAAACAGGGCTATAACAGTATCAGCATGTGGGAGTAAAACCACATTTTAATCTTGTAGCTGTCAGATCAGTTCCAAGATGCATGCTTGTTGCTCGGCTGTGAGGCAAACACAAATTCTTTTAAAACTAAAAAGTGTCAACCCACTCTGGGAAAAAAACAACATATTTTTGTCTCTGAACTTTTAAATTATCAGTGGTGTTAGTCAGAAAAATAAAGAATAAGGTTCCTTTGATTTAGTAATTATAAAGAACAAGTGACTACATATTGGGCCATGGCTGGTAACCTGGTATATTGAATAGTTATTCAGTTTTGTCACGGTTCCCCGAGAAAGCCCGACCAGCCAATTGCAAGTAAAAGAGCCAGTTCTGCACGGAAGAATGGAGACAAGGAAACTCTTCTGAAGAGCAGTGTGCCCCACATATGCAAAACCATTTACTGGTCTGTCTGCCTATCAGAAGCAGTAAGATTGGTGGAAAATGTCAGTTCTGAAGTTAAAAAATTCAAATGAAGTCACTAACGGTGTTCTACTTTAGAAATTAAGATCCTTCCCCTCTTTGCACCAGTAAGTTTGGATTTTCCCACTGGTAAAAATGTGAATGCTGGGAACTGTCTCCCACTATGAGAGAAACTTGGAGCAAAAGAAAATTCCACTTTTTAATTCATTCCAACTTCACAATTAGTTTCTTTTAAAATTTACTTTATAAGAGGATCTCTCTGTCCTTTCCTCCACTGTCCCAGAGCATCCTGAAGAGAGCTAAAAAGCCAACTTCCCCACATCACCTCAGTGAAGAACCTTAGCTGTAACCATGAAGAAACCACTTACTGGGGGACATGGCCTGCAGTTGTTCTGACATTTGTGTGGATTACTCAGCATTTATGCTAAAGAGAATTACATGTGTAAATCCCAGGGGTACCTGGCTTCATTCTTAGTACTACAGGTAGTGGAATAACTGAAGCAAACTCTGGCCAAAAAATATTCAATTCTATATGTAAGCATGAATAGAAAATGCCTCAGTTTTCAAAAGGGCTCAGCACCCACAGTTCTGAGAAAAAAAAAATCAAGCCAATTACTATTTATCTATTGCTTTTGGTGTCTCCCTCAGGCATTAAATTTAAAGTTTTTGGTCTTTTCCTATAGCTGTTTTGTGCTTTCTTCAAAATTTGTAATGTCCTCTGGATAGAACGGTTTGAGTGTTAAGTATATAGCTGTGCTTCAACCATGGAATTATGCTTAAACAACCTGTTCTCTAGGAATCCAGGCACAGGGTGCATTACACATCGCTGGAATCCTCTTGGTATCCTTGATTTGCTGGATCTAAGCAAAAGCATTTCTCCTGCGAGATGGCAACAAAAATTTCAAAATGTCTCTGAAGAGTTGTTTTCTCCTCTATTTCTAATGGCTCACCACTTTCCCAAGCCCTTCATTCTGAAGTGTTCCTCCCTTCTCTCTAATGTACAATGTGAAATTCACCCCATGCAGAAGGCCAGCAAAAGTCCTATGCACTAAAGATCTACTTAAACCCTGAAGTGGAACTAAATTGTCCAAATACCTTGTGCTGGCCCTCTACATGAGGTCAAATTTCACTCTTTAATCATTTGACTAAACTACAGGGAAAGCTATTAATGCTTGACTCCAACAGTACCAGTGGACGTTTACTCGTATCAGTGGGAGGAAAGCGTGGCAAAAATCCCCATTATCCTTAATTTGCTGTCAAACCTAGACACTTTTGGATTATATACTTAGAGCTGCACTAATGTGTGATGGTTTTATGAAGAACTATATTTCCCCCCTAGGACTGACTCATTTCAAACCCAGCCTTTTGTAACCCCCATTGGCAAAAAACAAAACCAACTCCCACACCCCCTCCAAATGCTAATCTAAAAGCATTTTTATATAATTTGTTAGATTGCTGGTTGTGTTTAAACCACAAAAATACCCAGCAGCAGTTATGGGATTTGGTTTTGAATAGGCCCTTTAAAAAGAAGGCTATAGGCAAACTTTTCAAAAGCACCTATGTGACTTAGACACTTACGAGTCTATGTCCCATTGACTTTCAATGATACTTAGGTGCTTTTGAAAAGTTTATTCTGTCTATTACCAGGGTAAATACAACAGGACCAATCTTCAGCTACTATAGATGGGCGTAGCTCCAGTGGAACCAAGGGGGCTTTGCCAATTTACATCAACTGAGGATTTGGCCCAATGGCTCCAGCACTTAGCACTAAAGCCTAGTTAACCACACAAGGGCAAAGGAAGCACTTGTGCTACTAGTACCAAGATCAAGGTGATGCATCTTGACAACCTTCTCTCCCTCTGCCATGCAGAGGCCTCCCCCTGCTGGGACATTAGCAACATGGCTGGTGTCACCGTGAATTTAAGGATTATCTTTCTGTCTCTCTCTCACACACACACACTCCCTCACAGCTCCAGGAGCAGGTGCCTAGTAGCACTGGAAGAGACAATCCTGTTTTCATGGACCTGTGAGGAGGTGGAGAGTACCTAGGACAACACAGGGAGAGCATGCCTAGTGTGATGGGCTGACCCTTACAGGAGGCCCAGGGACCCTGGCCATCAAGGCAACACTTGCAGTAACAGTCTTTACATTTTTTTTTTTGAAACAGGGCTGTGAGTAAAATCAAGCCACCAGTATAAAACACAAGGATGCAACCCAAATTTACCTCAAGATGGGACCAGACTAACCATTCAGTTAATAAGGTAAAGAGTTCTAATGCCCCCTTTTCTGCTATCTGTGCAGCACAGCTCTCACTAGCCCTACCCCGCCGCTAACACAGATGGAGAGAAGACCAGTGAAATGGAGACTAGCATCACAGCTTGGACAAGCACAGAACAGGGTGAGGGCAAAATGATGACATCAGCACAGCATCTGTGCTCCCATCAAAGCTGCCCCTCCGCACGTGTGGTGCCAGCAGTATGCACTGGAGCAAGAAGGCCCAATTCTGCTCTGTTACATTCATGTAAAAAAGAAGAATTATTTAGCCCAAAGGTTTTCACCATGCAGACAGTTGTGGCCTTCAAAGAAACAGCACCTCTTCATTTAAAAACAAACAAGATTAAAAATACACACGCACACCAATTCCTCCACCTCCCATGCTAAGGAAAGATACAATGAAGAGAAACGGCATTCAGAAAAGCTCATTAACAAATGCAGTGCCTGAAGTTTTGAGGTACTGTGTCACTGTGATTATACCACCTCATCTGACTCCAAACCATGTACTTCATAAAGAGTGTCCAAGATATTCAGCTGGTTTTCCATGGCTGGCAAGTAAATGTTGAGGTCTCTCTGCATTGCATTATAAAAAGCTTCTTCCTGATCATCACACTTCTTCACAGACAGTGCTGCCACAAAGTCTTCATATGTTGGTGCTGCCCTTAAAGCCAACTGGGAGAGGAATAGAAGTTTAAAATCTCAAACTTGGAAAGTGACTTTTGATGCTTCAGCTTTTGCATCCCCATTATGAGACACTTTACAGAGGCCTGATTTTTAGAAAGTGCCTGTACAGCATATTTTGTGACTACAAGTGGTAATTTTTTATTTAGACTTTAAAAACATTAAAATAACCAACATGGGTACA
Source organism: Mauremys reevesii (assembly GCF_016161935.1). Taxonomy (NCBI): domain Eukaryota; kingdom Metazoa; phylum Chordata; order Testudines; family Geoemydidae; genus Mauremys; species Mauremys reevesii. Next base: position 65,403,063 of record NC_052624.1, on the reverse strand, counting down.
TTTTCAAAAGGAGTCTATGTCTAATTTTCAAGAACTCAGAAACTTGGAAGTCTAAGTCCCATACTTAAGTCTTTTTTTAAAATAATTTTACCCCAAATCTTGCTGCTGCTTCTTCAATCATGAAAAGCATTGTATTTACATCTGGCTGGGACTTTACATAGTCTCTCCAATACAATTTATAACAACAGACACCAGGGGGCACTGCTAGCTTGGTGGTAGGACAACCTGTTTCCTCGGTTACTCTATTTGAGTAAAGTGGGTCTTGTTTTCACAACTATTAAGTTTCAGTCTTCCCTCCAACTCTACTCTAATGTTTCATGCACTGGAGGTAAGCACATCTTGAGGAGACAGAACCTACTTCCAGAAATTCATTTAAAAATATTAGGAAAAGATGTTGTTAGTGACACACACTAAAATATTCTGACTTTATTTTTATTTTCCCAGAAAAGACCCTATACGATGTGTGGCAAGAGACATTTCCAGACTAAATCTAAAATAGACAAAAATTCTTAACTAAAAGAAAGATAAGATTTCTCCGTGAAAATCAAACATTAAACATTAAATGATAGCCTTAACCCTTGCCTCTGAGGCAGAGATCTAACAAACTAAACATCTTGTTAATTCTTTCGGTACTTACATTTCAGTACATTTTATCAGGTATCAACCATAGCATGAGGCTACGTCTATACTACCCGCCCGGGTTGGTGGGTAGCGTTCAACTTCTCAGAGTTCGATATGTCGCGTCTTATCTAGATGCGATATATCGAACTCCAAACGCGTTCCCGTCGACTCCGGAACTCCACCATCGCGAGCGGCGGTGGCGGAGTCGACGGGGGAGCCGCGGACTTCGATCCCGCGGCGTCTGGACGGGTGAGTAGTTCGAACTAAGGTAGTTCGAATTCAGCTACGCTATTCGCATAGCTGAACTTGTGTACCTTAGTTCGACCCCCCCACAGTGTAGACCAGGCCTAAGACTGGACAGGTGAATGCAGCCAAGATTCTGACTAGCTGAGTCAGCAATTAAGATGTTAGCACTTACCGCAAAAACCCCTCGCACAACCCAGCCGTGATGCTGCCGTAATGTCTTGCCATAAGCGTTGTCTTAAAAGAAAAAGAAAAAATAAGTTTCCAATGGTATTTTTTAATTTTCTTCCAGCTCACTTCCACCTGGCTGTGAGAAAGGATTTTTTCTTACAACTCCACACAGCATTTCAGCGTAAATAGCCAGCCTCAGGTCTGTCTCTGCTTTCAATTTCTTCCAAGGGGAGCTCTTAAGCCCATGCGAGTTAGCCACTATTCCTGTGGCTGGCAGTAGCAGTAACCAAAAGGCCTAAAAATGGCTGTCCCAAACATTCTCTGCACTCACTGGAGGGCATGGGAGAATACTCCACCCTGGATACAGCTGCTCGGATTACTTGCTGGACATTATTTCACGAAAAGTGCTTTAACAATTTTCTGCAAATGAAGAAAGTTATTCACCAGTATGTTTCTTCGTTATCTGACCATTTCTACAGATGGGCAAATAGGATTTGGCAAATAAGTTACCCAATAAATCCTCTCTGTCAATGGAGACCAATTTATTTGCAAGTATAATTTTTGTTGTCTGATTAACCTGAGCTCTGCCCATGCCTCACCCCCACGGTTCTCCTCCTCTCTAGTACTCGTTCAGTGCAAGCTGCTGAGCACTGTGCCAACTGCAGCATACTATGGGGAAGACCCTCTGCACAGGGGCTGAGCAAACACTACGTGCTTAGTACTGTCATTTCAGCTCTGTGCACTTTCAGCAGCTCCCACAGCCAGCTGTTTAACATCCTAAGCACTGTGCTTTCCCATGTATACAACAGATACAGCACTTACTGTGCCTATCTCACAGGGATGCCAAGAGGCTCAGTAAAGAAAAGCCCTATATAAGCATAAAGTTTCTTACAAAGTTTTAACTTGCTTTAAGATACATTTGGGGTTGTTCCCCCCGCCATTTTTAACTACATGTAAACACACAGTTGGGGGGAAAATCCCATCAAATAAAGACTCGCCTCATACAATGTAGTTATTTGTAAATAGGGTATTTGGCTCAAGATTACAGTTTTCAGAGAAGGTATTTCTTGAAGGCGAGCTACAGGGAATACTAATTTTAATATTAATAAGAGAAGAACACCCAGACCCTACATAATGGAGAAAAAGCTCAATTATTTAAATAAAAAAGTAAGAATAATAAAGAAATTGGCACTTACTCAGAGCTGTTTGAATATTCTTTTCTCCATTCTTAACTTCTGTCAAAAATCCCTTTAAAAACTTTAAGCCTCTGTCAGGAAAAAAACAAAAAGAAAAAAAAAAAGCATAATATTTATCACCAGACAGCCCCCACAAAAATTGCTTAGTGAAATGGAAGGGTGTGTAACATCACTACGTATGTATACAAAATATCATTGGTTTCACATAAAACTTTAAACCATTTTGGCCAAAATGGGACATTACTAAAGGCTGCTCACTGTGAGCACAGTCTCTGTCTCATTGCCTACGTGGAAATGCCTGGGCCTATTCACTTGTAACAGCAAACACAACATTGACTAGACATTTTCTTCATCTGGATAAAGAGATGGATCCATTACTAATCCCTTCCAGCCACCACTCCCCAACCCTCCAGACAGGCTGTGCTCCAAATCAGAGTTCATGTGCCGTAGCCTAGGTCCTCTGGATGACTCAGAGGCATGGCAGAAATAGTTACCCAACAAGACTATTCAGTTATTTCTCTAGGAAAAGGTGGGTATTTAGACCTTGTGATTGGTATACCCAATACTGGGATGTTAAATTTGAACACAGTGTGTTTGGACTACTCCGGTGTGCAAAGAAACTAGCAAGAATTGCTTCCGGAGACTGATCTACATTGGTGAAGGGATCTGGATAACATCCTAACACCTACAATTAAACCGAAGGTTTGACACTTGGCAATTACCTTTTTAGCCACAAAAGGGCCTCTGTTGCAGAGTTTCTAACGTGTGCTACCTCAGCACTCACTTCATGCAGCACTATCTTCTGGAGAGTGTTGAACTCTTCTCTGTTGGTTATATATTTCTGATTTATTTTCTGAAGAGAAGGCAACAGTTTATACTTTTACATGGTTCCATTTTATATAACAAAAACATTCTGGCTCACAAGGGCTATTTACCAGGCCTCTCACACATAAAAGGAATTCCGGTTCCCAGATTAATTCTTTGCAGCGTACATGGAGTAGTACACTCCAAATCTGAGGGGGAAAGTGCCTTGCTTTGTTCAACAGCCCTCTGACATTTTAAATCTGGAATGGCAGTAACGGGCCATGAAGAGAGTCCTGTCCATTCTCCCCGGGAAAAATGGATACCTCAACTTTCAGAGAGGGAAGTTCATGCTCTGAGCACTTCAGGGAAAAGAAAAACGTGGTTAAGGTATACTACAGTGGCAGCTGGAGCAGCAGATTCTATATGAGACTCAGAATGTGTGTTTTTTTTTTTTTTTTTTTTTAATAAATGTAGCTTGTTTCATATAACCCACCCTTGTAAAAAACACAAGCCAATACAGTCAGACTGTCTTAACAAGCTCTTGTTGTATATATTGGAGATATATGTTGCCTTTCCACTCTCAGTACTATCTTTCCCAGTCCTTTTTGGTTTTTATAGCATTCTTTCCTGTTAAATTGTATGTTTTTTATGCACTTGCTCAATGCTAATAGCTATAGCAGGATCCTGTGCTGTGGTAGAAGAGAAGCAGGCACATTGGGTAAGCGAGGAAGCTCTTTATTTTCCGTTTTTAAAAAGTATTTCTTTGAAGCCTGAAATAAGTTATGTTCCCAATTAGGTGTTTAATGTTTTCTTTTAAGTGATAAATATTCTTTTACTTCATCTTGCGAGTAGCACATGAAATGTTTTCAAGCTTGGAGCCAAAAGGAAATGTTCAGATTCAGAGGCGGCTAGTCAGCTGGTGTAAAACAGCACTGATTTCAAAGGAGCTACGCTGATTTATATCAGCTGAGGACCTGGTCTCACAATGTACTCTCCAGCTTCTGCTTGAGGAAGGAAATGTTTCTTTTCAGCCTACAGCATTAACAAAGCGGATGTGGGCTAGTGAGGCCTTCACTTAAAACACTATCAGTACAGAATCTAAACAGCAACTTAAATCATATTCATTAGCTGCTATAATCTAGCATGCGGAATGGTTTATACCAGGCCATCACTCAAACGGAGTTTAAAAAAATCTGGTTACACACAAAAGTTGGACTGTGTTGAAAAAATATTCTGGACTTACAGTGCACAGTGTAACATCCCTTTCTGCATTTTGATCTGACCAATAGGAGTGTTATGCAAATATTACAAAACCTCCAGATACCAATCCCATCCCTGTATATTCCATATGCCTGACCTACCTCCACCTGCTCCAAACACACCACACACTTCCTTTGTAAGGGTTACTGTATTGCATTAGATCCTATGTCACTCTGTGTTTCTACACACAATCATAACTGTAACAGCAAGCCAGCTGGGTAATGGATACCGTGTGGGCGCTAGAGATCAGTAAAACCTCATGGTTTTAAACACATCTTTAAACTCTCAGGTATTAAAGATGGAACAAGCCACCTATTGCACCCAAAAGATGGAAGAGACAAGGAGGGAAAGGAGTTCTTTAGAGTAGCACAAGAACGTACTACTTGGAATAATGGGGTGAAACTAAGCAATGTAAAAAAGTTATGTTGAATTATCAGGGGAAAACCCGATTCTAATGATGAGATCTATAAGAATGCTGAATAGTTTTCCCGACAGAAGTGATAGCACCCCACCCCTTGAATCATTTACAATCACAAGAGGAGAAATTACAATTATTATTTATTAAGTACATATACTGGGGGCCAATCCTGCATTGTCTGGAGTGTGGAACAGTGGACTTGCTAAAGAAAAGGCCTATCTAATTTCCATGATTTTAAGATATTCAATAGATTGAGTATGGGATTATTGTTCATATTGTTATATACCAGTTTGGTTGTACATCCTGACTTAAGGAAACTGGTACCTCCATTTATACACTGTTTGTTTGGGTGTTTCAGCATCTGTTTAGTCTTAGGTAGAATATCTTAAGTTCTGTTTTGTTGAAAAGTCAGTGCTAGAAATGGCTATTACCTTGATATTACCTACAAAATCCATTTTAACAGGAGCAAAGACTGTTGGTCCAAGTTTGTCTAGAAGAAAGAAGGCAACATTTTTAAAGCAGTTTCTTAGTACTCATGACTCAGCAATATCCATTTCACCTACTACCAAAAAGCTTTTCTGAATAGTTAAAAGGAGAAATAGAAAGATGGAAGTCTTTTTCTTCCTTCTGCTACAGGGCCAAAAACTCCAGTCTGTACATGAGCCAAAAAGACACCAAAATAATAGGAACTAGCTCTTATAGCAAGTTTTAGCCATAGATCTTAAAGCACTTTATAAAAGGAAGTCAGTATCCATATCCTCAAATAGGATTAAAGAACTGAATGATCTTAATGAGCCTGAGCCACACCTCAGCCATTTCTCTTATTAGGCAGCAATCAAAAAGGATTCATGGCATAGCTGCTAGAGACACTGACTGCAGTGAAAGTAAGTAACCACTTACCCAAGACTGGCACTATCGCGTAACACGATTGCAGAAATTCCTCTGTGGGTATGCCGTCACCCTCCTGGAGTTCAATGTCACTAAACCTGCAGATTCCAGTATAAACACAAAGAAAACTTAAAATACTCCCGTCATACTTTACCCACAAACAATGGAAGAAGGGTTTGCTTTTTTGGAAGGAGGTCACACTGCAATTAATATTTCACAAGAACTACATACTGAGTTTTGTTCTGTAAGGGACATGAATGTTTGAATGGAAATCACAAGTTTTATATACAAAGACATATACGCCCTGTTTGCTTGCTCACAAACAAGTATAAAAGCTGGAATTCAGATCTTTGATTCAGACACATTTACTGACAAAGGCAAATTTTACATTATGCCTGTATGGTGAGGGCAGAAGGATGAGCTTATGGTTAACGCACTGGGCCGGAACTCAAAGAGACTGGTACCATGCCAGAGATTGAACCCAAATTTCCCATGTGATCTTAGTCATCTGCTTTTGCTCCTCAGTTCCCCACCTGTGAAATGGAGAAAATGTGTGTCTTGGCTATTTCGACTGTAAGCTCTTCTCACTACATGCAGGTACCGTGCCCAGTGCAATGGGGCCCTGATCTCAGATTCTGAATTTGGAGGTGGAGAACGGATTATCATTGTTTCAGCCTGTTCCTACACTCTTAAGCATTAGAGAATTATATTTTACACTACTGCCTTTTTTGTACAGTTTCAGTAGAGAAACTGTCTTACACACCTGCTTCATTTGAATAAGGCAAACTATACATGCACTGAGCCACTAGCATAACCAGATCCTTTTCACATCAGTTTCACTGTCCCAGCTTTTGCTATTGGTGAATGTAGCCCAGTGTTTTTAACAGTACAGAAACAGGCTCTTAATCACACCAAGGAAAAATAATTCTCAACCTAGAGACGTAGCACAGTCAATTTAGCAGAGACAGATAGTTACTTTAAATAGAGTAGTTTTCCAGCTTGTGATTAATTGACCATCAATCAAATTTTCAGAAGTTCAACAATTATTGCTGCCAGTTACTCTTGCAAAGGAATCACCCCATGGATAGTGGGGGTGAGTTAGGGAGGGGGGAGGATAAAAATCACAAAAAGTAGTATTTAAGTGATGGACCTTTTACCATAGTACTCAACTATTAGACTTCCTTGTTCCAACTCCTAGCACTACAAAACGTATTATAGCTTTACTACAAACAGTACAATTTACAAAATTATCTCCGTTGGGATTTATTTAAGTGAATTCGCCATTGCATGGATCAAATGCTCAGTTGATTAAGGGTTTTAACCATACAGTCTCAATATACCACCAACTGTTCATCTACCGCATGCAGGAGCTATGCTACCTATTGTTCATGACACTGAAGAAGGTAGGTGAATCCTCTTCTTTTCCTTCTCCCCAGCGTAATGGAGCTGGTCCACTTATGGAATCCATTGCCAACTGCAGCGATTCGTTGGCACTGTTGCCCTCTATGGGCAGCATCTTGCTTTCTCCATCGTCTTTAACTTCATCACCTTACATTTAAAAAGAAAGGAAACCTCAGTTGCTGAATGATACCAGGTATCTAATTTGAATGAGATTCTTTGACTAGTTCTTCTCTTGTTATCTACCTTATTAATTTAATGGTGTCTTCTAAGGTATTCAGAATGAATGGCTCTATTGATCTTTGCATGAACACTATTCTACAGGCCCTAGGAGGACTACACAATACTGGCTACTCTCGCTATTCAAATTGGAAGAGCCCCAGCTCCATGGAAGAGATGCCACTTTGTGAAATGTCATCACATCTTTTACTTAATTCATTGTTTCCTTTGTCCATTGAAGGGGAAAAAAATGCAACTAAGACTAAACATGTGTAAAAGGATGCCAGTGTTTGCCTAAGACACCCGATGTGAGAGCCGTATTGAACTTCCTGGGAAAGGCTTAAACGTTGACTCACACGTGTCCTGTTATCTTACCTGGATAGAAAGGGCTGTGGGAGTGGCTTGGTGGAGAAAGGATCTAGGGAACCCTAAGTTCAGCCAAGACTGGGGAAAAGGTTTGGGCTGAAAGTATATTGTATTACCATGAATTTCTAAGTAAATGAAAACCAAACCCAGGGAAAAGGGGAAGTGGACTTGGTTTTAGAGCAGGTGGGAAGAGGAGACCTCTCATCAGACAAGGCTGCACAACATCTTCACAGTAGGAACCCGTGGTCATTTTCCTTTCCAATTACTGTATTTCTGATTTTTCAACTATTTCTTCGGCCTATGCAAGACCAAACTAAACTGAATAGGGGAAAACAAGTGCAGAGGAAATTCTGGAGAGCCAGTGGGAGAGCTAAATACTTGTGACAGACACAGCATAATTTGGTAAGCTGAGGGGAACCTTGATACCTCTTATGTTTGTGCACAAATTCTGCTAGACCACCAGTTGCTAGAACCTGTTCTGCATAATGTACAGTAAGGGAAACACAAGAGGTTTGCGTCTGACCTAGTCTACTCAACAAATAATAATAATAAAACCTCAAACACTCCAACATAGTGTCTCAGGGCTGGATTCCATTGTATACTGAATTGTTTTGATATAACCACATTAGCATAAGTATCAGGCAATTCCTGAAACAATGCCAAATCAAACTATAAATAAAATGTTTTAACTTTGCCTATTTAGGAGAGATGCTAGCTGGAGTCATGGGTACTTTAATACAATGCTGTCTGAATAGTGGCAGAATTTTCCTAAAACAAATAACCTCTTAATTTAAGGGAGAGGAGTTTGGGGGTTTTTGTTTTCTTTTTGAAAGATATGTCAGTGCACGTATGAGTGAACTGAAGACCAGCAGCTCAGAAACATGCACACACAGCTCCCATATGCACTCTTGATAATCTGGCCTTTAGTATTTGAAAAGGGTGCCGATGGAGGGCCTTTGGGAATGAAGCCCCTGGTCCACAGAGCACGTGCAGTGCAAGTGTTGCCTGAGTGCATTGCCAGTTTCTGTCAATTGTGACCCAGATGAGTTCTAGTGTGAGAGAGCAGTTTAGTCCTGTACCTCTTCAGTTCTTGGTCTCTCTCCTAAGGCCACCAACAAGGGTGTGAATTGTGTTGGGAAGACTTAACCCCTGGGAAATGGACAGAGAGCAAAGTAAAACTTCAGTAATCTTGTAACAAGCCCTGACATACTCCGTCTCTCTTGGGAAGTGAGATATCTCACACACTTGTAAGACTGTTTGTGCCCAAAAGTACTAAATAACCACCCTGGATAATATTTCTTTCCAAACGTTTACCTGTCAACTTCTTTTCAACATGGTTTTCAGCTGAAACGTCACAGTCTCCCTCGTTAGATTTCAGATGTGAGGGTATCAGAGTGTTAATCAGGGTTTGGTCACAATGATTAATTTCTGCCTTTACAGAGCCATTTTCACAACTGTTCAATTCCATCTGCCTGAAGGAGGGGAAAAAAACACACAAACGTAAACTAAAGGGCAAATGTAACCCTTTGCTTGGCTTGTCTCTTCCTATCAAACTGTACACAACAATGTGAAAGAGGGACTTGAAATCCAAAAGAGTTGCCAGTTCTAGATTGCTGTGAGAAACATGGTTGTCTAAAAACATTAGAAGGAACCATGTGGCTCCAAAAATGTTTTTCCAGTGTGTATATTTACTGAAACAATCCTAAGCCACGGATATGGAATATTTGAGAGGAAAAAAAGTAGATACTTTATTAAAAAAGAGGGGCACAGCCAACTTGAAATCCAGTTGGGTTAAAAAAAAGGTAAGGGGCAGATATTGTATCTGAAACAGTCCTGCTCCCACAGTTTTAGTCATATTTTCCTATCTCCCCCTCCCCCAGATATCTTTTTCTCCATTGTTTTCTGAGTGAACAGCCCAAACATAAATAACAGGTGAAAATAGCCATGCAAGTGGGAAAACAAACTATACACAACAAGTCATCAAATGCACAAAGAACTTCTCCCAATCTCAGTTATAGTAATTTAAGGTATTATTTGTAACAATAAAGTGTAAAACAGTTTTCAGACAGAGTTGCCTTTAAGGAACTGTTCACGCAATTAGAACAAAAATCAAAATTTTATGCTAAAAAGGAATTAAATATTTACTGGAATTAGTCTACTGTTATTAAAACTAAGAAAACCCAAAAGAGAGATTACCCTTTTCAGCAAACAGAATATGTTTTAACAACTCTTGTTTTTTAAATACTCGGCTTAAAAGATACATCAGAGACCTGGGGGAAAATGTTTGCTTTGCATTGGAGGCTGACAGGGAACAACGTCACCAGTTCAGATGAAGGTGGTTGTGACAGAGCAGATTTTAAAGAAATGTTCCAGTGGCACATTATACTGGCATTGGTGGCATTATTGGTCACTGCTGCGATGGACAGCTCATTCACTGCCTCCTGATACCTTTGTTTTCCGCAGCAGCACTCATAATGGCAATGCAGGGAGCAGAAATCAGACATGTGGAAGAGAGCAGTAAAACATGTGTGAGATGGTTGGCTAGCCACCAGCAACAGAAGGGCATAATAAGGATAACGGTAAGAGAAGTCACCAGGAAGTAGCCAAGAGGGAAAAGTGTGAGCAAAATGAAAGAAAATCCACTTAGCAATAGACTTTGTGCTTGTATCTGGTATTTGCAATATCATCAATACATTCAAGAAAACATAAAAGAGAGTCAGACATAATTTTTTGGTTATGCCATTCTTAGGGGGAAAAAAAAAAAAAGGAGTGTCAGTGTACCTTTCTGTTGTAGTGCTACTGGAGGAGATGGGAGGGGTTACCTATAAAAACAGAAAAATTATCCTTAAAATAAAGCAGCATTTTGTGCTCCTCAAACTTTACATTTATTAACTCAAATGGAAGTCAATAAGGAAAATTAAGCTTATGCTTCATACTTCCCTGATCTGGGGTCCATATGAACATATGCAATGAGGCTTGAACCATGAAAATATCGGACCCTTCTCAGGTAAACGATCTATTCCGACGATTACCGGGCAAAGATCAAAAAAGAGGCTAATCCCCAGGCAGCGCACTGCCTACCTCCACAAACAAAACAAACGAAGTATGGCAATCCTGTGCGAGCTGGGGAACAGGAGGGGCCATTGTGAAAGGCTGGGTAAAGGAAAATGAAACCCTCTTCCTATGTTTAAATTAAAAAACCCTACACACGCCAGATGAAGAAATATGTATGCCTTCCTCCCTTCATCCTAATCGGTTGTTAGCCAGGAGAGTTGCCCCAGCTTCACAAATATGCTTGGGGAATTTGAGACCGTGACAGTGAGACTAGTGACATGAATTCTCCATCTTCTGGGTAGCTTACAATTGCAGACATGGTGCTGGGCTTATTTTTAAAATTTATTTGGAGCTTCCATTGCAGCTAGCACACAGTCACAATATTCTGGGCCATGGATATTCACAGGTGGATCAGGTCCCAAGTATTACTGAGCAAGGAGTTTAAACTGCTATTAACAGTAAGTGAATGGTGACTTAAATGTACAGTCGAATCCTGCATCACTTGCAATCCATATGACACACCAGGATATCACCAGTGGATGGTTACTATCTCGATCCTGGGCTAAAACCCCCATTCCTTACTACCACAGCTACTACTTTCCAGGAAAGGCAGTATGCTTTCGATGTTGAGCTTGACAGCAGAGATTGCACAACATTACCTTGTTTGATTTGAGAACAGCCAAGTGTGGAGATCCCGATGGGGTGTGATGTATTAACTCAGAAGAGAAGGTCACATTTGCAATCTGCATACATTCTTCAAGAGTCTTCAGGAAGGTGTTACATGTTGATTTCAAGAGAGCTCCCATATCAATTCCATTCTGTGAAATAACCAGATGGCAAGACACTTTATTTGCCATCAACTCCTAATCTGGAAAGACTGAAATTTACAAAACCCATCATCCCAACAGTCGTGTTTCTTAATCATCAGAAGCTCAATATCTTCAAAGAACTAAACATAAGAGCCATCTGATCACAGCAATGACAGCAGACACTATTGGGATTGCATCTTCTGAAGATATTCCTGTTGCTGTCAGCCTCCACTGACACCAATCTCAAAAAGCAGCATTTCAACAGCAACATCTAATTATATGCCACATGCCCAGAGTTAAAACATGGTAAACACATGCCATGGTGAATTCTGTATTGGTCCAGGACCCGACATTCTGCTATTAGGTTGGCATGACCAGAGGACACCATGGCAAGGGAATGAAAAGCTGACAATTCAAGTGGCCTAGGATAAGATTATTTCTGTATTGTACCTATACCCAAAGAAAGGTGACTGCAGTTGAACAAGGTGCAAAACAAAGTACTGTGCTGGCACCAAACCCCTACGTTGTCTATATAACATATTCTGGACAAAGGGTTATATCTGTCCTGACCCTTGTGTATTAGATGTAACACAGAAACATGTTAATGATAACGGATTGCTATTAGGCTAAACCCTTCCAGCTCTGAATAATCCATTGCCAGGAAAAGGGACACTAAAAATATTGACTCATTTTCCCCACAACAGTGAATTATGAAGTGAGTAAATACAACATTATATGTGTGTTTGTTACAACAGTTCTAACAACTGCTTACTAGTCCTTCATACGAGACCAAATTAGGCACAATAACATTACTATCACCACACAGTTTGTTAAATCCATCATCAAGACTTCAGCCAGTGTCTCTACTTGGCTGGCTAGGACACCACAATAACTCCCCTTCATGCAGTCATCTGCCAGCCCCGCAACTTATGAATAAAATTCCTCTGGGAGGCATCACAGGAGGACAGTACAACTTGGAAAACTACATCTCCCGCCCGAGAGGCTATCTAAGTTCTTCTCGCATATAATCCTTCCACCTCCCTACCCCTTGCATTGAGAAGGAGCATACCCTCTTCTTTAGAAGGCCGTTCCCAAACTGAGCTCCTTCTGTTAGGAAAGCTTGTAAGAGATGCCTCTGGAACTGGTATTTCTTTTCTAATGTGAAACCAACAAATGCTCAGTTAAAACTCCGAAAGCCATCACATGGGCTAGTCAGCAAGTTTCTTCCTCTAGTTGAGTTTCACTGTGGCTCTACATTATCTCTTAATCATTACATATTCAGCCTAAGAACAGAACTGACTGAAGGAGGATTTTAACAGTCCTGGACTGCAGTCTAATTAGAATCAGGTGCTATACACGTCTTGCATAGCATCTCTTCATCAAGTTTGTGCACTTTATTCCTGGAAACATGAACTAGATACACAAGGTCAGCGAAACCATAATTTTTTTTTGAGGCATTACTATCCTGATCATAGTTGCTGTATATGACCTCAGTACTAGTCAGTATAATGGAGAGCAATACATAATAAAAATATCATCATATTGCTAACTAAAGTCTGTTGCTTAGGTACTTTTCTCCTATATGCACTCAGCAGGAAAGTCAGTGCAACATTAAACTGGGTAACATCCTTCTTTAAGTCATGATGGGTTTGTTCTGTGAGGTGTTCAATCCACAGGACAAGTCCAGAGTGCTCAGCACCCAGTGGGATAGGGCTGTACAAAAACAAAGTACATCCGAAGAAGTGGGCTGTAGCTCACGAAAGCTCATGCTTAAATAAATGTGTTAGTCTTTAAGGTGCCACAAGTACTCCTGTTTTTTTTAAAAATAAAGTTGTACCTCTGATTCTGATACACCACAAATGCTAGCTTCCTTAGTTTTATCCACTTGCTGAACAAGGAGGTCGCAGTACAGTCTAAGCTCTGACATTTTGGTTTTCAAGGCTTCGGTGTTTTCAGTGAGCTCTAAAAATGAAACAAGAAGAGAGTTGGACACATCCCATCAGTCTTGCAGTGGACATTTTTGGAAAGTTGAGGAAATAACTAGCACTATTTCAATCCAGTCCAACCCATCTGATCGACATTTCAACACATTCTCTATTAAACTTTAAACGTAAGACTTAGAACTAGGTTGCCCATACGTTCATTTTATGACAGTTGAAAAACATGCACCTTTTGATATTTGCCAACACAAACAGGAATAGAGTGTTCCAGCTGAGCTGTTCCGTTATAACACACAAACTTACTACAAAAGAGAAAGAAAAGAGTCTCAGCCACAAGATGTCTGACTTCATGAGCCTTTTTATTCGGGGACTAAATCCCTACATACTATAATGTTCCTGTTTGCTAAATAATCTGAGGTATAAATAACAGTTGTCAGAGGGTCATAGCTCCTTGTTTGTAAACTACAGGAGGGTGGAAAAGGGAGGTTGACAAAGACAGCTCATCTTAACACCCATCTATCTCATTATTAATAATTAAGGGACCTGAATGCCTGAAAGCCAGTTTAAAAAACTCCAAATAGATTATTAATGATCCCCAAATTTAAAAAAAGTTAATTTTGTTAGCTGAATGTATTTCAAGTTCTGCAAATGCACCCCGAGTACTTCATCTTGTGACGGTGTGTCAGCTTGTGAATTTCATCTTGTTTTGTGTCATTGTATTGATTAAAATGTATAGCCAATTAATTTTGACAACACTTGGGTTTCAATATTAAAAATGTTCAAGAGACCAAATTACCAATGTATTATCTATAGACAAAACAGTCTTGTACCGGAGAGAGAGATAATACATCCCCAATCCTTCTGAGAAGCAGGTTCTCACAGCATGTTCTTTTCACCTTATGCAGAAGATATGTTCCCAAAATAAGCCCCCAAACCTACCTCTATTTATACTAGGCCTGTTTACAAATATAAAGCATGTCATCCGAGACTAGTATGAAAATACTGGGCCCCAATTACCTTGGTTTTTTGGTAGCATGGTGTTCCCTTCTTATGCTTTGTTTTTTAACACAGAATTCTGAACTAAATGGGTCATGAAGGCACTCCTTACCTGTACCAGGGTAGGATACTTACATATCTCGCCTTTGACGGTTTCCTTATGCCAAATGCTGAGTTATACTGTTACAAGGTATTGTGGGATACTTACAAGTGAGTAAGAATAATCATAACAAGATTTCACATGATTGCCCAACACTTATATGTAATATACATCATATTAACACCAAAAAGAACAGGAGTACTTGAGTACTGTTCTTTTTGCGGATACAGACTAACACGGCTGCTACTCTGAAACCTATCATATTAACACCATGAGCAGAATACTTTTAATGTGTGGGTGTGTAACCCCTATGCACTGGCTAACAGTTTGCTATTGTAAACTTGCATTGTGGAACAGACCCTGCATTTTGTGTCTGACTCTTTGTGTCTTGTTTTGAGAGCCAGTTTGAACCTATAGTCTGATGCCATGCATAGCAAGGCCAGAGATGAAGCGAAAGTTTCTCACCTTGGGGAGAGTTAACACAGGAAGAGTCACTCAGATGGTGCCAACGATTATTGACTTGCTAATGACTCTTGTCTGCTTTCCCACCCTCTATTCAGCAGGAGAACTCAGAGGTCTGGGGCATGGGGCCTCACACCGGGACTCTTCACCAAGACTGTGCTTATTAGCAGGAAGGTTTCTGCGTGGAAGTGGCTGACGACTGCCAGCAGCATGAGGGACTTGCTGCAGGGAGACAAGGGCATCTCCACCTAGCCCGAACACGGGCAGATCTCAGACCCAAAAGACTCCCAGGAGCGGTGAGGACACAGAGAGAGGGAATTTTTGTTTTTCCCCTAGATCTGTAAGGATATGTCTTCACTACCCACGTCACAGCTCTCCCAGCAATAAAAATAACCACCCCAAACAAGCGGTGGTAGCTTTATCGCTGGGAGCCACATGCTGTCTATACTGGCGCTTTTCAGCACTAAAACTTCTGTTGCTCAGGGGGGTGTTTTTTCACACCCCTGAATGACTAACTTTTTAGTGCTGAAAGTGGCAATGTAGACACACTTAAGTGTGTGTATGTGTGTTTAAGACATTCCTTTGGGAAGTCTGGGTGTTCCCTATTTAACTGTCACAGGATCCTTGAAGGCTTAAGTAGCTGTGGGGATTAATTAATTTTTTCATAATTTAAAATAAACCAAGATCAAAATGTTCAAAGTCAGAGTTAGGGTCAAGGTCCTACATCTCTGATAAGGCCTGATTTTCAGAGGTGCTGAAAGCCTCCTGCCCAGGTTTGGACACGTTAGCTCAAGTACAGATTTTATCGTTCCTAGTTGCAAAATTCCTAGAAAAAAAATGAGGAGATAAAGAACAAGTAAAAAATACATTGTTCAGAAAGGCTAGAAATGCCAGATAGACACAGCTCTGAGAGAATGTTCTTACCTTTTTCTCTCTGTGTCCTACTGTCTGTCAGGCAGGCCTTGGCAGTTCCAAGTGCAACCAGCCACTTTTGCCTCTCAGCTGTGCTTCTGGCTTTCAGGTAGAAGTACTGTTCTCCAGGTATAATCAGATCCATCCGAGTACTATCTGCCTGGTGAACTAAGAGCAACATAGATTAAAGTCACTGAATTAAAACCCTACAGTTTCTGAGCCAAAACCCTCCAGTATGGTGCATGCTTTCCCTCACATGCACCCACCAAACCCATCCTAACTTTGCAATAGAAAAATACTGGGATTCTTGCAAATGTATGGGGAAAACTTGAGGTCAAATAATATTTGAAAGCTAGTTATCAACAGTCAAAAAACTTTCCAACTTGCCATTTTGTGACCCAGGCTAGTGAGTTTAAACTTGTCAGCCTCTGAGGGAAGGAATGTTCCATGCCGTGAAACAGGAATCCCTTCCACTTTAATAACAAAATAAAGAAAAAAAGAGCAATGCTGAACTCTCAGTCATGTCCAGCCGGACCCATGAGGGCTACAATACAATGAGAAAGAAGTGCAAAACAAAGGGAGGGAGAGAAAAAAAATGGAAGAGGGGAGAACGTATATGACACATGTTTATGTGATTTAAACAGGTGCGGGACGGTCAGTAAAAGGGAACACTCTCTGCTGTGAAAGGCAGATCTGAGGCAACCTCCTTCAACAAGTCTGTATCCCTGTCCATCTTTCAGTTTTCCTACCTATATTTATACCTCAAAATTATTGTCACTAGTCTGCTCACTCCTAATGGATTAAGAGCTGAAGTGCGGAAGTTTGTTCACGATTTACACCGCCAGAGTGGATTGTCTTGTTTTAGATCTGTGCCAGGGAACATTTAGCTGGACCTGTGAGCCCCTACACCACGGCTCACAAAAGAAATTAAGTGTTATGCCAACATGCAGCATACCCATCATACTAGATGTTTATAGTTCTTGGAATACTTTGTTCTTTAATTACTTTAAAGTTTAATAGAGATTATATTCATGTTGTGATATGGGAGTGGAAGGAGGAGAAGAAATCATGATACAAGACACGTCAGATCACAAAAAAATGATATTTAAGAACCATAAGGGAGTAAAATTTATTGGAAGAATTTTGCACAGCAGGTTCTGAAGTTCCTTAGTTACCTTGAATTTCACACACGGCCATTTGGATGCTTCCCTTACAACCCTTCCAGGCATCTTCCCGAGAGTCGTAATATGACAAGATACCACCACAGAGAAGAAACCATCGAGGCTGCCAGCCTGCAAAGCAAAACTGCATTTCTCAGTGATTTAATCTTTCTTAGAACACACATTTCTTTAGTCCAACAACAATGTGGATTTCTCGTGGGAATCTATACAAGGAAAGCCTAAACAAGAGACACTCAAGATGGTTAAAGCTCAATTAACCTCATTTCCATAGAGATTTTTACTGAGCATTACTACAGCAGCCTTTGGCAGTAATTGCAGGCCTTTCCTACAGCCTCGCTGGATTCGTGAGATGCAGGCGAAAATCAGATGAGAACATTTAGTGGAAGAAATTATCATCCCTTGCTGAGTATTAAACTACAGACAGACTAATTTCCTCAGTCAAGAATACTGAAGACAGCTCAAGCTCCCATGTTGTTTAGAAAAAACCCTGATGCTGTAGTGCAGGGCTCCCCAACACGGTGCCCGCGGGTGCCATGGCGCCCGCGGGGGCATCTAAATGCGCCCGCGTCCTGGCCAGCGGTCGAGCAGCCGCCGAAATGCCACCGAACTCGACCGCCGCCACGGTCCTTCATCTGGCTCCCGCCAGACAAAAAGGTTGGGGACCACTGCTCTAGTGAAAGTGCTGGTCAAGAACTGTTTAAACTACACTCAGAGACGAACACAAATCAGCATGCCAATAACTCTACAATCCCTGACTCCTAAAACTACAGGCAAAAACATAGATGCACAGGTCTGCTCCATTTACAAGCAGTCTTATAGAACCAGGCTGATAGGATGAGACGGAAGGGGAAAAAAATTAAGCTGATTTCTTACTTAAGTTTCCGCAGTACTCTAGATAATGAGTATATGAATCACATAGGAAATTACGAGAGATACTTTTAGAAAGCTTGCCATTTATTGGCAACCTTGTTCTTCTATTTTATTTGAAAAACATACACCTTTTTGTAACAGGTACATATGGGGAGAAGAACAGACCACACTCAATTTAGGTTTTTAAGTAAAAGCTGGGGTGGGGTTGGAGTGCTGTGAGGGTATGGCTACACTTACAAGTTGCAGCGCTGGGAGTTACAGCGCTGGTCATGCAGCTGTGTAGGGGCCAGCGCTGGAGTGTGGCCACACTGACAGCTACCAGCGCTGCAGTGTGGCCACACTTGCAGCACTTTCCAGCGCTGTATTGAGAGGTGCATTGTGGGCAGCTATCCCACAGAACACCTCGTCCCGTTTTGGCGCCGTTTTGGTGCTGAGTATTGTGGGAAGGGGAAGGAAGTGTGTGGGTCATTCCGCTTCCTGTTCCAACGCCCCGTGGTGCATCGCTTCACATCCCAGCATTCTGTCTTTCCGGCAACGTTTGGCGCCATTGTGAGTGTCTTTCTGTTTTACTCTGTGGGAAATGGAGCCTGAGCTGCTGAGGACTGTGCTGATGAGTGTCGCCAGCACAACACGTTTGGCAGTCGAGCTATTCTTTCAGCTCCAAAGTGACAGCGAGGAGTCTGACGATGATATCGATATCGATTCTCCTGCCACGTGTGACACCAAAGTGCTTGTGGCATTCACAGAAATGCTCAGCACCGTTGAACGCCGCTTTTGGGCTCGGGAAACAAGCACTGAGTGGTGGGATCACATCGTCATGGAAGTCTGGGATGACGAGCAGTGGCTGCAGAACTTTCGTATGAGAAAAGCCACTTTCATGGGACTGTGTGCTGAGCTCGCCCCCACTCTGCGGCGCAAGGACACAAGATTGAGAGCTGCCCTGACGGTGGAAAAGCGGGTGGCTATTGCAATCTGGAAGCTGGCAAATCCAGACAGCTACCGGTCGGTCGGGAACCAGTTTGGAGTGGGAAAGTCGACCGTTGGAATTGTTTTGATGCAAGTTTGCAAGGCAATTAATCGCATCCTGCTAAGAAAGACCGTGACTCTGGGAGCGTGCAGGACATGGTGGATGGCTTTGCACAAATGGGTTTCCCTAACTGTGGAGGGGCAATAGATGGGACGCATATTCCTATTCTGCCCCCCCCACCACCTGGCATCAGAGTACGTTAATCGAAAGGGGTATTTCTCTATGGTTCTCCAGGCGCTTGTGGATCACCGCGGGCGTTTCATTGACATTTACACAGGCTGGCCTGGAAAGGTGCATGATGCACGCATCTTTCGGAACAGTGGCCTGTTCAGGAAGATGCAGGCAGGACTTTTTCCCAGACAGGAAGATCACAGTAGGGGACGCTAAATGCCCATTGTGATCCTTGGAGACCCCCGTTACTGCCTTGGCTCATGAAACCCGATACATGGAAGCTTTACAGGAGCAAGGACCGGTTCAACTAAAGGCTGAGCCGCTGCCGAATGACAGTGGAGTGTCCTATTGGCCGTCTAAAGGCACGCTGGCGTTGCTTGTATGGGAAGCTAGACTTGGGGGAAAGCAGCATCCCCGCGGTTATATCCGCTTGCTGTACCCTCCATAATATTTGTGAAGGGAAGGGTGAAACATTCAGTGAGGCATGGACCACCGAGGTTCAAGTCCTGGAGGCTGAATATGCACAGCCAGAGAGCAGGGCTAATAGAGAGGCCCAGCACAGGGCTTAAAGGATTAGGGATGCCTTGAGGGAAGAATTTGAGGCTGAAAGCCAACAGTAATGTTTGCTGACTTGCATGGGAGTGAATTGCACTGTTTACACTGTTATTCTATTATCCCTAAAATGATTTGCAGCGCCTCTTTCTTTACTGGGCTAAGGTATCTTTCACTATCTGCTATAATAAAGACTGTTTTCAAAGCCAAGAATTGTTTTATTGTAAAGAAAAAAAATTCCTTGACAGACAGACAGACACACAACATTTCATGAACACAAGAGGGAAGGGGTGTGGGTTGGTGAACTGTACAGTCACAAGTTTGCATATGTCCTGTCTGGAGTGCTGTTTAACGATTCCTGCACTTCAGGGTGCATATACTGCATGGTTGTGGGGGTTGAGTGCAGAGGGTAAGGGTGGTAGGTATCAGGGCTGGTTGGTGAAAGAACAGGTGTTGGAGGCAGCTGGTGGTGGTAAGAAACTGAATGCTGGGGAAAGGCGGTTTGAGCTGCCAGTGGGGCTCAAGGAACAAAGCTTGGGGACGGCGGGGGCTGTGGGGCAGCACGGGACTGCTCTGCCTGCATGGCTAAGATTGCCTTGAGACAGTCCGCTTGGCTCGACAGGATCTCTAGCAGCTGGTTTGTGCTTTTCTTCTTTGCCACAGCGTTTCTACGCCAATGTCTCTGGCGGATCATGCTTTCCTTCTCTCGCCACTCCTTCAGTTCCTTTCTCTCTGCAGCAGAGTGCTGAAGAACAGTCTTCAGCATCTCCTCTTTGCTCTTTCGGGATTTCTTCTCAAATTTTGTAGCCTCTGTGCTGTGGAACATCTGCCCACTCCAGGAGTCAAGGTCACTGTAGAAATGAAACATTTAACAGGGGCAGCATTGTATCCACTATCTCCAGACATGAATTGTTACACTGAGGGAGTTTGCACTTTAACATTCTTTTCCCACACGCATAACACGACAGAAGCCACGAAATGGTGAGTGAGGGGTGCTTATAGAAGGAGAAGTGGGGCTTGATTGATAGAGGGGGGCTGGTTGCTTCGGGTAATCTGGAGTGATAGAGGGGTTGAGTGAAGATGCAGCTGCAGGGTGATCTTCACTATCTACCTATCTCTTCACTAAAGAGTCTCCCAACATTTTTCACAGGAGTTAATCCTGCAAGATATCTCCCTGCTGCGAGTCACTAGGGGACAGCGGAGGCTCTTTACAGCAATGTGGATTCCGCCCGGGACCCGCTTCCCTGTGTTCAGAAATGATCTCCCCACTCGCGGAACAGTGGCGCGGACGCGTCAGCGTGACTGGGACAAGAAACACAGTGGCTCTCCTATAAACCTGCGCAGGCATATTGCCCACGCCTGGCTGAAACTTTTGCTGAGATAACTGAAGCAGATTACGCGACGTGATAGACCACATCAACGGGCTATTCCACATCTAGAGGCTGGCATGCATGCAGCCATAACCCCCTTCCTCTCCAGAAACATTTCCACCCAGAAAATAAAAGCCGCTTACCGTTAACCCGCTCCTCTGCTTGTCGTTCTGCAACTGCTGGCTGCTGCGATTGGGTACTTTCCTCCTGGCTTGAGAAGAGATCCTGGCTGCATGCCCACTCTGGGGTGTCTTCCCCCATCCCAGTAGCTTCACTCGTGGTTTCCTCCCCCCCCCCCCGCCGCCGCCGCCCCCGCCTCCTCCTCCTGTCCCCAGCCTGCTCAGAAGTGTCCATCGTTATCCTGGGATTGGCAGTGGGGTCACCCCAAGTATCTCGTCCATCTCCCTGTAAATACGGCTGGTCGTGGGGGCAGATCCGGATCGGCGATTACACTCGCGGGCTTTGTAATAGGCACTCCGCAGCTCCTTAACTTTCACCCTGCATTGCAGTGCGTCCCGATCATGGCCCCTATCCAGCAAGGACCTTGATATCTGCTCAAAGATATCATAATTCCTACGGCCGGAGCGCAGCTGTGCCTGCACTGATTCCTCCCCCCAAGCACTGATGAGGTCCAACAGCTCGCCATTGCTCCATGCTGGGGCTCGTTTGCCACGTGGAGGCATGGTCACCTGGAAAGATTAACTGATTGCACTCCACACCTGGCTGCAGCAAACAGGAAGGAGATTTTTAAAATTCCCGGGGCATTTAAAGGGCTGGTCACCTGAGGCAAGAGCAGTAGAGTGCAAACTGATGAGCAGAGTGGCTGAACAGGAATTCTGGGATAGCTCCTTATTCCCTGGAGGACAGGTAAAGCGCTGGTGAGTGTCCACACCTGCTGAGCAGCGCTGGATCCACCAGCGCTGCACTCCTTATACCCCTGCCGGGATGGGTTTTCAGCCAGCGCTGCAACCAGGGAGTTGCAGCGCTGGTTGTGCCCTGCAAGTGTGGACGGGGTGTAATTGCAGCGCTGGAAAGCCTCCACCAGCGCTGCAACTTGTAAGTGTAGCCAAGCCCTGAGACACAAAAATTGTAAGAGTCATTTCTGATTTTAGGCAGCTCTCAGTAAGGTGGGGATTATTCAACACAGAAGAGCAGTTGGTTAATTGCTTCAGACCCTTGATGGCACAGAAACACTTACTTAAATAATACATAACTCCTCATCAATACAAGTCTCTAATTTACTCTGGGGCTCCTACTGCTGCTGCTGATCATAAATAACTCCAGCTAGGCTGTTACGGCTTACTGTATTGCCAGAGTCCAACTGAATTACAGCCTCTCAATCAAGGACTGTACAGTCTATGCGGTGATATGCAAAGAGCACCTGTCCACATGCTGGTTAAAATTTATTTTAAATAAACTGGATTTTAAATGTATTTAAATAAATTGTCTCCCCTACAAAAAAGTTAGTCTTTTGCTAAATTAACATCTTATTTCTCTTTCTACCAGATGAGCAAACACAGAATGAGTCACAATTCTCACTACGTAGAACAAGCAATGCATTTTCAGAACAAAATCAGTATTGATGTATGAGAAATCAAAACTTTCAGCGCATATAGCATTTTCCAGTGGCAGACTTTAATATTTAAAAGGCCCCAGTTTTTTTAAAAAGTCAGAGAGCAAGGATTTTGCTGGAAGATATATTAGCCACCTGGGACCCAAAGATGCTGAACCAGGCAGACATCAGAAGGTTATCGTGAAGGGCCGGCTAATAGTAATAGATGGCTGACAAATTGCTGATACTGAAACAGGGTATCTTTCATTACAGGAATTTTACATTTTGTTATGGTCACAAAACTAACCCTATAAAAATGGATCTTTTTGTGTTCTAGATTAATTCTCTACATATAGACTTCCATATCGACTTTGCAAGATGATTTTCCAACTCCCAGAGTGCCAGAAGCTCAACCTTGTATCTGAAGAGTTAAAGCTGTGTCCCTTCTGTTTGTTAAAATTGACAACACTCAAGATTCCGGAATGAGAATTTAGGTGCACTTTCATTGATGATGCACTAGGCCTGCCAGAACATAGCTCATTCTTCCACAGCTTGAATTAGCTCTGCAGAGCTACTGACAGTAAAAGTCTGATGTCGGTAAAATAAGCAGATAAAACTAAAGAGGTACTGAAAGCTAATGTCTATCAATGGCCCAATACAACATTCATTGAAATGAGAAAGACTCCAGTTGACTTCAGTGGGCATTGGATCATGTCCCACCATATTGTACTCTTAAGTGTATTTAAAATTAGTACCGTTAGCAGTTGAACATTTTTGTCTTATTATCCACCAGAAATATAAATGCCCTTATGTGTCTAAGAATTCAGCATTGTCTTCACATTTCCACAAGCTGGAAGGCCTGCTTGTCTACTTTTGTTTTCACTCTTCAGGAACTATGGCTGTCACTATCAAACAATCTCAGACTTGTTCAATAATAACATGGCTTAGCTCTGGACACAATTGACTTCAATGTTGTAATGAATGAGAATCCTGAAAGTCTTAGTTCCAGACTGCTGAGACAGAGGGAAAACAGTCACACAGTGCAAATCCAGCTGGAATAACTAAATACTGGAGAATGCAAAGAAGTGGAACTGATTTCAAATTTTCAAGAACAGTTTTCAAGTACATAAAAGGTTGTTAGAAGGAGGAAGATGAAAAATCATTCTCCTTAACTCTGAGGATAGGGCAAGATGAAATGGGTTTAAATTGCAACAAGAGAGGTTTAGGCTGGACATCAGGAAAAACTTCTCAACAGCCAGAGTAGTTAAGCACTGGAACAAATTGCCTAGGGAGGTTGTGGAATCTCTGTCATTGGAGGCTTTTAAGAACAGGTTACATAGAAACCTATCGGGGACGGTCTAGTTCAGGGATTCGCTAACACAACCCCCTTCTGACAACAAAAATTACTACATGACCCCAAGAGGGGGGGGATCAAAGCCTGAGCTCACCAGAGCCCCACTGCTCGGGGTGGGGGTGCCACTGCCTCCGGGTGGGGGGTGGAAAAGCTGAAGCCAGGCAAGGGGGCCTCTAATATGAGCCCCACCTCCATGGCTGAAGCCCTTGGGCTTTGGCCCCAGGCCCCAGCAAGTCTAAGCCAGCCCTGGCAATGGGTTGCGACTCACACTGGGGTCCTGACCCACGGTTTGAGAACCACTGGTCTATTACTTAGCCCTGCTTTGAATGTAGGGGATTGGACTAGATGACCTACTGAGGTCCCCTCCAGTCCTACACTTTTGGAAAACATGCTTTGATTAAGAGATGCTAATTTGGTTGGGTTTTTAAAGATACCAAGGTAAGAGACACTAAGATTTTTTTCAGCCACTGGATTATGAAAGTAATACTTTATTGCTTATTTACTTCTTGGCATTCAAAGCACTTTACAAACATTAGTTGTTAAACCAACTACTAAGGAAAATAAGTATTATTCTTCCTTTTTTAAATGTGTAAAGGGAAAAGATGGGGATGTGCCTATGTCCTTCCACGCTGACGATGGCCGGTGGGAAAATACTGGCCTGCTATTGGTTTAGATCAGGGGTAGGCAACCTATGGCATGTGTGCCGAAGGCGGCACACAAGCTGATTTTCAGTGGCATTTACACTGCCTGGGTCCTGGCCACAGGCCCAGGGGGCTCTGCATTTTAATTTAATTTTAAATGACGCTTCTTAAACATTTTTAAAAAATTATTTGCTTACATACAACAATAGTTTAGTTATATATTATAGACAGAGAGAGAGAGACCTTCTAAAAACGTTAAAATGTATGACTGGCACACAAAACCTTAAATTAGAGTGAATAAATGAAGACTCGGCACATCACTTCTGAAAGGTTGCGGACCCCTGGTTTAGACTGACATTGCTTCCCTAAAGCAATGGGGAAGAGTCCCAGTGACCAGCAGGGGAGCTAGTATAAGGCTCTTTCTTGATGCAGACATTCTTTCTAACTACAGACCCATATCTCTTTTCCCTCTTTTGAGAAAGGTTACTTAGAGGGTTATAGCAGGACTACTTTGACAATTTATGGAGTACGTGGGTTTCTTTGATCTCAGTTAACCACATTTTAAGCCTAGATATGGGACAGATTCTGAAGTGCCTATGTTAGCCAGCGAACTCCTCCTAGCAGAAGAAGAAATTCAAATGTTCAGGCTGAGTGTTTTAGATTGGTCAGCTGCTGCTGCTACCATTGGCCGTGAGGTTTTCTTGACACATTTGCAGCCCTTAGCAGGGTTGCATAGGTTACTGGAGTGGCGCCACTCCTTTCTTTTTGAGGTCTCAGAGGAAAGACACTCTTATGCACCAAGATTTCCCATGCAGTGTACTGCAGGTCTGTCACCTCTCCTGCTCTTAATGAGCTGCACTGTTTATTTCATATGATGACACCCAATTCTATATCTCCATCACCTCTGACCTGATGGTGTAGCGAAACACAAGACCAGAGTCTGCATGAGAGCCATGAGAGTCATGGCTGGATGACAGTTGTGCAAGACTTGGTCCAGACAAGACTGAGGTGGTATTGATATATTGAAGAAAGCAACAGAAGAGCTGGCAAAGGTGGTATCAGCACTGACGTTTGGAGGAGGATCTTTGGCAATGCCACACAAGTTTGAAATCTAGGAAGTTTATTAAAGCCTGGATTACTACTGGATACTCAGCTGGCAGCTGTTGCCTACAGAACATCCCCTTCTTTGCCTCAAAAGGCACCTGGTGAGATCAATACTGTTGGCAGCTGGTCCTCTACGTATGCAAGGAATATGCCTTCCATTATTAACAAGTCAGTTTTCATTTAGTGGAAGTATGTCTAGTGGCTAACATACAGAACTAAGAATCTTCTGATTCAATTCCCAGAGCTGACACAGAACTGCTAAGACACCCTGGGCAAGTGACTTATTCTCCGTGTGCCCCAGTTTTGTCATCTGTAAAGTGAGGACAATATTACAAAGCTATCTTACAGGGATGTTGCTGGGCATAAAATTCATTAATGTCTGTAAAGTGCTTTGGGATCCTCACATGGAAAGGCGGCTATCAGGACAAGAATTGATTTTCAAAAATTTTAAATTAAAAACAGGTTAATTTTTTTAAAATAGATTTATTTTTTAAAAAATAAATCTATTCAAAATTAAATTTGAAATTGATAACCTATGTTGATGTCTAAACTTATAATCTACTACAACCATTTAAATTATATACAAAAATGAATACAAAAATATTAAGTAGTACATGTTTGCTGCCAAGCTTTAAAGAAAGTCAAACCACCAAATTGATGGAAATCACTGGCTAAACACCTGGAAGTGGAGTTTGTTGAAGAGCTAACCAATATTTGACAGCAAGTCAGAGCGAGTACCTTCGTCATTTTAATTTATTCAACTAGTTCAGTTCAATGAGCAGATGAGTCAAAGTTAAGAAACCAATTTGGAGTTGAAAAACCAGTTTTTCCTCTACCAATCCAGGAACAGAAACTAGGTGTGAAAGGTGGAGCGCCACAATGTCCATCAAGATGTTACAACTAGTAATCAGATACAATCAGTTCAATTCACTAACTACAGATAATACTTCTGTTATGTAATAAATCAGTTAGCTTTAAATGCAAAATATGTTTTGATAACCTTTTCCACTTATGTATCCAAAACATTGTTTTATTTAATTTTTTTAAACGCTGCTTTTGTGTATTTAATTGAAATTTAATTTCTATCCAAATAGAGCTCAACACAAATTGCGAGCAAAAAATTAATCTAGTAAAAAGATAAGCTATGTAATTGCTTAAATAAATTTGTATAGATACAGTGTATTCTCCTGGTTAGCAAAAAGAAACACCAAATTTAGTGTAAAAGCTATATTTAGCTGCAAATCAACATGTTTTAATGGTTAGCTGACTAAATGAGCATCAACCTCTCTTTAGACAGATAACTAAGATGTACAAATGCAAAACACGATTAAAATCAATGACTTAAATCAAGGTTGCCTGTTTGCTGATTAAAAGATTGAAATCAGTGATTTATATCGCTTTGATTTAAATCAATGCCCCTGAATGCTACAGAAGTCTCTTGAATATTTGCACTAACCACAAAGGTTCTACTCTACACTGTATTTTTCAAAATCCCAATTTGCTTCATACATTATATGAAACACATATATATTAAACACCTGCCCATACTTCTTGTGAAACCAAGTTCATTCCACATGGTTGCTCATTCAGTACTATCAATAGTCACACCATTCCCACTCAAAAGGAGGAGCAAGTAGTCTTTAGCAAAGGAAATAATTACAGATTAGATAATTTCTGGATCATTTCTTGTCTCTCAATGAGAATCAGATTGTCCCTAGAACTAATACAAATACAAGGTTTTTCTCAGCATAGCTGTTCCTACACAAGAGTGGGTCTGCGTTTTCCTTATAATCCTCTAGTGCAGTGGTGGGCAACCCGCAGCCCATTGGCCGCAAGTGGCCCATCAGGGTAATCTGATCGTGGGCCACGAGACATTTTGCTGACGTTGACCTTCCGCAGGCCTGGGCCCCCGCAGCTCCCAGTGGCTGCAGTTCACCATTCCTGGCCACTGGGAGCTGCTGGAGGCCATGCCTGTGGACGGTCAACGTCAGCAAAATGTCTCGTGGCCCGCAATCAGATTACCCTGATGGGCTGCCCACCACTGCTCTAACATGTACATATTATTTTGAGGCTTTGGCATTTTTAGAGCATCCAAAGCAAGAACAGCAGAAGGTCCATAAAAGTGGGGAGCCACCGGTGCCTGAACTGTGGCCCTGCCCCCAAGCTGCTCCTTACCCCCGAGGCCCTGCCCCCTCCCCCGTTGCTTGCTTTAGTTTATGTAGTTACTTCACATGCCAATGGAGAAAGGAATTTGTGGTCTCACATATACCAAGAGTAGTGGAGATGCACAGGAAGGGGAGTACTGCACGTATACCTTCTCTGGCCTTTCACTTTAGAGAACAGTGTCAGTAAACAATTTATTTGTATTGTTAAAAGTTAATATCAGGTGCCATATTTACTTTCACTTCTAACAGTGTTGATGTAAAGAAGTTAGTATGTCCAGTCCCAAGAGTTCAAAAATAATGAGTCAGAACCCCCAAAATCATGAGGGTTTGTTTGTTTTTGTTCGTTTGTTTGGAGAAATAACCAAAAGACAGTCCATTACGTTTTTAAAAGTCTGCTTACCCCTAATATACACGTGAGTGTGAGACAGAGAAATTCAACCTTAAATGCATAAAAAATGTGTATGCAAAAAATACAGGCCCTGGCTCTCCTGTCCACCTGCTCCCCCTGAGAAAAGCTCCTCCCTCTCCCACTACCTGCCTTCCCACTGGCAGACTCTTCACTCCCTCACTTGGCCCTGGAAGGCTCCCACAGCCCCCCAGTTCAGCCCTGGCAGGCTCCTGCGGGCAGCTCCCCAAACGTACCCAGAACACATAAAGGGCCCCAGTCCTGCGGCCAACAGCTAAAGCTGCCTGCAGACAAGTGGTATAGCACCCTCTAGGAGCAGAAAGGGGAACTGCAGGCAGCTCAGGTGAAATTCCTGAGCCTGCCAGAAGTCATGACACAATAGTATCACAAGTGTTGGCAGCACTGAGAATAATTCCACAATCATGCTTTTTTAATTTAAATTGGATTTTGATAAAATGCTTTTTGAGGGAAAAAACCTATCTAAAGATAGTTTTAATTAAGATACTGTACATTATAGCTCTACGATATCTCATCATGGAATAGGGATTATAAATTCTAATTCTATAGTATGACACAATATATTAATGTAATGTTTAAGAAAAGTTCATGGATTAGGGACCCAATCTTATGGGGTTCCAGAGGCTTCTGTATAGATTATTTAGATTAATCTTTCTATCTACCCAATGTGGGACAGTGCTCAGTCTAGAAGATACCATCAGAGATGCTTAGTTTTGCAGTTCTCAAACTGTGGATTTGTGTCTCCAGAGATAACATGCTTGTTAATAGCAAAAATGTTTTTAAATAAATAAATGAGAGGTGAGAAATAACAGAAACTCCACCAGAGAGGTCCTTTGGGGCCATCTGCCTGTCCCAAGTCAGGGTAAAGGAGGAGGGTTGGGCGTGGGGCTAGCAACTCCACCCCGTAAAAATCAGCTTGCTACAGAAACGCCAACAATAGAGTTAACAGAGACTTTTAGCCTGGAAAAAGAAGGGTCTTCAACTCGAAGACGCGTGACGCTGGGTGGTGAAAGCCGCGAGGAAGCCACTAAGCCGATCACCCTTCTTACAACCAGGAGGATTACCATCGGCACATGGCAAAAAATGGGCTATACCTGGAACCAGCTAGAGCGAATGGCCCAGGATAGAAGACTCTGGAGATCTGTGGTTGGCGGCCCATACCCCGGTTGGGGTGACAGGCATGAATGAATGAATGAGAAATAACAGACCTCAACTCTATTGTCCCGCTGCAAATTTGTGCACACGGAGTCAATCCCGTACCTCTCTCTAAAAGTTCAAAGTTTCAAAAAGTTCAATGAATAGAAGATTGTTTGGGGAAGAATAGAGCTGGACAAGGAGAAGAAGTCTGGAGATAAATGTGAGACGGGAGGGACAGGCAGTAGAAACAAAAGTGAAACTGTTTGAGCAGCATATTCCAGAAGTCTTGAGGTCTTTCTGAGGCCTGGTCTACCCTGGGTGGGGGAGGTGGCGGGGGTAGGGAAATCAATCTAAGTTACGCAACTTCGGCTATGTGAATAATGTAGCTGAAGTCGACGTTCTTAGACCTACTCACTGCGGTGTCTTCACTGTGATGAGTCAACTGCTGCCGCTCCCCGTCGACTCTGCCTGCGCCTCTTGCGGTGGTGGAGAACAGGAGTCGACGGGAGAGCGCTCGGGGGTCAATTTATCACGTCTAGACTAGACACGATAAATCAACCCCCGCTGGATCGGCTGCTGCCCGCCGATTCGGCGAGTAGTGTAGACATACCCTTAGTGTAGCCTTCATTGATTTGAGATCCACCAGTCATTATTAAAATAAATAATAAGAAAAGTAGTAACATTTTTACAGTAATAACATGATGAGGTTGTTGTACAGTTTTAGTTATAAAGCACAATACATTATACTTAGTATATAAAATAGACATTTTATAAGCCGTATGAAAGGCATACTTTTTAATTTGATATATATTTTGAAGCATATGAATTTGCTTTGAAAATTAAAGATTTTCTGAATTTTTGTTAATAGTGAAAGTAAATTTTGAAACCGATTAAATACTAAACTAAACTAGTTTAATTAAAGGGTATTTAAAACTTACAGGCTATTTATAAAATTTTATTTGCAGGTCAGTAAATAATAATATAACATAGCTGCAGAAGCCAATATTTTAAGTTTCTCATGTTGACCTGGCTGACAGTCAATTTAATTTTTGTTTTAAATATTTCATTTAAACTATTTTAGTTAAAAACAATTTTAACAAAAACAAACCTGATTTAAAAAAACTGGAATGTTTAACTAAATTCAAAAATTCATATGCTTGTTTTGTTAAAATATGTGTTTGCAGTTGAAGAAAAAACTCCAGAATACAGAACGTTGTTAATTTTATTTAACTAAAATAATTTAAATGTTTGTCTGGTGGTGATGTTCTCCTAATACATCATGGCAAGAAAATCCTCCAAATATTAATGATTAACCTGTTGAACTGGAGATAGTTCACCTTCCAATGACTTCATAAATATCTGCTTCTATTACATTTGGTAAATGAAATAACCAAACAATCCTTCATTTTCTGATATAGCTGTAAAACTAATATGAAAAGTTTTCAAAATAAAGCAATTTAAAAATGTATAGTGTGTACCTTCTAAAAATGAAACCTACATCTATCTCTGAGTTGTGAAGAATATGTATTAAGGTTATAACAACCAACAAGAATGCACTTTTATGTAGAAATCCATGATTAAATCGAGTCTTCCTGACTAGTGATTTAAATCAAATCCACTCTGTAAGGAACTGAATGTGGAGGAGACTTGGAATTACTTTAAGTCAAAGCTGCAGAAACTATCTGAAGCCTGAATCCCAAGCAAGGGGAAAACATTCGTAGGGAAGGGTTGCAGACCGTGCTGAATGAGCACGCATCTCAAACAGGTTATTAAGAGAAAGCAGAAAGCCTAAAAGGAATGGAAAACGTGATAGGGCAGCAAGGAAAGCTACCTCTTGCAGGTCATAAAGTGCAGGGAAAAAGTGGGAATGCCAAAAACCAAGCAGAGATGGACCTTGCAAAGAGAATTAAAATCAATAGTAAAAGGTTATATAGTCACATAAATAAAAAGAAAACAAGGAAAGAAGAAATGGGATCTCTAAACTCCGAGGATGGGGTGAAGATAAAAGGTAATCCAGGCATGTGCCTAACAAATATTTTGCCTCAGTTTTTAATAAGGGTAATGAGGATCTTAGGGCTAGAGGCAGGGTGGCTACTGGACAGATAATCTCCATCCAAGAACATTAAAGGAACCAGCACATGAAATTGCAAGCCCAATAGCAAGGATTTTTAATGAATCTCTAAATTTGGGGGGGGTCATACCCCATGACTGGAGAATTGCTAATATGGTACCTATTTTTAAGAAGGGGAGAAAAAAAAGTGATTCAGGAAACTACAGACCTGTTAGTTTGACCTCAGTTGTATGCAAGGTCTTGGAACAAATTCTGAAAGAGAAAGTAGTTAAGGACATAAAAAGTAAACTGTTATTGGGATAAAATACAACATGGTTTTGCAAAAGGTAGATTGTGCCACAGCAACCCGATCTCCTTCTTTTGAGAAGATACTGATTTTTAAGGAAATGCAGTAGATCTAGTCTACCTGGATTTCAGTAAAGCATTTGATACAGTTCCACGTGAGAAATTATCCAATAAATTGGAGAAGATGGGGATTAATGTGAGAATGAAAGATGGATAAGGAACTGGTTAAAGGGCAGACTACAACTGGTCAAACAGGAAGGTGAACTGTCAGGCTGGAGGGAGGTTACTAGTGGAGTTCCTGGGGACTGGTCTTGGGACCAATCTTACTTAACATTTTTATTAATGACCTTGGCACAAAAAGTGTCAGTGTGCAAATAAAATTTGCAGATGGCACAAAGTTGGGAGGTATAGCCAATACGGAGGAGGACCGGAATATCATACAAAAAAAGATCTGGATGACTTTGAAAACTGGAGTAATCGAAATGGGATAAAATTTAATAATGCAAAGTGCAAGGTCATATACTTAGGGACTAACAACAAGAATTTCTGCTTTAAACTGGGGACTTATCAGTCTCCCATGTTTCGGAAAGGTGAATTCAAACTGGAACAGGTGCAGAAAAGGGCTACTAAGATGATCCGAGGAATGGAAAACTACCTTATGAGAGGAAATTCAAAGAGCTTGACTTGTTTAGCCTACTGAAAAAGGCTAAGGGGAGATTGATTGCTCTCTATAAATACATCAGAGGGATAAATACCAGGGAGGGTGAGGAGTTATTTAAGTTAAGCCCCAATGCTGACACAAGAACAAATGGATATAAACTGGTCATCAACAAGTATAGGCTTGACATTAGATGAAGGATTCTACCGATCAGAAGAGTGAAGTTCTGGAACAGTTTTCCAAAAGGAGCAGTGGGGGCAAAAAAACCTAACTGGCTTAAAGACTGAGCCTGATACGTTTATGGAAGGGGTAGTATGATGCCATTGCCTACAATGGCATGTAGCCGATCTGCAAGTGCCAGCATCAAATATCTCGAACAGCCGGTGATGGGACACTAGACGGGAAGGTCTAGAGTGACTAGAGAATTCTTTCCCAGGTGTCTGGCTAGTAGGTCTTGCCCATATGCTCAGGGTCTAACTCAGGGGTTGGCAACCTTTCAGAAGTGGGGTGCCGAGTCTTCATTTATTCACTCTGATTTTAGGTTTCACGTGCCAGTAATACATTTTAACGTTTTTAGAAGGTCTCTTTCTATAAGTCTATAATATATAACTAAACTATTGTTGTATGTAAAGTAAATAAGATTTTTAAAATGTTTAAGAAGCTTCATTTAAAATAAAATTAAAATGCAGAGCCCCGCAGACCAGTGGCCAGGACCGAGGCAGCGTGAGTGCCGCTGAAAATCAGCTCGCGTGCCGCCTTCGGCACGCATGCCATAGGTTGCCTACCCCTGGTCTAACTGATGGCCATGTCTGTGGTCAGGAAAGAATTTTACCCTGGGTCAGATAGGTGAAAAAAACACCAGGCCTCTGTAATTCTCTGCAGCATGGGGCACGGGTCACTTGCAAGTCTAATTTAGTGTAATTGATGGATTCTCTGTTACTTGAAACCTTTAAACCATGATTTGAGGACTTCAGTAATTCAGCCAGAGGTTATGGTCTATTACAGGAGTGGGTGGGCAAGGTTCTGTGGCCTGCAGTTTGCAGAACGTCATATTAGGAGATCATGATGGTCCCTTCCGGCTTTAAAGTCTATAAGTCTAAATTCCTGCGCCTTCTACTTATTTATGGTGTGGTTATGAGACTGATCTGAGTCAATCCACTGGATTTACACAATGCAAAAGAGGACATCTCTCCACCACCACATCCCTTTATTTCTCTCTCCACCAAAACCATTCTCTGTGATCATACACACTCATTCACATACAGGAGAATTAGACAGCAAACTATGCAGGCACCAGTACTGGAGTTACATAGCTCACCTGCTGGAATACAGGAAACACAATACAGGAAATACTCTCTCAGTTGCCCCAACACCCCCACCTAAATAGCAAGGAAAGAAGAGACAAAATGTTCTTGATTCCCACAGCCTAATCAACTTCACTGAAAGCATCTTCCAACTGCCTCAATTAAAAGATTATAAGACAAAAAAGGATGTTTATATGAAAACATGATCTCAAACCATATGGCCCAGAGCAAGAAAAGCATAGAAATCTAGAACACACAAAGACCCATAGAAAATTAGTTGGCTGGTCACAGAACTGCCATACTGGTCTGACCAGTGGTCCATCTAATCAACTAGCCACTATCAGATACTGGATACTACCACTAAGAATAGCCATATCTGATGCACTAGGGATTACAAAAACCTCAACTGCATACTTCCAGCTTCCCAAAAGCCACCTCGTTCCAGTTCTATAGGACAAAATCCAGGAGGCTAAAAGGAAATGAAGGCTAAACTTCTCAAGCATGGGCTCCTTCATTTGTGGAAACAACTAGGGCCCAATTTTCAGAGGTTGACGTCAACTGGAACCATGCATGCTCGGCACTCTGAAAACTCAGGCACCAGGTGTCTTAAGTTCAGCACCCAAATTAGGAGACACTTTTGAAAATGTTAGCCTATGTATTTAGAATCTGCCTCTATCAGTTAGTGTTCTTTGCAGTTTTCATTTTAAAAAGTGAATTTATTAAGATGCAAGTTTCAACATGATATGATGGCATTAGGAGCAAAAAAAAAAAAAAGTGAGTTAGAACTTTATATTCAGCCTGAAATTTGCTGTTCAGTTTTAGGTTTTGGCATATTAAAATCAGACAAATGGAAAGGAATTCAGACAACAGTCATAACTCAAAGAAAGAATGAAAGAGAACTATATATGGTACAGTGTCTAGCCTGCTTCTTGCTTGCACATATATATACCTGCCCCTGGAAATTTCCACTACATGCATCTGACGAAGTGGGTATTCACCCACGAAAGCTCATGCTCCAATATGTCTGTTAGTCTATAAGGTGCCACAGGACTTTTTGCTGCTTTTACAGATCCAGACTAACACGGCTACCCCTCTGATACTATATATGGTACAGTGTAGCATGGCTAACCATGGCAAGTATCTGAAGGGTGTAACATTTCAAGGAAGAGGAATAATTTAGGGTTGGTACAACAAGGTATAATTAAGAGTTATAAAATTAAATTATGGGAATATTTACATACCAGGAAAAGGTGTGACAGCAAGCATTACACTGTTGCACAGCTTTCCCAAGGGAAATGGTGGAAGTTACTTCACATGTAACTGTTAAGAGACTAGGTAAAGTGCTAGAAAATGTACTGCAGAGAACAATTCTGCACTTGCATATGCATGGGCCAGTCCATGTAATCAGTATTTGCCATCTCTAATTTAGAAGACATGTTTAATCTTCAAGTTAAGACATGAAGACTCCGGTGAGCTGATCTTACGTAAAATACTTCTCATGTTCAAAGTCTGAAGTTGATTGAATTTGAGTAGAAAGAACATTGGGAAATACCAAGCTATTACCTACATAATTAAAGGAAGGAGCTCCCCATCTTCAGCATGTACTTCCCTATGGGCTGTTTATACTCCATAATAAATGGTAATTTACTCACCCTATAAAAGTCTTGTCTGAAATCAGGCTATTTTTTTTACGAGTCAGTCTCCTCAGACTCAGCAAAAGTAACTTCTAAGATGTAAACTAGGTCTAAGACAAACATTAGGCTATGGCTCTATTTCAGACAGATGTGTAGATCAGCTTCCAAAGCACTCAGGCTCAAACCTTCAACGGATTTAGGCACCTAACTCCCATTGCTGTCTACAGAAATTAGTTGCCTAAATACCTTTGAGGATCGGCGCCTCAGTGCAACACCACTTATACTTCATCTAAAACCTACTCAAACCAACTTACACAAAAAGAAAATGTCTTGATTGTTGTCATAGTCAAGAATCAAACTGGTGGTGTGTATGACAGAATGCTGTACACACCTCAGCTCACATTTAGTAGGTGAAATTCACATTAGACAGTAAGACATGGTCTAATCTAATGGTCTCAGTTCCTGGCTCACATCCTGTTCTATCAAGAGATAATCATACACACTCTTTGTCTGAGGCCACAAGTTCATTCTCTGTGCCGTCATTATTTAATACCTCCCTCTGTAGGTGTTGAGGGTTAGTCAGAGTTTGTAAAAACCCTGCGAAGGTATAATCACCTAGTATTGTGCTTAATAATTCAGTGAAAATTGTGCAGGGCTTCCTACTCTCTCAAATTGGCAGGGTATGGGAAGACAGGAATGGTCTCACAGTTCACACAAGTAGTGCGAACACATGATCCTGCCTCTGTGTTCAAACCTAATAATTGAGGGTTTATATACCCTTTTATAAAGGTGTATATACTTTGCTTGGATGGTTTTTGCAGGTTTTGGTTACATCAGCAGCTGAGAACTGGGCCCAAACATTTTTATTGTCTTTGATAAACTGGATATATGGGAGAAAAAAGTTTTCTGGGAAAAACACATGGAGAGGGCACTGAAAATTAAAATACAGTGGAGGCACCACTTGTTAGGATATAGGAAAATTTGAGGCAAATTTCATCTTCTCTCATGAGTGTCAGCGATAGAAACATTACCACTGGAGATGATGATCCCCAGCAGACTCCATCCTCTGCTCTCTTAGGAGAGAAAAAGAAAGCACACTTTTTCAAATATGTTAAATAAGCTTCCTGTTTCCATGAATGTCTCATATGATCTTGGACCATGTGAAACAAAGCATTACAGATTGGTGGTATAGAAAGATAGAAAAAGATTTGAACTGTTATACACTTTTATATCTTTGTAGTACTCAGGGTCCCATCATATTTTGCACACATTTTATATATAATATTTACACTATGTAGCACATCTAGTTTGGAGGGAAAATTCCTATATTGGCAGAGGTAACTATTGCAGATGATTTAACAAGTCTTTTCTCCATTTCTAATGTCTGATGTTCTATGAAAGGATAGTCTGCTGGCTCTCACGTCACAGTTCTACTTCTCTTCTTGGAAGCAATCAATCTGTAAATGCCACGCCCCACTCCATGTTTATTCAGCATTTGTATTATACTGATATGCACTTTACAACATAACAGGAACTCGTTTGTTTGGTACATTATACCCATTGTATATTGCCTCTATAGCACTACATTGTTTATTACAGAAACACTATTCACAACTGTAAATGTACTCAGCATTTTACAAATACAGAACAAAAATACCACATAGTACCACATAATTTATAATTTAAGTACAGTTGAACCCTGTTATGTCGCTGGCCTAGGGGTTTGCCAAAAAGCGTCGAGATAACCGATGATCGAGATAAACAAAAACCAATATGGCGGCAATACATTAACATGTGCTTGAAATTTCTTTATGTACATGATGTGCGTTAATAAATGAGAATGTACATGCACATGTTTTTGGAGGTTTTTTTACACAACAGCGTTGCCGCGATTTGTTTGATGAAGCGATCGGCATGCTATAAAAATGTACATACATGTTTGCTAACAACAAACAAATGCTTCAATATTATTTATGCTGTCTAAAACAGTTTCATCTCCTACAAAAGAACCATGCCGTCGAATTTTCTGTAGCATTTCTACCACCTCAGCAGCTGAGGGAATTGGTTCCAAATCTTCGTCCGCATCTTCTTCATCTTCTTTGTCATTGCCGCATGCAGATGTGCTTGCCTGTGCTGACTGCACACTTGATACAATGTCTTCATCGGTGATCACGCCATCAGTAACGACGTCTTTGTCGATTTCTATGTAATCTCGGAATTCCTGGACAGTGATGGCTAACTCCTGTGCCTCCTCTTCCAAGATAGCATCTGTAAGGCTTGATTTTCCCGCCACTTCCGCGAGTTCTTCTGCGGCTGCACGGCACTGTGCCTGAAACTCATCATCGGAAATATCCTGAATGACGCAGTGCATCCAGCAGTTTGAGATTGTTTCCTTCTTCACGTCATTCCAGGCTGATCTCAGGAAGTTCATTGCATCTAGAAGGGAAGGGGTGTACTGTGCCTTCTTTTCATCATGGAGCAGGTATTGGCGCATCAACATTTTCCTGTAGTACACCTTAAGCACTTGGATTATCCCCTGGTCCATTGGTTGGAGCTTACTGGTTGTGTTAGGTGGGAGATAAAAGATCTTAATGGCCTTGAGACCAGGAACATCCGGATGAGCTCTACAGTTGTCCACGATCAGTGCCACCTTCCTTTTCTCTGCTTGGAACTTCCTGTCCCACTTTTTCACCCATGCACTGAATAGATCTCCTGTGATCCAGGCGCTTGGCTGGCCATCGTAATCACATTGGAGAACTTTGGTCTGCTTAAAGCATCTGGGATTCTTGGACTTTCCTATAACGTAGAGCGGGAGTTTTTGGCTTCCATCCATGTTAGCAGCAACTAGCACTGTAAGTCGGTCCTTCGACTTTTTTCCACCGTGACAAGCCTCCCCACGAAACGCCATAGTCTTGTCTGGAAGGCATTTCCAAAACAGCCCAGTTTCATCAGCATTAAAAATGATCCGAGTCTCATAGGTATCCAAAATTGTGCGCATTTGAGTCTTCAGCCATGAATTCACTTGTTCCTGTTGAACCGCAGCGCTCTCTCCACAAATTGCTTTGAAGACAATGTTGTGCCTCTTTCTGAAACGATCCACCCACCCCTGACTTGCTTTAAAGTCAGGGTGTCCTAGCTTTGCAGCAAGGATGTCCGCCTTCTCCATCAGCAAGGGACCATTGACGGGAAGCTTTGTTGCTCGCGTATTTGTGAACCATTGAAACAGTGCATCGTCGACATCTTTGTGCTCAGCCACTCTAAGTTTTTTTCTTGCTGGATCAAAGACAGACTTCTCGTACATTTGCTTTATCACGTCGGCCTTCTTTTTCCATCCTGAAATGGTGTTTGCTGGAATGCCATGCTGACGACTAAGGTCTGCCGGTTTTCTTCCTTTTTCTAGCTGCAGTATGATTTCATACTTTTTCTCTATTGACTGATTGTCCAGTTTTCTCTTAACACCTCCAGACATTTTTAGAAGGGAAAAAATAAACAGAATAGCTACAGCATGTTATCCTTCAGACAAGATCAACAAGAATGAGTGAACTGGCATGGGAGCGAACGACCATACGGACCGTGATCACGTGCTACGTGAACTCAGCACATGCGCAGTGAATCGAGATAACCGTCTTATACACGCTGCCTGCACGTGGCTGGATCCGGCGAAGCGGGACGGGGAAGCCGGGCCGGGCGGCCGTGGACGGGGACCCGGAGCTGGGCAGCCAAAGAAGCGGGACCCGGTAAGCGGGGCCGGGCGGCAGGAGAAGCGGGGTCCGGGTAAGCGGGGCCGGGCGGGCGGCAGGCGAAGCGGGGTCCGGGTAAGCGGGGCCGGGCGGGCGGCAGGCGGCGGGTCCGTAAGCGGGCCGGGCGGGCGGCAGGCGAAGCGGGTCCGGTAAGCGGGCCGGGCGGCAGGCGGCGCAGGGACCGCGGCGGGCCGGGCGGGCGCGGCGCGGGACCGGGAAAGCGGGGCCGGGCGGACGGCAGGCGAAGCAGGGACCGGGTATGCGGGGCCGGGCGGGCGGACGGCAGGCGGCGGGACCGGTATGCGGGCCGGGCGGGCGCGGCGGGCCGGGCGGACGGGCGGCGCGGCGACCGTAAGCGGGCCGGGCGGGCGGGCGGCAGGCGGCGGGACCGGTAAGCGGGCCGGGCGGGCGGCAGACGGCGGGTCCGGTAAGCGGGCCGGGCGGGCGGCAGGCGGCGGGTCCGTAAGCGGGCCGGGCGGGCAGCAGGCGGGCGGGTCCGTAAGCGGGCCGGGCGGGCGGCAGGCGGCGGGTCCGTAAGCGGGCCGGGCGGCAGGCGGCAGGGACCGCGGCGGGGCGGGCGGGCGGACGGCAGGCGAAGCGGGGACCGGGTATGCGGGGCCGGGCGGGCGCGGCGGGCCGGGCGGACGGGCGGGCGCGGCGAGGACCGGGTAAGCGGGCCGGGCGGGCGGGCGGCAGGCGGCGGGACCGGTATGCGGGCCGGGCGGGCGGCAAGGCGGCGGGTCCGGGTAAGCGGGCCGGGCGGCAGGCGGCGCAGGGACCGCGGCGGGCCGGGCGGCGACGGCAGGCGGCGGGACCGGTACGGGCCGGGCGGGCGGGCGGCGGGCCGGGCGGCCGGGCGGCGCGGCGGACCGGGTAAGCGGGCCGGGCGGGCGGGCGGCAGGCGGCGGGACGGGTATGCGGGCCGGGCGGGCGGCAGGCGGCGGGTCCGTAAGCGGGCCGGGCGGGCGGCAGGCGGCGGGTCCGTAAGCGGGCCGGGCGGGCGGCAGGCGGGCGGGTCCGGGTAAGCGGGCCGGGCGGGCGCGGCGCGGGACCGGGTAAGCGGGCCGGGCGGACGGCAAGGCGGCGCAGGGACTGGTATGCGGGCCGGGCGGGCGGACGGCAGGCGGCGGCGGGACCGGGTATCGGGCCGGGCGGGCGGCGGCGGGCCGGGCGGACGGGCGGCGGGACCGTAAGCGGGCCGGGCGGGCGGGCGGCAGGCGGCGGGACCGGGTATGCGGGCCGGGCGGGCAGGCGGCGGGTCCGTAAGCGGGGCGGGCGGGCGGCAGGCGGCGGGTCCGGGTAAGCGGGCCGGGCGGCAAGCGGCAGGGACCGCGAAGCGGGCTGGGCGGGCGGACGGCAGGCGGCGGGACCGGTATGCGGGCCGGGCGGGCGCGGCGGGGCCGGGCGGACAGGCGGGCGGCGGCAGGGACCGTAAGCGGGCCGGGCGGGCGGGCGGCAGGCGGCGCGGGACTGTATGCGGGCCGGGCGGGCGGCAGGCGGCGGGGTCCGGTAAGCGGGCCGGGCGGGCGGCAGGCGGCGGGTCCGTAAGCGGGCCGGGCGGCAGGCGGGCCGGGCGGACGGGCGGCGGCGGGATCGGGTAAGCGGGCCGGGCGGGCGGCAGGCGGCGGGTCCGTAAGCGGGCGGGCGGCAGGCGGCGGGTCCGTAAGCGCGGGCGGGCGGGCAGGCAAGCGGGTCCGTAAGCGGGGCCGGGCGGGCGGCAGGCGGCGGGGTCCGGTAAGCGGGCCGGGCGGCAGGCGGCGGGGTCCGGTAAGCGGGCCGGGCGGCAGGCGGCAGGGACCGCGAAGCGGGACGGGCGGCGGCGCGGGACCGTAAGCGGGCCGGGCGGACGGCAGGCGAAGCGGGGGCCGGGTATGCGGGGCCGGGCGGGCGGCAGGCGGCGGGACCGGGTATGCGGGCCGGGCGGGCGCGGCGGGCCGGGCGGACGGGCGGGCGCGGCGGGACCGTAAGCGGGCCGGGCGGGCGGGCGGCAGGCGGCGGGGACCGGGTATGCGGGCCGGGCGGGCGGCAGACGGCGGGTCCGGGTAAGCGGGCCGGGCGGGCGCAGGCGGCGGGTCCGGTAAGCGGGGCAGGCGGGCGGCAGGCGGCGGGTCCGTAAGCGGGCCGGGCGGCAGGCGGCAGGGACCGCGGCGGCGGGCGGGCGGACGGCAGGCGGCGGGACCGGGTATGCGGGCCGGGCGGCGGCGGGCCGGGCGGACGGGCGGGCGCGGCGGGACGGGTAAGCGGGCCGGGCGGCGGGCGGCAGGCGGCGGGACTGGTATGCGGGCCGGGCGGGCGGCGGCAAGCGGGTCCGTAAGCGGGCCGGGCGGGCGGCAGGCGGCGGGTCCGTAAGCGGGCCGGGCGGGCGGCAGGCGGGTCCGTGCGGGGCCGGGCGGGCGCGGCGGGACCGGGTAGCGGGGCCGGGCGGACGGCAGGCGGCAGGGACCGGGTATGCGGGCCGGGCGGGCGGACGGCAGGCGGCGGGACCGGGTATGCGGGCCGGGCGGGCGGCGGGCGGGCCGGGCGGACGGGCGGGCGCGGCGGGACCGTAAGCGGGCCGGGCGGGCGGGCGGCAGGCGGCGGCGGGTATGCGGGCCGGGCGGGCGGCAAGCGGGTCCGGTAAGCGGGCCGGGCGGGCGGCAGGCGGCGTAAGCGGGCCGGGCGGCAGGCGGCGCAGGACAGCGGGCTGGGCGGGCGGGCGGCAGGCGGCGGGACCGGTATGCGGGCCGGGCGGCGGCGGGCGGGCCGGGCGGACGGGCGGGCGCGGCGGGACCGTGCGGGCCGGGCGGGCGGCGGCAGGCGGCGGGACCGGTATGCGGGGCGGGCGGGCGGCAAGCGGCGGGTCCGGGTAAGCGGGCCGGGCGGGCGGCAGGCGGCGGGGCCGGGCGGCAGGCGGCGCAGGGACCGGCGGCGGCCGGGCGGACGGGCGGGCGCGGCGGGACCGGGTAAGCGGGCCGGGCGGACGGCAGGCGGCAGGGACCGGGTATGCGGGCCGGGTGGGCGGCAGGCGAGCGGGACCGGGTATGCGGGCCGGGCGGGCGGGCGGGCCGGGCGGACGGGCGGGCGCGGGCGGGACCGGGTAAGCGGGCTGGGCGGCGGGCGGCAGGCGGCGACCAGGTATGCGGGGCCGGGCGGGCGCGGCGGGCCGGGCGGACGGGCGGGCGGCGGGACTGGTATGGGGCCGCCGGGCGGGCGGCAGGCGGCGAGGACCGTAAGCGGGGCCGGGCGGGCGGGTACGCAGGGAACCGCGGGGCTGAGGAGCTGGGGAGCGGGCGGCCGGGGACGCGGGGAGCCGGGGACGCGGGGAGCGGGTGGCTGGGGACGCGGGGGGTCGGGGACGCGGGGAGCGGGCGGCTGGGGACACGGTGGGTCGGGGACGCGGGGAGCCGGGCTCGAGATATTAGGGTTCGGCGAGATTAAAGAATTGACATAACGGATGAGAAACCCATAAGACAAAGAGGGAGTTTGGCGGTTCCACTTCTAAAACGTCGACTTAATAGGATTGGCAAGTTAACCGAGGTCGAGATAAATGGGTTCGACTGTAATAACAAAAGAAGAGGCACTGATGAGACTGACCTGTGAAATTCAGTAGCAGGGCCAGGGTTTGGCATAGCCACTAACGAAAAAATTACATCACCATCTGTCACAGTCTCCCTCTCTGTGTGGGCTCATTAGGTACTCAGACTTGCTAAGTCTTACACGCCTAGAGAAGGGAGACGCACTCATTCTGCATTAGTTTTATTGAGATTTTCAAAGCATCTCCCTTCTTTATGAAAATGGATTTTGATTCAGGTGTGTTTCAATTAGTTTGTTTTTTTATTTTAATGTAAGTCTGGATCTAGCTGAATCCTGAGAGATCCTGCAGCTTTTTGGCCACAAATCCCATCAAAATAGAGAACACTATTCCTACTACACCAAGAAATGCAAATCCTAACGCAGCCCAGGGTATAAGCACTGTGAAAACTTGGATCCATTACAAGAATCCAGCCAAGTTTTGGCCTCAGTTTCCTAAACAAACAAGTCTAGCTGCTCTGAGTGCACTAAAATTTTCTGTCGTTGTCATATCACAGTACATGAAAACCCAGATCTAGCACCTGGAACCTACTGGAGCCCTGAAAGTTTTGGCCCTCACTCCCCAAATTCCATTGCATGAACAGAAAAAAAGTGTAGCAGCTCCTACAGCACCAAAAAATTATAGACCCTAATGTGTCCCAAGCAATGCAAAAACCTGGATCCAGCAGGATCACAGCAATTTTTGCCTTTCCACATGGCAATTTTGAGTCTCAGATTGTAAAATCCATATAGAAAACAAATGTAGCAGCTCCTACTTCAATGGAAAAATCTGGACCCTAATGTATCCTAACCCCAAACCTCTCTCTTAC
This sequence comes from Mauremys reevesii, assembly GCF_016161935.1. NCBI lineage: Eukaryota > Metazoa > Chordata > Testudines > Geoemydidae > Mauremys > Mauremys reevesii. The sequence continues at coordinate 65,359,587 of NC_052624.1, read as the reverse complement.
ATGAGAGATGCCATAGCAATTCACATTCTTTTTAATATATGTATCCTTTGAACAACCTTGTGAGGTAGACAAGTACTATTGTCCCCATTTTACTGAGGGGGAATTGAGGCAGAGACACAATAGCACTGGAGAAACATCTGTCAGCTAGATCCTGCCAATTTTCAACCCAACCTCCAAAAATCTGTCTAAACAGAGGAACAAGTGTAGCATCTCTTAGTGCACCACTAAACCTAAATCAAGTTGCTATCTAGTGCAGCAGCACAAGAACACGGATCCAGCATCTGGATCCCATGGGATCCAGTCTGGGATTAAACAGACAAACACCACCACCAAGAAACACAGACAACCAACTAATCCCAAAACTCTAGTGGCTAAATAGAGAAGAAATGCAGTTGCTCAAATTTAATTGAAAAATTCAAATTGCAATGCATCACGGCTCAGTACACCACAAAGTAACATATCCAAACACCTGGAACTGGTCAGGCTTCAAGTTCCCAAACTGTACCGTCAAAGTAGACAACAGCTGCTTCTACCAGAAAACAGCTACTTAACTAGAAAAATTCAGGCCCCATCACAATCCAGTACAAGAACACCACAAAAACACATATCTGGCACTTTGGTCTTATCAGACCCAGCTATGTTTTAGCCACAGATCTCTAGATTTTATTGCATAAATGGAGACAAAGCGTTTCTACTTCACCATAAAAATCTGGCTGGACCTGGCACCAGGGAAAAATCCAAGTAGACCAGGATCCAGCAGGTATTGCCTATTTTTTTTTCACTTAGATCCTCAAAATTTAGCCTTATAGATAGAATTTTGAGAGTTCACAACACAAGGTCTATTGTGACTCTCACATATTTGGAGTTTTTCTTAAAGCCACAGTTCTTGGACCACCCTAAATACAACAGACTCAGCTTTTTTTTTTAAATGTATAAAAAGTGTTTGGCCCTAATGGTTGCTGAAAAACATTGGTAAATGTGACCTTAACAGCTCAAAACTCAGAGGGAAAATAAAAAAAATTCAAAACTAAATTTTAAAAAACCCTCATGATTTTTCAAGCCAGAATTAGGATTTTTAGGGGGGCTGAGTCAGGATTTTTTAATGTTTGGGGTTGGCAATTCTGTAGACAGCATGTGTCCTTTCATATCAGATAAATCTATGTACATTGTATTTTAATGAAGCCAAAATAAACAAAACTTAACCTCTTGACTTTTCTAGATGCAGCTTAATTTTATGACCCATCTCATCTTGCAGAAGTGGATGATCACATTATGTGTGGTTTTAGCCAATCAGCTCTCGACTGAGATTTCCAAAGCAGTCTAGAGGATTTAGATCTTCCATTAATTTTAAGCACATTTCAATGGAAGGTGTGTTTAAAAATCCTTGGGACTGCTATATAAATCTCAGGGCACCAGCTTTAGACTGGGGCTGGGATGCATCCAGATGCAGATTTTGCCAATCAAATTGAAGCTGCTACAATGGCTTTCTATTTAGATTGTAAATTTTGGAGTTTGTGGCTAAAGACAGCCAAGATCCAGCTGGATTCCGGTGCCACACCTGGATTTTTACAGCACTCATGCTCTGGGTTATAGGTAGGGTTGCCAAGTTCCTTATTACCAGGGATGTCCCTTATTTTTTCCATCTCTGTACAAGATCAGGAGTTGCTGAATGCTGCAAAAAGCAGCAAGAAATACCTCTGGTGAATGTAGGTGAGTATTACTGCTTATTATTATGATTGATGATGATAACAACATCAGGAGGATGGATCTCTTATTTTTAAGATACAATGCTGGCAACCCTATGTATCAGGCAGGGTCTATTGGTTTTGGGTGCCATAAAGTAAAAAAAAATTGTTTTGCGTTTTTGCATTAGAAATACAAAGCTGTACAAGCTCCAGGATCAAGGCTGTACCAGTGCCCGGATTTTTATGGTGAAGTAGGTACGCTTTGTTTCCATATATGCAATAAAATCGAGATGTCTATGATTAAAACACTGCTGGATCTGACAAGACCCGGGCGCCGGGTATGTGTTTTTGTGGTGTTCTAGCACTGGCTGGGAGGCACATTATGTCTGGGTCCACGTGCCAGACTTAGGGTTTGCCAACACCCTGCTCTTTGGGAGGTGCCAGGGTTCGGTTTTCCCGATGCAGTGGGAGCGGCTAGCCTGGCTCTCCCGAGTGAGGGATCCATTTGGGACCCTAGGGACAAAAGTCAGCAGGATCTAACGTGCACCTTTGCCCCCGCCCCAGCAACTCCCGCATCTACAGAATCGCGTCCCGGCTGACCCCCACCCCCCGCCCGCCCAGGCTGCCTCAGGCAGGCACCACTCGCAGGGCTGGAGGAAGAGGGGAAGGCACTCACCGCTCAGATAGTTGGTCCACTTGTACAGCACCCCCTCCATGGTGGCAAGGGCCCCCCCATCCAGCTCTGCTCGGGACAGGGGAACTCCCTGCCCCCCCCCTGCCCTTTTAAGCCTTCAACCACCCCCTGCGCCCCACCGCAAAGCCACCGACACCCAGGGCCATCCTGGGGCTTGTTTCAGACAGACCCTCCCTGCCCCCGCTCGCACTACGCGTCTAGCGCACAGCCAAAGGCTTCCGCATCCCCAGGCGCCGCCTCACAGCTCCGCGAGGAGACGGGCTGTGTAAGCCGGCCCCGGAATAGCCACCACGTGACTAGCGTGCGCGGAGTCGGGAAGGGAGCCGATGAACCATCCAAAGCCCGTGGCTTCCGGGAACCAATAAGAATGCTGATCCGGCAACAGCGCCACCCAATCGGAGGCGCACGGGAATCGATTCAATTGTGTGAGGATTCCAACAAGGCCGGACAGCGTCCGAACGTTCTCTTCCGGGAGCACCAATCACTTTCGGCGAGCGCTGATCGGCGCTGGCTGTCGGTTGGGCGGGAGGGAAAACAGATAGGTCTGCGTTCCAATATATGGCGACATTTTCTGTCCCGCCCCCTAGGGAGAACCAATCAGAGGAAGAGGAGCCAGGCTCATGTAGGCAGGGGTCCGCCAGCTGAAGTTTTGAGCCTGGTTTGGGATGAGTTTGCCACGTGTGCGTGCTGCTGGGGAGGGACAGGCGGGAGGGAGGGGGTGAGCCGAGGGTGGATGTGGCTCCCTCCTCTTCCCCCAGCTCCACCCACCTCTGCAGGGGGCTGGAGCCCCTGGGGAGCCTGATTACAGCGAAACCTGCCTTAAGTGCCCTGCAAAACTCACAGCCTGGCCGCATCGGTGTGCAAGGAAAGACCGAATCCTCTCGTGCTGACAATATTGGGAGCACTTTAAGGCGGCTGCGAAAGGCACTGAATGTAACTGACCCAGGAGGAGGAGAGGGGAGGGTCCTTGCTCCAGGCTCCCAGCTATATAAAACTCCTTTATGCAGCCGTCACCTAGATTTTTTTTTCTTTTTGAGAAAATAGCCCTTGCTGTGACTGACTCAAGGATGAGGGTTGCATTTTGGGCTCCCCTTTTCTGTATGGTTGTTACCTGTGTGACTGGGGCTCTTATCCCAGAAGCAGAAGTGAAGATTGAGGTGCTCCAGAAGCCATTCATCTGTCAGAGGAAAACCAAATGGGGGGATATGATGTTGGTGCATTATGAAGGCTACTTGGAAAAAGATGGTTCAATGTTTCACTCCACGTAAGTAACTCTTTCAAGCATGTAAGATAAATACATATAACTAAGACACTAGGTGCTGGTTTAAAGCTTTCGCTGGCAATTTTGGTGATCTTTAAAAAGAGATTAGATGTGTGGATAGTGATTGCCGAAGCTCCATTGCACTAGGATATATGTGTAAAACAGCTAACCCCATCAATATATCCATACCCCAATATACTCATTTTAACAATAAAGTGTCCCTAATTAATTCCCTCTCTTGAAATATAACTGATGGAATGTACTTGGTTTTGTTGTTTTTTAATTTTCTCTTAAGGATGTGATCTGTGTTCCCCACTTTCTTCCTCTTCACCCTCACTTCCAATGAAGACCGAAAAATAAAACTAGCCAAACATCCAAGTTGCTCCATACAGACAGACTCTCATGGAGCCCCTTGAAGGATGGGGGCCTTACGCAACGTTTTACAATTCAGATATTGGCCTCAAACTTGCAAATATACACGTTTAACTTTTATGCTCATAAATAGTCTTGAGTAGCTCCGTGGGGCTTCTCATGTGCAGAAAGGGACATCTGATTATAGAACAAGTTTCCAGAGGAGATTGGGCCAATCCAGAATCTCTCTCTAGGAAACTTTGTAGAACCTTTCACTTTAAAAAGTAATTTCCATTACAGGAAAAGTTGTAATTGCAACATGGACATCTTCTATCTAAACATCACTCTTCCCCTCGCCTCACCTCACCACCCACCTTCCCCACCCCCAAAAATTCCCTAAAACAAATCAACCCCAAAAAAATCTACTATTTTTTTAAACAGACATTTTATCTCCAAAAGGGAGAAGAGCCAGAAATTCCATGAAGTCAGCTTCACTACTGATACTGAGTTTACATGAAACTCAGATGCTATGGTGATGAGGAGCAGTGAACATGCTTAAATGTTTGCAGGCGAGGTCCATAATATGTCTTTCTACAAGAGTCCAACTAGTACCGACTGCTTGTTCTTTCTTTACAGATCAGTCTTAACTAAAATCTCTCACCAAATTGTGTCTTTCAGTATCTGGTCAATACAGCTGGTCAGAAAAATCAGATAAAAACAAAATATCAATGAAAATGGTGACAAATTTTCACAGTGTTTTCAACCAGCTATATTGGTTAAGAAAGATTCTAATGTACAGCTCTGAAGTGCTTAGATTTAAACTAAACAAAATTGGGCCTGGTCATTACTTGGATGGGAGACTTTGTAGAAAATCCAAATGCTCCATAAAATGGTTTTTGAGGCACTTTTTTTTTCTATTGTAGTACAACTAATAATATTCCATCATAGTACACAGCAGCACTGAGCTGCTAGCAGTGACTTCTGAATGATGCCTAAAGTAGACGTCCTGAGTCTTGTAGTTGCTAAGGCCCCATTCCAGCAAAGTACTTGAGCATGTTCTTTATTTGAAATGTGCAAGTGTCCCATTCAGATCTAAGTGAGCATTTGAACATGCACTTAAAGTTAAGCACGTGTTAAGTCCCATGGAAGTCAGTGGGATTGAATTCAGTGCAATTTTATTGACTTATTTAACAACATATTTAGAAAAAATGAGTGTGATTACTCGCATGGTTAAGAGCATTGGATTGGTGCCTAGGAATCCTATGGTATGCTGTACAGTGGTTATCGCCCTGGTATACTAGCCAAATTTCAGTTTGGAAGGGAGGGGTTACGTTCTACCTATCTAAACTAAAATTTCTCCCTGTATCCATTTACTTCCTCTGTGCTAAACTTACACATCAGTTGTGTAGTGTTGTTGGTTCATAATGGCTGCTGTGAGTTTCTACCTGACATGGTTATTTCAAAAGACAAACACAGTTAACAATTTAATACATACTACATATTTTACAATATACCATCGAGGTTCAGAAACAAATCTCAGGCTTTATTGTCTACCAACTAATCAATACAGCCATGACTGTATGTTCTTAACAGTATGATTCCATTTCTACAATGATCAGTAACTAAATGGAAACCAGTGATCAGAGATACAAATTATTAGATTTGCTGCTTCCAGTACAAAAAGAAAATGTGCTGGCTTTAGGCACCAACATCTTCATGTGTAGGGTGAAGTTTTATTTTTAATTTCACTGCTTTTTCCTATGCTTCAGATGTGCAAGGACTAGGTCTGCTGTCACTAAAGAGGTGCAACGTTATTGTTTAGGGGTTTAGTGCTGTAACTTTGCAGTATGAGTCAGTTCAGCCATTTAGTATAATGGTTACTCTTCTTGGACGTACTAAACAATTTAGGGACTAAAATATTTTGTTCCATTTTGTTCCAGCCACAAGCATAACAATGGTCAACCTATGTGGTTTACACTTGGCATAAAGGAAGCCATTAAAGGCTGGGACAAAGGTTTGAAGGATATGTGTGTAGGAGAAAAGCGGCAACTAACTATTCCTCCATCCCTTGCTTACGGAAAAGAAGGAAAAGGTAATACTTTTAAATCCTCCTCAAGCTCAACGCATTCCTAAACCTGTATTGTTACCTCTTTTGTCCTAAACAGCTAACAGATTTTTGAGGTCTTGTAGGTTGTTTCCATTAGGAAGAGAAATTGATGCAATCCTGCTTATTTACAAAGAATGTACATAAAGTCCTGTTTTCCTGAACACAATAGGAATCAAGCAGCAGGAGATGGAACTGTGAACAAAGAAATTAAGGCCATGGCTACCCTTGCAAATTTGCAGCGCTGCAGCAGGGTATGAAAACACACCCTCTGCAGCGCTGCAAATTGCAGCGCTGCAAAGCGCCAGTGTGGCCAAAGCCCCAGCGCTGGGAGCGCGGCTCCCAGCACTGTACGTTATTCCCCACAGGGAGGTGGAGTACAGACAGCGCTGGGAGAGAGCTCTCCCAGCGCTGGCGCTTTGACTACACTTAGCGCTTCAAAGCGCTGCCGCGGCAAGTGCAAGTGCAGCCATAGCCTAAGGGTATGGCTACACTTACGGTTTGCAGCGCTGGTCATCCAGCTGTGTAGGAGCAGCGCTGGTGTGTGGCCACACTCACAGCTACCAGCGCTGGTGTGTGGCCACATTTGCAGCATTTGCAGCGCTGTTGGGAGTGCTGCATTATGGGCAGCTATCCCAGCATTCAAGTGCACCAACGTGCTTTTCAAAAGAGGGGGGTGGAGGGTGGTGTACTGTGACAGGGAGCGGGGAAGATAGAGAGTGGATTTTTGGAGCCAACACTGTGTGTTAGCTTCCTGGATTGGAAAAATCACAAAATGTTCATGAGCCCTTAGTCTTAACTCTAATTGCAAACAGCCTGCCTCCAACACGGACTGCCCCCTGTTTCACTCACTCCCTGTGGTGTATTGTGACAGGGAGCGGGGAAGAGAGAGATTGGAAAAATCACAAAATGTTTGCGAACCCTAACAGCCTGCATCCAACACTGTTTCCCCTGCCTCTCATTTGATCGTTCACAGCCAGGTATAGATAGCTCCTGTTTGCTGTGATCAGTGTTTGTTTTTATAGATAAGCAGTTCAAACGGAGCTCGATCGGCTCCGTTCTGTTTCATTCACTCTGCCTGCCTGCCTCTCATTTGATTGTTTACAGCCAGGTACAGAACGGAGCTCCGATCGGAGCTCGTTCACAACAAAACAAAGAGAGGCTGCATAACAAAACAAAGAGAGTAATTTATAAAAGCATTCTGGGATACACCTTATTCCCTGGAGGCCAATCACAGCGCTGGTGTGTGGCCACACTTGATGACCAGCGCTGCAGCACCAGCGCTGGAATCCTTATTCCCCATGCTGAGTGAGGTGTACGGCCAGCGCTGCAGCCAGGGAGTTGCAGCGCTGGTGGAGGCTTTCCAGCGCTGCAACTCGCCAGTGTAGCCATAGCCTAAGCCTCTTTCCAGCCAGCACTCAACCCAAAAACTCTCTCCCTTAGCTCTTTCTCAATGTCAAGTTCTTCTCTGGCTGTTGGCCTTCCTTGCTGCCTTCTCAGTATGTTTCTATGGCATGTGTGCTGATACACATCTGGAATCACATCAGGCCTCTGCCCCTCTGTTTGTTAGACCACTGGGAAATCCCAGCCATTTCCCAGGCTTGCTATGGTCTTGTATTTGGATAGGGGTTTTCCATTGTTTCAGCTATTGCTAAACAAAGAGGCATTTAATTGTTCCAGCATTTAGCCCGCCCTGAATGGAAGTCAGCTATTGCACTACTTCAACAAGGTGGTGTGACTGACCAGCCCCTAGCACAGCAGTAAGGATATCCACTGTAAAGACTTGTCTCTCCGCTGTAGTAGTGATTTATCAGAATTAATGGTGGTAATGTGGCTCTGCATCACTTTATCTAGCTTTAGCAGTGATTTTTTCACTTTCCAAGATGACAAACAGTTCCAGATGTCTCTTTGGGACAAGAGAGTCCAAACTGGAGATAGCTAGCTGTTGGGCTACAACATTAAGTGATTTATAAAAAATATTATTATTATTAGAACTGTTAATAGGGCTAAGTACTTGCATCATGGGGGTTGCCTGTGTCATGTGGCTCTAAGGCAATGTGTGACCTTTAATGCAGATGGAGTAAGTATTCTCTAAGGAAATTTAACTCTTCTGCTATGCCTTCTCATAATACAAAACTAGTTTAGGAATTGGGAATACTTGACCCCATATACTATGTGTGTGTGTGTATTCTGGCAAAATTGGAGGAGCAAGAGGTGGAGGGCAACTAAACACACTTTCCCTTAAAATAAAACTTTCAGTTATAGCTTTCTAGAAGCACTGGCTTTTGTCTTCCAGAAATGATGCAATAATGAAGCTTTTAACATGCAATTTAAATTAATGCACCCTGGCTAGTCTTTTGCCAGCAGGACACCCATGGTGCCTAATTCTCTACTACCATGCCAAGGTGTAAATAACTACACGGAGAGGATGTCAAATGCTACCATTTTCACTTAGTGCCACTTTATGCACACTTATTTAGCACAAGCGTAAATAATTACGATACAAGGCGGTGGCGAGCTAGCCCCCAGATTTCTAAGGAAGAATTGTCAATACACACCATGCTACTTTGTTTTGTATATTTAAAGGCCTGCTGAAGAGTTAAACAAACCTGACAGTTGCCATAAGAAATAGTTTGCTTCAGAAAACTTTGTAAGTGTGTGCGCCTGCGTACAGCTCTTTTCAAATAATACACTCAGCAGGTATGTGGAATAACCGGTCCATTTTCTTTCTTCAATGCATACATGCTGTCCCCAGGCCCTTCATCCTTGGTGCTGCCCTTGATCTCTCACCTGGAAAATGAGTTGCACTCTTTCCTGTCACCTTAAGAAGAATCACCACCCACTCACTGTCCCCTTTCAGTTGTGCACATGCTAAAAGGCTGTTAGAATCTCTCTTACTGTGAGTCAGAGTATCTGAGCTTTCTGGAGATCATTAGCACCCTGTCAGGCAAGTAGTAGAAGAGATGGCATGGAGGAAACTGTTTCAGAGCTGTGAGGATATTGTTAGGGGCAGGGAGCTGTCATCTGGGAGCAAAAGCAAGGATGTGTATTCTACTCCTGTAGGCGTTGCACAGCAGGCACAAAATTAAGTGGAGTGTCAACGATGAAAATGTGCTTCTGATAGCTGTGTGCCTCAAATGTTAATCATTTAAATGATCTTACTGACTGGACCTAAATGCTAAAAGATAACATGTTGGTAAAGCCAGTGTGTGATAAATTCCAACCATTCTGAGCCAAAAGTGGACTGTTTTCTGCGTCGCCATCAGAAAACCAGCAGCCTATTCAAGCATCTAAAATGAAGTAATTCACTTAGTGCATGTACACTGAGCACACAAGTACAATCAGATTAACCAACAACGTTATTTAAAAGGTTGGAATTCTGCGCTACAGCCCTAGAGCCAGCAATGAGAGGATCACCCCAGCATAGAGCAGTCCTGTGACATCTTTCCCATCTCTGCTGCTGATATAGGGAACATGGCCAGGGCTTTCTTAGGCTCTGGCTATCCTCAGCTGCCATATCTGCGGCCTATTGGTGCCATCCGCAGCCAGCCTAATTTAGATCCCCATTCAAGATGGGGCAGTAAGGAGACCACCTTTTACAAAACTAGCTCCTGATCTACGCTCTGCTGCTTGAGGCTGACAGATCCAAGAACCTTGTCTTTTCAAAACACTTGTTGTTTGTGGATTGACTTAAATGCATACCTGTCTTCAATGGGATGCATGTGTAAAGTAACATATGTGTTTCACTCGCAGCAGGATCAGAGGCCACTTACAGTTTGAATGGGTCAAATCCATACCTGCACTCTACCACACACACAGTAATCCTTATTAATTCAGTCACTAGCAATCCTAAACAACTTTAATGAAACTGGATTAATAGAAGACTTTGCCCAAATATTGATGGACTTTCTAAGGTACTGAATGTAACACTTAATTTGTCTCAATGTTTAACATCTTCGGTAGGAAAAATTCCACCTGAGAGCACACTGATATTCAACATTGACCTTCTAGAAATTAGAAGTGGACCGAGATCTCACGAGTCATTCCAACAGATGGATCTTAATGATGACTGGAAGCTATCCAAGGATGAGGTGAGTGTGCTAACTAACTACTCAACAAAGTTAAACAAATTAAATAAAGTGAAAAGAACAGGAGTACTTGTGGCACCTTAGAGACTAACAAATTTATTTCAGCATAAGCTTTCGTGGGCTACAGCTCACTTCATCAAATGCATAGCATGGAACATACAGTAAGAAGATATATAATACACAAAGAGAGAGAGAGAGAGAACATGAAAAGGTGGAAGTTGCCATACCAACTCTAAGAGGCTAATTAATTAAGATGAGCTATTATCAGCAAGAGGAAAAAAAACTTTTGTAGTGATGATCGAGATGGCCCTCTGTGTGTGTGTGTGTGTGTGTGTATATCCTTACTGTATGTTCCATTCTATGCACCTGATGAAGTGGGCTGTAGCCCATGAAAGCTTATGCTCAAATAAATTTGTTAGTCTCCTGTTCTTTTTGCGGATAAAGACTAACATGTCTGCTACTCTGAAACCTGTCCTTAAATAAAGTGAACTCTTTACAAAAGGGAACTCTTCCTTTTCATAAAAGGTTGAAGTGAAATTTAATATTTGTCAAAAAAGGGTCTAGTGGACTAAGGCTTGATCTAGCTAGTGCTAGGCAAGGGCCTTTAGTCTATAGAGACTGCTCATGTGCAGGATGGAGGCCGAGGTTAACATAACATAAGAATGGCCGTACTGGGTCAGACCAAAGATCCATCTAGCCCAGTATCCTGTCTTCCAATGGTATCCAGTGCCATGTGCTTCAGAGGGAATGAACAGAACAGGTAATCATCAACTGATCCATCCTCCTGTCGTCCATTCTTAGTGTGGTTTGAACCACTTAGAATTTTTATATTAATTTGTGTGACTTAAAACTTTTTAGAAGTTAAAGATTACTTTAAACTTTGTCAGTTTCTGGTTTTTGTACCACAGCTTAGATTTCAAATCTTACTGCTGTAACACCAACATCCGATGGCACTTCATCATGTGACCTTCCTGAAAGGACGCAGCCTTCAACATTGTTTATCCTCTGCTGGCCAGTTTTCTAATTGGGAATCTGCTTTAATATAGAACTTAATGGTGGAAAGAACTGCAGGTTTCAACACTTATTCTTCAAACACAGGTCAAAAAACTATTTAAGTGGTGGTTTATTTTATTTTAAACTGAAAATCAAAAACTCTCTAGCCAGGCAGGCTTCTGCATGTACAACAATCCTATCCTGGATCTTTCCTGGTATTTCAGACTTGTTTCCTTCCTATTGAATTATACCAGTGCATACCAGCTATACAGTGTAGCTTTTGTGATGAGCCAAAACATCCATTAGGGCAGGGATTCCCAAACTGTAGGCTGCAACACAGTCCCAGGTGGTTCACTGTGGGTGAAGTCTGGGGGCGGTGGGGGCATGAGGGCTGTTGCTGCCCTGCTTCCCAAAAATTATATATGTTGGTGGAGTGGCAGCTGATGATGGCCCCCACCCAGTGCCCTGTTTCCCGGGCAGTCAGAGCATGTGAGGCAGGCCAGGGTGCTGTGTGAGTGACTGGGGCAGGCCTGCCAGCTGCTGAGCTCAAGGCACTCAGCGTGCTGCTGAGGTGGAAGGTGTTGGTGGGGGCTGGCTGTGGCATCTGCCTAGCCCTTTTGCCCTCTCACTGGCCCTGGTCCCTGCTGAGGCGAGGGGCCTTGCGTGCCCTGCAGTGCCCTCTACCTGATGGATGCATGTTAATAGTGGGCCACGATGCCTACTGCAGCTGCACAGGTGGGCCTCGGGGGGGAAAAGTTTGGGAACTCCTGCATTAGGGGGCTAGGTGAGACCACAAAACAACTTTTTTGTTTTCAGTCGAGGACAGGAATTAGAGCTTAAAGACTGATCCAGTTCACTAATGCACTGTGTTAGCCAGCCTTGCAAATTATCGATATATTAATGCCTGTTGATTTACCATAACACATGCTACAAAACAGTGTACAGATGTGGATACAACAGATTTTAAAACTCAGAAGATATGACCCATTGGCTTGGTGTTAAATCAATCCTAAACAAATCTTGGGTATTGTAGGGTAAGTCATCTGTAATTACCTAATTTACAGTATCTTCCTACCTCAGTAGAACGTTGTAGGGTTTAGAACTCTAAGGATTTAAGATGGATAAACTTCAAACAACTGAATGAGGATTGAGTTGTCACTCAGAATAATTAAATGTTACCTATGCAGACTCGTACAAGGAGATAACTGTATGTTCCAGCAGTGAGTTTAAGTAATTTTTAAATACATGTCTCATAGGTAAGATTTTTATTGTGGGGTTTTTCTGGTGTCAGAATAATTTTTTTTTTAATATAGTGATTTCTGTTCCCGCAGTAAATGCTGGTAGTGGACAGTTTCCCAAATATATTTTGGTCTGGAAACTCAACCCAATAAGTTGATAAAGATCTGAGGTTAATTTTTTGTTTGTTTGTGGGTTTGTTTGGTTTTTTTTTTTTTTGTTAGGTGGATATTACACTATCGTCTGATATTTGTGAGCTAGAGAAATTATTTTGCTCTCTAAATAACTGGAAGCCAAAAATTTCCATTCTATAGTTATATTCACTTTACAGTACAGACAAACTTAAATGACAGTTTTCTGGCATATACCCTAAAGCTATGATGACTTTTGCCTTCTATTTTTATTGTCTTAGATACCAAAGACCTTGCTATCATTTCTGAGTTAGGCTGCAGAAATCTATCAGACAAGCTTATATCCTTAGTGACGATGGGACATACCGTATATACTTGTTCATAAGCCGAATTTTTTTTTTAGTAAAAAAGGGAAGCACCAGAGAAGGGGGTCGGCTTACGGGTATAGAGAGGGAGAGGTGGGACACAGCCCCTCCCCCCCAACAGAGGGAGCAAGGAGAGGCAGCACAGCCAGCAGAGATAGAAGGGAAGAGGCAGGGGCCAAAGTCTCTCTGCTTCTGACCACACTGCTCTCCCCCCAGCCTCCAAATCAGCTGCAGCTCCAGGGCTGGCAGGCTGCAGCCGTGCTGCTCGGCCCCACCCCCCAGACCAGGCTGTGGCTGCACCACCCAGCCCGCCACAGCACGCTGCGGCCATGCCACCCAGCCCAGCCTGCTGGAACATGCTGCGGCCGCACTACCTGGTCTGGCCCACCGGAGCAGGCTGTGGCCTTGCGGCCCAGCCTGCTGGAGCAGCTTCAGCCAGGCCAGAGACATCCTCCCCAGATAAGGTGGGAAGGGGAGAGTGGGGGGGTCCCGGGCTAGAGGGGGGGGGTTATGTAGGGGGTGGTCACAGGGGTTACTCCCCTGACTCCCAGCTTCTCCCCCCAAAAAAATTTCCCCACCAGTTGCTGTCCCGGCCTGTCAGGGTTAGCAGCTGGCACGCTGGGACACTTTGTTTACCTCGAGCGGCACGGAGGTAAACCTAACCATCTCAGCCCATCAGCAGCTTCTCCTGATGGCCCAGGAGCCAAAGTTTGCTGACCCCTGAATTACAGGGTCGGCTTATGAACAGGTTATAAAAAATTTCCATTTTTACTTATCCATCTTGGGGAGCGGGGGCTTATAAACAAACCGGCTTATGATTGAGAATATACGGTAGATATTTATAGTCTAGTACACCCGTAACAAATATGATAGCTTTTCCTAGGCCTGTCTCTTCTCCATTAACTGAATTTTAATAAAGTCTTTATGATGATAACTATTAGGGCTGTTGATTAATCATAGTTAACTCACGTGATTAACTCAAATTAATCGCGATTAATCACAGTTTTAATCACACTGTTAAACAATAGAATACCAATTGAAATTTATTAGTTTTTCTACATTTTCATATATATTGTATTCTGTGTTGTATTTGACATCAGTGTATTATTTTTATCAATTTTACAGTACAAATATTTGTAAACAAAAGAAATAGTATTTTTCAATTCACCTCATACAAGTATTGTAGTGCAAACTCTTTGTCATGAAAGTGCAACTTACAAATTGCTGAGACAAACAAGTTTGTTTACATTTATGGGAAGTAATGCTGCCTGCTTCTTGTTTACAATGTCAGCTTAAAGTGAGAACAGTATATTCGCATGGCACTTTTGTAGCCGGCATTGCAAGGTATTTACATGCCAAATATGCTAAACATTTGTATGCACCTTTGTGCTTTAGAAGCAGCAAAGAATCCTGTGGCACCTTATAGACTAACAGATGTTTTGCAGCATGAGCTTTCGTGGGTGAATACCCACTTCTTCGGATGCAAGCAGTGGAAATTTCCAGGGGCAGGTGTGTATATATAAGCAAGCAAGAAGCAAGCTAGAGATAACGAGGTTAGATCAATCAGGGAGGATGGGGCCCTGTTCCAGCAGCTGAGGTGTGAAAACCAAGGGAGGAGAAACTGGTTCTGTAATTGGCAAGCCATTCACAGTCTTTGTTTAGTCCTAAACTGATGGTGTTAAATTTGCAGATGAACTGGAGCTCAGCAGTTTCATACATACATACAGTCCCCAGCTCAAACCCCTCCAACGCATCATCAGGGATCTACAACCCATCCTGGACAATGATCCCACACTTTCACAGGCCTTGGGTGGCAGGCCAGTCCTCGCCCACAGACAACCTGCCAACCTGAAGCATATTCTCACCAGCAACTGCACACCGCACCATAGTAACTCTAGGTCAGGAACCAACCCATGCAACAAACCTCGATGCCAACTCTGCCCACATATCTACACCAGCAACACCATCACAGGACCTAACCAGATCAGCCACACCATCACCAGTTCATTCACCTGCACGTCCACCAATGTAATATATGCCATCATATGCCAGCAATGCCCCTCTGCTATGTACATCGGCCAAACTGGACAGTCTCTAAGGAAAAGGATAAATGGACACAAATCAGACATTAGGAATGGCAATATACAAAAACCTGTAGGAGAACACTTCAACCTCCCTGGCCACACTATAGCAGATTTTAAGGTGGCCATCCTACAGTAAAAAAACTTTAGGACCAGACTCCAAAGCGAAACTGCTGAGCTCCAGTTCATCTGCAAATTTAACACCATCAGTTTAGGACTAAACAAAGACTGTGAATGGCTTGCCAATTACAGAACCAGTTTCTCCTCCCTTGGTTTTCACACCTCAGCTGCTGGAACAGGGCCCCATCCTCCCTGATTGATCTAACCTCGTTATCTCTAGCTTGCTTCTTGCTTGCTTATATATACACACCTGCCCCTGGAAATTTCCACTGCTTGCATCCGAAGAAGTGGGTATTCACCCACGAAAGCTCATGCTGCAAAACATCTGTTAGTCTATAAGGTGCCACAGGATTCTTTGCTGCTTCTACAGAACCAGACTAACACGGCTACCCCTCTGATACTTTGTGCTTTAGCCACCTTTCCAGAGGACATGCTTCCATGCTGATGACACTCGTTACAAATTTAATTAACGCATTATTTTTTTTGTCTCTTGCTCTGTTTTACCCACATTCTGCCATATATTTCATGTTGTAGCACTCTCGGATGATGTTCATTTTATGAACATTTTCACTGCAGATTTCACAAAACGCAAAGAAGGTACCAATGTGAGATTTCTAAAAATAGCTACAGCGCTCAACCCAATGTTTAAGAATCTGAAGTACCCTCCAAAATCTGAGCAGAGCGAGGTGTGGAGCATGTTTTCAGAAGCCTTAAAAGAGCAACATTCTGAAACTACAGAACCCAAACCACCAAAAAAGAAAATCAACCTTCTGAGTCAGATGCTGAAAATGAACATGCGTTGGTCCACACTTTGGATTGTTATCGAGCAGAACCTGTCATCAGCATGGGTGCCTTTCCCCTGGAATGGCGGTTGAAGAATGAAGGGACATATGAATCTTTAGCACATCTGGCACGTAAATATCTTGCGACTCCGGCTACAACAGTACCATTTGAAGGCCTGTTCTCGCTTTTTGGTGACATTGTAAACAAGAAATGGGCAGCATTATCTCCTGCAAATGTAAACAAACTTGTATGAGTGGTTGGCTAAACAAGAAGTACAACTGAATAGACTTGCAGGCTCTAAAATTGTACATGGTTTTATTTTTGAATACAGGTTTTTTTTGTACATAATTCTACATTTGTAAGTTCAGCTTTCATGATAAAGAGATTGCACTACAGTATTTGTATTAGGTGAATTGAAAATACTGTTTCTTTTGGGTTTTTTTTTACTTGTAATAAAAATAAATAGAAAGTGAGCACTGTACACTTTGTATTCTGTGTTGTAATTGAAATCAGTATATTTGAAAATGTAGAAGACATCAAAAATATTTAAATAAATGGTATTATTTAACAGTGCAATTAATCACAATTAATGTTTTTAATCGCTTGACAGCCCTAAAAACTATTAATCTATCTTGCCCAACAGGTGAAAGCATATTTGAAGAAGGAATTTGAAAAGCATGGAGCACCAGTAAATGACAGCTATCATGATGTTTTGGCTGACGACATATTTGATAAAGAAGATGAAGACCATGATGGATTTATATCTGCCAGAGAGTTCACATACAAGCATGACGAGCTGTAGAGAAGCCTGACGGAATTTTCCATGAAGCAACTTATGGTGTCAAGTTTTTTGTAACATTTTTGATTCAGTGTTCAGCGCTGGCAGTTTCTAATGGAACAGAAGAAACACTACTTTTTTTTTTTCATACTCAAAAGATGATCCAAACTGTTTACTATTTTTAGGTATTGAAATTAAGCCTTTTTGTGCAGCAGTTGAAAAGGTTTATGCAGTAACAGTGGTTTTGGTTGTATGAACCCTTATTTTGTATTAACTTATTTTGCAATTATAAAAACAAAAACTTGCCATATAACAAACTTTCTAAAATGAAACTCCAGTGCTTTATCTGCCTTGCATTTCCTTCTTCTGTGCGTGCGCTTGAGCTCGCGCTCTCTCTCTCTCTCTCTCTCTCTCTCATTTAATAATATAAAGATGGTTTAATTTTAAATCAGTGACTTCAGTTATATGGCATTATTTTCCTTTGCAAATCTGTGTTTGGAAAAGCACAAGAAAAGAAGTGCCAACTAATTTTCCTGAAGCTGTCAAAAAGAGGTAGACTACAAAGGTGTGACATGTTATGAGCCTTCTCAGCTGTAGCAATATAGTGTAATCTACGTGGGACAGAATAAGAAAAATTACTGTCTTCCACTGGTTTATTTTTATAAATATAGTAAGCTTCCATAGTGCCCCAACAAACCAATGATTCATTTTGTGTTTATTTCAGTGATATGAGCCTAGAACCAAGGTAGGAGTTAGATGTTGCCAGTTATTTTTGCTATTTATTTAAACTGTCAGTTATTAACATTCCATTTGGGTTGGGGAGGGAAGGGCTATTTTTGAGATATTTGTACATGTATCAAGTTACAGCACAAAACCTACACTTAGTGGAATACTTACAATGCTAATCAGTATCTTATGCATTGGAATTAAGAAACTTGCATTGGTGCAGCGAGACCACATGTTTTCTTTGACCTACTAAATATACCTTAGGCTGAATGCTCAAGTTTTAAGTTGCTTAGCTATGAGGGGAAAAAGGTATCCTGAGAGGAAGTGAAATGGTCACAAGGACACCCACATTGGTACAATTCCTGTCACTGCCTTAAATAGTTATGGGGGTTTTGTTTTGTCTTTTTTACGTTGCCTGTTGGGGGAAAGTAGTATTTAGAGTTGCAGAGGTGTATACTGTAAAATGCAGTATGTTTCCCGCAGTATTTCATGAGTGGTACAAAAATAAATTGAAGACCAAGTGTGCTGATATTTTAAACAATAAAGTGACTTAGAAAAATATGTTCAAGGCATGAACGTCTTATTGTGCAACATTTGTCATGGAGAAAGTGGAAGATCTTTCTCTTTACCTGCTTGATATTGCTTAGTCTGTCTTGGGGAGTTAAACCAAAAGGAGCTCTAAGGAAGAGCAAGCAGGAAACAAAACAACAGCCAGCAACAAGATAAGACTTCATGGGAGTTAAGGGAATAGTGGCTGGGCTATCAATTGGGAAGATGCTGCTTCCAGGGGCCAGGCAAAATTGCACACCTGGCTCACCAAGGCTGGGGTCCCACGATAAAAGGGGCACTAAACAGTTAATCTTCCTTTAGAGATGGAGGGGGCTTCACTGGTCAAGGGCTGTTCGTGAAGAGCAGTCAGCCTGGGACGCAGGCCCAGTGCAATGCCAAAGGCAGCTAAGAATTCCAAATAAGATCTAAGCATACAGAGTTTGCTTTTCTCTGCTCTTGGGTTAATAGACAATTTGTCTGTTTGGAAGAAGCTGTTTAGAGTCTCACTTCAGTCATTCAGCTGCTGGTTACAGGATCTGAGGAAAGCTTCTTGCAAGTACCAATTACAGTCGGGTGTCTTGTGTTAACATGATTGGAAACGGGCTGTCACTCCAGAATCCAGGTGAGAGTGGTAGGGTTCTGGGGCTGCCCGGGGGCGGGGGGGAGGGCAAGTGGGGCAATTTGCCCTTGGCCCTGCAGGGGCCCCCATGAGAATATAGTATTCTATAGTATTGCAACTTTTTTCTATGGAAGGGGCCCCTGAAATTGCTTTGCCCCAGGCCCCCTGAATCCTCTGGGTGGCCCTGCAGGGTTCCACTAGGGAGAGGTGAAGATAAGAGTCTGTCATCTGCGGGGTGCACTCGTGAAGGTATAAAGTATTGCTCAAACTGTAACTATGGCAGGATGATGGGGAAATGCAGGGTATTGTAGCCTATGATCCAGTCTAAAGTGGGGTGAACTGAATTCCATTCTGTGAAGACTGCAGATAGCAATGTTGCCCACCCTGATGATTTTGTCTTTTTGTTTGTTTGATTTTTTTCCTTTTAAAGCCCCAGCTTCTAGAGTCAAGTGGAAATGTGATGATTTTAGCCTTCAGTTTTAAAGAAAAAGTAAATTTCTAGCCCTCGTGATGGTGAAAGCTTCAAAATGTGACCCTGGTGCACCCTAAACACTTAAAAAGCAGAAGGAAAATAAAAAGAACACCAAATCTATTATTTTAACATAATCTTAGGACTTGAAAGCCAATTTCATGATTTGTGGTGAGCCTGACTCATGATTTTTTGAACATTTGGCCTCTGGTAATACTGAGGTAGAGGTCTGTCACGTATAAGGGCTGCAGGAGAGATCACAGATGCAGCTCACCCCTGAGCTGTTAGTCTTGCTTTCCTTTGATACTTCAAACTATTGCTCTTCTGGAACAAGGGAGAGAATTCTCCCCTTGTGACTTCTCGTCCATATGTGCCACAATCCTGCTTTACGCACAGAAGTCCAACTTTAAGCCAGTGAGACTATGCACATTCTTAAAGCTAAGCATGTGCAGGAATGGAGCTATAGTCACTACAGTCTGTCAGTTAAGATATGTTAATTTGTAGCACCCTGCGCAGATACAAAATTTGTATCTGCAGCTGATCCACAAAAATAGTCTGTGGATATCTGCAGATTTTCAGGGCCCTATTAATTTGCAACAGAATCTGATCTTCTGAAACCAGTGGCGGGTGGAGGTGTTTGCTCTGAACTAAGCATTTTTTTTACTTCAGAAAATATTCCGTGCAAAGGGGGGAAAGGTCCTGTTATACAACTCGCTGCTTTGGGGAAAGAGGATGGGGGCTGTAATGGATGTGGGATCAGATGAAGATAAATTAGCACAAAGGTGCATATTTCTATTACTTTGATGCTTGGATTCCTTTCCTCTTTTCTACAAGAGATTTTTTTTTTTAAATATTACTTTTGGAATGTTATTGCAGTAGCTGACAAGCATGTTGTCTTTGGTTACTGCATCTCAGACGGGATAAAGGGTTCATGTAAGCATTGTGTGTCTCATGTTCAATGGAAGAGCTGGATTGGTGAAAGCTGTGAAGTTTTCCTATTACCAGTTAGATTCTTAAAAACGCTAATAGTGAAATAACTTAGCAAATGTATAAATACATAAATATATACACACACACACCACTAGAATATTAGAGCTTCAGGGGCCAGGTCCTTAGCTGTGTAACCTGGCATAGTTCTGCTGAAATCAGTGTAGCTATGGGGACTCCCAGCAGTAGAAGATCTACTTCCTTTGTTTGCGGTAGCTGTAAAAATCCTTCAGTTGTCAGTCTTGAGAGATTTGTTTTGAGCACAAGTCAGCAATAGGTTCAGGAAGCACGTTCAACAATTTTACCATTTGTGTATCTCTGTCAAGATGAGACGACTTCTTGGGTACAAATAATTCTGGGCTGGTCTACACTAGGGAAAAAAAATATATAGATAACTTCAGCTCAGTGAATAATAACGAGCTGAAAGTCGTATCTTATCGATAATCGACTTACCGATCGTGGCGTGCGATCGGGGGGGGGTCCGCTCTCGCCTCCGCGCCACCGCGCCACGGGTTTGGAGTGGGGGTGGAGAGTTGGCGCGCGCGGATCGATATATATCGATATATGAGATCGCGATATATATCATCCTAATCCGATATCACGTCGATACGCGCGCCGGTGATGGTGTAGACGTAGCCTCTGACTGTATTGCTGAAGTACACCTGCTAGTTAATCCATAGGCTATACTGCCAGTAGGATCATTGTGCCTGCGATAAAGATGCAGCCGATGTAACTAACATTAAAGGAAGAGGGAAAATTTGTAACTGTTTGGTACCTGGTGAAATTTCAAGTGGGTTGTGCATGCAGTATATACTTTCATAGAAACAAACTTTTTTAAATGTTTGTAAATGTTGTGCTGAAGACCTGGAGATTGCTCGTTAGTGATATTATAATGTACTGGGGCTCTTCTCTGCAGTTGTGTAGCCTGCTGTGCCTTCTACAGTTTCCTTACTGTTTTGTGGTTATGTAAGACAGTACACACTGTGCTCATTCACAGCTGCCGTATAGTGATTAGAGACTGAATCCTTCACCCATTGAAGGCAATGGGAACAGGATCATCCCTAAAAGCCCATTTTATATGTAAATTTTAGATTTGCTATGTTTTAGAACAAGACAGCTTTTGTCAAGGCTTTGGGAGTCCTGCTTATATACTGAAATTGTTTTAAAGACTTTCTTGCTGTCTTTCCTTATGATGATGAAATTCTATGTAATATTACTGTTTACACGTTTTGATCTGTTAGCCATTATTTGAGGTCTTGAAGGTTGTGTCTATTTGGAGGAGAAATTGATGACAGAGTCAGGAATTTCTTTAATCCAACTCAGTTGATTTACAAAGAATGTAAATAAAACCCTGTTTCCCTGAACACAGCAGATTGTTTATTTGTGTTTTTTTTTCTCCCCCTCACACTTGCAAGCCTCTTTCCAGCCAGCACTCCACCCAAACACACTCTCTTAGGATCATGGTACAAGTGTTTCTCTGGCTGTCCCTAAGGCCTCCTTGCTGCCTTCTCTGTACCTTGTGGAATTTCTAGCTGTTTCTCTCTCCTCTCTTGCACGCATGCGCACACACACACCCTCCCTCCCTCTTCCAAATTAATACCCAGTCCCCCTGCATTTGCACTCTGCCACATAGCTCAGCTCCTTGCATGTGGCCTGTGTTTTGGGAAGTGGCCCCTGTTATCTTAGTCCATAAGGGAGCTTAATAGATTTTAATATTTATCCTGAATGAAAGGCAACTATGATGTCCACCAGCTTCATCAAGATTTCACCCAAACTCCAGCATAACTTTCTACTATTTAGTATAGTAATAGTCCAAGGCTCTGCTTCAAATTCCACCAATGACAGTACTGGAATTAATGTTTAGTGAAGCTAGAGGCATGATTATATCTATTGTGCCCAATAATTATTAAAAGACGAGACCAAGTGAATCATGTTGTTGTTCATTTCTTTCCTTCCTGGACCAAGATTGTTCCCTACTGTATATTTTCTATCCGTTTGGGAGTTTTAAATAACTGAAGCAATGTCACTTCCTTTGGGAGCCTATTAGATCTCACTAATAGGTTTCACTGCTAGCAATTATTTTCCTGATACCTGCTTAGATTTTTAGTTGAATAAATAGAGCAGCTGTGCTTGAATATATCCTCCCTATCTGTCTAACTCCTCAACTAATCTAATGCTCCTCTTTTCACAATGTTTGTGCCGTTTACTTTTCCCTTTCCTCTACCTCCACTAATTTCTTCATCCATCAATCCATTCTTAGAGAGATTTTTATGGTTCCCCTCTGAGTTGCCTACAGTTTGTTTTGTTTTGACATTTTGGGGAAGACAATGAGTAACACAAGTATCACTAAGTTGCCCAGAATGGAATGAAAAAGTCTTGCTTTGTATATTTGTGGTTACATTTTAACAAAAATTCTTTGGAAGGAAATGTACGCTCCTGAAACAACAGAAAGCTTGGTAAGTGACCAATCTTTGCAGCTGTACTTAGTAATATCAGTGAGAATTGCTATATGTAACCTGTTTGGGAGGAGATCACATTTTTTAAAAAAAATCTTTCATAACAGTAGTCTTAGCAGCATGTCATTACAGTTCTCAACACTTATTTGTCTTTTTTTTTTAAATTAAGCTATAAATTATAAAATGTGGTAAAATAAACTTACCATGCTGTAGATGCACCTGTAAAAATCTGAGAAAAGAATTAAATAAAAACTGAACCAGCTATTTGGGACATTACAAGCTTAAATTCTCCAAGCCCCTTCAGAAATTTAGCAAGTGCAACTGTCTGAAATTCAGTGAGAGAATGTCACACCTGGCCCTTTCAGACAGAGATCTGCTACTATTGAAGCAGCTGGTTTGATTCACATTCGTGTAATCATCTCTAATCAGCTCTGTCTCCAAGCAGAGGCAATGCAGATTTACCAGCCTATTAACCTGTCAGAGGAACTTTTGCTGCTATACCGTTTGCAGGTACCATGATGGGGTGGGGGAGCTTTCTTCACCTCCACAGTACTAACTTTTAAAATTTAACTTTTTAGCATCATGCCTGTAATTTACCAACCCCAGTGGCATTAAGAGGAGTCTCCTAATATTTGGTGTGGTGGAGGTATGATTATGGCAGCATGTTTTCATTTAAAAAAAAAAAATCTAGCCATTACAGTTGTGGAGAAAAACTTGAAAATGTGAATCTTAAACACTCAAAATTCAGAAGGCATCCCCTCACCACTTTATTATTACTCATTATTTTAACCTTTGTTGTTTTTAGGCCTGACTTGTGACTTTTTAAACACTTGGGGTGGTAATACTGCTCTCTTAGCTCTCAGGATTGTGCACATTTTAGCCCATTCCAGATTTGCAATGCTTACTGCTATACCAAAGATTTGGTTATTTTCACTTTAAAGAAACCTGCCCCAAAGTGGGGGCGGAGGTGCCCTAAATGGCTGCCAGATGGACCTAGGAGGAAGTGACATGAAAACTCAATGAACTAAAATCCTCCCTGCTGCAAACCTGCTACTGTAACAGTGAATAAAGCAACAGTGGCTTTGTAAAAGCTGCCTGTTAGAGCTGCTCAAAAAATTTCCATCAAAACTGTTTTTTCCACAGAAAATTGTTTTTTAGACTAAATTCATTTTTAGGGCTGTCAGTTAATCACAGTTAACTCACATGATTAACTCAAAACATTAATCACAATTAATCATTGTTAAACAATTGACTACCAATTGACATATATTAAATATTTGTGTTTTTTTCTACATTTTCAAATATTGATTTCTATTACAACACAGAACACAGTGTACAGTGCTCACTTTATATTTTTATTACAAATATTTGCAATGTAAAAATAAGAGATAGTATTTTTCAATTAATCTCATACATGTACTGTATCTGTATCATGAAAGTGCAACTTATAAATATAGATTTTTTTGTTACATAACTGCACTCAAAAGCAAAACAATGCAAAAGTTTAGAGCCTACAAGCCCACTCAGTCCTACTCTTCATCCAACCACTAAGAGAAACAAGTTTGTTTACATTTACAGGAAGTAATGCTGCCTGCTTCTTATTTACAATGTCACCTTCCCAATCAGTCCCAAAATAAAGAAATACATTTTAAATGGAAAACATGAACATAATAGCATGATTCATTCACAAAGAACAGGGAATGTATGGAATAAGTTTTAAGTGAAGCTACTGCAATCAACTTGTTTTTAAAAAGGTATTTAGGTAATTTTTAGAAAAGAAGATAGAAGGTTTGCAGTCAAAACATGATGGTGCAGTTTAAACGCAGGGAATAGATTTATTAGGTCAGAGGTCTTTTCCTGTTCCTCAGTCCCTTGTGTCCTTGCAATGTCATTAATGCTACTAGTACAGAGAAATTGCATTTTAGTGATCACTGTGTATGAATGGGTTGTAAACTCCAAAGTGATCCAAGTGCATATTAAATAAACTGCAAGCATAAATTCTCTTAAAAGAAATTATTCATGAGATGCTTACTGAGTGGTCCTATCTAAAAGTACATGTTACTGGTCCTCTTCAAATCTCTAGATGTTTCAGGTTATGCTCCTGATGGGCCCCAACCAAAATCCCAGATTTTGAGCTGAATTTGGGTTAGAATTCACTGCTCAACCTATTTCTATGCCAGTTCTACTTTTTATCTTTCACAGTTCAGATATAGAATTTGAAAGCCCATTTCAGGACTATTCAAATCAGGGGGTTAGGTTCAGGCCAGTCCCTAACCATACCCCCAAACTTGGTGAATTTCCCATTGTTTGCAACAAAAGTTTCATACATCCTCAATGCTGAATGATTCTTTGAGTATAGAGAAAAACAGACTAGCTTGAATTTTCAATTTTAGATAAATATAGCTTCTCCTACGTTAATCATAATTCATAATACTGTATGGTCTCTGACTTCATTTTCTGCTGGTACACAAGGAAATGATTCCTTGACACAATAAACACAGTTAGTTTGCGATAGCTGTGCTGTGCCTATTGCTACATTTCCACTCAAAACCTTCTAATTAAGAGGGCTTAGAATGGGACTATACAAAATTGAGACTGGCAAAACTAGAACCTTGATTATGATCCCTTCAAGTATGTAGGGGGATCAGAGTAGAATCCTGCCCTGCACAATGATTTTGATTCTAGGTTGTTCCAAAGCTGGAATTGACTTGTTTTCTGGTTTTGGCTTAGCTGCAGCTGGAATCTGGTGAGAGTAGCTGTGCTTGTGAGCTTTCAAACCTTAGCGGCAAAAATCTCCTCAGGACAGCTGGTCTCATGGAAGTTCCTGATCACTATTGACATTTTCTTGACATGCCCCTCTTATCCCCCAACCTTATCTCTGGCTGACTCCTGTGCTGGATCTTACTAGGGGGAAAGGCAGGGGCAATGTAGGTGACCCTATGCAATGTCTGCACCAGAGGAAATTCTCCACTGCCCAGCTGCAGAGCTTTTACATGGGCCACATCATATGAGATCTTCTCCTACTGCTACATTAATACGGTCTTTAAGTGATGACAACATTTGTTTGTCTGCTTAAAGCTTTCATGGTGTATTTTTCCCCCTTTTACTTCAGCCCTCTTCAATCACATTTGTGTCATTATTTGGTAAAAGGTAAACAAAAGGGACTTTTTTAGATCACTAGGATTTGATTTTTGAGCACTTACCCTCCACAAACACATATTCTAGCCATCTAGTCAGGACTGCCCTAACGCCGGTGTGACGATGCGGTTCTGGCGGGACCCAACTGAGAGTGCCAATTCAGGACCAATTGCTCAAACAGGGCAGTTACAGCCCTAGGCTGGGGTTTTTCCACCTCTAAGGCAAACCAAACCAGCCAGACCAAATTGACTTTGGTTTTACCCCACTGGTTAACCACAAGTCACAAAAGCAATTTCCTTAGACACTCCAGTCTCCCAGTATCACCACCAGTGCCACTCGTCCTGGGGATGAATGGTTATGAAAACCAACACCCCAATAAAAGAAAAAGGTTCTCTCGATCCCAAAGAATCAAGCTCCAGACCCAGTTCAATATACACATCAGATCTTACCCACAAATCACGCTGTTGCCAATCCTTTAGAATCTAAAATCTAAAGGTTTATTCATAAAGGGAAAAAGGTGGAGATGAGAGCTAGAATTGGTTAAATGGAATCAATTACATACAGTAATGGCAAAGTTCTTAGTTCAGGCTTGTAGCAGTGATGGAATAAACTGCAGGTTTAAATCAAGTCTCTGGAGTACATCCCCCTGCTGGGATGGGTCATCAGTCCCTTGTGTAGAGCTTCAGCTTGTAGCAAAGTCCCTCCAGAGGTAAGAAGCAGGATTGAAGACAAGATGGAGATGAGGCATCAGCCTTATATAGGCTCTTCCAGGTGTAAGAACACTTCTTTGTTCTTACTGTGGAAAATTACAGCAAAATGGAGTCTGCAGTCACATGGCAAGTTCCTGCACACCCTGCTGAGTTACAAGGCGTATCTGCCTCCTCTCAATGGGTCAGTTGTGTAGTTGGTGGTCCTTAATGGGCCATCAAGCAGGCTAGGCAGAGCTAACACCAACTTGTCTGGGATTTTTCCCAGAAATACAGCACAAATTTGAAATACAGACACTATAGAACCAATACTCATAACTTCAACTACAAAATGATACAGACAGCAAAATCATAACCAACAACCCATAACCTGGTCTTAGACACCTTATATGACCCCCTTTACATCAGATTTGGTGCCACTACAGGACCTTGGTTACAAACCATGTTCTATATGGTTCCAGTTTATATCAATAACGTCACAGCCGGGTTTTATTGTTTTGTTTTTTCTCCATATTAGATAAAAGTCTGAGGTTGATGTCAATTACCACTCATTGGTCCTCTCCACATCAGATACAATGCTCTTATTTTTCTAATCTGTGTCAGGCCTCTTTAAAGGAGATTAAATGGCACAGAAAGGATAATTGATTCCTCATCTGCTAATAAGACTGTAAGCATTCAATCAACCCAGTTACTTTGATTTCCTCTTTCATTTCACTATCATTAAATTGATTTCTGCAGAAACTGCTGATGATTCCCCCTCTGCCTCATCCCCTGAATAAATGAATAAGGTAATAGCCATTATTTTTATATATAGCTTCCCCTATATCTGGGAGCAAGCAGCATAGTTTAGAGCTGGCCTCTAATCCTCGAAGAGGATAGACACATTTTCATTGTTTAAAAACAAAAAAACCATTCGTGATACAATGTCAACTTCTGGTGAAAGAATCAATGTGACTACAGTTAGCAGAAAAAATACTATGATAATACTAATAGCAAAGGCTATACTGCTGGGTTTTGCCTTCACAGATTCTGACCATGATGCTAGGCAGGACTAGTAGTGGACTAGTTTTTAAGTGGTGGAATTCCATGACTCCACTTCTGAAAATGATCTGTCCCCAACCCAAAACCCAGGGCTGTTCCAGGACAAAACTTGTCAATTGATTATGTAGTTTTTGTTGCCTATCTATAGGTGCATACTCCATACATAGAGGAGAAATGGTCAGAACTCATATTGACCTCAGTGGGGACAGGATTTCATCCTTCATGTTCTGCCAGTTGTCAACACCATTCAGTCACTACTAACTTGGGCTAAGCTTGACTCAATAACCTATGGTTAAACAACTCCATACAACAGTACACACCCAGTAGTAGTTAAATCTCATTACCGTGGCTATTTTATTTTTGACATTTCTGTATCAAAACAACTATACTAGGAATAATATACAAAGGCTGCCAAGGATTCCAAACTTTTTGAAAAGTGGTGTTGTTCTTCCTCTGTCTAGTAACCAATTTTTCATTGGTTGTATGCTGTGAAACTTATGAAGGCCATTCATGTAGCCTTTGGACATTTTCTGATTTCCATAAAACTACACAAGAAAAAAAAAGAATAAGACAGAAATTTCTTCATTGAGAGGAATAATCAATCTTGGCTATTTTTAATTTATATTTTTTCTAACATACCAATAGTGCTTAGATCAAACTATGAATTTTTTATTTTAGATTTAAAATATTTCTGAGTTATATGAGGACACCTTAAAACCAGCCAGCACCTACTAATTTGTGTATCATGATAACCTGGAAATGGCTTAATGATAATAATAATTTTCTTCACTTTTGAGCTAAGACTTTGTATGCCACTTTTTAAAACCCATGTTCAAGTTCTAAATCCCCTGAAAAGCACATTGTATAATGGAAGAGTTGGCGCAAACAAAAAAGTAAACTCGGAAGAATGTCATCTTTGGCAGCCTACCAGTGCAAAAGGTATACTGTGTAGTCAAATATGTGCATGACTTTAAAGAATCCTCTGAAGACCTGTTGCTGTGGTAACTAATCAGAAAACTAGAACCTCCCATGAATGAGTGCTGCTTAGATTGTGCCAGATGGCTGATAAATCACATAGTGATATTTTCTGTCCATCTTCTTATAGCCTGATCTTTTTCGCTATATACGCTGTGATTTGCCTTCAGAGCCGTTTATGTACAGATTATTGAGACATGACACACTAGTATTAGATATAAGGCTGTTTCATGTTTTCCAGTAATTTTAAAGAATTATCTGCATCATCCATACAATACTGGGACTTTCCTCACAGTATTCCTTGATGCACAAGCTGTGATGAACTTTTAGCTCCTAACATGGCTATGTTTTCATAAACATGCCAAGCAAAGAGGAACTCTATGCTCCATATTTAAACATGACATCAAAAACCCATTACTATTTAGGATGTACATTACATTAGAATATACCACACCGGCTATGGTATATTTGTTGCAGGTGGAAATAAAATATCAGTTACAGCAATTGGCTCTGCTGCAAGCATTTCAGTAAACGGAACTTCATATTAGCAACCATACACGCAGCCTTACCGGTATATCTAAGATAAACAGCAGTATTGCAACAGGCATATTGTGAATTTAAAAAAAAATGAAAGCTCATCAGCAGGCATTTTCTGTATTACCTTTGTTATTATTGAGGCAACTTCAACCTGGATTTCAGCTTTCCTCCTCACAGCCTAACTTCAACATTATTAAATGTATTAGACCCATAGTAGCAGACACTGTACAAAGACACAGTAAGAGAAAATCTCTGCTCTGCACAGTTTACAATCTACATTCTTTGTTTGATCCAACAAGAATAAACCTAATTTGTGACATCACTATTTATTGTTGTAGAAATAAATATGATGCGTCAGGGATAGCTTTACAACTTTGCCTGAAAATGTGGCAAGGAAGATTATGAAAATCAAGCAATAGGTAAATGGATGTATGCTTTCCCTGGAATGAAAGGCCTTCTTTAAGAAACAGAACAGAAGATGGAGAAGCTCGGTTATGTGCTGCAATGCTGTGTGTCTGATACTCTAAGACATTTATGGTCACATCACTGGAATAATTTCTGCAGTCTTTGTGGCCTGCTGTGCTTCACCTTCACAATGACACTGGATGAGCAATTGTGTTCTGTTATGTCACTTTATATCATAGTGAAATGAATTACATTCCTATGGTGCATGAGTAAGAACCTAGCATCTAAGCCTGCTATTGTGCGTACAATGACATCTTACATAAGAACGGCCGTACTGGGTCAGACCAAAAGTCCATCTAGCCCAGTATCCTGCCTACTGACAGTGGCCAATGCATGGTGCCCCAGAGGGAGTGAACCTAACAGGCAATGATCAAGTGATCTCTCCCCTGCCATCCATCTCCACCCTCTGACAAACAGAGGCTAGGGACACCGTTCCTTACCCATCCTGGCTAACAGCCATTAATGGACTTAACCTCCATGAATTTATCTAGTTCTCTTTTAACCCTGTTATAGTCCTAGCCTTCACAGCCTCCTCAGGCAAGGAGTTCCACAAGTTGACTGTGCACTGTGTGAAGAAGAACTTCCTTTTATTTGTTTTAAACCTGCTGCCCATTAATTTCATTTGGTGGCACCTAGATCTTGTATTATCGGAATAAGTAAATAACTTTTCCTTATTTACTTTCTCCACATCACTTATGATTTTATATACCTCTATATTTTACATGCAACTGCAGCTGTTTGCATTTAAATTAATTATTCTTCAGTAGTATAATTGGATAAAGGGACTACAACTAAGGTTATCTCCCATCTTTACGATTCTGAATAAACAACCAAACACAGCAGGTTCCATCTTAGTTTAATATCTGATTTGAAAGTAGGGCTGGCTTTAGTAAGTGTGGGGCCCAATTCGAACAGTTATAACGGGGCCCCAGAAGGGATGACTTGAAAAAAAAAAACACATAAAGAAACACGTGGGGCTTGTACTCACCGGGCGGCGCTCCTAGTTTTTGGAGGACTGTCCTTCACTCACTCTCGGTCTTCGACGGCACTGAAGGACATGCCGCCGAAGTGCTAACGAAGACCCAGAGCGCTCCTGGGTGAGTAAAAATTAAAAAGGAGCCTCTAGTCAGGGAAGGGATTATCGGACACTTGCCCCCTCTGGCGGCCCTGACCCTAACCCTAGCTCCAAGTGCCGTACCCATAGGAAGCCTAGCCCTAGCTTGGGAAGCCCTACCCATAGGAACCCTAACCCTAGCTCCAAGTAGCCTACCCATAGGAACCCTAAACCTAGGTCGGGTTACCCTTCCCATAGGAACGCTAATCCTTGCTCAAAGTGGCCCACCCTTAGGAACCCAACACCCTAGCTCCAAGTGGCCTACCCATAGGAACCCTAAACCTAGGTCGGGAAGCTCTACCCATAGGAACCCTAACTCTAGGACGGGAAGCCATACCCATAGGATCCCTAACCCTAGATCCAAGTGGCCTACCCATAGGAACCCTAACCCTAGCTCCAAGTGGCCTACCCATAGGAACCCTAACCCTAGCTCGGGTTACCCTTCCCATAGGAACGCTAACCCTTGCTCCAAGTGGCCCACCCTTAGGAACCCAACACCCTAGCTCCAAGCGGCCTACCCATAGGTACCCTAACCCTAGATCGGGGTGCCCTTCCCATAGGAACCCTAAACCTAGTTTGGGAAGCCCTACCCATAGGAACCCTAACCCTAGATCGGGAAGCAGTACCCATAGCAACATTAACCCTAGCACGGGGTGCCCTACCCATAGGAACCCTAACCCTAGGTCGGGAAGCCGTACCCATAGGAACCCTAACCCTAGATCGGGAAGCCGTACCCATAGCAACCCTAACCCTAGCTCGGGGTGCCCTTCCCATAGGAACCCTAACCCTAGCTCCAAGTGGCCTACCCATAGGAACCCTAAACCTAGGTCGGGAAGCTCTACCCATAGGAACCCTAACTCTAGGACGGGAAGCCATACCCATAGGATCCCTAACCCTAGATCCAAGTGGCCTACCCATGGGAACCCTAACCCTAGCTCCAAGTGGCCTACCCATAGGAACCCTAACCCTAGCTCGGGTTACCCTTCCCATAGGAACCCTAACCCTAGCTCCAAGTGGCCTACCCATAGGAACCCTAACCCTAGCTCCAAGTGGCCTACCCATAGGAACCCTAACCCTAGCTCGGGTTACCCTTCCCATAGGAACGCTAACCCTTGCTCCAAGTGGCCCACCCTTAGGAACCCAACACCCTAGCTCCAAGCAGCCTACCCATAGGTACCCTAACCCTAGATCGGGGTGCCCTTCCCATAGGACCCCTAAACCTACGTCGGGAACCCCTACCCATAGGAACCCTAACCCTAGATCGGGAAGCCGTACCCATAGCAACCCTAACCCTAGCTCGGGGTCCCCTTCCCATAGGAACCCTAACCATAGCTCCAAGTGGCCTACCCATAGAAACCCTAAACCTAGGTCGGGAAGCTCTACCCATAGGAACCCTAACTCTAGGACGGGAAGCCATACCCATAGGATCCCTAACCCTAGCTCCAAGTGGCCTACCCATAGGAACCCTAACCCTAGCTCCAAGTGGCCTACCCATAGGAACCCTAACCGTAGCTCGGGTTACCCTTCCCATAGGAACGCTAACCCTTGCTCCAAGTGGCCTACCCTTAGGAACCCAACACCCTAGCTCCAAATGGCCTACCCATAGGTACCCTAACCCTAGATCGGGGTTCCCTTCCCATAGGAACCCTAAACCTAGGTTGGGAAGCCCTACCCATAGGAACCCTAACCCTAGATCGGGAAGCCGTACCCATAGCAACCCTAACCCTAGCTCGGGGTGCCCTACCCATAGGAACCCTAACCCTAGGTCGGGAAGCCGTACCCATAGGAACCCTAACCCTAGATCGGGAAGCCGTACCCATAGCAACCCTAACCCTAGCTCGGGGTGCCCTTCCCATAGGAACCCTAACCCTAGCTCCAAGTGGCCTACCCATAGGAACCCTAAACCTAGGTCGGGAAGCTCTACCCATAGGAACCCTAACTCTAGGACGGGAAGCCATACCCATAGGATCCCTAACCCTAGATCCAAGTGGCCTACCCATAGGAACCCTAACCCTAGCTCCAAGTGGCCTACCCATAGGAACCCTAACCCTAGCTCGGGTTACCCTTCCCATAGGAACCCTAACCCTAGCTCCAAGTGGCCTACCCATAGGAACCCTAACCCTAGCTCCAAGTGGCCTACCCATAGGAACCCTAACCCTAGCTCGGGTTACCCTTCCCATAGGAACGCTAACCCTTGCTCCAAGTGGCCCACCCTTAGGAACCCAACACCCTAGCTCCAAGTGGCCTACCCATAGGTACCCTAACCCTAGATCGGGGTGCCCTTCCCATAGGAACCCTAAACCTAGGTTGGGAAGCCCTACCCATAGGAACCCTAACCCTAGATCGGGAAGCCGTACCCATAGCAACCCTAACCCTAGCTCGGGGTGCCCTTCCCATAGGAACCCTAACCATAGCTCCAAGTGGCCTACCCATAGGAACCCTAAACCTAGGTCGGGAAGCTCTACCCATAGGAACCCTAACTCTAGGACGGGAAGCCATACCCATAGGATCCCTAACCCTAGATCCAAGTGGCCTACCCATAGGAACCCTAACCCTAGCTCCAAGTGGCCTACCCATAGGAACCCTAACCCTAGCTCGGGTTACCCTTCCCATAGGAACCCTAACCCTAGCTCCAAGTGGCCTACCCATAGGAACCCTAACCCTAGCTCCAAGTGGCCTACCCATAGGAACCCTAACCCTAGCTCGGGTTACCCTTCCCATAGGAACGCTAACCCTTGCTCCAAGTGGCCCACCCTTAGGAACCCAACACCCTAGCTCCAAGTGGCCTACCCATAGGTACCCTAACCCTAGATCGGGGTGCCCTTCCCATAGGAACCCTAAACCTAGGTTGGGAAGCCCTACCCATAGGAACCCTAACCCTAGATCGGGAAGCCGTACCCATAGGAACCCTAACCCTAGCTCCAAGTGGCCTACCCATAGGAACCCTAACCCTAGCTCCAAGTGGCCTACCCATAGGAACCCTAACCCTAGATCGGGAAGCCGTACCCATAGCAACCCTAACCCTAGCTCGGGGTGCCCTTCCCATAGGAACCCTAACCCTAGCTCCAAGTGGCCTACCCATAGGAACCCTAACCCTAGCTCCAAGTGGCCTACCCATAGGAACCCTAACCCTAGCTCCAAGTGGCCTACCCATAGGAACCCTAACCCTAGCTCGGGTTACCCTTCCCATAGGAACGCTAATCCTTGCTCCAAGTGGCCCACCCTTAGGAACCCAACACCCTAGCTCCAAGTGGCCTACCCATAGGAACCCTAAACCTAGGTCGGGAAGCTCTACCCATAGGAACCCTAACTCTAGGACGGGAAGCCATACCCATAGGATCCCTAACCCTAGATCCAAGTGGCCTACCCATAGGAACCCTAACCCTAGCTCCAAGTGGCCTACCCATAGGAACCCTAACCCTAGCTCGGGTTACCCTTCCCATAGGAACCCTAACCCTAGCTCCAAGTGGCCTACCCATAGGAACCCTAACCCTAGCTCCAAGTGGCCTACCCATAGGAACCCTAACCCTAGCTCGGGTTACCCTTCCCATAGGAACGCTAACCCTTGCTCCAAGTGGCCCACCCTTAGGAACCCAACACCCTAGCTCCAAGTGGCCTACCCATAGGTACCCTAACCCTAGATCGGGGTGCCCTTCCCATAGGAACCCTAAACCTAGGTTGGGAAGCCCTACCCATAGGAACCCTAACCCTAGATCGGGAAGCCGTACCCATAGCAACCCTAACCCTAGCTCGGGGTGCCCTACCCATAGGAACCCTAACCCTAGCTCCAAGTGGCCTACCCATAGGAACCCTAACCCTAGCTCCAAGTGGCCTACCCATAGGAACCCTAACCCTAGCTCGGGGTGCCCTTCCCATAGGAACCCTAACCCTAGCTCCAAGTGGCCTACCCATAGGAACCCTAACCCTAGCTCCAAGTGGCCTACCCATAGGAACCCTAACCCTAGCTCCAAGTGGCCTACCCATAGGAACCCTAACCCTAGCTCGGGTTACCCTTCCCATAGGAACGCTAACCCTTGCTCCAAGTGGCCCACCCTTAGGAACCCAACACCCTAGCTCCAAGTGGCCTACCCATAGGAACCCTAAACCTAGGTCGGGAAGCTCTACCCATAGGAACCCTAACTCTAGCTCGAGACGCCGTACCCATAGGAACCCTAACCCTAGCTCCAAGTGGCCTACCCATAGGAACCCTAACCCTAGCTCCAAGTGGCCTACCCATAGGAACCCTAACCCTAGCTCGGGTTACCCTTCCCATAGGAACCCTAACCCTAGCTCCAAGTG
The DNA here is from genome assembly GCF_016161935.1 of Mauremys reevesii. Classification (NCBI taxonomy): domain Eukaryota; kingdom Metazoa; phylum Chordata; order Testudines; family Geoemydidae; genus Mauremys; species Mauremys reevesii. Next base: position 65,324,835 of record NC_052624.1, on the reverse strand, counting down.
GCCTACCCATAGGAACCCTAAACCTAGCTCCAAGTGGCCTACCCATAGGAACCCTAACCCTAGGTAGGGAAGCCATACCCATAGGAACCCTAACCCTAGCTCCAAGTGGCCTACCCATAGGAACCCTAACCCTAGCTCCAAGTGGCCTACCCATAGGAACCCTAACCCTAGCTCGGGTTACCCTTCCCATAGGAACCCTAACCCTAGCTCCAAGTGGCCTACCCATAGGAACCCTAACCCTAGCTCCAAGTGGCCTACCCATAGGAACCCTAACCCTAGCTCGGGTTACCCTTCCCATAGGAACCCTAACCCTAGCTCCAAGTGGCCTACCCATAGGAACCCTAACCCTAGCTCCAAGTGGCCTACCCATAGGAACCCTAACCCTAGCTCGGGTTACCCTTCCCATAGGAACGCTAACCCTTGCTCCAAGTGGCCCACCCTTAGGAACCCAACACCCTAGCTCCAAGTGGCCTACCCATAGGTACCCTAACCCTCGATCGGGGTGCCCTTCCCATAGGAACCCTAAACCTAGGTTGGGAAGCCCTACCCATAGGAACCCTAACCCTAGCTCCAAGTGGCCTACCCATAGCAACCCTAACCCTAGCTCGGGGTGCCCTTCCCATAGGAACCCTAACCCTAGCTCCAAGTGGCCTACCCATAGGAACCCTAAACCTAGGTCGGGAAGCTCTACCCATAGGAACCCTAACTCTAGGACGGGAAGCCATACCCATAGGATCCCTAACCCTAGCTCCAAGTGGCCTACCCATAGGAACCCTAACCCTAGCTCCAAGTGGCCTACCCATAGGTACCCTAACCCTAGATCGGGGTGCCCTTCCCATAGGAACCCTAAACCTAGGTTGGGAAGCCCTACCCATAGGAACCCTAACCCTAGATCGAGAAGCCGTACCCATAGCAACCCTAACCATAGCTCGGGGTGCCCTACCCATAGGAACCCTAACCCTAGGTCGGGAAGCCGTACCCATAGGAACCCTAACCCTAGATCGGGAAGCCGTACCCATAGCAACCCTAACCCTAGCTCGGGGTGCCCTTCCCATAGGAACCCTAACCCTAGCTCCAAGTGGCCTACCCATAGGAACCCTAAACCTAGGTCGGGAAGCTCTACCCATAGGAACCCTAACTCTAGGACGGGAAGCCATACCCATAGGATCCCTAACCCTAGATCCAAGTGGCCTACCCATAGGAACCCTAACCCTAGCTCCAAGTGGCCTACCCATAGGAACCCTAACCCTAGCTCGGGTTACCCTTCCCATAGGAACCCTAACCCTAGCTCCAAGTGGCCTACCCATAGGAACCCTAACCCTAGCTCGGGTTACCCTTCCCATAGGAACCCTAACCCTAGCTCCAAGTGGCCTACCCATAGGAACCCTAACCCTAGCTCCAAGTGGCCTACCCATAGGAACCCTAACCCTAGCTCGGGTTACCCTTCCCATAGGAACGCTAACCCTTGCTCCAAGTGGCCCACCCTTAGGAACCCAACACCCTAGCTCCAAGTGGCCTACCCATAGGAACCCTAAACCTAGGTCGGGAAGCTCTACCCATAGGAACCCTAACCCTAGATCCAAGTGGCCTACCCATAGGAACCCTAACCCTAGCTCCAAGTGGCCTACCCATAGGAACCCTAACCCTAGCTCGGGTTACCCTTCCCATAGGAACCCTAACCCTAGCTCCAAGTGGCCTACCCATAGGAACCCTAACCCTAGCTCGGGTTACCCTTCCCATAGGAACCCTAACCCTAGCTCCAAGTGGCCTACCCATAGGAACCCTAACCCTAGCTCCAAGTGGCCTACCCATAGGAACCCTAACCCTAGCTCGGGTTACCCTTCCCATAGGAACCCTAACCCTAGCTCCAAGTGGCCTACCCATAGGAACCCTAACCCTAGCTCCAAGTGGCCTACCCATAGGAACCCTAACCCTAGCTCGGGTTACCCTTCCCATAGGAACGCTAACCCTTGCTCCAAGTGGCCCACCCTTAGGAACCCAACACCCTAGCTCCAAGTGGCCTACCCATAGGATCCCTAACCCTAGATCCAAGTGGCCTACCCATAGGAACCCTAACCCTAGCTCCAAGTGGCCTACCCATAGGAACCCTAACCCTAGCTCGGGTTACCCTTCCCATAGGAACCCTAACCCTAGCTCCAAGTGGCCTACCCATAGGAACCCTAACCCTAGCTCGGGTTACCCTTCCCATAGGAACGCTAACCCTTGCTCCAAGTGGCCCACCCATAGGAACCCAACACCCTAGCTCCAAGTGGCCTACCCATAGGAACCCTAAACCTAGGTCGGGAAGCTCTACCCATAGGAACCCTATCCCTAGGTCGGGTGACCCTTCCCATAGGAACCCTAACCCTAGCTCCAAGTGGCCTACCCATAGGAACCCTAACCCTAGCTCCAAGTGGCCTACCCATAGGAACCCTAACCCTAGCTCGGGTTACCCTTCCCATAGGAACCCTAACCCTAGCTCCAAGTGGCCTACCCATAGGAACCCTAAACCTAGGTCGGGAAGCTCTACCCATAGGAACCCTAACTCTAGGACGGGAAGCCATACCCATAGGATCCCTAACCCTAGCTCCAAGTGGCCTACCCATAGGAACCCTAACCCTAGCTCCAAGTGGCCTACCCATAGGAACCCTAACCCTAGCTCGGGTTACCCTTCCCATAGGAACCCTAACCCTAGCTCCAAGTGGCCTACCCATAGGAACCCTAACCCTAGCTCCAAGTGGCCTACCCATAGGAACCCTAACCCTAGCTCGGGTTTCCCTTCCCATAGGAACCCTAACCCTAGCTCCAAGTGGCCTACCCATAGGAACCCTAACCCTAGCTCCAAGTGGCCTACCCATAGGAACCCTAACCCTAGCTCGGGTTACCCTTCCCATAGGAACGCTAACCCTTGCTCCAAGTGGCCCACCCTTAGGAACCCAACACCCTAGCTCCAAGTGGCCTACCCATAGGAACCCTAACCCTAGATCGGGGTGCCCTACCCATAGGAACCCTAAACCTAGGTCGGGAAGCCCTACCCATAGGAACCCTAACCCTAGATCCAAGTGGCCTACCCATAGGAACCCTAACCCTAGCTCGGGTTACCCTTCCCATAGGAACCCTAACCCTAGCTCCAAGTGGCCTACCCATAGGAACCCTAACCCTAGCTCGGGAAGCACTACCCATAGGAACCCTAACACTAGGACGGGAAGCCATACCCATAGGAACCCTAACCCTAGCTCCAAGTGGCCTACCCATAGGAACCCTAACCCTAGCTCCAAGTGGCCTACCCATAGGAACCCTAACCCTAGCTCGGGTTACCCTTCCCATAGGAACGCTAACCCTTGCTCCAAGTGGCCCACCCTTAGGAACCCAACACCCTAGCTCCAAGTGGCCTACCCATAGGTACCCTAACCCTAGATCGGGGTGCCCTTCCCATAGGAACCCTAAACCTAGGTTGGGAAGCCCTACCCATAGGAACCCTAACCCTAGATCGGGAAGCCGTACCCATAGCAACCCTAACCCTAGCTCGGGGTGCCCTACCCATAGGAACCCTAACCCTAGGTCGGGAAGCCGTACCCATAGGAACCCTAACCCTAGATCGGGAAGCCGTACCCATAGCAACCCTAACCCTAGCTCGGGGTGCCCTTCCCATAGGAACCCTAACCATAGCTCCAAGTGGCCTACCCATAGGAACCCTAAACCTAGGTCGGGAAGCTCTACCCATAGGAACCCTAACTCTAGGACGGGAAGCAATACCCATAGGATCCCTAACCCTAGATCCAAGTGGCCTACCCACAGGAACCCTAACCCTAGCTCCAAGTGGCCTACCCATAGGAACCCTAACCCTAGCTCGGGTTACCCTTCCCATAGGAACCCTAACCCTAGCTCCAAGTGGCCTACCCATAGGAACCCTAACCCTAGCTCCAAGTGGCCTACCCATAGAAACCCTAACCCTAGCTCGGGTTACCCTTCCCATAGGAACGCTAACCCTTGCTCCAAGTGGCCCACCCTTAGGAACCCAACACCCTAGCTCCAAGTGGCCTACCCATAGGAACCCTAACCCTAGGTCGGGAAGCCGTACCCATAGGAACCCTAACCCTAGCTCCAAGTGGCCTACCCATAGGAACCCTAACCCTAGCTCCAAGTGGCCTACCCATAGGAACCCTAACCCTAGCTCGGGTTACCCTTCCCATAGGAACCCTAACCCTAGCTCCAAGTGGCCTACCCATAGGAACCCTAACCCTAGCTCCAAGTGGCCTACCCATAGGAACCCTAACCCTAGCTCGGGTTACCCTTCCCATAGGAACCCTAACCCTAGCTCCAAGTGGCCTACCCATAGGAACCCTAACCCTAGCTCCAAGTGGCCTACCCATAGGAACCCTAACCCTAGCTCGGGTTACCCTTCCCATAGGAACGCTAACCCTTGCTCCAAGTGGCCCACCCTTAGGAACCCAACACCCTAGCTCCAAGTGGCCTACCCATAGGATCCCTAACCCTAGATCCAAGTGGCCTACCCATAGGAACCCTAACCCTAGCTCCAAGTGGCCTACCCATAGGAACCCTAACCCTAGCTCGGGTTACCCTTCCCATAGGAACCCTAACCCTAGCTCCAAGTGGCCTACCCATAGGAACCCTAACCCTAGCTCCAAGTGGCCTACCCATAGGAACCCTAACCCTAGCTCGGGTTACCCTTCCCATAGGAACGCTAACCCTTGCTCCAAGTGGCCCACCCTTAGGAACCCAACACCCTAGCTCCAAGTGGCCTACCCATAGGTACCCTAACCCTAGATCGGGGTGCCCTTCCCATAGGAACCCTAAACCTAGGTTGGGAAGCCCTACCCATAGGAACCCTAACCCTAGCTCGGGTTACCCTTCCCATAGGAACCCTAACCCTAGCTCCAAGTGGCCTACCCATAGGAACCCTAACCCTAGCTCCAAGTGGCCTACCCATAGGAACCCTAACCCTAGCTCGGGTTACCCTTCCCATAGGAACCCTAACCCTAGCTCCAAGTGGCCTACCCATAGGAACCCTAACCCTAGCTCCAAGTGGCCTACCCATAGGAACCCTAACCCTAGCTCGGGTTACCCTTCCCATAGGAACCCTAACCCTAGCTCCAAGTGGCCTACCCATAGGAACCCTAACCCTAGCTCGGGTTACCCTTCCCATAGGAACCCTAACCCTAGCTCCAAGTGGCCTACCCATAGGAACCCTAACCCTAGCTCGGGTTACCCTTCCCATAGGAACGCTAACCCTTGCTCCAAGTGGCCCACCCTTAGGAACCCAACACCCTAGCTCCAAGTGGCCTACCCATAGGTACCCTAACCCTAGATCGGGGTGCCCTTCCCATAGGAACCCTAAACCTAGGTTGGGAAGCCCTACCCATAGGAACCCTAACCCTAGCTCCAAGTGGCCTACCCATAGGAACCCTAACCCTAGCTCCAAGTGGCCTACCCATAGGAACCCTAACCCTAGCTCCAAGTGGCCTACCCATAGGAACCCTAACCCTAGCTCCATGAGCCCGACCCATAGGAACCCTAACCCTAGATCGGGAAGCCTTACCCATAGGAACCCTAACCCTAGATTCAAGTGGCCTACCCATAGGAACCCTAACCCTAGCTCCAAGTGGCCTACCCATAGGAACCCTAACCCTAGCTCGGGTTACCCTTCCCATAGGAACCCTAACCCTAGCTCCAAGTGGCCTACCCATAGGAACCCAACACCCTAGCTCCAAGTGATCTACCCATAGGTACCCTAACCCTAGCTCCAAGTGGCCTACCCATACGAACCCTAACCCTTGGTCGGGAAGCCATACCCATAGGAACCCTAACCCTAGCTCGGGGTGTCCTTCCCATAGGAACCCTAACCCTAGCTCGGAGTGCCCTTCCCATAGGAACCCTAACCCTAGCTCCAAGTGGCCTACCCATAGGAACCCTAACCCTAGCTCGTTGTTGCCTTCCCATAGGAACCCTAACCCTAGCTCCAAGTGGCCTACCCATAGGAACCCTAACCCTAGCTCGGGGTGCCCTTCCCATAGGAACCCTAACCCTAGCTCCAAGTGGCCTACCCATAGGAACCCTAAACCTAGATCGGGAAGCCATACCCATAGCAAACCTAACCCTAGCTCGGGGTGCCTTACCCATAGGAACCCTAACCCTAGCTCCAAGTGGCCTACCCATAGGAACCCTAACCCTAGCTCCAAGTGGCCTACCCATAGGAACCCTAACCCTAGCTCGGGTTACCCTTCCCATAGGAACGCTAACCCTTGCTCCAAGTGGCCCACCCTTAGGAACCCAACACCCTAGCTCCAAGTGGCCTACCCATAGGTACCCTAACCCTAGATCCAAGTGCCCTTCCCTTAGGAACCCTAAACCTAGGTTGGGAAGCCCTACCTATAGGAACCCTAACCCAAGCTCCAAGCCTACCCATAGGAACCCTAACCCTAGCTCAAGTGGCCTACCCATAGGAACCCTAACCCTAGCTCCAAGTGGCCTACCCATAGGAACCCTAACCCTAGCTCGGGAAGCGCTTCCCATAGGAACCCTAACCCTAGCTCAAGTGGCCTTCCCATAGGAACCCTAACCCTAGCTCCAAGTGGCCTACCCATAGGAACCCTAACCCTAGCTCGGGTTACCCTTCCCATAGGAACGCTAACCCTTGCTCCAAGTGGCCCACCCTTAGGAACCCAACACCCTAGCTCCAAGTGGCCTACCCATAGGAACCCTAACCCTAGCTCCAAGTGGCCTACCCATAGGAACCCTAAACCTAGGTCGGGAAGCTCTACCCATAGGAACCCTAACTCTAGGACGGGAAGCCATACCCATAGGAACCCTAACCCTAGCTCCAAGTGGCCTACCCATAGGAACCCTAACCCTAGCTCCAAGTGGCCTACCCATAGGAACCCTAACCCTAGCTCGGGTTACCCTTCCCATAGGAACCCTAACCCTAGCTCCAAGTGGCCTACCCATAGGAACCCTAACCCTAGCTCGGGTTACCCTTCCCATAGGAACCCTAACCCTAGCTCCAAGTGGCCTACCCATAGGAACCCACCCCTAGCTCCAAGTGGCCTACCCATAGGAACCCTAACCCTAGCTCGGGTTACCCTTCCCATAGGAACCCTAACCCTAGCTCCAAGTGGCCTACCCATAGGAACCCTAACCCTAGCTCCAAGTGGCCTACCCATAGGAACCCTAACCCTAGCTCGGGTTACCCTTCCCATAGGAACCCTAACCCTAGCTCCAAGTGGCCCACCCTTAGGAACCCAACACCCTAGCTCCAAGTGGCCTACCCATAGGAACCCTAACCCTAGCTCCAAGTGGCCTACCCATAGGAACCCTAACCCTAGCTCCAAGTGGCCTACCCATAGGAACCCTAACCCTAGCTCGGGTTACCCTTCCCATAGGAACCCTAACCCTAGCTCCAAGTGGCCTACCCATAGGAACCCTAACCCTAGCTCCAAGTGGCCTACCCATAGGAACCCTAACCCTAGCTCGGGTTACCCTTCCCATAGGAACGCTAACCCTTGCTCCAAGTGGCCCACCCTTAGGAACCCAACACCCTAGCTCCAAGTGGCCTACCCATAGGTACCCTAACCCTAGATCGGGGTGCCCTTCCCATAGGAACCCTAAACCTAGGTTGGGAAGCCCTACCCATAGGAACCCTAACCCTAGCTCGGGTTACCCTTCCCATAGGAACCCTAACCCTAGCTCCAAGTGGCCTACCCATAGGAACCCTAACCCTAGCTCCAAGTGGCCTACCCATAGGAACCCTAACCCTAGCTCGGGTTACCCTTCCCATAGGAACCCTAACCCTAGCTCCAAGTGGCCTACCCATAGGAACCCTAACCCTAGCTCCAAGTGGCCTACCCATAGGAACCCTAACCCTAGCTCGGGTTACCCTTCCCATAGGAACCCTAACCCTAGCTCCAAGTGGCCTACCCATAGGAACCCTAACCCTAGCTCGGGTTACCCTTCCCATAGGAACCCTAACCCTAGCTCCAAGTGGCCTACCCATAGGAACCCTAACCCTAGCTCCAAGTGGCCTACCCATAGGAAACCTAACCCTAGCTCGGGTTACCCTTCCCATAGGAACGCTAACCCTTGCTCCAAGTGGCCCACCCTTAGGAACCCAACACCCTAGCTCCAAGTGGCCTACCCATAGGTACCCTAACCCTAGATCGGGGTGCCCTTCCCATAGGAACCCTAAACCTAGGTTGGGAAGCCCTACCCATAGGAACCCTAACCCTAGATCGGGAAGCCGTACCCATAGCAACCCTAACCCTAGCTCGGGGTGCCCTACCCATAGGAACCCTAACCCTAGCTCCAAGTGGCCTACCCATAGGAACCCTAACCCTAGGTCGGGAAGCCGTACCCATAGGAACCCTAACCCTAGATCGGGAAGCCGTACCCATAGCAACCCTAACCCTAGCTCGGGGTGCCCTTCCCATAGGAACCCTAACCATAGCTCCAAGTGGCCTACCCATAGGAACCCTAAACCTAGGTCGGGAAGCTCTACCCATAGGAACCCTAACTCTAGGACGGGAAGCCATACCCATAGGATCCCTAACCCTAGATCCAAGTGGCCTACCCATAGGAACCCTAACCCTAGCTCCAAGTGGCCTACCCATAGGAACCCTAACCCTAGCTCGGGTTACCCTTCCCATAGGAACCCTAACCCTAGCTCCAAGTGGCCTACCCATAGGAACCCTAACCCTAGCTCCAAGTGGCCTACCCATAGGAACCCTAACCCTAGCTCGGTTACCCTTCCCATAGGAACGCTAACCCTTGCTCCAAGTGGCCCACCCTTAGGAACCCAACACCCTAGCTCCAAGTGGCCTACCCATAGGTACCCTAACCCTAGATCGGGGTGCCCTTCCCATAGGAACCCTAACCCTAGATCGGGAAGCCGTACCCATAGCAACCCTAACCCTAGCTCGGGGTGCCCTTCCCATAGGAACCCTAACCCTAGCTCCAAGTGGCCTACCCATAGGAACCCTAACCCTAGCTTCAAGTGGCCTACCCATAGGAACCCTAACCCTAGCTCAGGTTACCCCTCCCATAGGAACGCTAATCCTTGCTCCAAGTGGCCCACCCTTAGGAACCCAACACCCTAGCTCCAAGTGGCCTACCCATAGGTACCCTAACCCTAGATCGGGGTGCCCTTCCCATAGGAACCCTAAACCTAGGTTGGGAAGCCCTACCCATAGGAACCCTAACCCTAGATCGGGAAGCCGTACCCATAGGAACCCTAACCATAGCTCCAAGTGGCCTACCCATAGGAACCCTAACCCTAGCTCCAAGTGGCCTACCCATAGGAACCCTAACCCTAGCTCCAAGTGGCCTACCCATAGGAACCCTAACCCTAGCTCGGGAAGCCCTACCCATAGGAACCCTAACCCTAGCTCCAAGTGGCCTACCCATAGGAACCCTAACCCTAGCTCCAAGTGGCCTACCCATAGGAACCCTAACCCTAGCTCCAAGTGGCCTACCCATAGGAACCCTAACCCTAGCTCGGGTTACCCTTCCCATAGGAACCCTAACCCTAGCTCCAAGTGGCCTACCCATAGGAACCCTAACCCTAGCTCGGGTTACCCTTCCCATAGGAACCCTAACCCTAGCTCCAAGTGGCCTACCCATAGGAACCCTAACCCTAGCTCCAAGTGGCCTACCCATAGGAACCCTAACCCTAGCTCGGGTTACCCTTCCCATAGGAACGCTAACCCTTGCTCCAAGTGGCCCACCCTTAGGAACCCAACACCCTAGCTCCAAGTGGCCTACCCATAGGAACCCTAACCCTAGATCGGGGTGCCCTTCCCATAGGAACCCTAAACCTAGGTTGGGAAGCCCTACCCATAGGAACCCTAACCCTCGATCGGGGTGTCCTTCCCATAGGAACCCTAACCCTAGCTCCAAGTGGCCTACCCATAGGAACCCTAACCGTAGCTTGGGTTACCCTACCCATAGGAACCCTAACCCTAGGTCGGGAAGCCGTACCCATAGGAACCCTAACCCTAGCTCGGGGTGCCCTTCCCATAGGAACCCTAACCCTAGCTCCAAGTGGCCTACCCATAGGAACCCTAAACCTAGCTCGGGTTACCCTTCCCATAGGAACGCTAACCCTTGCTCCAAGTGGCCCACCCTTAGGAACCCAACACCCTAGCTCCAAGTGGCCTACCCATAGGTACCCTAACCCTAGATCGGGGTGCCCTTCCCATAGGAACCCTAAACCTAGGTTGGGAAGCCGTACCCATAGCAACCCTAACCCTAGCTCGGGGTGCCCTACCCATAGGAACCCTAACCCTAGCTCGGGAAGCCGTACCCATAGGAACCCTAACCCTAGATCGGGAAGCCGTACCCATAGCAACCCTAGCTCGGGGTGCCCTTCCCATAGGAACCCTAACCATAGCTCCAAGTGGCCTACCCATAGGAACCCTAAACCTAGGTCGGGAAGCTCTACCCATAGGAACCCTAACTCTAGGACGGGAAGCGATACCCATAGGATCCCTAACCCTAGATCCAAGTGGCCTACCCATAGGAACCCTAACCCTAGCTCCAAGTGGCCTACCCATAGGAACCCTAACCCTAGCTCGGGTTACCCTTCCCATAGGAACCCTAACCCTAGCTCCAAGTGGCCTACCCATAGGAACCCTAACCCTAGCTCGGGTTACCCTTCCCATAGGAACCCTAACCCTAGCTCCAAGTGGCCTACCCATAGGAACCCTAACCCTAGCTCCAAGTGGCCTACCCATAGGAACCCTAACCCTAGCTCGGGTTACCCTTCCCATAGGAACGCTAACCCTAGCTCCAAGTGGCCCACCCTTAGGAACCCAACACCCTAGCTCCAAGTGGCCTACCCATAGGAACCCTAAACCTAGGTCGGGAAGCTCTACCCATAGGAACCCTAACTCTAGGACGGGAAGCCATACCCATAGGAACCCTAACCCTAGCTCCAAGTGGCCTACCCATAGGAACCCTAACCCTAGCTCCAAGTGGCCTACCCATAGGAACCCTAACCCTAGCTCGGGTTACCCTTCCCATAGGAACCCTAACCCTAGCTCCAAGTGGCCTACCCATAGGAACCCTAACCCTAGCTCGGGTTACCCTTCCCATAGGAACCCTAACCCTAGCTCCAAGTGGCCTACCCATAGGAACCCTAACCCTAGCTCCAAGTGGCCTACCCATAGGAACCCTAACCCTAGCTCGGGTTACCCTTCCCATAGGAACCCTAACCCTAGCTCCAAGTGGCCTACCCATAGGAACCCTAACCCTAGCTCCAAGTGGCCTACCCATAGGAACCCTAACCCTAGCTCGGGTTACCCTTCCCATAGGAACGCTAACCCTTGCTCCAAGTGGCCCACCCTTAGGAACCCAACACCCTAGCTCCAAGTGGCCTACCCATAGGAACCCTAACCCTAGCTCCAAGTGGCCTACCCATAGGAACCCTAACCCTAGCTCCAAGTGGCCTACCCATAGGAACCCTAACCCTAGCTCAGGTTACCCTTCCCATAGGAACCCTAACCCTAGCTCCAAGTGGCCTACCCATAGGAACCCTAACCCTAGCTCGGGTTACCCTTCCCATAGGAACCCTAACCCTAGCTCCAAGTGGCCTACCCATAGGAACCCAACACCCTAGCTCCAAGTGGCCTACCCATAGGAACCCTAACCCTAGCTCCAAGTGGCCTACCCATAGGAACCCTAACCCTAGCTCCAAGTGGCCTACCCATAGGAACCCTAACCCTAGCTCGGGTTACCCTTCCCATAGGAACGCTAACCCTTGCTCCAAGTGGCCCACCCTTAGGAACCCAACACCCTAGCTCCAAGTGGCCTACCCATAGGTACCCTAACCCTAGATCGGGGTGCCCTTCCCATAGGAACCCTAAACCTAGGTTGGGAAGCCCTACCCATAGGAACCCTAACCCTAGCTCGGGGTGCCCTACCCATAGGAACCCTAACCCTAGCTCGGGGTGCCCTACCCATAGGAACCCTAACCCTAGGTCGGGAAGCCGTACCCATAGGAACCCTAACCCTAGATCGGGAAGCCGTACCCATAGCAACCCTAACCCTAGCTCGGGGTGCCCTTCCCATAGGAACCCTAACCATAGCTCCAAGTGGCCTACCCATAGGAACCCTAAACCTAGGTCGGGAAGCTCTACCCATAGGAACCCTAACTCTAGGACGTGAAGCCATACCCATAGGATCCCTAACCCTAGATCCAAGTGGCCTACACATAGGAACCCTAACCCTAGCTCCAAGTGGCCTACCCATAGGAACCCTAACCCTAGCTCGGGTTACCCTTCCCATAGGAACCCTAACCCTAGCTCCAAGTGGCCTACCCATAGGAACCCTAACCCTAGCTCGGGTTACCCTTCCCATAGGAACCCTAACCCTAGCTCCAAGTGGCCTACCCATAGCAACCCTAACCCTAGCTCGGGGTGCCCTACCCATAGGAACCCTAACCCTAGCTCGGGGTGCCCTACCCATAGGAACCCTAACCCTAGGTCGGGAAGCCGTACCCATAGGAACCCTAACCCTAGATCGGGAAGCCGTACCCATAGCAACCCTAACCCTAGGTCGGGGTGCCCTTCCCATAGGAACCCTAACCATAGCTCCAAGTGGCCTACCCATAGGAACCCTAAATCTAGGTCGGGAAGCTCTACCCATAGGAACCCTAACTCTAGGACGTGAAGCCATACCCATAGGATCCCTAACCCTAGCTCCAAGTGGCCTACCCATAGGAACCCTAACCCTAGCTCGGGTTACCCTTCCCATAGGAACCCTAACCCTAGCTCCAAGTGGCCTACCCATAGGAACCCTAACCCTAGCTCCAAGTGGCCTACCCATAGGAACCCTAACCCTAGCTCGGGTTACCCTTCCCATAGGAACCCTAACCCTAGCTCCAAGTGGCCTACCCATAGGAACCCTAACCCTAGCTCGGGTTACCCTTCCCATAGGAACCCTAACCCTAGCTCCAAGTGGCCTACCCATAGGAACCCTAACCCTAGCTCCAAGTGGCCTACCCATAGGAACCCTAACCGTAGCTCGGGTTACCCTTCCCATAGGAACGCTAACCCTTGCTCCAAGTGGCCCACCCTTAGGAACCCAACACCCTAGCTCCAAGTGGCCTACCCATAGGTACCCTAACCCTAGATCGGGGTGCCCTTCCCATAGGAACCCTAAACCTAGGTTGGGAAGCCCTACCCATAGGAACCCTAACCCTAGCTCCAAGTGGCCTACCCATAGGAACCCTAACCCTAGCTCGGGGTGCCCTACCCATAGGAACCCTAACCCTTGCTCCAAATGGCCCACCCTTAGGAACCCTAACCCTAGCTCCAAGTGGCCTACCCATAGGAACCCTAACCCTAGCTCGGGAAGCTCTACCCATAGGAACCCTAACTCTAGGACGGGAAGCCATACCCATAGGATCCCTAACCCTAGCTCCAAGTGGCCTACCCATAGGAACCCTAACCCTAGCTCCAAGTGGCCTACCCATAGGAACCCTAACCCTAGCTCCAAGTGGCCTACCCATAGGAACCCTAACCCTAGCTCGGGTTACCCTTCCCATAGGAACGCTAACCCTTGCTCCAAGTGGCCCACCCTTAGGAACCCAACACCCTAGCTCCAAGTGGCCTACCCATAGGTACCCTAACCCTAGATCGGGGTGCCCTTCCCATAGGAACCCTAAACCTAGGTTGGGAAGTCCTACCCAAAGGAACCCTAACCCTAGATTGGGAAGCCATACCCATAGCAACCCTAACCCTAGCTCGGGGTGCCCTACCCATAGGAACCCTAACCCTAGCTCCAAGTGGCCTACCCATAGGAACCCTAACCCTAGATCGGGAAGCCGTACCCATAGCAACCCTAACCCTAGCTCGGGGTGCCCTTCCCATAGGAACCCTAACCCTAGCTCCAAGTGGCCTACCCATAGGAACCCTAAACCTAGGTCGGGAAGCTCTACCCATAGGAACCCTAACTCTAGGACGGGAAGCCATACCCATAGGATCCCTAACCCTAGATCCAAGTGGCCTACCCATAGGAACCCTAACCCTAGCTCCAAGTGGCCTACCCATAGGAACCCTAACCCTAGCTCGGGTTACCCTTCCCATAGGAACCCTAACCCTAGCTCCAAGTGGCCTACCCATAGGAACCCTAACCCTAGCTCGGGTTACCCTTCCCATAGGAACCCTAACCCTAGCTCCAAGTGGCCTACCCATAGGAACCCTAACCCTAGCTTCAAGTGGCCTACCCATACGAAACCTCACCCTAGCTCGGGTTACCCTTCCCATAGGAACGCTAACCCTTGCTCCAAGTGGCCCACCCTTAGGAACCCAACACCCTAGCTCCAAGTGGCCTACCCATAGGTACCCTAACCCTAGATCGGGGTGCCCTTCCCATAGGAACCCTAAACCTAGGTTGGGAAGCCCTACCCATAGGAACCCTAACCCTAGCTCGGGTTACCCTTCCCATAGGAACCCTAACCCTAGCTCCAAGTGGCCTACCCATAGGAACCCTAACCCTAGCTCCAAGTGGCCTACCCATAGGAACCCTAACCCTAGCTCGGTTTACCCTTCCCATAGGAACCCTAACCCTAGCTCCAAGTGGCCTACCCATAGGAACCCTAACCCTAGCTCCAAGTGGCCTACCCATAGGAACCCTAACCCTAGCTCGGGTTACCCTTCCCATAGGAACCCTAACCCTAGCTCCAAGTGGCCTACCCATAGGAACCCTAACCCTAGCTCGGGTTACCCTTCCCATAGGAACGCTAACCCTAGCTCCAAGTGGCCTACCCATAGGAACCCTAACCCTAGCTCCAAGTGGCCTACCCATAGGAACCCTAACCCTAGCTCGGGTTACCCTTCCCATAGGAACGCTAACCCTTGCTCCAAGTGGCCCACCCTAAGGAACCCAACACCCTAGCTCCAAGTGGCCTACCCATAGGTACCTTAACCCTAGATCGGGGTGTCCTTCACATAGGAACCCTAAACCTAGGTTGGGAAGCCCTACCCATAGGAACCCTAACCCTAGATCGGGAAGCCGTACCCATAGCAACCCTAACCCTAGCTCGGGGTGCCCTACCCATAGGAACCCTAACCCTAGCTCGGGGTGCCCTACCCATAGGAACCCTAACCCTAGGTCGGGAAGCCGTACCCATAGGAACCCTAACCCTAGCTCGGGGTGCCCTTCCCATAGGAACCCTAACCCTAGCTCCAAGTGGCCTACCCATAGGAACCCTAACCCTAGCTCCAAGTGGCCTACCCATAGGAACCCTAACCCTAGCTCCAAGCCGCCTACCCACAGGAACCCTAACCTAGCTCGGGGTGCCCTACCCATAGGAACCCTAACCCTAGCTCCAAGTGGCCTACCCATAGGAACCCTAACCCTAGCTCGGGAAGCCCTACCCATAGGAACCCTAACCCTAGCTCCAGAAGCCCTACCCATAGGAACCCTAACCCTAGCTCCAAGTGGCCTACCCATAGGAACCCTAACCCTAGCTCCAAGTGGCCTACCCATAGGAACCCTAACCCTAGCTCGGGTTACCCTTCCCATAGGAACGCTAACCCTTGCTCCAAGTGGCCCACCCTTAGGAACCCAACACCCTAGCTCCAAGTGGCCTACCCATAGGTACCCTAACCCTAGATCGGGGTGCCCTTCCCATAGGAACCCTAAACCTAGGTTGGGAAGCCCTACCCATAGGAACCCTAACCCTAGCTCGGGGTGCCCTACCCATAGGAACCCTAACCCTAGGTCGGGAAGCCGTACCCATAGGAACCCTAACCCTAGATCGGGAAGCCGTACCCATAGCAACCCTAACCCTAGCTCGGGGTGCCCTTCCCATAGGAACCCTAACCATAGCTCCAAGTGGCCTACCCATAGGAACCCTAAACCTAGGTCGGGAAGCTCTACCCATAGGAACCCTAACTCTAGGACGGGAAGCAATACCCATAGGATCCCTAACCCTAGATCCAAGTGGCCTACCCACAGGAACCCTAACCCTAGCTCCAAGTGGCCTACCCATAGGAACCCTAACCCTAGCTCGGGTTACCCTTCCCATAGGAACCCTAACCCTAGCTCCAAGTGGCCTACCCATAGGAACCCTAACCCTAGCTCGGGTTACCCTTCCCATAGGAACCCTAACCCTAGCTCCAAGTGGCCTACCCATAGGAACCCTAACCCTAGCTCCAAGTGGCCTACCCATAGGAACCCTAACCCTAGCTCCAAGTGGCCTACCCATAGGAACCCTAACCCTAGCTCCAAGTGGCCTACCCATAGGAACCCTAACCCTAGCTCCAAGTGGCCTACCCATAGGAACCCTAACCTAGCTCCACGTGGCCTACCCATAGGAACCCTAACCCTCGCTCGTGGTTCCCTACCCATAGGATCCCTAACCCTAGATTCAAGTGGCCTACCCATAGGAACCCTAACCCTAGCTCCAAGTGGCCTACCCATAGGAACCCTAACCCTAGCTCCAAGTGGCCTACCCATAGGAACCCTAACCCTAGCTCCAAGTGGCCTACCCATAGGAACCCTAACCCTAGCTCCAAGTGGCCTACCCATAGGAACCCTAACCCTAGCTCCAAGTGGCCTACCCATAGGAACCCTAAACCTAGGTCGGGAAGCGCTACCCATAGGAACCCTAACCCTAGCTCCAAGTGGCCTACCCATAGGAACCCTAACCCTAGCTCCAAGTGGCCTACCCATAGGAACCCTAACCCTAGCTCGGGTTACCCTTCCCATAGGAACGCTAACCCTTGCTCCAAGTGGCCCACCCTTAGGAACCCAACACCCTAGCTCCAAGTGGCCTACCCATAGGAACCCTAACCCTAGCTCGGGTTACCCTTCCCATAGGAACCCTAACCCTAGCTCCAAGTGGCCTACCCATAGGAACCCTAACCCTAGCTCGGGTTACCCTTCCCATAGGAACCCTAACCCTAGCTCCAAGTGGCCTACCCATAGGAACCCTAACCCTAGCTCGGGGTGCCCTACCCATAGGAACCCTAACCCTAGGTCGGGAAGCCGTACCCATAGGAACCCTAACCCTAGCTCCAAGTGGCCTACCCATAGGAACCCTAACCCTAGCTCCAAGTGGCCTACCCATAGGAACCCTAACCCTAGCTCGGGGTGCCCTACCCATAGGAACCCTAACCCTAGCTCGGGTTACCCTACCCATAGGAACCCTAACCCTAGCTCCAAGTGGCCTACCCATAGGAACCCTAAACCTAGGTCGGGAAGCTCTACCCATAGGAACCCTAACTCTAGCTCGGATTACCCTACCCATAGGAACCCTAACCCTAGCTCCAAGTGGCCTACCCATAGGAACCCTAACCCTAGCTCCAAGTGGCCTACCCATAGGAACCCTAACCCTAGCTCCAAGTGGCCTACCCATAGGAACCCTAACCCTAGCTCGGGTTACCCTTCCCATAGGAACGCTAACCCTTGCTCCAAGTGGCCCACCCTTAGGAACCCAACACCCTAGCTCCAAGTGGCCTACCCATAGGTACCCTAACCCTAGATCGGGGTGCCCTTCCCATAGGAACCCTAAACCTAGGTTGGGAAGCCCTACCCATAGGAACCCTAACCCTAGCTCGGGAAGCCCTACCCATAGGAACCCTAACCCTAGCTCGTTGTGGCCTACCCATAGGAACCCTAACCCTAGCTCCAAGTGGCCTACCCATAGGAACCCTAACCCTAGCTCCAAGTGGCTTACCCATAGGAACCGTAAGCCTAGCTCCAAGTGGCCTACCCATAGGAACCATAACCCTAGCTCGGGAAGCTCTACCCATAGGAACCCTAACTCTAGGACGTGAAGCCATACCCATAGGATCCCTAACCCTAGATCCAAGTGGCCTACCCATAGGAACCCTAACCCTAGCTCCAAGTGGCCTACCCATAGGAACCCTAAACCTAGCTCGGGTTACCCTTCCCATAGGAACCCTAACCCTAGCTCCAAGTGGCCTACCCATAGGAACCCTAACCCTAGCTCGGGTTACCCTTCCCATAGGAACCCTAACCCTAGCTCCAAGTGGCCTACCCATAGGAACCCTAACCCTAGCTTCAAGTGGCCTACCCATACGAAACCTCACCCTAGCTCGGGTTACACTTCCCATAGGAACGCTAACCCTTGCTACAAGTGGCCCACCCTTAGGAACCCAACACCCTAGCTCCAAGTGGCCTACCCATAGGTACCCTAACCCTAGATCGGGGTGCCCTTCCCATAGGAACCCTAAACCTAGGTTGGGAAGCCCTACCCATAGGAACCCTAACCCTAGCTCGGGTTACCCTTCCCATAGGAACCCTAACCCTAGCTCCAAGTGGCCTACCCATAGGAACCCTAACCCTAGCTCCAAGTGGCCTACCCATAGGAACCCTAACCCTAGCTCGGCTTACACTTCCCATAGGAACCCTAACCCTAGCTCCAAGTGGCCTACCCATAGGAACCCTAACCCTAGCTCCAAGTGGCCTACCCATAGGAACCCTAAACCTAGCTCGGGTTACCCTTCCCATAGGAACCCTAACCCTAGCTCCAAGTGGCCTACCCATAGGAACCCTAACCCTAGCTCAGGTTACCCTTCCCATAGGAACCCTAACCCTAGCTCCAAGTGGCCTACCCATAGGAACCCTAACCCTAGCTCCAAGTGGCCTACCCATAGGAACCCTAACCCTAGCTCGGGTTACCCTTCCCATAGGAACGCTAACCCTTGCTCCAAGTGGCCCACCCTTAGGAACCCAACACCCTAGCTCCAAGTGGCCTACCCATAGGTACCCTAACCCTAGATCGGGGTGCCCTTCCCATAGGAACCCTAAACCTAGGTTGGGAAGCCCTACCCATAGGAACCCTAACTCTAGGACGGGAAGCAATACCCATAGGATCCCTAACCCTAGCTCGGGTTACCCTTCCCATAGGAACCCTAACCCTAGCTCCAAGTGGCCTACCCATAGGAACCCTAACTCTAGGACGGGAAGCAATACCCATAGGATCCCTAACCCTAGCTCGGGTTACCCTTCCCATAGGAACCCTAACCCTAGCTCCAAGTGGCCTACCCATAGGAACCCTAACCCTAGCTCCAAGTGGCCTACCCATAGGAACCCTAACCCTAGCTCCAAGTGGCCTACCCATAGGAACCCTAACCCTAGCTCGGGTAGCACTACCCATAGGAACCCTAACCCTAGCTCCGGGAGGCCAACCCATAGGAACCCTAACCCTCGCTCCAACTGGCCTACCCATAGGAAGCCTAACCCTTGCTCGCCAAGCCGCTCCCATAGGAACCCTAACCCTAGCTCCAAGTGGCCTACCCATAGGAACCCTAACCCTAGCTCCAAGTGGCCTACCCATAGGAACCCTAACCCTAGCTCGGGTTACCCTTCCCATAGGAACGCTAACCCTTGCTCCAAGTGGCCCACCCTTAGGAACCCAACACCCTAGCTCCAAGTGGCCTACCCATAGGAACCCTAACCCTAGCTCCAAGTGGCCTACCCATAGGAACCCTAACCCTAGGTTGGGAAGCCCTACCCATAGGAACCCTAACCCTAGATCGGGAAGCCGTACCCATAGGAACCCTAACCCTAGCTCGGGGTGCCCTTCCCATAGGAACCCTAACCCTAGCTCCAAGTGGCCTACCCATAGGAACCCTAAACCTAGGTCGGGAAGCTCTACCCATAGGAACCCTAACTCTAGGACGGGAAGCCATACCCATAGGATCCCTAACCCTAGATCCAAGTGGCCTACCCATAGGAACCCTAACCCTAGCTCCAAGTGGCCTACCCATAGGAACCCTAACCCTAGCTCAAGTTACACTTCCCATAGGAACCCTAACCCTAGCTCCAAGTGGCCTACCCATAGGAACCCTAACCCTAGCTCGGGTTACCCTTCCCATAGGAACCCTAACCCTAGCTCCAAGTGGCCTACCCATAGGAACCCTAACCCTAGCTCCAAGTGGCCTACCCATAGGAACCCTAACCCTAGCTCGGGTTACCCTTCCCATAGGAACGCTAACCCTTGCTCCAAGTGGCCCACCCTTAGGAACCCAACACCCTAGCTCCAAGTGGCCTACCCATAGGAACCCTAACCCTAGCTCGGGAAGCTCTACCCATAGGAACCCTAACTCTAGGACGGGAAGCCCTACCCATAGGAACCCTAACCCTAGCTCCAAGTGGCCTACCCATAGGAACCCTAACCCTAGCTCCAAGTGGTCTACCCATAGGAACCCTAACCCTAGCTCAAGTTACACTTCCCTTAGGAACCCAACACCCTAGCTCCAAGTGGCCTACCCATAGGTACCCTAACCCTCGATCGGGGTGTCCTTCCCATAGGAACCCTAACCCTAGCTCCAAGTGGCCTACCCATAGGAACCCTAAGCCTAGCTCCAAGTGGCCTACCCATAGGAACCCTAACCCTAGCTCGGGTTACCCTTCCAATAGGAACCCTAACCCTAGCTCCAAGTGGCCTACCCATAGGAACCCTAACCCTAGCTCCAAGTGGCCTACCCATAGGAACCCTAACCCTAGCTCAGGTTACCCTTCCCATAGGAACCCTAACCCTAGCTCCAAGTGGCCCACCCTTAGGAACCCAACACCCTAGCTCCAAGTGGCCTACCCATAGGATCCCTAACCCTAGATCCAAGTGGCCTACCCATAGGAACCCTAACCCTAGCTCCAAGTGGCCTACCCATAGGAACCCTAACCCTAGCTCGGGTTACCCTTCCCATAGGAACCCTAACCCTAGCTCCAAGTGGCCTACCCATAGGAACCCTAACCCTAGCTCGGGTTACCCTTCCCATAGGAACCCTAACCCTAGCTCCAAGTGGCCCACCCTTAGGAACCCAACACCCTAGCTCCAAGTGGCCTACCCATAGGAACCCTAACCCTAGCTCCAAGTGGCCTACCCATAGGAACCCTAACCCTAGCTCCAAGTGGCCTACCCATAGGAACCCTAACCCTAGCTCGGGTTACCCTTCCCATAGGAACGCTAACCCTTGCTCCAAGTGGCCCACCCTTAGGAACCCAACACCCTAGCTCCAAGTGGCCTACCCATAGGTACCCTAACCCTAGATCGGGGTGCCCTTCCCATAGGAACCCTAAACCTAGGTTGGGAAGCCCTACCCATAGGAACCCTAACCCTAGATCCAAGCCGTCCCATAGGAACCCTAACCCTAGCTCCAAGTGGCCTACCCATAGGAACCCTAACCCTAGCTCGGGGTGCCCTACCCATAGGAACCCTAACCCTAGGTCGGGAAGCCGTACCCATAGGAACCCTAACCCTAGATCGGGAAGCCGTACCCATAGCAACCCTAACCCTAGCTCGGGGTGCCCTTCCCATAGGAACCCTAACCATAGCTCCAAGTGGCCTACCCATAGGAACCCTAAACCTAGGTCGGGAAGCTCTACCCATAGGAACCCTAACCCTAGGTCGGGAAGCCGTACCCATAGGAACCCTAACCCTAGCTCCAAGTGGCCTACCCATAGGAACCCTAACCCTAGCTCGGGGTGCCCTTCCCATAGGAACCCTAACCATAGCTCCAAGTGGCCTACCCATAGGAACCCTAAACCTAGGTCGGGAAGCTCTACCCATAGGAACCCTAACCCTAGCTCCAAGTGGCCTACCCATAGGAACCCTAACCCTAGCTCCAAGTGGCCTACCCATAGGAACCCTAACCCTAGCTCGGGTTACCCTTCCCATAGGAACCCTAACCCTAGCTCCAAGTGGCCTACCCATAGGAACCCTAACCCTAGCTCGGGTTACCCTTCCCATAGGAACCCTAACCCTAGCTCCAAGTGGCCTACCCATAGGAACCCTAACCCTAGCTCCAAGTGGCCTACCCATAGGAACCCTAACCCTAGCTCAGGTTACCCTTCCCATAGGAACCCTAACCCTAGCTCCAAGTGGCCTACCCATAGGAACCCTAACCCTAGCTCGGGTTACCCTTCCCATAGGAACCCTAACCCTAGCTCCAAGTGGCCTACCCATAGGAACCCTAACCCTAGCTCCAAGTGGCCTACCCATAGGAACCCTAACCCTAGCTCGGGTTACCCTTCCCATAGGAACGCTAACCCTTGCTCCAAGTGGCCCACCCTTAGGAACCCAACACCCTAGCTCCAAGTGGCCTACCCATAGGTACCCTAACCCTAGATCGGGGTGCCCTTCCCATAGGAACCCTAAACCTAGGTTGGGAAGCCCTACCCATAGGAACCCTAACCCTAGCTCGCGAAGCCTTCCCATAGGAACCCTAACCCTAGCTCAAGTGGCCTACCGATAGGAACCCTAACCCTAGCTCCAAGTGGCCTACCCATAGGAACCCTAACCCTAGCTCGGGGTGCCCTACCCATAGGAACCCTAACCCTAGCTCCGAAAGCCCAACCCATAGCAACCCTAACCGTAGCTCCAAATGCCCTACCCATTGGAACCCTAAACTTAGCTCCAAGTGGCTACCCATAGGAACCCTAACTCTAGCTCGGGTTACAGCCCATAGGAACCCTAACCCTAGCTCCAAGTGGCCTACCCATAGGAACCCTAACCCTAGCTCCAAGTGGCCTACCCATAGGAACCCTAACCCTAGCTCGGGTTACCCTTCCCATAGGAACGCTAACCCTTGCTCCAAGTGGCCCACCCTTAGGAACCCAACACCCTAGCTCCAAGTGGCCTACCCCTAGGTACCCTAACCTAGATCGGGTGCCCTTCCCATAGGAACCCTAAACCTAGGTTGGGAAGCCGTACCCATAGGAACCCTAACCCTAGTTCGGGTTACCCTTTCCATAGGAACCCTAACCCAAGCTCCAAGTGGACTACCCATAGGAACCCTAACCCTAGCTCCAAGTGGCCTACCCATAGGAACCCTAACCCTAGATCGGGAAGCCGTACCCATAGGAACCCTAACCCTAGCTCGGAGTGCCCTTCCCATAGGAACCCTAACCCTAGCTCCAAGTGGCCTACCCATAGGAACCCTAACCCTAGGTCGGGAAGCTCTACCCATAGGAACCCTAACTCTAGGACGGGAAGCCATACCCATAGGATCCCTAACCCTAGATCCAAGTGGCCTACCCATAGGAACCCTAACCCTAGCTCCAAGTGGCCTACCCATAGGAACCCTAACCCTAGCTCGGGTTACCCTTCCCATAGGAACCCTAACCCTTGCTCCAAATGGCCCACCCTTAGGAACCCTAACCCTAGCTCCAAGTGGCCTACCCATAGGAACCCTAACCCTAGCTCGGGAAGCTCTACCCATAGGAACCCTAACTCTAGGACGGGAAGCCATACCCGTAGGATACCTAACCCTAGATCCAAGTGGCCTACCCATAGGAACCCTAACCCTAGCTCCAAGTGGCCTACCCATAGGAACCCTAACCCTAGCTCCAAGTGGCCTACCCATAGGAACCCTAACCCTAGCTCGGGTTACCCTTCCCATAGGAACCCTAACCCTAGCTCCAAGTGGCCTACCCATAGGAACCCTAACCCTAGCTCAGGTTACCCTTCCCATAGGAACCCTAACCCTAGCTCCAAGTGGCCTACCCATAGGAACCCTAACCCTAGCTCCAAGTGGCCTACCCATAGGAACCCTAACCCTAGCTCGGGTTACCCTTCCCATAGGAACCCTAACCCTAGCTCCAAGTGGCCTACCCATAGGAACCCTAACCCTAGCTCCAAGTGGCCTACCCATAGGAACCCTAACCCTAGCTCGGGTTACCCTTCCCATAGGAACCCTAACCCTTGCTCCAAGTGGCCCACCCATAGGAACCCAACACCCTAGCTCCAAGTGGCCTACCCATAGGATCCCTAACCCTAGATCCAAGTGGCCTACCCATAGGAACCCTAACCCTAGCTCCAAGTGGCCTACCCATAGGAACCCTAACCCTAGCTCGGGTTACCCTTCCCATAGGAACCCTAACCCTAGCTCCAAGTGGCCTACCCATAGGAACCTTAACCCTAGCTCGGGTTACCCTTCCCATAGGAACCCTAACCCTAGCTCCAAGTGGCCTACCCATAGGAACCCTAACCCTAGCTCCAAGTGGCCTACCCATAGGAACCCTAACCCTAGCTCGGGTTACCCTTCCCATAGGAACGCTAACCCTTGCTCCAAGTGGCCCACCCTTAGGAACCCAACACCCTAGCTCCAAGTGGCCTACCCATAGGTACCCTAACCCTAGATCGGGGTGCCCTTCCCATAGGAACCCTAAACCTAGGTTGGGAAGCCCTACCCATAGGAACCCTAACCCTAGCTCGGGTTACCCTTCCCATAGGAACCCTAACCCTAGCTCCAAGTGGCCTACCCATAGGAACCCTAACCCTAGCTCCAAGTGGCCTACCCATAGGAACCCTAACCCTAGCTCGGGTTACCCTTCCCATAGGAACCTTAACCCTAGCTCCAAGTGGCATAGCCATAGGAACCCTAACCCTAGCTCCAAGTGGCCTACCCATAGGAACCCTAACCCTAGCTCGGGTTACCCTTCCCATAGGAACCCTAACCCTAGCTCCAAGTGGCCTACCCATAGGAACCCTAACCCTAGCTCGGGTTACCCTTCCCATAGGAACCCTAACCCTAGCTCCAAGTGGCCTACCCATAGGAACCCTAACCCTAGCTCCAAGTGGCCTACCCATAGGAACCCTAACCCTAGCTCGGGGTGCCCTTCCCATAGGAACCCTAAACCTAGGTTGGGAAGCCCTACCCATAGGAACCCTAACCCTAGCTCCAAGTGGCCTACCCATAGGAACCCTAACCCTAGATCGGGAAGCCGTACCCATAGCAACCCTAACCCTAGCTCCAAGTGGCCTACCCATAGGAACCCTAACCATAGCTCCAAGTGGCCTACCCATAGGAACCCTAAACCTAGGTCGGGAAGCTCTACCCATAGGAACCCTAACTCTAGGACGTGAAGCCATACCCATAGGATCCCTAACCCTAGATCCAAGTGGCCTACACATAGGAACCCTAACCCTAGCTCCAAGTGGCCTACCCATAGGAACCCTAACCATAGCTCGGGTTACCCTTCCCATAGGAACCCTAACCCTAGCTCCAAGTGGCCTACCCATAGGAACCCTAACCCTAGCTCGGGTTACCCTTCCCATAGGAACCCTAACCCTAGCTCCAAGTGGCCTACCCATAGGAACCCTAACCCTAGCTCGGGATGCCCTACCCATAGGAACCCTAACCCTAGCTCCAAGTGGCCTACCCATAGGAACCCTAACCCTAGCTCGGGTAGCCCTACCCATAGGAACCCTAACCCTAGCTCCAAGTGGCCTACCCATAGGAACCCTAACCCTAGCTCGGGGTGCCCTTCCCATAGGAACCCTAACCCTAGCTCCAAGTGGCCTACCCATAGGAACCCTAACCCTAGCTCCAAGTGGCCTACCCATAGGAACCCTAACCCTAGCTCGGGTTACCCTTCCCATAGGAACCCTAACCCTAGCTCCAAGTGGCCTACCCATAGGAACCCTAACCCTAGCTCCAAGTGGCCTACCCATAGGAACCCTAACCCTAGCTCCAAGTGGCCTACCCATAGGAACCCTAACCCTAGCTCCAAGTGGCCTACCCATAGGAACCCAACACCCTAGCTCCAAGTGGCCTACCCATAGGAACCCTAAACCTAGGTCGGGAAGCTCTACCCATAGGAACCCTAACTCTAGGACGGGAAGCCATACCCATAGGATCCCTAACCCTAGATCCAAGTGGCCTACCCATAGGAACCCTAACCCTAGCTCCAAGTGGCCTACCCATAGGAACCCTAACCCTAGCTCGGGTTACCCTTCCCATAGGAACCCTAACCCTAGCTCCAAGTGGCCTACCCATAGGAACCCTAACCCTAGCTCCAAGTGGCCTACCCATAGGAACCCTAAACCCTAGCTCAGGTTTCCCTTCCCATAGGAACCCTAACCCTAGCTCCAAGTGGCCTACCCATAGGAACCCTAACCCTAGCTCGGGTTACCCTTCCCATAGGAACGCTAACCCTTGCTCCAAGTGGCCCACCCTTAGGAACCCAACACCCTAGCTCCAAGTGGCCTACCCATAGGAACCCTAACCCTAGCTCCAAGTGGCCTACCCATAGGAACCCTAACCCTAGCTCGGGTTACCCTTCCCATAGGAACCCTAACCCTAGCTCCAAGTGGCCTACCCATAGGAACCCTAACCCTAGCTCCAAGTGGCCTACCCATAGGAACCCTAACCCTAGCTCGGGTTACCCTTCCCATAGGAACGCTAACCCTTGCTCCAAGTGGCCTACCCATAGGAACCCTAAACCTAGGTCGGGAAGCTATACCCATAGGAACCCTAACCCTAGCTACGGAAGCCCTACCCATAGGAACCCTAACCCTAGCTCCAAGTGGCCTACCCATAGGAACCCTAACCCTAGCTCCAAGTGGCCTACCCATAGGAACCCTAACCCTAGCTCGGGTTACCCTTCCCATAGGAACCCTAACCCTAGCTCCAAGTGGCCTACCCATAGGAACGCTAACCCTAGGTGCCCTTCCTACCCATAGGAACCCTAACCCTAGCTCCAAGTGGCCTACCCATAGGAACCCTAACCCTAGCTCCAAGTGGCCTACCCATAGGAACCCTAACCCTAGCTCCAAGTGGCCTACCCATAGGAACCCTAACCCTAGCTCCAAGTGGCCTACCCATAGGAACCCTAACCTTAGCTCGGGTTACCCTTCCCATAGGAACCCTAACCCTAGCTCCAAGTGGCCTACCCATAGGAACCCAACACCCTAGCTCCAAGTGGCCTACCCATAGGAACCCTAACCCTAGCTCCAAGTGGCCTACCCATAGGAACCCTAACCCTAGCTCCAAGTGGCCTACCCATAGGAACCCTAACCCTAGCTCCAAGTGGCCTTCCCATAGGAACCCTAACCCTAGCTCCAAGTGGCCTACCCATAGGAACCCTAACCCTAGCTCGGGTTACCCTTCCCATAGGAACCCTAACCCTAGCTCCAAGTGGCCTACCCATAGGAACCCTAACCCTAGCTCCAAGTGGCCTACCCATAGGAACCCTAACCCTAGCTCCAAGTGGCCTACCCATAGGAACCCTAACCCTAGCTCGGGTTACCCTACCCTTAGGAACACTATCTCTAGCTCTAAGTGGCCTACCCATAGGAACCCAACACCCCATCTCCAAGTGGCCTACCCATAGGAACCCTAACCCTAGATCGGGGTGCCTTTCCCATAGGAACCCTAAACCTAGCTTGGGAAGGCCTACCCATAGGAACCCTAACCCTAGCTCGGGAAGCCTTCCCATAGGAACCCTAACCCTAGCTCAAGTGGCCTTACCCATAGGAACCCTAACCCTAGCTCCAAGTGGCCTACCCATAGGAACCCTAACCTAGCTCGGAAGCCTTCCCATAGGAACCTAACCCTAGCTCCAAGTGGCCTACCCATAGGAACCTAACCCTAGCTCCAAGTGGCCTTCCCATAGGAACCTAACCCTAGCTCAAGTGGCCTACCCATAGGAACCCTAACCCTAGCTCCAAGTGGCCTACCCATAGGAACCCTAACCTAGCTCAGTGGCCTACCCATAGGAACCCTAACCCTAGCTCCAAGTGGCCTACCCATAGGAACCCTAACCCTAGCTCCAAGTGGCCTACTCATAGGAACCCTAACCCTAGCTCAAGTGGCCTACTGCCATAGGAACCTAACCCTAGCTCCAAGTGGCCTACCCATAGGAACCTAACCCTAGCTCCAAGTGGCCTACCCATAGGAACCCTAACCCTAGCTCAAGTGGCCTTACCCATAGGAACCTAACCCTAGCTCAAGTGGCCTACCCATAGGAACCCTAACCCTAGCTCCAAGTGGCCTACCCATAGGAACCTAACCCTAGCTCCAAGTGGCCTACCCATAGGAACCCTAACCCTAGCTCCAAGTGGCCTACCCATAGGAACCCTAAGCCTAGCTCCAAGTGGCCTACCCATAGGAAACCTAACCCTAGCTCGGGTTACCCTTCCCATAGGAACCCTAACCCTAGCTCCAAGTGGCCTACCCATAGGAACCCTAACCCTAGCTCGGGGTGCCCTACCCATAGGAACCCTAACCCTAGCTCGGGGTGCCCTACCCATAGGAACCCTAACCCAAGCTCCAAGCCGTGCCATAGGAACCCTAACCCTAGCTCCAAGCCTGCCACCAGGAACCTAACCCTAGCTCAAGTGGCCTTCCCATCGGAACCCTAACCCTAGCTCCAAGTGACCTACCCATAGGAACCCTAAACCTAGCTCGGAAGCTCTACCCATAGGAACCCTAACTCTAGGACGGGAAGCCCTACCCATAGGATCCCTAACCCTAGCTCCAAGTGGCCTAGCCATAGGAAGCCTAACCCTAGCTCCAAGTGGCCTACCCATAGGAACCTAAACCTAGCTCGGGAAGCCCTACCCCTAGGAACCCTCACCCTCGCTCGGTTGACCCTGCCCATAGGAACCCTAACCCTAGCTCCAAGTGGCCTACCCATAGGAACCCTAACCCTAGCTCCAAGTGGCCTACCCATAGGAACCCTAACCCTAGGTCGGGAAGCCGTACCCATAGGAACCCTAACCTAGCTCCAAGCCTGCCCCATAGGAACCCTAACCCTAGCTCCAAGTGGCCTACCCATAGGAACCCTAACCCTAGCTCGGGTTACCCTTCCCATAGGAACCCTAACCCTAGCTCCAAGTGGCCTACCCATAGGAACCCTAATCCTTCCTTAAAGTGGCCTACCCTTAGGAACCCTAACCTAGCTCGGGTTACCCTTCCCATAGGAACCTAACCCTAGCTCCAAGTGGCCCACCCATAGGAACCCAACACCTAGCTCCAAGTGGCCTACCCATAGGATCCCTAACCCTAGATCCAAGTGGCCTACCCATAGGAACCCTAACCCTAGCTCCAAGTTGCCTACCCATAGGAACCTAACCTAGCTCGGGTACCATAACCCTAGCTCCAAGTGGCCTACCCATAGGAACCCTAACCCTAGCTCGGGTTACCCTTCCCATAGGAACCCTAACCCTAGCTCCAAGTGGCCTACCCATAGGAACCCTAACCCTAGCTCCAAGTGGCCTACCCATAGGAACCCTAACCCTAGCTCAGGTTACCCTTCCCATAGGAACGCTAACCCTTGCTCCAAGTGGCCCACCCTTAGGAACCCAACACCCTAGCTCCAAGTGGCCTACCCATAGGTACCCTAACCCTAGATCGGGGTGCCCTTCCCATAGGAACCCTAAACCTAGGTTGGGAAGCCCTACCCATAGGAACCCTAACCCTAGATCGGGAAGCCATACCCATAGCAAACCTAACCCTAGCTCGGGGTGCCCTACCCATAGGAACCCTAACCCTAGCTCCAAGTGGCCTACCCATAGGAACCCTAACCCTAGCTCGGGGTGCCCTTCCCATAGGAACCCTAACCCTAGCTCGGGGTGCCCTTCCCATAGGAACCCTAACCCTAGCTCCAAGTGGCCTACCCATAGGAACCCTAACCCTAGCTCCAAGTGGCCTACCCATAGGAACCCTAACCCTAGCTCGGGTTACCCTTCCCATAGGAACCTTAACCCTAGCTCCAAGTGGCCTAACCATAGGAACCCTAATCCAAGCTCCAAGTGGCCTACCCATAGGAACCCTAACCCTAGCTCGGGTTACCCTTCCCATAGGAACCCTAACCCTAGCTCCAAGTGGCCTACCCATAGGATCCCTAACCCTAGCTCCAAGTGGCCTACCCATAGGAACCCTAACCCTAGCTCCAAGTGGCCTACCCATAGGAACCCTAACCCTAGCTCGGGAAGCCTACCCATAGGAACCCTAACCCTAG
This sequence comes from Mauremys reevesii, assembly GCF_016161935.1. Taxonomy (NCBI): domain Eukaryota; kingdom Metazoa; phylum Chordata; order Testudines; family Geoemydidae; genus Mauremys; species Mauremys reevesii. Next base: position 65,295,099 of record NC_052624.1, on the reverse strand, counting down.
CTCCAAGTGGCCTCCCCATAGGAAACCTAACCCTAGCTCCAGGTGGCCTACCCATAGGAACCCTAACCTAGGTCGGAAGCTCTACCTATAGGATCCCTAACCCTAGCTCGCCGTGGCCTACCCATAGGAACCCTAACCCTAGCTCCAAGTGGCCTACCCATAGGAACCCTAACCCTAGCTCCAAGTGGCCTACCCATAGGAACCCTAACCCTAGCTCAGTCACCCTTCCCATAGGAACCCTAACCCTAGCTCCAAGTGGCCTACCCATAGGAACCCTAAGCCTAGCTCAAGTTACCCTTCCCATAGGAACCTAACCCTAGCTCCAAGTGGCCTACCCATAGGAACCCTAACCCTAGCTCCAAGTGGCCTCCCCATAAGAACCCTAACCGTAGCTCAAGTGGCCTACCCATAGGAACCCTAACCCTAGCTCCACGTGCCCTACCCATAGGAACCCTAACCCTAGCTCGGGGTGCCCTTCCCATAGGAACCCTAACCCTAGCTCGGGGTGCCCTTCCCATAGGAACCCTAACCCTAGCTCCAAGTGACCTACCCATAGGAACCCTAAAACTAGGTCAGGAAGCTCTACCCATAGGAACCCTAACCCTAGCTCGGGTTACCCTTCCCATAGGAACCCTAACCCTAGCTCCAAGTGGCCTACCCATAGGAACCCTAACCCTAGCTCCAAGTGGCCTACCCATAGGAACCCTAAACCTAGGTCGGGAAGCTCTACCCATAGGAACCCTAACACTAGCTCGGGAAGCCATAACCATAGGAACCCTAACCATAGCTCCAAGTGGCCTACCCATAGGAACCCAAACCTTAGCTCCAAGTGGCCTACCCATAGGAACCCTAACCCTAGCTCGGGTTACCGTTCCCATAGGAACCCTAACCCTAGCTCCAAGTGGCCTACCCATAGGAACCCTAACCCTAGCTCCAAGTGGCCTACCCATAGGAACCCTAACCTTATCTCAGGTTACACTTCCCATAGGAACGCTAACCCTTGCTCCAAGTGGCCCACCCTTAGGAACCCAACTCCCTAGCTCCAAGTGGCCGACCCATAGGAACCTAACCCTAGATCAAGTGCCCTTCCCATAGGAACCCTAAACCTAGCTCCAAGCCCTACCCATAGGAACCCTAAGCGTAGATCGGGAAGCAGTACCCATAGCAACCCTAACCCTAGCTCGGGGTTCCCTTCCCATAGGAACCCTAACCCTAGCTCCAAGTGGCCTACTCATAGGAACCCTAAACCTAGGTCTGTAAGCTCTACCCATAGGAACGCTAACTCTAGGGACGGAAGCCATACCCATAGGAACCTAACCCTAGCTCCAAGTGGCCTACCCATAGGAACCCTAACCCTAGCTCCAAGTGGCCTACCCATAGGAACCCTAACCTAGCTCGGGAAGCCTACCCATAGGAACCTAACCCTAGCTCAAGAAGCCTCCCATAGGAACCCTAACCCTAGCTCAAGTGGACTACCCATAGGAACCCTAACCCTAGCTCCAAGTGGCCTACCCATAGGAACCCTAACCCTAGCTCCAAGTGGCCTACCCATAGGAACCCTAACCCTAGCTCCAAGTGGCCTACCCATAGGAACCCTAACCCTAGCTCGGGTTACCCTTCCCATAGGAACCCTAACCCTAGCTCCAAGTGGCCTACCCATAGGAACCCTAACCCTAGCTCCAAGTGGCCTACCCATAGGAACCCTAACCCTAGCTCCAAGTGGCCTACCCATAGGAACCCTAACCCTAGCTCCAAGTGGCCTAACCATAGGAACCCTAACCCTAGCTCGGGTTACCCTTCCCATAGGAACCCAACACCCTAGCTCCAAGTGGCCTACCCATAGGTACCCTAACCCTCGATCGGGGTGTCCTTCCCATAGGAACCCTAACCCTAGCTCCAAGTGGCCTACCCATAGGAACCCTAAGCCTAGCTCGGGTTACCCTTCCCATAGGAACCATAACCCGTGCTCCAAGGGGCCCACCCGTTGGAACCCTAACCCTAGCTCTAAGTGGCCTACCCATAGGAACCCTAACCCTAGATCGGGGTGCCCTTCCTATAGGAACCCTAAACCTAGGTTGGGAAGCCCTACCCATAGGAACCGTAACCCTAGCTCGGGTTACCCTTCCCATAGGAACCCTAACCCTAGCTCCAAGTGGCGTACCCATAGGAACCCTAACCCTAGCTCCAAGTGGCCTACCCATAGGAACCCTAACCCTAGCTCCAAGTGGCCTACCCATAGGAACCCTAACCCTAGATCGGGGTGTCCTTCCCATAGGAACCCTAACCCTAGCTCAAGTGCCTACCCATAGGAACCCTAACCCTAGCTCCAAGTGGCCTACCCATAGGAACCCTAACCCTAGCTCCAAGTAGCCTACCCATAGGAACCCTAACCCTAGCTCGGGTTACCCTTCCCATAGGAACCCTAACCCTAGCTCCAAGTGGCGTACCCATAGGAACCCTAACCCTAGCTCCAAGTGGCCTACCCATAGGAACCCTAACCCTAGCTCGGGTTACCCTTCCCATAGGAACCCTAACCCTAGCTCCAAGTGGCCTACCCATAGGAACCCTAACCCTAGCTCCAAGTGGCCTACCCATAGGAACCCTAACCCTAGCTAAGGAAGCCTTACCCATAGGAACCCTAACCTAGCTCAGTGAAGCCTACCCATAGGAACCTAACCCTAGCTCAGGTTACCCTTCCCATAGGAACCTAACCCTAGCTCCATGTGGCCTACCCATAGGAACCCTAACCCTAGCTCCAAGTGGCCTACCCATAGGAACCCTAACCCTAGCTCCGGTTACCCTTCCCATAGGAACCCTAACCCTAGCTCCAAGTGGCCTACCCATAGGAACCCTAACCCTAGCTCCAAGTGGCCTACCCATAGGAACCCTAACCCTAGCTCGGGTTATCCTTCCCATAGGAAACCTAACCCTAGCTCCAAGTGGCCTACCCATAGGAACCCTAACCCTAGGTCGGGAAGCCGTACCCATAGCAACCCTAACCCTAGCTCGGGGTGCCCTTCCCATAGGAACCCTAACCATAGCTCCAAGTGGCCTACCCATAGGAACCCTAACCCTAGCTCCAAGTGGCCTACCCATAGGAACCCTAACCCTAGCTCGGAAGCCCTACCCATAGGAAACCTAACCATAGCTCCAAGTGGCCTACCCATAGGAACCTAACCCTAGCTCAAAGTGGCCTAGCCATATGAACCCTAACCCTAGCTCCAAGTGGCCTACCCCTAGGAACCCTAACCTAGCTCCAAGCCTACCCATAGGAACCTAACCCTAGCTCCAAGTGACCTACCCATAGGATCCCTAACCCTAGCTCCATGTGGCCTACCCATAGGAACCCTAACCCTAGCTCGAGTTACGCTTCCCATAGGAACCCTAACCCTAGCTCCAAGTGGCCTACCCATAGGAACCCTAACCGTAGCTCCAAGTGGCCTACCCATAGGAACCCTAACCTAGCTCAGGTTACCCTTCCCATAGGAACGCTAACCCTTGCTCCAAGTGGCCCACCCTTAGGAACCCAATACCCTAGCTCCAAGTGGCCTACCCATAGGAACCTAACCCTAGATCGGGTGCCCTTCCCATAGGAACCCTAAACCTAGGTGGGAAGCCCTACCCATAGGAACCCTAACCTAGCTCGGGAAGCCGTGCCCATAGGAACCTAACCCTAGCTCAGGGTGCCCTTCCCATAGGAACCTAACCCTAGCTCCAAGTGTCCTACCCATAGGAACCCTAAACCTAGGACGGGAAGCTCTACCCATAGGAACCCTAACTCTAGGAAGCCCTACCATAGGAACCTAACCCTAGCTCCAAGTGGCCTACCCATAGGAACCTAACCCTAGCTCCAAGTGGCCTACCCATAGGAACCCTAACCCTAGCTCGGGAAGCCCTACCCATAGGAACCCTAAACCTAGCTAGGGGAGCCATACCCATAGGAACCTAACCCTAGCTCAGTGGCCCTTCCCATAGGAACCCTAACCTAGCTCCAAGTGGCCTACCCCTAGGAACCCTATCCCTAGCTCCAAGTGGCATACCCATAGGAACCAAACCGCTAGCTCCACGTGCCCTCCCCATAGTACCCTAAACCTAGCTCCAAGTGGCCTACCCATAGGAACCCTAACCCTAGCTCCGGAATGTCTACCCATAGGAACCCTAACCCTAGCTCCAAGTGGCCTACCCATAGGAACCCTAACCCTAGCTCCAAGTGGCCTACCCATAGGAACGCTAACCCTAGCTCGGGTTACCCTTCCCATAGGAACCCTAACCCTAGCTCCAAGTGGCCTACCCATAGGAACCCTAACCCTAGCTCAGGTTACCCCTCCCATAGGAACCCAACAACCTAGCTCCAAGTGGCCTACCCATAGGAACCCTAACCCTAGCTCCAAGTGGCCTACCCATAGGAACCCTAATCCTAGCTCGGGTTACCCTTCCCATAGGAACGCTAACCCTTGCTCCAAGTGGCCCACCCATAGGAACCCTAAACCTAGCGCCCAGTGCCCTTCCCATAGGAACCCTAACCCTAGCTCAAGTGGCCTACCCATAGGAACCCTAACCTAGCTCGGAAGCCCTTCCCATAGGAACCTAACCCTAGATCCAAGTGGCCTACCCATAGGAACCCAAACCTTAGCTCCAAGTGGCCTACCCGTAGGAACCCTAACCCTAGCTCGGGTTACCCTTCCCATAGGAACCCTAACCCTAGCTCCAAGTGGCCCACCCTTAGGAACCCAACACCCTAGCTCCAAGTGGCCTACCCATAGGTACCCTAACCCTAGATCGGGGTGCCCTTCCCATAGGAACCCTAAACCTAGGTTGGGAAGCCCTACCCATAGGACCCTAACCCTAGCTCGGGTTACCCTTCCCATAGGAACCCTAACCCTAGCTCCAAGTGGCCTACCCATAGGAACCCTAACCCTAGCTCCAAGTGGCCTACCCATAGGAACCCTAAACCTAGCTCGGGTTACCGTTCCCATAGGAACCCTAACCCTAGCTCCAAGTGGCCTACCCATAGGAACCCTAACCCTAGCTCGTTGTTGCCTTCCCATAGGAACCCTAACCCTAGCTCCAAGTGGCCTACCCATAGGAACCCTAACCCTAGTTCAGAGTCGCCTCCCCGTAGGAACCCTAACCCTAGCTCAGTGTCACCTACCCATAGGAACCCTAACCCTAGCTCCAAGTGGCCTACCCATAGGAACCCTAACCCTAGCTCGGGTTACCCTTCCCATAGGAACCCTAACCCTAGCTCGGGTTACCCTTCCCATAGGAACCCTAACCCTAGCTCCAAGTGGCCTACCCATAGGAACCCTAACCCTAGCTCCAAGTGGCCTACCCATAGGAACCCTAACCTAGCTCGGAAGCCTACCCATAGGAACCCTAACCCTAGCTCCAAGTGGCCTACCCATAGGAACCCTAACCTAGCTCAGGTTACCCTTCCCATAGGAACCCTAACCCTAGTTCCAAGTCGCCTACCCATAGGAACCCTAACCCTAGCTCCAAGTGGCCTAACCATAGGAACCCTAACCCTAGCTCGGGTTACCCTTCCCATAGGAACGCTAACCCTTGCTCCAAGTGGCCCACCCTTAGGAACCCAACACCCTAGCTCCAAGTGGCCTACCCATAGGTACCCTAACCCTAGATCGGGGTGCCCTTCCCATAGGAACCCTAAACCTAGGTTGGGAAGCCCTACCCATAGGAACCCTAACCCTAGCTCGGGTTACCCTACCCATAGGAACCCTAACCCTAGCTCGGGTTACCCTTCCCATAGGAACCCTAACCCTAGCTCCAAGTGGCCTACCCATAGGAACCCTAACCCTAGCTCGGGAAGCCGTGCCATAGGAACCCTAACCCTAGCTCAGGTGCCCTTCCCATAGGAACCTAACCTAGCTCCAAGTGGCCTACCCATAGGAACCTAAACCTAGCTCCAAGTGGCCTACCCATAGGAACCTAACCCTAGCTCAAGTTACCCTACCCATAGAACCCTAACCTAGCTCAAGTTACCCTTCCATAGGAACCCTAACCCTAGCTCCAAGTGGCCTACCCATAGGAACCTAACCTAGCTCGGGTGCCTTCCCATAGGAACCCTAAACCTAGCTTGGGAAGCCCTACCCATAGGAACCCTAACCCTAGCTCAGGTTACCCTTCCCATAGGAACCTAACCCTAGCTCCAAGTGGCCTACCCACAGGAACCCTAACCCTAGCTCCAAGTGGCCTACCCATAGGAACCCTAACCCTAGCTCGGGTTACCCTTCCCATAGGAACGCTAACCCTTGCTCCAAGTGGCCCACCCTTAGGAACCCAACACCCTAGCTCCAAGTGGCCTACCCATAGGATCCCTAACCCTAGATCCAAGTGGCCTACCCATAGGAACCCTAACCCTAGCTCCAAGTGGCCTACCCATAGGAACCCTAAGCCTAGCTCGGGTTACCCTACCAATAGGAACCCTAACCCTAGCTCCAAGTGGCATACCCATAGGAACCCTAACCGTAGCTCCAAGTGGCCTACCCATAGGAACCTAACCTAGCTCGGGTTCCTTCCCATAGGAACCTAACCCTAGCTTGGGAAGCCCTACCCATAGGAACCTAACCTAGCTCAGGTTACCCTTCCCATAGGAACCCTAACCCTAGCTCAGGGTGCCCTACCCATAGGAACCCTAACCCTAGCTCGGGTTACCCTTCCCATAGGAACCTAACCCTAGCTCCAAGTGGCCTACCCATAGGAACCTAACACCCTAGCTCCAGTGGCCTACCCATAGGAACCTAACCCTAGCTCCAAGTGGCCTACCCATAGGAACCTAACCCTAGCTCCAAGTGGCCTACCCATAGGAACCCTAACCTAGCTCAGTTACCCTTCCCATAGGAACCCTAACCCTAGCTCCAAGTGGCCGACCCATAGGAACCCTAACCCTAGCTCAGGTTACCCTACCCATAGGAACGCTAATCCTTGCTCCAAGTGGCCCACCCTTAGGAACCCAACACCCTAGCTCCAAGTGGCCCACCCTTAGGAACCCAACACCCTAGATCGGGGTGCCCTTCCCATAGGAACCCTAACCCTAGATCGGGAAGCCGTACCCATAGCAACCCTAACCCTAGATGGGAAGCCGTGCCCATAGCAACCCTAACCATAGCTCCGGGTGACCTACCCATAGGAACCCTAACCTAGCTCAGGTTGCCCTACCCATAGGACCCTAACCCTAGCTCAGGAAGCCGTGCCATAGGAACCTAACCCTAGATCGGAAGCCGTGCCCATAGGAACCTAACCCTAGCTCAGGTGCCCTTCCCATAGTAACCCTAACCATAGCTCCAAGTGGCCTACCCATAGGAACCTAAACCTAGGTCGGGAAGCTCTACCCATAGGAACCCTAACTCTAGGACGGGAAGCCATACCCATAGGATCCTAACCCTAGCTCCAAGTGGCCTACCCATAGGAACCTAACCCTAGCTCCAAGTGGCCTACCCATAGGAACCCTAACCTAGCTCAGGTTACCCTTCCCATAGGAACTCTAACCCTAGCTCCAAGTGGCCTACCCATAGGAACCCTAACCCTAGCTCGGGTTACCCTTCCCATAGGAACCCTAACCCTAGCTCCAAGTGGCCTACCCATAGGAACCCTAACCCTAGCTCGGGTTACCCTTCCCATAGGAACCCTAACCCTAGCTCCAAGTGGCCTACCCATAGGAACCCTAACCCTAGCTCCAAGTGGCCTACACATAGGAACCCTAACCCTAGCTCGGGTTACCCTACCCATAGGAACCCTAACCCTAGCTCGGGTTACCCTTCCCATAGGAACCCAACACCCTAGCTCCAAGTGGCCTACCCATAGGTACCCTAACCCTAGATCGGGGTGCCCTTCCCATAGGAACCCTAAACCTAGGGAACCGTAACCCTAGCTCGGGTTACCCTTCCCATAGGAACCCTAACCCTAGCTCCAGTGGCCTACCCATAGGAACCTAACCTAGCTCCAAGTGGCCTACCCATAGGAACCCTAACCCTAGCTCGCGTTACCCTTCCCAAAGGACCCCAAACCCTAGCTCCAAGTGGCCAACCCATAGGAACCCAACACCCTAGCTCCAAGTGGCCTACCCATAGGAACCCTAACCCTAGCTCCAAGTGGCCTACCCATAGGAACCCTAACCCTAGCTCGAAGTGGCCAACCCATAGGAACGCTAAACCAAGCTCCGTTTACCCTTCACATAGGAACCCAAACCCTAGCTCCAAGTGGCCTACCCATAGGAACCCTAACCCTAGCTCAGGTTACCCTTCCCATAGGAACCTAACCCTAGCTCCAAGTGGCCTACCCATAGGAACCTAACCCTAGCTCGGGTTACCCTTCCCATAGGAACCTAACCTAACCCTAGCTCCAAGTGGCCTACCCATAGGAACCTAACCCTAGCTCCAAGTGGCCTACCCATAGGAACCCTAACCCTAGCTCAGGTTCCCCTTCCCATAGGAACCTAACCCTTGCTCCAAGTGGCCCACCCATAGGAACCCAACACCCTAGCTCCAAGTGGCCTACCCATAGGAACCTAACCCTAGATCCTAGTGGCCTACCCACTGGAACCCTAACCCTAGCTCCAAGTGGCCTACCCATAGGAACCCTAACCTAGCTCAGGTTACCCTTCCCATAGGAACCCTAACCCTAGCTCCAAGTGGCCTACCCATAGGAACCTAACCTAGCTCGGGTTACCCTTCTCATAGGAAAGCTAACCCTTGCTCTAAGTGGCCCACCCTTAGGAACCCAACACCATAGCTCTAAGTGGCCTACCCATAGGTACCTAACCCTAGATCGGGTGCCCTTCCCATAGGAACCCTAAACCTAGGTTGGGAAGCCCTACCCATAGGAACCCTAACCTAGCTCGGGTTACCCTTCCCATAGGAACCTAACCCTAGCTCCAAGTGGCCTACCCATAGGAACCCAAACCCTAGCTCCAAGTGGCCTACCCATAGGAACCCTAACCCTAGCTCAGGTTACCCTTCCCATAGGAACCCTAACCCTAGCTCCAAGTGGCCTACCCATAGGAACCCTAACCCTAGCTCGGGTTACCCTTCCCATAGGAACGCTAACCCTTGCTCCAAGTGGCCCACCCTTAGGAACCCAACACCCTAGCTCCAAGTGGCCTACCCATAGGAACCCTAACCCTAGATCCAAGTGCCCTTCCCATAGGAACCTAAACCTAGGTTGGAAGCCCTACCCATAGGAACCTAACCCTAGCTCGGGAAGCCTACCCATAGGAACCTAACCCTAGCTCCAAGTGGCCTACCCATAGGAACCCTAACCCTAGCTCGGAAGCCTTCCCATAGGAACCTAACCCTAGCTCCAAGTGGCCTACCCATAGGAACCTAACCTAGCTCTGGTTACCCTTCCCATAGGATCCCTAACCCTAGCTCCAAGTGGCCTACCCATAGGAACCCTAACCCTAGCTCCAAGTGGCCTACCCATAGGAACCTTAACCCTAGCTCGGGTAACCCTTCCCATAGGAACGCTAACGCTTGTTCCAAGTGGCCCACCCTTAGGAACCCAACACCCTACTCCAAGTGGCCTACCCATAGGTACCCTAACCCTAGATCGGGGTGCCCTTCCCATAGGAACCCTAAACCTAGGTTGGGAAATCCTACCCATAGGACCCTAACCCTAGCTCCAAGCCTACCCATAGGAACCTAACCCTAGCTCAAGTGGCCTACCCATAGGAACCCTAACCCTAGCTCGGGAAGCCTACCCATAGGAACCTAACCCTAGATCGGGAAGCCTACCCATAGGAACCCTAACCCTAGCTCCAAGTGCCCTTCCCATAGGAACCCTAACCTAGCTCCAAGTGGCCTACCCATAGGAACCTAAACCTAGGTCGGGAAGCTCTACCCATAGGAACCCTAACTCTAGACGGAAGCCATACCCATAGGATCCCTAACCCTAGCTCCAAGTGGCCTACCCATAGGAACCCTAACCCTAGCTCCAAGTGGCCTACCCATAGGAACCCTAACCTTAGCTCGGGTTAACCTTCCCATAGGAACCCTAACCCTAGCTCGGGTTACCCTTCCGATAGAAACCCTAACCCTAGCTCCAAGTGGCCTACGCATAGGAACGTAACCCTAGCTCAGGGTGCCGTACCCATAGGAACCCTAACCCTAGCTCCAAGTGCCCTACCCTTAGGAACCCTAACCCTAGCTCGAAGCCTACCCATAGGAACCCTAACCCTAGCTCAGGGTGCCCTTCCCATAGGAACCTAACCTAGCTCCAAGTGGCCTACCCATAGGAACCTAAACCTAGGTTGGAAGCTCTACCCATAGGAACCCTAACCCTAGCTCAGGAAGCCTTCCCATAGGAACCTAACCCTAGCTCCAAGTGGCCTACCCATAGGAACCCTAACCCTAGCTCCAAGTGGCCTACCCATAGGAACCTAACCTAGCTCAGGTTACCCTTCCCATAGGAACCCTAACCCTAGCTCCGTTTGCCCTACCCATAGGAACCCTAACCCTAGCTCCAAGTGGCCTACCCATAGGAACCCTAAACCTAGCGCGGGATACCCTTCCCATAGGAACGCTAACCCTTGCTCCAAGTGGCCCACCCTTAGGAACCCAACACCCTAGCTCCAAGTGGCCTACCCATAGGTACCCTAACCCTAGATCGGGGTGCCCTTCCCATAGGAACCCTAAACCTAGGTGGGGAAGCCCTACCCATAGGAACCCTAACCCCAGATCCAAGCCTACCCATAGGAACCCTAACCCTAGCTCCAGTGGCCTACCCATAGGAACCCTAACCTAGCTCAGGAAGCCGTGCCATAGGAACCTAACCTAGCTCGGGAAGCCTACCCATAGCAACCCTAAACCTAGCTCGGGGTGCCCTTCCCATAGGAACCCTAACCCTAGCTCCAAGTGGCCTACCCATAGGAACCCTAACCCTAGCTCCGGTTGGCCTACCCATAGGAACCTAACCTAGCTCGGGTTACCCTTCCCATAGGAACCTAACCCTAGCTCCAAGTGGCCCTACCCATAGGAACCCAACACCCTAGCTCCAAGTGGCCTACCCATAGGAACCTAACCCTAGATCGGGTGCCCTTCCCATAGGAACCTAAACCTAGCTTGGGAAGCCCTACGCATAGGAACCCTAACCCTAGCTCAGGTTACCCTTCCCATAGGAACCCTAACCCTAGCTCCAAGTGGACTACCGATAGGAACCTAACCTAGCTCCAAGTGGAACCTAACCCTAGCTCAGGTTACCCTTCCCATAGGAACCTAACCCTAGCTCCAAGTGGCCTACCAATAGGAACCCAACCCTAGCTCCAAGTGGCCTTCCCATAGGAACCCTAACCCTAGCTCCAAGTGGCCTACCCATAGGAACCCTAAGCCTAGCTCCAAGAGGCCTACCCATAGGAACCCTAACCCTAGCTCAGGTTACCGTTCCCATAGGAACCCTAACCCTAGCTCCAAGTGGCCTACCCATAGGAACCCTAACCCTAGCTCGGGTTACCCTTCCCATAGGAACCCTAACCCTAGCTCCAAGTGGCCTACCCATAGGAACCCTAAACCTAGCGCGGGATACCCTTCCCATAGGAACGCTAACCCTTGCTCCAAGTGGCCCACCCTTAGGAACCCAACACCCTAGCTCCAAGCGGCCTACCCATAGGTACCCTAACCTAGATCGGGTGCCCTTCCCATAGGAACCCTAAACCTAGGTTGGAAGCCCTACCCATAGGAACCCTAACCCTAGATCGGAAGCCGTGCCATAGCAACCTAACCCTAGCTCGGGTGCCCTACCCATAGGAACCTAACCCTAGCTCGGGTGCCCTACCCATAGGAACCCTAACCCTAGCTCCTAGATTGGGAAGCCGTGCCCATAGGAACCTAACCCTAGCTCGGGTGCCCTTCCCATAGGAACCTAACCCTAGCTCCAAGTGGCCTACCCATAGGAACCTAAACCTAGCTCGGGAAGCTCTACCCATAGGAACCCTAACTCTAGCTCGGAAGCCATACCCATAGGATCCCTAACCCTTGCTCCAAGTGGCCTACCCATAGGAACCTAACCCTAGCTCCAAGTGGCCTACCCATAGGAACCTAACCCTAGCTCAGGTTACCCTTCCCATAGGAACCCTAACCCTAGCTCCAAGTGGCCTACCCATAGGAACCTAACCTAGCTCAGGTTACCCTACCCATAGGAACCCTAACCCTAGCTCCAAGTGGCCTACCCATATGAAGCCTAACCCTAGCTCCAAGTGGCCTACCCATAGGAACCCTAACCTAGCTCGGGTTACCCTTCCCATAGGAACGCTAACCCTTGCTCCAAGTGGCCCACCCAGGAACCCAACACCCTAGCTCCAAGTGGCCTGCCATAGGTACCTAACCCTATCAGGTGGCCTTCCCATAGGAACCCTAAACCTAGGTTGGGAAGCCCTACCCATAGGAACCCTAACCCTAGCTCGGGGTGCCCTACCCATAGGAACCCTAACCCTAGGTCGGGAAGCCGTACCCATAGGAACCCTAACCCTAGATCGGGAAGCCGTACCCATAGGAAACCTAACCCTAGCTCGGGGTGCCCTTCCCATAGGAACCCTAACCATAGCTCCAAGTGGCCTACCAATAGGAACCCTAAACCTAGGTCGGGAAGCTCTACCCATAGGAACCCTAACTCTAGGACGGGAAGCAATACCCATAGGATCCCTAACCCTAGATCCAAGTGGCCTACCCACAGGAACCCTAACCCTAGCTCCAAGTGGCCTACCCATAGGAACCCTAACCCTAGCTCGGGTTACCCTTCCCATAGGAACCCTAACCCTAGCTCCAAGTGGCCTACCCATAGGAACCCAACACCCTAGCTCCAAGTGGCCTACCCATAGGAACCCTAACCCTAGATCGGGGTGCCCTTCCCATAGGAACCCTAAACCTAGGTTGGGAAGCCCTACCCATAGGAACCCTAACCCTAGCTCGGGTTACCCTTCCCATAGGAACCCTAACCCTAGCTCCAAGTGGCCTACCCATAGGAACCCTAACCCTAGCTCCAAGTGGCCTACCCATAGGAACCCTAACCCTAGCTCGGGTTACCCTTCCCATAGGAACGCTAACCCTTGCTCCAAGTGGCCCACCCTTAGGAACCCAACACCCTAGCTCCAAGTGGCCTACCCATAGGATCCCTAACCCTAGCTCCAAGTGGCCTACCCATAGGAACCCTAACCCTAGCTCCAAGTGGCCTACCCATAGGAACCCTAACCCTAGCTCCAAGTGGCCTACCCATAGGAACCCTAACCCTAGCTCGGGTTACCCTTCCCATAGGAACCCTAACCCTAGCTCCAAGTGGCCTACCCATAGGAACCCTAACCCTAGCTCGGGTTACCCTTCCCATAGGAACCCTAACCCTAGCTCCAAGTGGCCTACCCATAGGAACCCTAACCCTAGCTCCAAGTGGCCTACCCATAGGAACCCTAACCCTCGATCGGGGTGCCCTTCCCATAGGAACCCTAAATCTAGGTTGGGAAGCCCTACCCATAGAAACCCTAACCCTAGATCGAGAAGCCGTACCCATAGCAACCCTAACCCTAGCTCGGGGTGCCCTTCCCATAGGAACCCTAACCATAGCTCCAAGTGGCCTACCCATAGGAACCCTAAACCTAGGTAGGGAAGCTCTACCCATAGGAACCCTAACTCTAGGACGGGAAGCAATACCCATAGGATCCCTAACCCTAGATCCAAGTGGCCTACCCACAGGAACCCTAACCCTAGCTCCAAGTGGCCTACCCATAGGAACCCTAACCCTAGCTCGGGTTACCCTACCCATAGGAACCCTAACCCTAGCTCGGGTTACCCTTCCCATAGGAACCCTAACCCTAGGTTGGGAAGCCCTACCCATAGGAACAGTACCCTAGCTCGGGTTACCCTTGCCATAGGAACCCTAATCCTAGCTCCAAGAGGCCTACCCATAGGAACCCTAACCCTAGCTCCAAGTGGCCTACCCATAGGAACCCTAACCCTAGCTCGGGTTACCCTTCCCATAGGAACGCTAACCCTTGCTCCAAGTGGCCCACCCTTAGGAACCCAACACCCTAGCTCCAAGTGGCCTACCCATAGGTACCCTAACCCTAGATCGGGGTGCCCTTCCCATAGGAACCCTAAACCTAGGTTGGGAAGCCCTACCCATAGGAACCCTAAACCTAGATGTGGAAGCCATACCCATAGCAAACCTAACCCTAGCTCGGGGTGCCCTACCCATAGGAAACCTAACCCTAGCTCCAAGCCGTGCCCATAGGAACCCTAACCCTAGATCGGAAGCCGTGCCATAGGAACCTAACCCTAGCTCAAGTGCCCTTCCCATAGGAACCTAACCCTAGCTCCAAGTGGCCTACCCATAGGAACCCTAACCTAGCTCGGGTGCCCTTCCCATAGGAACCCTAAACCTAGGTTGGGAAGCCCTACCCATAGAAACCCTAACCCTAGCTCAGTTACCCTTCCCATAGGAACGCTAACACTAGTTCCAAGTGGCCTACCCATAGGAACCCTAACCCTAGCTCTAAGTGACCTACCCATAGGAACCCTAACCCTAGCTCGGGTTACCCTTCCCATAGGACCCCTAACCCTAGCTCCAAGTGGCCTACCCATAGGAACTCTAACCCTAGCTCGAAGTGGCCTACCCATAGGAACGCTAACCCTAGCTCGGGTTACCCTTCCCATAGGAACCCTAACCCTAGCTCCAAGTGGCCCACCCTTAGGAACCCAACACCATAGCTCAAAGTGGCCTACCCATAGGAACCCTAACCCTAGCTCCAAGTGGCCTACCCATAGGAACCCTAACCCTAGCTCCAAGTGGCCTACCCATAGGACCACTAACCCAAGCTAGGGATACCCTTCCCATAGGAACGCTAACCCTTGCTCCAAGTGGCCTACCCTTAGGAACCCAACACCCTAGCTCCAAATGGCCTACCCATAGGTACCCTAACCCTAGATCGGGGTTCCCTTCCCATAGGAACCCTAAACCTATGTTGGGAAGCCCTACCCATAGGAACCTAACCTAGCTCAGGTTAGCCTTCCCATAGGAACCATAACCTTAGCTTCAAGTGGCCTACCCATAGGAACCCTAACCCTAGCTCCAAGTGGCCTACCCATAGGATCCCCTCCCGTCGCTCGGGTTACCGTTCCCATAGGAACCCTAACCCTAGCTCCAAGTGGCCTACCCATAGGAACCCTAACCCTAGCTCCAAGTGGCCTACCCATAGGAACCCTAAACCTAGCTCCAAGTGGCCTACCCATAGGAACCCTAATCCTAGCTCGATGTGGCCTACCCATAGGAACCCTAACCCTAGCTCGGGTTACCCTACCCATAGGAACCCTAACCCTAGCTCCAAGTGGCCTACCACCAGGAACCTAACCTAGCTCGGGTTACCCTACCCATAGGATCCCTAACCCTAGCTACAAGTGGCCTACCCATAGGAACCCTAACCCTAGCTCCAAGTGGCCTACCCATAGGAACCCTAACCCTAGCTCGGGTTACCCTTCCCATAGGAACGCTAATCCTTGCTCCAAGTGGCCCACCCTTAGGAACCCAACACCCTAGCTCCAAGTGGCCTACCCATAGGTACCCTAACCCTAGATCGGGAAGCCGTACCCATAGCAACCCTAACCCTAGCTCGGGGTGCCCTACCCATAGGAACCCTAACCCTAGGTCGGGAAGCCGTACCCATAGCAACCCTAACCCTAGCTCGGGGTGCCCTTCCCATAGGAACCCTAACCCTAGCTCCAAGTGGCCTACCCATAGGAACCCTAAACCTAGGTCGGATTACCCTTCCCATAGGAACCCTAACTCTAGGACGGGAAGCCATACCCATAGGATCCCTAACCCTAGATCCAAGTGGCCTACCCATAGGAACCCTAACCCTAGCTCCAAGTGGCCTACCCATAGGAACCCTAACCCTAGCTTGGGTTACCCTTCCCATAGGAACCCTAACCCTAGCTCGGGTTACCCTTCCCATAGGAACCCTAACCCTAGCTCCAAGTGGCCTACCCATAGGAACCCTAACCCTAGCTCGGGTTACCCTTCCCATAGGAACCCTAACCCTAGCTCCAAGTGGCCTACCCATAGGAACCCTAACCCTAGCTCCAAGTGGCCTACCCATAGGAACCCTAAACTTAGCTCGGGTTACACTTCCCATAGGAACACTGACCCTTGCTCCAAGTGGCCCACCCTTAGGAACCCAACACCCTAGCTCCAAGTGGCCTACCCATAGGTACCCTAACCCTAGATCGGGGTGCCCTTCCCATAGGAACCCTAAACCTAGGTTGGGAAGCCCTACCCATAGGAACCCTAACCCTAGATCGGGAAGCCGTACCCATAGCAACCCTAACCCTAGCTCGGGGTGCCCTACCCATAGGAACCCTAACCCTAGCTCGGGGTGCCCTACCCATAGGAACCCTAACCCTAGGTCGGGAAGCCGTACCCATAGGAACCCTAACCCTAGCTCGGGTTACCCTTCCCATACGATCCCTAACACTAGATCCAAGTGGCCTACCCATAGGAAACCTAACCCTAGCTCCAAGTGGCCTACCCATAGGAACCCTAAACCTAGGTTGGGAAGCCCTACCCATAGGAACCCTAACCCTAGCTCGGGTTACCCTTCCCATAGGAACCCTAACCCTAGCTCCAAGTGGCCTACCCATAGGAACCCTAACCCTAGCTCCAAGTGGCCTACCCATAGGAACCCTAACCCTAGCTCGGGTTACCCTTCCCATAGGAACCCTAACCCTAGCTCCAAGTGGCCTACCCATAGGAACCCTAACCCTAGCTCCAAGTGGCCTACCCATACGAACCCTAACCCTAGCTCGGGTTACCCTTCCCATAGGAACCCTAACCCTAGCTCCAAGTGGCCTACCCATAGGAACCCTAACCCTAGCTCCAAGTGGCCTACCCATAGGAACCCTAACCCTAGCTCCAAGTGGCCTACCCATAGGAACGCTAACCCTTGCTCCAAGTGGCCAAACCATAGGAACCTAACCCTAGCTCTGGTTACCCTTCCCATAGGAACCCTAACCCTAGCTCCAAGTGGCCTACCCATAGGAACCCTAACCCTAGCTCGGGTTACCCTTCCCATAGGAACGCTAACCCTTGCTCCAAGTGGCCCACCCTTAGGAACCCAACACCCTAGCTCCAAGTGGCCTACCCATAGGTACCCTAACCCTAGATCGGGGTGCCCTTCCCATAGGAACCCTAAACCTAGGTTGGGAAGCCCTACCCATAGGAACCCTAACCCTAGCTCGGGTTACCCTTCCCATAGGAACCCTAACCCTAGCTCCAAGTGGCCTACCCATAGGAACCCTAACCCTAGCTCCAAGTGGCCTACCCATAGGTACCCTAACCCTAGATCGGGTTACCCTTCCCATAGGAACCCTAACACTAGGTCGGGGTGCCCTTCCCATAGGAACCCTAACCCTAGCTCCGAGTGGCGTACCCATAGGAACCCGAACCCTAGCTCCAGTGGCCTACCGATAGGAACCCTAACCCTAGCTCGGGGTGCCCTTCCCATAGGAACCCTAACACTTGCTCCAAGTGGCCTACCCATAGGAACCCTAACCCTAGCTCGGGTTACCCTTCCCATAGGAACCCTAACCCTAGCTTCAAGTGGCCTACTTGAATCCTTGAATCCTTGCTCCAAGTGGCCCACCCTTAGGAACCCTAACCCAAGCTCCAAGTGGCCTACCCATAGGAACCCTAACCCTAGCTCGGGTTACCCTACCCATAGTAATGCTAACCCTTGGTCCAAGTGGGCCACCCTTAGGAAACCAACACCCTAGCTCCAAGTGGCCTACCCATAGGTACCCTAACCCTAGATCGGGGTGCCCTTCCCATAAGAACCGTAAACCTAGGTTACAAAGCCCTACCCATACGAACCCTAACTCTAACTCGGGGTGCCCTTCCCATAGGAACCCTAACCCAAGCTACAAGTGGCCTACCCATAGGAACCCTAGGCCTAGGTCAGGAATCCCTACCCATAATAACTCTAACCCTAGCTTCAAGTGGCCTAACCACAGGAACCCTAACCCTAGCTCCAACTGGCCTACCCATAGGAACCCTAACCCTAGCTCGGGGTGCCGTACTCATAGAAACCCTAACCGTATGTCCAAGTGGCCTACCTATAGGAACACTAACCCTAGGTCGGGAAGCCCTAGCCATAGGAAACCTAACCCTAGCTCGGGGTTCCCTACCCATAGGAACCCTAACCCTAGAAACAAGTGGCCTACCCATAGGAACCCTAAGCCTAGGTCAGGAAGCCCTACCCACAGGAACCCTAACCCTAGCTCCAAATAGCCTACCCATAGGAACAGTAACCCTAGCTCTGGGTGCCCTACCCATAGGAACCCTTAGCCTTGCTCCAAGTGGCCTACCCATAGGAACCCCAACCCTAGCTCAGGGTACCCTTCCCATAGGAACCTTAGCCCTTTCTCCAAGTGGCCCACCCTTAGGAACCGAACACCCTAGCTCCAAGTGGCCTACCCATAGGTACCCTAACCCTAGATCGGGGTGCCCTTCCCATAGGAACCCTAAACCTACGTTGGGAAGCCCTACCTATAGGAATCCCAAGACTTGCTCCAAGTAGCCTACCCATAGGAACCCTAACCCTAGCTTGGGGTGCCCTTCCCATAGGAACCCTAACCCAAGCTACAAGTGGCCTACCCATAGGAACCCTAGCCCTAGGTCAGGAATCCCTACCCATAATAACTCTAACCCTAGCTTCAAGTTGCCTACCCACAGGAACCCTAACCCTAGCTCCAAGTGGCCTACCCATAGGAACCCTAACCCTAGCTCGGGGTACCCTACTCATAGTAACCCTAACCCTAGGTCCAAGTGGCCTACGTATAGGAACCCTAACCCTAGGTCGGGAAGCCCTACCCATAGGAACCCTAACCCTCGGTCGGGAAGCCGAACCCATAGGAACCCTTAGCCTTGCTCCAAGTGGCCTACCCATAGGAACCCCAACCCTCGCTCAGGGTACCCTTCCCATAGGAACCTTAGCCCTTGCTCCAAGTGGCCCACGCTTAGGAACCCGAACCCTAGCTCCAAGTGGCCTACCCGTAGGAACATTAACTATAGGTCTGGAACCCCTACCCATAGGAACCCTAACCCTTCCTCAAAGTGGCCTACCCATAGGAACCCTAACCCTAGCCCCAAGTGGCCTAGCCATAGGAACCCTAACCCTAGCTCCAAGTGGCCCACCCTTAGGAACCCAACACCCTAGCTCCAAGTGGCCTACCCATAGGGACCCTAAGCCTAGGTCGGGAAGCCCTACCCATGTTAACCCTAACCCTAGCTCCAAGTGGCCTACCCATAGGAACAGTAACCCTAGCCCTGGGTGCCCAACCCATAGGAACCCTAACCCTAGGTCGGGAAGCCCTACCCATAGGAACCCTAACCCTAGCTCTAAGTGGCCTGCCCATAGAAACCCTAACCCTAGCTCCAAGTGGTCTACCGATAGGAACCCTAAAGCTAGGTTGGGAAGCCCTACCCACAGGAACCCTAACCGTCGGTCGGGAAGCCGTACCCATAGGAACCCTAAGCCTTGCTGCAAGAGGCCTACCCATAGGAACCCCAAACCTAGCTCGGGGTACCCTTCCCATAGGAACCTTAAACCTTGCTCCAAGTGGCCCACCCTTAGGAACCCGAACCCTAGCTCCAAGTGGCCTACCCATAGGAACCCTAACCGTACCTCGGGGTGCCCTATCCATAGGAACCCTAAACGTACCTCGGGGTGCCCTACCCATAGGAACCCTATCCCTAGCTCTGGGTGTCCTTCCCATAGGAACCCTAACCCTAGCTCCAAGTGTCCTACCTTTAGGAACCCTAACTCTAGTGCGGGAAGCCCTACCCATAGAAACCCTAACCCTACCTCCATGTGCCCTAACCTTAGGAACCCTAACCCTAGGACTTGAAGCCCTACCCATAGGAACCCTAACCCTAGGGCGGGGTGCCCTACTCTTAGGAAGCCCAACCCTAGGGCGAGTAGCCCTACCCATAGGAACCCTAATCCTAGCTCCAAGTGCCCTCCCCATAGGAACGCTAACCCTAGCTCCAAGTGCCCTACCCATAGGAACCCGAACCCTAGGGTAGGAAGCCCTAACCCTAGCTCCAAGTGCCCTCCCCATAGGAACCCTAACCCTAGCTCCAAGTCCCCTACACATAGGAACCCTAACCCTAGGGCGCGGTGCCCTACCCTTAGGAACCCTAACCCTAGGGCTTGAAGCCCTAACCATAGGAACCCTTACCCTAGCTCAAAGTGCCCCACCATTAGAAACTCTAACCTTAGGGCGGGACGCCCTACCCATATGAACCCTAACCCTAGCATCAAGTGCCCTACCCATAGGAACCCTAACCCTAGGGTGGGAAGCCCTACCCATAGGAACCCTAACCCTAGTTACAAGTGCCCTACCCATAGGAACCCTAAACCTAGGGCAGGGTGCCCTACTCTTAGGAAGCCTAACCCTAGGGCGAGAAGCCCTACCCATAGGAACCCTTACCCTAGCTCAAAGTGCCCCACCATTAGGAACTCTAACCTTAGGGCGGGACGCCCTACCCATACGAATCCTAACCCTAGCATCAAGTGCCCTACCCATAGGAACCCTAACCCTAGGGTGGGAAGCCCTACCCATAGGAACCCTAACCCTAGCTCCAAGTGCCCTCCCCATAGGAACGCTAACCCTAGCTCCAAGTGCCCTACCGATAGGAACCCGAACCCTAGGGTAGGAAGCCCTAACCCTAGCTTCGAGTGCCCTCCCCATAGGAACCCTAACCCTAGCTCCAAGTCCCCTACACATAGGAACCCTAACCCTAGGGCGCAGTGCCCTACCCTTAGGAACCCTAACCCTAGGGCTTGAAGCCCTAACCATAGGAACCCTTACCCTAGCTCAAAGTGCCCCACCATTAGGAACTCTAACCTTAGGGTGGGACACCCTACCCATATGAACCCTAACCCTAGCATCAAGTGCCCTACCCATAGGAACCCTAACCCTAGGGTGGGAAGCCCTACCCATAGGAACCCTAACCCTAGTTACAAGTGCCCTACCCATAGGAACCCTAAACCTAGGGCAGGGTGCCCTACTCTTAGGAACCCTAACCCTAGTTACAAGTGCCCTACCCATAGGAACCCTAAACCTAGGGCGGGGTGCCCTACTCTTAGGAAGCCTAACCCTAGGGCGAGAAGCCCTACCCATAGGAACCCTAACCCTAGCTCCAAGTGCTCTATCCTTAGTAACTCTAATCATAGGGCGGGAAGCCCTACCCATAGGAACCCTAACCCTAGCTCCAAATGCCCTACCCATAGGAACCCGAATGCTAGGGTAGGAAGCCCTAACCCTAGCTCCAAGTGCCCTCCCCATAGGAACCCTAACCCTAGGTCGAAGTGCCATATCCATAGGAACCCTAACCCTAGCTCAAAGTGCCCAACCCTTAGGAACCCTAATCCTAGGGTGGGAAGCCCGATCCATATGACCCCTAACCCTAGCTCCAAGTGTCGTACCCTTAGGAACCCTAACCCGAGGGCGGGAAGCCCTACGCATAGGAACCCTAACCCTAGCTCCAAGTGCCCTACCCATAGGAACCCAAATGCTAGGGCGGGGCGCCCTACCCATAGGAACCCAAATTGAAAGATTGCACTTGCCAGCCTTTATGTATGAGCCCATATTGGGGTGGGAAATGTAACCACAACTTTCTGATCCAACTCACAAGATAACATCAAAAAGAAATACAGGTGACTCTCCTCTTTTTGTCTTCAGTCATACAAGATCAATTGAGTTTATTAATCTGTGGCATGACTGTCATCCTATAGATATGTAGGGTGGACTTTTCAAAGGTACTCAGTGTTACCCTACGGCTGTTGAGCACTTTTGGAAATTCTACGCCATACTGCAGTATAAACTGAATTCTTACAGCTTACAGAACAGAATTAGTGGTAGAGATTTATTGTTACAACTTGTAGCTGTCAGTTAAAGCCACCAAACTGTTTGTGGCATAGACATCCCAGGTCATCAGCTTTCTACTTTGAATCAGTATTCCACTAGAGAGCAGATCAGGGCTGAGGGAATGGTTTGACTAAATAAAAACAAAATGGGGTCCAGTAGCTATACACGCATTTAGAAAAAAATATATATTGGTGGATTTTTCAGTTTAAAAAAAAAAGCCAAATCCCAGAAGCCTTAGCAAAACCTTTACATCTTTTCTCACCCTTCTAGTTTCATGAACACAATTTCAATCCTGAGGAATCCGAACTGTTGGTATACATGAGGAAGTGGACATTGAAAATCTGCATAGGATTCTTCTGTATTTAAGAACTGTAAATTTTGTTTCAGTCTATACTGGTGTATTCAGCAGCAGTTCTGAAGAGTATTCACCAATATATTTCCTCTTTTTACAAATGGTGAGTTAGATCCTCAGCATGTAGAAATTGGCATAGTTGCATTGCTTTCCCTCAGTCCTGTTCTGCATTCCCGTGCAATACTGAAGTCAACAGAACTGTGCTTATTTACACCAGCTCAAGATCCTGCTTATTGCATCTGCCTGATTTGGATCTTCACACATGAACATACACACCCATAAAATCAAGACTGCATTGAAAAATGTGGACAATGCACCATAGCTAACATTCTAACATTTGAAATAGGAAACAGTATTTATGTATTCCCATAAATTTTCAAGTTCATGTTAGTTTCTAGACAAACTTGGCTTTTATAAGTGAAAGGAATGTGAGCCCTTATCAAACCGCTTGGCCTGTTTTTATTTGCTGTGTAGTCTGCAAGATGGTTTCTGCTGTATTTTGTTGTCATTTTGAATGTTTTACTCATTAGCAAGTTGCATAAACCAAATAGCCAATATCCTACATACTTTAGCACCTAAGCCACCATGCTTTTTTCCCTCATAATTTAAAAACTAACCTCATCTTATGACCAACTTAGAGAATTAAGAGGGATGAGAAGAATTGTTTCTCATATCTGCAATATTTTCACAATTTGGCAAGCTGTATTATGGCTTTTTGTTTTGCTTTCCTCTTGGACCCATCAGATAATCAGTGGGTCACAGCTTCAGAGAGCTACATTAAGTATGCACCTTAGATCTTTTTGGGTGTCATTTCAAACATTGGACTAACCTGATCATTCCTTATACACTAACACTCTTTTATTTTTCTTCATGGATTTGTGCAAAGCAGGAGATACCTAATCCCTCAGACTGCACACATAGCCACCCTCTCTGACTTACTCTGGTTGATAATGAATCAAATAAATCAGTGCTATATATTTTATGTATTTATTTTGCAGTAGGTCTACTAAATACACTTTGACCTTCAATTACTGTTGCTTGTAGATTTTACCCACAGAAGAACTGCCCTAAATGCCAAAGGCATAATGGGTACTAGCTAACACGGGGACTGCTCTGATTCAAAGGAGGGTAAGAGAGGGGTACGAATACGGAGACAGCTGGTTGTTGCCATATCTGTCTTTTGCCCTTTTCCTTTCATGGATGAAAGGTCTTTTGTGCCTTTCAATTTCCCCTCTCTAAATACAGGTATCCTTTCTCATCTTCCTCTTTCTTTCACCTCTCATCTCTTACAAGTGAAACTAAAAAATGTTTTTGTACGTCCATACATTTTACTGTCTTTTAATAAAGACAGATAAACAGATCATCTGTACAGTGTTAACTTTATAATAATGTACAGAGCACTTTTCATCTGAAGATCTCAAAAAGCCTTAATATCCCCATAAAATTCCCCACAGATTATCTATGAAGTAACTGAATTACAGAGAGGTTACATGACTTGCCCAAAGGCAAAGAGCCAGCTTGTGACAAACTTTGGAACAGATGCTAGTTCTCATAACTCCAGGTACCTTGTTCCAACCACTCAACCGTGCTGCTTTACACAGCTCTAGCAACAGATGTCAATAGAAAAGAACCATTAAAGATTTATATATGTTCTATATCTTATACCTGGAGGGAATTTAACAACAAAGTAAACAGTTATGAAGCTCATATCCAGGCACAATTACCTGGTTTGCCAATGTGGCTCAACTCTGTTCTGGAAGAACCACCTCTCTGTGTGAGCGAATAATTCAGTAAAAATCCCCACTTAGTCCTTATCTTTGCTGCTGAGACTGCCAATAAGGGCGCAAATTGTGAGGGCATTTCCTGTGATGTGGACATTTGCTCACTTGGAACCAGCCTGAGAATTGCAAATTCATTTCACGCAGACCATAAGGGTGGATAACAGCAATTCATGGAAGCAGTGTCCAAAGCTGCCCTTACCTCACAAAAATTCCTTAAATCATCCAGATTTTAACTTCTTTCTGTGGACTGGGTGCTGGGAGAAAGTTAATTATAGAGTGCACAGTTCCAGAAATAACATATATTGTTTTTCTTTCAGATTTTTCTTTTGACACAAGAGTCAATAAACTGATTGTTTCCCTATTGTCAGACTAGTCCTTTGATGTTTCCTATCCCCTATGCTGCTCCTCCAACTCCACCAGTCCCTTCGGATCTTCTCCCATCCCTGCTTGTCCCTGCTCTTCCTCTGAAGACTCTGGCCTTTGATGCTCTCTGTTCATCCTAACCCTCCAGTCCTGACCTCCACCTTTCCTTTGCCCTTCCCTTCTAGGTTTTGCATCGCTCTTTCTAGGCAGGAGGTGGCTGGATGGGACTGAGGCGGGCTCATGGCTGTGCAGAGCGAGGGTCCTGGCCGCAGATGTGGGAGACGCCTAGCGGCCTCCTGCATGTGTCTGCCCCCTAGGACAGCAGACATCCTCGGCTGGTCCTGGGAGTGTGGACGGCTCTTAGTTGGGCCAACCGTTCAAAACGTGGCTGGCCCAATTTTCATGTCCCGTGACCGGCGTGTGAACCAAGCGGCCCCAGGCCGGGGAGGGGAACTGGGTGCACGCGGAGCGCCTGTCATTTGCCCCCTGGCCCGACGCAATGCAAGAGACCTGCATGGGGCACGGCCTGGCGTGGGCACCCCCCGAGCGCGGGGCTCCCTGCGCCTAGACCCAGCCCGGCCCCGGCCCTCCGCCAGCCGCCTCGCGCGGCTCCTGCAGCAGCAGCGAGCCCCGCCGAGCCCCGCCTCCCGCCTGCCCCCGCCCCCGGAGCTGGCTGCTGAGAGGCTGCTCCCGTGAGCCGCAGCCCGGCTGTTACCTGGAGAAGCCGCCGCCGCCGCCGCCGCCCTCGCGGCTTCTATCGCAGCACAAGCCCGGGGCAGCTGGAGAGGAGCCCGGGAGCAGCCCGAGCGCCTGGCAGGTGAGATGCGCGGCCTCCCTCGCCTCTGCCTGGGGGAGCCGGGGAGGGGCTGGCGCCAGCTGTGCCTGCAGACGCCTCCTTTGAGCCGGTTTGGGGCTCCCGCCGCTGGGCGCCCGGCTCCTGCCGCTGCTCTCCGGGCATGCAGCAGGGACCCACCGCTATGGGGAGCGGGGCGCGCGGAGCCAGCCCTGGCCCTCGGCTTATTGCTGTCTTCAGCGGGGGCGCAGCTGGAGAGCGCCCATCTTCCGAGCCACAGCGCTGGCTTTCAAGCTTTGTTCAGTTGCAAACGCCTAGACCATTTCAGACCCGCTTTGGAAAGCGTTGCCATAGTTTGCGCCCCCTCCCTCGCCCCGCGGTCTGCGAAGGGCAGGTGGATGTGGACGCAGCTCCAGAGCTGCGGAGTTAGCCTGCCTACCCGGTGCGTCGCTATGGGGCCAGGCAGATAACCGTAGCTTATCATGTGTGTCACTATAGCTCTGAAGTATAAAGAGTACGGTATGGGGATAGCCTTACCCATGCACCAGATGTGTCCAGAGATGTTTGGCCCTATGGTTATAGCCTCTCGAATTCCTGAATAGTTGTTTGTCTGCTGAGTGGCTCGGTCTGTATGAAATTTTCCATTCACCTGCTTCCATAGTGTTAGAACAATCGTGTCTGCCTTACCCATTGTGACTCCTTAATATGACCACAAGCTCCAAATATTTCAGCCACCAGGGTTAAGACCTGATGTCAATATACAGTGCAGCATAATATGGCTACCTCTTCTATCTATATTCTGTTCCTCATTCTGTCTCCTTTAACCCTGCTCTACAGAAGTGATTTTAATTGTGTTAGAACACATTATGCCAGGGAGTCCCACACTAATGCGCCGTGAAGTGATTGATGTGTGTTTTGTTCAGATTACAGAGAACAAGTGGGGCATTTTATTCTGGTTTGTTAGGTGATGTTTGCAGTTTTTAAATATCAGTGTATTTACTTAAGTACAGTAGCATTCTGAAGAAGTGTGTTGTACAGCTGCAATGCATGCAGCTTTTGTGGATTACTTATTGTGACGCTAATGCAATTTTTTTCCTAAATAGTTATTGGATTTTTTTTTTAACCACAAAGCCCAAGATCGAATAGTTATTTGCTTTTTGATGTTTGTTCTTGCTATGCAGAATCTTAAGAGTAAGGATGGGAGGTAAAGGTCTCAAATGACATTGAATGTTGAGGCTGACATCAGTAAGTGTTGTCCTTGTCCCTAGTATGAAAAAGGAATCTTTGATCATTCTTTTAAAAAAAAAATTAAAAAAGTGGTTAGAAAAGGTTTAAGATACTCTCTTTTTTTTTTAAAAAAAATGGAGCTTTACAGTCACCTTGAAATCCTGGAAACCCTTCATATATGCTTAATTTTGCTTGTAGGAGTAGTCCAGTGAGTAAAGTTACTTACATGTGCAAGTATTTACTGAATTGGACCTATAATCTATAATGTATTGAGTTGGGTACTGTACTTATAGTTATAAAATGGACTTTACACCAATATTTATATCCAAAATTCAGAAGGATAACATGTTTTAGCAACAGCTCAAGAGGAAGACAACTAAGGCTACGTCTACACTACCCGCCGTATCGGCGGGTAGCGATCGATTTTTCAGGGATCGATATATCGCGTCTCATCTAGACGCGATATAGCCTAAGGCAACATATTAAGGCCCCAATCTTCAAAACATGAAAAGATATAACTTTTATTCGCATGAACAGTCACACCAAAATTAATAAGACTACTCATTTGAGTAAAGCCATGCTGCCATATGGGGCCTTAGATTTGATAAGAGAGAAGCAATTGTGTTGTAACAGACGCAAATAGGAAAACGTATACATCTCTTCATACTGTGATGTGAACTAACTTAAATTAATATAATACCAACAACTATAATAACCTTATTAATCTTTTGTTAGAAATTTATGGGAATAGGGTTAACTAACTGCTGACAGCCATCAAGGCACATGCTGTGGATAATTATTGCTTTATTTCCTCTTAATTCTAATTTTAAAACATATCTAAACAACAAACTGCTGCACTCAAAAACAAAACAAACCTCAACAAAACCAAGTATTTGAAGGGGCTTGAGCTTTCTCCCATTGAAAACAAGACACTCATTGATTTCAGAGCATCCAAGCCTGGAGAGAGCTTAATTCAGTCACATGTAACACTGCTAACGTAGATAAAATCTGTCAAGCAGTTAAGGTCCCAAAGCCACCTTTTACAATCTGAAAATAAACAAGTTACAAAATGTCTGATAAGTAAGCAAATCCATTTACAGTTTATGAGCTTGTTTTATATTTTCAGAAATTTTGGAGGACAATATATTTTTACTGCTAAAACAAGGCATGACTATTTTTTTAATATTTACTTTAACTCTCTGAAAAGAGCTGGTGAACCTAGCTACCCAGAAAAAACTTAACTGCATACAGTTGATACAGAATTAATACACTCACTTATATTTTGTAAACTTTCAATATTGACTTGTTTCTTGTAGACACAGTTCTATTTAATGTGGCCTCAAAGGCCAGATTTTTATCTCGGGGTGCTCTGATGCTCCTTAAATCTCTGTAAATACAGTAGAACTTTGGGAACATACACATTCTCAATTAGCATCAAAAATTGCTGCCTATTCCTGTTTCTCTGATGCCATTTAAACAGCAGAGTTCTGCAGTGATGTGTTTTTGTTTAGTAATTATTTTTACAAGCCATACTAGGTACACTTACTATGCTCAGTTATGGTACTATCAACACAAACTGAACTATATCTTTTAAAGTAAGTGAACAAAATACTTTTGATGCATTCTCTGCCTTTTTTGTTCACCTACTCACAGTCATGCAATTTTCAGTAATGTGAAATGACCTGGTCAGTGAGAATTAGCAAGGTATGCATGTAGGGTGAAATTCTTTCTTCTGGGGGAATACTGCAACAAAAAATTAAAAATTCTGTGCACAGTATTTTCAAATTCTGCATATTTTATTTGTCAAAGTAACACATTCTAATCACACTAGTTTCAATTATTTTTGGTCATTTATTTCAAAATACGTGTCAGCAAGTATTTCTGTAACAATATGGACAACAAAAACGATTCAGGAAATGGTTTTTGACCAATAGATTCCTTACTAGGCATATTAATATAGAACTGAGTAATAATTCATTTAAACTACAATACAGAACTGTATTTCCCACTCCCCTCAAAAGCAATGCAAAGGCTTGGGGGAGTCAGGGGTAATGAAGGACTGAGGAAGAGGGAAGTAATTGCTAGGAGGGAGCTTGGGTGTGAACTTTGAGGGTTGTTGGGTATGAGTGGGAAAAGTATGGAACAGGGTTTTTTGGGAGGTGGGAAGGGATTGTTAGGGAGCTTCCCCCATGCAGACATTGCCTCTCCTTCAGTCTGGCACATCTGTCCCTGTCCCCATGTGTCCTTGTAGCCCTGTCCACGTGTCCCTTCACCCCCCACTCAACACACCCACTCCCCCATCCCCATGTGACCCTGCACCTCCTCCCCCTGTCTCAATGTGTCTCTGTGCCCCCACTCAGCCACCCTCATCCGTATGTGGCCCTGCACTTTCACTGCCATTTAGCTCCTGACCCAGTCTGTCCTCTCCCCCTAGCCCTTATGAGCCCCTATCTGACCCCCCAGCCCTACACTGTCTTTCTCCCCATAGACCCTGTCTCCTGACCTGGCCCAATGGGCGCTGTGAAGAAGGCAGGCTCTCTCTTCCCTAGCTGGCCAGGAGCTGCTGCTCTGTTCTATCTGGTGGGCAAAGGCAGAACTGCAGCAACTTTCCAGCAGAAGCTTTTTTCTGCCCCCAAACTTAAAAATATGCATGGCTCATTAATTATGCATGCACAGTGGTGCGGAATACCCCCAAGAGTAAATTCTCCTCCTGTGTAATGGGTCAACACATCCTTTAAGTCAGCGGTTTTCAAACCTTTTGAGCTGAGCCCCCTGTTTGAGTTATAAGTTTTGGCTGTGCCTCCTCTCCCTCCCCCAGACAAAAATAGGCACATGCAAACAGGGGTGCTGGAACAATTTGTATAGTGGGGGTACTACGAGCCATTGAACCAAACTGTAAACCCTGTACATGATGGAAACCACTTCAAGCTAGGGGGTGTGGCAGCATCCCTAGTTCCAGAACCTATGCATGCAAAAGTATGCTTGATAACCTATTCATAAACCCAACAGAGAACACAACACAACATTAATTAAATTACCTACACCTGTAAGTTTCAAACACATAGATGCTGGTGTCAATATACAGTGCAGCATAATATGGCTACCTCCTCTATCTATACTCTGTTCCTCATTCTGTCTCCTTTAACCCTGCTCTACAGAAGTGATTTAAATTGTGTATTCTGTCTGAATATGCAGCATGTAATACATACCATGCCTCAAGTCCTGTGCTTTGTCCACAAGGCCACTCTCCTCTTAGCCATTTTATGCACAAATAAGATTTCTTTTACTGCAGATCCCCCACCCCAGTATAGTCACAGCATAATGAGAGCCCTGCAAATCCATGGATATCTGCTTAATATCCACGGATAGTCAATCAGATGCGGATAGTCAATCACATGTGGCACCTGTCCCACGGCATGTGGCCCAGGCAGCATGGGGGATGCAGCGCACTCGGGGCCGGAAGCCAGCAGCCAGTGGCTGGGGCTGGGCAGCAGGCTGGAGTCAGGGCTGTCCAGCACCTGCTTGCCATGCTGCTTCTTGTCCAGCAGTTTGGGCCCCTCAGGCAGTGCCAGTGTTCTGACCATGGCCTGGCCCGGCAGCACTGGCCGTGCTCCTGGCCCGCTGGCTCCTGGGCAGCAGGGCCCACCCCCAGCGATTGGTGCGGGCGGGGCCCTGGGGCCCCACCCCTCCGCCCTGCCGTGATGCAGTAGTGCTGCTGCCATCACTCGTGAGCTTCCAGGAGCAGCATGTGATGTGATGCCCCTTCCCTCCAGCCCCTGTGCTGCCCCTTCACCTCAAGACCCCGCCCCTGCACTGCCCCTTAGCTCCAGTCTCTGCCCTTGCGCCGCCTCTTCCCTGCAAGATCCTCCCTGCTCACTCATCTCTGTCCTCTTCCCCCCTTGTGAAACAGCTTGCTACTACAGTTGCGGATACATGTAAAATACGGCTAGCGGATCGCAGGTCGGATGCATGTTGATTCTGGCAGACGCGGATCCGCATTTTTGTATCCGCACAGGGCTCTAAGCATAACATTGCATATTTTTTCAATTTTTAAAACCTTCCAGTGCCTCAAGTTGTGAACCATTATCTCTTTGTGACTTGCATATCGGATTCTCTTCTTTGTTCCAGCCCTGCTGCTGAATGAATCTTGCTTTTATTAGGTGTATTTTGGGTCATCAGTTTCCTCTTCTGCAGGATGTGATGGTCATGTATCTTTAATAATTTGTACATACAAGTACTGTCAAGACACTGCCAGACTTGTAAAAGAGATTGGCATCTTAGATTACGTAAAATATACACACTAATGTTAAAGATATGTAAATAGATTTCTACTCTAGGTATATGTAAAATGTTATTTGAATTATTACAAAGTCCACAATTAACTTCCCTACCTCAACAAAGCTGAACCGGTTTTCTCTCCACCAGCACAGAAATGCCCAAGACAACATGTGGTGCACCTTGAATGTCAGCCTACTTAGGCTTTCCTGTCAGGGAAGAAGCAAATTCCAATGCTGAGGACCTTCACTGGGGAAGAAAAAAAAACAAAAAAACCCCAAACCCTGTCTCCAGTTTCCTCCCACTGAAGACTATTAACAGACAACATAGGTGATCTCAGCTGTGATCTGTAAGGCGGCCAGTAACAAACCTTTTCTAGTTAGAGAAGTTGTAGCACAGCATACTGTTGGTGCTATATAAATAGCCATTGGTGTAAACAATTTCTGATGGTTGAAGTGTGTACTTCTTTAAGTTCTGTAATATCTCTGGCCCAAGCAGAGGCTATTTTTTTTCTTGTTCTCAAGGCAAGATTTGGAGGGTCTTATTTATTAAACTTGGCTGGCTGTTATAGGATGATTGGGGAGGGGGATCCAAAACTTCATTTCATCCCATTCCTTTAAGACTTTTGTTTTGTCTTAGGATGGGAGGCACTGAAGGATTTTATGTATTGGTGAATGACTTGAGTATTGCTCTTAGCAAGCATTAAAGATGTAAATGTAGAGTTCTTTAAAGATTAAAAAACCCTTTTGCAGGGCACTTTAATGGAAATAAAAACAGTGATTAACACCAGGGAAATCAAGGACCAAAGAGTCCAATAGTGGATTATGTAGGATGGAATAATGAGCAAGTGTGTGTAAACCAACTATGTGCTCCTTCACTAGACCTTTAGGCAGTGCTAAAACAAACTGAGTCAAGTTATGTTAATAAACCCTAAGTCAGTGAAGACAGGGACAATCTGTCATGTTATTGTTAACCACAATCAGCTGACACAATATAAACTTAGTTTCCGTAGGGTTTTACCAATGACAAGCTAACATGTACACACACAACTTGTCTACACTGACTGCCAAGTCGTAACTCCCATGTTAAAATTCCTCCTCCTCTATGTCATGTTCTACTACTACCTAACTTTCTAGTAAAGATGAGCCCATATGATCTCAGCTAAGACAAACCAAGGGAAATTGTTTGAAAATCCATCATACTGATTGTTTTGGTGTTACTTTGAGAGATGTTGGAGGATGTCCGTGAAGAGATTGTGTAGCTGTAGGAAATGCAGAGACCACTTTGGGATTTCATGTTAGGCTTTGTGGGGGAACACCTTGATGTATTGTAACATTTTGTATTTTTAAAAATATTTGATAAAGAAACAATCCAACCAAACTATAATACTTCTCCATTATGATGAATCAGAACACAGTTGGTGCAGAACCACCAGTTATTTTTAATATTTCCTTGTAGCACAGCAGTGCTCTGTTACACTCCTTAAAGAAATAGGTCTATAGACAGAAATAGCTTGTGTGGAGATTATGAATTTTGAGTTTCCACTGTTCAGGAAATGGTAAATAAATCTACTGGCCAGATACCTGCTTTGTATATCAAAATCACTTAACCCTAAAACCCTAGCCAACCTGCCTTTTTCATATTAAATCTAAAGATCTTTTAATATATGACACTATGGGGAGAATTTTTTGGTTTCACTGAGATAAAGCTGCAGGGCGCTTTGTCAAGACACAATTAAAACAGTGCAAAGACTGAGCATTCAGTTCAGTAAACGCTAGTTAAATGTCAAGACAGACTTTTATTCTGACCCAGCTTTCCCACACTTGTCTAGTTTTTCTGTAGACTGTTTCCTAGTTACTGAAATGCTGCATTTTCACTGTAAGACTGTTGTTTTTGCAATCTGAAGACAAAGGACCAGTCGTAGGCAAAAAAACACTTGCATGCAATCTTACTTTCCTAGAAATAAGAGTCAGATTGGCTAAACAGGAAGGCATTGCAAAGTATTAATATCTAAGTATTTGTAATTCTAATACACTAGATAAATATTTCCAAGTAAAATTGAGGAACAACCCCTATAAAAGCATCCACTATCAAGACCTGTGTTCACATAGATTATAACTTTGTGAAACTTGTAATGGAAATTTCTTTGCTTGGTGTCTACATTCTTTAAAATAGCTTGAGTAAAAACGGTTCAGTGATGCTTGAAATTGGAGAGGCTGAAAATACACTTTTTCCATTTGAATTTTTTTGTTTTTGAATAGTGAAAATGGCTGACCTTTGAGATCTGAAGTTAGGTATGGAAGTAATTCTTGCAGAGAAGCAATCTGTGGCCTTATTCTGGACAAAATTGACTGTGACTTGATCAAGTTAAGGGCATTTGGAAATCATGTCCTTAGTACACATGGTTGACTTTTTTGGGGACGCTAAACCAAGACCATACATGTAAGCATTATAAAAACATAGCTTATTTAGCTTGTAGTTCCTGAACTGGCTCCAAATCATCCTGGTCAAATTTCCAGATGTCTTGGAGGAAGTCGTCATGCTCTAAGTGATCCACCTATCTATTACTTTGGCCTTCCGTTAGCAAAATAGTGTCTCATTGTCTCTAATGCAGACCTCTGTGAGGTAGAGAAGTATTCTTTTCATTTTAGAGACTGGAGAATGGAGGCACAGAGATATAGGCCCTGGCTACACTAGAAGGGATTTGCCAGATAACTGTTCTGGCAAGCCATGTCGGGGAGATGCAGCTTATACCACCAAAAGTTTCCAGTTCCCAAATGAAATAAGCTGTAAGAGCAAGAGCACTGTTTTGCTGGTATAATTGTGTCTATACTACTTAGACTTTTCCTGGCATATCTATGTCTTTTAGGGGTGTGATTAATTTATTTTTTCTCTCCACACTGCAAACAGACATAGCCATTACAGCAAAATTTAAGTGTAGACCAGGCCCAAGGGACTTGCCCAAGGCCATACAGGAAGCCTGAGCAGAGCAGGGAGTTGAACATGGGCCTCCCAAGTACCAGGCCAGAGCCCCAAACCTTGGACCATCTTTCCTGCTGTGGCTGCTTTTCCTTATATAAGAGCCCTGTTGGCCTAGGACATGAGTTCACACTATGGAAAAGTTTGAGGACTACTTCTTGAAATGCTCATGGACTACCTCCTCTGAAAACACCATCCCACATCACTTCATTCCTGTAGCAACTCCAGCACAAAGTGAATACCTACTTTTAAAAAAGTGTTTCTTTCCCAAGAACTAAGCCCTCCCCCCTCATTTCCTCCATTTCATTTCCCTTTTTCCTCTGGCCTTGGACCTTGTCTCTGCTGCCTCCTCTTCTGAAATCTTTGAAGAACAGAATTTAATCTTAAAATTAAATTGGAGATACACAATAAAAATTGCCTCAACTAGTTTTGAGAGTGTCTAGTGCATTCTGAAAAACCCTTCCTTTATCACTGGGTCAATAAACTTTGTTTACACCAACTTAAATTTTTATATCAAAGACTTAAAATAATGGCACACTTACCACATTTTATGATCATCTAGTTATAAGAGCCATTACTTACACCTTAGTCAGAGGAAAACGTGGTATTGGTTAGTTGTTTGAGCAAACGGCTCACATGTAGGTGCAGTTGTGTTATGGAATTTAATAATGCATTTTTCCTTAAAGTGCATTTGGGAATAAAGTTCTCCATGGGGAAAAAAATTACAAAAAAGACTTATTTTTTTGGCAACCTACACTTGGGACTTCTGGAAAGGACGTAATTGGGAATGTAACTATCCTCTGTATCCATAGGTGAAGGTTTTCATGAATACCATCTCACAAAGCCGCCCATGCAAAATACAGGGCCGGCTCTACAGTTTTCGCCACCCCAAGCAGCACACCGAATTGCCGCCGCGGGTGGCGGGGGCAGTCCGTGTGCCCTTAGGGCGGCAGGCACGTTTCCGCGGAAGCGGCAATTCGGCGGCGGCTTCTATGTTTAGCTGAAGCTGCTGTGGACAGCTACACATAGAAGCTGCCACCGAATTGCCACTGCCGTGGAAACGCCCCTGCCGCCCTAAGGACACAGAGACTGTCCCCGCCATCCACGGCAGCAATTTGGCGCGCTGTGTGGGGCAAAACAACAGGATCTGCCGCCCCTTGCACATTGCCGCCCCAAGCACCAGCTTGGAATGCTGGTGCCTGGAGCCGGCCCTGGCAATATATACCCATTTTGGTGATCTCACATATCTATATAGTGAATTCAGAGGTTTCCAAAAACTCATTCTTTGCTACATATTGTGTAGCAATCCTGAAACTGTTTTAAAAGTATTTCTTCCTAGTGTAAGGCTCTGGCAAATAGGGCTAATGAAATCCTTGAATGTATAAGAATAGATTGAATGCATCTAACTTTAAAAATATTTACATAAGTCAGCAGGGTCTGATGAAATGCACCCTCAGGTGCTTAAGGAACTAGCTGAAATAATCTCTGAATTGTTAGCAATTATCCCCCATGAGTTCTCAAAGATGGGTGCAGAAAACATAGTACCTATCTTTAAAAAGGGGAAGAAAGAGGAGCTTGGAATTAGACCAGTCAGCCTAACTTTAATAATTTGCTCAAATGCCTCTCTCAGTATCAAACAATACATTTATAAGCACCTAGAGGATAAAAGGTTTATAAGTAATAGACATGGGATTTGTCAAGAACAAATCATGCCAAACCAATTTAACTTCCTTATTTGACAGGTTGCTGGCCTAGTGGAAGGGGGAAGCTGTAGATGTGATGATCTTGATTTTAATAAGGTTTTGACACAGATGCACATGACACTCTAGGGAAGTGTGGTCTGGATGAAATTACTATAAGGTGGGTGCAAAACCAGTTGAAAAACTACTCAACAAGCAATGATTTACGGTCAGACGGAGGGGACGTATCTGGTGGGGGCCTGCAAGAGCATGTCTTGGGTCTGGGACTACAGTATTCAATATTTTTGTTTAATGACCTGGATAACAGAATGGAGAGTTGTGATGATGCAGTTCTGGCGGAACCCAACTGAGAGTGCCAATTCAGGACCAATTGCTTAAACAGGGTAGTCACAGCCCTAGGCTGGGGTTTTTCCACCTCTAAGGCAACCCAAACCAGCCAGACAAAGAGGACTTCGGTTTCACCCCACTGGCTAACCACAAGTCATACAAGCAATTTCCTTAGACACTCCAGTCTCCCAGTATCACCACCAGTGCCACTCATCCTGGGGATGAATGGTTATGAAAA
This sequence comes from Mauremys reevesii, assembly GCF_016161935.1. NCBI lineage: Eukaryota > Metazoa > Chordata > Testudines > Geoemydidae > Mauremys > Mauremys reevesii. The sequence continues at coordinate 65,259,144 of NC_052624.1, read as the reverse complement.
CCAACACCCCAATAAAAGAAAACGATTCTCTCGATCCCAAAGGACCAAGCCCCAGACCCAGGTCAATGTACACATCAGATCTTACCCACAAATCACGCTGTTGCCAATCCTTTAGAATCTAAAATCTAAAGGTTTATTCATAAAGGGAAAAAGGTAGAGATGAGAGCTAGAATTGGTTAAATGGAATCAATTACATACAGTAATGGCAAAGTTCTTAGTTCAGGCTTGTAGCAGTGATGGAATAAACTGCAGGTTCAAATCAAGTCTCTGGAGAACATCCCCCGCTGGGATGGGTCATTCAGTCCTTTGTGCAGAGCTTCAGTTCATAGCAAAGTCCCTCCAGAGGTCAGAAGCAGGATTGAAGACAAGATGGAGATGAGGCATCAGCCTTATATAGGCTTTTCCAGGTGTAAGAACCTCTTTGTCCTTACTGTGGAAAATTACAGCAAAATGGAGTCTGGAGTCACATGGGCAAGTCCCTGCATACTTTGCTGAGTCACAAGGCGTGTCTGCCTTCTCTCCATGGGTCAGTTGTGTAGCTGATGGTCCTTAATGGGCAATCAAGCAGGCTGGGCAGAGCTAACACCAACTTGTCTGCGGTGTCACCCAGAAGCAGAGCACAAATACAAAATACAGACAGTACAGAGCCAATACTTATAACTTTAACTACAAAATGATACAGACATACAGACAGCATAATCATAACCAGCAACCCATAACCTGGGTCTTAGACACCTTATATGACCCCCTTTACATAAGATTTGGTGCCACTACAGGACCTTGGTTGCAAACCATGTTCTATATGGTCCCAGTTCATATCAATAACGTCACAAGAGTATGCTCATAAAATTTGTGGATGACACCAAGCTGGAAGGGGTTCCAACCACTTGGAGGACAAGATTAGAATTCAGACAATCTTGATGAATTGGAGAACTGGTCTGAAATTAACAAGATGAAATTCAGTAAAGACAAGTGCAAAACACTGCACCAAGGAAGGAAAAATCAAATGCACAACTACAAAACAGGGAATAACTATCAAGGAGGCAGTACTGCTGAAAAGGATCTAGAGGTTTTAGTGGATAACAAATTGAATGAGTCAGCAATAAGACGGACGCATACCCAAGGACATGCTATATGGGGAGCTATCAGGGGGAACAAGAACAACAGGACATCCCAAGCTTCGCTATAAAGACACATGCAAGTGAGATATGAAGGAATTTGGAATTGATCCTGTCCAATGGGAAATCTTGGCAAGTGATGGTAACAAGTGGCACCATTGTCTCAATCAGGGTATCAAAGTCCATTACAGAAGCTGGCTACTATAGCTTGAAGAGAAAAGAGCCCATAGGAAGCAAGCAGCTCCCAACCAATGTACACATTTGCAATAACTGCCAAAGATCATGCAAATCTCAGATGAGACATTGCAAACCATCTACATCATAGGCCGCAATTCCCACTGTCTCTCGCAGATTAAAGGATTCCAACAAGCCAAGTCAGCAATGTGATGAAACTGTGAAAAAGGTCAATATTCTAGGGTGTATTAACAGGAGTATTGTGTGTAAGACACTGAAGGTAATTTTCCCAGTCTGCTCAGCACTGGTGAGCCCTCAGCTGGAGTCCAATTCTGGGCAACACACAAAGAAAAATATGGACATATTGGAGAGTCCAGAGGAGAAAAACAAAAATGATAAAAGGTTTAGAAAACCTGACCTCTGAGGAAAGGTTTAAAAAAAAAACTGGGCATGTTTAGTCTTGAGAAAAGAAGATTGGTGGGGGGGGGGAGGGGACAACCTGAGACGTCTTCAAATATGTTAAAGGCTGTTACAAAGAGGACTGTAATCAATTGTTCTCCCTGTCCAATGAAGGTAGGAGAAGTAATGGGCTTAATCTACAACAGGGGTCGGCAACATTTGGCCCGCAGCCCGCCAGGGTAAGCCCCCTGGTGGGCCGAGCCAGTTTGTTTACCTGCCACATCCACAGGTTCGGCTGATCGCAGCTCCCACTAGCTGTCGTTTGCCACTCCAGGCCAATGGGGGCTGCGGGAAGCAGTGGCCAGCACATCCCTCAGCCCGCGCTGCTTCCCGCAGCCCCCATTGGCCCGGGACGGCAAACCGCAGCAGGTGGGAGCTGCAATCACTGAACTTGCAGACACAGCAGGTAAACAAACCGGCCCAGCCCTCCAGGGGGCTTACCCTGGTGAGCTGCGTGCCAGAGGTTGCTGATCCCTGATCTACAGCAAGGGAGATTTGGGTTAGCTATTAAGAAAAGCTTTCTAACAATAAGGATAGGTAAGCACTGGAATAGGCTTCCAAGGGCCTCATTGGAGGTTAAGAATAGGTTAGACAAACACCTCTGGCACTGGGGGGACCAATAGCAATACATTGCCTCATTTCTAGTGCCCAAATTTTAAAAAGGATGTTGAAAAACTGGAGAGGGTGCAGAAAATATCCACCAAAATTATCCAAGGGGTGAAAAAAAATACGAGAGCATCAGAGAGCTTGATCTATTTAGCTTATCAAAAAGATTGAGAGGTTACTTGATTAGTGCATAAATATCTTCATGGGGAGAAAATATCAGGTACTAAAGGACTCATTAATATAGCAGAGAAAGGCTTAACAAGAACAAGTGGCTGGAAGCTGAAGCTAGACAAAATCAGAGTAGAAATAATGCACAAATACTTTAACAGTGAGGTGATAAATGTTGGAACAAACTGCCAAGGGGAAAAAATTCTCCATTGCTTGATGTTTTCACGTCAAGACTTCATGCCTTTCTGGGAAGTATGCTTTAGTCAAGTTACAGGGGTAACTGGGTGAAGTTAATTGCCTGAGATCTATGGGAGGTCAGAATAGATGATCTAATGATACATTCTGGCCTTGAAATCTCTCTTTTAAAACTCATAGGTAATTTAAGTCTCTCATTCCATTTTTAGGAGTCTTTACCTCTGTCCCAATATCAAATATAGTTGTCCATTTAAAAAAAAATGGAGATGTCTCCTCTTCTCCATTCGCCTTTCCCCTCCATTCACCCTTCTACTTCAGTTAAAGAAATTTTGGCACTTAAAATGGGAAATACATGGAGGATATTTCAGTGTCTTTGGCTTTTTAAAATATGAAAATAAAGGGGTGTATGCATGTATACACAGTGTTGATGAGTCCAGAGATTCTGCACAATGGAGTGAGCCTATTAAAGATGCAATATCCTGCAGGATATTGCAATCTATCCTGTATGTCTGCAGTGCTGTGACAGCACTGGTTATAAAAACCAAAACCAGGAACAGCACATGCATTACTTAGATTTATTTAGATGGCTGTAGTGTCTCACCTGTGTCACTATCCTCCCCTGCACAGACTCAGTGAACAATAATGGCCGCTGTGTTCCCCATATTTCGCTTTGAGAACTTAATCCTATGTGGATAAATAACATGAGAGAGTCTAATGAGAACTTAATATCCTTCTTAATATAACTTAGAATTTGTAAGGCACTCATATAATGGAAATGAAGCCTGTGCAAATATCTACATAAACCAAAGATTGTGGACTCTGATAGATGTAAAATCTCAACTTTAAGATGTAAAATCTCTAGATTTGTAATCCATATCTGCCTTGACATAGTTTTAGGTTAAAAATATGGCACAGGCTGATTCAAAAACTTGATCCTGTTGTTAAGACTCGTGGCTTCTAAAACTCTAATATAGGTCATAGCTGATGTTTCACAGTGGGACATCCAGTGTGTTGTGTAGGGCTCTAAGACATTCTGTTCTATATCTTCTTTCTGCAGCAAAGTATTACACAGATTAGCTCCTAATGGTGACTTTATCAAACTGAGTTTAATTCTGCGATCTTTAAATGAAATTTATCATGGGAGATTATACTGGAAAAAAAAGGAACACGTTAAATCAAAGGTTCTTCATATTGTACAGGCACACATTAAGTAGACTGCCGTGGTAACCAGAAGACAACTAAAGAAATACAAAGGTAACACCATATAAAGCCAAGTTCCCTTTATAATTAATGTTTATCAAACTCCACTTGATGAGTGAAATCAGTCAAATGATATTCATTACCTGTGAGTTGTCAATTCAGATATCACTGCAGAATTGGATTGTTTTCTGATTTTCATACTGTCTCTTCTGATCTACATCAGACCAGTGTATTATCAATCTTTCACAAATAACCTACCTGGAACTACTTAACTGCTCACACAAAGAATGTGGGGAAATTAAAACTTTCTGGTACAGGGCCAGATCCACAGCTGTTGTCCATCTGTGTACTTCCATTGTTATGAATAATTTACACTGGCTGAAGATAAGGATTTTTAACCTTAAATTGGCAGTAGGTACCTCTGTTTAACTCTTAATGGTGTGATGTCTATTTCACAATATTGAAAACCAGCAGTTACCTATGTTTAATGAACAAAAACCATTGACTGCTATCACATCTGCCTATGCTGGTTTCCAAGAATTGCTGCATCTAAGCACTGTGTTTCAGAGAAACATGTTAGAACAATGCCAGTGATCATGTAGTGCAAGTTTAAGTTAGCACAGTCATGGAGAGTTTCTTTGGTTAAATAGAAGTGTCCACACTGGAGCACTATACAGTTTAAGTATGACGAGTATATGTACGAGAATATGGGTTTGTGCGCTAGAAAATGTTGAAGTAACACAAAATATGCCTCTGTAGTTGTGACAATATAGCAAGAGACATTCTTCTAAGTGTATTTACAGTAGCTCATGCTATGTGCTAGTCTTTCCAAAGACTTAAGAACAATCCCTGTTCAGAGGACCATCTAAGGATGACAAGTACAGGTTAGGGAAGGAGGGACAATAGATAACTGTATATACAAGCCAACTGAATTCAGTACAGACAGTATGACAGAAGCGGGTCTTTAAGTCTTAAATATGAATAGAATAGAGACCTTGAAGATGAGCTCCGGGAGGATATAATATGCATGGAAGAAGGCATGGAAGTGATTGTGAGAATCTGATAAAACTGAGGAGGCTGAGGGCACTGGTGGAAAGACGGGGGAGGTTCATCGCAGAACTTAACAAGAGATAAACAGTATGTAGAGCTTTGAAGGTTGTGAGAAGCTGAGATATGATATCACATGATAAGTCAATGGAGGCATTCAGAGAAGGTTGTTATGTGATCAGCCAGATGGGCAAAGAAGTTGGAGTTTAGCAGCAGCATTCTGAACAAACTGAAGGGGGCAGAAATTGAAGTGTCAGTGATGCATGTTTGAATGAGGCAAAACTCCTACCCAACAAACTGTATGTGCTCCCATCCATATATGTATGCATAGAACAAGAGTTTAGTGTCAGGCTCTTAAGTATATTTATAGAAGAAAAAAGTAAGAAGAATATTAATCAGTTTTGCCAACCAGATTGCCAGTATATCAAGTGAATAGCTTTATTTTAGGTTGCAATATTTCTCTGCTGTTTACTTCATATACATATCTGCACTGGGGCAAAGAGAACTCCAACAGTGGGGAAGATTGTAAGGTAGTTTTAAAAAATCCAGAGCACTAGAGATTCTGTTTTTACTGTCCTGTCAGTTGCAGTGAAGTCTGCTGTGGGAAAGTTATTTCCCATGTTGGACGTTATAATGGACATGCTGGAGCACCATTAGAGATTGAACCTTTTAAACAAGTGGCTGGATACATATTCAACAAATGTGGTATGTAAAGGTCTCCACACACACTAGCACTCAAAACTTGTGTACTTGGCACACTGGAAGATTGGTTCCAGTAAAATTGGCTGTGATTACAAGGTGTATCATACAACTTACTGTAGAATCAGGAAAATACTATAGATACATTTTAAAAAGGGAATAAGCACTTGCTGAAGTGAATAAAATCAGAACTACAGTATATAGAGCTTAATTTGAGGCTGGTTGAAACTGTATCAGCTTTCAAAGTGTGAGCAAAATAAGTACAGTTTGTCCTTAATGTGCCGAAAACCTCACTGTTGAGAAAATTGCTTATGCTGAAAGGGGCTTCAGCATTTTGCAGAATGTCAAATATCTGCTTTTTTAATGTTGCATGTTATTTAGGTGAGCCAAGACAATAGGTAGGCTGTAAGTCAGGGATAATATGTGAGAGAGTCCTGTCAGCACTGTAATGCTCCAATACCACCTTTTGTCCCTGTGACCCTAACCTACTAGTGACAATATGACTCATCGTCCAGGAAGAGTTGAATGATCTCTACCCTAAAATCAGGTAATTTTTGGAATCTAGGTTGAATTTGGCAAATAGTTTCCACTGGAAACTAAGGTTTTTTTCTTCAATATTTTTGAAATGTTTAATCTTTGTTTCAAAGTCTTTTGGTTAGAAATTTAGTTTTAACCAAAAAAACCCCGAGCCCCACCAAAAACTAAAAATGGTTTATTGGGTTTTTTTTAAACTCAAAATGAAATCTTTGGGTTTTTTTTTTTATGTTGGTGAAGAAAAAACAAAAACAAAATTGTTTCTGGATTTCAGGTTAGCCACCTAATCAAATAAAAAAACATCTGTTTGCTCACTTCTATTTATAGTTTTAAAAATGTTTGTTTCAAGTCTTGAATTGCGTGGAGTGCATGATGTCTCAGGTTTTCAGATATTATCTAAGTCAATGACCAAAGACAGCACTACAAATTTGAGAGAGTCATTGCTATAACTTAAGCAATGGTTGTTGGGAACGTTTTGATCATATGCTTTCGACTAAATCTGCTACTTTTCAAGTGACTCCTGCAGACAGAGAAGGGGCAGATCTCGTTTTTATTAATTTGGGAGGTACTCTGACCATAGTGATGAGCTATAGAAGTACCAAAGTAAACAGTTGCATTTTTTCCCAAATGATTTCACTGTAACACCTTTCTTTTTAGGGAAGCTTGTACTGTTTGTATTGTGTCTTGAATAATTTTCTCTTGAATTTACATGATCAGGGTTCAGCAACCTTTCAGAAGTGGTGTGCCGAGTCTTCATTTATTCACTCTAATTTAAGGTTTCGCATGCCAGTAATACATTTAAATGTTTTTAGAAGGTCTCTTTCTACAAGTCAATAATATATAACTAAACTCTTGTTGTATGTAAAATAAATGAGGTTTTTAAAATGTTTAAGAAGCTTCATTTAAAATTAAATTAAAATGCAGAGGCCCCCAGACCGGTGGCCAGGACCCGGGCAGTGTGAGTGCCACTGAAAATGAGCTTGCGTGACGCCTTTGGCATGCGTGCTGTAGGTTGCCTACCCCTGTGATAGATGAAGTTTCTGTGCTTAAAGACAAACCATGATTGTTTGACGGAATAGTCATCCAGTAGTTTGTCTACAGTAGGATGTGTTTTGCCTCAAGTTAGCAGGTTAACCTTCATAAATATATTAACTGGCAGTTTGGACATTTTGAACATTTGTATCCTGATAAAAGCATTGGAGGAGTTTCCAGACTAGCCTTTACAAACTGGCAATCAATTAACCTGAGGTTTAAAAATCTGCAGACAAACCATAGAAGAAAACCAGGTTCAATCACTTAGCAGTTACTATTATAACTCTTCTTATTGGATAGGTAGTTAAACTGACAGGCAGCCTCCGCTACCACTTGTGCTTTATGTATTATTTTAGTCCTAGTTCCAATTATACCATTATACCACTCGTCTTTTTTTTTTTTTTAAAACTGCATTAGAAGAAGACGACTACAGTAGAATATTTAACATTCTTCTGCATCTCTCTGCTCTGGTGCAGTGCCTATTTCTGAGTCAGCAGAATGCTTCTAGGTCAAGTGTTACTCTGCATCAGAGTTGTTTAGTATCTTCCTTCTTCAAAGGCTGACTGGTCTTATTACCAAGGCACAATCACCTTCTCTTCTCCCCTGCCCCTTACACCTCTGCCTTCACAGATGTGTATGGGAAGTATGTAACTCACTGTAATTTAATTGTGTTTATCGAACCCCAAATAAGACTAAGCTGTTTCTCTTTCACTAACTGCACTTAACTGACATAAGGGAATAAGATGAATGTGACAGTGAAATATTTGTGCTCTAGTTCTACCTTTGTATTTAATTATTTTTGAAAGTTTGTTGAAATACTAGTCAGACTTGCACTACCTTTTTCCCTTCACTTTTTTAGGATGGCTGTGGCTCCTCCCAGTTATTGTTTTGTTGCTTTTCCACCACGCACTAAAGATGGGCTTGTTGTGTTTGGAAAAAATTCGGCACGGCCTCGAGAAGAAGTACAGGAGGTGGTCTACTTTGCTGCTGCTGCTCATGATCCAGGAAGCAAAGTTGAGGTAATGGGCTTCATTGTGCTTAAAATTGCAGTATAAGCGAGTGCCATTTCAAAAGGTAAAGGTGCCTCTTGTATTCCTGTCAGATTTTGGAGTCTGTATTCCCTAAACTCAAATTTATAAGGTCCAGAATGATTGAATAATGCTTCATTCTGAGCCTGTCTACCAGGACAAGCCTTGGGAGTTGGGGAGGGCTGGTGAGAAGATTCTTAGGAGTTCCCAAATGGCAACTACAGTAAAAGCTGTGTTATCCGTCACTTTACCAACCAAAAAGCTCTAAAAACCAGCATTTTCTGCAGCGGACAGGCTGACTTGTTTACAGCTTCGCCGCTTGTGCTACGGTCTGTACTACTTGCCAATACTCATTTTTCTGTCAAGGTAAATTTTTCCTAATAAGCTGGGAATAGCAAAAAATATTTATTTCTTTCAACTGACATCCTTTCAAACATCAAAAGGAATGAGTTGGTCAGTGGTGCTCTTATCTGGCCCAGTTAATGCATGTCTAATTTAAAGGTGCAGCAAACCTCTAGCATTTACATGTCCTGTATTAAACTACTGAACTTTGGGTCTGCAGAAACCCTTTTTTCCTAAAGGACCAGATGCTGTTAATTGCAGTGGTACATGGAAACGCTAAAATACATATGTGCTGGCACCTGTTGAGAATTCTCCCTGGTTGCAGTGCCTCAGTGCACTTTGTGGTATTTTGTTTATTTGAAAATTGCTCTACTAATATTTATTTAGTATTTCCAATGCCTCAAATGCCCTGACAAAACCAAGGGTGTAATTCTACAATGAACTGCAAGTAAATAGTTCAGTTCTTTCCACCCTCTAAAGTTTGCCTTTGACTAAACTGCAATCCTGTCATCATTGGTCTTTTCAAGTGGAAGAGCTATGGACAATGCATCTTAACTCATCCCTAGCTGTATGTACAAAATCTTCCATGTGTTACTGATTGCTGCTTGAAATCTGAAAGTAGGAACAATATACAGTATTGGTCTTTTGCGCCAATGTTTGTTTATATATAATATAGTTTTCTCTCTCTCTCTCTCTCTGTATATATATGTGTGTGTGTGTGTGTGTGTGTGTATATATATATATATATATATATATATATATATAGTGCTAAGCCTATTAGGCCTTTTATAGAAGGTAAAGTTCTTACCGAGTTATGCTACTTGCCTTATAGCAGAAGTGAGCAAACCAAAAACTACTATGAGTTATCCAAAAATGAAAGTGTGCGCCTGGGTAGTTGGTGTGATCTCTTCTACTTGTATCCTAGAATCTATAGGTTTTCTTCAGAGAATACCCTTTTCTAAAACATCCCATCACCACGGTCTTCGACAACCATGGACAAATTCTGACTTGGCCACTATGAAATACTAGCTTGGCTAGCAGTGCTAGGAATCAGACTCCTGCTGACCAAGTACAATAGGAACAGCACAATAGTTGCTTTTCATTAATATAAGAGAATCTTGTGCTTGTCTTCATTCCCCCATCTTATTGGAAAGCTTTGTACTATATTTAGATCTGTCATCAATTTTTTCCTTTATGCTAAAAGTGAAACAGAAGAACCAGGCTGCCTGATTCTCTTTAGTGTGGGTGGTGGTGGGGTGGGGGGAATTTCATGCAAAATCTCTGGTGCTTTCTTGTACCTTGCTGCCCCATTTTTCCCCTCAACTCTTCCTGTTTCAGGCAGCAGCAGTGAGAAGTGAGGGTATGGCAGTGCTGTGAGCACACATGCAGCTTTTTGTCATTCTAGGCTGAATTTTTAGAAGTATTTAAGTGATCATGGCCACAATTCTAAAATTAAAAATGCTAGTTACAAAAATTTGAGACTTTATGTTGCTATCACTTGTAGGATGCCTCAGATTTGAGTAAAATGATAGCGTGCTGTAGTTAAAATTTTAGCTAGATGTGCTCATCAGATTCAGTGATCAACATTTGTCGTTTTAGCTACATTATAGTGACTTATGTGCCAGTTTTCTATGAATGGTGCATACAATGACAATAAGGCCAACCTCATTCAAAAATCATGAGGCAGCCCCTCCATGGCTCAGCACCCCACTCCCTCAAATCACAATTAGCTTCAGTCGTGGTGGGTTTTTTTTGTTATTTGTGTTCTGGTTTCTGAGGCTGTAGAGTTCACGCTGTTAAGCTTTAATCAAGAGGACCAGAAATGTGCTCTGTTTTAAAATGGAAGCTGAGGTTCTCACAAGCACATGGCTCCAGGAGCTGGGGCTTTAAGAAAAAACATCAAATATTCCAGGAGATGGCACCAGTGACTGGGAGAGAGGCCACACACCCAGGCTAGTTTGGAGAATCAGGAGGGAAAGTATAAGGAAATAAGTTCCTGCAATGCTGCTCCTGTCATGAAGTGTTAGCTTTTTTAGAGCAGCCAGCATGACTAGAAACCCAGCTTTCTTTCTTCCTGCCCATCTCACCCCATTTTTCTACTACTGTTACCTTCTTCCCACCAATACAGGGGAAGAAAAGCTAATTCAGGCCATTTTAAGAACACCCTCTTCTTTTTTTATGTTCTGGACAGAAAAAAATTAATCTGACGATTGAAAAAAATTAAATATTTTTGGATGTTTTTTACATCTTCAAATATATTTTCAATTACAACCCAGAATACAAAGTGTACAGTGCTCTTTTTTATTTTTTATTACAAGTATTTGCACTGTAAAAAACCAAGAAACAGTATTTTCAATTAACCTAATACAAGTATGTAGTGCAATCTCTTTATCATGAAAGTTGAACTTACAAATGTAGAATTATATACAAAAAACTGCGTTCAAAAACAACAATGTAAAATTTTAGAGCCTGCAAGTCCACTTATTCCTGAAGTTTTACATTTGTAAGTTGTACTTTCACAACAGAGATTGCACTACAGTATTTGTATGAGGTGAATTGAAAAGTACTATTTCTTTTGTTTATATTTTTACAGTGCAACTATTTGATTTCAGTTACAATACAGAATACAATAGATATGAAAATGTAGAAAAACATCCAAACTATTTAATACATTTCAGTTGGTATTCTATTGTTTAACAATGCGATTAAAATTGCAATTAATTGGGATTATTTTTTAATTGTGATTAATTTTTTGAGTTAATCACGAGTTAATTGCGATTAATCGACAGCCCTAGTTGAAATCCAAGCAAATTATGCAAGCACAAAAAAGTTATTTTAACTTGGATTAAAATATAGAAGCTGAAATTGTACAGAATTTCTGTGTAAAAATACAGGCTGTCTTCAATGCATGTAGGCAATTCAGAGAATATGAAAAAAAAGAAAAGAAAATTGGTATAGAATGAAATGGCATCATTTTATTGGTTTGCTACTTTATTAGCTCCCACTGTGCTCAATGAATTCTCTGTTATGGAATGAGACCTTTTCAGAATTGAGAGATTAAAACAGAGATGCCTGCAGGTGTTTTCACAGCTCAGCAGATGCATTGCTTGTAGAATGTACTGCATCCTTGCAACAAGAGTGGAAGGAATGTGCTTTAACTGCTACTACTATGTGAATGTAACAATGAACGCTACCTCAATGAGCAGCAATCGGTCTGGTTTCCAGTAGTTTTTATTTTCCATACATCCTCAGATTTGGGAGGGAACCCCAGGCATTTCTGACATATGGGGTGGGGTTTAAGTGTACGTAATCAGAACATGATGCTTTTGTGGAAAAGGGAAAAGTTTAAAACTCCCTAGACCTAGCTGTCTCCATCTACCTCTCTCTAAGTGCTCCCATCCTCTCCCCAAGAAAATCAAAGCCCTCAATAAATTAAACACGATGAATGCCTAAACATAGAAGTTATGATCATCCAGTCAGGGAACAGAAATAATACCATATCACTTAGGTGACCAGTCTAGTTAATTGAGAGTGAATATTGAATATTTGCAGCAAACAGTTCATGAGCATTCTATAGCCTGCAATGTTTGCACAAAATATTTAAATACAAAACACATTTGTAGAAATCCTGATCTATTGCCACACAGCTCAAAAAAAAGAGCCAAGTTTAAATATGTTAGCCCAGCTGTAATTCTGTTCTGATGGGCACAACTCCCTTTTATGTTAACCCAAGTTGTGTACTTAACAAGAATGGAATGTACTCATGGTATGGAACACCATACCTTCTTAGTGTCTGAAAGAAGATGCTAAAGTCCAGTAAATGGGAGATTTTTTTTTTATCCCTACAAAAGACATTTAGAAGTTGAGATAAAGAAGGGCTTATCTAAATGAAGACTTCATGGCAGGCTGGTGTGTGAGTAACTTTAAAGCAAAAGTACATCAAAATGCACTATGGAACATATATGGAGTCCATTCTATGCATCCGAAGAAGTGAGCTGTAGCTTACGAAAGCTCATGCTGAAATAAATTTGTTAGTCTCTAAGGTGCCACAAGTACTCCTGTTCTTTTCACTATGGAACTGTTAGTGCCCATCAGGTAGCTCCAAATGGACACTAATGTGAACTTGCCATGCACTCCCAGCTTGCTGCAAACTAAGTGTTTGTTTAGACAAGCTAACTTTACCTTGGTATCTTCAATATTCAATATTTCCTTTCCTAAGTATAGGGAAATACAAGGGAATGCTGCAGATGGTGGGGTGACTGCATCTGTTTGTGCAAGGCAAAAATCAAAGCTTCACATTGGCAACCACGCACATGAGTTCCCTCTTCCATACAACTATTGACACTCTCTAGCACTGAAGGTTTCCCCCTTTGATCCCTGTGACTGGGGTCCTAGTGGGGAGCCAGCTGTGGTCACTCAATTAGGATGGACTGCAAAGAATGAGGCAGACAATCCCCATAAAGCTGGTGGATATTCCAATACTTAGATTTGCCAAGCCAGCATAAAACAGCTTCTATATTATCTCACTGGTTACTCAGAAGTCCAAACACCACAGTTCCCTTAAAGCGATCCAGCCTCAGGCCTCCATCAAGGTACCTAAGTCAATATGATGATTTCTGAAAATCTTATTTCATCATATAAAAGAAAAAGTTCTACCAATCCCAAAAGATTGTATACATTACCTCCCAGAAAAATGATGAGGCGTCTGGTGGCACCTCCCAAGTTATTGAATATTCCAGATCTTACCCAAATACACACTACAGCCAATTCTTATTAACTAAACTAAAATTTATTTAAAAGAGCAAGAGAGAGAGAAAGAATGGTTAAAAGATCAGTATACATACAGACATGAGTTCAATTCATTGAGGTTCAGATTCATAACAGAGATGGTGAGCTTTGTAGCTGTTTCAGAAATAGTTCATAGGTTTAGACCAATGTCCAAATCTCACATTCAGGGCGTACCAGCATAACTGGGACCTCAGTCTTGCGATTCAAACTTCTCGTGATGACAGAATCAGGACCCAGTGATCTTTTATACAATTTCATGTCTTTTGACAAGTTGGAGTTTCCTCGGGAAACAAAAGATAATTAAGATGACTTTGAAGGAGGTCCATCACCAGTACTTAGCTATACAAATTAACATAAGGCCATTTGCTTGTTCCTCCACCATTCACAGTACATTTCAAAGAGAGATGAATACCAAGATATCCCGTATTTACTATTCATTTAAATGATAGGATGTTTTTTTGGCCTCTGAATTATCAGTATACAGCCTAGACAGGGACTGTTGATTACATTGTGACCCTACTCATATGTTATGTATATACACAAAAACACAAACATTATTTCTCCACCTGTCTTTTGAGGGTTATTTATTTTGCAGGATGTTTAACCCTTTCTAGCCATGCATCACAATCCCACAGATTGTTATAGTTCTGAGACAACCTGTGGCCCATGAAGCAGGAAGGAATAAAACTAGAGAATCTGTGGCAGGAACAACTGATACTGGAACCTATACAACTGTGAAAAGGGATGCAAGGGGAGCCTCTCTCTCCTTTGTCAGAGGCTGCAGAGTCATGCCCTGCAGTACTTCTGCAGACTGTAGTTTTCTAAACCCAGGCAGCCTTCACATAACTTCAAAGCACGGCATCTCCTGCTTTAAGAAGTTCTTATTTTACAGAGGAAATCATCTGCCTGTCTTCATAGGCCACCAAGAAGAACAAAATAGAGCAGGACCAGAATCACAATGCTTAACTCCCAACAGGTTAGCCCATTTGCACAACTAGTAGTTGTGGAAGCATTGAGAACAGTGAGGGTCACTGCATGTGTCTGATCCAGGCTCTTTCTGGTTGGTGAGAGTAGAGAATGCCTGGGACCTCTACTAACAATGTCACACTTCTGATGAGGGAAGCTACCAGTCATCCTAAAACATATTATGGGCCAACCAGTACAAAAATAAATAATTGCTCAAGGGCAGAGACCTAAAAGCTACCACCCAGTGTCTAATCTTTATTTTCTAAACAAGTTAATTGAGAAGCTACCAAGAAAACCCTGTAACACCACCTTTTGATTGGCAGTAACTTGCCTTGTCCACACTGGCATCGTCATGTAGAGTACAGGCACTACATGTGTAGCTACATGCCACAGTGAAAGACAGGCTGTGTCCACTGTGATGTGTAGCTACATGCGGCAGTGAAAGGCTCAGGCAGGTGGAGGTAGCAGGGAAGGACTCCAGCAGTGGGGAACTGCTGGAGATATTCCCTGCTGTGTCTCTACCACAGAGCCCTTCCCTGCTGCTGGAGCCTTTCACTGCAATGGAGAAAGCAAGACACTACATTGCTTGAAAATAGCAGTGTAGACACTGAAGGCATTGCATGGGCATGTAGAGAGCTGTATGGGGTACATACCCTAGGGTTCAGGCATGTAGGGCATTCTACTTGCTTAAGGCATGCCTCAATATCTATGTTGCTATTTATTCCCATGCTAACCGGGCGTGCACGTGTCTGTACACTACATGCCGCTGTACCCTCAGACTTCAGAACGTGGTACAGAGACAATATGTGTTGCTATGGTGAATGACTTTTTTCCCCATAGATGGGGGAAAATATATCAGTACTCTCTTGCTGGAGGCTGCTGCAACACTTGATATAGCTGATGACCAGTCACCTCTCTCCAGGAGGATGACCTCCCAGGATGACCTTACACAGGAATGTTGACCAGTAAGGGGAGACTTAGAATACAAGGTTTTCACAAGAGTAGGATCTACACTGTGGAATGTATTCCTGGAAAAAAAAAAGTGACCACAGTACTAATTGCATTCAAAACTAAAATATAAACATTTCTTCACCTTCATTTCCCCTCACTTTTTTATTTCCTATTGACTTTTTATTAAATGTCTCCCCTTCCCCCCCATATGTGTAAATAACCTAAGAATAAATCAGGCTTTTTTTTCTACAGTTTGGGAAGACCATTTCCATCTTTAAATGCTAGGAAGATGTTCAAACTTGGGAACCAAGAGTAGGAGTGGGCTGATAAAGTTTGCGGATGACACCAAGTTGGGGGGTATTGTCAATTCGGAAGAGGATCGGGATATTCTCCAGGGAGATTTAGATGACCTTGTAAACTGGAGTATTAGTAACACAATGAAATTCAGTGATGTGAAGTGTATTTATTATGCATTTTAGGGATGTCAACAAGAACTTTTATTATGGGGGGGGCACGCAGTTGGAAGTAAGAAGAGAGAGAAGGGACCTAGGGAGTCCTGGTGATGACAAGATGACTATGAGATGGGATGTGTGATGTGGAAAAAAAAAAAGCTAATGGTTGGGTTGCATTAGCGAGGTATTTCTAGTAGGGATAAGGGGGGGCTAGTCCCGTTATATATAAGGGTTGGAGTAGACTCATTTTGGAGTATTGTGTGCAGTTTTGGTCTCCATGTTTTAAAGGATGAATTCAAACTAGAACAGGTCCAAAAGAGGGCCACTAGAATGATCCGAGGAATGGAAGGCCTTTCTGAAATGAAAGGAGAGGAGAGGAGCTTTTTTTTTTTTTTAAAAAAAAGAAGGATAAGGATAGATATATATGCTTATATATTATATATATAGGGATATATAGGAGGGAAAAGAGAAGAATTCATTTGCTTCAGTGCTACACTGGGACACGAGGACGAACGGATATAAACTGTCAGTCATTCAGGCTTGAAATTAGAGAAATTAGACGGACCATCAGGACCACTGGGAGGAACAGTCTAGGAAACAGTGGGAGGAGGGAGATGACTTGAAGGACCTAAGATTAAAGATTATAAAGGATAAGATGATGGATGGATAGGATAATATAGATAACGGCTTTATCATAGGTCAATTATGTGCCTGGTATAATATAACCTTTTAGGGTGGTTTGGCTCTTGAGTCGCGCCCGGGGTTCAGCTGGACCTGGGGGCATGGGGGGGTGGGGAAGGAAGGAGGGATTTTCTTGGCAATGGCCCTGAGGTTTTTCGCCTTTTCCCTTCATGGGGGGGGGGTCACTTGGGGGTCAGTGGCTGATGGATTGTGGATGTGCATCTTGCAGGAGGTATGGATAGAGAATGTGACTTATGGATCTTTCTCTATGATTCTGATTGATAATTGAAACTACAGAGTAAAATAAAATGTGTTTGTGAAGGAAAACTGATGAATTATTCTCTTGCTTGGCTTTTCAAAGATGCACTCTTGGGTTCTCTCCCCCCCTTCTTATCTGAACATATCCATAGATTTCTGATTTGTAATTTTAAATGGTCCACTCCAAAAACTTAAATTCAGGCAAATCAGTCTAGACGTTACTTTCCTGTGACCACTACCATTGTGTTCTGATAAACTCTCACATTCTTTTCTCCCACATATACACAACCAGCAAATTTAAATGAATACGGTTGGTGTTTTCTCTGGAGGTCCTTTAGCTTATTCTGTTTTGTTGCAGCAATGGAGTAAGTGTTTCATAAGGCAGCTAATGTATCCAAGTGAAGGTCCAGATTAGCTATGAGTATATGCATTCCATCTTTATAAACAGTATTACTACCTACAAAATGTGGTTTGTGTGCCTTATGTTTTGACAGATATGGTATCTGTATTGCTGCTGTGTGAGTTCTGTCTGCAGCTCAGCTTGTCATTCATGATATGTATAATCTTTTGGAGGTCTGGTACTATCAACATGAAATATAAAAATGTTTCACTCTTTCTATAATGTAAAGATTAGTTGTGGTTTTTTTTTTCAAGTGACATACAAATTGTGTGATAATTGTAATAGCCCTTCTCTCCTGTCCCCTCCCCCGTTTATTGTGAAGCCTAGAAATACCATGTGTTTTAGAATTTGTGGGTATGGAAATATAATTTACTAAAATCTCCTTGACTAGACTTCAGTATATAAGAAAATAATGTACTCTAGTGGAGCAAGATAATGGCTAGCTTTCAGTTTCATTCAGCATTCTCTCTCCACCCCCAATGCAGTGTACATACATTGCAATTGATCAGGTGCCGAAGACTCATGCTGTTATGCTAAGCAGACCTGCCTGGCTTTGGGGGGCAGAAATGGGAGCCAATGAACATGGAGTCTGCATCGCTAATGAAGCCATCACCACCAGAGAGCCAGCTTCTGAAACTGAAGCCCTGCTGGGAATGGATCTTGTCAGGTGGGTGGTTAATGGCTAGACTATGGATCAATCACTTGGCCTATTAAAGGCTGCAAGATGCTTGTATTGTATCAGGATATTGTGCTATTAGCAATAATGGCACAATATATCAATGACGTAGGGCTTGGCTACACTTGAAAGTTGCAGTGCTGGGAGTTACAGCGCTGGTCGTGCAGCTGTGTAGGAACAGCGCTGGTGTGTGGCCACACCCACAGCTACCAGCGCTGGTGTGTGGCCACATTTGCAACATTTGCAGCGCTGTTGGGAGTGATGCATTATGGGCAGCTATCCCAGCATTCAAGTGGCAGCAACGTGCTTTTCAAAAGAGGGGGGTGGAGGTGGTGTAGTGTGACAGGGAGCGGGGGGAGAGAGAGAGTGGATTTTTGGAGCCAACACTGTGTGTTTAGCTTCCTGCCTTGAAAAATCAGAAAATGTTCGCTACCCCTTAGTCTTAACTCTTTTGCAAACAGCCTGCATCCAAACGGACTCCCCGCTGTCAAGCAAACACTCACTCCCTGCCTGCCTCATTATCTCATTTGATTGTTCACAGCCAGGTACAGATTGATCACAGCAAACAGGAGCTGTGTTATAAGCAGCTCCGGGATCAACGGAGCTCCGGAGCTCTGAGTTCACAACAAAACAAAGAGAGGCTGCATAACAAAACAGAGAGTAATTTATAAAAGCATTCTGGGATATCTGTTAATACCCTGGAGGCCAATAACAGCGCTGGTGTGTGTCCACACTTGTCGAGCAGCGCTGGATCACCAGCGCTGCAATCGTTACACCCCAACCAGACCAGGTGTACAGCCAGCGCTGCAGCCAGGGAGTTGCAGCGCTGGATGTGCCTTGCAGGTGTGGACGGTTACTAATTGCAGCGCTGGAAAGCCTCCACCAGCGCTGCAACTTTCAAGTGTAGCCAAGCCCGTAGACACTAAGATTGGGATTTAAAACTGTATAGGCTGTAGACACCACCTATAGATACGCTATTTATACAGGGCCCTGAACATGATCAAGTTAACATTTTGTAACATTTGGAATGTATCAAACTAGCAAATCTTGCTACCTTAACCTAGTTTGCATTCATTAAAATCAGCACCATATCTGCCTACCATACAGAACAGAAGTGATATATTGTCAGAATAAGAAAAGCTGTAGTAAGGAAGAAGTGATTAACTCACAGCTCTGTATTGCCCATCATTTTCTTCTTTAAAGCATCTTACTCTGACCGAGAAAGCTTACTCATACGCATAAAAGCCCTAGAATAAGTAAGTTACTGTAGCCCCACTTCAGCACATGCATTCCAATGTAAACCCTTTGCCCTTCTGTTGAATGCTGACTGACAAACTTCTGAAAGTTCATTCACGCCAGGCTGGCTGCCTGAAAGGCTTGCTCTGCATTTGTAAGTCTGAAGCTGCACATTGAGCAGCAGTGAGGAGAATCATAAAAAACAAAACCAAGCTGGAGGAAGAAAGGAAATGGCACAAAGGAGCTAATAGAAAACCTGAACTGCTTCTAGCAAGGGAGCAAATGGACTACTACATATGTAGGTAATGGTCAGAGTAAAATGATTGTATCCTGTTGTTTAGCAAAGATTCTCTTTTTAATGGCATGTCCTATGGCTGGTTGATACTATCAAATTTATATTTGTCCCACAGGCTACTAGGTTTTTAACAAGTGACAATCTGGATAAAGAGTTCTATGTGTAGTAAGCGTGAATCATGGCAGGTCAGAAATCTAGTTTAGCAGTTAAGTATATATGCCATTTAGTAACACTGGATCCACAGCAATATATGAGTAGATGCCAACCTAAGGAGAAACCAGTAGTGTCTGAACAATTCACCCACTGTCTGAACAATTCATTCGGTGAAGGAGAGGACAAAGATCAAAGCCAACAATAGCTCGCACCAAGGAGAACTAGAGATCACTATAACCATCAGCGTGCTGTTGAAATTCCCCCTTTTTAGTTGTGAAAACTTCTAGAATACTGGATAATGACATTAAAATTCTCTTTTGGGTGATATCCAGAATACAGAAATCCAGCAAGTACAGTATCAGTGCCTGTAGGCCATGTGGACACCACCAGGACTGACAGCGCCACTTTTCAGCCATTTGCAGACCATGCCAGTCACATGACTTGAGATTAATTGGGAGGGTAATCCATTGAGACATTCAAAGGAGAATTACGGCTTGATCTACACTTAAAAAGTTGATTGGGGGTAATAAGAGCCACACCCCTGAAAGCTGTAGGTATGCTCACCTAATGCCCAATGTAGATGCAGTTATGTCAATGGAAAAATGCTTCCATCAATCCAGCTTCTGTTGTTCAGGGAAGTGGTGACAGGAAAACCCTCTTCCATTGGTGCAGGCTGGTTTACACTATGGCATTGTGTCAGCATAGTGATAGTGACATCACTATGCCGGTATAGTCTCTGTAATGTTGCTATACCCTAGGAAACATGCTCTTTTCTGCCCTAATTTTTCCTTCCCCACACTTTCAAGTTCTATGTTGGTATTAAGTCTTAGCTCTAGGCTTTTCAAACTTGGTATACGTTTTGCTTTTGTTTCTGAAAACAAGCTTCCTTCCTTGGAAATTGTTTCTAAACTTTACAGCTAGCATAAGAGTATTCAGACCAATAAGATTGCTCAGGCACTTCAGCCAAAATCCTGCCCTCTGAGCCAGACATGAAGAGGCCATGTGAGATTGAGCCCTTCGGAGAGGGCCTACACCATCATCCTCCTGGCTTAGATTGTACCCCAACTCCTTAGAGATACTTCATGCAGAAAGTAAGAAGCCTGCCCTGCATTTCTCTGGAATTCTGTCACTGGCAAGTTAGGAATTCAAATCCAGCAAACATGGACCAGGACACTAAAAATGTGTGTGGGTGCTGTTAGGCATGCATAGAAAACCCCAACAACATTGCAAAAAACAAACAAATTTCATTCTAAACTTGAAGTGTCACTGTTGCTTCCTTCCTTACAATTCTAAGAGTTCATTCTAGGCACCACAATCAGAAGGCTTTATTTTTATTTGTGGACATGAGACGAAATGATGCATAAATAAAGTGCTGGGACACCTTATGAAGGTTTAACACATCTGTCTGAAAAGGACTTTGGGGTTACCAGAGATTTCTATTTCCTAAATGTCATCATTTGTTTAATATCTGGCTATTTTTGACTTCCCAAAACTAATTTGGCTAAGTTGACGTCACTCTTAACTGAAGTTGCTTGTCTTTAAAGCAGCAGTATCAGTTCAAATGTCTATTTAAAACTCATTCACATTTTAGTAGCTTGTTTGAAAGTCTGAATCTACAGTTAGGAGTTGAAGTTGAAGAGCTAAGAATTTCAAGTTAACAACATTGTAATTTTGCGGTAACTGCCTTGTTGGAGGGCATGTCACTGAGCTTTGTTAATGAAGAATTCCAGTTTGGGGATAGAATAGATTTAAAGCTCCCTCCCCCTCTAGTAGCCTCAGAGGATTGATTTTTACTCAAGAGCTTGGTTTAAAGTAATTGGCCAGGCTTAAGGAAGCGGAAAGTTACAGGGATCAGCAGATCTTTAGACAGAAGTGATGTTGGATTTTTTTCGTCTCCGCTACAGGTCTGCTGTGGGTCAGACCTCCTAAACAAGTTGCTTGTTTTATTCTCTGCTTCCAGTAATTTACAGGAGGCCTCAGGAGTGCTCATCTGTTTGAAACAAGTGAATGAATTGTTTCCCCCGAAGAGGAGTGGGGACAAAGACAGATTGTAGATCCCATCAGAGCCAACCTTGTACACTCAATACTCTTTGCGGACACAGCAGCTCTGAGGTTGTCCAATTTTCCTCAGTATCTTCAAACTACCCCTCTAAAAACGTATCTTCACACCAACAGGAGCAGAGCTGGCAGCCACTCAGTGCTATTTCTCTTCCTCTTCCCCCCTGCCTCCTCCACATCAGACTTCTCCAGCAGCCTGGGCCCCAGAGATCTTATGCCCAACTTTGGGTGTCATTTATGTGCTTATCTTTTCTAGAAACATAAGTGTGTACAGGATTAAGATGCTCAGTCAGCTTTAGTGGAAATCAGGCATTCAAGATCCTTTAGCTGGGGAGCTAGACTCTACCCATTTTGGGAAGAAAATTACCAGAGAAACCAACTTCAATCTGTAATCAGGTTTTGTTTTATCAGGTTTTAGTTTCACAATATGCCTTCCTCAGTCCTTTAATTATATCCTAATCCTCTTGGCTGGGTCTCTGAGGAAAAAATAAAGGTGTGAAATGACCACTGTGCCAAATGCAGTGACTGTTTGACCAGCAAAAAATATGCCTGTTATGCAAAAATATCTTCCAGTGTATTGGGTTTTCCACTGTTAGTAGCAGGAAATCTAATTGATTCATTGGGGTATCATACTCCAGTGTGTCCCAGGGAAAGAACTTTTGAAACAAACTTTTATGAAAAAATTAAAATTGTTTAATGATATTTGAAATCCCAGACAATAACAAAGCTCTGCCCTTGAAATGCATGACCATCCATAACATCAATGGATAAGAAGGTTAGTGCTTGCATTCCCAGTAATGGAGTACATGCTGCTGGTTGGCCAGTGGCCATTACCCATCAGCTGCACCCTTCTATCTAATTGCACATTCAGGATGAGGTCCTGGGACATTTGCCAACTGTCTGAATACTAAGTCTTGTCTGATTTTTAAGTCAGGCATCCTGGCTTTGAGAGGGATTGACTGGGATTGCATGTACAGCGGTTGGAGATGTGGTACTGCTTGAGCAGGAAGATGGCAAAGCTGAAGAATGAGAGAATGATTCAGAGGAAGCCCATACAGCCATGAGACTTTCTCCAGAGATGCTCAGCAGCATGCGAATAGAAGCAGATATTGGAGTGAGCTCATCCTTGGGGTAGGCTTGCTTCCACTGAGTGCTCAGACCCATCTCTGGGATAAAGATTCTTAGCCTTTGCTTAACTTCTACATTTAGCTGGAGACAGTGCAAAGTGAGATCATTTTACAATAAAACCAACCTTCTCCGTTCTTTGCTTCCCCAAACTTCTTGTTGTGGAATGTCAAGGTTTGTTTGAAAATCTGATGGGGAGGCCTTGGCTATGCCACAGGCTTGAAGTGCAAACATGGGTTAGGTGATTTAAAGCTGCATTTTTAAAAGGGGCACTACTTTAGATGCCCTGCTTCAGACACCCAGGGCTGTATTTTGAGACTGACTTCAGTTGGAAGTGTGGGCGGTTCACAGCTCTGAAGATCAGGTCCCATCTGTCGAATTTTGTTCCCAGCTTTAGAGAAAACTGTCTCAAAAATTTGGATCTTAACCGCTGCCTTGGTTTTCCCACCTATCAGCAGGGCTTAGATTGGATAGGACTTCTCCATAAATGTGCTGAGATGTAATTCATTTTTGTAAAGGGTTTTGATTCTCTAGAAGGCAGATGTAAATACAGACTTTCATTTTTATTACTACAGCAAGTTTTTAATATGGGAGGTTAATGTAACTGACAATAATGACTGTACAGTATGGTATGCCAGAGTTAAGAGATCAATTAAATCATATTTGTGGGTATTGACATTTCTAAAGAGCTTGTACTTAGCTGATGGCAGAAATAGATTAAAAGATTAAATAAATAGAAATCTCTAATCTGTTGCCTAGATAGCAGTTAAGTAGAGCCGAGTAGCTGTTAGCTAATTTCCTAACTAGGATGGTTTCATTTTGAATATAAATACTTCAGATCAACATGCTAAACCCCATTGATTTTGCTATTCTGATTCATTTTCTAAAACGAGTAGTTAAGTTTACTTGTTAGGATTTGCAAATTTACTTTTACACTCCTTTCAAGCCAGTCGCATTCAGCTTTGGCAAGTACCCTGCATTTTAGTACTTCCAAACAGCATTTAAGAAGTTAACATAGTAGAGTTGTCCACAGACACTCAAAGATGCCTTTGTCTACAGTATAAAACAGTCACTGAAGGCTGATGTGCAATTAATTTTGTATTGAGGGTATGATGGACAGTAAGTGTGGGAATACAGGAAGAGAAGGGTGATAAAGATAAGATAACATTGACTATTCATTCTCTCATCCTTTTGTAATATCTGTTCCAAATTATCTGGTGTTTTGTACACAAATCTGCTACTTTACAACTGTCTTGGAAAATTCTGTTTACCAGTCAAATTCACTCTCCCTAAAGAGAACTCTTGTGGGCTGGCTTAAGACATAGTCCCGGTTACACTTAGTACTTGTGTTAATTGTAGTAGACTTGTGGATGGAGAAATCAGTTTAGATAATATGAAAACATCATTATAAAGTTCTGGGCCTAGTATTTCCAGTGAACCTTTTAAGCAGAAATTGCTGATGTCTGACCAATAACTTCTGAATGCGCTTCTCCTGTTAGACACTTTAGAAATGATTCCATCTGACATCAGTAAAACTGTAGCTCATACTATAGGATCCTATTCCAAGCGTTTTGTTTAAGACAAATGAGTCACTGCAGCACGTCACTGGACTTTTCACTGTCACTTAAATTGTATTGGATTTTTTTTTATTTTTTAAAGGCTTGGCCTAGAAAGAGGTGCAACAGCTAAAGAGGCCTTAGATGTAATAGTTTCTTTGTTGGAAGAGCATGGACAAGGTGGAAATTATTATGAAGATGGGAGCTCCTGCCAGGCTTTCCAAAGTGCATTTCTGATTGTGGATAGAGCAGAAGCCTGGGTTTTGGAGACTGTTGGGAAATATTGGGCAGCAGAAAAAACCACAGGTGAGTTAAATGGTGGCAAATCGGTTATCATAAGAAGGCCGCATAACATCTCTTCAAAGCTTGTTTTATTTATTCCTTTTCATTTGGGGGTAAAGATATCAAGGGGTTATGAAGAGGTCTAATTGGAAAAGTCTAAATGGCTTGGATGTATCAAATCAGTCAAACAATGAAAAGCTGCATGATGTTGGTAGCAGCCTAGCTTCAGTCTAGCCCATTAAATGTCCTTCTTTTGTGTGGACTGATTGTCCTTCTGCAGTTATGCTATTTCTCCAGGCAAGGCTTGAAAGTTTACCAGACCTCTGTGGGACAGAGGAATAATTCTTCTAGCCAGACATAGATACTAAAGCAGGGGTGGGCAAACTTTTTGGGCTGAGGGCCACATCTGGATGGGGAAATGGTATGCAGGGCCGGGGCGGGGGTTGGGGTGCAAGAGGGAGTATGGGATGTGGGAGGGGGTGTGGTGTGCAGGAAGGGGCTCAGGACAAGGGATTGGGGCAGAGGAGGGGTGCAGGGCATATGAGGGAGCTTGGAAGGGGGTTGGCGTGCAGGAGGGGTGCCGAGTGCGAGAGGGGGCTCAGGGCAGGGGGTAGGGGTGCAGGAGGGGTGGGAGGTGCAGGCAGAGGGCTTAGGACAGGGAGTTGGGGGGCGGGGTGCAGGAGGGGTTCGGGCTCCGGCCCGTGCCACTTACCTAAAGCGGCTCTGGGGTGGCAGCGGTGCGAACTGGGGCCAGGGCAGGCTCCCTGCACGCCTGCCCTAGCCCCACGCTGCGCCGTTCCGGAAAGCGCTGTGGCCCCTGGGGGAAGGGGGGTGGAGGGCTCCGCATGCGCTGCCCTTGCCGCGCCTCCAGGTACCTCCTTCAAAGCTCCCATTGGCCATGGTTCCCCGTTCCCAACCAATGGGAGCTGCGGGAGGCAGTGCCTGGCGGCAAGGGCAACACATGGAGCCCTCTGCCCCCCCGCCCCTGGGGGGCTGCAGAGAAGTGGTGCCGGCCGCTTCTGAGACTGGTGTGGGGCCTGCAGCACCACGGGGGACAATCCCACGGGCCGGATCCAAAGCCCTGAGGGGCCGGATCCAGCCCATGGGCCGTGGTTTGCCCACCCCTGTACTAAAGACTGATGGAGGGGACTGTCCAGCAGTAATGCCCTGATGAGATACCCCAATTCCTGGGAAGTAGTAAGATACTGTTCCTGGACCTTGTCTATATTGACCCATCTGGCTGATGTTAAGTGGTCTCATCTCTTATTTGACCCTCCTGGTTGCTGCATTAGTATGTCTGCGACTACCCTTCTGAGTCATCCTTCCCACTAAATAGAATCAGAGGACTGGAAGGGACCTCGAGAGGTGATCTAGTCCAGGCCCCTGCAGTCATGGCAGGACTAAGTATTATCTAGACAACCCCAACAGGTGTACATCTAACCTGCTGTTTAAAATCTCCAGTGATGGAGATTCCACAGCCTCCCTAGGCAATTTATTCCAGTGCTTAACCACCCTGACAGTTAAGAAGTTTTTCCTAATGTCCAAATTAAACCTCCCTTGCTGCAATTTAAACCCATTGCTTCTTGTCCTATCCTCAGAGCTTAAGAATAATAATTTTTCCTCCCTCCTCCTTGTAACAACCTTGTAATAACTCCATTGCCTGCATCAGCTGCTGCTCATAGCTTTCCCCAGGCAGAAGCATGAAGTTATTCTTGTTTGTTTTCACTTCTGCACTTCTAGATCCTATTAGTTCCTGTGAAACTGACCAGTTTTCACAGTCCTGTCACTTGCAAAAGCTACCAGCTGCAGCGGGAATGGAGGAGGAGCCTCCCTGCAGGTCTAGGAATGCAGCAGTGCATTGTTTTACATTTATTTCCCATAGGAGGTTCTCTTTGCAACCATAACAGCTATTCTTGAGCTTTTCAGAGTAAAGCTTTACTACAAAAGTCATGGGCACTGGTATCCTACGCTCAGCAGGGAAGTTCACTATTCACCAGTGCTTTGTAGGACACTGGGTCCTCAATATACCAAATGATTCTAGGGACAAGGTTTGAAAAACCTTGTCCCTAGAATCATTTGGTATATTGAGTCTTCTACATAATGTTTTTACACGGAACTTTTTTCCTTAAATGAAATTGCTTGATAAACTCCACTTGTGATGAAGAATACTTTAATTATAAAGCTATCCAGAAAATATACGTTTGTAAATGAATAATACTCATGCTATTGTCCTCTTGCTGATCTGAATATAGCACTGACTTGAGTAATTCTGTCAATTTGAATCTACTGGAAAGAACAAAATTTAAATGTTTAATTGTTGTAATATTTAAAGGAGTGCTAATGGGGTTTTTTTGCTTTGCTTGAGAACATATTCCAGTTGATCAAATCAAAATTATTCCAATCTTACAGTCTCCTGAAAATGGACAGCTAAGAGATTAATGCCCTTTCACGGTGCAATTTAAGTTTGAACGTGTGAAGCAGAACATACTGAAACCTTTCAGCCTGCCACTGACCCTTGGTTTCTGTAGTTGGTGTGTTGGCAGTAATGCTTATAGAAGCTTTTAACTTGGATTAGTAATCACCTGTTTCAAATTTTATTCAGTGGGCATTAGAAAGGCAAATCTGATTCTATAACAATAGCTGTTAATGATGCTATTCAAGTAAAAGTTTCATAGATCACTTTAGCCTGCCTATTAAAAATAAGCCTGCTACCTTCACTGTCAAATTTTGTTTGTTTGTTTAAACTATATTCATTATCCAATTATTTCCATTACTCATATGATGTGTTTACTGTATCCTCTGGTGAGTATCTGCAGTAACAATCATTAATCATGCTGTCTGATGTGTATGGATATAAGCAATTCAGGCAGATTTTTTTTTCTGGAAAAAAAAGTCATACAATAGACAAACACATTGAAGGCTTATTATTTTCAATCCATATTATTGTCTTAACACCTAGAGAACCGTGTTTTAAAAACAAGTCTTGTGCTCAGAAAGACACTACGTTAGTATATATTACATTTTTACAGAAGGATTTATAATTCAATATTGCATTTTAAATATTGAACGTTAAAAAAAATCTTTAAACCACTATTCCTATTCAATTGGAAACTAGATTATGAGTTATTCCACATGAGCTCTTCTTCTGTTGGTCTTTCAAATGAGGCCCATTTTCAAACAAGAAATTTAAAATCGCCAGTTATAATTAGGTGACAGTTTTTGGAATGGAAAGTTATTTAGCAAATGTGTATAATGCTGTGTTGAATAGTGGGATTAATTTTTTCTTCAAACAACAAGTAATGCCACACAGATCAACTCTGGGCTAAAGTACCATTGTGTCAATTCCTTTGGGTTGATTGTAATCATGTTGGATGAGCTAGTTAATGTGGTCTTGGACAAAGGGTCAAGATCACTTCCAAACAGGTTTTTGAAAGTGAAGTGTCGTAACTTAGCTTCTGGAAATCTAAGAGCCTGATTCTCTACTGCTTTGCACCTTGTAGAATCTCTTCCACTGTGCAGAAGTGGTTGAAAATTACAGCATTCTTATACGGTAGCATTGTGCAATCACGTGGTGCAGGGATAAGTATCTAAACATGACACAAGATGCACTGGAGAATCAGGCCCTGAAAGTTGAAGTGATGAGTAAATCCTGTGCATGTGTAATTAGGTGACTATCACAAAGAAATGTCTAGATTGGTCAATGGCTTAGTTTGCTAATCAAATATTTTGCTCCTCTAGCTGCTTCTAGCTACACTGTAGTAATGGTATATTGTGATTTGTGGCTCTTTCCATAGAGGGAGTAAAATGCATTTGCAACCAGCTTACATTAACCACAAAAATTGATGTTGAGCACCCTGAGCTTAGGAGTTATGCAGAGACTCAAGGCTGGTGGACTGGAGATACAGAATTCAATTTTTCTGAAGTGTTTTCTCTAGCTGAGGACCATTTAGGCTGCAGTTCAGGCCAGGAGAGCCTAGAAAAACAAGAAGGTAAGTAGAAAGGCTTTTTCCTTACTGATTTTTTTTTTTTGCCACCTAATTCCCACTTTTCTCAACCAGACCTCAGTCCATAGTCTCAAGTGGGTACAAGGAGAGCACTTTCACATGGAAGGAAAATCCATAGAACAAATTGCCTCGAGCAAAACTCCTGAATGAAGTCTTAACGCCTCAGCCTAAATTTAGAATAAGGCTATTTATCAAATCACACAGACTAGGATAGTGGAGTGTAAAGCTCTAAGTTTTGTGGGTTCTTTTAGTCTTTTCATTGTAGGTTTAATACATGAGAATAAGAGTAATATCGTACCGGTGCACCCCTGTTCTCCTAGCATGAAAAGATGACTTACCTTAGTAGAAAACGATGAGGGGGCATTGTGTTTTTCCAGAAGGATGTTCATATCAGTCCTATTGTGAGGTGGGGAAGAGGCATTATCCAGCTGCCTGTGGAACCAAGCTATGGTTGCAAACTATGAGAATCGAGTTCTGTTACAGCAATGAAGATGCACTTAGGAAAGACTCCTCTCCCCCCCACTTGCCCTTTTCAGGTCAAACTGCATGTTTTTCTTACCAGAGCATTTCAATAATCAAAATCTGCTATCAGCAGAAATGGGTTTATGTTCTGGTCCAGAATTTACTGATCACTTAAGATAGCTGGAGCTGGCCAGAACCCTTTTTGGAATTACTGCAGCATCTGCTGCTGTGCATGAGTAATGTGTAATCTTTGTTCAAGGCACCAGTCCAGCCATGCATGAGGAGCATAGCCATTCTCTTTAAAAGCTCTATATTAAGGATAACGGGTATATTTGAAATGGTAACAAAATCTAGTTATTGTGCGACAGGAGACTGGTTGAAAAACTTTTCACTGCAGTGCACAATGTTAGTAAGGGTGGTGTGGTCCAATGCCCACGACTCAAAGTAATCCTCAGTCTGTAGGAGAGGGTCAGGAGGGGAAAGAAGTAGAAGCTAATTAGAGCACCTAGAAAAGTTGAGCTTGAAACAGAAAGCTGGTCTTAACCATAACTGTAGCAGAGCTGTCATTCTCTGCTATAATACAGTCTAGTTTAACATAGATAACTGCACCAAAAGCCACTGGAAACATTTGATGATCCATGTTATAGATTATCTTTACCACCCCAGAGCTGTGACGCTTGTCTCTGCACTTTTAATTACTTCCAATCCATTAGACATGATAGGCCAAATTCACACTTGGGTCTGTGAATGAAGACATTTACAGTGGCAAAAAGTCTATCAGTGAGAGGGTTGAGGCAGTGCAGGGCAGCTGTAATCTGTTCTAGTATGTTTCAGGGTTTAAGTTTTTTGTAAATACAAGCTGCTAATAGTGGTGGGGGTATGTTCCCACCTATATACTGTGGCACTGTTTGCGTTGGGCCTGATGCAATGACCATTGAAGTAGAAGTACTTTCCTTTGAATTTGGTGGGCTGTGGATCAGGCCCATTGGGCACTTTTTTCCTCTTCTTGCAGGAAATATCACTGTGCAAACAATGATGGCTGTCTTACGTGACAAAGCTAGTGGCGTCTGCGTGGACTCCGAAACTTTCCTCACTACAGCTAGCATAGTGTCTGTTTTGCCTCAGAACCCTAGTTCTCCCTGTATTCACTACTTCACTGGCACTCCGGACCCTTCAAGGTAAGTCAGGATGTCTGCTGCCCTTCTGAGGCTTAGTGGTGCAGGCTTTAATAAGGAGATTCTGGCTGTGTGTATGTACATTGAAAGCTATTAAACTGATTTTAGTGACAGATTTAGGGCCCCCTTCACAGAGGTGTGCTGCAATTCCTGTCTATGCTCACCACACAAGGACTATGTTCTATGTCAGAAGATTCAGCACTCCTCTATGCCCCACCCATCATCTTCCCATACACCCTTTGGATCACACCTTTGTTTTCAGGACATGGATTTCTCTCTGAATGCAGTTTAAGTAGAAATCCCAGTAAATACCTATGGTATTAGAACAAAAAACCCATTTTGTTAATCTTGGTGTAAAGATCAATAGCTCGCTAACAATGCATACATTATGTCTTACACTTAAATCCCTGCTATGGTATTTTAACTTGTTCAGAGTGCTGGCTTTGGTAATTGAAAAATAATTCACCATGGAGGCAAGTTCTTTTAAATGAAACATTCTTTTCTTCTGTTCCATTTCACTTATGGAGGATATCAGCAGAAAGTAGTAAAATTAATGTAAATTCAATTTAATTTCTTAAATTTTAATCTTGAGAAGGAGAATAATTCTTCTCACAGTGCCTCATATTATAATGGCTGAGCATGTAGTGTAAGAGGCTTCGTGATATTCCATTGTTCTGGCCTTTTTATTTCCAGTGTTGCCAAAATAAGTTTGAACAAATTTGTCCAAACCCCATTCTTAAACTACAGAAATAAACACAATTAAAAAAATGTTTAGTTATCTTAATTCAACTTTAGGGAATAATGTGGCAGTTCTAAGAAGTTGCAATCTCTGCTTAATCACCCAAAACAAACACAGGAAAGTTTTAGTTTTTCAGTTTTTATACAGATGCTCTCAAAGTGTTACAAAAGTAATATTATTGTGAGTGAGTAATATTGTGCATGTAGCATTTAAAGCATTTCTGATTTGCAGTTTTGAGATGTATTGGGATTTAATGTAAAAAACCCCAAGCACTTGAATATATTCATGTTGCTAACTAGTTTTCTGACAATCTGTGCTGCATCTAGATTGTATCATGTTTAATATAAAGTTGCGGTGAAACTTGTCTTGGAATTTTCATGGTTCTTGTACTTAATTATGTCAAAAGAATTATCTTTAAAAAAAAAACTAACACAAAGACCTGATACAAAATTCATTAAGTCTTCCATTGACAATGGGCTTTAGATCAGGGTTTAAATCCCGCAATAAAAGGACAAGTACAGTACTGATGCCTATACTTCAAAATAGACGCTTGAAAACCAAAACGACTTTTTGCTATGAGTCACTTTCCTAATTCTCCCCATTTCCTTTTGTTAA
Organism: Mauremys reevesii; assembly: GCF_016161935.1. Taxonomy (NCBI): domain Eukaryota; kingdom Metazoa; phylum Chordata; order Testudines; family Geoemydidae; genus Mauremys; species Mauremys reevesii. The sequence goes on along the minus strand of NC_052624.1, from coordinate 65,227,670 downwards.
TCTATGAACCCACAATGGTTAGTTCCAGTAACTTTTAGGACAGAATTAAAGGGCAGTTTCAACTTTGACTCAGATTTTGTTTCATAGGTTCAAATCTGATTCTTTAAAACAGGTAAGGTGATCCCTTTGTCCCTTCTTCACCCAAGTTTTTGTGGTAGTATAAAAAACACTTCCTGTCAGAGTAGATGAGTCTGACACAGTCATGACTGATTACTAACATTTTACTTTACGTTAGAACACAACATAAGAAACACATTCAACAGACAGAGCCTTTACGTGCATCCTAGAAGCCTAGTTGGAACACCGACTTAAATGTAGCCTATTGCAATTTAAAATGGAAGCTATCAGAGTCAGGGGCAGCTCTAGGTATTTTGCTGCCCCAAGCACGGCAGGCAGGCTGCCTTTGGTGGCTTGCCTGCGGGAGGTCCCTGGTCCTGCGAATTCGGCGGCAGCCTGCGGGAGGTCCACCGAAGCTGCGGGACCAGTGGACCTTCCGCAGGCATGCCGCCGAAGGCAACCTGCCTGCCACCCTCGCGGCGAGCGGCAGAGTGCCCCCCGTGGCTTGCCGCCCCAGGCACGCGCTTGGCGTGCTGATGCCTGGAGCCGCCCCGATCAGAGTTGAAAAGCCAGTGATCACTTACGCTTAAAAAACAAAACAAAAAACCAAATCACATGTACATGAAACATGCTAGATCATTTTGACATCACAGCTGTTGTGTTCTGCTCCCACCCCTACTCTGTCTGTTGGGCCTAGTGGTGAAGTTTGATTCTGTATCCTGTGACTGGCAGGGAGAATAAAAGAAAGATTTGACACACTAACTTGTACCTACTGTCCAGACCATGATTAAAAGAACACACAAGTCTGAGTACTACATATACAGTGTGTAAACTTCAAAGACGGAGAGGAACAGCTTACGGTGGCCTACGTGGCTACAGACCTGTATAAAATTACCATACCATGGTAAAAGAAAAAAAAAGTTATGATGACTAGCAGGAAACATTTTTATGTAAAGGTTTATTGGAACATCCTCTCGAGAAGAAATAAAACCCCCGTTGCTTAAATCTGCACAGGACAGAGTACTGGGGAATACTATAGGGAACAACCCATGGCCTAACAAGTCTCTCTCACCATGAACTGTGAATCCCAGTTTGGGTTGCTCAGCATTGTTTTTTTTTTAAACTAAACCACATGCAGCTTAAGAAAATATTTGCCACTTACTGTATATTGGAGAAATGATGATTTGGGGGAGAGGATGCCGATCTGACTGTCCCCTTGGACAACCAAAGGTCAGTACAGTCAGATGACTATTAGTTGTCTTAGAAATCATAGAAATGTAGGCCTGGAAGGGACCTTGAGAGGTCATCTTGTCTCCCTCCCACCATGCTGAGGCAGGATTAAGTAAACCAAGACCATCCCTGAGAGGTGTTTGTCTAACACCTTCTTAAAAACCTTCAGTGATGGGGATCTCACAACCAGTGTTTAACTATCTTTCTAGTTAGAAAGTTTTACCTAATATCTAACCTTATTCACTCTTGCTGTAAATTAAACAAATTAGTTCTTGTCCTACCCTCATGAACACGGCGACCTTTGTAACAACCATTTACCTTCAACCTCTCCTCTATATAATATGCCCAGTTCTTTCAACGTTTCCTCATTGGTCGTGTTTTCTAAATCTTGTATCACTTTTGTTGCTCTCCTTTGGACGCTTTCTCCTATTTGTCCACATCTTAGTGTGGTGCCCAGAGCTGTACATACTACTCCAGCTGAGGCCTCACCAATGCTGAATGAAGCAGGACAATTACCTCCTGTGCCTTACATGGTAATATATCCTAGAATGGCATTTGTCTTTTTCCACAACACTGACTCATTCAGTTTGTGATCCGCCATAACTCTCAGATTCTCTTCTGCAGTACTACGGCCTAGCCAGTTATTCTGTTTTGTAGTTGTGCATTTGATTTTTCCTTCCTAAGGGCTGTATTTTATACTTGTCTTTATTGAATTTCAGCTCGTTGATTTCAGTTCTTCAATTTGTCAGTCATTTTGAATTCGAATCCTGTTCTTCAAAGTGCTTGGAACCCTTCCCAACTTGATGTTGCCCACAAGTTGTATAAGTATATTCTTAACTCCACCGTCCAAGTCCTTAATGAAAATACAGAATATTCCCAAGCCAGGACAGACGGTTCTGGGATCCCACTTGATAAGTCCTCCCAGCTTGTAGCAAACCATTGATAACTACTCTGAATACTGTCTTTCAACTTGTTGTGTACCCACCTTACAATTAATTTCATAGTTCTTACAGTCTTCTCATAAAGACTATCATGTGGGGTTCTGTCAAAAACCTTACTAAAGTCCAGGTATAGCACATCATCTGATTCTTCCTTCCCTCCCCCCATCCACTGGGCTGTTTACTCTGTCAAAGAAGGAAATTAAATTAGTTTAGCACGATTTCTTCTTGACAAATCCTTGTTGGCTGTTACTTATCTTACTATCCTCTAGGTTTGAACAAATGGATTGCTTAATAATTTGTTCCAGTATCTTTCCATTTATAGAAGCCAGGGTGATTGGGCTATATCATTCCCTAGGTCCCCCTCATTCCCCTTGTTAAAGGTAGGTACTGCATTTTTCCTTCTCCTCCAGTCCTCTGGGACCTCACCCGTTCTCCATAAGTTCTCAAAGACAGTTGCTTTAGCTACTCCCTTAAGTACTCTATGTGACTAAAGTGCTCCCACAGGGGTTCCTTAGTGCTGAAGGGAGTTTCATCCTTCACCTGGGAACTCAAGTCTTCATTGGACTCTGAATGAGGCAGTAGGTAGGCTTGCTTCTCCAAAATACTCTTTACCTTACCAAGGCCCATTGTTCTCCCCTCTGTGTCACATAAAGGCTGCAGCAAGGCTTTAAACACCCGTTGGGATTCCTTTTCTTCCCAGAGTAAAGCTACAGCCTCTAGTCTGGCTGCAAACGGACAGACTTGCAGAGGTCCTTCCCTCTCCCCATCATGAGTGCTGGAACAGTTTGTTTAGTAGGGAGTTCTTAGAGCATAGAACCAAACTGTAAACCCCTGTATATAATGGAAACTTACAGCCAAGGGGTGCAGCAGCACCCTATGCTCCCCATAAAGCAAATAATGTCTTGTGTACAAACCTTGCTTTAAGAAAAACAGCCCCACCAGAGTTCCTGCTTCTCTGTGAGTTAAAACTTTTCTAGACAAGCTATAATCAAATATAATAAAAACTGACTTACAGCTCTGAGTCAGTGCTTCTTTGTGAAGAGAAAAGCTGTCTTACTCTGGTCATGCCAGCCTGCGTCCTCCTGAAAAGCCCTGCCAGCTGATTATCTTCCTTTATAAATAAATAAGGGCTGGGTTTCAGGGAGGCTAATGAGCCTCAGGTGCATCTGAACTCTGTCTGTCTGAACTCTGTCTCTGGGAGTCACAAGGCTTTTCTTCTTATCCACGCTCCCCATTATTGTCCCGGGCCCCAATAGGAAACCCCAACAAAATGAACGTATGCAAAATGTTAGTCTCAGTGCAATTCATTCGGCAAGCATCCTCCTCACAAAACCCCCAACATAAGGCACTGGGCAGGTGGGGTGGTCTATCATCTTGTCTAATTGGTACTCTCATTGGCAGTTTCTGCAAATGCTAATGATTCAGTGGGCTTGTTTCTGCAGATGCCAATGATTCAGTGGGCTTGGAGACTGAACTGTCTCCCTTAGCAGTGGTCATTGTGGTTTAAGACTGAGCTGAATTGTTGGGACAGTGTGCGCTGCTCCTGCTTCTGCTGTTCTGAGAGCATTTCCATCTCCATGGCAGTCAGTCAATCAGGGACAATAGGTGCAACTAGAATACAAATAAAGAATAACAGCCCATCTCTGTACGCTACTGTCACTTCTGCTTTACATGCCTTCTCTTAAAAAAAATCTGTAATAAAAGACGTCTTGCCCCAGTCTGTTCGGGTCAGAACCTTTTGATGGCAGGGCTTCTCAAGAGTGATGGGTAGAGCAGCAGTGATAGACTTCAGTTTCCTGCTCTGTCATTAGTTTTCAATCTTCTTTTCAAAAGTCTCTCACCTTTTGGCATTCTCCTTCACACTGGCTGTTGGGCATTGCCTTAAAAAACAGTCGTGTGACATGCAGTTTATTAAATAAAGTATTTTCTCTTGTGTTCCTAACCAAGAGGTTAGATCTAGATTTTTAGGTATGAAATTCCCTTAGGTTAGGGACAGGTTTCAAATGTATTTTGAGCTCCCATTTAATTCCAGATTGAAATGCTTTTTTTGATGAAAAATATTACAGTATTTTCTGTGTAACCATTTCCTTGTCCTCTCCTTGACTTCCCAGTTCGGACACTGATGGTCAATGCCAAATCTTCAGAGATACTTAGTAGGTCATGTAATAACTGGCCAAAAATCTTCCTCTAGCCCTCATAAGTAGTGGCTTTAAATATATCCACCTTCAGTTTGTTTCAGCAAAGAAATTCTGAACAGAGTGCAGGACTTAAGATGTATATTGTGTGAAGAGCTTTATTGACGTATAAATTGCTGCTATGTAAATGTAGGAAGTTTTAGGTTGGGAGACTGGTTCTGAGCCAGTTAATTTCTTTGAAAACTATAAGCACAGCTCCCACAGACTACTTAAAGTGTGGGATGAGAGAATATGAAGGAAAAAAGAAAGCAAGAGAGTAGTATGGGGGTAAACATTGGGATTTAAAGATGATGAAAACATTTACCCTCTTCTCCCTCCCCCCCACAAAAAAATCAGAGGAAGGAAGCGCAATGCTGTAATTTACAGAAATGGGGAAACTGACATGGTGGGGGGGAAGAGAGGTTAATATGTATGTAGAACCCAGTGTTTTTGAAAGCAAATGGATTTTTTTTGTGGCATGTGTTCCTATATTAGAAGAGGTTATTTTTGTGCCATATCTGACCCCATCCCACCACAATAATATAGATATGTACATGCAATACTGTTCAATGAATCTCTGTTAGCAAAGTAGCCTGGGTGATATACAGAACGTCCCTGTGAATAAGGTTCTTATCTCTTTCAGATCCATATTTAAACCTTTCATCTTCGTTGATGATGTCAAACTGGTACCAAAAGTTCAATCGCCTTTTCTTGGTGATGACGATCCTGTAAAAAAGAAACCTCGGTTCCAGGAGAGGCCTGACCGGAGACACGAACTGTACAAGGCACATGAGCAGGCCCGATCTGTCACTGAGAATGATCAGGTAAATTACCACTAGATGTTGGCTGAGTTCATTATTCTGACTCTCAGTTTATAGAATTTTAAGACTATAAAAGTTGTCTGCTTCTGTATAGGGCTCATTCATGATGGGTTGTTTTTTTTTTTTAAGTGCTGCATTATTGAACACTATCAAAGTTTAGAGAATGTGTACAAAAAACTGACAGGTTGCCCAAGTTGCCCCTTAAAAAGAATCAAAAGGAAACTTACAAGAGCCTGCAAAACTCTCATAAAATCCCTCAAACTTTCAAAGGCTATCACTGTACATATGTGACATGCGGGGCACAATCCAGACCAGTGAGGGGGCTGTGTCACCTCTGCCTTGCAACCTTGTGTACCTTACAATGCCTTGCTGATGTAGCTCCCACCTGGGCCGCTCACAAAGAGCCTTCCATCCAGCATTCAAGCCACACCGTGACTGTCTGTGTGTAACTGCAGCCTGCCAACTATATCCTGGCTCTCACCAGCCTGAGTGATACTGCAGGGTGACCACAACACATTCCCAATCCTAGATCTTTCCCCCAGAAATGTATGTCCTGTACTGCTCAGCCCTGTTCTGGACAGTTTAAATATATTAGGTCCATTGTTCCTATAGGGAAATAACTTGCCAGTTTATTACCTTAAAGAGTTACCCAGACACTTCAACTTAATCACGCTGAATTAGATAAAACAGTAAAACAAGTTTATTAACTACAAAGAGATATTAAGTGAGTATAAATAATGAGGCATAAAAGTCAGAAATGGTTACAAGAAAAATAAAGACAAAACGCTTACTAGTTTCTACTTAAGAAACTAACTCTGTTGCAAAGCAAACTTTCTTGCTACATGCTTCCAGCAGATTACTTACCAAACTCTCAGGTCAGGACCCATCCCCCAGAGTCCAATGGTTGTTTCTTTTTGTCTTTTCAAGTGCGGAGAATGAGGTGGGCAGAGAGGGAGGGAGTCTCGTGGGGTGTTTGTCCCTCCTTTTTATAGTTTCAGCCCCCCTCTTGAAAAACATTTCTAGCTGAAACCCAGAGGCAGAGTCTATGAGAGAGGATATTCCCTGCTGGGTTATTTTCATATCTTTGGTCTTCCTCTGTGTTCCCTCCTTGCTTGATGACTCTGTTTATTGCTTAAATGCACATTAAGGCAAGCACACATTCCTTCATACAGGGTATGGCTACACTTGCAGCCGTACAGCGCTGCCGTGGGAGCGCTCCGAAGTGCAAGTGTGGTCGCAGCGCCAGCGCTGGGAGAGAGCTCTCCCAGCGCTGCAGGTACTCCACCTCCCCGTGGGGATTAGCTTACAGTGCTCCGCGCTCCCAGCGCTGGGGCACTGTTTACACTGGCGCTTTGCAGCGCTGTAACTTGCTGTGCTATGGGGTGTGTTTTTTCACACCCCTGAGCGAGAAAGTTGCAGCGCTGTAAAGCGCCAGTGTAGCCAAGGCCTAAGTCAAGTCTGTCCTATTGCCTGGGCAGAGTTGTGGGGTTTGAAACATGTGTTAATAACATCATACAGGAGAATCTTATTGCTTCATGTACAATGTTGGCACACATCTTATCGGGACAATACTGACCAGCAAATTGAGTTTCCAAATGACACCTTACAAGGCATACCTTGTACAAAGATTATTAAGTAGTGTGTCAGCTGTGAATACAGGGGTATATTTGGCACAAGACAGAGTTATTTTGAATGGTGTTATTGGTTATTGAGATGTGTTATAAAACTTGTCACATTATAATAGGATTGTGGCAGGAATATCACGGGTTGAAATGTATCCTTTAGTCATGAGATGCTGGTGTATGGAATGATTCATAATGTATAACTTTTTGTTAAAGGGACATTCAAGAGATGACATCTTATGCAATTCCTGTTTCAGCAATCATGTGTGTGTTCACACATTTGTTAGTGTGAATTTTACAAACTCAGGAAGCGCCGTGGGCCGAGGGATGTGCTGGCTGCAGCTTCCCACCACCCCCATTGGCCTGGGATGGCGAACTGCAGCCAGTGGGAGCCGTGGTCCACCGAACCTGCCAATGTGGCACATAAACAAACTGGCCTGGCCTGCCAGGGTGCTTACCCTGGCGAACTGTGTGCCAGAGGCTGCTGACCCCTTGTCTGTATCCACTCTAGTTGGGAATGTATCTAGAATTGATTGGTGTGTTTGAGGCTCATGAAGTCTGTCAGCAGAAAGCACTGTGTATCCCACACCAGATGGTGCTGGAACATGAGTGGTAAACATCACATGTATAACTACATCTTATCCTCGATGGTGTGACCCCCTTTGGGCTACAGGTTGAGCAGCATTGGTCCCCTCAGCATTTGTGTAGTCTGAGATGTCCGCTCTTGTAAAGGTCGTGAAAGAAGATTTCCCTTGAGAAGAAAGTGACTTTAAACCAAGCAAGTCACAAAAGGACCGCTCTACAGATGGTCAAAATTGTTGGAAGGAAATGCCTTTCTCACCGCACCGCAAAAAGAGGGCAGAACAAAAAAGTGGGTCGCTATCATCAGCACAGCTCCAATTATTAAAATCCACACTGGCTAGCACTATAGAGCACGTCAGCATCTCCTCCCCATTGTCCAAGGCTCCCTCCTTGGTCTTCACTCTTCCCCCACAAAATCTTTGGAGTATACTCAGTCCTGTGTGGGGATGGGTCTGATGCTCTCTTGCAAGACCGCCAACTGCCTCCTCTCCCTCTTGCTATGCTGCACTGATGCACAAGGAAATGAAGAGTAGGAGCTGGCAGAGAATGAGAACAAATGTTGTACAGGGGGTACTAGTAAAGGCACTGTCCTCAGCAGAAAGCAAGAGAAGCCTGGGTCTCCTGCTGACAGCCCCATTCAGACTCCTAGTGGTGGAATTTAAGAAGGAGAATTTAACTGCAAACCCTCCAGTGAGATAAAAGGGAATCCGATTGCTCGAGGGAGCTTACAGAAGAGTTCTGCAGCCGCAGACAATAATCAGCACCAGTGTTCTAAGGATTCAAACATTGGTCTGTTGAATGAAATCCAGGGGTGGCCAACCTGTGGCTCCAGAGCCACATGCGGCTCTTCAGAAGTTAATATGCGGCTCCTTGTATAGGCACCGACTCCAGGGCTGGAGCTACAGGCGCCAACTTTCCAATGTGCTCGGGGGGTGCTCACTGCTCAACCCCTGGCTCTGCCACAGGCTCTGCCCCCTCTCCACTCCTTCCCACACCCTCCCCTGAGCCTGCTGTGCCCTCACTTCTCTCCACCCCCCAGCCTCCTGCATGCCACGAAACAGCTGATTGGGGAGGGCTGCCAGTGGGTGGGCGGCGCTGGAAGTGGGGGACGGGGAAATCTGATGAGGGGGCTGCTGATGTATTACTGTGGCTCTTTGGCAATGTACATTGGTAAATTCTGGCTCCTTCTCAGGCTCAGATTGGCCACCCCTGAATTAAATCAATAATCTGCCATTTTGGCAAACTATGTACAGTAGGTTGATGACTCCTCCCTCCCATTTCATCATCAGCACAACCAGGTAAATACAATGGCTCCACCAAATGCCATACATCATGAAAAACCATCCTACTTATTATATCTTCTCCTAGTGCATTTCATCCGTTAAGGGAATGAAACAAGATCTAGTTCATTTTTTTTCTGCAAAATTCATTAGACACACACCTTCTGATTCTTGAGCTAATAAAGGAAAAGACTGTTCATAGTGTGTTCTTCAGAAGAAAGGACTATCGAAAACCCTCTTTTAACACAATGACACCCTAAAACTAACCCCATCCCACCCCAGTTCTGTACCTTTAAATTATGGTATTTTCTCTCTGAAAAGTTTAGTTTTTCTTTACACAAAGGCCTAAGCCCAAAAAGCAAACAGACCAGCCTATTCCTGTTTAAAACTTTCTGGCCTCAACCTGTTAGTTTTCTGCTGTCAGCTGTAGAGTCACATAGACCCACAATCAGAAAAGCCTGGCAGACCTATGGTGGTGATGGAAGTACCTGCTACATAAGATGACTTGAAATCTTCTTCAGTAAATATAGATGGTAAACTTGACAAGTTTTACTTACCATGTTTAAAATTTTAATAAATGGCAATCGTGGATTTGGAAAATTAATCTGAGGCCAACTTTCAAATCATGGAAAATAAATAGGAAAGTCTGGCTGAGTCAGCACACTCTGTTTGAAAAGTATTCAATATTCTCATGTGAAATTTTAGAACACCCTTAAGAGCAAATATAAAATTAATCCGGGCCCATGATGCTGAAACTTTGGATTCTTGATACTCTGAAGCTTAGCATAAGTGACTATATCCTTTTGGGGAAGACCTGTAGAGCACCAATAAGAGAATCTGCAAAAGCCACATCCACCCTTACTGCTAAAAATGTTCCTTCTTAGAGTGAGAATCTTGTTTGCAGCTTCCAGAATAAGTGAAATAGTCTACAAAGACAGAAATGGCATTTTCTTTTCAAGGAGTCAGTTCCAGACCACACAGCAGTCCTGCTACTTAATGCAACCATTCACAGAGACTGAAGTAGAAAGTGCACTCTTATGCTAAAAACTAGCTAAAGCAATATATTTTCTGGAGAGGACTTTCTACACAGAAATTGTTGAAAAGCAGCAGCCTAGTAAGCCTTGTAGTGTCTGATAGAGACAAAGCCCCTATTCCGGGTTGGAATCTTCTCTGTAATTTAGAGACGTAACATTTCATCTGTCTTTCACGTTGATGCTGTTTGACTATACAGAGGTTAAAAGATAAAAGGGCAAACTCATTGATTTTAATCCCGTGACTAAACCTAGAGTAAAGAGGGTGACGTTCTGAGGGATACTGTTCTACATTCTGTTCTCTGTACCAGTGCCTGTTTTTGAAAAATCCTTCCAGGAACTCCTGCATGTCTTGCAGTACTTTTGTTGTTAATGAATTTCCAGACTTGAGATGAATCATAGAAACTCCTTTTTTTTCCTCATAGTTATACAAGTTTTATCCCCCACTCTCAAGCTATGCACAATCTTTAAAGTTCTTATTTCTTTGAATTTACTACTCGCTATTTTACTAGAGTTTCTTGATTACTAGTCTCTATTGTTTGTTCTGCATGTTAAATGATAGACTGTTTTCATTTTTGCTTAGGGTTCTACCACACTAATACTGAAGAAAAAAAATCAGTATTGTGGGGGGAGGAGGGGTTGGAGGAATGGGATGTTTTCAAATAGTGTGTAGGTGCCCCCACAGCAGAGAGGAGTAGTAAAAAGTCACTTGAATTTGTTTAATGGGTACTTTAACTTGGCTGTTTCTTGCCTTTAGGATAAAGGTCAGAAGCTGATGAGGATTATGTTAGACCTTGAAAGACAAGGCTTAGAAGCTATGGAGGACATCCTCACCAGTACAGAGGTTCTGCATCCTGATGAAGTAGTAGACCTTTTCTATGACTGTGTCGATACAGAAATTAAGTTCTTCAAGTGAAGTAAGCAGATGTTTTAATACTTTGATTTAGAAACTGCTAAGTTGTCAGAAAAGCAACTCCTCTGCATATGTATAGATAAGATGTATAAATGCAAGACTTAGTCTGATTCTGATGGTGCTGGTATAACTTCCGTGGTGTTACTCCTGGTTTACATCACTTTAAATGATTGTAGAATCAGGCCTCCATTATCTTTATGTCCCTTTTGATACCTCTCTGAATGGATTGTCTCAAAAGTCTTTTTCCTTTATGTAATGTTATAGCTTCTCTTAGTTTTCCATTTGATTGTTGCTGTATGTGGATTTTAAACCACTGTTATCTCATTTCAGCCACAGTGGACACCGTTAGCCTTTTCACAAGAAGACTCTATAGTTCTTCGAGCCTTGAAAGTCTCCAGTCCACATAGCTGAATTTGCAGGAGGAAAACAAACAAAAAGGCTTCTGTCTTTCTAGAAAAATGTTCCTCAGTAGCTATATCGAGTTAACAAAATTGCTTTCCTTTGTCCAATCATGTGGTGGTCCTGTTCTATGTGTAGTGAAAGGAGAGAGTCACCAATTGGTCCGTGTGTGCATGCCAGCTAATGTAGTGCAGAATGTTTCATTGTTTGGGCAACAAACAACTAAAACAAGGAATAACTTCATTCCAGTGTAATTTCCATATAATCTTTTAAAGCAAACAAATGTTTTTGTTTTATTTCCCCCTGTATAGCTCAGGCGAGGTAGCAAAGCTCAAATGCTTAGAATGTCACCAGGTACATGTATGCTTACCACTTCACACTGGAAATGACAGCGGTTTTAAAAACAAAAACAGCAGCCCCTGACAGTCTGAATTAGAGCAAAAGCCTGAGTCTGAGCTTGCTTGTGTAACTCGGTTGGCTGCAATGGAGCCACTCTGACTTATGCCAGAACATGAGCAGAATTATGCCCCCGGGGCTCAGTGCTGCCCTCACCTATTCAGACATTGGAAAAACAACGATTGCACTTGTGATGCCTGATAGGGTTTTTTTTCTTTCTTTTCCTAAGAGTCATAGTACTGTGTATTGCAGGCAGAATCAAACTGAGTGCCTAGTAGATTATATAATCAGATGACTTCAAGGCAGCATTGGTAGACACATCAGTGCAGTGACAACTCAGTCAGAACACTTTTTTTTGTTAGACTAGAGGCTGGGCATTGAAAATAAAATTAGGGACAGTAGTCTGGCTGTGGGACTATATTGCCATCTGAAAGACAATTCTGTGAGATCTCCAAATGGTATATGCTGTTTACAGCCAGAGGAAATCTCCAATTATTTAGTACAAGAAAAAGGAAGTGACTGTGACTGAGCTGTTGCTTACTCCATGCAAGGCACAAATTCACAGTGAAGCGATTATCTGAATGTTACTCCTTTACAACCTGCAGAGAGGAGGATACAAATGGTTTATTTGCAGTTTTTCATCAGCACACCATTTCACCCTCTAGATTCATATTTGGATTCATGTGACTCCAGTGATTATCTACTTTTCGTGTGCTCTTGCCCTAACTCCTTTATTTTAAGAAGTTAATCTAGTGCACAGGGTGAGCACTGATCAAGGGAACCTTCTTAACTCATGACACAAGGGACAATATTAGAGCTGGGTGGGGGACAAGGTGTTAATTCCCACCCACTGAAAAATTGCAGCAGCATGAACAAAATTTTTTTCTTTTGGAGGGAGGTTGATGATTGAGAAGAGAAGCCCCCGCTGAAGAACTGTTTCTCAGAAGGGGAGCATCAGTTCACCACTCTTTTGACACAGATAGTGTGTTTGGGGCTGCACCCAATCCCTACAAAATATGTAGCTCTCAGCTGCTTGGAATCAGAGTCAAACATCTTACAAACACAGTTTAAGGAAGTTTTTACTAATGCTTCATCTGCCACTTCCAGCTATAAATCCATTCAGCAGGCACTTAAGTCTATATTTATGCTGTGGCTACACAAACCATATACAGCCATAAAATTATCCCTTTCCGTTTACTTGCTTTCTATTAAAGTCCTGTTGTGGCTTTATCAGATCGCCTCAAACAACAGTATCACTCCAGGAAAAAACCCAAACCACTAAGGAATCCTTGTGGCACCTTAGAGACTAACAAATTTATTTGGGCATAAGCTTTCATGGGCTAGAACCCACTTCATCAGATGCATGAAGTGAAAAATACAGGAGCAGGTATAAATACCTAAATAAATAAATCCAGGCTACTGTAGAATACAATTTCAAAAAGATCTGCCAGTGAAATACATCTGGGCTCAAACTGATTTTCTGATGGTTATTGTTCTTCCCCTTTAATTCTCTTTGTATCCCCTTTTGGGTTTTTTGTGTCTGTTTTTTGAATTCACCTCCCTTCTTTCATAAGTACTATAATTCCAGCTTGCTTGAAATGGAAACAGGACAAAGGTGATCAACACCTTTCTAGGAGCCCGACACCCCATGCCCTTGACTTTGCAGGTAACACTGAACATGTCTCTTAAACAGTGTAGCTGCCACTCCAAGTGTAAGACAGTGGCCACTATACAAAGTATCCAGGTAATCTCAGTAACTGTTCAGAGGTGAGCCACTGTCTACTATGACATTTTACAGTGCATGAGATGCACTATAAAATATGATTTATATAGCTGTTTCTGTAATTCTCTTAATATGTGTGATACAGCAGGGCCAGGGAGCCATGCGAGAGGGGAGATATATAAATCCTAACCAAATTAAGGCGTGGTTCCATGTAGACTAGGGAAGGTTACTTCAGGTTAATTGGAACACCTGTAGTCAATTAAGGCCCTGTGAGGCATCTAATAAAACCTCCCTGCTTCAGGCAGAGGGTGGTGTGAGGCAGGCGAGAGGATTGGAGTTTGGAGGTGTGTTACTGAGACTTGAAAGACCAGAGAACGCGAGGAAGGGAGCTGTGTCAAGGACAAGAAACCTGCAGGGGTTGAGAGGGGCTGGGGCTTAGAGTGAGGAGCAAATCCAGACCACTTCCTTCCTCTACCACCTTCCCAGGCCACTAGCAGGGGTAAGGGATGGTGTCCTAGTCTTACCTCTTCTCCCCCTCCCCCATGAAAAGTATGGGACCCACCATACCACTATTGGCCATTTTGCCACAGCTGCTGTACATTGGATCATCAGCAATTTAAAACAGCCAAAGCAATATTGTGCACATTCAAAAAACTGCATCCATAATTTAAAAGGTGCCAAAGAGGCCAGTGTTCAGCAGACTATATAATACAAACACATGTGCTCCCAAAGCAAGGTAAATGTAATGTAAACATAGCCAAGTAACAACAGATTGGAGTTTAAAGTTTGCTTGTCAGATTCTGAAATGAAAGATGAAAAGAACTTTCTTTGGCACACACTGTCCCAAAAATGTTACACTGTGAATGAGAGTGTCAACCATTTCATATAGTCCAAGAGATTCTAAAACTACACCCAAACCATGGAATATCTGCAACTGGATAGACAGGCTTGTGCATTAGGGAAATACAGGCAAGCAGTGATTATTGTGCCTTTTGCGCCAATGTGTTGGAGTCTCTTACATGTAAATGACTAATTTGATGTGTATAATCATGTTCTATTTTGCCTAGGCAGTGTTGTGATAAATTAACATAAGTATATGCTCTTGGAAATATCAGAGTATATACCGATTCACTGAAGAAGAGCTGGTCCACTTATGTGAAACAAGTAAGTAAAATGTCTCAAAGACCCTTGTGGTCAACTTTTTTTAAAACAAGTTGATCCTCCATGTTGCCTCTGTAAGTGCACTCTGTGTACTGCAGCCATGGTTAAAAAGGGAAAAATCAAATTCCCCACAGTGGATATTGTACTCGGCTCCTCTCTAGTTGTAAGACAGGAGTTCTGCTTAGAAGGGAGAAGTCTTCTGCTCTAAAAGCACACAACTGTGATGAAAATGCTCGTGTTCTCATTCTTGCACATTAAGGTTCTGATCCTGCAACTTACCTCCTGAATCTTCTTGACTTCAGTGGGGCTTGATGTGGTTCAGGGATGCTCCTGCATGAAGTCACTTGCAGAATTGGTGCCTCCAAGGCTTTATCCCACAGCCTGTGGCATAAAATCACAGCGCCTGGGGCAACAGACTTTGGGCTTGTGCTCCAGTGCTAAAGACACCTGTGTAGATATTGCAGCACAAGATGGAGCTTAGGCTCTGAAACCCACCCCCCAACCCTGGACTTCAGAGTCTGAGCCTGAACATCTACATAGCTATTTATAGTAGTGTAGTGCAAGCCTGAGTCTGTCAACCCAGGCTCAGAGACTCCTGGGTGCAGGCTGCCGTTTGTTGTGTAGATGTACCCTGATTGTCCACAACTCAAATAAGCTCTTGTACTAAACCTGCCCTGAATGATGTTGACAAGCATTACGTGAAACACAGTCTGTTATAAATTAAAATACCTGTGCTGACTTGCTCAGTTCTAAAGATGTGTTTAATGCTTACAGGATAAAGACACTAAACTTCAAAGCCAGTGGAGTCGGTGGCACAGAGGCATCATTTCACATTCACTCTGAATTCTGGCTTAGCTATGTTGAGCCAAAGGGGGCAGGGAGTAAAGATGTCTACTTTAAATAAAGTGCACTGTTTTGTATTGTTCGCTGCAGCTAGTGCCCAGCATCTCATGCAGCTATTTTCACACATCAGCCCTGTTGCCTGTCTGGGGGGGGGGAGGGGGGGTGTCAAGATGTAGGCCTTCAGACTGAATCAAGACACTGCAAAGCTTGTTTGGCTAAATTGCTTGTGGGAACTAATATGTATAGGTTTGCAATCATCCTGTGGGAATTATGTATCTGTTGGGAACTGCTGATTGGCAAAATAAATAAATTCATTTCAGCACCATGAGCCAGGTACTAAGTATTTTGTACAAAAAATTTCACTCTGCAAGTCCTTTTGAGCCAGGCCATTGCCTTCATGCATATAGTGCATAAAAAAGGGGCGGGGCTGAGGTTGAGACCCTCTCTTGTGTGTACTATCACAACATGCACTTGTTCCATAATACTGGAGAAAGCAATACACTCTAAATCAATAGCTGAAGAGGGTTAGTTGAGTCAGTGCCTTACTGACTGGGCAGAAGCATCAAGGACTCGTCATGGATGCTGAACCATCAAACTGTAGGAGTAGTGAAAAGACCTTGGTTTTGTTGGAGGGAGGAGGGGGAACCCCTAGGTGTTTGTATCATCTTCCATGTTTTTAAATTTCTGTGGGCACATTCATGTATGTACACCAGCACAACAATGTAATGCAGCATAGTATTGTTCAGTACATGGAGGTCAAAGTTGCCTGCTACCTCAGCCTCTGGTAGTCAACAGCCACTTTCTTTACACATCTGAACACATGGACAGCATGGAAAAGTCAGCCAGCACCATGCATTGTATAAAAATGTAGTTGGATGAAGTTCTGGGTACAGAGGAATTTTAAATAGTTGAGGCTAGATTCACAAAAGGATTTAAGTACTTAAACCCAGATTTAAGGATCCTGCAAGTCACAAAATGCCTGCTGTGTTGGTGCTGTGAAAAGTGATACTTGCATGTTTAAGATCATCGCTTTTCACAGCCTCCCAGAGAGCTAGTAAGTCTGCTGTGAAAAGTGATACTTGCTGAGAAAAGTGATATTAACCAATCCATGCAAGCCCCAGGACCCAGCCCTGAATGGGGGAGATCAAAGTGGGAGGCAGCAGGGGCCAGAGATGGTGGGATGGATGCAGGATATGGGAGGCAGCAGGGTCCAGGGGTGGGGTTGATGAGCCCTACTGCTGCATGGCCAGAGCTGGGGGTTGGTGTCTGCTGCCATGTGGCCAGGGCCAGGGCTCAGTGCCCATGCCAGAGCCAGGGACAGGAACTGTGTGGCCAGAGCCAGAGATTAGAGCCTGCTACTGCACAGCCAGAGCTGTGGGTCAGCAACCCGGGCCTCTGTCTACTGCCGCATGGCCAGAACCTGGAGTTAATGCCTGCCACTGTGTAGCTGGAGCCAGTGCTGGCTGCTGAGCGGCCAGGGGTCAGCCCCAGTTCCCAGGACCAGAGCTGTCTGTTAGCACCTGCTGCCATGTGGCTGGGGCAGGGGATCAGCACCATGGCCATGCGGCCAGAGCCACGGGTCTGCACCTGAAGCCCTGCAGTCGGAGCCTGCTGCTGCACAGCTTGGGCCTGGGCCAGTGCCCACCACTGTGTGGCCAGAACCAGAGCCAGTGCCCACCCCCGCACAGCCAGAACTGGGGGCCAGAGACAAACCCTGCAGCCAGACCCGGAGGCTGGTGCCTAAAGCCCTGTGGTTAGAACCTGGTGCTGTGCAGCTGGGGGTCAGTGTCTAGGGCCAGCATCTGCCACTGCATGGCCAGAGCCCAAGACAGGAGTCGGGGGTCAGTACCTGCCGGAACTAGGGGCTGAAGCCCTGCAGCTGAAG
Source organism: Mauremys reevesii (assembly GCF_016161935.1). NCBI lineage: Eukaryota > Metazoa > Chordata > Testudines > Geoemydidae > Mauremys > Mauremys reevesii. The sequence continues at coordinate 65,210,612 of NC_052624.1, read as the reverse complement.
GCCAGGGCTGTGTGGCTGGAGCTGCTGGAGCCTGCCACCCAAAACCCCTTCTCCCAAGGTGGGTCAAGAACTCACCTTGCTCCTGCAGCATTGTGCCCCACCTGTCTCAAGAGGTAGAGCAGGGAAGCGCATCCAGGAGCAACAGGGAGGGTGGGGAAGGAGCCAATGCTTTGTCATCTCTACCCTCCTGGGCATATCACCACCTAGGAGGTTGTGGCCGCACAAAAAGCCCCTGGCCACATTTGAGAAACACTGACCTAGGGTGCTGGTTTTTGTGACTCCTGTTCATTGAAGTGCCTCTCTTTCCACAGTCATTATATAGGGAGCCCAGGCACCTGATCTAGGCCCTTAAAGCTGAGGCATGGTTTGGAGAAGTACCACCACTCACTCACCTTAGTGAAACAGTATTAAGCCATCTCCATTTAATGCACATAAGCTAAAGTACAAAGGAGGAACTAATCTACCAAGAGACACTTTATTAAATATATTTTTTTAAATCTTTATAAAATATTTGTTACACAGTATTACAGGTTCCAGTACAGATGAGAATAGGCAAGAAGTCATACTCCACGTTTGCTTTTAATGCACAATGACTATAATACTGTAGCAGAATACTATTCCTGAATAGCCTCGTATTAGACCTTCTGTAAGAAAAGTTGCAATGCCCATGTTGACGCCTACCTAAATTTGACTTTTATTACATTTTATATGCTCAAACACAGTTAACTATTGTAATTACAATACTGGTGACAGCATTTATTTTTCAATATGTCACACACACAGGCAAACTATTTATTAAGGGATCAGTACAGGCAAGAAAAAAAGCCAGGAGGGGGTTACGTTTCAGAAGCCCTATGGTGCTGCTGCATTCTACAGCTGGCAAAGCTGTTCTTCCAGGAGATAATTCAGTGGCTTCAGAACCTCCCTCTGTACCTCCTCTGTCCAATCAGACTCAGGGCCAGATTCACTGCTGTGGTCTGCGGCTCCACCAATGCAAAATAGCTCTCAAACTGCCAGAGTTCACTGATGAATCTGGTCCCAAGCCCTTCACAGGGGTAGTATATTAAGCATATGTAGGTAACTGCAGCCCACTTATCCATCCGTGAATGATTCCACACAGTTACCTTCTTTTTGTTGACCAGTCAGGCGCCATGTGAACAACTTCCCCACCCCCAACTGTCCACAGCTGAGTTGCTAGGATCTTATTTACCTGATGTCCTTAAAGTCCAGCTAGTTGCAAGGGCATGACCACTTCTGCCTTCCTTAGTATTTACGTGGTGGTGACAAGGCTACTAGCTAACTTTGCAGAGAAAGGCACTATCCAGAGATAGACAGCAAAAGGGCAGAACTATAGCCCTAAACTGGATTTAACATACCTGCTATATTTGCAAGTTGGGATGCTGCAGAGTTTATGCAAATAAGGCTTTAATTTCATATGCATATTTGAATAGTCATAACTCCATCAGTCTTCCCCAGCCCCCACCATCAAATCTAGCCATTCTCCTAAAACCTACCCTGCTCTGGCTCCACATTTGAGTTTCCTCCCTTGGAGATCACTACCACCTCTGCTAACCTAGGGAGGGGCCCAGGTTCTCTGTACTGAGAAGTGGAAGCCAGAATCTTGATCCTTTTCTAACCAACCGGGGAGAGTTTCCTACCTCCCTCCTCCTCCGATCTGCGGCCTGCTGCTCCCCCTCCTGGCTACTGCTTGCAGAATCAGTTCTGTTCAGCTCCCCTGGAAAGAGGAGGATTAATGAGGAGGTGCCTGCCAGAGTGCAGAACTTCTGGAATGATTTCAGGCACCCCCATACTCCTGGACTCCTGAAAAACAAGAGATTAAGGCCACTTTGTGGAAACTCAGGACCAGGGTCCTGAAATTGAGAGTCTCCAAGGGAAACAACACATGTGAATCAAAAGACTGATTGACGCACCCTTAGCCTGGCCATTTTAATTGTATAACTTTAAGCCGATCAGAGACAAGTCAACCTATGGGTGCACCTGCAAGGAAAAGTCTGATTTCCGGTGAGGTAATTAAGGTAACCTGCATTAGCTCCATCCTGTCAGCCACGGCAACTGGCAGAAGGGGGAGGAGAGTTTTTGGTGCCTGTGGCAAACTGAGGTACAGTATCTTGCGAATCAATCTGCAGTTCCAGACTGCAGCCCTTCATGGCTCGCATTTAGTATTTGGGTGAAAAGAGCTGCATGGAGCACAGGGCTGGCTCCAGACCCAAGCGCGCGCTTGGGGCGGCATTTTGCCGGGAGGGCGGCAGGCGGCTCCGGTGGACCTCCCGCAGGCATGCCTGCGGAGGGTCCACTGGTCCCGCGGCTCGGGTGGACCTCCCGCAGACGTGCCTGCGGAGGGTCCGCTGGTCCCGCGGCTCGGGTGGAGCATCGGGGCAGCGGAATTCCTAGAGCTGCCCCTGATGGAGCATATAAATAAAGGAGGACTTCTGGCAATTGTTTCCAGAGCCGTTCAAAAGAGATTGGTGAGAATGAACAATACCAGTTGTCTTCTTTCTAGTATTTAGCTATTGAAAGCTTCTTTAGCTAATTGGAGAGGGGTAATGTGCGGGTGGGGAGAGAGGGAATAACAATGTCTAGAAAGCCTGTCAAACAAGTGGCAGGTGGGCTCCTGGCGAGCAGCAACAATAAGCAATATTTAAAGAGAAAATCTATACTGTACAAAAGGGTCACATTTTAGAGACATGATGGTCCAGCTATGCCCTTAAACAAACACTCATTGGCAAATGCATTCATCCCAGTTTTGCTTTCTGACCTCAGGAGAAGCACTTTGGAAAAGCTTTGCCCTATCTGCCAATGCATGGCAATGCTGTTAGGCAATCCAGCCCAGGCAGTCATGTTCTAGCTCATTCCCTTCTGACGGGCACACCCACTAGCAAATCTGAGATAGAATAGCGTACTGTGTGCAGTGGTGTCCGCAGACCCTTTCTCCTGCCTATAGATATGTTTGACCAATAAATCCCTGCAATTATGGACCCCTATGTGGTGGTAATGAAGGAGAGGCCATTTTGCAGCAGTGTGGTGGGTAGGTAGGAAACAGGTAGCAAAGTAACTTACAATGAGATTATAGAGTCATGCCAATAACCATACAATATATAGTATCTTATTTTCAGATAGCTAATTGAAAACTCCTGTAAATATAATTAGAGCTCTCAGGGGGGAATACTAAAAATATTTAAAAGGTGACAAAGAAAAATATTGGAGTGTATTTAATGCATGGAATACTGTTTGAGATGATATCTCTTGATGATGATTTGAATGAGAATTACATAGTGAACACTACTAAATAATTTAAATCTCATGGTGCTTGGTTTTAAAAATTCCTGAAGTAAAGTATCCAACAATTATTTAAAAGCCTGTGCCAGCGCTCTCCTCTATTGCCATATGATGGTTAGGCTAGTTCAGAGAATGCATAATTAAAGTATTTCTTTTCCAGTTTTAAAAATATCAAATCAGGTCCGACACTGCATCATTTGATTGTTAAAATATAATCTCTACTCATTTAACAAAACCTCCTCTGTTTCATACATTATCTTGTTATCTTCACTCCTCCTGTGTAGTACTGCACCAGAGGTCCGTTAGAGGGATCTTCTCATCTCACATGTGTTCTTAGTGGAGGATTTTTAGGGGTATCTGTAAGATACATAGGATACCATCTATTACAGGATGTCTATTGTTTCTGTATATGCTTACAGTACTTATGGCCCTGCATAAAAACTTCTCCTTCCTTAGAGGTTTTTTAAGATCAGGCTTGACAAAGCCCTGGCTGGGATGATTTAATTGGGGATTGGTCCTGATTTGAGCAGGGGTTGGACTACCTCCTGAGGTCCCTTCCAATCCTGATATTCTATGGGAACAGTCTAAGAAAAGTAGTGTGAGGATGAAAATTTGGGGGGTAGGGAGTTGTCTAGCATAATACAGAACACATGGGATCTATACAAATAGTACCCTGTATGGTTAGAATAGGAATTTGTGTGATTTTATTCATCTATTTATAAATGCCTATTTTCAAAGCTGGGTGGGTGACATGCTCCCCAAACACAGTGATATGATTTTCAAAGGCTGAGCATCTGTATCTCCCAGTGTATTGGTGCTTCTGAGAATCTGACATTCTTATTAGGTGCCAAAATGCAGAGTTAGGATGCAACTTTAAGCACTCAGGTTTGAAAACTTGGAACTGTCTTTTATATTCGTATATAGCGATTACAGGTTCAGTATTAAACCACAATTCATTTCTGATGTCACCAGTTTATGAACACATTAAGGCTGGGTCAAGACCATGCTAAGTCTGCTTATGTAACATTATTTTTAACGTTAAGAGCTTCCTACTTTAAGAATGTAATGAATACAATGAAACTGGTGGCATGTCAGCCATGCTACTGTTTGGGCTTTTTCTAGAAACACTGTATAATGAAAGATGATTCATTACTGTTATAATAAATCCCAAAGATTCAATAATCATGGTATACTTTCAGTGTATCCTAGCAACTCAATCATGATTTCACACTAAATTGTTGCCCAGTGTTTGTTTGTATTCACATCAACATTTTTAACAATGTTGGAAAAACAGCATTAATCCTGCCATGCGTGTACAAGATTCTTCTACACCTACCTCTAGATTCCTTGCTGGGATAAATTCTCTGAAATGGCTTGAATTCATCAGGAGGGGGGAATTCTTCCACAGAATGGAAAGTAAACTTAGACTCAAAGTCATCTAGAGAATTAAAAAAAAAAAAAAAAGTCTATCAGGAAAATAAACTCTGGCCACTCTTAACAAAGCTGGATTATCACTGGAAGAAAACTGCTGACCCAGTAAACTATTATAGTTGAAGTGCCTGACTGATACCCCAGTGACGTTTACAGTGGTTCATACTGTGGAAAAACTCCATCTTAAGTGGAATTATCTGGTTAATCACCCCTTTTTCATTCACAACTGCACCATTCCAATACTAATCATATAACATGCCTGTGGCAACCACAGCAATTTTTTACAATGATGTTAGGACCAGGGCTGTCCCTAGGGGAGCGCAGGGCCTGGGGCAGAAATGATGAATCTGTCACTTCCGGGACAAACTCATCATGTCCAGGACCGACCACACTGGCCAATCGCACCAGCCCGTGGGGCCCCCCAAAGTGCGGGGCCTGGAGCAGTCGCCCCAATTCACCCTACCCAAGGGATGGCTCTGGTTAGGACAGTATTTGATGTAGTCTCACCTGGCTTTAGAGTAACGAACCAGCTAGAAACAAAGAAAACAAACTGCCAACTCACCAAACCACAAAAAACGTGTCCCTGGGAACCTCTGTCCTATAGAATTTAATGGGGATAGAACCACTAGGGTTCTGTAGATATTACTCTAAAACCCAATATAATTTAATAGAAAGTTATTACTTCTGTATAGCATTTTGCACTGTCCTGTAGAAGTTTACAACAGGTGTTTACTTTTCTATTCTATCAGACAGTCCAAAAACCTAATGAAAAGTTATAACTTTATTGTTGTATAAGGCTCTTCTACAGAGGAACACTACAGAGCGTATCTCAAGATCTCTCTGCTTTTTCACAGTAGACTTCGTGCACACTGGACTTTCACAGTTACTGTAAGATTTGTGAGATGGGGTTTTGGTACTATGTATACTTATCAGGCTTTTGTGTTGAAATCTTTCAAGTACAGCAAAGAAGATTAATTTAGAAAATATTACCAATGATGTGCATGTTTCCATTTCTGTGCTGTGGATAGGGCTCATGTGCAGCTGGCCACGATGAAACTTGGGTATATGGACACTTGCTCGTAAGCTCAGTTGATGGTGATCTTGCTGGAGGCAGCGGAGGCGGAATTAACTTCCCAGTGTTGCTTACTTAAAAAGAAGCAGACCACACATAAAGATACAGTAATGGATGAATGAGTTCTTAAGACATTCCTTTGAAAAATGAACTGATTGGACTTTAGACCTAAGACAATGTTTCGTTCAAAGCCAAATGGCACCATGGCAGTAGGTTATTTTATAGCTGCCACATTCCAAGCGTTACTGCTGTAGTGATTCTATCTATTCTATACTCATCACTATCTCTGAATACCTGACCCATTATATTTAAAAGACGTTTCCCTTAGCTTTAAAAAAATATAGTCAATTACTTGTTCTCTCTACCCATTGCTGCCAATACGTAAGGTTCAGCCCAACCCTTTAGCTGGTTTTTATTATGGAGAGCTGCCTGTTTCTCAATATCACAAACCCAATTTCCTATTTTTTCCAACTGGCACTTCTGGTCTAGAAGTAGCTGGATTTCCAGATGCTGTCTGCCCCTCTCCACCTGTATCCTCTCTAGGTCTGCCTGTAGATCTGTCCCCGATCCCTGTTGCAATGATGCATTTGGTCTGGATGGAGCATGGAGGCTGTTTCTATCAACCTCATCCCTGCTTCTCTCCAAGGAGTTGGCTCTAAGATTTTTCCTGCTTGCTGGACTCTGTCAGTGGGCTGGATTTTCTTTGTGAACCTGACCCATCACTCCTCTTCCTCATCAGAATATAGCAAGTTCATTAGCTTTGCCTTTGTCTACTCTTCAGTGTTGAGTTGCCTTTCTCTACATAGTTCAACTAGCTGTCTTCTCTTCAGTTGTTCATGACTCATTTTCCTCTTTCTTTTCACTGTTCCTTTCCCATAAAGACTATGCGACTTTTCTCTGTGCTTTGCCCTTCTATGCTTCTTTGACTGCTGTTGGCACTTACAGAAATTCACACGGTCATAGATCTCACACACACTGCCACCCTATATGTCACAGTTTCAGGGTAACTGCTCTTGTATTCCCCCTCCATGATCCACAAAGGGCACCTACTTTAGGGTTCCGGTTCTCTGCTGTTACCTCTCTAGAGCAGAAACCTGCCTCTCACTCTGCTGACCAGGGATTTTAAGGCTGCACAGCTCCCTGCTTTACACTGGGTTATCTTCAGCAAGCCAGACTGCTAAAAAAGGCCAGTGCCTGTGCTTTGCTTTCTGTCATAGGGTCATGACCAGAGTATTTTCCACTGTTATAAGCAATCACATTTATTCTTAAGGTAAAAGCATTACAGAGAAAACATTAAAATAATAAAAGAACTTACATGCATGCTAAAAAGTCTACCACAGATCACTCCAAACTAGGGCTCTGGTAGGTTTTATTCTTTTGAAACCTACAACTAGGTTTTCCCCATGGTTACAAGCTCATCTATCTTATATCGAGCCCAGTCTGGGCAGATCAGCCTTTTTTTTTTTTTTTTTTTAAATACAGCTCAGGCCCTTTGATCTTGGCCTTCTGTAACAGGTAGTCAGCAGACAATAAGCTACGCCCTCTCCCTAAGGGCGTAGCTTCAAAAAGCTGGGCTTTTGCATAACTGGAATTTGAATTAATCTCTCCCTAGGGATTCCCCAGGAAATCCACTTAATACTTATTGTCCCAAACTTGGTTCCAACCTGCTGCACTGCTCATTTCTCAGGAAGAGAAAACCAAGCATGGGCTAGTTTTCTCGGCAGTGTGGCAGACAGACCCACAGCAGGAGCAACTGCTCTCACTGGGAACTCAGTGATCTATGCTCCCAAGTTCAGAGATCCTCTCCTGCGGCTCCAGACGTCCTGTCTTCTCCTGCCACTGTAGCTCCCAGACTAGGGCTGTATTTTTCTGTAGCCTTGTGTAGTTTGAAAACTCATTTTCAAAACTTACCTGCACCTCTGCCTTGTCTCTTTTTCTGCACTGCTGAAGCTGGCTGAGAGAAGGGTGGGGCAGGAGGAAGAGGCATGGACTGAATACCAGGTTTTTGGAAGAGCAAGTGTGGAGATTTGGGGGGCAGTGCGGGTGGAATGTCTTGGCTGTTCACAGCGCTGTTAAAGGTAGGGGAGGGTGGCAATGGCAAGGATCCCCTGGGTGAAGAAGTAGGAGGCAGTGGTGGTGGAGGCGGGGGAGGAGTTGGAGGTGGATAATCCCTCAAATCAGGGTGCAGGGGAGAAGTACTAGGAAAGTCAGTAGTTCTGACTGTCAATCCACAAGGTGGTGCCAGGGGCAGGGGAGGAGGCGGCATGTACAAAGCTGTTGCTTGAACCTTGGCAGGCTTGTCACTCTGAGGAGGAGGAGGAGGAGGAGGTGGTGGTGGTGGAGGAGGAGGTGGTGGAGCCACCAAATTCGGGGGTGACACTTTTGCAGGTTTTTCCAGAGGAGAGGGAAGAGGTGGAGGAGGTGGGAAAACAAGGGAAGGTTTGCTGGAAACTGGTGGAGGTGGGGGAGGGGCAGGCATGCAGGGCCGAGCTGGTCCTGCTCGCGGCCCACTGGGGAGCTCCAATGGGTGTGCTGCTCTTGGACAATCAGGCAGACTTGAAACATGACTGCTTGCTTTGGCATTGCCATTCAATGGGGCTGGAGACTTTGGAGGAGGCACTCGTACTCCAGGCAGCTGCCCAGCCTTGCCAGCTGAAAAACAAAACCACAAGCCTCAAGGTAGATCATTAAAGACGTAAGCATGGTTTCAAATCGTCAAATAAAAATAGTGCAGAAAAGGAGCTGGTCCTATTTGCCCAATAAAACTTTTACTAAAACACTGCAAGGAATTCGACACTCCTCCACCACGCAGGTGTCGTAAATAATATTTCTCCAATGGATAATCTCTAATTTGAGAGGGTTGAGAAGGCGGCGTATTCCAGGGGATTGGACTGAGACTCAGGAGACCTCTGCCACTGGCCTGCTAGGTGACCGTGGGCAAGTCATTTCATTTCCTTGCCTCAGTTTTCCCATGAAACAGGAAGTGTGCCCATTCTCTGTGGAGGAGTGGGCTTCTGTGTAACCAATCTGTTTGAAGACTTACCTTTCTGTAGCCCATAGAGTTAGATTAAAGGTATTTTATTTAGCAGTAATGCAAGAAACCTACAGCCTGTAAGACATTAATTTAAGTAGCTAGCATAAGGCTTTGAGGCATCTGAGATTTAGCATAAGTGAGTTGCCTAACAGCGGCCCTAAGCTATTGGGGAACCAGGACTGGGCTACATAGGAGATTTTTGCTAAAACTTGTATAAAATGACACCAAGTAACTACAGGAAATCAAACTGATACCAGCTTTGGATATTTTAGGACTGGAACATCTGCAAATGCATAATCATGAACTTGCCTTGGCAACAAATTGATGTATAGGATAATAAGTTGGGATCATTAATATCCTAACCCATAGAATAAAGACATACAAACATTATTAGGGCAAGGAAGCTAGTTATGGACAAAGGATGCCAGGCATTAATATGATTATTCATTATAGCCAACAGACCCTACAATAGGCCAAACCACCACGTATGCCTCGAGATCTTGACCACTGAACTTGCTTGGTATGCCAGAGACAGGGTGGGACCCTTGTGGATCACCACTAGGTCTCCATGAGAAATATGAGTGTATGTGCAAAGGACATCAGCCTGATTTTACGCTGTAGCTACCATCTCATTTGGTTTGGAACATGTGTTTTTTACTAATTGTGCTAATACAAGTATTTAAAGCTTTGCTCTGCCCTCAGTGCAAGTGTCACCATTGGGCACATCGGGGTTCCCAGACATTGAACTTAATCTGAATTCTGTTCCACCTGATTCTGGGACTAGAACCTTTTGAACCTCAGAAGTTTAGCCAGTGACTAGCTGGAAACTCTTAACAGTCAATATAATCAATAACCACTCAATAAATCCGGTAACACTTTCCCATGCTGTGGAAATTCCTGGGGACAAAGCCATCCAGCCTGTTAGTGCTAAGTGGAGAGAAGGCTTTTGATTCCCCTTTGTCTCTGTGGCTAGAGTACTACCATGGTATTATGTCTAATACCACCATGGTAGTACTAAAAGAGGATTGAAAAGCAGGGCCCTTCTCATGGTGCTTGGCTCTAGGGCAATTAGATAGAATTTCAGCCACCTAAGAGCAAGGCCATTTCTCTCAAACCAACCTGTGCCTCCAAACCAGTCACCTCGGTCAATGCTGTGGCCCACTGCAGATTGGACTTTGATAGCCCCCCTTTCATGAATCCCAGAGCCACTATGAGAGGGAGACCTCACCTTACTTCTCACTACCTCTATGCCTTGAGATCAGTGGGAAGAGAAATAGCTGTGGAGTCCATGACTGCTGCAGACAGTGGTTGAAAGGCTTCGAATGAAATAGAGAGACTATGCCCGCCCCCCAAATAACCAGGCTGGGTTGCAAGGCTTTGGTACAAGAGACACTTGTTCATTTTCCTCTTAACATTCTCCAGTTTATCAGCCATTTTAGTACTCCCTTATGTGAGAGCCTGACAAACCTGAGGGGAAAAATTACTCTAGGGAAAATTCTGGAGGTCGTGACAGCTCATGACACAGGCTTTCCACTCTGCACAAGGCAGAATGAGATGAAAAGACAGACAAGTGCCTTAAGAACAGCATGTGGGTTGGTACCCAATACAGCATACAGTTTTAAAAATTCCTCATGCCTGCTCCTGTCTGGTATAAGCCCTGGAGACTGGCTTGGTCCACTCAGAAAGTTGCACTTTTAGAATATTCCACTTAGTCTGCCTTTTACAATGGCTAATAAAAAAAATGCAGGTGTTATTCCAATTTTCCTCTCTCAGCCTCTGAAGGCAGGTGATGCACATCATGATTTCTTAACTCTGACTGGGAGGCCCCAGATTCATCAGTTTGCAAATCTGGCTGCAGAGCTAATGTTATAAACCAAATTCTCAAAAACACCAACTCTGGTACAATACCCTCCTCTGTGTGCTGATCCAGCTCCGTCCCAAACTTCAATCATACTGGGAAAATCTTTCTCCATCAGTGGATGGGGACGACACAATAGGCCACAGAAATAGTGTGGTTCCAATGCGGCGAATGTGCACAGCTCACTTCCCACACAGTGTGCAGATGTGCTCTGTGGAGATCCCTCCATCGCATGGATTTTTGGGGTGGGCCATAACAAAAAGGTTGGCTCTATAACTTTGTAGCTATTTCAGCCACATACACCAGGGCTATGTGGACACAGCAGGCACACAGGATGCTGAGTGTCTGATTCCACATTAGTTCTGAAAGAGCAACTCCACCATTTTGGCACCCACAGCAGCCTTCAGTGATTAGGAAGCAGTTCTATGACAAGCCCATTTACTGTTTCAAAAGGTCCAACTATCAAGCAAGCATTTATTTTCCATTGATAAAGGCAATATATTTGAATCCATAGCTCCCCTAAACTTACACACACAGCCCCTGAGCGAGAAGATCAGTTTCAGTTCTAATTAACTGTCCTAGGACATTTTCACTTAATTGGGTGATTAGTTAAGTGACACATTTTCAAGAAATTCAACTAATATTTTCCCCAGAGCTTCATGTTACTAACACAATGCATCCAGACTGTGCATTACTAACACAGTGCATTCAGAATGTGTTACTGATCCTGGTCCAGCATATTGCAAAACTATCAGAGGAAATGGAATAAAATTCATGTTTTCATGCTCAGGTTTTAATTTTAATTTTTAACTCCTGTCTCTAGGTCCAGCTAGGAAATCTCATAAAACACTTGTTCATTTGCATTCCTGGTTCAGAAAGGTTTGTCTCCTGACTGCCACAGGAAATTGAGACAATTTAGTGGTTTGTACTGGGGGCGGGGGAGGAATCAATTTACTAGTGGCTTAACCAATCACAGTGACAATTTCAATTCCATATCGCATTAGAGAGAGAATGGAGTAAATGGAGACATGAAGCCCATTATCTGTGAAGATGACCCTTCTATAACCTATGGTGATAGCCTGATCACAACAGGGTAAGCAGATACTGAAAGCCAACTCCTCTTATACATGGAGAAACAGGTCTATGTAAAATCCACTAGAAAAGTGACTGGGGAAGTTCTGCAGGTTCCAGTTTCAATTTCTAAGTCCTTGTTTTAAAAGCATTAGGTGAATAATTCAATGTACCCTAAGATACAGTGTATATGATATCTACCCTTGCAGTTATGCCAAGATTGGGATGACTAAAAGTGAACATGTTGTTGAGACCAAGCAACCTTCTAGACTCATTTCTCAGCTCGCTTCTAATACTGACCTCTTAGCACCATCGAGACTAGGGCCATTTTTCAAAATTTCCCACCTTTACCAACAGCAGTTCAGCTGCATTAGTGTTAACAAGCTTGGGGTCAACTGTGCCTTAAAAGCAACTTCTGAGAAAGATTAGGTGAGGTGGTACATAAAACAGTGGCAGTAACAATCTCTCTGTCTACACTACTAGTACCCCTGGAGCTAACTGGATCTCAAAAACAGTGGGAAATTTTTGGAAAATTCCTCCTGTGAAGATAGGGCCTTAGCATTCATTCACGCCCACAAATTACCAATATTATAACAAAATTATAATTCAATATTTGATATAAAGACTACAAAATATTAACAAGAGCACAACTAAAGCATAACTCACACTCCTTTAGTGTTACCACCTTCAGCCCTCACACCACTTTCCCCCCCTCTACTTTTGTTACTGTTACTGTGTCATGTCTTACTTGGGGCTTCCTTACAAACATACATTCACAGGAGTAGCCCTTACACACCCAAGTAGTTCCGTTTAAATCAATGGGACTACTCATGTGATCGGGGGTATGGAGATTTAGTTCCTTGGGCCGCAGTCCAGCACAGCACTTAAACATGCGCCTAAGTATGCAACTAGCCCCATTCAAGTCAATGTGAAAGCCCACATGCTTAAAATTAGATCGCTGCTTATGGCTGAAGTATTCATAAAAAATGACTTAGACGCCCAAGTCCCATTGGCTCCGGGCACTTAGTGAGATCATCAAAAGTGCCTATTGAAATAAATGGGAGCTAGGTGCACAGCACTTTTGAAAATCCCACTAGGCACCTAAATACCTTTGAAAGCCTGGCCCTAAGTAATTTGCTAGATCAAGGTCTAACTTTGTAAGCTCCAGAGGGCAGGGATTTTTATTATGTGCCTCTAAAGCAATATGCACATCTGTGGTGCAGTAGATTTGAGGAACTGGATTAAAAGCATACAGTATCTCTATATTAGGCAATTTTTCTTATTGGTCTGGAAGGTTTACTATTTAGCATTTAAGGGCAGAGGCCCAGACAAGGAGGATTCAGGTGCACATAAAGGGCTGTATTAGTTTGGTGCCAAAATAAATCTAAGGTTTAAAAAAACAATCACAAAAGCTATATGGAGTGTTTTTATTTCACATTACAATCTCAGTTTCATTAGTCTGTTCTTTCTTACAGAAAAGTGTCCTTACCTGTCATGTCTCTTTGGCCAACCGGTTTCAGCATGGGAAAGCCACCTGCGAACAAGCCCCCCAACGATGGTTGAGCACCACTTTTGCTGGTTGCTGGGCCACCTCCATCTCTGTTAGGTCCTCTGGGGTCTGTTACAAGGAGAGAAGGAGTTTACAGATGTGTTTTGTTGACTACGTTCAGGCTTTCCAAAGGGCTAACACCAGCAAACAGCAGCCTCTGATTTTGTTGTTTTAACATATACAGCAAAGAAAGTTACTGAGGGTGCAAAAGAGCTAACTTTACTATTTAACCAAATCTTAGAGCACAGCACCCTCTGGTGCTTCAATAATGCTAAGACATTTTAGCCTAGTATTCAGCCGTCATTTTGTGATGAGCTGTTAAACTATCATTAAAAAATTCAGATTTTAATCTTTCATACAATTCTGAAGAACAGCTGACAGTGACAGAAGACACTTATAATCTCTTAAGAAAGCACCATTTTCGCTGGGTCCAGCTGATCTGCGAATCACTTCCCCGTGGATCAGCCTAGTATCCAGCACAGATTAAAGCTGTCACACATATGTAACACTCTTTCCTTCAGTGTTAGAGATGCCGGAGAAACTTCTGGCAACCTGCCAACAGTTACTCAGACGCCTGGAAGTGGTTTGTGTGAGAATGGAATGACCCACAGGTGTGTCTAGAACCTCTAGAACTCATTTTAAAACTATTCTTTACCTTTTAAATTTAAAATCAGTTTTCCGGGGGTAATTTAATAAAAATAATGTATTTGTAACTAAATGGAAACCTGTGCTAGGCAGACAATAAATGCTCTGGTTTCAGAGCAGCTCTGCTTCTAGGATTTATCAGATAAATAAAGCAAAACATGGAAGGAAAAAAGATCTAATTTTTCCACAGTCGTCAAATTCTACTCTGAACAGTCTCATTTAGAATGTAAGCTCTTCAGGGGAGGAGTGTAAATTCAATTTTGACTGTGAAATGTCTACTGTAGTGCACTTAGGATGCTATAAAGTGCTTAAATTATAGGTTCTAGATTTGTTATTTGAGTGGGTTCTAAATTTGGCAAATCAAGCTCTCCCCTCAGTAGTTGTGCACAGGAGCGCCGCCAGCTTTTTTGGTGCCCTAGGCGGCGGCAGGTCCCGCCCCCGAAATGTCACCCCCAACAGAGGCAGCCGAAGATCCGGTCGCTGCCCCCCAAATGTTAGTGCCCTAGGCGACCGCCTAGGTCACCTAATGGGTTGTGCCAACCCTGGTTGTGCATACTAAAGTTGGCCTTAGACAAACTTAAGGCCCTGACTAATTTTCATAGAATCATAGAACTTAAGATCAGAAGGGACCATTATGATCATCTAGTCTGACCTCCCACAAGATGCAGGCCACAAAAGCTGACCCACCCACTCCTGAAATAATTCTCTCCCTTGACTCAGCTGTTGAAGTCCCCAAATCCTGATTTAAAGACTTCAAGTAGCAGATAATCCTCCAGCAAGCGACCCCCGCCCCATGCTGCGGAGGAAGGCGAAAAACCTCCAGGGCCACTGCCAATCCACCCTGGAGGAAAATTCCTTCCCGACCCCAAATATGGCGATCAGCTGAACCCTGAGCATGCGGGCAAGACTCTCCAGCCAGACACTCAGGAAAAAGACTTTCAATATCCCAACATTGACCCTCAGTACTAATTACCAGTGGTCACACGTTATTGACCTATTGACTGAATCACGTTACCTCCATAAACTTTCCCTCCATAAACTTATCAAGCTTAATCTTAAAGCCAGAGAGGTCCTTCGCCCCCACTGTTTCCCTCGGTAGGCTGTTCCAGAATTTCACTCCCCTGATGGTTAGAAACCTTCGTCTAATTTCAAGCCTAAACTTCCCGACTGCCAATTTATATCCATTTGTTCTCGTGTCCACATTAGTACTGAGCTGAAATAATTCCTCTCCCTTGCTGGTATTTATCCCTCTGATATATTTAAAGAGAGCAATCATATCTCCTCTCAACCTTCTTTTGGTTAAAGAAAACAAACCGAGCTCCTCAAGTCTCCTTTCATACGAGAGGCTTTCCATTCCTCGGATCATTCTAGTGGCCCTTCTTTGTACCCGTTCCAGTTTGAATTCATCCTTCTTAAACATGGGAGACCAAAACTGCACACAGTACTCCAAATGAGGTCTCACCAACGCCTTGTATAACGGGACTAGCACCTCCTTATCTCTACTAGAAATACCTTGCCTAATGCATCCCAAGACCGCATTAGCTTTTTTAACGGCCACATCACATTGCCGACTCATAGTCATCCTGCGATCAACCAGGACTCCAAGGTCCTTCTCCTCTTCCGTTACTTCCAACTGGTGTGTTCCCAGCTTATAACTAAAATTCCTGTTAGTCATCCCTAAATGCATAACCTTACACTTCTCACTATTGAATTTCATCCTATTACTAATACTCCAGTTTACAAGGTCATCCAAATCTCCCTGGAGGATATCCCAATCCTTCTCCGAATTGGCAATACCTCCCAACTTCGTGTCATCCGCAAACTTTATCAGCCCACTCCTACTTTTGGTTCCAAGGTCAGTGATAAATAGATTGAATAAGATCGGACCCAAAACCGAACCTTGAGGAACTCCACTGGTAACCTCCCTCCAACCCGACAGATCACCTTTCAATATGACCTGCTGCAGTCTCCCCTTTAACCAGTTCCTTATCCACCTCTGGATTTTCATTTCGATCCCCATCTTTTCCAATTTAACCAGTAATTCTTCATGCGGTACCGTATCAAACGCCTTACTGAAATCAAGATATATTAGATCCACCGCATTTCCCTTGTCTAAAAAATCTGTTACTTTCTCAAAGAAGGAGATCAGGCTGGTTTGGCACGATCTACCTTTCGTAAAACCTTTAGGCATACAAGTGGTCCAATTGGCTTCTACAGGACTACTCAGGCCAAGAGTTTGGCAGGCCTGGGCTCCTTGCTCAGAGCTGACAATGCTGCACACTTACTTTCAATCTGTGGAGCACTTCGGTCATTGATTTGGGTAACTTTCCTTAAGCGAGCCCCTTGCTGAATATCTGATAGCAATGCACTTCGACCTTTTTGATCTTCCTTTCTGAACTTTGGGGGCTCTGTACTTGCCTGTTGAAGATAACAATATTAGACAGTCAGGCAACACCTGAGAAAGGAAGCACAAGAAATAAACTCTAATAGAGTAAATCCAGAGTGAAGCAAGCATCTCAGGCAGTTATCTTGAAATCTTTATTACTGTGCCTTAAATTATATATTATTGGAATTAACACAACTGTCTTCAGACACACAAAAGCTAGGAAATTTCAAATTAAAGGGGGATCTACTAGTACTGTTTAATTTCATATGAACAAAACAAGAGACCCACTTTCATTTCAGTCTGACCATCCTGTAATTCTAACACGGAGGGTACATAGGTCTTTTGATTTTACTTACAATGCTTTGTGAAAGGAAAATTTCATGAGCAATTTGAGAACACAATTCATTTTTTCCTGTCTTTCTCCTTCCTCTCTTAAAAAAAGACCACTTAATCATAAGCACTGCAACCTGCAATACTGATATGATCACATTAGAGCATCTTGTGTTTAATCTTGATATGATAATTCAGACATTTGAACTGGGGTTTAAGTGCCTCTGTATTAAGGGATTGCATAGATTTAAACAGTTTAAATAGATTGCTTTAAAAATCGCTTTAGCTAAATAAACAATATTCTAGTGTGTTCAACGCCTATAAGCGTAAAGACAAATAATTGGCTTGGTATGACCACACTAATATAAAATCTTGGGTTTTTTTTCTTGAATATTCTTTAAAAATATGAGACTCTCCAGAATAAAAAAAGCATAAATCTGTTCTGATTTCAGATGTTTGGCAATTCGGCTTTTCTTCAACAGGTAAAAAAGGACAAAGTAGAGATGTCCAAAGCCAGTGTGTGGGTGGCACTGGATTGTCCTAGAACATGAGAATCTTCAACTCAGCGCAAGTCCTTATAGCCAAGTCCAGAGCAAGTTATCATAGCCAAGTTACCCCTCCTAAACAGAAACACACAAGACCCTTTACTTTACCAGCCTATTATTGCTCCACTTTAACTTTATACTTACTCTGGCTCAAACGTCTCCCTCTCTTAAAAAATGTTATTTGAGAATTGTGAAGATGGAAAACAAGACTGAAAACGTTTAGAAGCCACTATATGATCAGAAATTTTACCCAGATAATTTAAAATATAATTGATACTTGCGTTTTATTGCCTATTTTTATCCTCTATGCTTTAAAAAAAAAAAAATCTGGATTTGTAAATGTCCACTAGATGGCACTCTTAGTTGACAGGAATGCCTGTTACATTTCTGCCATCTGATGTAAAAACTCAGCAATAACCTTGTGACTGACACTGTGACCATATATTCTTCAATAGGGCATTGAAAAAAAAAATCATTCCTAGATAGTTCCCTAATTTACATAACAGTTGTGCTTTCCCACATGCTTTAAACAAAGTTTAAAAGTACAAGCAATATATCATTCTGGTTATCAAGGCTCTAAATGGCTGACTGATATAAGCAATGTTACAGGGTACATACCAGTTGGAATTTATTTCCAGTCACTTTTTCCTTAAATATTCACAATACTTACTGTGACAAACGGACGAACCATAACTGGAGCAAATATATCTTGCCTTTATCAAAAGCTTTTCACCAGTATCTTCAAACTTCCTTCTCCCCGCTCCCACTAATAATTTAGCCGTAGCCAGTCAATTAGGATCTAAAGCCACTCGATCAAGTCTGTTAGGTTTAAAATTAGATCCAACAGCTGTGTTTTTGTTCTGAGTTCATGTGTCCACATATTATGCCAGCTGTCCGATCTGCCTGCCTGCCCCATTCTTGTGAGCAGATAATGTACTGGAATATTGTGTATTTCGGTACACAATCTGTAGTAGATTAAATTTGTCACAATGATCTCTGACACAGTGTCCCTCTAATATAAACAACTGCTAAATTCCATTTAGAGAGAGAGAGAGAGAGAATGTCACACTACACAAAGAGGGAATACTTCATTTTGCAAATATAAAATATATTGCTGTAGGATAGAACTGTAGGAATCTTCACTTCAAACACTCCCCCTCACACTCCTGTAGTTTTATATCCTCATATTGTACATTTATATAATCTTCATGGCCAGAGCAGTTGATGTGTCTAGTGATTGATTATGCTGTGGAGCAGCTTGATATGGATTCTCTTTTTCCATTAGAAGGTCAAGACGGTCTGGGAGTAGCAGTGTTGCTTGGCTGCATACCTGTGAGAACTCTCCTAGGGATTTCTTGTTTGCAGCATTGCCCACACCTACGCTGTCTGTGACATTTTAATAGTGCCAGTGAGTGCTAGTACCCTTTAGCACAAGTATCCCAATCAGGGCAGAAATACGAATTTACACCAGCAAGGAAACCTGCTCCACCTGATTAGCTGTAGACAAACTTTTCAAGCATCATCTCTTCGGTACTGCACAGATATCTGTTAAGGAAGCAGAATTAGCCAGGGATTCACTGTCATGTTATTTATACAGAATAAATAAAATAAATTGTGTAAGTTGGTGCAGCCAAAAGACAGAAATGAACTCTTCATTGAGGTTAGACCTTCAATCTTAAAAATATTCACAGAAGGGTCTTGAGCAGGAAGATAAATACATTTTTCTTGACACTCACAGGGGGAGCAGAGGTGCAACACAAAGGGTATCATTCGTACAAAGTGCTTCTCTGCACTAATGGGGCAACTACATTTACAGAATAGGAAATGTTTCACTCCTTCACTGAAAATCAGAAGGGAAGCAGACAAGAATGTGAAGATCGTTTGTTTTACTAAATGCCAGAGATGCCTATGGTAACACAGAATGAAATTAAATTGGTTGGTTCTCATTTCCTTGGTAACCATCAGGTTATTGCTCTATTATTTCACACAAAAGATGTCGTGTTAAATAATTTGTTACAGAAATAGAATAAAAGTCACATGTGCAGTAGCCTCAATTTAAGGAAATGCTTTATTTTTCACCTCACTGAGCTTCACCATATTTTTCCCTTACATGTCATAGAATCATAGAATTGGAAGGGACCTCGAGAGGTCATCTAGTCCAGTCCCTGTACTCAAGGCAGTACTGAGTATTATCTAGACCATTCCTGATAGTCCAACCTGCTCTTAAAAATCCCCAATGATGAAGATTCCACAACGTCCCTAGGCAATTTATTTCAGTGCTTAACCACCCTGACAGTTAGGAAGTTTTTCCTAATGTCCAACCTAAACCACCCTTGCTGCAATTTAATGTCCTATGATTACACCACCTAAACTTAAGCTGCTAAGTGGAGGCCATGTTGTTTCTGCATTGACCGACACTATTCTTTGCTACTATTCATGCTGTTATTTTAAATCCCCTTTGTTATAGATGCTTTCCTACCTACTGTACCAAGCACCCCAACATTCATATCCCCAAAATTCTTTATTGTTGGATATTACATAGGATGTAGTACATCAGATAAGATCACTGGTTCACATCTATATACTGTGGCAGAAGCCAACAGTGGACACATCAGATGATCCTTCCTGTGTAGATGTGATATATACTTAGACTTTTGTAAGGCTGTACCACTTCCTGTTTCAAACAATTAGCAGTATACAATATCTATAAAGCACACATTAAATGGATTAAGAACTGACTGACAGAGCTCAAAAAAAGTAGTAGTCAATGAGGAATCATCATCGAATGGGGGAGTTTCTAGGAGGGTTCCACAGGGATTTGTATTAAGACTAATGCTATTCAACATTTTCATCAATGATCTGAAAGTAAACATAAAATCACTACTGACAAAATTTGCAGATGACACAAGGATTAGTAGAATGGTAAATAATAAAGATGACAGGGCAGTCATACAGAGCAATCTGGACTGCGTAATAAGCAGGGCCCTTCAAACAAAAGGTGTTTTAATACAGCCCAATGTTAAGTAATATACCTAGGAACAAGGAATCCAGGTCATCCCTGAAGAATGGGCGACTGTATCCTGAAAAGCAGTGCCTCTGAAAAGGATTTAGGGGTCATAGTGGACAAGCAATTCCACATGAGTGCCCAATGCGACTCTGTGACAAAAAAAAGGGCTAATGCAACCCTTGGATGTATAAACAGGGGCGTAGCAAGTCAAAGCAAGGAGACGACTGGTGAGAACGATACTGCATACAATTCAGATGTCCACAAACTAAAAAAGATACTGAAAAATTGGAAAGGGGGGAAAAAAGGGAAAAAAAAAGCAGCAACAAATAAAAGGTCTGAGGGCTGGAGAAGACGTTCTTACAATGAGATACTTAAAGAGATCAACCTGTTTAAGCTTATCAAAAAGAAGACTGAGATATCACTTGATTACAGTGTATAAGTACTGTCACTGGGAGACAATACCAGACACTAAAGGAGAAAAGTGGAGAAAAGCATAGTAAGAACTGGGGCTGTCATGCAATTAAAAAAATTAATCACAATTAATCATGCGATTAATTGCACTGTTAAATAATAATAGAATACCATTTATATAAGTTTGTGGGTATTTTCTACATTTTCAAATACAACACAGAATACAAAGTGTACAGTGCTCACTTTATATTTATTTCTAATTACAAATATTTGCACTGTAAAAACAAAAGAAATAGTATTTTTCCAATTCCCCTAATAAGATGAAAGAAGTAGATCATGAGGCTGACCACAAATAAAGTTGGAAGATGCAATTTTGCGGGAGTTGAGAAGTCTAAATCCTCCCATGCTGACTCTTCCCGAAGGAAGATTTCCAAGGGCCCATTCATGATGGAAGTCTACTCTATGTGCCACCACAGCTACACCACAGCCACGTGAATCATCATCTCTCTCTCTCTGATTTACTGATTTATCTCACAGGGGTGTGGTCAGCATAAATACTTGAGAGGTGCTCAGCTTCTACAGTTATTTAAGAGTAAAAGGCATTTAGATGTTTGAAAGATTCTACCAATTATGGTAATAATTATTTTTAAAAAGGAAAATTGTGCTAGTATTTTTCAAACTTTAAGGGTGCTGTGTTGCCACCTCCGAGACACAAAAAAAATCAGACACAGTCCTCCCCCACTAGAGGGCTCCCATCAGCCTGACCCTCCTCTTCTCCTCTCAGGTGCCCCCACACCAGTAGCCTAACCCTGTCTCCTCCCCTCATGCAGGAAGTGGTGCAGGAGGGGAACTCGAGGCAGTTCAAGGTCTTGTTGCCTCTTACCTTTTCCTGAACCTCATACTCATTCTCTCCCAGGAGCCTCAGTCCCTGAAGGAGCCCCCACTACCCTCATCCCAGTCCCCGCTCCTGACCCTTCTCTGCTGGTGAGCCTCAGGTCCGGCCCTCTTCCCGATCCCCAGTGCTGAGAGGAGCTGCTGCAGTTTCAGCAAGTTGAGGGCGTGGCCTGCAGAGTGGGCCCCAGGTGCTGTGCCAGTATGCACCCTTCTTAGCCACGTGGCGTGCGTGCCAGAAGTTACACGCTGCGTGGACACTGCCGCATGTGTTTACTGCAGTTTACAGAGAGAACATTAGTGCCATGAAAAAAAAAAGGCACATTTTCACCAGCAGCTGGTGAGACACTACAAAAACAGGCCAGGCTGGTTAAAAACAGGCAGGTGGCAATCCTACCATGGTACCTAGAAAAAGAGGAATTCCTTCTTGACTGGGGGGGGGAGGGATAGCTCAGTGGTTTGAGCATTGGCCTGCTAAACCCAGGGTTGTGAGCTCAATCCTTAAGGGGGCCATTTAGGGAACTGGGGTAAAAATCTGTCTGGGGATTAGTCCTGCTTTGAGCAGGAGGTTGGACAAGGTGACCTTCTGAGGTCCCTTCCAACCCTAATCTTCTATGACTCAGGTTGGGCTGGGTACTTTCATTCTGAAATGCATTCTTGATCTAATTCTCACAGCAATTCAGGGTAGAGTTGTTCTTAATAAACAAGCAAACAGTCCAGCAAAAACATATCTGCAGTCTTTTATACCACACAATTCCTAGGCAGCCTGTGACAGAGAGCTGGGCAACAGCAGCTGGACCAGCACTCTGATCACTGGATCACTAATTATATCACCCCAGAGTAAATCTGAGGGGCAAAGCTGTGCCTCACTGATAGATTGGGGATGGGCAGGAGAGCGCGATTAGGCTAATTAACCCACTAGCCCAGAAAGAAGAAAAGCCACAGGAAGGAAGTGTTCAGTGGGGGCGATGGGAGAGCCAGGAGAGATCTTTCAGGGGAAAGATACCGTCTCTCCACCTCCCCCATCAATTTCATATACAGTTGGGAATGGGATGCCTGGACAGTCAACAAATAATAAAATTCTATTTTTGTTATCAAAAGGAAATAGACTATTTAAGGTATTGGGGTTTTTGGGAGAGGAGTGGGGTGCAAGGGTAGTTGGAGATGAAGAATCTGAAAGCGTACCCAGCGTTTGTGCTACATAAAGCATCTTTAGTACAGCGGGTGATACACCTCTACCCCACTATAACGCTGTCCTCGGGAGCCAAAAAAATCTTACTGCGTTATAGGTGAAACGTTATATCAAACTTGCTTTGATCCACCGGAGCGCACAGCCCCGCCTGCCCGGAGCGCTGCTTTACCGCGTTATATCCGAATCCGTTTTATATCAGGTCGCGTTATATCGGGGTAGAGGTGTATGAGAAGAGCTGGGCAAGAAATGATTTTCCCATTCCATAAATATTTTTGAGATTTTGGAAACGTTTCCTGTTCTGCATCAGGATGAAACTGAGACCTTTCAATGTTTTTTTGTCAGGGGAAGGGAGAGGAAGAGAGAACGAGACACACGTACATTGTCCACCAGATTCAGAGCAGGGACCTCAATCCAGGTCTCGCACATCCCAGGTGAATGCCCTAACCACTAGGCTATTGGCTGTTCTGGGGCGTGGTACTCTCTCAACCAGAAATTCCATCCTGGACCTAAGAAATCTTGCAATGAATCTTTTGTCGAAACTGACCCTTCCGAGCAAACAATTTTGACAAATTAGCATTTTCTGACAGAAAAACGGTTTAGTTGAAAAATTCCTAACCAGCTCTAATCATAAACATGCTTGAAGCCCAGAGTACCTCAAACTTGATTACTAGATTATAATTACCCTTGAGTGGAATTTACCACTCAATTTGTTGCAGCAGTCTGCCCGGCAGGCAACAGTATTTATTTATGGGGTTTTTTAAATACAGAGAATCGTCAAACTGGCAGTTATAGCCAGGCTACAAAGTGTGATTACAATGAGAAAAGCCCTTTTAAAAGCCCTGTTTCTAGTGGGCATAAAATAGACTAGGAACAGAGAGAAAAACAGTAAGTCATTTTTATTGCATTTGTTTCAAATATGCAACAGGTTTGCTTTAACTCTTTGCTAGGTTATAAAAGAATCTCAAGGAAAAAAATAAACTTCAAACAAATATAAAGAGCTCAGTTATGCTTAGTAGCAAGCTATTTTAAAACTCTGTTTACTAATAGGAAGGTTGGTGTATGTGATTTTGGGGTTTACTATTCACATTAATACCCTGATCGCTCAAGACCCTGTCAACTGCATGAAGCCACACTGGCTTCAGTTGGGCTCCACCTGCACAGTCAATTGCAGGATCAGGGCTGTTTATCGTACTCCTATTCTGCAGCACGGGCCGAAAGTAATTAATTCTTGGCATTCAGTTTACTTTAATAAACACAGCAATCCCTGTGTAAACAGAGTCCTCTAGAAAGTTAAGCTTCAAGCACTACCCATGTGAGGAATTGCTACCATGCAAACATTCTTTCAAATGGAGTACAAGTGAGGACACACGCCAGATAGCTTCATGGTAGGTTATTATCCTCAAAGAACGACACAGCCAGTTTCATGCCATCTCTGCTCAGCTCAATAATTATTAACTGCGGCCTCACTATTAATCATGCAGAAAACTCTAATCTGATTCTACTCAATTTTAAAGGTCATGCAATGTATATACTTAGTTAGGTAGTGTCTACCGTAGACTTATTCCTCAAATTCTCATCGCTGTACTCATGGGCGGCAGGTATAATAAGCCAGGGGAGGCTCTACTGTGGCCACCGGATCTCCCCATTCCAAGGTTTGGCGGCAAAGTTTTTGTTTTATTATGCCCCATGCACATTCCGCGGTGGCTGCGGAGGCACATACCACCTCCTCAGCCACCCCGGAACATGCCTGGGGCACATCAAAAGTGTCTTAACAGGCTGGGTCCAGGAAGGGGAGGCATGGCGCGGCTTCAGCCAGCCTGGAGCTCCTCGGGGCTTCGGCCAGACAAGGGGGGTGGGGGGGGGGGTGCTGCAGGCTGCGGCCAGCCTGGGGCCCCTCCAGACGAGGCGGGGAGTGCTCAGGGCTTTGGCCAGCCCAGGGCTCTTGCAGCCAGGGGGGGCACTCTGGAGGGGGGCTTGTGACTCCAGCCACGGGGGGGTGGTGATGGTCTCGGGGCTTCGGCGTGGGTTGTGCGCAGGTGGAAGGGGTGGAGCCGGGAGCTAGCCTCCCCAAAGGGGGGCTCCACCTGCTGCCCAGGGCTGTACTTTCCCTTGGACAGAAGATCCTGTCAGTTTTCTGGATCAGAGAGAAGGCCCTGAGTCAATTTCTATAGCAAAAACCCTTTCTTTGTTGGTCTCCAGAAACCCCAGTTTAAACCAGTATATGCTAGCTTCCCCAAGGGTGGTACCTCTTTCGAGGTGTTTACAACCTGAGTGATTCTCCTTAGTCACCGCTCAGTGCTCTTAGTTCCAGGCAGAGCTGTGGCAACCCTCCCCCCCGAGTTGCACACAATCCTTGGCAGACAGCAATACATAAAGTTAACACAATATTGTCCCAAAGATACTGCATGTGGTTGCAATATCCCGTCACAATAGCTATGGTGGGAAACTGAAAGGAAAAAAGTAGCATAGACAAGGCTTTAACTGTCTGCAGCTGGACCCCAGGACTCATTTCCATCATCACTCCTACCGCCGCCGCCACCACCAGCACACACAAATCCAGTTAGTGAAATCCTCCTCCTGTAACACGGACACTGCACAGACAACATGAAATATTGTACATCTTATATTAAATCTGGATCAGCTCTGCAACAAGCAAAATGTTGGGCAGATTGAGGGATTATGTCCAAAATTTTCAAATGTGAGTGTTTAAATCAGTGGTTCTCAAACTGTGGGTTGGGACCCCAAATGGGGTCGCCAGGGCTGGCGTTAGACTTGCTGGGGCCCAGGGCTGAAGCTTGTAGTAATTTTTGTTGTCAGAAGTGGGTCCCAGTGCAGTGAAGTTTGAGAACCCCTGATCTAAATCCACGTTTAGTTAACTGAACAGAAGTGATATGGATTTTTCAGAAGTGCTGAGCCGCTTTTATTTACTGTAGATGCCTAACTTTCTGGCATCCAAGTTTGACCAGGCTGGCGTATGCTTTTGTATCAAGTTCTCTTTCTGCACAGCAGGCTTTCAAACCATTTCAGACACACAATCACACAGGACACCAAGGTGGGTGTCAATGTGAACTCTACAGTACAGTCAATCTCAAAAGTCCTCCAAAACCATGAGTCAGCCCGCCCCCACCCCAAAAAAATACACAAGATTGTATTAAAAATCTCATGATTTTTAAAAATAATAAATATTAAGGGTTTTTTATTTGCCTTTTGGTTTCACATGATCAAGCTTTTCTCCACACATATGAGGTCTAGCATTCCGCTCCCTTCCCCACCCCCCCAAGAAAGATGAGATTCTCATGTAATGACATAATTCCAGAAGCTGAGATTTTAAGAAAAATGCCAACTACCACAAGACTCAAAATTAAGTCATGAGAGTTGGCAACATTGACTCTGTATTTGCACAGCACCTACGGGTCCTGGTCCATAATGAAAGCTCCTCTGTACTACAGTAATACAAGTAAATAACAACTGTATCTCTGACATCCTACAGGCATCATAATTTAATCTAGGCCTGCTCTAAAGAAACTATACGATTCACCTTGTCTGGCTACCTACACAAACACATTTCTAAGGTTTTAAATGACCTTTTGTATCCATGAAAAGCTCTAATCAGTTTAAGGCTAGGAAAAACTGAACATTTTTTCAGTTTCTTGTAACATCACATTCCAGCAATGTACAGAAGTTTAATTCAAGGCATTGTATGGGATTTTTTTTTTTTTAAACTGAAAGGTTGTAAGAATAGTACCAATTGACTGGCTGAAAACTATTGCAAATTCCACCAGTCACAATTTGCACCTGCAGTATGTGTATGTATCGCAGATGGCCTAGTGGTATTTCAGTGAGTTACACTCAGCAAAGTTATGCACAAGTCATATGGATGAAAAACTTAACGCCATTCTAGTTTGGAATGCTTTCTACTAAAGTCAGATGTTAAGCACGATGGAGGATATTATAAAAACAGCCTTGCATAGAACACAACTGCTTAAATGAAGTGTGCTTCCTATCAACAAAGTCAGCATGATCCTAGTTAACATATCATTCTATAGTATTATCACCTATAAATATATGCAGTACATGTCCTTGTACCAGTCCAGACAGAAATAAATTGAGCAATGTCATCTTGGCATGGTTTTATCTTTGTATTCATATTGTCCTGCTTAAGCTATGACTACAGAAGGTTATATATAAAGATTACAGTTTCATGCAGCTTGAGCTGTAACAGTTCAACATGACTACAAAAGAAGTACCACTCCTTTGCAAGCCAGCCTCTTCCACTATTAAAATAAATATATCAAATAATTAGGTATCCACAAATATCCCACTTATTTGAGCAGTTACAGTCTGTATGATGACAACACAGTCTACAAGAAGATCATCTCCAGCTATACTAGTATCAGACAGTGCAATGGGCTACATACTCAAGACACACAAAGAGCAAGTTTTCTTCATTACTCAAGGTGAGGCAAATTGAAATCCACACACAAACAGCTGGGGAAAAAAGCAAGATAACCCCTTTCCACCATTTTTAAGATACTCCATATGGTGCTAAAATATTGAGATTATATTGAGACCAATTTATCCCTTTTTTTTTTTAAATTAAGCTTCTCATCACCACTTTTACAGAGAGTGGTCCAGGAAGAGAATGGGCCAAACTCCAAATTCAGACATCTGAGTGGTACTATGCAGGGATACCATAAAAAGACAGGGCTGTGGGTGCAGTATTGCCAACTCCAAGCTTTCAAAAAATCATGAAACAGACCTCAAAATCATGAGATTAAAAATATATATATATTTGGAAGCTCTTTTTGCTTGCCTTCTGAACTTTTAGAGTACACTTGGTTTGTGTTTTCAAGCTTTCTGCTACAACAACAAGGGCTAGGAGTTTTCCTTTAAGTGAAAGCTGAGATTCTCACGTCATCAATTGTCCCCAGGCACAGCTTTAAGAAAACCACCAAATATCACAAGATTCTTGATAAAGTAACAGGATTTGGCAACACTGGCACTGGTGAGTGGTTTAAAAAGAAAAACAAATAAAAGTGTTTTTCTTTAGTCCGTTGGTGACTGTGGTTCAAGAAATCCCGCCTCTAGAGTTAATAAAGCACTGGAAAACCCAACAGGAATGCTTAGCTCCTCATGCCAAATGGTCCATGCCTTCCAGCAATCCAGCCTGCCTCCCTGTAGCTATTAAGGTCAAACAAATTCAAGCTGCATTTAATATAAGAAACCTATTTTTACATATGCCCAAATACTGCAGTATTTGGGAAATCTTATGATTCTGGAGTCTGTTTAAAGGCTTAATAAAAATATGGAGCAAAATAGATAGTTTGGGGGTAAAAACTGACTGGTAGTTCAAGGTCTACAGACTAGGAAGTTAAAGGCTGCAACAGAATCAGGACTGCATACTGATAACAGGCTACACTGCCTTGTGAGAGATCCAGATTTGACTTGCACCCGTAGTTCCTTATCCTGCTATTCTGCGGGATCTGCATTCACCTCAAAATTGGGTAGAAAGTGACTGCACAGTGCATGACTTCATAAAGAACCTCTGCATTCAGATGAGCAGCAGCATTTATTGCCTCCAAAATCACATCTTAAACTGGAATGAGAGTCATTTTTCTCCATATTTTCTTTATATCTGAGAGTCTTACTGC
Source organism: Mauremys reevesii (assembly GCF_016161935.1). Taxonomy (NCBI): domain Eukaryota; kingdom Metazoa; phylum Chordata; order Testudines; family Geoemydidae; genus Mauremys; species Mauremys reevesii. The sequence continues at coordinate 65,182,242 of NC_052624.1, read as the reverse complement.
AGACAATTCTAGCTGCTAAAGAATTAAAAAAATACAACCACTTGAAAAGAGATTTCTAACCAAAGCTGGCATTAGATCACTCCTTCTAGAAGTTCGGAGAGAGACAGAAGTCAAAGTCTATTTGAAACACAGCCAAGATCTGACATTGCTCAAAAGTATTGTGACCTTTCACCTGTACATCTGGGAGAACCTCTTAACTGAACTAATTGAAAAACACTAAGAAATATTCAGAAGTTACATGAATCATGTACCTGACTTAAAAGTATTCAAAGATATGTCCAAAATGCATGAGGCAGTAAATTCCCATGCTATCCCAACCAAGTTGTTCTACATGTATTATTTCCATTTCTGAACATTAGCAGTACAAAAATGTCATAACGGCAAAACAACTCCCACACAACTTCAGAGATAACACTGTAGTTTTCCAATTTTCTTAAGCAGGCTTACAAGGTTCTCTCTGACAAAACATAGCAACTGCATGAAAGAGAAGAAGGAAAAAGTCCCCCACTGCAGAGATCATCTGATGTTTTCCCTAACGTTGGACATTCTATCTCTGTGTAAATTATGCATTTATCACACTGTTACATAGAGAGGAATTGTTCCTCTGAGGTTTTTAATGCAAGAGTAGAAAGTTAGGCACAAAAGCCAACTGAAGAAACCAGTAGATTGCCATATGTTCAGCAGCTATTGTAATTTTCCCTTAATTCTATTTCATTACATAAGAATTCAGGAACAGTTATAATTAATCCATGTTACATGTAGCATTATTTCAGGCTTTACATTGCACTAACTAAATGCTTTTCTGAAGCAAGAACACTTTTCACCTTTGGTTTTAACATAACAATGGGCCAAATACTCCTGGTGTAATTCTATTGGTTTTAATTATTTGAGCCATTGTGTCTTTTTGGTTCATTTCTGCCCTGACGCTTCATGATAAAGAACAAAACAATTCTGAAGAGAGGCAGAAATATTTTCTTAAACTTCAAAAATGTCTGAAGCATTAAACAATTTATTCATAAATGATCTGGAGAAAGGGGTAAACAGTGAGGTGGCAAAGTTTGCAGATGATACTAAACTACTCAAGATAGTTAAGACCAAAGCAGATTGTGAAGAACTTCAAAAAGATCAAAAAAACTAAGCAACAAATTAAAAAATGAAAATGAAAATTTAATGTAATAAAATGAAATGTAAAAAATTTGGAAAAAAAAAAAACTATACATACAACATGATGGGAGCTGATGGGGCTTATGAGAGAGTCAGGAAGAAAAAAAAGTTATTGAGTTGGATAGTTCTCTGAAGATGTGACGCAGTAGTGTGCAGAGGCAAAAAAAAAAAAAGGATGTTAGGATAATAAAAAAAAGGATAGAAGAGAAAGAGACTGAGAATATATTATTATATATATATAAATCCATATGATCCATATCACATGTACTGTGTACAGATGTACTCAGTCCTCAAATCAAAAGATATTCTAGAAAAAGAAAAAGAAAAAAGAAAAAAAAAAGAAAGTAAAGGGGAGGAGGGAGAGGAGAGAGAGGAGGAGAGGGGAAAGAAGGAAGAGGTTTGGAAAAAAGGAGACAGGGAGAGAGAGGGGAGATGATAGAGTGAATAATAAAAAATGAGATGAAGTGGAAAAAAAAAAAAGAAATAAATTATATTTACTAATACAAGAAATTAATAAACAAAAAATCAAAATTGAAATTAATAGGCAGCAAAAAGGAAGTTCTTCTTCTTGGTTCTTCGCACAGTCAACTTGTGGAACTCCTTACCTGAAGGCTGTGAAGGGGAGGTTGTGAGGAGGAGGAAAAAGGGAACTGGAAAAAGGGATTATTCAAAAGTCCATAAATGGCTGTCTAAGGATGGGATGGAATGGAATAGTGTCCCCCTGATGAGAGGAGAGATGGAGATGGGGATGGATGAGGATGGAGGATTGATGGCATTAGAGATCTGGTTCACTTCTGGGATAGCACACTAGGGCACAGGGCACCTGAGATGGCAGACATGCTGGGGATGGGATGATGGCCTGGTGTGACTTTTCTTATCTATGTTATGTTATTATCTACTGTGAGGGTCTAGTACATACAAAACACTTCCTAAAATAGCAACATTTTAATAGATGTTGATTGAATATATCAGAAATGCCTGCTTGTAGGCACATGCAGCAGATCAGTAAACTGATTACTGCACTTTAAAACAAACAGCAGGTTATCAAAACAAAACATCTACTCTCATTCTTCTCTTGCGAGCTTCAGCAATGACATCTTTGTAATCCTTCTAGTTCCAGACCAGTGCCTGTTTTTAACATTATCATGGGCTGTTATAGGAACCCGTTTCCTTACCAAATAAAAAAAACCCATACACTTCAAAAGAAAAAGAGCCGAGGGAAACAGAAAGATTAGAAAGTTTAAGTGAAACAAACTCCTTCAGTTTTATCGGACTATGAGGACAAACTCCTCAATTGCCCCCTTTCCATCAGGAGGGCCCAGATTTAAGACTCTATGAGCCACTGCCTGAACCTACGCCCCATCATTTTTTTCCCTACATCTCTCCCTCCATTTTATCTATGACCCCTGAAGGCAGGCACACAAAGTGATGCTTAATTACTCCCATTAGTTATATTTACATTTTGTATCAGCCACCTACGGTGCCACATAATATCTAACAAGTAGCACCTACACCTGTTGCTGTATGTATACTCCCACATTCCCTCTCGAAAATTCATTTGAAAGCCTTGTTTTATTACATGCTCAAGCAGCCAGGAGTTTTTCAGCTGTTGGGCACAGGTGGTTCCTAACATGCCTTGAATTCCATCTTTGTATCATTTCAACATTTTTTGTGTCTGCTTGTATGACAGAATTACAAGGAAATGGAAAAAAACATGTCAGCTATGAAATAAGTAGAACACAGTTCTATAATTAAAACATTCATATCAGAATAACTCCAAGCTCATGAGATTTAAAAGCCAGTATAAACCAAACTAATTTTCTTCTGACTCAAGGAAGGCATTAAAATTGCAAAGGACTCAAAAGCAAAAAGCAGTTTGGGGTTTGGAGAAAGGAAAAGATACAAAATCATTGAGGATTGTGGCTTAATAAGGGATCCAGGCTTAGAATCATAGAATCTCAGGGTTGGAAGGGACCTCAGGAGGTCATCTAGTCTAACCCCCTGCTCAAAGCAGGACCAAACCCAACTAAATCATCCCAGCCAGGGCTTTGTCAAGCCTGACCTTAAAAACCTCTAAGGAAGGAGATTCCACCACCTCCCTAGGTAACCCATTCCAGTTCTTCACCACCCTACTAGTGAAAACGTTTTTCCTAATGTCCAACCTAAACCTCCCCCTCTGCAACTTGAGACCATTACTCCTTGTTCTGTCATCTTCTACCACTGAGAACAGTCTAGATCCATCCTCTTTGGAACCCCCTTTCAGGTAGTTGAAAGCAGCTAACAAATCCCCCCTCATTCTTCTCTTCTGCAGACTAAACAATCCCAGTTCCCTCAGCCTCTCCTCATAAGTCATGTGCTCCAGCCCCCTAATCATTTTTGTTGCCCTCTGCTGGACTCTCTCCAATTTATCCACATCCTTCTTGTAGTGTGGGGCCCAAAACTGGACACAGTACTCCAAATGAGGCCTCACCAGTGCTGAGTAGATGGGAATGATCACATCCCTCGATCTGCTGGAAATGCCCCTACTTATACAACCCAAAATGCCATTAGCCTTCTTGGCAACAAGGGCACACTGTTGACTCATATTCAGCTTTTCGTCCACCAGAAGCCCTAGGTCCTTTTCTGCAGAACTGCTGCCCAGCCATTCGGTCCCTAGTCTGTAACAGTGCATGGGATTCTTTTGTCCTAAGTGCAGGACTCTGCACTTGTCCTTGTTGAACCTCATCATATTTCTTTTGGCCCAATCCTCTAATTTGTCTAGGTCCCTCTGTATCCTATCCCTACCCTCCAGCGTATCAACCACTCCTCCCAGTTTAGTGTCATCTGCAAACTTGCTAAGGGTGCAGTCCACACCATCCTCCAGATCGTTAATGAAGATATTGAATAAAACCAGCCCCAGCACCGACCCTTGGGGCACTCCACTTGATACCGGCTGCCAACTAGACATGGAACCATTGATCACTACCCGTTGAGCCTGACCATCTAGCCAGTTTTCTATCCACCTTACCGTCCATTCATCCAGCCCATACTTCTTTAACTTGCTGGCAAGAATACTGTGGAAGACTGTATCAAAAGCTTTGCTAAAGTCCAGAAATAGCACATCCACTGCTTTCCCCTCATCCACAGAGCCGGTTATCTCATCATAGAGGGCAATTAGGTTAGTCAGGCATGACTTGCCCTTGGTGAATCCATGCTGACTATTCCTAATCACTTTCCCCTCCTTTAAGTGGTTCAGGATTGATTCCTTGAGGACCTGTTCCATGATTTTTCCAGGGACTGAGGTGAGACTGACTGGCCTGTAGTTCCCTGGATCTTCCTTCTTCCCTTTTTTAAAGATGGGCACTACATTAGCTTTTTTGATAAAATATACAGGCAAGTAGGTAACTATTTCACTTACCCCGGGGAGTGGAAGTTGTTAACATCTAAGTGGTCAGAGTAACCCTATATACGCCAAAGTATTGGTGACATTTAATAAAATTGGTGCAGCATGATTTTGATCCATGATTATTCTAACCACGTTGCATATGTAAGTATTTCTTGACCATCTCACACAAATAAGAACATAATAAGGCAGGCGTGGCACAAGGGTCAAAAAAGCCTGACAGATATGAACTGAAGGGCTGCAACTCAATCCATCAATGGCAAAGCCAAAGGGAGACAGAAAAAAAAAAGAAAGGAGACTGCTGGGAAGTAGAAATGAGACACTCCACCAAACTGAACCCAACAACCCTGCTCTGTTTCAGCTGTTTTCCTTACATTTTGTTTCTTAAAACTTAGTTCCATCTCAGTCCTCCTCTCTGTTCTAACTCTCTTTCCTTGTGTTCAATCTCTTTTTGTCCCCACTCTCCTTAGATCAACACTCTCCTACTCTACCATTCTCAACTCTTTGCCCCCTTAATTCTTCAGCATCCTTCTTTTCCCCTTGTTAGACTTCACCTGGCCTGAATCAGCTACTTCGTTCTGTCACAATGAAAAAAACAAAGTGGGAAGTAATTGACCGATTCTCCTTTAACAAATGTCATCTGATCTCTGTAAGTGCAAGAACTCACTCTCTGCAGGTTCACCTGAATTAACTAGCAGCAAAGCTAGATGCCAGATCACACCTGCATAACAACATTTCACAAGTGTTATGTGATCACCAGATAAAAGCTGTTCTATCTTCTAGATAAAATACTAAGATAAGCAGGGCTGATGCAAGGATGTTTCGCGCCCTAGGCGAAACTTCCACCTTGTGCCCCCCACCACCCCTGCCCTGAGGAGCCCCCCCTATTGCAGCTATCCCCTGGGGCACCCCCCCGCCCCAGCTCACCCCTGCTACGAGCACGAGCACCCCGTCGCTGCTTCACTTCTCCTGCCTCCCAGGCTTGCGGCGCCAATCAGCTTAGGTGCCGCAAGCCTGGGAGGCGGGAGAAGTGAAGCAGCCACGGCGTGCTCGAGAAGGAGGTGGGGCAGGAGTGAGCTGGGGCGGGGAGTTCCCCTGCATGCAGCCCCCCCGCTTACTTGCTGTAGGCGGCCCTCCCCGCACTCCCCTGCCCCAGCTCCCTCTGCCTAAATGCCGGCGGCGACTGGGGCGGCCAAAGATCTGGCTGCCGTGGTCACTGCCGAAGAAAATGGCGCCCCCCAAATCCCAGCGTCCTAGGTGACCATCTAGGTCACCTAAATGGTTGCACCGGCCCTGAAGATAAACTCCCACAGAAGATACGAGATCTTTCAGGATAATTTTTTTCATAAAATATCCATCATATTGGTTTTCCCCCTTATTCTGAAGGCCAACCTGACAAGCTCCCCTTAGTGACAGCAAAGATGAAAACTGCAGAGCTCCACGTAGGAGTATCCAGGACTCTTAAAAATAATATAATTTCATATCCCATATAATTGCACGCTTGAAAATGCAGGGTATTTAAATACTAAATGCAGCCCTTGTGGCTTGTCTACACACTGAAATTGCACCAGTTTAACTTAAATCACTTTAATTACATTGATGCAACACTTGTGTGTGGAGACTCTTGTACCAGTTCAAACCGGGCTTATGTCTGTCCACCTACAAAACTTGTGCTGGTTTAACTAAATCGGTATAAAAATTACCCCTTTACTTACGTGTGTGTGTAGACTCAACTGTGTGCATTGACTAGGCAAAGCTTGTTTGTTTCTTTTGTACTTTTATATTACTGCCTATCATTTTTATATTTCCATTCTCCAGCAGTACATTCAGCAGCTGTAGCAACAGCTGGGCAGTTTTAGCAGCTGTAAGATACAGATGCCAAATTCTAGACAATATCTTCCTAGCAAAAAGTATCTAGGGTCTGTAGCTACTTGTTATGGATTCCACAATTAACACCTTTAGCCAGATCCACAGTTGCAACAGGGCTTTGACCTATGTCAGCATTTTACTTCTGTAGAACTAACTGGACACTGAGGGCCTCTTAAAGATGGTCTTCCCTCTGATTCAACTTTAGCAGAGAAGATTCCTTTCACTGTTATACGAGAGTAACATTTGGCAGAATTGTCTTACTAATTCTTTATGCAGGATCCATTTTCTCCCTTTAAATTATGCACTTGTGCTGGAAGATTTTCCAAATTCCAGCTGACAGGGTAATGTACTGAGTATGCTTTATAAATTAGAAGTACATTTTGTAATTCATTAAAATGAAATGATGGGAAGATGTCAGCATTCTCTGGCAATAGAGGGAGAGAAAATTCAAGGTAAAACGTAACCCCTTTGGAGGCAGAGTATGAACTGACTGAAGCCAGCTGCTGCATATTCTAAAAGCTCCTTATGTCTGGGATATTTCCATTTTCCCCAACAGATATAGTGCCATGTGTGACAAGTAGCAACACATTTAGTTGGGACTCTCTTACACAGTCTTCTAGAAGGATTTGCAACTACCACAGGAAGTCTAGATTGGTGACCTCGTAACTGAAGTGGTTGATGTTTTGGGCCAGATTCTAAAGTGTGATGTGGCCACTTTCCACTGTGCCACCAGTGTAAACTGGCCCTAAAACCAGTATAACCAGTCAGAGGATCATCCCAGTGCAGGAATGAACTTACATGGAACTGATCTAGAGGCTCTTATCCCACAAACCCTTCCTGTTGATGGTATACCAGGAAAAAGTGGCATGGCCAGGACACCCCTTTGTTGTGCTGGTCTTTGGCTGGGTTCTCAGCCACTGGGGCCATTTATAGCTGGTGTAAGGTAAAATAGCCTGACGACAGCGCTAACTCTGTGCTGGGAAACTGGCCCTGCACAGTCTAACAGGATCCGGGAGTGCAATTTTGAGCTTTAAGCCACTTTTGCACACATATGCACACTTCCTACACTTGGGACTCCTACACTTGGGTCACAGCTGAGGATCTGTCCCTTTGTATATCATGGCCAAAATTTTCAAACTGGATGCCTAAAGTTAGGTGCCTAAATACAGATGGCTAACGTTAAAAGAAGGGAAGCTTCTATTGACTTCCATAGCAGTTGCGGGAGTTAAGCTGCTTTGAAAATCAGACCACTTATTTAGGTGTCTAACTGGATTTGTGAGACAAAACATCAGGAACACAGATGTGAAAACTCCAGTCAATATGCCTGAAGATCAAAATTAAACCAGAGAAACCAGAATTCCTCCACCTGTATGTTTTCAGCCCAAGCACTTCCTTGCACTTCACCACTTTGCACTTTTTTGATAGTTTTGCGGGATGATTCAGTTTGTGAACTCCTTAAAACTTGGAATGGCAAATAAAGAAGGTTCAAGGTAATTTCTCCCTAGGAGAGGACAAAGTTGGAACATAATCAAATAAAACTGATAGACTCCTTCACAAAATGGGCATGGATGTCAGAGCAGGAAAGAGAAGTTCAAGGGTCTGAAGTATGTATTTATATCAGCACTAGAAGGCATAAAAGAAATCAAGCTCTATTTTTTAAAAAGAGTTGGGCACTTATTTCTACAAAGATAGAAAGCTAATGCGTGCTGCAAGGAGTATAGCCGTGGCAGAGAAAGTGTACAAGGAAATCAGAGATGCTTGGTCTTGAATATGGCTATTCATTATTTTCTCTACAGTCATAACTTCAAGGCTGAAACACCCCATAAACAAGTGATTGCAACACACGGAAAAGGGCCTGAAGAAGCATCCCCAAGGATCAGCATAACCAAAGTACAATAAGAACTTGGAATTCCAGCCAAGGCATCAGCCGCTTACTGCAAGGGCATATGCACTGGTTGGTGACATGCAACCAGGTGATCTGTTACATATAGTAGCTGTACCTGTGAACATGATAAAAGCATCATGTGGTGTATCCCCAGGAAGGAAAACACCTAAGGATAAAACACTACAATCCTTAATACAAACTATTAGAAATGAAAGAAGAAATCAACACTTCCCACGTGCACATTTTCAAACTAAAATCAAGCTGTCTCTGTTTTGGGGAGTACTTATGAGTGCTAAATTTGTGTGCGCACACGTGCGCATACACACACACACACCCCTGGCCTAAGTTTTGTTCCAAACACCTGATCCAAAATACATTGCAGGCATAGAGAATAAGACAGAGAATATCTTATTGCCCTTATATAAATCCATGGTACGCCCACATCTTGAATACTGCGTACAGATGTGGTCGTCTCATCTCAAAAAAGATATACTGGCATTAGAAAAAGTTCAGAAAAGGGCAACTAAAATGATTAGGGGTTTGGAATGGGTTCCATATGAGGAGACATTAAAGAGGCTGGGACTTTTCAGCTTGGAAAAAAAGAGACTAAGGGGGGATACGATAGAGGTATATAAAATCATGAGTGGTGTGGAGAAAGTGAATAAGGAAAAGTTATTTACTTGTTCTCATAATATAAGAACTAGGGGCCACCACATGAAATTAATGGGCAGCAGGTTTAAAACAAATAAAAGGAAGTAGTTCTTCCTTCACACAGCACACAGTCAACCTGTGAGACTCCTTGCCTGAAGAGGCTGTGAAGGCTAGGACTATAACAGGGTTTAAAAGAGAACTAGATAAATTCATAGAAGTTAAATCCATTAATGGTTATTAGCCAGGATGGATAAAGAATGGTGTCCCTAGCCTCTGTTTGTCAGAGGGTGGAGATGGATGGCAGAAGAGAGAGATCACTTGATCATTACCTGTTAGGTTCACTCCCTCTGGGGTACCTTGCATTGGCCACTGTCAGTAGACAGGATACTGGGCTAGATGGACCTTTGGTCTGACCCAGTATGGCCGTTCTTATGTTCTTTGCCCCTGCTATTATCACAATAATCTGAAATAAATGTGAAACATAATCTGAAGACATTTACCTTGCTACACTAATCAAAATGAAAAGCAGATCTTACCAGAGGTAATGAAGATAGCAATGGTGGAGGTGCTGGGGGTGGTCCTCCAGAAGCTGGGAGAGGTGGTGGCGGAGGGGGAGGAGGCGGTGGCGGCACAGGCATCTGTCAAGTTTCTAGCTTCACTCCGTTATGAAAGATTCCAGCTGAACTCTAAATCCTGAGGGGGGGAAATGTCATTAGATACCGCAAACAGAAGAACAGTCCCAGCCAAACTGCTAGCTCTCAGCAGACTGAAGACTTTTGTACCCTACAGCCTCTAGTACTACAGTATGAACAGCCCTCATTACAGATATCTGAAGATAACATTCATCTAAAGAGCCAGTTCACATAGCTGGACAGCTTCCATGAATTCTAAATGTACAGATGCCAACCTGTCCAACTTCAGCTATTAGATTAACCCAGCTCATAACTTGAAATGCAATTATGCTAAAAAAGAACAAACTACAATAAGTCAAATCTTGAAGCCCTTATTCAGATGAAACTCCATTTTAAGGAGAGTTTTGTATTTCTATAGATAGATAAAGAACTTTGTAAGGATTTTTTTGGATTGGGTCCAATACCAAAAAGACATGACTGAATAATAGACAAAGAAACAATTTTCCAGAATAGAGTTTCATTAAGTGCATTACTACTTCCAAAGAACAGCACTCCAAGCACCAGAAATTTCAGGTATTAGTCAGATATGTATAGCATCACTGTCATTTTTTAATTTTCAATTTATTTTCCAACTTTTTTAGTAATATACCAAATCAAGAAAAAATAAGGATTTTTGATTTTCCAATAAAAGGATGAGGGTAATTATTTACAGATAGGGAACTGCAGATTCTGGAGGACTGCAAAGATTGGGGAAATAATTTTAAAATAAATTATTTTTAGTAATTTAACTCTGAGGTAGACTGCTGAGATTTAAAATAAATACAGAATTTAAAGATGTTATACAGGTCAAGTCTTAGTATTATGGTTTTGGGTGATTGGTTCATGGGTCTAGGTTTCTTTTTTTTTTTTTTTTTTTTTATTAAAGTATGGCGCTCTCCATAGTTGTATTTCATGAGCATCAGTGAACTAGTGCCAGATTTTTCCTATCATTTGCTAAGAAGAATGGATCGGTGTGTCCTAAAATTCCTAGCTGGATTTAGTTGAGTGATGGCTAAGATGGTTCTCAGAGTGCCCATGACTGAGAGCCACCTTGTTACCATCTTGCCTCCAGCATGAAAGAAACTTGCTTGTGCTTATGTGGGTGTCAGCTCCCTGACTCTACCAGCCTGTTATCCATTCAAGCACTCTCCTCTGGGAATGCTAGCCCTTCCTTTGCTTTTCAGTTTAATAAGTGCACCTCAGTCCCCAACCCCCTTGGAAGCACTGCCCTGTAGCATCCAGCCCCTTCTCCACTGAACTCTCACAGAAATACCAGACCAGCTATCCCCAAGGGAACATTGTACACACGAGCCTATATGATTCATCTCAGGATCAGCTCCTTATATAGTACCACGGCATTGAGATATATTTACAGTGAAAACAACAATAAGTTTACTATCAAAGAGTGAAGAGATAGTGAGTAAGGATAATGGAATCAAAAGGTTACATATAAAAGAAAATCATAACATGCTTTCTAGACACTACAACTATCAGGCTAACCTTCTGTCTACAAAAGTTTCTCGCACCTCAAAAGTCCTTTTCAGAATTTCAACCAAGGCTGGTTGTGATCCCATTTTCATGAATGTAGTTGCACTGCTCAATTACTTCCTAGGTGCAGGATAAAGGGGTGTTTTCCTTGCCTTCTCCTCATGGGCGGCTCTAGGGATTTTGCCGCCCCAAGCACGGCAAGCAGGTTGCCTCCGGCGGTTTGTCTGAGGAGGGTCTGCTGGTCCCGCGGCTTCGGCGGACCCTCCGCAGGCAAACCGCAGAAGGCAGCCTGCCTGCCACCCTCGCGGCGCCAGCAGAGTTCCCCCCACGGCTTGCCGCCCCAAGCACACGCTTGGCATGCCGGGGCCTGGAGCCGCCCCTGCTTCTCCTTATATCCCCCAAAGTACCCAGACTCATGATAGCCAGACACCCCCTCCCGCCCCCCACACGTGGCTTATTCTCTGGTGTGCTGCCTCCCTGTTTATTTCACATCCTCACCCCATTGACTTCATATGTAAATGGAGCTTCCATTGTGTTAGCTTACAATGCTTAATTTACATGCAAACAGAGACAGATGAACAAATATCTTTTGTCTGACAGAAAACCTGTTTGTTATCTCTGCCCTGATACAGACTTTAGAACATATTTCCAATATACATACATAACTCCTTACATAGCATCTGTACATACATTTCACAATGATATTAATGACCAATGTGACCTGGCTTTCATTTAAGACTTCACCTGACATTCTTTCGTGAACCAGAATGTACATACCAGGATCCGGACATTCCTGTAACCCCCTTGCCAGCTGGCACTGAAGGGTTCATGGGTCACTGAGCCATCCAAGGAAAGACCAAATTATTCAGTTTGGCATCACATTACCTTTAGGACAATTCTAAAAGCTCTGCTGTCAGATATTTAAACTCACAATATTAGCAATTCATCTGTTATTATGCCTTCTAGCTGGCAAAACAGTAGACATTACAATGCCCAAGTTTATGTTACTAAAGAAAAGCAATAAATACCATGACAGAGTGAATCAATGAGAGATGGGACACAGCCTCAGCATCAGGACCAGAGGATCCAGCCAATCTTTTTTTTTAAATTGGCAAGAGGGTTTTAGATTAAATAATGTCTTTCTTCAGTATTGTAGTGACCATGCTGACTCAGTAGTGGCACCTCCGAGTCCATCCCTTCCAGCATGAGCTGGAAGAAAAACATTGACCACAGATCATGCTAGTAACAGTAGAGACTCATTTCAGCATCCAGCCAGCAGAGGGCTCCATGATGCTAAGTGAAGTGGACAAAGAGGTGACACACAGAGCCTGAGCAAACAGGGAGAGAGCCATTGGGCTGTAGGTAAGTGTGAACAGCAGGCAAGTGGTGGCAGCCCAGCTGGCTGGGGAGGGAAGGTCAGGCCCCAAAAGCTGAAAGCTAAGCCTGGAAGCAGACTGTTGGTGGCAGGAGGCCTGCAGCAGCAGAGTAAGGGGCGAACAGCCAAAAAGTAGTAGCAGGTGAGACACAGGCACATGTCTGAATGACAGGAGAACAATCCGGAGGGGCCCCCAATGAAACCAGAGAGGACAGGACTGATCTCTGGCCAGTGGATCTACAGGCCTGCACTGAATTGTCTGTTAGCCCACATACAAAGCCAGAATAGCCTTATACCCCTCCTACTGGACTGCCCTAGGAGTCAAGTTATTCTCTTTTATGATACCTGTTTAAAGAATATGCCTAGAATATCAGCACATTTTCTTTCTGCCAGACCTTGCAAAGTACCTTTTTCTTTTAAAGCTAGGAGTGGGCAAGTGATCATTGGACACAAACCAAGGGCTAGAATCTAGAGCATCTGATTCATTTACCTCCCAGCTCATGGGACACAGAGCACACTGCCAATGGGGACTGGTGGGCCATAGCACTCAGTGACACAATGAAGTGTGGTTAGTTGCAACCTCTTTTATCATATCTCAGCTAGTTGTCTGGGGAAAGCAGCACCTCTACTATCCCACCCCCATTATTCTCAGGTACAAAAAGTCATTACTATAGTAATGTCTCCTTTCCTCAATCAAGCCATTCAAAAGCATGCCCATAAGGGCAATGAGTCTTATCTACTGATAGTGTTTCTGTTTCGTTTTTTTTTTTTTTTACTCTGCAACACTGGACTTTAATTTTCAATATGAATTGGGTTTGGAAAAATATTCTGAGTGAAAAAAAAAACAAACTTTTTTTTTGGGGGGTGGGGGGCTATAGAACACATGCATGGCAGGGAGGTAAAGCATACCCCGGAGGGGCTGACAGGTAGGAGAAGGAACCCGGAGGGGCTGACAGGTAGGAGAAGGAAATGTAAATCAGAGTTCATTATTTCCAAGCTTGACCTTTAAAAAGCTTATCAGCTGGCTTTCCTACACCCCCTCATGAGCCCCACCCTTTCCAGCCTCCACCTTCAGGCTCAGAATCCCTAGCTGACATCACCTCGTCAGCCCCCTTCATGTCCACTGATTCTCACCTATCTCCAGCACAATGATTAGCATGTGCAGCAGACAAGTTCTGACAGGTCTGTGCAGAGGCAATGGGTTTTGCATGTAAAATTTCAATTTTTCCAACTTGACTGCAGAGGCGCAGGCTTTGTTATTTACACACAGTTGGGTTAGTGCTAGGGAAATGTGTACATACAAAAAAGTGTGCACACTCCAGTGGAAACAGAGATGAATTCCTATAATGAAAATCAGGCTCTAAAGATAGAGGCCCATTACTGTATGATCTGCAAATGTTAGTGAATAGGATAGTTATGTATCAGTAACTGAACCTCTTCTCTACTTATGTCATTGATATGTGGTTAGTACACCAGGTTCTCTTGGTACAAAGCAATAAAATCTTTCATACTTTCACTTACACATTTGCTAGCTTGATTCCTTGGTTAAAGATTACACTGCACTCAACTTCCCACCCATGCCCCACTATCTGTTAAAACAAAGATTGTGTCTTCAGACAATAACTGTTACCAAGTGGTACCCTCCAAATACCCACATTGCAGGTTAAATAAACTCTGAATCTAAAAAGGAAATGTGCCTAGTAGACTGTTAATACAAGGTTAAGAGGGAAGCCCTTCAAGGTATCATCAATAATGTGCTCTCTCTCTTTCTCTCCACCCTCTAACCCTCTGCTGCTTCTGCTCTCTCTATAGCATTTTAAAAAACGTTCATTGTATATTTGTACAACTCCTCCCCCCGATCCATCCATCTCTTTTCCTCAAACAGATTTATTTTTCCCTTTCAAAGTTATTTAAAAGGTAAATGTCCTAGAGTTATGTCTCCCTTCCCCCATTGCCAATATTGTTACTCAATCTGGGAGTGCCAGGGAGGGCTAGGAAAGGTAGTTTTACAGCGTATGTATGCAATTAGGTTTTTTTAATTGGAGTTGGAGAGGGCTGAGCTTTCCCTGGGAATAAGGAACAAAAGGGGTGAGAAATTTAGCATTTGAGATAACAGGCTGGCAGTTTGTGGGGGCAAGGGGAGAAAGGGAGAAGCAGGGTGGCCATAGTTAGTATGGGCAGAGAGGGCTCGATCCCAGTACTGCTGAAGTCAATGGCAAAACTTTGACTTTGATGGTGCAGGATCAGACCCTGAAGTCACAGAATTTAAAGACTGAAAAGAGCTACTATGTTTTCTAGTTCATCTCCCCGCCAAAGCAAGGTTGTACATTTCTTAGTACTTTGTGCAGTCTAATTTTAAGTGTCCCAAATAACAAGGCTTGTATTACATCCCTTGGGAAACTGTTTCATAATCTAATAGCTCTCACTGTTAGGAAGGTTTTTGGATATTCAGCCTAATTTTGGCCTTTCTTAATTTGATCCCATTGCTCCTAGTTATACCTTCTTGTCCCAGGCTAAATAGAATTATTTAACCTCCTTGGCATCTGCACCTGTGAAATATTTGTAGAATTATGACCTCACAGGCACACATAATTTAGCCTAGATATATTTGTTTAGCTGTTTTAATCTTTCCTCATAAGTCAGTCCACCAGTCTTTGAACATTTTTGAAATCTATCCAGTCTGTCAATATCTTTCTGGTAATGGGATGCCTGGAACATTTCAGATGCAATTGCACCAAATGTACAAAGAGGAACTATTACCTCCTTGCACCAAGGTAAAATGCCTTCGCTTATGCAGCACAAAATTCCCTTTTCAGAAGCAGAGTTCTACTCCTACAGGCATCAGATTTTCACACTATGGTATAACAATGAAGACAGTATGAAAAGTCAGATCTCTTCATTTAGTCTGACTGTATTACGGAGAAATAGTTGTACAGCATCCATACACTTTGACTGTGTTACACAAGTCAATTTCTGTGCAATTCTTTTAAAAAAATGTTTTGTAATTGACATTTTCAGGGGCCAGGGTAGCTTGGGAAATGTGTCAGTTACTCTACAAATACATAGAAAGGCATGATGGGTGATATGTACATATAATTTGTTGATTAACAGAAGAAGAAAAAAGGCAAACCATTAACTGTGCTCCTAGTTTTCAAAATCAGTTTTAGATGGCAGAAATAATATTTAAGTATAATTTAAAAATATTGCCCTGAGTTCTACTCTTTAAAATATTCAGTCAAACCAAAATCTTTAGATCATGGGAAAAGTACAAGAATTATAAAAATAAATATACATTGGAGAATCTGCCTTATGAAGCATCTTTCATGGTCTGAAAAACAGACAATATGATTCATTGTGTCCACCACTTGCTCCTGTCAAACACTAAAGAACAGCTGAAATTGCTGGTACAGGTGCACCACAAATGTTACAAAGACAACACAATAGACACACACAAGTAAAATAGACAAAAACAGAGAAAAGTGTATATACATTACATAGCAAGATTAATGTTTCTGCAATACTTAAACCACAATTAGAAATACTTTGGAATAGGCTTCTATGTTCAGAATTAGTCATTTGGAATTTTAATTCCAACAGAAACCAAACCATGTAATTTTTAAGCACCAGATGTTATGTTTCCTCATACACAAAGAGCAAACTGACACTTTCGGTCTGAATGACTTGTTAAAATTGAAATAAGAACAAAAGTAAAGAGCACACAGACTCTCTCCTCGCTGTAAGAGATTACCCTGAACATAAAATAGGAGCCAGTCTCTGTGGATATTAAGAGTCCTAGAGACTAAATGCAGAGGTACAAAGAAAGTCCTAAGAGTTTAATAGTGATATGCAGCTCAACAGAAGTACAAAGTGCCACAGACTGATGTACCTTTTCTAATATACATATTAAGAGCTCCACATCTTTATTCACAGTCTGATAAACAAAAGTCTTGCCTTTCATTAAGTTGTAATGATGCCAATTTAATTTTTAAATGTACAGTTCTTTAGACTATTTAGAATTACTGCAGTAAATCCTGCTCTCAGTTAAAATTATTCTGGGATTTACACGACTGTAACTGACAGCAGACTATGGCCCATTCTTTCTTAACAGAATGTACAGAAAACCAGAGCCTGTTCCTCCTGCTGGTATCCCCACAAAATTCCTATTGAAATCAATTAGACTTTTGCTTGCAGGATCAGTGCCTTGGTAGAAAATACTTTTATGTAATTAAGCAAGCTGTCCTGACCAAATTCTGCTCTTAGTTACATCAACTTACATATGGAATATCTACTCTGGGCTTGATCCACCCAAAGGCTGCATGGGTTTCTGCCAGCATAAAATCTAGTGTGGGGCCCCTGGCAGTGGAAAATCCACTGCAACTCCTATTCCACCAGGAAGCTAACAACCAGGCAACACTGCCACAGAAAAGGGCAGCACTGACCTGGGAAGGTATATAATATTAGCACCTAGAGCAGCAGTTCTCAAACTGTGGGTTGGGACTCCAAAGTGGGTCGCAACCCTGTTTTAATGGGGTCACCAGGGCTGTTGTTGAACTTGATGGGCCTGGGGCTGAAGCCTAAGTCCAAGTCCCACCACACAGGACTGAAGCCCTCAAGCTTTAGCGGCCCCTAGGGCAGGTGGACTCAGGCTTCGGTCCCCCTTCCTGGGGTCTTGTAGTAATTTTTGTTGTCAGAAGAGGGTCGCGGTGCAATGAAGTTTGAGAAACCCTGACCTAGAGGATGATCTGACTCCATACTTCTCCAGCAGGTTTCCAGTGGAGCCCAGGCTGCTAATCAAAGCAGCCCTTCCCTGCTGGAGCCCCATTCCAGGATGACATTGCAAATGCCAGCTACTCTCCCCTGGGCATGACTCATAGAATCACAGAAGACTAGGGTTGGAAGAGACCTCCAGAGGTCATCTAGTCCAACCCCCTGCTCAAAGCAGGACCAACCCCAACTAAATCATCCTAGCCAGGGCTTTGTCAAGCCAGGCCTGAAAAACTTATAAGGATGGAGATTCCACCACCTCCCTAGGTAACCCATTCCTGTGCTTCACCACCCTCCTAGTGAAATAGTGTTTCCTAATATCCAGCCTAGACCTCCCACACTGCAACTTGAGACCATTGCTCCTTGTTCTGTCATCTGCCACCACTGAGAACAGCCAAGCTCCATCCTCTTTGGAACCCCCCTTCAAGTAGTTGAAGGCTGCTATCAAATCCCCCCTCACTCTTCTCTTCTACAGACTAAATAAGCCCAGTTCCCTCAGCCTGTCCTCATAAGTCATGTGCCCCAGCCCCCTGATCATTTTCACTGCTCTCCGCTGGACTCTCTCCAATGTGTTCACATTCTTTCTGTAGTGGGGGGCCCAAAACTGGACACAATTCTCCAGATGTGGCCTCACCAGTGCCAAATAGAGTGGAATAATCACTTCCCTCGATCTGCTCGCAATGCTCCTACTAATGCAGCCCAATATGCCGTTAGCCTTCTTGGCAAGAAGGGCACACTGCTGACTCATATCCAGCTTCTCATCCACTTCTCGACTCCATTTTGAGTCACAGCTTTCTCTGTTGGTGCAGAAAGCTGCTGCCATTTACACTCCCTATGACCATGGCTGAGAGTCAAGTCTACTGACTTCAATGGATTTGCACTAGTGCAGAAGAACAGAATTTGGCCTTCTAGCTTTAAACTAGAAACGGAAAAAAATAATTAAGAAGTGCATTAAGATTACAGTGATGAGAACCACACGTTAAAGTGCCTCAGTCTGACATAAAGAAGTGAATGCATTCATTTGTAGAAGGGAAGAACCCACACAAGGAATTTTCTTTGAATAACATTTGGACTAAGTCAACCACTCAGAGAGAGACATCTTATCATTTAAGAGCTAAACAAACACAACATTGATTTTGATGCATAATCACTAGCAAAGTCAATCATTGGCTTGCGTTAAATAAAGAAAGAGTGGCTTAATGGAAGTTCAAGGTCATTGTCTACTTTTCTATCAATCAGGTGTTTCAGTAAGGGCAGGGCTTGAGTTCTTTAATCCAAAAAAAGGTGGGGTGTTTTGTTTAGCTTCTTTGTTGTTGTGTTTTGGTTTGGTTTTGATTTGCAGCATGCACAAAGTCTTTTGCACACCCTCTCAAGTCACATTTTCAAGACTTGCTGTCTTTCCAGAAACAGCAGTGTTGCTATTCTCCAGTTCTGCACCTCAGGAAAAATTAAAATGGGGACCATGTTTCTGGCAAAGTTGGATTGTTTGGTCCTTTTCTTGAACATAGAACTGTTCCCACAGGAACAATCCCAGCAAGCTGAGTAATCAGTTCCTTCAATGGAAGGATGTTCCGGTTTCCAATTAAATAGTTGGTCTTTTAGCCAAAAGCAAGGTAGTATTCATAATCTTGCCTTTATGCTGTGCAATACATGGCAAAGATGGTGAATCTAGGTTTTAAAATATGATCTGAGCTAGGTGGCACTAGTTGTGAACTTAAAATCGCAAAGGTGCAAGATGATTCACTAAATCTCTGCCTAACCCATTCTACATTTCCCCCTTCCAAGCTAGTTATGATTGAAATCTGAAAGTATTTCATCCTGATTCATTTTGTTTCTCTTGGAAATGCAGGCATGACAGCTCAGGTTGAGATTTCACCAGCTAAGGGCATACCCCAAAACTCAAGGTGCTGCAGAAGGTAGTGCTGGCAATTCAGTGGGAAGCACTCTTCTCTCTGATTCAATACTAATCTTATGCCTCAACATTGTGTTGGGGATACTGTCTGTTACTGGAGTACCACCTTTTAAATTAGTACAATGGAGGGCCTGACCACTTGTGGACATTAAAGCCTTAGGTGAAATCCAGACCCAATTGAAATCAATGGGAGTTTTGCCATTGGTTTCAATGGGGCTAGGATTTCATCCTCATGTCTATTTGCAAGAGTATGGGTGTTAGTCCTAGGTTCCTGAGCAAATTCCATTAGAGGTCATTACATAATATCCAGGTCAACTGGACATAATATTCTTCACTTCCTTTCTTAAACTGTTGGGCTGAACACTGTTAAACAATTGCTACATTCCACCCTAAAAGTGGCTGCTGTCCATTGATGGAAGAAGTGATGATTCCAGTATATGTGTTCATTACAGGAGGGCAAGTGTGTTAGTACTTGTAGATAAAAGGTGCTATACAAATCTAAGTTATTTAATAAATGTATGCATATTGCCACCATATTGGGTGG
This sequence comes from Mauremys reevesii, assembly GCF_016161935.1. Classification (NCBI taxonomy): domain Eukaryota; kingdom Metazoa; phylum Chordata; order Testudines; family Geoemydidae; genus Mauremys; species Mauremys reevesii. Next base: position 65,162,537 of record NC_052624.1, on the reverse strand, counting down.
ATTTTTTTATTACTTAAAAGATCAGAGATAAGTAACCCTATGGAGAGTGGTTGCTTGGCTTGACTCAAATATTTGGAAGCTTATCCAACTGCTTTTCATAAAAACTATTCAAACTTTCTGGGTTAGTAAAATTGGGCTGAAAACTTCATGAGATTTCTGGCAGTTACTTCCAGGGGAGAAACACTTTTCAGTGTAGCCTCTCTTGTGGTATTTCAGCATTACCAGTCCTGGCTAGAATCATAAAACTTTCTTGAGAGCAAGGTTTGGTTTCGCTTTACTTGGAGTTCCTAACAGAGGTTTGGGCCATTCTCTATTTTATCCTAACTGGTTTGCCCATTTCTAATATAGCACAGTTTGGCTATGGATATTGACAAATATTTGAACAGCACAAAGCAAAGTTTTCACTGCTCTCAAAATGTTGTAGCTAACAATTATAAAAACTCAATTAAAATATAGTGACCTATGTATTGAATCAACCAACTTAAAGACCACAGGTGAAATCCTGCCTCTACTGAATTCAATGGCAAAACTCCCATTGATTTATATAGAGTCATGATTTCATCCAGTGTGTGCAAGAAGTAATTTCAAGGTAGTTTGTGGCTGTTATTTCTCTAATGAATTAATGTCAGGGATCAGGAGAGGCTAAGTATTTTTACTTGTATACCTAGTTCTGAGTTCCTGATAGTGGCAAAGCGCCCATCTAAACCAATGGGAATTTTACCAGATTAAGAATTGTGCACTTTGATTTCTGTTTAAGGCTTTCAGATTCAACTGTGTGCAGATTTTAACACATTCATACCGCAGAAGAGAGCTGTTGGAAAACACAGTAAGACTCTATAAACACATACATGGATACATGGATATTACAAAGATACAGGGATCAATTATCTTCACTAGTCAAAGAGAGGCCAGTAGTGTTATAATAATCTTAAATATTTACCATATATACTCGATCATAAGATGGTTCGTTTATAAGCCGACACCCCCCAAGGTAGATAAAGTAAAAATGGAAAATGTTTATGACCCGTTCATAAGCCGACCCTATAATTCAGGGGTCAGCAAACTTTGGCTCCCGGGCCATGAGGATAAACCGCTGGTGGGCCGAGATGGTTTGTTTACCTCGAGCGTCTGCAGGCATGGAGGTAAACCTAAGTAAACAAAGTGTCCTGGCGCACCAGCTGCTTATCCTGATGGGCCAGGACCTGCAACTGGTGGGGAAATTTTTTTGGGGGGGGAGAAGCTGGGGGTCAGGGGAGTAACTCCTGCGACCACCCCCCACATGACCCCACCCCTAGCCCAGGACCCCCACACTCTCCCCATCCTTTCCATTCCCACCTTATCTGGGGCGGGCCAGACCAGGTGGCGCAGCCGCAGCGTGCTCCGGTGGGCTTGGCTGGGTGGCCACAGCCTGCTCTGCTTCGGAGGCAGGGAGGGGAAGAGCAGCGTGGCCAGAAGGGGAGAGACTCTGGCCCCACCTCTTCCCTTCTGGCTCTGCTGCCTCTCCTTGCTCCCTCTGTTGGGGGAGGGGCTGTGTCCCACCTCTCCCTGTCTATACCCATTCATAAGTTGACCCCCTTCTCTAGTGCTTCCCTTTTTTACTAAAAAAATTCGGCTTATGAACGAGTATACATGGTAATATAATTTCCCTGTTATCAAATAAAATTCAAGAATCATTGTCAATGGAAAATGGTATGAAATTGCCAGTATTGGAGATATCCAAGGGCAAGGCTAGGAGAGAGACCTATTTATTAGGAATTGTTCCGGAATTGGGTTTTTGTGCAGTTTTTTTTCTCTAGAGAAGTTGATCACTTGATCAACTTCCTAATTCCAGTATCAGCTCCATCCCCAGAATAGCCATTATCTCCTGTCTGAGACTGGCAGGATCGATTCTGTTTTTTGTTGGTTTTTTTTAAATCTTCTACTTAAGTTTTTAGCCCTCCTCTTCTCTCCTCCAGTTGTCTGTTCCCTCTTCTCTCCAGTTTTTTTAATATCCTCCTTTACCCTTCACCATCTGTCTCCTCCTTTGTTACGAACATTGTTACGATCACTCTCCCTATCTAGTTCCTGCTCTCTGATGCACAGGTGAGCTACACTGAAGCAGTTTACCTAGAATGATAGAGGCACCTGCAGTAAAGGAAGACAAGCTGTATGTGGAGTGACTGCAGGTGACAACTGCAGCAGATTCAGCATGGCAACACACACAATGGAAGCAGAAGGAGATATAAAAAAAGTCCACTAATAAGAACATTCTACTTCTACCTTGCAAGCAGCATGAGATTTCTCATTGGGCCATATTTCTGCCACTCATATTGCTGTATCAAACAAACAAACAATGACAATCTCCCCAACATTAACATACTAATTTAAGAAATGATTCGTCTTTTATTGAAGGTAGTATCAATCTTCCCATTGACTTCAATGGGAACTGGATCAGTCCTTTAGGACCTGATTCTGCAAACACCCACGTGCTTAACTTAATTACAGATATAGTATGAATAGTTTCATTGAAATGAGTGGAACTACCCAGGAATAGAACTAAGCATGTGCAAAACTGTTGGCAGGCTCAGGGCCCTAGAATATAAGGTAATTTATTTTTAAAAGACTGATTTGTAAACTAACATATGGAAATGTTTTCATAGTAATAGTAAGCAACTTCCTGATCAAATTCCAACTACAATTTGACAAATGCTTTTGGGATTACTCAAAATAACCCCAAGAGAAGCCAGTATTCTCTTTGGAATTAAGTTGCCAAAGAAATCCTTTGTTCTCCTGATACAGAACCCCCCAACCCCACACCAACCTCCTGTGCCAATCCTATTTTCCTTGTATATTTGCATGATGACTTTAACAGGCACACAGATTTTATATAGGGAAGAAAAGAAAAAGAGTCTTCCCAAGTGCATTTTAAAAGTGTAACTGTTTGGGGCAAAAAGTCTAACAGCAGCCAGTACTATTTTATACACAGCAAGGAGTGTCAGAGTATGTACACTTTTCATTGCATAATACTGTGCTAGTAAAGAAGGCAACATATCTTCAGTGCCTTTTAACAAGGGAATAAGCAAAGAAACAAAGGTCCAAACACATTATGATCTAGTGCCATATGCTGCAGTCCTGTCTGTGATTGTATAACAAAGGTAAAATGTGATACAGTTAACAAGTGGTTCAAGAGTCATGATATCATGCTTATAATTTATGAAATAGTATCTGCTTAAATAGATCTATCTCAGTAAATTAATTCATTGTATTAACCTAGTAGGAAGTGTGTGCTTTCAGACAGCTATAGGAACCAAGCATACATTGTAATTCTAGTTCTCCCTAATTTACCATACAATTGCCAGGAATGTAAATGACGGATATTTCATTATATTTAAGTAGCAAAACAGACACAATTGGCAGCTTTCTTGATCATTCAAAGTGTCAGTGTCAACACTGAGCTAGGAGTTTATCATGGAAATTGCTATTATATTTCCTTATAAATTTCAGAGAATTGTATCTTGCAAATTTTTGGGGGTTGATTTTCCACGCCTTGCACCTTATATCATCACTTACCCCTATGTAGAGAGGGTACAAAGTGCTACCATGCTGATCCAAAAGCATTTTACATCCATTATGCACAGAGCTAAGAGGCAACATAATGCGTCAAGCAATGGAGAATCAGGCTCCTCATGTTTGGTGCTAGCCCAGACGTAGATATTTTTGGAAAGTTTGAAGAAAATACATTCAACTGTTTTTTGTGTTATCAAAGCATGGGAAAAATGTTTTCCACATTACATGAAAATTCTTTAGTTGTTTCACATAATAGTTTTCCAATGGCTGCTTTAAAGTTTTCAAGCTGACATGTATCTAATAGTGAATGAGTCCATTTGAAGGCACTTGGTTACAGCCTAAAGTTATGAACGTTTGCAAAACTATGTACTGAGCATATATAGGACATACTTTTCTCACTGATTTAAGCATTCACCAAAGCACTTTGAATGTTTTCAAGTATAGATCTGCTTATACCATCAGTCATCACTGTTATGAACTCTGACAGCCATTGCACTATCCTGACCAAATACCACTTGTGGATGAAAAGCTAGGAAGCCCTGTTTAGGATCAGCTGAGTTTCAGAACTGTATAACCATTTCCCACTTCTGACTTCCTCAATTTTCCAAAGAGAGGAAAATGTTCACAGTAATTTACAGTAATGCAATTTACAAATAACATAATCCTTTGATTCTTCAATAATGTAAGAACCAGGTAATGACAGAGTAATGCAGGTGTTGCTCTAATAGCCATGTTAACATAGTGATTAATTCAAAACTGATCTCTGAAAAATGACAAGTTGTTTTACTCTCTAAAGAGCTTGGACTTTGTGAGCTCTGTTGCGCAAGAAAATAATTTTCCTGCAGCAGTAACATGCCCTAACTTTTCACCTGTGCAGTGATTTATGACATTTTAAAACAAATGGTCTAATATGCTCACATAATAATAGAGCAGATGTTCAAGTTCATCCAGAAACAATAAATTATGGAAGTTAGAGGGAGAAAAAGCAAGGTTCTGCTAGTCTTAATGCCTGTTCTCATCTAGTTTTAATAGCTAAGCAGAGGTGAACCTGGTCAGTAATTGCAGGGACAACACCTCCACAGAAACAGGAGCCTATGAAACATGTAGATCTTTTGAAGACAAGATTATTTCACTTTCAAGCCTCGAACAGATTACTACCAGCATACAAAGCAGTTTGATAGGCAGTGCTACTACTTTTGAATGCAGACATCCCTGATTCTGTTTGATGCTGGAATGGATTCAGTATTTAACCACGTGGATATCTTTCTGTGTTCGGCACAAACATCATCAAGCTCTGGAGTTTTTTGCTAGAATGCACTTATTCATTAGACAGTTATTGTTAAGATATCATTTTTTCAATTTAAGCCCCTATTTTCAGTAGTTTGACTTTCTAAAATATCTACCTTCAGGCAGAAATTCTTATGCTTAGTCCCAGCCCAGAGGTGAATTTTTTATTTTTTTTTAGGATGAGACATTCAGATAAATGCTGATTTTAAGTGCTTATTGAAATAAGTTACTTATATTGTCTCTCTTTAATCTTTAACAAGAATTACAGATCTTAAATTAAAAAAAAATAAGTATTGTAATAACAGACATAAGCTTTTTTAGCAGAAGAGTGAGAAAATTCAAAGTTAGCAGTAACTTTAAATCAGGATACATTCCAGCAGGGGTCTTTCATTATATGACAATACAATATATATGCAGTAACAGACAATGAGACATACCAGTTGTGCATCCCGTGTTTCAGAAAACAGTACACAAATTCAGCTTATTTACATTTTCTTATTGGAGAAGCAATACGAAAAAAAGAAATGGAGTTCCTTGCTGTTCGACTGTATTATTTGCCAAATTCAGTATTATGTTGCATTTTTCACTACTATGTGATCACAGAATGAAAATCCCTATTGTACTGACCCTGTACTGAATTTAGTTCCAGTAAAATCAGTAAGATTCTGCCTATATGAAGTAGCTTGCAAGATTAAGGCCCAAATTTCTATTGATCTAAAAATGTATACAGCCCCTATCATAACAACTGTGCACTTCCAAAATAATTAAAAACAGACAGTAAAAAGCACAATAGCTTTAACTCTGTTTGTTTGTTTTTTTAATTATAGTCTCACACCCAGATTGCAAGGTGGTTGGGACAGGGACCACATTTTCATAGGAGTTTGTCAGTGCCTAACACAATTGGGTCTCGATCTTGATTGGAGCCCATAGGTAATATAAACAGCATATCATCAATAACAGTGTTGCATTAACATGGCAATGGGTTGCATGTAATATCTTAGGCCACATTCCTGAAAGGAGCTCTGTGTGGGTATAAGGATCCACCCACACAGAGTTTCTTGCAGGATTGGGGCCAAGTCCATATTTAATTTGTCATCATTATCTAAGGCAAAACAACCAACAGCACAACAAAACACAAGAATAATTCTTTCCTAAGGGAGGAATTCTGAACCCGTGTGCAAAGCTTAAGTAAAAGAGCCTTGTCCAGGGGAACTTGGTAAAGGCTTGGGGTGGGGGGGAAAACAGACTCTTCCCTCCTCACCCAAGATCATGCAAAATATATTAAAGGCCATGGACTGCAGCAGCATCCATGATCATTGTGCACTCCGTTCACATCAACGTTTAGGCCAGTGAATCCACGTATTTGACTTGCACTAGCATCCGGCATATGCCCAATAACTCCTCCACTCCCACAAGCTAATGCCGGGAGGTATCAAAGAACAGAGTTGCATAATCTCCCTGCATAGCTTCTCTGTGGCTTGCCCTTCCGTGCAAGTGAACCACATACAGAAGTTCTGCTGAGTTTAGGAACTTCTATGCCTGGAAGGTTGTAGGGAAGCAGTAGTCAGTCTCTGAAATATTTCAGCGGCTATTACATGTACTGTTATGGCAAAGCAAAACTTGCCCAAAGACACCTTATGCTGTATGTTTATAATGTTAAATTAATAGTAATAACCTAGCTGCATTTCCTTGTTTTAACAATGACTGTATTCAAGTTACAAAATTATATAAAACAAAAAAGACAAAAGACTGATTTAACAGAAAAAGTTAAACTTCTATTTTTGATTTATGAGCCTGTTTCATTTAATTTTTCACATCATCTATATACACACAAAGACACACATCTGTAGAACATGCCATCTAAGATGTTAAAAAAATCGGTTATATTGATAGATAAACAAAAAAATCACGACATATGCAGTAATATGTACCAATTTTATGGATGAAGATGATTTCAAGCAATATTTCTATATCACTGGAAGCATTTGGAAACTTTAGACCCTATGTAAAGGCTGCTCCATGATTATTCCATGTAGAAATGACCACCTACCATATATCTGAAGTTCCTTTCTTTTTTTGAATTAACTACCCTTTTTACTTCCATACAGAAAATTGTTTTAATTTTAGCAAGATTTTGGTACTATTCTAAAATACTTAACCAGAACTATCCAGTCTTCAATAACAAACCATAAAGGACTGGCATGTTGGCCCGGATGCCTCTTTCCTATTCCTAGAACTCCTGATGTTCTTAACTGTAACTACACAACCACACATTTCCTCCAACCCCCCTACGGCCTGTGACATAATCTCACACTCTCATGAATGTGCAATATTTGTAGTATAAAAAACCCTCCAGCTATCCTTTAGCTATATACTCTCCTGAAATGCTATGCTAACATGAATAATTCTAAATCACTGGAATAGTTTTACACACATACTTCCCTGTTTATATGCACTTAATATAATTTTTAACATTATTCAAGAATAATTATGTCAGATACCCTGGGAATCTTGTTCAAATGCTAAGAACTACAGGAAAAGGGACAGGACTACTTGTGGCACCTTACAGACTAACAAATTTATTTCAGCATAAGCTTTCGTGGGCTACAGCTCACTTCTTCAGATGCATAGAATGGAACACACAGACAGAAGATATTTATATATACAGAGAACATAAAAAGGTGGAAGTACGCATACCAACTGTAAGAATCCAATCAATTGAGATGAGCTATCATCAGCAGGAGAAAAAAAAAACCTTTGAAGTGATAATCGAGATGACCCATAGAAGGTGTGAGGAGAACTTAACATAGGGAAGTATCAGAGGGGTAGCCGTGTTAGTCTGGATCTGTAAAAGCAGCAAAGAAGTCTATAAGGTGCCACAGGATAACAGACATTTTGGAGCATGAGCTTTCCAAAACATCTGTTAGTCTATAAGGTGCCACAGGATTCTTTGCTGTTTTAACATAGGGAAATAGATTCAATTAGTGTAATGACCCAACCATTCCCAGTCTCTGTTTACACCTAAGTTAATTGTATCTAATTTGCATATTAATTCAAGTTCAGGAAAAGGGGGAACTTTATAAATTCTTACAAGTTATTCTGAGTCAAAGAGATTAAAAGGAAAAAAAAAGACTGATGCTAACTAAATCTGTACTTAACATGAAATCCACACTGTAACCAGCCACACTGTAGCTTGTTTGCTGAAAGAAACTACATCTCAAAGGGCTATACCTTCTCCCCTCTTATTTACAGGTACCCTACCGGCCCTCCACCACCCCTGTTTTTAGTTTGTGTTGGCTTTGGACTGAAGCACCTTGGGCAAAATCTTGGTCCCATTGAAGTCCTTGCTGTTTTATATCTTTATGTAAGGGAGTTATAATTATCTATATAACCACTACAGCTAATAATTAAAAAATCCTGGACAAACAAGAAGGTTGAGTAGATCCACCTAGAAGCTAGAAACTGCAAGAAAAGTCCCGAGTGCACGCAGCAGTCACACCTAGTGTGTGTCATTTTCATGCCACAGATGCCATTTAAAATATCTGTTACCAACACGGCGGCTTATGAGCACATAGGCTGGTCGGAAGGCGGGGCCTGGCCACTCAGGTGTTTAAGATACAGATAATCGATGGTAGTGGGCGCTACCCGGTGCACTTGCCACTTCTGGAATCCAGCCCCACGTCTCCAAGCGCCTCCCAGCCCAGGCTGCATTGCACGGAAACACCGACAAGCCGCATTTGGCCAGGCAGCGAGTTCCCAGCCCACCCGACCCGTCTGGGGGAAGGGGTGGCAGCAACCCCCAGGCGGGAACCTTCCCTGGAGGGAGTCCCCTGCCGGCCGGGGGCGGGTGGCGCCCGGCGCCGGGCTGAGGGAAGCGAGCCCGGCGCCGAGCAGCACCGCGGTGCCCCCTCCGGGAGCGGGACTCTGCCCTCAAGCCCCCAGGAGGGGGCCTGACAGCAGGCGGGGGCGGGGCAGGACCACACGCGCCCCGGCCTGGCTCACTGACCTGCCGGCGCTGCCGCAGCGGCCGCGATCGAGAGACCCGCGGGGCGCTGCTCCTCCGCGGCTCTGCGCTCTGGCCGCGGCCGGCGGCGGGGAGGTGCCGGGCGGCGCCGTGGGAAGGCGGGGGCGGGGCTCTCCCTCCCTCCCACCTGCTCCTCCGCCCAGGCCCGGCCCCGGGAGCGCGGCGGGGGGTGGGCGGCTCCGGCCCCTGGGCTCAGGTGAGAGGCCTGCGAAGCCCCGACCCGCTCCCCAAGGAAATCGTCAAACCTGGATCCTGAGCATCGTCGGTCTCCAGCCCCCGAGCTGCGCTGTCCCCACTGTAGAGCCCAAGGCCCCTGGCTTCCCCGGGGGGGATGAAGCCGGGCCTCGGCACAGCTTGGAAGAGGAGTACAGTAAAATCCCCAGCCCACTTTTGGCCCTGGTTCCTCAGTTTTCCTGGTCTGACTCAGCCCCACACTGCACCATCTCACTAGGTGGAGCTGGTGAATGCCGGTCCAGTAGCACACGGTTCTACCACCTGGAGGCCAGCGGTTAAATCTACCCCCTACCTTGCCCCTCACACATTTAAGTGTCTAAAGAAAAATTCCAGCTCCTGTTGCAAACCGGAGCAGTTGCACAACACAGATGTACCCAGCCCCTGGAACTTGCTGGATTCAGCATTTTTTTTTAATCCCAAATCCTAAAACAGTTGCCTGCTAAACAGAAGAGTGCAGCTGCTCCTATTCCCCTGTAAAAATCCACACCCCAATGCTCACATAGAGTACCTGGAGTCTGCCCATTTTGGGAGCCCAACCCCCAAATTGTACCATATACAAATATTGGTGGGTTTTTTTAGGAGCTTATGAAACTATAAATGAAATCTCTAAACTCCCAAGAGTAGCTCTTGAGGAAGACTTTGCCTTCTAAATTATAAAGGCAAAATATTGTTTGCTCATCCCAGCAGATTTTCTTTTCCACAAATTCAGTCCGTGATTCTCCTCACGCAGGAAGAAACACACAATCTAGTTGTGGCCTGAAAGGCTCTGTCCACACATTTCAGGAATAAGGAAAAACATTTGTGGTTGCTTTTGTAGAACAGAAAATCCTCAATCTGGGGATTGTTTAATCACCAGCCCCTTCTAGGTGCTTCAGGTAACTGGATGCTCATTTCCTTGGATCTGTGTCAATTAAAATCATGTTCAGGTGTTTTAGAAAATCTAGATGAGGTGTCTCTACATCCTGCAGGATTTTTAAGTAATTCCAAGATTTAGCAAATCCATTTCACATAGATACAAACAATGGAAATCTCATCTCACTGAGGATGTTGAAAGGCTATGCTGGCAGCCTATGGACCACTGTCTTTGTGTTGTGGGTATGGAAAGTCTTTCTGTGGAATTCTAATTTCCCCATTGTACTACCTGCTGCTAAAATCAGTTTTCAGATTAGTTATCAAACCAGGTAATCCTTGGCCTCAATAATCTGCTGCAGTTGCTTCCACAGGTTGTAGAGTCTTCTAAACACATTTCCAGTGAATGCTTGACTAGCACCTTAAAGGGTTGCAAATATGCTAATCGCACAAAACCAAACACTCTTTCCCCGCCCCTTCTCCTAGGCCCCACCCCACTCACTCCATCCCCGCTCCCTCTGTCGCTCTCTCTCACCCACCCTCCCTCACTCATTTGCACCAGGCTGGGGTGGGTCCTTTTTCGACTGGCTGCAGAGGTGAAAGTAAGCTCGTATGGCGTACTGGCAACAGCTGGTACACCATAGCGGACTGGCTTTCCCAGGTGGCAATTTAAAGGGCCTGGGGCTCCCAGCAGCGATTGGAGCCCCGGGCCCTTTAAATTGCCACCAGACCCCGGTTAGCGGAGGTGGCCAGGACCCCCAGGGCTCCAGTGGCAATTTAAAGGGCCTAGGGCTCCGCTGCAGTAGCGGCGGCTGGGAGTCCCTGGCCCTTTAAATCACCGCCAGAGCCCCACCGCCGCTACCCCAGAGCTCAGGTGGCGATTTAAAGGGCCCGGGGTGGTAGTGGCGGCTGGGAGCCCCTGGCCCTTTAAATCACCGCTGGAGCCCCCGGCTGCCGCTGCTACCCTGGGGTTAAGGCAGCAGGGCTCAGGCGGCGATTTAAAGGGCCTGGGGCCCCACTGCAGTAGCGGCGGCTGAGCCCTGGGCCCTTTAAATGGCCTGTGAGCCCTGGGGCGCCCGGCTGCCTCTGCAACTGGTAGCTCCGTCAGTGATTTAAAGGGCTCGGGGCTCCCAGCCGCCACTACCACAGCCAGATCCTAGGGCCCTTTAAATCTTGATTTAAAGGGCCCCGGGCTCTAAAGCCCCAACCCTTTTCCGGTTGAGGCCATGCCCCTTCCGGTTGAGGATCCACCCCCGGCTCAGGACTCCGGAGTACCGGTAAGTCCTTTAAGTTACTTTTACCCCTGACTGAGTGTTCCAAAAAAACCCAAAAACAACTTTGGCCTAGGTGAAGAAGAAGAAAAATGACACATTGAAAATGTACTTGAGAGAGAGATTTAAGTGCCAAATTTTAAAATAGTTTTTGTATCAATTTTTCAAGACAGTGCTTTTTAGCTTAGATTAGAGATCAATTTTATGGGCTATTTACATCCAGAATTACTTGCACAAATTCTTATGGGGTGAGCTTGGAACCTATATTATTAAACTGAAAATGACCTATTTGGGTTAAATCAAGTTATATATTTATACACAAATACTGCCTTAGCATAAAGAGGAAAATATAGGGACAGGAGTAGTGAGGAATCCAAAAAGCAGAGCAATAATATTTATTAAAAGTTGTTTCTTGCTGCTTCTGTGGATTGTTTACCTAAAGTCCAGGATTATTCCCCTTTCCAACCCATCCTAAGTAATTCACCTTGTGCAGAGGGGCTATGCATGAATTAAGTACCACCTAAGCCCTATTTGAAGGACGTTAGTGGGATTGCTGGGGTGCATAGGTCTCATCTTGGTCCTCGATGCAGTGGTAAATTTCACCCACAGTACATTCTTTATATGCCAAATGGTTCAAACACACTTAAATATTATGTTCTTGACACCTGGCCAGCAGTAGTCATCTTTGTTATGCACCCCTATTGTACATTGAGTGTTAGTCAGAAAAAAGGGCTTAGTGCCAACCTATTTAAAATTTGTCTAACTCTGTTTAGTCATCCAGGGATCTGCGTGCAAAAAAGGGGTCGTGCCTGTCCAAGAGAGGGTCTTCCAGTGTCACGGGGAAAATCACTACAGCAATTCAGTGGTGGTGCAAGTGGCCAAAATAGGCCCCATTGCCTATAATCAGCTCTGCGCAGGTGGACACCTGCACACAGCCCCATTGCCTTCTGTATCCCCCAGATCCTCCTCCTCCTCCTCCTCACAGCTAGCTCCATGGACTCAGGCTGGAAGAATGCAATTTGTACAACCCTAGAGAAGTGAATCTTTCCCATCATTTTATGCTGATCTTTACTGAGTTTTATTAAGTAATTAGCTCAGTATGGTTACTATATGTTATACCTGTATCAGTAATTTAGTTTTATATCAAGTGTATTGGTGCAATACATTATTAATGTTTTGTAATATCTAGCTCTGAATACATGGATTATACTATGTTTTACCATTCTAAAAATTCAATTTTGGAGTATTTAAATATATATTTTAATTGATTATATGAAAAATACATTTTAATGTAAATCAGATAATGTATCTGTTTCACCAATAAAGCAGTCTGTAATGGTCCAGTGATATCAATGTGACCTTCTCGTTGGTTCCTGTGTATTATGGCTTTAGCAGCTACAGCAGTTACTTTGGGTGATGTGGGTTTAGCTACTTGCCGTTAATGGGTTTTGAATGTTGTACCAGTGAGCAGCTTTCCTGCTAGCCTTCATGAACTTAGCTGTGTAACATTCTTAGGTCATCAGTCTCATTCTTTCAGCCACCGGGCCTGGGATTTACACCTGCTTTTTCTTACACATCCTGTTCAGATTAATCCCATCTTGAATTTACACCCTTGAAAAACACTTTCACGAAAGGGCCCACATGAGGCTTTTCTGGCACCTCAGTTTGGACCAGTATGTGGAAAATATAAATTCACCGTGGGCCTGTAATTGCTAAGAGACTACTGATGCCTAAACTAGCAACAACCCAAACCAATGATAATATGATCCAGAAGTACAGGGAAGCTAAAATAGGCAGGAACACAGTCTGTTATAGTGAATAAGTGGCGGGATGATGGTGTGGCCCATAAAGGAATGTTGACCATGGCCTGTGGTGGTATCGTGCAATATGTGATGGGTGAGTGGTAGTTAGTGAGCATTTGTACCCGTAATGGAAATGTAGTTTTGAAGAACATTGGTTAATGAAAGAAGGAATATCAGTTAATACAAACAGCTTCGCCCCACTCATATTCTGCACCAGGGGCTAAAAGGACCTTTCTGAACTCAATACTAGAGTTGAGTGTAATTATTCTTAACTACATAGTTGTCCTTTTCCTTTTTCCACCATCAGAATGCTCATGACACTGACATCCCATTCTACCTCAAATTCCCCAACCAATCCAAAAAATCCAAACAGAACAAACTACAAAAAAAGTATATTAATACATAATTTAAAAAAAACAAACCCTACCACAAGCAGAGTTTTGACTGCATAATGGGAGAACATCGTAGGGTGTCCGAGTGCAGAAAGCACACTAGGGACATCACTCTTGCTATTAACGTGAAAGGCACTCGGATACTTCAGTGATAGGTGGCACTATAAACCCCTAAGATTAAATAATTTATTCACACTAACACATTTCATCTTTTTTTCTGTTCACAAAGAAGGTATAATTTTGTTGATTTTGTTATTCAAAATTTGTCGAATTATTTACAAATAATTCTTCTTACGCAGCTCATTCACAAGCTGTTCACAGAGACTATTCAGCATTCTAAAGGCCCTCACTGATGAGACAGATGCGGGGGTGGGGTGGTCTCTTTTCCTTGGTTTACTGGTTGAGGCAAATCTGGGGTGGGAGGGGGGAAAGCAGGTTTCTGGTGCAAGTTTTTATGAAAAGAAAATGTGAAGTTTGCTTTCTGTGAATAATCTCCATTATTCTTTTAAAATTAATCATTTCTAAAAAAAAAAAATCCTGCTAATTTTCCATTAATATAAAAAAAGACACAAACAATCTGAGAAGATAAGTTTAACAATCTTCTGTTTTAAATAGTATAAAGCAATACAAATAGCACTAACATATACATTTTGCACTATCCCATCAAATTAAAGAAAACTACATTAATTAAAAATGCAAAGGTTCACAGAAGTTGTTTTGCTTTATTAAGCCAGCTTATTTAATACACAGAGTAAGTGCCAATACTGATTTAATGTTCCTGATATGTTCCTTGTTGGGGTGTTCTTCTGGGGGATGGAGGGTTTTTTTTGTTTTTTGAGACTGTCATCTCTGATAATATGATCCTAAATCCGGGAAAAGTGGAATGCTCTTTTGTTTGCCTGGACAAAATTAGAGAAAGATCATACACAGTTCATAACCCAAACTAATGCATATCAGGCATGCACGAACTGAAAAGTTGGTGCAGCAAAAGTATTCTTTGTAATCTCTCTCAAATACATTCAGAAATCATGTCTTCTAAAAATGTTAGTATATTGTTATTGTTGGTGAGTTTAAGTATTATTCTTCACTTGTTCTTTTAGATCCAAATCCCAAAGTCTTTACTCATGACCTACTTGGGAAAATCCTTCAGTACAGCTGCAGTTAGGATTTCAGGACTGGGCCTATAGTGAATAAATAGTATATACTGCTACCTTCCTACACCAACTGACAGCAGTTTTCTTTGCCTACTTGTAGTTTGTTCTTTAGTGACTGTGGGAGAATGTATTATCATTGCACAGTTAAGACACTAGATTTGGGTTCAATTCCTGGCTCTGCTGTTCCTGTGGGATCTCTCTGGTCCTCAGCTCCCAGTCTGAAATATAAAAACAAGAGTGTTGCAAGGATAAACTAGTTAATGGTTATGAGGCTTTCAGACACTACAGTGTTGGGGGCCATTTTGTACCTAGACAGATAAGTGGGACAATCCTGACTAACTGGGGACAGTTGTTGAACAGCTCAACAGTAAATAAGAGACCCAGTTCTACATCCTTCTCCCGAACAAGACAATCAGTGAAGCAATGGGAGATTTGCCTGCATCAGAAGTGCAGGATTAGGCACTAGCTGGGGCACCATTCCATGACCCTGTGTACAGAATGACCTGCGGCAGGCAAGTCTGCTGCTACAATACATTTAGTCACTTTTCAGAGTATAACAGACTATTACCTAAAATGAGACAATAAAACTCTCCTTTTACATCACAGCCATGAAATAAGAGTTTTGCTATAACCATTGATTAAATGTTATATTATGTAACAGGATAATATTTTCATTCCCACTAGGGGGAGTATTACTAAAGCAGAACAACATGATTTGTGGGCACAACCATCAGCATTTTTCAAGACCGTGTTTTCCTTTTCCACTTCCCTTGTTAAGATAGAAAGATCTCTCTATTCCATAGTCATTGCAGGCCAGACCTGTACTCATATTGAAGTCCCTTTGTCGGGGCAATCATGTGTAGTGTTTTGGCCAAAATTTTAAAATCTGTCTAATGGCAAGATGTGACTCAGAGTACCAAGAACAGGATTATGGAACAGAATTTAAAAACAAAAACCCAAGGACCAGACACATTTGCGCACACAATTCCTGCCATTGTGCATGCAAATTGAGTATTGTACAAATGTCTCAGTTTATCTAACTGCTCCTTCTTTGTAACTGAAACAATTGACACTCCTCAATTCTTGGATCTCTTAATTATGTCTGTCCCAAGGTTCATTCGCTCTTCCTCTTCCGTCTATTTCATCTTTTGCCAAAATTGTAATACATATGCCCTAGTCCTGCAAAGCACAAGTGCAGGGGTCTGTCTGTGTGGGTCCAATAATGGGATCATGGCATAAATTTGTCAAAGTATGTCTACATACTGATTTGTATATGCAACATGTCTGACTTTCACACACAATTATGGTAACTATGACCACAAGTTTGGATCCACAAAGAGGTATATATTTCCACATCTTGTGCCTGTTTACCTTAAAAAGTTGGGGGGGGGAGGGTTGGCCTTTTGTATCTTTAAAAACAACATTTGAGCAAGCAGTTAGTGAAATCCTTCCCAGAGTCTCAGCACTTCACTACAAAACTCTGGAACAATGTACCACTAACACACTTGCCTATCAACCAAAAAATTACTGTATTAAACTGAAGCTATACCTACGTAATTGCAGTCTTAAAGAACAGAGCCATGAGATTAAAAATATTTTCCTTACAAGTGGAGATAGCAAAACATCCATAACAGATTCTATTGAGAAAGTGAAGACTCATAGGCCAAAGGAAGAATGTCTCTTGAGGTGGGATTTTGAGTAGGTAAGGAGTCCATTAAGCGGAGAGAGACTATTCCAATTAATGAGACAGTGTAGGAAAAAGGGGCAGAAGAAAGTTTGATATTTGTGGAGTATGGAGAATGAGCAGGATAATAGGAAGAGGCGCTGTCAGGGAGACAAGGAACGTGTCCATTGAGTGTTACAGAGGGAACAGTCATCCTGGAGCCTGAAATGGACAGGAAGCCTCTGAAGAGATTTCTGAGAAGAGGGTGAGGCAATTTGGTCCAGCATTTCCCGGGATAGGTGCAGGATGTAATATGGTGCAGTTTGGACAGATGGTGAGCAAGGCAGAGAAGAGGTGGGCCAGGCACTCAACCCCAGGGGTACACACCATAACAGTGAGAGCCAATAGCAGAAGAGGGCCTGCTGTTAGCTAGAAGAGAGGGGCAGTTAGGTAAGACAGGAGATGGACAAATAATAAATGAGCAAATTTAGGCACAGCTCTGATTTTCATTGCTTTACTTTTCTATTCAATACCCCTTTCAGGCTGTACGTTCAAGGCAGAGGGGAGGAAGGAATTGACTTTCTACCCCTCACTCCCCGCCCTTTTTAAAATATTTCCTCCCTCCCCCACATCCCCAACTTCCACATCCTTCAATCACTGGACCTATTTCTCAATTGCTAGTCATAATCTCAACTGGAAAAGATATCACTCTGGGTCAGATTTACTATATTGATGAAAACTATTTCACTAGCAGAGTCCATCTGCTGTAATGAGAGTTGACACAGTACAGCTAGAGTAGTTGGAAAATATATACCATGGGCCTGATCCTACAAGTTGCTGAAGGCCCTGGAGCCCTATGGACTTCAATAGGAGTCAAGGGCAGCTCACAGGCTGGGACTTTGTATTTACTCACATTCTTATATCACAAATTGTAAACATCCTCTTTTCCATTATAACAAAGCTTGACAGTGTAGTTGCCATGTGGCTAAGGAGTGGGAGGCTGGGTCCAGCTTTTTATTTTTTGCTTTTACTGGCGCATTGACAGCAGTTCTTGGGAATTAGAGGCGTACCCATGGAAACAGCCTTGATTTGGAGATATAACTTCAAGTTGCTGGTGTTAATCTATGATTTGCTATTTAAAATAAACTCTTACACTCTAGATTCCATTTAGTCTTCAGACATTTTTCAAGGCAGTTGAACTAGCAGAATCTCCCTTTTCCTTTTGACCAGATCTAGGCATGTGCCAAAGAGGAGCTTGAATCAAGTAAACATATTTACTTTTAACATACTTTATCCTTTTAAATGCAGCTGTGTTCATAAAATCCAAATGTACTTTTACCGCTAATAGTTTTAACTGGCTTTAGGTGATTTGAGAACATAGAGCTGTAATATTACATGCTACTGAGGAGCTCATCCTTTACCTAATGTTTTGCAACATCATCATTCATCCCAGGATCTCAACATGCTTTGTATTATGGCAAAAGGTGCTAATGGCTTTTACTTTAGGAGTCACTGATATTTAAGCACCAAGAGGATGCTTCATAGATTGAGTTAGGATGATCTGATCCTGGTCAATGGACGGGCCACACTGAGGGCATTTCTGCACTGGCAGAGTTATAGCTCCGGGAGGTACAGTGCCACTCAGAGAGCGCTGAAGGGAAACCGCTGTTGTGTGTTCACACTGTCAGCTACCTGCGCAATAGCTTGTTCACGCTTGCAGCGGTACTTGGAGTGTTGCAATCTGGGCAGCTATTCCACAGAGCATTTCTTCCTCTTCTACTGCTAAGAGTTGTGGGAAGATGGAGGGGGTCGCGGGGCATCCTGGGTCCTGTCCCAATGCCCCATGACGCATTGCTTCACATCACAGCAATCCCTGTGCTTCCATCCACATTTGGCACCATCTTTTAACAGTTTGTGTACTGTGCACCCTGCATCTTTGGGCTGCAGGAATGGATCCTGAACTATTGACCAGTATGCTGCTTGCTCTGACCAACACATCATGAGTGGCAGTGGAGTTATTCCTTAAACTACAAAGGCAAGAGGAGTGTGACATTGATCTCGCCACACGTACTAGCTATGACACGAGATTGCTTGTGGCATTCACAGAGGCACGAACACCGCTTTTGGGCTCAGGAAACAAGCACTGAGTGCTGGGATCACATTGTGATGCACGTCTGGGATGATAAGCAGTGGCTGCAGAACTTTTGGATGAGGAAAGCCACATTCATGGGACTATGTGATGAGCTCGCCCCAGCCCTGTGGCGCAAGGACACGAGAATGAGAGCTGGCCTGCCATTGGAGAAGCGCCTGGTGATTGCACTGTGGAAGCTGGCTACTCCAGACTGCTACCGATTGGTCACTAACCAGTTTGGAGTGGGAAAGTCAACCATTGGACTTGTGTTGATGGAAGTGTGCAGGGCCATTAATCGCATCCTGCTCCAAAAGACTGACTCTGGGCAATGTGCGTGACACTGCAGATGGCTTTGCACAAATGGGCTTCCCTAACTGCAGAGGGGCGATAGATGGCATGCACATTCCAATTCTGGCACCAGACCACCTAGCCCTCAAGTACATTAATCACAAGGGGTATTTTTCAATGGTTCTCCAGGTGCTTGTGAATCACTGGGGGCGTTTCACAGACATTAACGCAAGCTGGTCTGGAAAGTTGCATGATGCATGGATCTTTTGGAACACTGGCCTGTTCAGGAAGCTGCAAGCAGGGACTTTCTTCCCGGACCAGAAGATAACCATAGGAGAAGTTGAAATGCCCATTGTGATCCTGGGAGACCCCGATTACCCCTTAATGCCATGGTTTAGGAAGCCATACATGGAGCAACTTGACAGCAGCAAGTTCAAAAACAGGCTGAGCAAGTGCAGAATGTCTGTTGAGTGTGCTTTTGGCCATTTAAAGGCCCACTGGTGCTGCCTATATGGGAAGCTGGCCCTGGCGTATGACAATATTCCTATCTTTATAGCTGTGTGCTATACACTCCATAATATTTGTGAAGGGAAGAGTGAAAGCTTCACTCAGGGCTGGACTGCAGACACTCAGCTTCTGGAGGCTGAGTTTGAACAGCCAGAGATCAGGGCTATTAGAGGAGCGCAGTGTGGGGCTATAAGGATCAGGGATGCCTTGAGGCAGCAATTTGAAGCTGAAAGCCACTAATATTTGTTGCTATGCTCGGGAGTGCAGTGCTTGTAATGCTTGATTGGTGCAGATGATGCAATATGCGGGTTTAACATAGTCTGTTGCTTTGCAGAGCTCTGTTTGCTTTCAGTTAATAGAATAAAGATTGCTTTCAAACCAACACAATTCTTTTATTAAAAAACAACAACCGGAGGAGAGTGTCAAACCAAAAAACAACCAAACAACACAAAACAAAACACACCATCAGCAGTGAGGGGGATGGGGAAAGGAAGATCCCAGGAGGAGGTGGGGTCCTGGGACAGCTAAAGATTTGCGTATGTTCAAGGATCATATCCAACCTTCTCCTCTAGAGTACAAAGCAGCAGGAACTGTATTTCAGCAGGGCCAAACTGCAGAGGGATGGGTGTTGAGTGCAGTGAGTAGTGGCAGTCCACAGTGCTGGACTGTGACGGGGGAGGAGTGGAATGCTGCGGGTATAGACTGGAACCAGGAGGTTGGTAAGAGTGTGTTGGCGGTATCTGGGGGGGAGCATGTGAAAGAGTTTTGAGACAGTGGCTGCAGGGTGGGGTGGGCACAGAGCTGTTCGGTTTGCAGAGCTAGTATCACCTGAAGCGTGTTTGCTTGGCGCTCCATAACGTTTAAGAGCCACTCTGTGGCTTCTTTCTGGCATGCCGTGTTCCCCTTTTGGTCCCTCTTCTTGCTGTCCTGCCACTCCTTCAATTCCTGCTTCTTGGCCACAGAGTGCATCATAACCTCACGCAGAAAGTCCTCCTTAGTTCTTCTTGGCTGCTTTCTAATTCTGCACAGCCATTCAGCTGCCAATGAGAGAGGGTCATCTCTGTGAAGTTTAAACGCAACATATTACAGAAGCAGTATTGGTTGCAACACAGAACACTGATTGAGTGCTGGCTGTGTTTTAAATCACTGACACCTGTCACTAACTGGCTGATCCTAGGCAAGCACACATGAGCCATAAGACCCCCAAAATGGTGATTAGCCACAGGGGCAGGTACATCACTCTTCCAAGACCCTGCTGTATACTGAGCACGTGGATCTTGGAGAGAGCCAGCACTGTACGAGAGGC
Organism: Mauremys reevesii; assembly: GCF_016161935.1. Classification (NCBI taxonomy): domain Eukaryota; kingdom Metazoa; phylum Chordata; order Testudines; family Geoemydidae; genus Mauremys; species Mauremys reevesii. The sequence goes on along the minus strand of NC_052624.1, from coordinate 65,142,083 downwards.
CTGATAATCATTCCTGTCCCCACACTTTTCACAGGATGTGGATCATTATGGAAGATATCTTGCTGTTGAGGGTGAGCAGGGAATCAAGGGAGGGTCTTCTCCAGGACTGTGGCTTCTGCCCTTGCCCCCATGCAGTGTGTCTACGTGCAGCAATGGTCTCCCCCTCCCCCATGATGGCACAATGGCGTGAGAAAGTTACCGTTAATGGGGCAAGAAACAAAGCAGCTCTGCCAAAGAACCTGCAACAGCGGATTGCCCAGAATCTCCATGAGAGTTTCCTGGAGATCTGAGGGAGATTCCCGTGAAGTGAGGGAGTCAAACCAACAACCTGTTCCATCACTCAGACTAGGCATGCGGTGGTACGCGCATCACACAGACACAAGCCTGTTTTCTGCAACCCTCCTGCCCGCAACAACTTGCTTCAGCGATTCACAAAATCAAATCCATTTACCAGGGGCCTCCTCTCCTGTTTGTGCTTCGCCAACATCCAACAGCTGTGACTGGCTAGGCTCCTCTGGCGTAGAAAAGAGCTCTGCTGGTTGCATGCATCTCTGTCCTCTGAGTCATCCTCTGCCTCTGAGTCCCCCTTCCCATCCTTGTCCAAGATTTCCTCCTCGTGGCTTGGTCCACTCTTGACTGGCACATGAGCCACTGAAGTATCCACAGGGGTCATCGCAGCGGAGATGGGGTCACCACCAAGCACTGAGTCCAGCTCTTTGTAGAACCTGCAGCTCGTGGGTGCAGCATCAAAGCGGCGGATTGCGTCCTGCACCTTGTAGTAGGTGTTCTGCAGCTCCTTCACTTTGACCCTGCATTGCAATGTGGCCTGGTCATGGTTCCTTTCTGTCATGCATCATTAAATCTGTCCGTAGTTTTCATAATTCCTGCAGCTGGGACTAGGCAGCCTCCTGTCCTCAAATGCTGATGAGGTCCAGCAGCTTGGCATTGCTCCGAGCAGGGGATCGCCTGGTGCATGGAGCAGGGATGGCGACCTGGAAAGATGCACTGAGACCACTGCACACATCACTGAGCAAACAGGAAGGGAACTTTCAAAGTTCCAAAGGAATTTACGGGATGGGGATGATGGTTAGTCACCTGGGGGCAGGGAAGTAGAGTTAAAATCGATGACCAGTGAGGTGAGAACAGGCATTGTGAGACACCTCCAGAGGCCAATCACAGCACTGTGAATTGACCAAGGTGTCTGCACTGGCACTGCAGCCCCAGTGCAGAAAGCTGTACACCTCTTGTTGGGGTGAGTTTTTTACAGCGCTGCAACTGTGCAGTTTCTAAACACTAAGTCGCTTGGCAGTGTGTATACCTCAGGAGTTACAGCACAGAAAGCTGCTTTACTGCACAGAAACTTGCCAGTGTAGAGAGAACCTAAGATTGCTCAATTAGGGCAAACTGCAAAGAATGGGACAGACGATCCCCAAAACTTGTGGTTTATTCCTATAATTAGATTCACACAAAATAGCTTGTGTAATACCTTACTGGTTACCAAGAAGTCAAAAATACAGTTTACCTTAAGCAATCTAGCCTTTGGCTCCCACCCAGACAGCCAAATCAAATATAATGAGGATTACTTTAAGAAGTCTCATTCACCATATATAAAGTTCTACCAGTTCCAAGAGATTGGACACATTACCCACCTGGTCAATGAATATTTCAGATTTTACCAGGGCTGGCCCACAACATTTTGGCACCTGAGGCAGGGAGCTCAAATGACACCCCCATAACCCCTCACTTGGGTCAAAACTTTGAAAGGTCTCAATTCTGCCTTCCTGTTCTGTTCCTCTCATGGTGCTTCTCTGCTGCCTACCCTGATAAAGGAGAACTAACAACTTAAAATGTCTTGTTCAAAAATTGAAAGTAACACTTACATTTGCTGTTCAGGCATTTGAAAGTTAACTTTTCTTGTCTGCATAGTAAACACTGATTATTCAAACAGATAAAAAGGCCAAAGTGGTGCTTTCCGTGCCTTCTTGGATGCAAAGATTTGAACTGCTTCCTGCTGAAGGTCCTTAGTCTGGGCCAGCTCATGCTCTATTGAGATGGTTGCAAGGCCGACCAGCCTCTCCTGTGTCATTGTGGAGCGTAGATGTGTTTTTATTAACTTCAGCTTGGAGAAGCTGCGTTCTCCACTGGCAACTGTTACAGGAAGTGTTAGAAGTATGCGCAGAGCAACAAAAGCATTTGGAAAGAGAGTGATCATCTTATCTGTGCACATATATTCCAGAACAGCCTTTGGAGTTGACCCTGCTGAAATGTATCTTGAAAGGGCTTTCAGTTCATCACCTAAATCACTCGCATCAATATCGCTCATGTCATCATGCGTCAACACTGTTTCTAGTGCCCTGCATTGCTGGTGTAGGTCTTCTTCAGGTATAGTGAGGAGTTTGGGAATATATCATACAACATCCCAAATATACTGCTGTGTTCCTTGAGCTGCATGAAATGTTCTTCAACTGACTGTATTGCACAATCTGGTTAAAGAATTCAACTCTGAATTGTTGTTTTGGGTCTCTTATGGGATTATCCTGTGCCTTGTAATCAAAATGTCCTCTTCTTCGATGACTCTTGTATTCTTGAATAGGTGGGAAAATAGCTTCATTGTGAAGTTCCTCTGCCAACTTCTGTGCACTCTTCAGAACGTTTTGAAATCCCTCATCTGACCAGTAAGACTGTAGGTATGACTTTGCTTTGTTCAGTTGTTCCATTGCTCCAGATATATCAAGGTCAACACCGTGGAGTCTCTTGCTTACAACATTTATTTCAAACAGTATGTCATGCCACAACACTAAGCCACACAGATATTTGAAGTTATGTATGTTTCTGGTGATTCCATTTCCCTCTGCCACTGTTCTCCCATGAACAGTTCCTGACATAGCGTTATCCTCCATACTTGCAACTATGGCATCATCTATCTTCCCAATTTGGTGTCTGATAGGCTTTATTGCCTCCACTCGACTTTCCCATCGTGTGGCACTTAGTGGTTTCAGTGTCAGAGAGGATGTTCCCAGATGTTGCTTCAAAATTTGCCATCAATGAGTTGATGCAGAGAAAAATACATAGATGCTTTGAATTACATTAAAAAATTCAGCAGCCTCACTAGAAGCTGATGCGGCATTACTGACCACCAAGTTCAGTGAATGAGAACTGCATGGAACAAAAAAAGCTTGAGGGTTTAACTCTCGGACCTGTGTCTGCACTCCTCTGTTCTTTCCTCTCATGTTGGCACCATTATCGTAGCCCTGACCTCTCATGTCTGCTATCACAATTCCCATATCTTCCAGCTTTTTAAGAAGCACATTTTTCATACCAGCTCCTGTAGTATCATCAATGTCAATAAATTCTAGAAAATGCTCCGACAGTTACCATTGCAGGGACATTTTCACTAGATTCTGTTGTTACAAAACACACCATTAAAGTCATTTGTTCTGTATGGCTGATGTCAGGTGTGCAGTACAGAATAACAGAGTAATATCTTGATGACTTCAGATCTGCCACAATCTTCTGTTTGACTTTTGTTGCCAGTAACTGTATAGTGGTATGTGTACTTCTTGGGTGGTGACTCTTCTTAGATGCTCCTGGAGTACAGCATCAACCTCAATCATCAGCTCCACAATTTTAAGGAAGTTTCCATTGTTTGGCACATACAGCTGATCTGAAGTGCCATGCAGTGCTAGGTTTTGGGTAGGAAGCATTCTCACAATGACAATGAGCCTTTTCAGAACATTTTGCCAGTAAAGGGACTCTGACGCAGTCGTCTCTTGATGCTGATCATCTATGGTGGCCTTTAACCTTAGTCTCATCTCAAGCTCTTTCTACCTATGGAAAGCTCTCTGGTGATTTGCTGCCCTCTCATGGCATGCCAGATTTCTAGCCAGAGTTTTCCAGTCCTATGTTCCTGTAGAATCCAATGTGGCTGGAACATTAGACTGGAAAAGTTTACAACAAAACCAGTATGCAGTATTCTGGGTTTTTGAGTACATAAGCCATGGCCTCTCCACTTTGTCACCATTGCGGATTTCACACCAGTAATGTATTGGATGGAAACTTCTATTTTCATTGGCTTTGGGGAACATGAAGTTTTTCACTAATCTGTGGCCCATGCAGCACAAGGAAGTCCCTCAGGCTACTGCTCAGGTGGGTCCACAGTCCTGGATCATGTAGTCTTAAGGAATTGAACTCAGCAGCAGCTGTTTCTTGCGCCTCCACCACACTCTTCTCTGATCTGCACTTTTCTTCAGGAATGTGCACTTTTTCAGGAGTGCTGCCAGGTCACCTGCACTCTGACTAACTGGAAGATCAGTCATCTCCTCACCACTCACATCCTCACTGGGGCCGGAAGGCTCACCATGAACATTTGTGTCTATGTATCTCAGGAGAGCTCCTTCCTGCTTAGATAGAAAAGCTTCCTTTGCTTTCTTTCTTTTTCTGAATGCTGCCCTAGAGGGGCGTTTTCTTCTTTCACTCATGACTGCTGTTCTGTGCCAGCTATAGTGGCTCTCAACATTCAGTTGAAGGGGACAAATAAGCAGGCTGGTAGCAGGGCCTGAATGAGGCAAGATATCAGTGTCTTAAAGGCCTAACTGGCTCCTATTACTTCCTAGTTGACTGCCTGTTCTCCTCAAGTGGGTTCAGGGAAGCAGCAGGAAACAGGAAGCTCCCTGAGAAGCTGGTGTTAATCAGTCCAGGCTCCTGGGGGTGCTAGAGAGGTACATAAGAGGCTCCTCCTCCTCCTCTCTCTCCCTGCAACTCCTGCTGCTTTCTGTTATTCCCGCTCACCTTTTCTCCTGCCTGTCTGCCATGTCTCGTGCCCTCCTTCCTTCAGCACAGCACTCCACCATCTCTGTGCATCTAGAGCACAGAGAATACATATGCACCTGCAGCAGACAATTTTCTACACTCTGGGTCCTAGTGGTACCCCCTCTCCCCACAGCCTGGCACCTGAGGCGGCCGTCTCAGTTCGCTTCATGGTAAGGCCAGCCCTGGATTTTACCCTAATACATGCTTACAGCCAATTCTTATCAACTAATCTAAGATTTATTAAAAACAAACAAACAGAGTTGCTGTGGTTAAAAGATTATACATACAGATATGAAAAGTTCTTAGGTAGAGATGGTGAGGATGCTGATTTATACAAGTCCTTACAGAATCAATTCTGTAAGTTATAGTCTAATAGGCTGTCCACATGTAAATGTTTGTTCAAATTCTTCCATGCGAAGTTGCAGGGACATTCCATCATAGGCCTGGAGACCTCAGTCTTGCGGTTTGAACTTCCCCTGACAAAGTTTAAGCAGATCTGAGATAAATAGGATGAGGCACTAGAGAGCTCTTTTATAGTTCTCTAGCAGGCTCTGATAGCCTCTTGACAGCAGACATCACAACAGGCATTTCCTTGGATGTAGAATAGGTACTATACCATGTGTGGTTAAACAGCAGCTTATGAGCCACATGCAGCTCTTTTACAGTTAAAGTGTGGCACACAGAGCCCACCACAGTCCGCTATTCTCCACCTACCAGATGGGGGTAGGGGGGAAACTCGGGGCTTCTGTCCTGCTGTGGGGTAGTGGAGCTAGGGGCTTCTGCCCAGTGGAGAGGGGGTCTAGGGATTTCAGCCCCATGGGAGACACCTGCCGGGGCTTGGGGCTTCAGCAAGAGTGAGGCTGAAGCCCCAAGCACTGACAGGTGCCTCTGACGGGGCTGAAGCCCCAAACCCCACCACGCTGCTGCAGGGCAGAAGCCCTGGCAGATGCACCTGGCTCTCAAACTTCCAAGTATTAACATATGTGGTTTAGAGGATCTGTAAGTCTGGCCACCCCTGTACAATACATGGTTGATTTGAAGTAAATCGCTATTTCTTAGGCACACACTGGTAACTAGCTGCATTCATTAGCATAAGGTAATTAACCATTCAAGCAGTTCACAGTTTACTACAAACCTCAAAGAGAAATGTAGACAATGATATTATTACACCCCAAGTTTCATTTAACTGTTAATATTCTTTTTTTGATCTCTGAATCAATAGACTATAGTAACAAATGAATAGAAGTTTATCTACAACTTAGAAATTTATCAAGATAAACAAATAGAATTAAAAGTTACATACTAATTGTTTGACAATACAAGTTTAAATTTCAAAGAATTTAGTCTATTTAACCTGGCTTTGAGAACTATTTACAAGAAATGGCCATGTTTACCATTTCAGTACTTCTCTAATATGTTCTTAAAGGTTGATTTTTGGGTCACTTAGGCTTTGTCTACACTGGCACTTGTGTCATTGTCGCTCAGGGATGTGAAAAAAAATCACCCTCTTGAATGACAAAAGTTTTGACAACAAAAAGTACTGGTGTGGACAGTGCTTCGACAGTGGGAAGCTATTGCCCCTTGTTGGGGGTGTGGTTTTGTTTTGTTGCTGAGAGAGCTCTCTCCCAGAACAAAGAGCAGCAGGGCAGCCTTGCCATTGTAAGGTGCACAGTGCATACATAGCCTTAGTCTGCTGGTTGCTTAACTCTCGGTGGCTCAGTGTCCCAGATGCCATGCAGTGCATGCCCTCGGAGAGCTAAGGATATGGTGTGGGTAAAAACATTCACCTTCCTGACAGAACTTCCTTTGAAATGCAGAGCAGGTGCATGAGGAGGGTTAATTGGCCAAGCCACCTTTTCCAGACAATGTGGTCTAAGGAGAGCCTTGCACTAAAGTGCAAGGTGTTGGAGGGATCAAAAGGGATGTAGAGTGGTTATTAACCCAAATGGATCTAGGTGAGTTTTGAGAGCCCTGGTAAGAGAGAGCGAGCACCAAGGCAGCTCCTTCTTGAAACAAGACGAGGTGCCTTACCTAAGATTTCTGCAAGAGGAGGTGGTTGTGTGGTTTATTACAATCCCTGCTCAAGGAAACATTATATATATTGTGTACATTATATAAACAAAACACAGTAAGATAAATACCACATCACTGCACCAAATGGGAAACTGACCCACAAGGCCCTGAAATCTACTGCCACTTGGCAAAGGGGGCAATATTATAAATGATGTACCACAACCCTGCATGTAACATAGTTCTAGCTGTGACACCCCTGTGAGAAAGGGAAAGATTCAGACCCAGTTACAGGAGGAGTAGTGAGCTCAAGTCACACAATGCTGGGGAGTACTAATTCCCAGTTTCCTTGCTCTAGGTGATAGCTCGCACTCCCTTTCTATTAATTTAATGTTTTTTTTTGCCTAGATATAGAGCTGGGCAGGAAAACCACAAAAGTTTTCCTGGGACAGAGTGTAAATCTTGAAAGTTTTCATGAACCAAAAATCCAAACAAAATATTTGGTTCAGGGCAAATTGAAGTATGTTGTTTCAATTTAAAGTTTCTCTATTATAATTAGTTTATATTTCAAAACAAAAAGTTGCTTCAAACTGGAAAAACTTTTGGTTTTTTTCACAATGATGAAATTCTCTCAAAAGTTTTTCATAAATCAAAAAAACATTAATTGAAAATGTCAGAACCTGAAACTATGGGAAAGTGTCAAACTGCCTTTTCTGTCAAAAAGTCATTTTGTTGGAAAGTTATAAATCAGCTCTGCTAATATTTTTTATTGAATCACGTTGTGAGGTCTCCACCTAGTTCTCTCTCACATGAACCCTTATTAACAATGAAATTCAAAATTTACTAGGTGAGCTACAGACATCACTGATTTGATTGATAATGTACCCTCTCCACCCCTCCCTCAAACACCATAAGAGCCATTTGAAAGTTTATTATGTTTACATTAAGATGAGGTATGATATGGAGCTGTCAAGTGATGCTATTACCATATGTAACCCCTTTGGGGTTTAGAGAACATGGCCCCTTTAAACCTTTTTCCTAACAGGGGAGGGGGGAGTGAGGAAAAAAGGAGGGAAACTCCAGGGGGGGCTCTGGAGCTCAGAGGGAGAGAGAGGTGGCAGCAAGCAGGCCCTCGCAAAGTGAAGCAGCAGAGAACCTGCCTGAAGTCTGGGAAGGGCAGGGCGGCCGATCGGGGACAGCCCAGGACAGGAGCCAGGAGGAGCACTGTGCCAGGGCGGAATCGGCCAAGAAGGACAGGCTGGAGCTGGATCCAGTATCATGGCTGCCCAGAGCTGCATGGGGCTGTGAGTACTGGGGCTTGTGACTCTGCATTGGGAACAAGGAGGGAGGCTGTCGCTAGTTAAGTGGGGAGGGGGTCGCTCTGGGTGGCTTTGCAAAGAGCGGCAGAAGAGGGCACCAGAGGGGTTTGCTGGGGAGAGTTCACTGGTGCCAAAGATGACCAGGAGCACCCAAGACTCACCACAGGACTGGAAGTTTGCTCAGGACTCCTGAACTCTGTGTGCAGACACATTGCTCGGTGTCTGCCCTTCCAGACTGTGCCACCACTGGGCCTGTGGGGCCTTGGTTTGGATGCAACCCTGTTCTACTGCTCCCCCTATATTTCCCCTTGTTTTTCTCCTCTCATCCCTCTGTAAATAAATATTTCCCTTAGTTATATCCATTGTACTTTTCCTGTGGGTGTTCACTCGGGGGGGGGGGGGGGGCTGGAACAGGTGCCTCAGGAGTGGAAGGGATTTTTCCTGCTGCATTCCTGCGCGTGCCTTCTCTTGCCCAGAGCTGCCTGCAGAGCAGACTCCATCTTGGCCATGAGGGCGCTAAAGTTACATATAGAAACAGGTATAAACTAATACAAATATTTCAAAGCAGTCATTTTGACCTGTAGATGGTGTCATTGTTCGTTAATTTAACTACTATTATTTCAAGACATAAAATGGGATCTTTATGATGCTTTGAGGTCACAGATAAAACAAAGTCTAATACATTTCAATACTTGTATAAATTTAATAGATTGGCAATATTTCTATTCAACATCTTGTTCATTGTTATGAACAGTCAGAGTGCATGGGTTACCACAGTCTTCATTGCCTTGGCAGATATACAGTTCAGTGTAGGAAGATTTAACATATCAAGAATGTAGACTGTATCCACTTGGCATATCTGGGCATGTCTGCAGTAAAGTAGTATGGAAATACATGGGGGAGGGGGGGCAAAGAGAGAGAAATTTTGAATCATCCTCTCACTCAGCCATTCAGCCATGCAAAACCTGGAGAAAGTGATTCCCAGAACTCGATTGTAGGAAACTGGGCGTAATCCGAAGGTCTGAAATTCCTCTAGTAGTGGTAGCATATGCTGAATTACAGCACCAAGCTCTTTAATGACACCTTTTGAGTGTCAGCCAACACTTGCCAGACAAATTCTGTAACTATGAGTACCTCCTTCCTGATCACACTACTTAGCAAATGAATAACCTTTCAGAGCACACAGTTGCCTCAAATGCCAGAGTCAAGCCACAAAGAGCACAGCTGAATTACTTACAAGCAAGCATTTGCTTGTAGTATAAGCTGCCCACACACCAGAATCAACAAAATGGTCTAGCCGTCCTGCCTCTCCCCCAAATTTCCCTAATACATGCAATAAAACAGCACAGGGTGTGAAGACCACCCGGGTGAATCCACTGGTACTAAGTTTATTTGAGATAGTCCATTTCATTTGCTGGGCAACAGATAGAGCTGCTGATCCATGGTCCAAGCAGCATGCTAATGTTCTACAGCTGCTGACATTTCAGTATTGTAGTATGGACTATGGCCCTGTCAGCTGGTTTGATCTCCAGAATAGGTTTATGTGCAACTGCTATGTAACTGCTCTTTGTTGCAAGCTTGTGATTGAAACCAGTCCAAAATGGAATCACTTGAGTAACACTACCAAACGTCATTTGGTATTGGTAGGACATCACAAGGTAGTAGCACCCCCATGACCCCAGCCCTGACTCCTGCACCCCCCCACATCCCCCTCCCCACCCTGAGCACTAAATGAGAGCTCCTGCACCCCCCCATTCCCACCTGCACTCCTCACACCAAATGGGAGCTGCCCCAGGTAAGCACTCCACACCCCAACCTCCTGCCCAACCCTGAGCCCCCTCCTGCATCCTAATTCCTGGCCAGACCCTTCACTCCAACCTACTCCTGCACCCCCCTCACACACTCCCAGCCCTGACTTCTGCACTCCTCTCACACACACCCTGCCCTCCCCGACTCCTGCAACCCCCCATACCCCCAGCCCCCTACTCTCCCTGACTCCTGCATCCACCCATACCCCAGCCCACCCTGACTCCTGCACACACACCCATATCCCTACGTGCACCCCTTGCACCAAATGGGAGCTGCCCCAGGTAAGCACTCCACACCCCAATCTCCTATCCCAGCCTTGAGCCCCCTCCTGTACCCTAACTCCAGGCCAGACCCTGAACCCCCAGCCCCCTCCCACACCATAAGTCCTGGCCAGCCCCCACACCCCAATGCTTTTTTACATTTTTCTAAATAAAGCGCTCTTATCCAAAGTGCTTTACAATAGTTAGCTAACAGTACAAACAATATTTGAAAAGATCATTAAGTGGTCCACCGAGACCCTCAGCAATTTTCAAGTGGTCTGTGGAAAAATAAGTTAGAATACAAAAACAATCAAGGTACTCACTTTATTTTCATTTACTTCCTATTACTTATAGGAGGAGGAGGAAGAAGAAAAATAGAATGAAAAACAGGGGCAGGGGGGAGAGAAGAGAGAATGTTCTTTTTCTTGGCTGGGTCCCAAGGAGGGGCCCCAAAAATGAAGCTGAGCACAGGGCCTGACTAACTCTAAATCCGCCACAGGCAATGATGGGATAATCTTGGAACTGTTAATACTATGCACTTTACATTTGAAAGGCACCTTCTTTGAAGGTCTTCTGAAGGATGATACTAACTGCTGGCTGAATTATATGCCTCTTCCTGTATCAACCAAAGGACAAACTCCTGCACCAACTCGGACACAGAAGTAGCTGACCTCTGTTAACTACAATCACTTGGCTTTGGATAATATTCTGAAGCTTTCATTGTGGCTATTTCAGACTGAAGGATTGAAGAGACATTATACAAAAACCACTTGTTCTTTTCAAAGCTGTTCATCAGGCTCACTTGCCAGGAGAACATCACAAAACACTTGGATGACTTAAGTTCCTGATTCAGATTGCTGGCAGCTTGGAGGACATCAGCTAATGGCATTGTGCTGCACAGAACTGTGGTAGGCTGGCCTTGCCCATGGAATGAAATTGCAGAATTGGTGTTTTTCTAGAGTTGCCTGTAATTTGCTACTGGAGTAGCTTGCAATTTCTACATCTGAGAGAAGTAGGGTTTTATTCTGTCCAAGCTGCTACAAAGCATTCTCTCTCTCTCTTCAATCAGCTGATAAAATGAAATGACATAAGGTGACTATTGTTGCAGTGTGACCAGATAGTTTTGCTTTAAGATTCATTTTACTCAAGTAGAAAGAAAGATATATTAAGTGATGATTGCCAAGGATGCAGTTTGTCTTCGACAGATATTCTGGAAAACAACATGTGATCTGTTTGGAGTGCTGCCTCCCCTAGATGGTTGCTCTCTCAAAATGTTTCTATTTTTTCTCAAGCAAACAATATAACAGTACCAAATACTGGAGAACATAAGAACATAAGAACATAAGAAAGGCCGTACCGGGTCAGACCAAAGGTCCATCTAGCCCAGTATCTGTCTACCGACAGTGGCCAATACCAGGTGCCCCTGAGGGAGTGAACCTAACAGGCAATGATCAAATGATCTCTCTCCTGCCATCCATCTCCATCCTCTGACGAACAGAGGCTAGGGACACCATTCTTACCCATCCTGGCTAATAGCCATTTATGGACTTAGCCACCATGAATTTATCCAGTCCCCTTTTAAACATTGTTATAGTCCTAGCCTTCACAACCTCCTCAGGTAAGGAGTTCCATAAGTTGACTGTGCGCTGCGTGAAGAAGAACTTCCTTTTATTTGTTTTAAACCTGCTGCCTATTAATTTCATTTGGTGACTCCTAGTTCTTGTATTATGTGAATAAGTAAATAACTTTTCCTTATCCACTTTCTCAACATCACTCATGATTTTATATACCTCTATCATGTCCCCCCTTAGTCTTCTCTTTTCCAAACTGAAGAGTCCTAGCCTCTTTAATCTTTCCTCATATGGGACCTTCTCTAAACCCCTAATCATTTTAGTTGCTCTTTTCTGAACCTTTTCTAGTGCTAGAATATCTTTTTTGAGGTGAGGAGACCACATCTGTACACAGTATTCGAGATGCGGGCGTACCATGGATTTATATAAGGGCAATAATATATTCTCAGTCTTATTCTCTATCCCCTTTTTAATGATTCCTAACATCCTGTTTGCTTTTTTGACCGCCTCTGCACACTGCGTGGACATCTTCAGAGAACTATCCACGATAACTCCAAGATCTTTGTCCTGACTCGTTGTAGCTAAATTAGCCCCCATCATGTTGTATGTATAGTTGGGGTTATTTTTTCCAATGTGCATTACTTTACATTTATCCACATTAAATTTCATTTGCCATTTTGTTGCCCAATCACTTAGTTTTGAGAGATCTTTTTGAAGTTCTTCACAATCTGCTTTGATCTTAACTATCTTGAGTAGTTTAGTATCATCTGCAAACTTTGCCACCTCACTGTTTACCCCTTTCTCCAGATCATTTATGAATAAATTGAATAGGATTGGTCCTAGGACTGACCCTTGGGAACACCACTAGTTACCCTCTCCATTCTGAGAATTTACCATTAATTCCTACCCTTTGTTCCCTGTCCTTTAACCAGTTCTCAATCCATGAAAGGACCTTTCCTTTTATCCCATGACAGCTTAATTTACGTAGAGCCTTTGGTGAGGACCTTGTCAAAGGCTTTCTGGAAATCTAAGTACACTATGTCCACGGATCCCCCTTGTCCACATGTTTGTTGACCTTCAAAGAACTCTAATAGATTAGTAAGACACGATTTCCCTTTACAGAAACCATGTTGACTATTGCTCAAGAGTTTATGTTTTTCTATGTGTCTGACAATTTTATTCTTTACTATTGTTTCAACTAATTTGACGTTAGACTTACCGTCTGTAATTGCCGGATCACTAGATCCCTTTTTAAATATTGGCGTTACATTAGCTAACTTCCAGTCATTGGGTACCGATTTAAAGGACAGGTTACAAACCTTAGTTAATAGTTCCACATTTGAGTTCTTTCAGAACTCTTGGGTGAATGCCATCTGGTCCCGGTGACTAGTTAATGTTGAGTGTATCAAATAATTCAAAAACATCCTCTCATGACACTTCAATCTGTGACAGTTACTCAGATTTGTCACCTACAAAAGCCAGCACAGGTTTGGGAATCTCCCTAACATCCTCAGCCGTGAAGACTGAGGCAAAGAATCCATTTAGTTTCTCCGCAATGACTTTATCATCTTTAAGCGCTCCTTTTGTATTTTCATCGTCAAGGGGCCCCACTGGTTGTTTAGCAGGCTTCCTGCTTCTGATGTACTTAAAAAACATTTTGTTATTACCTTTGGAGTTTTTGGCTAGCCGTTCTTCAAACTCCTCTTTGGCTTTTCTTATTACACTCTTGCACTTAAGTTGGCAGCGTTTGTGCTCCTTTCTATTTGCCTCACTAGGATTTGACTTCCACTTTTAAAGGAAGTCTTTTTATCTTTCACTGCTTCTTTTACATGTTGTTTAATCCAAGGTGTCTCTTTTTTAGTTCTTTTACAGTTTTTCTTAATTTGGGATATACATTGAAGTTGTGCCTCTATTATGTTGTCTTTAAAAGGATTTCACTTTAGTCAATGTACCTTTTAACTTTTGTCTAACTAACCCTCATTTTTGTATAGTTCCCCTTTTGAAATTAAAGGCCACAGTGTTGGGCAGTTGGGATGTTCTTCCCACCACAGGGATGTTGAATGCTATTGTATTATGGTCACTATTTCCAAGCGGTCCTGCTATAGTTACCTCTTGGACCAGCTCCTGCACTCCACTCAGGATTAAATCTAGAGTCGCCCTTGTGGGTTCCGTACCAGCTGCTCCATGAAGCAGTCATTTAAAGTATCGAAATTTTATCTCTGCATTTCGTCCTGAAGTGAAATGTTCCCAGTCAATATGGGGATAATTGAAATCCCCACTATTATTGGGTTCTTAATTTGATAGCCTCTCTAATTTCCCTTAGCATTTCATCATCACTATTACTGTCCTGGTCAGGTGGTCGATAATAGATCCCTAATGTTATATTTTTACTTGAGCATGAAATTTCTATCCATAGAGACTCTATGGAACCTGTGGATTCGCTTAAGATTTTTACTTCATTTGAATCTACACTTTCTTTAACATATAGTGCCACTCCTCCCCCTGCACGGCCTGTTCTGTCCTTCCGATATATTTTGTACCCCGGAATGATTGTGTCCCATTGATTGCTCTCAGTCCACCAGGTTTCTGTGATGCCTATTATATCAATATCCTCCTTTATCACAAGGCACTCTAGTTCACCCATCTTATTATTTAGACTTCTGGCATTTGTGTACAAGCACTTTAAAAACTTGTCCCTGTTTATTAGCCTGCCTTTTTCTGATGTGCCAGATTCTTTTTTATGTGACTGTTCATCATCTGATCCGGCCCTTACATTATATTTCTCATTCCTCTGCTCCTGACTATAACCTGGGGATTCTCTATCATCAGACTCTCCCCTAAGAGAAGTCTGTGTCCGATCCACACTATAGAAACATGTTCACCTGCTTCTATAGCCACCAGAACGAGCATGATTGAATCTGTTCAAATTCAGTGTCTGTTTTCTTTCCTGAGTTAAACTCTAACGTGCCAAATTCAACTTGCTTGAGTAGTCCTGCAAGCAATCCCTGTGATAGGAGAATTAGATGATGTGCCAAACTAGAAAAACTCATTCAGCACCCACCAAAACAGTTAATCTCTCCTGGCTTCTGCTGCCAGCATCACAGAATTCTGTCCAGCGCTAGTGGCTTTTGACAATTTTGCATTCTTTTGCTTTTATTGTGAAATAAGTTTGCACAGTTTGAGAGCTTTTTCCTCCTTGATGTAAGCTTTAAGGGGCTTGTATCCTCAAGGTCTTTATACTGTAACTTTTCTGTAGAGGTAAGATTCCCAAGGCATGTTGTTAGCATTACCACCACACTTTTCATTTTGTACAAATACAGACACATCTAACATAATTTGTGCTTAATTACAGTAGTTTCAAAATTGCCATTTTTGTTTAGTGAGCCCACTGTTTTGTCCTCTCTAATAATAACCTGTGCATAGGCGTCACTGAATTAAAAGGGTAGTTTCTAGAATATTTCAAAGACTAGTACTGCATGCATAAGCAATTACAAATTGAAACCTTCTACCAGGCAGATGTAATGCTTTGCTATATACAACATAGCATCTAATTAGGAATTCATGTACATTTATATCTTCCCACTATGCAGTACAAATGGTGGGCATGCAATACTGGTTCACAACCTTCAGTGTGAGAATGATCTGCTCAAATTTCAATTTAAAATATAGAACATTATAATCATTTGTGAGATGCTTTGACAATTAAGAATGTGATGTGAATATATTTCACATTAGTATATTGCAAAATGTTGATATTTGCTACATGTTAAACAGCTTCATTATTTCTCAAAATACTTGCCCATGCAAAACCAATAAAAATCTTTTAATACATTGTCCTTTGGTAGCTGTGATCACTTAATGCCACATTAAGGTGTTGAAATTAACTTCAGCAGTAAGAACTGTAGTCAATCATGTTGCAGTGTTTCTGAAACTGCAAAACACTATATTTTCTCATTTTGTTACCATTGTTTCACTTCACTTACGGGCTTACAGCACCATTCAACTGCTCCACATCATACCTCATCTAAATGTACATAAAGTAAGCTTTCAAATGATATATGCTGTGGTTGTGTGTGGGTACATTTATCTCAAAAAAAATATGGCCCTTTTTTGGAGAATTGCAGCTTGCCTGTACCTGAATAAATACCTATAAGTTTGGCCCATGATGAATAAATTTTTAAAAAATAAAGTCTAACTATGCTACAATACCTGGGGCCATTTTGTAGAGAAAAATGCCCCAATGTGTGTGCAAAAAGTCAGAGGACATGCTCAGTGAATATGAATGGAATACAGAGTCTTTTGCCTCTTGGTCAGTGCTTCAAATCTAGTTCATAGTTATCCTCAGATAACTGTAAACAGCCTATCTGAAGTGAATTGTTGGTTGCAAAATGAGATGTTTTTGGGGAAGTTTTCAAGATGTTAAAAGTTGTTTTTGTTTCAATGCTTCAAGAGATACTTTACTTTTAAAAAAGGTTTCCACAAATGCTAGTTTCCAAACTTTCAAAAATTTTAAACATCCAAGAAAGCAGAAAATTTTTCATGAGAAATGAAAAAACATGGACAAGTCACATACAAAATTAGAAATAAGAAAAAAAGCCAGAAAAAAATACTTTGAAAGTTTTCAACCAAGTGGTCTCTCTAGCCACGTTGCAGATGTTGGCAGTCTCAACAGAAAGGCGTGAATAAACATGGAAAGTAAACTACCCACTCACTTCTATAACTAGTCCATCCAATTGTCAGGGACTGCTAGATCCTACCCAGGACATACTTAAGTTGTGAGCTCTCTAGGGCAGGGGTTGTCTTTTTATTCTCTGTTTGTAAAGCACCTAGCACAGTGGGGTCCTGATCCATGACTAGGGTTCCTAGTCACTGTGGTAATATAAATAAAGGTACCAGTGTTATTAAAGACAATTCCAGTGTCCAGGACAGTCCAGCCAACCAGCCCATTTTACAAGTATGAAATGCACTTGAAAATACAAAAGATTAAATAAAATCCAGTCTGGTTATTTCCGAGGTCAGTAAAGTCACTCTATGGGAAGGCATGACCCACCATTAATCACACTGCCCCTGGATTGTATTAAGAGAAGGCCCCATAGCAGAAAATCTTTCTATGAAGTCACCTGAACAATTTGCAAATTTCCTTTTCCTCTACAATACTCCATAGAAGGTTGGTGCCAAACTCCACAGGTATTCAGCACAAATGAACCCAACACAACAGGTTTTCCCAACTGAATTAGTCTCGATACTGAGGGCAAAATGACCTTCCTGCAGAATCATAGCCAACCACTGTTTGCTAGCAATCCACCAGCACCTCTAGATTGCAGTGGCTGCCAAGTTTACTCCAGCCAAAGATAAAGTCACTAACAAAACACCATCTAAAAAAAGTTTACAGGCAACAAGGTCGTCACGTCTCCATAGATTATGTCCTTGTCCTTTTACCCAGCTACTCCTATGTGTGTAACAGCCACTTTCTGCCATTCCTTCTATCTTTGCCCTGGCACATGATTGGTGAGTAGTGATCAATCTATTGGGGATCGATTTATCGCATCTAGTGTAGACGTGATAAATTGATCCCCGATCGCTCTGCCGTCGACTCCGGAACTCCACCACTGCCGAGAGGCGGAAGCGGAGTCGATGGGGGAGCGGTGGCAGTCGACCCTGCACCATGAGGATGCGAGGTAAGTCGATCTAAGATACGTCGACTTCAGCCTATTCTCATAGCTGAAGTTGCATATCTTAAATGGTTCCCCCCACCTCCCCAAGTGTAGACCAGGGCTTTCTGTTCTCCACATGGGATCCAGTCAGATGTCTAGGGTGAAGTCCTGACCCCACTGAAATCAATTGTAGTTTTGATGTAGACTTAAGTGGAGTCAGAATTTCACCCTGAGTATCCTCACTAATGAAACAACCACTTTTCTTGGTATGGTTAATGATGTTCCCTACCTCTGATCACAGATCCCTGTCTCAACTCACTCTATAGTGGCTGAGCATCTTCTGCTCTAATTTAGATCTGATTGTAACGATTTCACTGAAATGGGGGGGGGGGAGGAAGAGGCAGTTTCCCCTTACTCTTTATTACAGGGCACCTCAAAGACTACCTTAACTAGCATTTAGCTTAGCTATAATTTCTTTCTAGGACATCTCAGGGTCATTCCTAGCTTGAACCCCAGATATCATGGATAAAACCAACTCTTAAAATGTCATTAACTCAGTCTTTAAAGCCTTATTTCTCCTATCAGTTTACCCATCCCGACAGTCTCCATATTCCTGTCTTTGATTCATCAGAAGATAAATTTGGTCATAGTCCATAAATCTGGGAGTCATTCTTGACTGAATAGAATTTCCAACACCTTCATTCTCTGCAGTTTGTAGTACCTCCTCCAACACAACTAGAGTTTATCCTTACTCACCATCTCTACTGAAATCCTATTTCAACAGTTTCCATCCTGATGATAGCCATTCTCTGAACGTTGTATATAAATCACAATTTGATAATCTTCAGGGAACATAGAAAGTTGAGGCAAAACTACTAGGGCCAGATACATGGGATCACATTAATAATCACCTGTTTATCTCCAATGGCTTCCTGTCCATTTCTGAATTTGCTTCAGTTTTACCTTCCTGTTTTTTCAGAGTTCTCCATGGTTTTGTTGCACTCTGCAATCTGACCTAATATCCATCTACTTTAATGTCTGCTCCTGAAGTCTTAGCCTCCTCTTAGTTGTTTAAAGCAGGGGTAGCCAACCTGTGGCTCTGGAGCCACATGCAGCTCTTCCAAAGTTAATATGCAGCTCCTTGTATAGGCACCGACTCTGGGGTTGGAGCTACAGGCGCCAACTTTCCAATGTGCCAGGGGGTGCTCACTGCTCAACCCCTGGCTCTGCCACAGGCCCTGCCCCCACTCCACCCCCTCCCCTGAGCCTGCCGTGTCCTCGCTCCTCCCCTGCCCTGCCAGAGCCTCCTGCATGCCACAAAACTGCTGATCGGGAGGTGCAGGGAGGGAGGGGGAGGGGGAGGCACTGATTGGCGGGGCTACTGGTGCATGGGAGGTGCTGGGGGCGGGGCAGAGGAGCGGATGTGGGCTGCTGACATATTACTGTGGCTCTTTGGCAATGTATGTAGGTAAATTTTGGCTCCTTCTCAGCTCAGGCTGGCAACGCCTGGGTTAAAGTCTTCCTTTTCACTTCACTTTAACTGTCACCGCAAAGCACTTAATGATACTTTGTACAAAAAAGACAATAGTGTAGAAACATATTGAACTACCCTGTACATTAAAGAGACAGCAAGAGGAAGAGTTTTAGTACAGCAGAAAAAGGCCTGAATATAAACAAATCTATTCCTAAAAGTAGTGAATTCCTTTTTAAATGAAGGGATGCTGAACTGAATGAATCAGTTAAAAAAATAACTGCTGGTAGTAGGGTGACCAGACAGCAAATGTGAAAAATTGGGACAGGGGGTGGGGGTGCCTATATAAGAAAAAGACCCAAAAATCAGGACTGTCCCTATAAAATTGGGACATTTGGTCACCCTAGCTGGTAGATATGGAGGAGTGACAATAAAAACCATTGTAATTTCTATAGTACCATTCAGCCATCATGGCCCCAAAATATTTTGCCAACAATGAGAGACTAGTCCAAACCCATCCTTGTCTGTGAGTATCCACAGATTTAGAATTCACCCTTTCTTTAATAAGCTAAAAATCAAATCCAGAGGCATGATGTGGATCAAAACTTTGCAGCTGAGGGACTCTCCTCTCCCACCAGTGACATGCAGCTATATAAAAGCATACAGTAACATTGCAGAACAGTTTAGACACAAAGATCAAGAAGGTTTATGGCTGACAGAGGTAGGAGCATCAAAATACTGACCATTCTGCAGCCACTAACCACCTATTCAGATGTACTTGGTTCCACTATAGAACACCTGTGAAATCTGCCCTTAAGCCTGGCTTTGAGTAATGTTATTGATCTCAGACAGGCTAGTCACAGCACATCAGATCAGTGATGATCAGGAGACAGTGGGCCTGACTCATTACTCCAGTGCTGTAGTATCATGCTGGTGCAAATCCATTGAAATCAAGTGAATGACAACACAAAACTAAAGTGTATTCAACTAAATATTGAATTGGACCCAGTAAGATGATCCTTATCCATTGGAGACAGCTGCCAAGATGATGATTATTTTCATCCTGTTTTCCTGTGCAAAGAAACTAAGTGTATGTTAATCCAGCCAGCTGGTGTGAAATCAAAAGTTTCATAACTTCTCGTTTAAAATGTGTATAAAAAACAGGACTTGAGTTCACATGAAAGCACTCTTCATTACTGTAATAATGGTGACGCGCGCGCACACACACACACACACACACACACACACACACACACACACACACACACGGCTGGTCTTTATTTCCTGCCTCACAACCTGGTTCAGGTTTACAAAAAGGTTAACAACCTTGTCACGTGTCAGAGTACAGTACCCACTGTGGTCTGCGGCTACTGACAGCTGTTACTGTATAAATGAGAGTAAAGGTGAACAGGGTGTAGGTTTTTTTCACTGCAATGTATTCATTTAATATGGGGAGATGGGGGAGGGGGGCCAAAATAGCCCCAGCTCATTTGATCAACATCATGGCTGAATTTAATGTGCTTGAGGTACCCAGATTCTGCAGAATGCAAGTATAACCTACTGGTGAGCATGTTCTACAGGTCCCTCTCTGTGCTGATCCACAGAGGATATCAAGGGCCATGGCCTTGGCTCTTTAGTCAAGCTGTAGCACTGACACTTTTACCTCTGGAAGTCCCCACCTCAGTTCCTGGTGTGTCAGCTAAGATGGCAGCCATCACACAAGCTCGTATTCAAAAATAAGACAAGACAGCCTACTAAATGTGACCAGAGATAGCCTTGCCTTAGCAGCCTTGTGAGTGCTTTTATTCAGTTCATCGGGGTATTAATGAATTTTGTTTTTGCAGCTCTGTGCTTAATTTGTACTCTCAGCAACTGAGAGCACAGATCAGGCATTTCAACCCACCAATGGTCGGCTACATAAAGGCAGAAATAGTGATACTAAGAGTGCCTTGCATCATTATTCCCCACTAAGGCCCAGTCTACAGGTAGTTTTTGTACCACTTTAACTTCACTAATGTAGTAAGGCTATGTCTACACTACTGCCTATGTCAGCATAACTTATGTTGCTCAGGGGTATGAATAAACCACCCTCTGAGTGACATAAGTTACAATGACATAGCGCTGTGCACGTGAACAGCTATGTCAGCATAGAGCGTCTTCAACAGATGTGCTGCAGCAGCGTAGCTGCGTCAGAACAGCTGCACCACTGTACAGATAGACATGGCCTAACAGAGTTAAAGTGCACAAGCTCTGCAGTGTAGACAATTATACCTGTATAAAGGTGCCTATATTGGAATAACTTGTTCCCCTCAATTTAGCAATTATATTGACAGACCAGGGACAGTCTGACTATCCCAGAAAACAAGAACAAAAAACCCAGCTTGCACAAAAACTATTTCAGGAGTCCTACGGGATCATATCACACTGCTGTGGCCACATGCCTGCTTGCTGGAGCTGGCTGCTCTCTGACCTTTGCAGTTCAGCTCCAATCCTTAAAGGGGTAGGGTCCAGGAATACACAGCCCTGGCATTCTATCCAGTTCTTAAACAAAACTTTCACATGAAAATATTTTTACATACCTATTTTAACTTGCGCGCTACGCAAGTACCTGTATACCAGTATAGCTCTGGCCACACTAAAGAGAGTTGTATTGCTTTAAACTGTATCTGCAGAACAAGAACTGCTTAGACAAGCCCTAATGATTTTGAATGCAATAGTAACTTTGCTAATGGTCAAAGTCTGAACACAGAGCCCATTGCAAAAATCTACTGAAGTCAGTAGAACTGGATCAGGCCCTTAACACAGTTGCAACTCCCACTGAAGTTAACAGAAGTTGGCCCTGCATAACTGAGCCCAGAATCTGGCTCTAAAAATATAGTGACTAGATATAGGCCAAATTTTTATACTTGATCTCTGTGCAAACCTTCCGTGGGGCCTGACCCTGCGAGCTGCTAAGCGTCTGCAACTCCTCTCAGGCTGAAGCCTATTGTTATCAGTGGGGCATATCTGTTGTGGACGGATGGTTGTTCAGGAGCCTAACTTTGTAGGGCCCATAGCTGTAATGCAGCGCTCTCCCTAGAATGGAGTTTGACCTCCCTGTGTTAATAGCCCTCCCACACACACCATATTTGGATGAGGTTCTTTCTTTCCAGAATGGGAAGACACACACACTCACTTTGTTTTTTTCCCATTTTTGTAGATGATTGCAGTAAGCAGTCCAGGTGGTTGCTCACCTCACCGTGCATTAGCAGCAGGGACATTTCACAATACCAGGTTCCATGGATCACCAGAGCTGTAAAAGGCTGTCTTTGTTTAAGCACTCAGGAGGAGGCCACAGTTGTGGCTTGACATTATACTTGCCTTCTGAGAATGC
Source organism: Mauremys reevesii (assembly GCF_016161935.1). NCBI lineage: Eukaryota > Metazoa > Chordata > Testudines > Geoemydidae > Mauremys > Mauremys reevesii. The sequence continues at coordinate 65,119,807 of NC_052624.1, read as the reverse complement.
GTGTGAAACTGGAGATTTCCCACCCCAGACCACGAATATTAGATAAAAAACAGAGATAAACAGGAGAGGATTAATGATTATACCAGTACTGCATTTCACAAAGTCACTTCTCCCTCTAGCACAAAGCAATAAGTCCCAGGGCTCAGAGATGAAATGAAACTTAATGGGACTGGAAGGCACTCAGCAACTGGCAGGAGTTGGCCCTAGGGAAGAACAGGAGACTGGATCTCTGTATGGGCTTCTTAAGCACAGTCACTGTATCTGCACTTCTTCAGTGAAGCATGCAAATGCCAGATAGTATAATTTTTAACTTTTTTATTCTGTCAAATAGGTTTTTATGACAGTTGTTCAGTATGAAATCCATAGGAAACATTCTGATGTTAAACACTCAAGAAAGTAAAATTAAAGGAACACTAGTTGGGAAAATGTTGTTTAAATGGATAGTGTTGTAAATAACGTGTGATGTTCATGTACCAGAGACATGAAAGGGGGGGGGGGCGGGAAGAGAAGCTCAGTGCTTTGACTCTATAAACAGTGAAAACTGATTATATGTATTTAGCCAGTTGTCCCTGTTTGAGTGGGATATCTCAGGAGTGAAAAATATTAAAAAGCCAGGGGGGCTGGGAGGGAAAGAGGAAAAAAAAAGGGAAAACCTGATTGTAACACCACACTCATGGATGTGGATTGGAAACATTGTCAGAGTGACTTAGGGATAGGTGTAGTTTTTGAAGCTACTTTTAAACTCACTTTTTACAGCTGACCAGATTTCACGTTGATGGTGTCCTTTTAAGGATCAGTTAACTTGCTTGCTCTTGTGCAATCTGGCTCCTTTACATTCAGTATAGCTAATGAAAACAAACCAACTATTTACCATACTAGTCTCTCTATTTCCATTGCAAGACTTGTACACTCTGTATAATGTTTACTAGTACAGAGAAGAGTTGCAATTGCTTAACAGACAAATGAAGTAAGATTGTGTGTGTGTATCATAGATAGATAGATAGAAATCCATCCAATTAGAGTAAATGTGTCAAAGTTGAAATTTACAATGGGTTTTCTTAATGACTGTGAAGGAGTTGCATGTTCTAACTGTGATCACCATCAGTAGCTGAAGCAGTGTCTCATTTGGCTTTTGACTGTTTTGACAATTTCCAGTAAAGCATAAAATAGTCACCCTGAGTTGTCCCCTCAAGATATGCATACAGATTTTGTAAAAAAAATATTTTCCCCCCTTTGGGACTATCCTAGCACATAATAAAACTTCCTGCTTTATTGTATCCTTTCCAGTATTTACATGATTGAATATTTTGATCTGCATAAACTTTTCTAAGCCAGATAATAGGCACGTATCCTTGATTTGCCTCTAGCGAGCAAATAAAGCAGCACTATAGGAGCAGCATTACTTCCCTTGGACCACTAGGTGGCGTTCGCTTTTTAAAAAGTTACCAAGGCTCAAGTAAGGGACTATCAAATTTTCCAAACATGAAGAAGAGCTCAGTAGAGCTCAAAAGCTTGTCTTTTCCACCAACAGAAGTTGGTCCAGTAAAAGACAGTCCCTCACCCAGCTCTCTTAAATTTATAAGATATATACAATGTATACCGAGACCAGACCTCTTCCTACTGAACAGCACAATTGATCTAAAGGAGAACAATACTCAAGTTCTGTTTTCTTGGAATCATAGGACTGGAAGAGACTCAAGGCAGGACTAAGTATTATCTAGACCATCCCTGACCATTCTCTGGACTTGTAGTTGGCTGACTCTGAGCCTGGGCTCGGTGGCGTCTCTTTGGGTATGTCCATACTGCAATAAAAGAGCCACAGCACGGCCAGAGCTGGCCCAGGTCAGTTGACTTGGGTTCGGGGGGGCTAAAGATGTTTGGGCTCCCTGTGAGCCTGAGCCCCCATCAGCTGGCCCAGGCTTTGAGACTTGGTTCTGCAGTTTTTTTTAATGGCATCGTAGACATACCCTTTGTGTCTCCTGTCCCTTTGCCCTGTACAGGACCCCCCACTCCTGGGCAATCTTTCTGTCCCTGATAGGAGTTCAGTTCTCCCCCGAGGTCCTTTCTGAGTCCAATTACTTCTGGTCCCTGGCTGCATGGCACAGGGCACTGGCTAGGAGCATGTTAGGCTGGCAATATCCATCTGTCCCCAAAAAAGGAGGGCAGAGGAAGGAAAAGCCAGCCCTAGCCTCAGGCTGGGCTTCCCTTGCTCCTGGAGCTCAACAGCAGTTCCTAGCACCCTCGCCTCCTGGGCAAACTCTCTTCCCCCTTCCCGCTCCTTAGCAAGTTTCACATGTTTAAGCTTCCCTTCTCCAGGCAGAGCATATTCACCTAATTGTTGCTTCCTGAGTGCAGACATGTTCATTAGTCTTTCCATGAATAGGATGAGGGCACGTCCTATGACAGACCTCATACACTTAGTAATACATGGGATAATGCAGAAAAGTGTCAAAGCACAACAGGCTAAAATGAAACAATTCAGATTTTGTAATCGGTCACTCTTGGTTTATTTATAAGAGACATGTCAAGGGATCATATGAGGGTTTTGGCCAAAAGAGATTATAAACTGCAATTTCTATGATCTTGGAAGAAGCAGCTGCCTTCCTATACAGTGTAATTTAATTCACTGTCTTTCAGAAATAATTCTTGGTATCAAAACCCTAACTCTAGGGGATCCATTTAGAAGCTAGAACTAAGCGCTTTTCTTTAGCTGGCAGCAGATGTGTTGATGCCAACAAATTTGTGCATACACAAATGTTATTCTTGCTGCATAGTTATTTGCTCGCCAAAGAGACCCTAGCATGTCAACAGGTCCCAAATGTATGCTACTTTACTGTAAGAAATATAAAGAGAGTAAATAGGTATTTCCAAATATAACTGAAATTATCCAAGCAAGATGCTTTGGATTAGCTAATCTCTCTCTCCACCTCTCTGATTTTGTTTCTCTTTTACTTCCATACAGCAAATGGTGTAATACTAAGTGAACTACATAGATATTTTCTCAAAAAGAAAAATGTGACCAATAAACAAAAAGCCAACAAAGACTTTTTAGTAGTATAAATGCATGCTGTCAGTAAATTTGATTTCATTCTACAGTACTTTAAAAATCTAATCCAACATTCTTGACTACATAGTAGGCAAGGGCAGGATACATTTTCCTTTCTTGCCTGTGTAGTATTGCCCAGATCTGGAAAGAACAGAGACCAGCATAGTTTTACTATAGTTTGATGATGGCATAAGGTAGCGTACTCACCACCCATTGCATTCCTTTGTGTCCGGGTGCAATACTGTAGGCGACCCTCATCTCTAGTACCTCCTGCAGGCCACTTGCCTCTCACCAGGTCTTCTGTGGCTTAGACCTCAACCAAGTCACAAAGTTCAACCCCTTTCCAGGTTAAGGAAAGGTCTAAATTGAAACATCACAAGACATCCCAACATATGAGAGTCTTCCACTCCCTTGGGCTATTCTTCCACTCAGCCTCTGGTGTCAGTCTTCCACCCCACCCTGGGCCCAATCCTCCTTCTGGTGGCTTACATGCCCCTTCTTCAGGGAGTGGTAGGTGAACCCAGGCCCTCCCTCTGCTCTGGGCTCCAGCCCAGGGACCCTGTATTAAGCAGCTTAGTCTGCTTCTTCAGATGTGCTACTGTTTCCCCAGGCTGCCCCTTAGTTCTCAGGCCTCTGGCTTCTCCCTCAACCCTCCTAGCTTCTCCTTGCTGTGCTGAACTCACCACTCTTCCACCTATCCTGCACTAACCTACGCTCTACTGGTTTTTCTCCATATGAAAGCCTCTGCATTTCCTGAGCTCCCTTATAAGGGAAGGTGTCTATTGATTGTTGCTAACCTCTGCCCCCAGGCAGCAAATCAATCAATCAATCACACATGCACTGATTGGCTTTTAACCCCTTTGCCTAACAGGTAATAAGCCTCATTACAGGTGAGCTCCCAAATAAGTCCATTTGTTGGGACAAATCAACCTTTCCATGGGCATTACAGTAGTGGAAGCCAAATAAGTGCCTAGCTAGGCAGACGGATATGAGGAAATCCCTTTAGAAGGGACTAGAAATTCTGAGTTTCAGCCTGCAGAGTTTCTATGTGATCATAGGCTCTGTGGCAGAATTTATGAATATCTAGATGGGGTAAGCCTTAAAAGGCCCTTGTCCACATAGAAGCAGTGCTGTATTCCTTCCGGATTCTTGCATTTGCTGAGCTAACATGTTTTTAAGTATTAGTTGTCCAATGAGGAGCCCATCCTAAAGCACCTGTACAGGCAAGCCTCGCATTGCCTTGGCAGGACTATAAGAGCGGTCCATGTTCTAGTAAAAATAACCAGTTTTTGATTATGTATGCCATGTTGTTGTAGCTGTATCAGTCCCAGGATATTATAGAGATGAGGTGGCTGAGGTAATATCTTCTATCCAAGGAGAAAGTCTGGGGTATCCACCTTAACACACCCAAACCTGCCTTTACCAAACAAGGATATTCCACCAGACAAGTTGATCACATCATGGAATCGGTCACCCAAATACACTGAGAGAACCTGCTTCAATACAGAAACAAAACCCTCTCCAACCACACACCCCTTGTTGTCACCTACCATCCCACGCTAGAACTTATATGAGGTATCATCAACAACTACAACCCATACTTGATGGGGACTGCTGAAAGAATTTTTTCCTGAACTCTCTTCTGGCCTTCAAACAACCCCCCAACTTCTCCAAGCTCATCATCAGAAGCAAGCTCCCCGCCAATTCAAAGTCGCACCAGATCCTGCCAGAACAGCAGATGCAAAACCTGCAGACATCTCTTCACTGCTACAATGATCAACATCCCCCACAACACACCTTTCAAGATCTAGGAGACTTACACCAGCCTATCACAACATGTGGTATACATCATCCAGTGCACTAAATGCCCCAATAGCAACTATGTAGGTGAAACCAGACAATCATTACACTCTCAGATGAAAGCACACAGGAAAATGATAAAAGACAAAAACACCCTATCACCTCTGGGTGAACACTTTTCATAAAGCTATCACTCTACATCTGACCTATCAGTCCTCATCCTCAAAGGAAACCTTCACAACACTTTCAAAAGATGAGCCTGTGAGCATAAATTCATTACTCTACTAGACACTAAAAATCATGGTCTTAATAAAGACACTGGATTTATAGCTTATTATAACAATCTGTAACCCAGTAAGCTCCCCCGTTTTGTCCTTTGACTACAGGGGTGTTAACCAGTCCCTTTACCTTGAATGGTTCCTTAGAATATGTGCCAACTACTTATGCTAAACTATCTCTTAGATCTTGTATTAGCTGTGACACCATAAGTACCTTTCCCAGATCTAAGAAAGAGCCATAATTCAACAACTTGTCTTTCTCACCAATGGAAGTTTGTCCAATAAAACACATGCCCTCATCCACCTTGTCTCTCCAATTTTTGATTAGGCATTTTTTGTAATTACCCCTGCATAATAAAATACATTTTTTATTAGTAACATTTGTCACACGCCCCAAAATATAAATGAACATATGAGGAAGATTTAAAAAAAAAAAAAAAGAATCAATGATCAAAATATAAAATGTGGGAAACAGTTGTCCTGCCTGATACATGTGCATTACTATATTTGGGGAGGTTCCCAGTTATCTAGGGCAACATAATAATAATTAGTATGAATACTGAAATATTAACAGACACTTTGACAGCTACATTTGATGGACAATTTAAAGATTCCACAGCCCCACCAATGAAATGCAGATTACACGCCAGGTGACTACTACCTTTCCATAACCAAAGCAGTGCCTATAAGAACACGCCCATTTCCTTGTGACAACAATTAAATATTAGTGTATGGTTTTCACTGAATAAGATAAATGGCTCAGGCTGCTTCCTGACAACTGCAAACAAACATAGCATGAGCAAAGGTTGGCACCACACCCAGTTACCCATTTGTTTTCTTATTAGTTAGTCTGATTAGATTTGAACAGATTGTAATGCATGTTCTTTTAGAGCATATAGAATAGTGATCACAATACACATATTGAAGAGACTGACAATACTGTCCGGGCAAGTGCACCCTCCTAAGCAATCATTTGGCTGTCAGCCAAGAAACTCCTGCCTTCTGAAGGTAAAATGGGGAGGAACCAGTGCCTGAATCAATCAATCAATCATGCCAGCGAGTTAACTCATTAGGAACCAAAAGTAACTATGTATGGTGATGCCGGGAACCAGGGCCTGCAGCACAGCCAGTCTCCAGACAACCGGATGGGTGCAAGCTGGCCTGTGGAAGGCTGCCTGATTGCCTACACTGCCTGGCTGGTGAAGAGTCAGGAGACTGGCTCTTAAGCCCAGCAGCAGCAGTTCATCAGCTGCTGAAATAGCTTCTGTGCCAGTATGTTGTGCCCTGCCCCATGCTAGGTAACCCAGCTGTTAGCCTTAGCTCTGACTTCCCACCTTGGCGCTGACATCAGGCCTGTAAGGATTTGTCAACGCAGCAACTAGAGACCCGTGGCTGGCCTGTGCCAGCCGACTCGGGCTTGCAGGGCTGGGGCTGTTTAGGTAGTGCCAGCCCATTGGAGGCCCTAAGCAGGAATATTGTGGGGAGCCCTCAACACATAATACAAAGTGAATAGGGGGTCCTTGGGGCCCTAAGCAATGGCTTAGTCTGCTTATGTCTAGCACCGGCTCTGGCTGTTCCATTGCTATACGGATGTCTGGGCTCAGGCTGGTGCCCAGGCTCTAGTACCCTGCGCGGTTGGCGGGTTCCAGAGCTCAGGCTCCAGCCTGAGCCTGGAAGCCTACACAGTAATGAAACACCCCCACAGCCCAAACCCTGCAAGCCCGAGTCAGCTGGTACAGGCCAGCTGCAGGTTTTTCCTTGCTGTGTAGACATACCTAGCTCTGACCTCGGGCACCTATTCCTAGTTACAGACATCTGCTCCAACCACTAGGCAAGACTCCCCACATCCATTTCTGGCAAGTGGAACCTACTTGTAGAGCCAAATCCTTAGGGCATGGAGGAATCTGTGTTCAGGCGTGGTGACGGAAGGACTCCTCCCCATAGCCAGTGCAGTCGGAGGACTGCAGTAGTCCCTCCATTGGCTGTGTCCCACCCTGCACAAGGGAATGACCAGTGGATCTGCATGGTTCTCTCCCCACACACCTTATGTCCCTCCGATGGAAGACGCCCCCAAGAAACATATGTCCAACAGTATACCAGGAATACAGACTCCTGGGCAGGATCTTCACTACAGCTGGTCAGCTTGTTTCAAATTAATCTTTTTTCCCCATTGAAAAATGATCTCCCCCGCCTCTTTATTTCACACAACTAAAGAGACCTGTGGCACAGGTATTGTGGGGTTAACAGCTGATTCTGGCTGTGTGAGACTACCTTGTCCCTGACCTCTCCAGGCTGTAATAAAGGAACAAGGGGCCCAAGACCTGAATAAATCACCGTTGTCTCTTAAGCAGTTATAGCACTGTGTCAGTGACACTTGCTCTGTGCACCTGTCAGTGAGTATCAGCTCTTCACTTTGGCTGTCTCCTTTTCACGCTCATCTGGTCTAAGTGCTGGCTTGCAGGGGTATGTGGCCATTTCCAAAATTTCTGGAAGATCCAAAGACACTTTGGTAAAAGCTTAGCATGCTCACTGTGTAAATACACAATATTTTGGAATGTAATAAATTCTACATATGGTTAAGCCACTGATCTGGGACTCAAGTGATCTGGCTTCAAATCCCAGCTCTGCCACAGATTCCCTGTGCCACCTTAGGCAAGTCAATTTGCTGTATCTCTTCATCTGTAAAAAGGGTGATAATATAATAACTTCCTTTGTCTATTTAGTCTGGAAGCTCTTTGAGCCAGATACTCTCACCATGTGAACCTACATTGCCTAGCACAAGGGTTTGTTGATTTCAGTTGGGGCCCCTAGGCACTGCTGTAATAGAAATAATTAAAGCCATAATGATATACAATAATTCTGGGCTATCTTCTCCATAATTATATACAGTATCTGTTCAATGATTTTTTGTACTTTGCTGTTTGCATAATTTATTGTCTGTACTATGAGCGTAGGAGGGTCTTTCCCCCTGCTTCTGCCCCTAATCAAGGGCCACCCATAATCCCGGCCCACATAGGATCTGGCCCACTAGCTATGAGGTGTCAAGCACCATTGAGAGATATAGTGTGCCCTTACCCCTCACTGACTTGACTAGGAGTTGATAGGAGTTGGCCACATGTTGTATGTACTTGAGAGAGCACAAGGATGGTGCTAGAGTTCCTCAGATTAGAAAGGGAAACAATGGGGCTATGGACCCAGTTTCCTGCCACATCAGCCAGCAGTGCTGGGAGTGCACCCTGAACTCTCATAGCAGTAGTCACGGTCCTGGAGGTAGGATACCTGCCCTAGGACCTCCTGTCAGGGTGATGTCCTGCTGCATTATTCCCAGTGCACCTCATGGTCTCACAGATTCAATGTGGCCTTATATTGTCACCTATATAATACTGAGTAACTTCTCTCCCTCATTCTTGAAGACTGTAGTATTATAATTTTTCAGTAACAATTTTGCACAGACCATTTTACATGCCTCTTGTTTACACACACTCCCTAATAAAGTGAGAGCAACAGAACAAACATACTTATGACAAAGCAACAAGAACTAGAGCCTCAACATTTCCAACTTAGATTACACGGCCACGTTATGTGACCAACAGAACCTAATGATCCCAGAGACACAACTAGCAGATACCACAATTGTTTGCATTTTCAGGGATAACTATTCAAATAACTGGACCAATATTTTTAACCTCTCTTAGCCTATACAGCCCCTTTTGATACTGCTGACCATTATGTGCTGATTATCTGGGCCCTAGCTGGAGTTGGCAGAACTGCTTTTTGATGGGTCTTTGCTGGAAAGGACATCACACACAATGGTGATGGTCACAATCTCCTCAGAATCTCCCTTGTTGAGTTCCATCTTGTGCAACATGCTGTTCTCTGTGGAAATGAAACTGCTAGGGAATATTTTAAAGGGGAATGAGCTGAGGTAGCCTCACACTTTGCTCAATGCCAGCTTTACAGTTGACTTTTTGTAGAGCAAGTTGCATGATTAGCGTCTTTATTTGGTTAAGGAATGATTGGCCAGCTCAGGCTAGATAGGACAAATGGATTTTGTGGGCACTGAGAAGAGCTGAGAGGGTGAGGAAAACACCATGGAGACAAGCTTGGTGTTTGAGTTACTCTGGCTTTCTCTCTCACCATGCAAACTGCTGCTGGGACAGTTTCTAGAGTAGCTGTTATCTCCGGGTTCTTCACAAGGTTTGTCTATTGCTCTTTACTGCAGACCTTGCAATGGTCATTCATGACTTCATCCTCAGCAAGCTAGATTGCAGCCTTCTTCATACTTACTTTGGAATGAACCAAGTTCCACCAGGCTACAGATTTTTTTTTTTTAAATTCCCAGAAGATGATTCCTTTGGGTCCCCCTAGAAGCTGTGCTTTCCCTTCCCATTCTACTCTCCGTTTGCGCAAGTGAGATAGTACTAAGCTATATCTTCAATAAACTAGCCTAGGGACTGATTCTTAGCTGGTGTATGTTGGCATAGCTCCATGGCAGGGATCTGGCTCATTCAGTATTTTCCAGGAACAACATGTAAATATTTCTAGCAAGTAGTATCTTAATATAAACTTGTTTGCCCTATTATGCTGCCTTCCTCCAATGGGTAAAAAAGTATAGACACCTTACTGCTTAAATTCTCCTCTGCAAGAACACTTACAGACCTGGGACACTGGGTATAGGGAGGATAGTTTTTAAGGGACCCCCCCCACACACAGTTAAAGTATTGGCAGTACATTATTATCCATGGGGAGAGATCTGAATCCAGCTCTTGGGATGAGAGAAATTAAGGGATTGGACAAATTTAAGATGTCAATTAATTTTCATTTGGCTTTTGGTCTTTTTGTTTTCATAGAAACTTCCTGCTGTTGTTACATCCTGATAGATCAAGGCACGTCAATTGGATTGTCAGTAAAATTATAGGAATCTTGCATTCACTGAGGATATAGACTCTTTTGTAAGTTACCGTAACTCTTCATTTTCAATGTTATTTCTATGATGCAGTTTATTCCAAATGCAGTAGTTTTCATTGTTACAAGCATTCAGTTATCCCAGCCTATTGCTCCTATTTTAAACTCTTTGTACTGGATTCCTGAATAGTTTCATATTAATATTAAAGTCTTCTTAGTCACAGTATTTCCAAGGCCCTGAATGGTTGTGGACTGGCATACCTGACCATGTTCCTTGAATGCTTTATGAAGCAGCAAGCTGTTTAGTTTTGTTTTGTCCTGAAAGCAATCTTGAGACACTAGGAGCCAGAGATGGAATTTTCAGAAGTGACTAAGGGATTTAGGTACCCAATTGAAAACCTACAGTAGTGGGGTGTCAAAGACCCTTAAGTGCCTTTGAAAATTCTACCCTAGAACTTTTCTAATTGTGATCCTCAATTTTGGACTGTTCAGAATAGAAAGTCTGCGTTAACTTTCAAAGCAAGGGTTTTTATTGTTTGTTTGTTTTTAATTGCTGTTTTTAATTATTTTAGAGCTCTGTTAAATTTAATTGTACAGTACCCTCCCTAGGACCTGTATGCTGTCACGTTATTTTTATATATAATTTTTGTATATTTTTATCCCATTTTATTTTATGGTGTTTGTAGCTATGCAACTTTCATTTGTTTTCTGTGAACTGCTCCTTTAAATTTGAATTCTTTCTACTAAGTGCTTGGAGCACGGAGCTGTGAGACAATTCCAGACAGAAAATTTTAAAGACGGAAGGACTCACACTGTGCTCTCTTTCTTTCTGTCCCCTGAGACACTTTTTTCCCCCTTAATCTAAAATTAAGCATCTGGACTGGAAGCACATATTGCTACTTTCTGTGTGGAAAATATAACACAAAGGATACCAAAACGCTATACATGGAGGAGTCATTCACCAGCTAATGCAATCCAGCCACTTCTAGAGTGGAACACAGCAACTTTGTAGCTGTATGCAGCAAGAGAACAAAACAGTTTCAGTTAGGAGGTGAAGAAGAATACTAATCCTAATTGCAGTTCAGGAGAATTTAGGTAAACAGAATGTAATTACCAAAATTATAATTTGAGCAGAACATCAGGGGGCTTGACACTATATTTGCTGGAAATAGTGCATGGAGATCTTGAATGACCCCCTGTCATCCAATAGATACATATAACAATGATGAGCAAATGAGAAATCCCTCAGAGTGAGAGAAATTGATTTTACCTGTCAGCTAAGACACAACAGCCTATATCTTCAAGAGCGACTCAAGATTTTGATGCCCAACTTGGGACACTTTAAAGGGGCCTGATTTTCACAAAGTGCTGAGCAGCCTCCTCTGAAAGTTAGGCCCCTTCAGTCCAAAATACCTTATTATGGCCACTGTCGCAGGATGACAGGACCCTTTAAGAGGGAGCAGGGTCCACTGCAGCAGGTCCTGGTGCACAACTGGCTTCAGGGGCGGCATCTGTGCCTTATAAAGAGTGAGACATCTGCATGTGGGTGGCAGATGCCTGGAGCTACTGCTGGGAGTAAAGAAGACACCAGTGAGGAAGGTGTGTGAAAAAGGCCAAGAGATATTGGGACGAAGACCCTCAGGGAGGGGGCTTGGGCACATCTGAAACTGGGATGAAGGCTTTGTAAGTTTTTTTCTTTTGAAAGACTTTGTGCAGGACTTAATAAACTGGACCGCAGAAGGGGGAATGGTTTGAATATCTAGACTGTGTGGACTTTGTAAGGGATCCTGAATGAAAGGGAGACTAGGGCAACCCTCAGCAAAGCCACATTTAGCCAGAAGGGTGCTGCAGGGAAATCGTGCCCTTTGATAATCACCTAGAAATTGATGCACTTAAAATTGCTAGTCACTTTTGGCCAAGTGCTGCAATAGCACAGTGCCCCCTAGTACCATGCTCCAAGGTGGTTTCAGTGCTGACATCTGCTCTCTGATTTCTCTGAGGCACATCCTATCCAGTTACTGACAAGTCATGATGCTGCTTAGCTTGCAAAAGCTGACAAGATCGCAGCTGGAGTGATATGGCTGAATCATACTAGCTTTATCTTTGTTTCCTCTTTCACCTTTTCCATACTGCCATCTTCATTCTCCCTATATGCTGCTTACAATCTCACAATAGGTCAGACAGCCTGGGCTAAAAATTTGGCCATGCACATTTTTGGAAAGTGGCACTTTGTTGCCATCTTCTAGGCCTGCTTGTTAAAACAACATATCAACTGATATTCTAGATGAGTCAAAACATACATTTTCAGAATTGGAAGCTGACAGCTAAGTGAGAGTATAGTAAAATCCACCTTTGTTCCAGCCTTACCTTCAGCTTACTCGCTTCCACAACCACTATCCTTAAATTGCATAGTGAAAAATCGACATGGTATTGTGGGTACCAGGGCCTCATGAGAGGAGTAATCCAAACACACAGCCAGAAAGTGCTTTTTCCCATGTCTTGTTTTCTAATGGAAGAGCATACACCCCTTTAGCAAATTACATGGAGTTCTCTTCTACAAAAACAAAACAAAAAGAGAGGTGTAATGTTTGCCTGCCTCACAGGGGGACTGTAAGCCTGAACTAATGTTTGTAAAGCACTTGGAGAGTCCCAGCTGAAAGGTGCATGTGGATGCAAAGTATTGTTGCTCTTTAGTAGAGATGAGTCTCAATTAAATCTAGATCAAAAATGCATCTCTCTATAACTGGCCAAACCAGAGCTCTACTTCTGAGCACTCCCAAACTTGGGAGTTCAAAAATATGGATCCAGATCTGAGCTTTCCCATATTGAGTTGCTTGGAGTCACCTTTTCTAGAGATACATTTAAACTATGAACTCTAAAGTGAACCAGGCCCGAAATTTTGGTTTAGGCCGATCCCTAAGCTTTAGTGTGTTCTATATTCATTCCTTTTAAAATCAGGCCAATTTTAAACAAAAGACCTAGAGTTGGATCCTCAACTCAGGATCTGAGGAAACATCTGAGGTGCTAGCACTTAGACTTTGGCTTGACCTTTATTACCATAGTAATAACATGATGTATCAATATACCAATGCTGCTGCTTAATTGCTGAGTGAGTGCAGATAATAAGCAAATCATGCTACTTTACAATAGCTCTCCTGCAATGTTTGCCATACAATAACACACTGCACACAACTTTTATGGAATGTTCATAAAACAGTGCCCAGAGATACCTATTATTGGGTGGATAAACCCTCAAGCTCAATTTGTTAAACTGCCAAAAAAAAATCAGATTTGCAGTGCATGTCATTGTGACCTACTGCATTCAACTGTAACTTGCACCTATTTGCATAAGGAGTATTTCATATTTATGTGTGGCATCAATTTTGTTTCCTCCTACCTCCCCCCCATATTTACAAGACGTGGCTGCTGGGAGAACCTAACTTTTGAATGTAATGACTTTTTGTGCATTTAAAATCTCAATCATCACATTAGCATGGTGTTTTCTCTTTGAACTCTTTCTTCTAATTTTTTTTTAAAGGAAGAAGAATCAAGAGAAGAAAAAGAAAATACTGATAAATATCCCAGTGCCTGTCTCTGAATGTACAGCCTTCAGTCACACATTCAAATGTGTGCTCATTTAAATGCATGACCTGGCGACTGCACATTCACATAAAGCAGGTTGTTGGACCATGCAATCTTGTGGCCTAATGATATCATATATTCCAAGAAACACAAAGTGGTATAAGGGATCTGAACGGATGACAACTCATTTTCTAGAAGTACCAGGAAATCTAGATTCTCTGAGGAGAGAACGTATAGAATAAAAGAAAATAGTGTTGATTTCAGGGTGAAATTTTCAAAAGTGCTCATTGAATTTTCAAAAGTGCTCAACTCTGCTTCTGTGAAAATCAGTGGGAGTTTTACCATTGACTTTAGAATGAATGCTTGTTTCAATGATTAGACATGGAGACTAGGATTTTCAGAAGCGCTCAGCATTGGCCTAACTCTGCTCACCTAGAACGTATTGGTAAAACTCCAACCCACCGATTTTCAAAAACCAGAGAACAACTGTGCAGGAAGAACGATTTTCTCCAACAGCTTTTCTCAACTGGGAAACATCCTGTCACCTACCAGCTGAGAATTAGAATCAACTTTATTATAGTCCAAGTATTCCTTAGAATTCCAATATAGGAGTTGACTTCAGTGGGAACTGGTTCAGGCTCATAATGCATATGCAATAAAGCACATAGTGAGTCCCAGCTCAACACACTGTTTTGTTGCTAATTTGCTATAGCCTCAGCAAATCAGATTGCCTGCGCCCATCAAAGAGTGTAAAGGCCACATCTAAATATGGATGTCCAAAGCTGGGTTTAATAACAGATGTTATACTTTTGAAGACATTCCGTTATGTCTTGTACCTCACCAATGTGCTTATACTTACCACACTTGTAAATACCTCACAGCACATTATGTCTTATTCCTCAACTGCTGTTGTTCCTACTCATTGAACCCTTTAGCACTGATACAATTAATAGCTAACACTCTACAGTGTTCAGAACGTTCCAAGCAAGTGCATGAAGAATATACTGAGGAGTTAGCTTTCTTCATGTTTTTGGGTTGGGGTGGAGGGAATTTTTCTGAAGATTTCTGATCTCCATTGCAGGTGGCTTCTCTGAAGACTTCAGATTCTGTCATTTTGCTGATCAAGAGGCTGCATAATGTATATCACTACTGTCTTGTGGGAACAGCTGTTCTACTGGAAATAGATCTGAAGACATATATCCTTGTGTGTATTGAGGAATATCCCTGATTACATACACCAAAACTTTATATCAAGCAAAAAGAAAATGGTTCTCAGTAAGTGAAACATATGCTATTCAAACATCTGAACTGTCTTAATAAAATCCTAGGGATAAATTCACACCATTGAAAGAATCAAAACTAGGGGACCTATAACCTAAATATTAGGAATCTACACTAGAACTGAACAGAGGGTAATAGTAAACACACACTATGAAATCATCTACTAGGGAAGGTGAATGAAACAAAGGGTATAAATGAGTTCAGTGCCCACCTAGATTTGGGGAAAGTGGGGTCCAAAACCAGCTCAACATATTGGGCAGGATGGAAGGCCAGTTACTGTTTTTAAAAGGTCTCATGCTTTTAATATTTTAGCATGATAAAACTCATTCATTTTAATGACTCAAGCACCAAGTTAAACCGTCTTCACATTAAATCCTTGTATGTGAAATCTAACAAAATCAATGAGCCTAGGCATGCCCCTTATTAAGCTATTTTACCATGCTTTTGATTTTCAGAAGAGCTAAAATATTCTCTTCCCTACCCCAATATATTATTATAGTGACCAGTGTATGAGAGATGGCTGTAGAATGCTCATGAAACCTGCAGATTCTTGTTGGGCCTAACAAGCCAAGAGGGAGCCCCGAATGTGCCAAAATTATTAGTCATACCCCTGCTCTTGAAAGTAAAAGACACTGGCTCAGTACAACTGCAATTGTCAACTTGATGTATATCCTGAGATTCCAAGAGTGTCCCCTCAAGGTACCAAGATGGTGGGAACACCCAGTGTATTCCTGATCTTTGAAGAATAGAGGGAATTCCAGTCCTGAATTTTCAGGGAGGAAAAACTTAATGTTAAGTGTAAGGGGGAAAAACTTAGGGCAAGTTATATCCTTGGCAGAGTATCAATAAGAAAATTCTGTTTCATAGTCCAACAAATAAAATTGTAATCAGCGTGTTTTTAAACTGGTTTGTCAGGATGGCGAGGAGAGTGCCAAGGTAAGGGGCTGACTGAGCTTCAAAGTTCATAGATGTTACGAGCCCATAGGTTGCAAAAATGGGTGTTATGACCTCCTGCATGACCCAGCTTCACCCAATAATCCCAATAGTGGAGGAAATTGTTCTTCCCTCTTAATTTAACTGTTCCTGGTGATTTTTTTCTCCTTTCCAGACTTTCATAAATTCCAAGGGCCAAAGGGACCATTGTGATCATCACGTCTGACCTCCTGTATAACACAGGCCACAGAACTTCCCCTAAATAATTCCTAGGGCATCTCTTTTAGAAAAACATCAAATCTTGATTAAAAATTGCTAATGATAGAGAATCCACTATGAACCTTGGTAAACTGTGCCAATAGTTAATTGCCCTCACTGTTAAAACTTGGCCCTTTATTTCCTGTCTGAATTTGTCTATCTTTAACTTCCAGGCATTGGATCATGTTATACCTTTGTTTGCTAGATCAAAGAGCCCATATCAAACAATTGATCCCCATGTAGGTACTTACAGACTGTAATCAAGTCACCTCTTAGCCTTCTCTTTGATAAGCTAAATAGATTGAGGTCCTTAAGTCTATCAATGCAAAGCATTATTTTTAAACTTTTAATCATTCTCATGGCTCTTCTGTGAACCCTCTCCAATTTATCAACATTCTTCTTCAACTGGACACTGCATTCCAGCAGTGGTTCACCAGCGTCAAACACAGGGGTAAAATAACCTCTCTACTCCAACTCAAGATTCCTGTTTATGTATCCAAGGATCACATTAGCCCTGTTGGCCCAATGTTGCACTGGGATCTAATATTCAGCTGACTATCCACCACAACCCCCAGATCTTTTTCAGAGTCACTGATTCCCAGGATAGAGTCCCCCATCTGATAAATGTAGCCTACATTCTTTGGCCTTCTTCTAACAACCTCTGTAAAAGGAGCCACTTTCAGTAATTTCCTTTGGGATTTATTACTACAACAAGTATATCAGGGGTACAGAAGTGTCATGTCTTATGGGACTGTGACCATTGTTTAAGGACACTGTTTACAGGAGATTGAGGGTACATCTACAGGGGGATAAAAGCCCCTCAGCACAGCCGCAGCTGGCCTGGGTCATCTGAGTCAGGCTCATGGGTTTTTTCATCCCCATGTCGATATACCCTCCCAGACCCCACCCCAAGTGAGCCATCTTAGGCCTTAGGTCTAGCAGGAAGGTTTTACCAGTTACACAGATATACTTAAACAGATATAACCCTCATCCTCCTGTGTGGACACTCTTATTAGTGGTTATTGGTTTAAAAATCGTACCCCAAAGACTTCCCCATGTAGACAAGGCCCAAGCTTGGGGAGCCACTAGAAACAGCAGAGGAACAAGAGAGGCGCTGCCCGCTAGAACCAGCTAGTCCCTTAAAGCTAACAGGCTTTAGAATCTCCAATAGGACACAAGTTCCTTCCAAAGGGTGCGGCCCAAGAGCTTGTCAGACCAGCCTATCCCAGGGGTGGGGAGATCACTTTTATTGCTTTATAATTGTGGTGACTATTTATATTATTTGAACATTATACAATCTTATATATCTGTCAGCACTGTGTGACCTGCCAGCCAACTGTGCATATCTCAGACCTACTTTATCAAACACCAGGCAAGCAAAGATAATTTTAAAAATGTATTTTGTGACCCAGTGCATGTGCCTGCGTTTCTGCCACGAGACCACAGCTACTGTCAGGAATCTGATAGGCACTCTTGTGACAACTTATATTTATACAGCATCTTTTATCCAGAGGGATCCCAACGCACTTTGCAGATTGTCTGCATAGGAATCAGTACGCAATTCACAGAAACACAGCCACCTCTGATGTGAAATGTAGCAGAAATATAACAGCATGCAGCAGCACTACATGACAATGTGAAGAGGAGGTGGCAAGATTCATTTGAACTGCAGTGAGGTTAGGGAGGGCACCCAGAACTTATCAAACAAATTTGGAATTTAGACCGGACCTCCTTCCTTTTGGGGAAAAGCATTCTCTGCTCTGCCAATGACTTCCTGTGGCCAAGTCATGTAGCCTCACTGTGTCTCAGGTCCTCATGGGTAAAATGGGAATAATAGTATTTTCTCCCCTCACTGGATAAATACAATAAAGGTCATGGGGTACTTGAATACTATGGTATTCAATGTAAGTACCTTACATAAGCAGGCTACTGGAACTTTAATAATACTGACACGTTATCAGGAAGAAGAGCTCTGAATGGCTTGAACGCTTATCTCTCGCACCAACAGATGTTGGTCCAATAAAAAACATTACCTCAGTCACCCTGTCTCTCACATTATCAGGACCTTAGTTTTACATCTCATCTTTCAGATAAGAACTTTCTGCCCTCAACTCCATGATTCAGTACTAACAGAGGATGGAGGAGTGCCACCTACTGAATGACTCGGTCCTTGAAAGTTATTCAATGGCAGTCTTGCACTCCTGTACTGACTGGGTTGGATCTTCTCAGTCTGTGGGGTGGATGAGGCTGCACAACTACCTGGTAAAGCAACACAGCCACATCCTTAGGTGTATTTTTTTTTTATAGCATCTGGGCAAATTCACAGGAAAGATCAAAAACACATTGTGAAAAAACATCTGCCTGCAGTAACCAATAAGAGAGCAAACCCGACCATCAAGCCTGATGGAAATGACCCAGAAAGGGCTATTAGCCACCAATATCAGGAGTAGGGCGGGAAAGATGACCCACTTACCTGGCTCAAGCAAAATATTTGGGTAAACAAACTGGTCTTGCACCATCCCTGCAGGCCATCATGTTGGGCTTTGAAAAACCAGCAAGGAGAATGAGTTCCAGAGGTAAGAACCCTCCACCAAGAACTACTTCTCTTCCTCCAGCCCCAGTCCATATCTGGCATGCAGAATGAGGTGTCCAGTTCAGGATTTCAGCAGAATGCCTCCAGGATTTACCTTCTTTACCACAAAAGACACTGGCTCACTACAGCTGCAATTGTCAGCTCATTGTATACCCTGAAATCCCAAGGGTATGTTTCCCCTCAAAGTACCAAGATGCAAGTGACTTGGCTACTAATAAGAGCAAGAAAGTGTGTCCACTAAATTGTCACAAAAGGAACAGATCTTCATCTGAGCTCTATAATGTGCAAAAATTAAAGGTGAGATTTTCAGAAGTGCTCAGCATTGGCCCAACTCTGGTCGCACTGAAGTCAAGGAGGAGTTTTAAAGCCCAGTGCCACCCTCAGAGATGCTTATTGCATGGGCAAGGGCAATGCCTTCTGTATTTGCCCTCAACCTTTCCATATATTTAATAAGCTAATGCAATTGTTTGATCAAGCAGAACTGGCACTTCTCCAAGTGCCTTGTGAGTTGAGTCCTGAGTGAGCCTCACCATAACACATCAAAACAAGGCTACTGAATCATGGGTTAAATTAGATTGAAACAGGTGGGGGAGCTTGCACTGCACCAGCTGACCACAGCACTGCGTCCACAAACCAAGGAGCAGAGGAGCCAGGCTCCCCATGACTTTTAAACTTTCCATTAAACAGCTTTTTTCAGATTAAAATCTTTATGCTTAATTTGCTGTTAAAGCAGGTACTTCTTCCTCTCTCAGAACTCCTGTAATAGCCTGGGACAAGGAATGGCAGGTTCAGAACACTGGGGTTTCTATTCAGAGCCTGCTTGCATTGTATTTCACCTTGAACTCTCAAGGGATTCTCTATTCAAACCTAAAAGCATTTATTGAGACATCAAAGGCCAAATTTTCAAAAGGTTACATGCGTGCCATATCGCATGTGGATTTGCACATGTCAGCTCATGCATGCAAATACCCGAGGTGTACTGACAAGTGAAGTATTTGCATACGGATGTGACCGGCTGGGCACTATGTGGGCATACCAATAACACATTTGCAAGGACTCTGAATAATTTGGCCCTATATTTGCACTACTTTGTGTGTGTGTGTGTGTGTGTGTGTGTGTGTGAGAGAGAGAGAGAGAGAGAGAGAGAGAGAGAGAGAATGTGTATGTAAAATTCTTACAATCCTTGGTACCATATATTGCAGCCACTATACAGTCAGAAAATGCCAGAAAGAACCAATGACGCCTGTGCAAGTGTCCCTCCACGTCCCCTCGGAAACATAACTTAGGTCTTCATTATAACAGTTCAGACCTAAAAATGATTTACGAATAGAATCATTCTGCTGTTTTTACTCTACACTGGCAGCTTTTGAAAGGTGTCAAATGACTGCTTCTTGACACTGGGGTTTGCGGGAAGCAAACATTTTTAAAGCATCTGAATGGCTTTTAATTAAATGGCTTTTGATTGTGTTGACTGAGGATGTGTCTTTTCCTGGCTGGCCAAGGGAACAGGTAAAGGCCATGGCAGTAACCAATACCAAAACACTGGAAAAACACACATTTCAGGGCTTATAACTGACTTGGACTTTTGGTCTGTCTCTCTCTCAATAGAAACAAAAAGAAAGAGAAGATTTCTCTTGGGTTTATGAAGAAAGCTGCTTACAAGTACAAGCCAATCTGGAGAAAGAGAACAAAGGAACAATGGCTTTGCAGAAATGTTATACTACAGTCTGATTGAAAAAGTTTCACTGAAAAATTCTTTACAGAAGAATTCTGAACAAGAGCTGGAAAAGATCAACTAGCAGCTGGAAGGCAAAAATAGCTGTTGGGAGAGGAGGAACTCTCCCTTGGGCATGAATGCTTTAAAACACAGAAAAAGAAATTCATACATTAGCATGCAGTCATCTGGTATGCCATTATGGAAAACTATCATGTGCTATTTATTAACCCAATGATGACTGCTCTGTGCTGTAGCATTTAACATACTTGTCATGAAGATAGTTTTGATAGGAAAAGCAACAAAGAATCCTGTGGCACCTTATAGACTAACAGACGTTCTGCAGCATGAGCTTTCGTGGGTGAATACCCACTTCTTCAGATGCAAGTGGATGTATTCACCCACGAAAGCTCATGCTGCAGAACGTCTGTTAGTCTATAAGGTGCCACAGGATTCTTTGTTGCTTTTACAGATCCAGACTAACACGGCTACCCCTCTGATACTTGATAGGAAAAGTGTCATACCCAGCTGGCACTGGGTAAAGTGACATAGGCTTTGTCTACACTGGAAAGTTTTATCAGTTGTACAGGTATCATTATATTGGTATAACCCCCTTTGTGGACACACTTATTCCAGACAGTATAAGAGTACACTGTTTCAATTTAAGCTTAACCCCTACCCAAGAGACATAAACAAAACAAAACAAAAGTCCTCTTGATTTACACTTAAAAGTCAGGTCAAGGTATCTGTGTTGGTCAGGGGTTGGGAAAACTACACCCCTCACTTACACAGCTATACCAACCTAACCCCCAGTGTAGATGCAGCTTTGGCGATGGATGAATGCTTCCCTCAACACAGGTAACTTTGAGGACATGGCATTCATGTACCAATGGAAAATTCCCTTCCATCAGTGTAGGCTCTGTCTGCACTATAGGTTATGCTAGCACCATAGGAACACCAACATTGTTTTGCCTGTATAGTCTGTGTAGTGTGTTGAGGCAGCCTTATGCTGGAATAAAAGCATCTATGAGGAGGGTTATATTGGTATAATTAAATCAGTTTAAATTCTCACCCTAGGTTATACCAAATTCTCACCCTAGGTTTTTTTTAATAGGAGACCTAAGGACTATGAGTCCCATTGCAAGTCAATGAGACGTATTCTCCTAAGTCATTCAGGCACATTTTAAAATCACCCATACTTTATAATATGCAGTCTATCAGTAACTGTTTGCTAGAGATATGCAGCATCTGCACCTTATTGTGTGGATAAGTGATGGGCAAACTTCAAGAGGTTTGGAGAATCACTTAAGATAGAAACCAAAAATTTTAGAATGCTCATCTGAATCTTAATCCACATTTTATTAGAAGTTGGTTTTCTGAGGCAACCTTCCATGTAGTCTAGTTTCCATTCTCAGACAACAGCAAATGTGCGTAGCCCATGGAGATGCAGCTACTTATATAAGATCTGAATTTGGCCCTACAGAGTTATCTGTAAAATACAGATCAGGGCCGCCCGGGGGGGGGGGAAGTGGGGCAATTTGCCCCGGGCCCCGGGCTCCGCAGGGGCCCCCAAGAGAACAGCTGAGGCTCCCGCCCGCACCCCTCTCCTGGAGCCTCAGTGCATCAAGCAGCATCCTCAGACAGCGCCACAGCGAGTCTCCGGCGGGGCCCCTGAGCCCCGCCCTGCTCCGAGCCACATGGTGAGGGGGCAGGGCTGCGAGCTCCAGGCTGAGCTCAGCTCCCTCCGCTCGGCGTGGAGCTCCCAGCCCCGCCCCCTCACCACACGGCTCTGAGCGGGGCGGGGCTCAGGCCCCGCCGGAGACACGCTGCAGCTGTTCAGCGACGCGCTGAGGCTCCGGGTGAGGAGGGAGCCGGAGGTAAGAGGCTGGGGCCAGGGGGGTTGGCTAAGTGGCAGGGAGTCCCAGGGACAGTCAGGGCACAGGGAGGGGGCAGAGGTTGGGGGGGTGGTCAGGGGGCAGGGACTGGGGGGTTGGATTGTGGGCATTCCGGGGGGGGCTCTGTCAGGACTCAGTGGGGGTGGTGGATAGGGGTTGGGGCAGACAAGGAGTAGGGGTGGGATCCCAGGGTGAGGGGGGTGGGGGTAGGGGTGGTGGGGGGTCCTCTGGGAGATGGTGCAGGGGCAAGGAGCAGAATGGGTCGGGGATTCTGAGGCGGGGCAGGAAGTGGGTGGGGGTCGGATAGGCGGCAAGGCTAGGCTGTTTGGGAGGTACAGCCTTCCCTACCCTAAAGCTCATTCAGCAGTTTGAGGCTTGCAGAAGAGCCAAGCTGTTAGCTTTTCCATTAGGGCTACCATCCCTTTCACTTCTCAAATGCCAAATTATAGTCTATATTTCATTTCAGTGCCATAGGGAGATTCATGTCAGGGGAGGGTAGCTTCATTTAAAATTAGCCATTGGGGGGAGGGATTACATGAGAAGAGCAATATCCTTCCCAATCCTACCAAGGGAAACCTCCCCCTCCCCCTGCATTCCCTGAGGCTTCAGAGGGATTAATTCAGTGGTTCTCAAACTTTTGTCCTGGTGACCCTTTCACATAGCAAACCTCTGAGTGCAACCCCACCCTTATAAATTGAAAACACTTTTTTATATATTTAACACTATTATAAATGCTGGAGGCAAAGCAGGGTTTGAAGTGGAGGCTGACAGCTCACGACCCCCAATAATAACCTCGTGACCCTCTGAGGGGTCCTGACCTCCAGTTTGAGAACCCCTGGATTAATTTAATTTTAGCACCCTGTGTCCATTCACATGCATGTGCTATTTTGAGCATTTCAGTTTTGACAACATAGGCTCATCCCAGATTCTGGAACAAGCTCAAATGATCAGTTCGTGGAGGATGTACATAGTCTATACTAAAGACAAACCCACAGTAACCGTCTCCAGTTTGTGAGGGACCCCATGGAGCCAGTCTCTAGGAAACAGCTAAATGCATGGAGATTAAGTCCATTAATGGCTATTAGCCAGGATGGGTAAGGAATGGTGTCCCGCGCCTCTGTTTCTCAGAGAGTGGAGATGGATGGCAGGAGCGAGATCACTTGATCATTACCTGTTAGGTTCACTCCCTCTGGGGCACTTAGCATTGGCCATTGTCAGTAGACAGGATACTGGGCAGGATGGCCTTTGGTTTGACCCAGTATGGCTGTTCTTATGTTCTAACCTAAATGAAGCCAAAGTTATGGAGACAGATATGAGTCAAGGAAGCCAGCAGAGTATCAGAAACCTGGAAAAATCTCTGCCTGGATGGGCTCAGGTGTTTGGTCACAAGCTGAGATGGTTCAAGAGTTTTGGATTTTTTTTTAAGCAGAATTTTTTTATTGTTTCTTTAAACGGTCAAACACAGCAAGCAGCAAATATTTGGCCACACACTTCTGAAACCTCAAACCATATTCAGGTTTTGGCAGACTAATTTCAGCTTTTCAATTAAAAAAACCACAACAAATTTTGAAGGAAAGCAGACATTGTCTGTGATTTTTTTTCTGCTTTTTAAAAAACCCTAGTTTTCGATCCAGAAAAAGTTTAGATGGAAAATATTTGTCCAACCCTTTTAATGAGCTTTAGTGCCTTTTAGCACTAGCTGATGCTGAGAACCAGTGATACCTTGTAAAGAAGTTTTCTCAAAACTGGGTTTGTGCCGAAATGCGGAAGGTTTATTTTTCCCAGGGGGGCCCGTGGGGGGGAGCAAGTGGGGCAATTTGCCATGGGCCCCACAGGAGGATATGGTATTGCAATTTTTTTATAGAAGGGGCCCCCAAAATGTCTTTGCCCCAGGCCCCCTGAATTCTCTGGGTGGCCCTGATACAGATAATACTTATCTACTTTTGGGAGTGTTATAAGGATTAATGTTCAGACCTCTGTCTATGGAGAAGTAAAGCACTATGCAAGTTGCTAAGTATTATTAAAGTTGGGTGTGTGGTTGTGAGGTGGGTTGTATAAGCATCCTTAAAGTTTATTGAAGCCTAAAATTTTACAGTTGACGGACACGGTCAATTTCTCCCTTAGTACAACAAAAAGCAACTGGAAAGCTTATTCAAATGGATGAATAGTGCATTAAATCACCTGTCAAAATTGCCTGTCCAGTAAACCATAATCACAGCAAAATAATATTGACTTCTACATAATGCGTAAGGGAAAAGTGATTGTCTGTAATTGCAAAGATAGTGTTTCTAGGTTTCAGCATTCAAATCAACGTAAGAAGTTGTGGAGAGGCGGGCAGTAGTGTTTGAAACTATAATGCTGTACATTGCTTTTTTGATGTAGTAGTTTCCCATTTCAGACAATGGGATGGTATTAAAACCTGCTATAGCTAAAGCATGAACAAGATGAATTTAAATATATTGGATATAGTTATTCAAACTGGATTCAAGCAAGACACTGGAGATATCATCCTAGGCCACGTCTACACTACCTGTAATCGATGTATCGGGGATTGATTTATCATGTCTCGTCTAGACACGATAAATCGATCCCTGTCTCGTTTAGATGCAATAAATCTATCCCCGAATCGACGCCCATACTCCCCCTCAGCAGGAGGAGCAAGCAGAGTCGATGGGGGAGCCGCGACGGTCAACTTGCCACTGTGAGGACGGCCAGGTAAGTCAATCTAAGATACTTTGACTTCAGCTACACTTTAGCTTTAGCTAAGATACTTCGACTTCAGCTTTAGCGTAGCTGAAGTTGCGTATCTTAGATCGACACCCCACCCCCCCCAGTGTAGACCAGCCCCTAGTCTTGCAGGAAGTGCTAAGGTATCTTTAATGCACAAGAGAAGGATTACTTGTGGTTTTATGCCTCTTGATAAAGACAGCATCATGTCATGCATCATGCTCAATCAAACCAAACCCCATGTTAGTCTGTCCCCTTCCTTTAGTCAGTGGTTGAACCCACAATATTCAGTCTCCAGAAACTTGTCTTGGATCTTTTTAAAAATGATTTGAAATTAACTGCTCTAGGTTTTGCCCTTGAAAATTTATCCTGTACCTGTAACTATTGCATTTAAAGAAAATTCTACCTTACTAACCAATTTCAGAACTGAATATAGAGTCTGCTGGTAGCATTTAAGGAGGATATTGGGTGTTTTTTTCAAAAGCATGCAACATTGTTCTAACTCTGCTCCCACTTATGTTAGATCAACACTGAGCTTTTTTAGAAGGTCCAGTCATGGAGAACACCTCTGGAGATATGCAATTACAGGGGGCTGCAAACCTGGGAGAATATTCATAGATCTCAGGTAGGTGTATTTACAGCACCTAATTTAAGGCTCAATTCAGCTTCCATTTATATAAACCACTGGCAAAATTTTCTACAGTTTCTATAGGGAAGAGTAAAATTGAGCTCACTTTTTTTCTTGGCCATTGTGTACCAGATCCTGCAAACACTTATGCATGTAAATAACTCTATGCTCTTGACCAGCCCCATTGAAATCAATGGTATGGTTCACCTGTGTAAACATTTACAAGATTGGGAACAAAATGTGGACCTGGAAAATTGAGCTCTAGGCGTGGAATGGAAAAACAGTGGTGTAAAGAAAAGGCCGTGTATCTGCAACAGTAGAATGGACAGTATGCCTATTTCCTGATTTGCACAAAATGTGTAGGTTTGTATTTCTTTATACCAATAACAGTTAAAGGACTGAGTTTTTAACTCAGCATTGACTGCTCAGAGCATAAGTGCAAGAGTGAGCTAGAGGCTGCAGTTGTTTACTTAAGCAATAGTGAGCTGTTCCTAGGAATAGGGGAAAGGATCAAAACTGGAAAAAAGGTGTTCTTGCAGATACAAAAGAAGGAGACATGGCAAAGAAAGCCAGGCGCTCAAGAGCAAAATACTTCTGGTATCGATAAACTGTACATATCAAGTGTCAAATATTATGAACTGCCATCCCAAACTATGCAAAGTTTTACATTTATCTTTACTCATGTGAGGATTCCTATTAACTTCAGGGGGGATTGCTCATCTGAGCAAAGGTACTCAGATAGGATCAGGGCCTAAGGCTGTTATAAGTTTGTATTCCAGTGCACACATATTACTTTGTCTAGATCAGGGGTTGGCAACCTTTCAGAAGTCGTGTGCCGAGTCTTCATTTATTCACTCTAATTTAAGGTTTCGCGTGCCAGTAATACATTTTAATGTTTTTAGAAGGTCTCTTTCTATAAGTCTATAATATATAACTAAACTATTGTTGTATGTAAAGTAAATAAGGTTTTTAAAATGTTTAAGAAGCTTCATTTAAAATTAAATTAAAATGCAGAGCCCCCTGGACCGGTGGCCAGGACCTAGGCAGTGTGAGTGCCGCTGAAAATCAGCTCACGTGCCGCCTTTGGCACCCGTGCCATAGGTTGCCTGCTCCTGGTCTAGATAAAGTATTTAAATGTGTGTGTTAATTCCAATTCTTTGGAAGGAGCTACTGATCATTATGATTCATTTGAAATCTACATCCAAAGATCTGTTCCTATTTTTAAGATATTTGCAAAACTCCACCCTGACTTACCATAGGTTAGTGGTAGGAGGGGGGAAGGATCCTTAGGTGAACATGAAGCTCAAGGGAATAAAGGAGGATATGATAGGGAGGTTGTTCTTCCTAATGTAGAAATTCTGCACCAAAGCTTATTCCATGGTTAAGAAAGAAAGAACAAAAGAAGAAAAACACTGGGAGTTGGCTTCCCAGCTTTGCTGCCAGACACTCCGGAGGACTAGCGGGAATGACATCACAAGAGGCTGAAAGCTGAGCTGCTGCTCTCAAAGGATAGTTAGGGCATGTTGATCCTTCTGTTCAATTCAGGGTTGGGCATATAGCTGCTCAGATTTCAACCTCTTCCTTGTGATATTATCCCACTAACTCTCCACAAAAAAACACGACCTGATATTTCTAATGTAAAACAAGTCGAATTTGAACTATACAAATATAATTTAGAAGCTATAAAAGGCACAAGTAATCCCAGCTATCCCTTTGTGGTTCACCTTACATTAGCTCCTCAGGTACAAACATCTCAGCAGCACTCAATGTTGATTCCTTTAAATTTTTGCAGACCTTGGGGCTTCAGAAGAGCCAAATATGACTTTTTCACATGAAGTCACTCTCCACAGGTGGAGAAGGGAGCCTCCTATTGCCCTACCCAATCTTTGCAACAGGAGTGAGCAGCAACCTGACCAGGATACAGTAGGAAGGAATGAGTCACCAGCCAGTTAAACCCTGTCTTCCCCTGCTGTCGTTAGTTCAACAGGTGCAGGACTGATTAGGCTTTAAGGTAACATTTTGCAAGGTTCTTAATAAAGCTTCTTCTCATTTTTTGAATGTTGATTTTTGACCCTAAAAAGTTCATTTCTTTAATCAGTTCAAATTCTTAATGATACTTAGATTAGGAGTAATTACAAAGCTACCATGCAGCGTTAAATTGAACCGCATCGTCCTTCTCTTTGCAATTACTTTTTTTTAAAGTTGTCCTACTTCCTGGATTTCTTTTCTTAAACATACATTTTATAAAAAGGTGGGGCAGGAAGAAGGGGAATATATAAGTATCTTGAATACAATTTTCCCCCATAGGCATTTATTGCATAGAAAAACATTGTCTTTGGCCTAGCGCTCTCCAGCACTGCCCCCTCACCCATTCTAAACTGGAAAGAAAGCCTCCTTAGGAGTGACAAGAATTCCATACAATTATTGCATAATTAATATGATGACATATTTGCTAGCATTGTGTAAAATCTGGATGCACTTATGCTAATTAAACCAGTGGGTTCAGTGGTTATAGGGGTTGGTAATAGGATACAGAACCTTTTGCCTCTGGAAATGTGGCACAAATGTATTACTACCTGGAAGTTGATGGCCTCTGTGCAATGAAATGATGGTCACAGCTCATTTTATAACGGATAAATCCAGTTTGTTAAAAGCCACCATCAACACTGACAGCACTTTTCTTTTTGATAGTCTCAGTGGAGAAGCAAAGGGCTTGACTGAGCTGGGAGTCCGAAATTATTCCCCACTATCCCTCCAGCTCCAGGGCTAACGACAGGAAGATTCTTGCTATCCAGGCTGTTTTGGGGTAAAATGACTTCACAGTCTGCCCGTTCTGAGCTATTACTCATTTATAACATGGGACTTTAAAAATATGATGACATGATGTTTGATAATTGGTCAGATGTTGACCAGTACTGGCATTAAACCCTAACAGCAACATTTTGAACATCCTAGCCGAATTCTAACAACAACAACAACAAAGAATCCAAACATAATATTTTGTGGCTGTCTAGAGTTTCAATTGTTGATCTCAAAATGTTGTACAAACAGTAGGGATTATTCTCATTTTATACAAGATAGATGAGGCACAGAGGCCCTAAGTGATTTGTCAAAAATGACATAGTCAGCCAGCTGTAGGGTCAGAAATGGAAGCCCCACCGATAAGCACTAAATCCTGTTGAATTTCTTGCTGTCCTGAAAGGATTTGCCAGGCCTTAAATACAAAGGAATAATGATGGCTTCCCTTCCTTTCCCCGACTTCTCCCATGTAGTGCAGGAATTAGCTGTACTCTGTTGCTATTCTCATAGACTTAAAGGCCAGAAGGGACCATCATAGTCATCTACTCTGATCTTCTGCACTTTGCAGGCTACAGAATCTCACAGTGACAGTGGAACTGGGAACAGGGGCGGCTCTACAAATTTGGCCGCCCCAAGCAATCATGCCCGGGAGGCGCCCCCGAGCCGCGGGCATGACTGCGGAGGGTCCGCTGGTCGCTCTCTCTGGCTGCTCCGCGCCTGCGGCGGCGGGGGGATCGATCGGGGCTCGAGGAGCTGCCGCATGCCCCGCCCTGAGGAGGTTCAGCGGCGCAGCGGGGGAGCAGACCGTCCGCAGTCATGCGCGGCAGTCTCGTCTCGTCCGGGCGGTCCCCCGGAGGCATGACTGCGGCACTGCGGCAGGCAGCCCAGCGCCCCCCGCCCCCCGGCCCCTGCCCCCCGGTGCTGCCCCCCCTGGCGCTGGAGCCTGGGCTGCCCCTGACTGGGAAGACTGGCTTTCCTGGCCTCTTTTCAGAAGGACATAGTGTTACATTCTCTCAATATCCAGCTGCACCTTAACAAGGACAGGGAGCCTGTATGATAAGCTCAGGTAACATGAACTGAGCCAGTGCTAGGCATAAGCAGACTAAGCAATTGCTTGGGGTCCCCAAAGCAGCTCAAGGCCCCCCCCATTCACTTTTTATTATGTATTGGGGGTTGGAGGGGAAATATTCCTGCTTAGGGCCCTCAATGGGCTAGCACTGGCACTGCACCCTCTACTTCTAAACAGCAGTGGGCCACTTGTTAAAATTCACTGAGTAACCCAGAGATTTCTATGATCGTGTAGTAAAAGGACACCCACTGCTGAGATCTCACTTTGTAAGTCAGTGGAGGGGAGGTTGTTTTTTAAGTAGAATCTATATGTGTAAAGGGTGGGCTGTGGCAGCGATGGGGGAGAGAAGGAGGGACTGCTATATCTAGAAACAGTAAAGAGGACGGGGAGGGAAACAATCCCATTTAAGCCTTTTTCCCACAAATGCTGCACTATTACAGTGCATGGACAGTGACTATTTAACAGCATAAAGCAATATGAGCACACACTGTTACAAAGTCATTGATCTGACCAAGTTCTTTGATAGTAGAAGAGTTACTCAGGCAAAAGATTTCTAAATATCCCCAGAGGTGGACAGAGTAAGTGAAATTTGTCACAATAGAACTGGGAAGTCTGGCTTTCCTGGCCTCTTTTCAGTAGGACATAGCCTTACATGCTCCAGACAGAACCCCATCTGAAGGTTAATGGACCACCTACTTACAACATTCACTATTTACTCTTCTGAAGAGAAGTATACTGTTGTCCCACTTCAGTAACAGTAAATTATTTGCTTAATTTAGACTAAGGTTACTCAGAAATCATAGTACATGGAATTTCAGGAGGGCTGAGTAAAGCCTATTCAATATCACAACCACACATTAATTCTTAGAAGTTTCTAATATGTTGGGAAAGAAGTTTCAGTCTCTGCCGCATTGATTTGTCTTTAGTCCTGCTTATGGAAAGTGATTTTGACTATGCATAGTTTAGTTTGGTTTTAGGTTTTCAAAATCAGTTTTATTTACCTTAGATACTATAAATAGACAGACTTTTTCCACTCTAGTTTTCCTCATTACATCTCAGCAGATGTGTTTTGGCTAATGGTTTGCTTTGTGATAGGGCCTTTCTGAAAACTCAAGGGATGTTTGAGATTTCAGTTATTAGGAGAATCAGTAGTTCCACTTCATGCTTGATTGCAACCAGCAGAAACCTTGGGAACCTTGAGCCTGTTTTCATAGGGATAAAGGCTGAGACCACCATCATCACCACCAATAGCCATTTACATGTTAATGAGCGTTCTTGCTTTCAGTGTTGGCTGCAAACATACTAAACACAACTCTGTTCAACATCACCAGAGTTATTGTCTCCGTAAAAGACATTTACATTTTATCACCCAATTTCTTTGGTTGAGTTTCATTAGATTGAAGCCATCAGTTACCAGAGAACCATATTACTAAATGCATTGTGTACCTTCCTTAGTGAGCTGAATGACAAATCTGAACAGCTCTTCTCTACAAGAAAATTACAGATTCACCTCTTGAGCAATTCCTTGTAATTACCTAGAAGTTTGGTGGGAGGGGGGAAGGATGGAGAGAGAAATTCTATTCCAATATGCAAGAGGCAAATCCTAACACTTAGATAGGAGCAGGGGAACCCAAGTGCCTCTCACTTACAATAACCCTCTTATAACTCACTGAATGTAAGAGGGATTCGTTTACTCTTTTGCTTGAGGTCTCTACTAGAGGCAAACAGGACCATGATTGTTAGAGATCTACAGGTACCCCTGGAAGTTCTTGGCCTTGAATTTAGGTAAGAATACTTCAATCTCATTCCCTTTAAAAGAGAGAATATGTTAGTGTATTAGAGCAATTAACAATACCCTTGGTCAGAAAGCTGAGAAAGGATAGCCACCTATTTGGAAAAGTGACTGCAAAGGGGAGGGGGTCAGCCGTCTGGAGGGACATAGGTTGCCCTGGTGCTGACACTACAACATATTATAGTCTACTGTATTGTGAATGTAATAGAACATGTTCCTATCCTCTTCCTAGACTTTGGTTTATAAGCGCTGTTAATTTACACAGCACGCGTAATTTATGGCAGTGCATTGTCTTAGTCACACTCCTAGCGTCTTTGCACATTCTAATTCCGACCAAGAAAATCTGCATTTACATTTCCGCTTTATTTCATTATTAAAACTCATCCCCGTTTGCTTGAGCTATTTTTGATCAAGAAAGGTACCCGCCCTACCCCCTAAAATAAGCAGCAGGGCAGCGCTGGTCAGCTCCAGCCAGCGAGGGTGATATTCCAGTCCAAAGTGCAGCAGCCAGGAACAGAGACACAGGGCGCTGGGATTATTTTTGTTTCCAAAATTCGGAATCCGAACAAGAGAAGAGGTTCATCCCTGCCCTGGTTACGGCGGGCTCACCGCGCCCCCTGGGGAGAGAAGGCCTCCTCCTAGCGACGAGAGGCACCCGAGGCGTTTCCGAAGCAGCAGGTGTCTCCTCCTCTAGCCCACGCGGAGTCACGGCTCCTTGGGTGGTGGAGGAGCGAGAGCTGGGGGACTGGCTGCAGGGGCCAGTCTCGCTCAGACGGAGGCTGTACGGCTGCGAACAGCCCCAGCTATTGCCTCTCCTCGCTGGCGTGGCTGGGCGCGCTGCCCTCGAACAGCTTGGGGCTCTCGGCCAGCAGAGGGGCTCGCACCTTGCGCTTCTCCTTGAAGCGGCCGGAGCGGGAGATCTTCAGGTTCCTGCGGCTGCTGCCGCCGCCGCCGCCGCCGGGCTTCTCGCCGAACTTGGGCTCGCTGCTGCTGAAGTTGGGCTGCTGGTTCTCCCGAGAGTCCGGGCCGGGGGGCGCCGGCGGCAGGGCGGGCTCAGCCGGGGGCGGGGGCGCTCCGGCCACCGGCCCCTCTTTGGTTTTTTTCTTGCTGCTGGTCAGCGCTTTCCACCAGGAGCCCGTGGCCGCGGTGCTGTCAGCCATCTTCTCCCGGCGCCCGGCCACCGCCGCCGGGGCAGGAGGCAGCAGCTCCCCGCTCCGGCTCGGCTCGGCTCACCTGGGCTGCGACCACGTGCGAGGCTGGGAAGTGCCCGGGGCGCTGGCGGCGCGGCTCCTGTGCGGGAGGAAAGGATAGCGAGTGACTGAGCTGCCGGGGCAGGAGAGCGGAGCAACTGACCAGGCTGGGCAGCAGGAGACGGAGAGGGCCCGAGGCCAGGCTGGCAGGCAGCCTGCCCGGCTCCGAGTCACACAGACAGGGTGTTCTCTACCCGGGGGCTGGCTCTGAGCCCGAACCTACCTGCTGACTAGCTGCCAGCCGCTGCCACAGGAACTGGGCTGGGCTTCAGAGCCCTTTCAGCCCCAGGTGCCTCTGTCACCTGAGCGGGGACACTAACTGCAGGAATCAGACTGGGGTGAGCTGCCTCCCTGAAGGGGGTTGTGGTATACTCACGATCACAACACTGCAAATAAGGCTAACACAATGAAAGCGCTTATTTCCAGCGCGACCCTTCCTGCAGTTCTTGATGGATCAAGCAACCGTCGCTTAGGTCATTAGGAATTAGGAGCGCACCAGGCCTCCAGACCGGTCCCTATTTTGCAGGGATCTTCGTATGACAGTCGGGACAGACTAGGTAGGCGAGGTAATCTCTTGTTATGGACCAACTCGTCCCCCTGCCTAGTCTCTTTCATACCCTGGGATCTGCAGGGCTACAACATTGCTGCAAACAACTCCAGACTGAGGACGGACAAGTCTCTGCTATTCTGTCATAAGCCCTAGAAGTTCTCAGATTCTTAGTGTCGCAAACCACCACCATTTCCCCGATGTAAAAGATAGGGTTGATACAGATTTAGACCTTTGACTAACCTAAACACAAAGTAGCGATGAGCCGATTCATCTCATTCATTTGGAGTCAATAAAAGCCCCTGCTTTGGAGAGTTAACCCTACCCCAAGTTTTGCACGTGTACAGATCAGTAACTGGGGAGAGGGGACTTTGCTTCAGCTTTTCAACCAGAGTATCTGATGCTTAGCAGAAGTCATGAGTGCTTCTTTGCTCTGGGAGAGCGAAGCCAAAGGTCTTGTGATAGTGCCACTATTTCACAAGTCATAGCTCCTCTCACAACACTACAGTACTTCCACCAAACCAGAGCAGCAGGTGCAGACACAGGCCAGATGAAAATTCAGTTCCGAGTTTGATGGATTTCTTATTCAGGTTTTATCCGAGCCAAGCTCCCCCCACCCCTATCTGGGCCATTGATCCCCCGCCAAAGGTTATTCACCTCTGGCTGCACATAGGATGAACTGCACACCCAGGGTCTCCGTCCCACAAGATCCTGCCCTCCTGCTTTACATCGCATGATCGCAACGCCAAAGCCACCGAGCGAGAGAGAAGAGTCATTACATACAGAGCCCGTTTAGCCCCAGCTAGTAAACCAGAAAGCTCGCACACGGCCAAACCCATCAGGACCGCACCAGGAGGCTTGCCTCGCCTCTAGCAGTGGCATGAACAGAAAGGTTAAGAAGGGACAGGTTCCTTGTTAGTTAGCCTGGGGTTAGAGCAGCTCAGCCAGACACCAGCGAGGCTAGTGCAGGGGTTCTCAGACTTTTGTACTGGTGACCCCTTTCACATACCAAGTCTCTGAGTGCACCCCCCCCTTCTACATTAAAAACACTTTTTATATGTTTAACACCATTATAAATGCTGGAGGCAAAGCAGGGTTTGGGGTGGAGGCCGACAGCGTGTGACCCCCCCATGTAATAACCTCATGATCCCCTGAGGGGTCCCAACCCCCAGTTTGAGAAGCCCTGGGCTAAGGGAAGGCGCAGCAGAGGATCCGCTGCCAAGTGGCTGCATCCCTCAAGCCCCTGCCTGCAGCACCCCCGAGAAGCTGCCCCCACCCACAGGAGATGCAGGGGGTTGCAGGCGCAGCGTGTCCTATTCCTTGGGAAGGGGGCAGGGCAGCCCCTGTCCCCAGCCTGGGCACCAGCCAGGTAGGCTGACCAGATAACAAGTGTGAAAAATCAGGACTGGGGGTGGGGGTGGTGGGAGGGTAACAGGAGCTTATATAAGAAAAAGGACCCAAAAAGCAAAACTGCCCCTATAAAATCAGGACATCTGGTCACCCTACAGCCAGGTGCTGCTGAGTTCGGGCATCAGCGGCAATTGGCTGCATGAGACGAGTCACTGAGGAGGCAAGTCAGCGTCTGCGGGCCCCAGCTGGACCGGCGGCGCCTGGAAAGTTTGGCAGGGGGGCCAGGCCGGACCCGCCTGGCGAGCACCCCACCGGCAGCGCTTGGCTCGGGGCCAGCGGCGGGGAGCGAGCGAGCGAGGCCGGGCAGAGCAGGGAAGCAGCCTGGCGGGAAGCGGAGGGAGGCAGCTGAGCGCGGGGGCAAAGCCGGGCCGGGCCGGGCTCTCACTCACCGGGCGGGAATCTGCGAGGCTCCCTCCGCCCTAGGGCCCGCGCCTGCAGGGGGAGCCGCGGCGAGTGTCCCTGCGGGGCGGAGAGCGCAGGTAGCCGGCTCCAGTCCCCGGGGAACTCCCGCTGCCAATGCAACAGGCTGCTGCTGCTGCTGCTGCCAGCTCCGGCGGAAAGAGCCCGGGGCCGACCTTCAGGCGCCCGCCCGCCCGCTTTGCAGGTGAGCCTCCCAGCCGCACCTTAACAGGCCAGTCGGGCAACGTCCGCCGGAGGAGCCACCCCGCACCTCACCATCCCTCCGGGGTGGCCGAGACAGGCTGCGTGGCGGACGCGTTTCAAGGGACACTTGGTTTGGCCCGCCCGCCTCGCTTTCTCTAGCCCGCCCGGCCGCGTACCTAGCGTGTGAGCGGCAGGCAGGTGGAGGTGAGCCCATTGGCGCCCTCCCCCCCCCCGGCGGGGAAGCTCATTGGCTGCTGCGGAGCCCGGCCCGGCGGGGTGGAACCGCAGCAGAGCCGCTCTCGGCGCCCGGGAGGGAGAGGCCGCCCCCGGGGAGCAGCCTGCGCCTGCAGCCGGCACAGCTCAGCGCAGCCCTGGGCGCCGGGCCTCGGGGTTTGTTTGCGCTGAGATCAGGGCCCCAGTTCTAAGCACGGTGCAGACACGTGGGGAGAGACCGCCCCTGCCCCACAGAGCTCCCGCCACGGCTGTGACGGGGGGAGGGAACAGGGAATGTGGCCGGCCTAAGGTGACACATCAGCCCGAGCGAGGCAGGACTGGAGCCGCTAGGCAGCGCAGCCCAGCAGAGGCCCTGGCTTCACAGCTACAGGACGCATCACGCCAGTCACAGGGAAGACTTTTCTCTTTCTTTGTTTTCAAAGTAAAAACCTTCCTCCCCCCCGCCACCCAACGTTTAATGAAAATGCTCTTGATGATTACAATGTATAGTACAGTGGCTCCATTCATGCCCCGCTGTGTGTTAGCCATTATATAGGCATTAAACAGTGATTTCCCCAGGAATTGAAAGGGGGGGGGGGCATGGACGATGAGGGGTAAGACTGTGAGGGTGAAGATGGGCTGTATGGCACCATAGTAAAAACTGAAAAATGTTTCATGATCATTTTATTAGATTTAACTCATGTTTTAAAATCATCACACAAATTAAAGTTGGCTACTCAAGCCTTCTGTGAAGCACTACGTCTACATCCTTCTTGGTTTCTTGTTATAATTTTGCACAACTCTGTTAATGAACTTCTTGAATGCAGTACATTCATCTTTGGAGGCTTCTCGTGTGTCTGGTACTTCCATTACTTCAATTGATAGGCTCATTAGTTCATTCACATGATCAGGCAGAAGGCGACTTCTTTCAGAACACAAAATTCTATTAAATGATGAAAAAGAACGGTCAGCTGTAGCTGTTGTGACTGGGAGTAGCAAGAGATTAATTCCTACTTCTTTCATCCCAGGAAACATAGCATAAAGATCATGTTGATCCACTAGTGATGATAAAAAAGAAGTTGAAGTCAAATCTTCATTCATTCATGGTATGATATTCCACTCTATGTTCAAATTCTCTATTCTGTCCTGAGCACATGGCAGTCCCATTGCTGGTAGTGTCTCACTCCACTCAACTGTTGGTGTTTTATAGGACAGGGATCTGTAAAAGCTACGTAGAGGTTGAGTAGAATCTAGAAGTTGCTGTTGTAGATTTTTAAGAATCAAGTCTGTGTATTTTTTTAGTTGTCTTAACAAACACTTGTCCTCTTTACTTAAGGATTCAATATAAATGCCTTCGTTAGTCAACTTCTGGACTGAAGTCTTTGCTTCTTCCAGTACTTTTTCAATGGATAGCTCTCTGATTGATCCAAATGTAGCTTTTATTGCTGGACAAAGATCTACTACTGTTGTAGCAGATGCCTGGATGGCATTGTTTAATGACCCAAGTGGTTTCAACAGTAGACTTACAAGAGAGAGAATGGCAATAGTCTTCTCTGAACATAGTAGCAAAAATAATTCACCAGCCTCACTACTTAGATCCATCCCATCTTGGTAGATACTTTCCAAAGCCAGAAATAGCCACTGGAGTAATTTTAAGACAACAGCCAAGGACCGCTTATGAGAAAGGCAGAAGGACTCTTGCTGAAAAAAGAATATAATGAAGATATTAAATTTATAGCTTTTTAAATGTCTTTTGAAGAGTCTGCAGCTCGTACTAGCGCTAGTTGGAGTAGTTGGCCTCTGCAGTGAGTATAGGAGAGACTAGTGTTACACTTCTCTCTGAGCAAAGCTTGTACTCCACCATGTCTTCCAGAGAAGTTTGCAGCTCCATCAAATGCACAAGCAGCCATCTGTTTGGGGTCCAATTGACAAGCATTTAACTCTTCTAAGATGTGGGTTGTCACAGATGCAGCCGATGTGTCTTCTGTAACGTGAACATCTAGAAATGCATCTACTGGCCTACCACTGACATCAAGATAATGTACGCAATGACTTAATACTTGATGCCCATTTGCACTGGAGCACTCATCAGCCATGTATGCAAATATTTTGAATGTGGTGAGAGAGTTCTTCACTTTTTTAACTGTTGAGTCTTTCACCACTGCACCACATGCTTCTAGCCAGTCAGCTGAATTTCTTGCAGAAAGATAGTGAGCATTTGCTGGTCTTGTTCAGAACCAGTGTTCAACTTCAAGGATGAACAAGTGACAATGCATTTAACATTGGCCTCCAGTTTGTAGTGTGTGGTATCTCTTGCTTAAATAGAAAGTATGATGCCACAGCCATGTTTGTTTGCATGAACTGTGTTGTCTCTCCAGTATTCTTAACACTCACCGCTGTTGTCCTTGGTCAGTGGAGACTGAGTTCAGAGGTGCTTTCACATGAGTTCACCTCCCAGGTCGGGTCAAGAAGGCACCTTGCTCATTCCTCCAGCTGCTCACTGTTCTCTCTGGCCACCGTTGTTTGTTGTGCCACTGTTCACTCCATTGCTCTGTTGCCAATGGCCCTGTGCTGTCACCTTCTGCTGCCACCTGCCATTGTGACTGCTGCGAGTACTTGTGACTCAGGCAGACCATCAAGCAAAACACCTGTCCCCACCCTCTCTCTTGATGCCCTCAATCAGCACAGGCTAAGTACAGTTCTACTGCCCTTTACTCATACAATAAGAATAACACTTCATCCTGCCCCCTCCCTTCAAGTTTGTAACTCAACCCCAGCCACAATCTATCACTTGGGCAACACAGCTCTGTTTGCTGGATACCTAGGAAGATAAGGTGTGAATGTAAATACAATCTGATCCTGAAGCCTTTTCCCCCTCCCCAGCTCATCACTAGCTGTCAGGGAGAGCTCATTTAGACTTTGCTTATGAATCATATTTGGAAATTATTAGATTGGTCAACATCACTAAAATAAATGCACTAAAATTGTCATAAAAAACAACAGCTGTATGAGGAAGCTAGTCTATGTTCATACTTCTCAAATCTATTATACTTTTTCAGATACGTGTATTTTATCATACACTTTATATGCTTCTAAAGTGTGTATTAATGTTTCAATTTCAATTCAAATGTCCAAACAATCACTAAATTGGGAACACTGGATGTAACTAGTTCACAAAACGGGAGGGAATTCAGGGAGGGTTTAGGCATATGCAAAGGCACTGTCCCTATCCTTAAGAACTCACAATCTCTTGTGGGGGTGTTACCCCAGTCCTTTAACTGGATCAATGTGAGTGGACCTTTGAAAGCCCCATTGATGGCAGATGTAGATCCAACTGCAGCACTGGGATCAAGACAAACACAGGTGATGGGTTTGAGGAGACATATTAAGTACAAATACTATTTTTTGGTTAAATTTCTGCTACCCCCAATGTCTCCTTATACTGATTTGCTGTGATGCCTGCAAGAAATCTGTCAAAGTGTATCTTTAAAAAAGGATTTGAAAGAGAAGAGGGTGGTAGTTGTCTTATGGATTAGATCAGGTAAGGTGCTCTATGGCTATATAACAAAACACATGGCTACTAACAATGGACAGTTGTCAGCTAAATTACCTGAATATTTGTAGATCCCAGTCAGCTTTTCACATGTAGTGCGTGCATGTAAATGACATGCTTTTCCAGAAAAATTAATATGTTGTAGTTTTGAAGAAAAATCTCTAAATCTGTTCACTCTCACTCTTTAAAAAATTACTGCAATGAACCCCCCACAAAATAAGAGAGAGCACACAATCTAGTAATTCCAGCACTGAGGATGGGAATCAAGATTCTGAGTTGCTGTATAACCTTGGGTAAGAAATTGACCCGTGCCTCAGTTTATTCAGCAGGAAAATGGAAATTGTTTGTCTATACCACTGGGTGTAGCGAGGATCAATTAATCAACATTTTTCTTCTGAGTTTTATCAATGTCACTGTTGCCAAGTAATGAATTAGACCCATATGGATAGGCTACACTAAAACTCATGGGCAGGAGAATATTTGCTAGAAATCATACCTGGCAGCAACAGGCTTAGTAAAGACACATTAGCTTACCCTATAGAATGGCAGTAACAGGAGGCTTGTGTAGACTGTGATCCATTGGTAAAAATTCAGAAGGCTCTTAGCCATATGGCTTACCTTGGCTTTAGTCTCTCTCCTGCACCAGCAGTCTGAACATAAGAACGGTCAGACCAAAGGTCCATCCAGCCCAGTATCCTGTCTGCCAACAGTGGCCAATGCCAGGTGCCCCAGAGGGAGTGAACCTAACAGGTAATGATCAAGTGATCTCTGTCCTGCCATCCATCTCCACCCTCTGACAAACAGAGGCTAGGGACACCATTCCTTACCCATCCTGGCTAATAGCCATTAATGGACTTAACCTCCATGAATTTATCTAGTTCTCTTTTAAACCCTGTTATAGTCCTAGCCTTCACAGCCTCCTCAGGTAAGGAGTTCCTCAGCTTGACTGTGCACTGTGTGAAGAAGAACATCCTTTTATTTGTTTTAAACCTGCTGCCCATTAATTTCATTTGGTGGCCCCTAGTTCTTATATTATGGGAACAAGTAAATAACTTTAACTTATTCACTTTCTCCACACCACTCATGATTTTGTATACCTCTATCATATCCCCCCTTAGTCTTCTCTTTTCCAGGCTGAAAAGTCCTAGCCTCTTTAATCTCTCCTCATATGGGACCTGTTCCAAACCCCTAATCATTTTAGTTGCCCTTCTCTGAAACTTTTCTACTGCCAGTATATCTTTTTTGAGATGAGGAGACCACATCTGTACGCAGTATTCAAGATGTGGGCGTACCATGGATTTATATAAGGGCAATAAGATATTCTCCGTCTTATTCTCTATCCCATTTTTAATGATTCCTAACATCCTGTTTGCTTTTTTGACTGCTGCTGCACACTGCGTGGACGTCTTCAGATAACTATCCATGATGACTCGAAGATCTCTTTCCTGATTAGCTGTAGCTAAATTAGCCCCCATCATATTGTATGTGTAGTTGGCGTTATTTTCTCCAGTGTGCATTACTTTACATTTATCAACAATAAATTTCACTTGCCATTTTGTTGCCCAATCACTTAGTTTTGTGAGATTTTTTTTTGAAGTTCTTCACAGTCTGCTTTGACCTTAACTATCTTGAGCAGTTTAGTATCATCTGCAAATTTTGCCACCTCACTGTTTACCCCTTTCTCCAGATCATTTATGAGTAAGTTGAATCGGATTGGACTGACCCTTGGGGAACACTGCTAGTTACCCCCTCCATTCTGAAAATTTACCATTTATTCCTACCCTTTGTTCCCTTTTTTAACCAGTTCTCAATCCATGAAAGGATCTTCCCTCTTATCCCATGATAACTTAATTTACGTAAGAGCCTTTGGTAAGGGACCTTGTCAAAGGCTTTCTGGAAATCTAAGTACACTATGTCCACTGGATCCCCCTTATCCACATATTTGTTGACCCCTTCAAAGAACTCTAATAGATTAGTAAGACATGATTTCCCTTTACAGAAACCATGTTGACTTTTGCCCAACAATTTATGTTCTTCTATGTGTCTGACAATTTTATTCTTTACTATTGTTTCAACTAATTTGCCTGGTACTGACGTTAGACTTACTGGTCTGTAATTGCCAGGATCACCTCTAGAGCCCTTTTTAAATATTGGCATTACATTTGCTATCTTCCAGTCACTGGGTACAGAAGCTGATTTAAAGGACAGGTTACAAGCCCTAGTTAATAGTTCCACAATTTCACATTTTGAGTTCTTTCAGAACTCTTGGGTGAATGCCATCTTGTCCCGGTGACTTGTTACTGTGAAGTTTATCAATTAATTCCAAAACCTCCTCTAATGACACTTACATCTGTGACAATTCCTCAGATTTGTCACCTATAAAGGATGGCTCAGGTTTGGGAATCTCCCTAACATCCTCAGCTAAGAAGACTGAAGCAAAGAATTTGTTTCTTCACAATGACTTTATCATCTATAAATGCTCCTTTTTTATCTTGATCATCCGGGGCCTCACTGGTTGTTTAGCAGGCTTCTTGCTTCTGATGTACATAAAAACATTTTGTTATTACCTTTTGAATTTTTGGCTAGCTGTTCTTCAAACTCTTCTTTGGGTTTTCTTATTACATGTTTACACTTAATTTGGCAGTGTTTATGCTCCTTTCTATTTACCTCACTAGGATTTTACTTCCACTTTTTAAAGATGCCTTTTTATCTCTCACTGCTTCTTTTACATGGTTGTTAAGCCACGGTGGCTCTTTTTAAGGTTTTTTTTTTTACTGTGTTTTTAAATTTGGGGTATACATTTAAGTTGGGCCTCTATTTTGGTGTCTTTGAAAAGTGTCCATACAGCTTTCAGGGATTTCACTCTAGTCACTGTACCTTTTAATTTCTATTTAACTAACCTCCTCATTTTTGCATAGTTCCCCTTTCTGAAATTAAATGCCACAGTGTTGGGCAGCTGAGGTGTTTTTCCCACCACAGGAATGTTAAATGTTATATTACGGTCACTATTTCCAAGCGGTCCTGTTATAGTTACCTCTTGGACTAGATCCTGCACTCCATTCAGAACTAAATAGAGAATTGCCTCTCCCCTTGTGGGTTCCTGTATCAGCTGCTCCAAGAAGCAGTTGTTTAAAGTATCGAGAAATTTTGTCTCTGCATTTTGTCCTGAGGAGACATGTACTCAGTCAATATGGGGATAATTGAAATCCCTCACTATTATTGAGTTCTTTATTTTGATAGCCTCTCTAATCTCCCTTAGCATTTCATTGTCACTATCACTGTCCTGGTCAGGTGATGGATAATAGATCCCTACTGTTATATTCTTATTAGAGCATTGAATTACTATCCATAGAGATTCTATGGAACATGTGGATTCATTTAAGGTTTTAACTTCATTTAATTCTACATTTTCTTTCACATATAGTGCCACTCCCTCTCTTTCTCCCCCTCCCCCCCGCACGACCTGTTCTGTCCTTCTGATATATTTTGTACCCCGGAATGATTGTGTCCCATTATTGTCCTCACTCCACCAGGTTTCTGTGATGCCTGTTATATCAATATCCTCCTTTAACACGAGGCACTCTAGTTCATCCATCTTATTATTTAGACTTCTAGCATTTGTGTACAAGCACTTTAAACAACTTGTCATTGTTTATTTGCCTGCCCTTTTCTGATGTCAGATTGTTTTTTATGTGAATGTTTCTCATCTGATCTGGCCCATAATATATCCTCTTCCATCCTCTCCTCCTGACTAAAACCTAGAGAATCTCTATTAATAGACTCTCCCCTAAGAGAAGTCTCTGGCCGATCCACATGCTCCTCTACAGCAATCGGCTTTCCCCCATCTCTTTGTTTAAAAACTGCTCTGCAACCTTTTTAATGTTACGTGCGAGCAGTCTGGATCCACTTTGGTTTAGGTGGAGCCCATCCTTCCTGTATAGGCTCCCCCTATCCCAAAAGTTTCCCCAGATCCCTCCTCCCTACACCATCGTCTCATCCACGCATTGAGACTCTGAAGCTCTGCCTGCCTACCTGGCTGTGTGCGTGGAACTGAAAGCATTTCTGAGAATGCCACCATAGAGGTCCTGGATTTCAGTCTCTTTGCTAGTAGCCTAAATTTGGCCTCCAGGATGTACCTCCTACCTTTTCCTATGTCAGTGGAACCTACATGCACCATGACCACCAGCTCCTCCCCAGCACTACAAGTAAGTCTATCTAGATGCCTTGAGAAATCTGCAACCTTCACAGCAGGCAGGCAAGTCACCATACGGTTCTCCTGGTCATCACAAACCCAGCTAACTATGTTTCGAATGATCGAATCTCCCATTACTAACACCTGCCTTTTCCTAATGACTGGAGTCCCCCCCCTGCACCCCGGAGAGGTAACCTTGGTGTGAGAGGATATCCCAACACCATCTGGAAGGAGGTTCCCAACTATGGGAAGGTTTCCCTCTGCTCTCGTTGACTGCTCTACTTTCCTGGGCCTTTCATCCTCAACAGCGCAGGGGCTGTCTGACTGGAGGTGGGACAAATCTACAGTGTCCCGGAAAGCCTCATCAACATACCTCTCTGCCTCCCTTAGCTCCTCCAGTTCTGCCACCCTGGCCTCCAAAGCCCGAACACGGTCTCTGAGGGCCAGGAGCCCCTAGCACCGACTATACACATATGCCACCCGCTCACAGGGCAGGTAATCATACATGCTGCATTCAGTGCAATAAACTGGATACCCCCCACTCTGCTGCTAGGCTTCTGCCTGCATTCTCTCCTACAGATACCTAGGTTAATGGTAGGGTTTTTGTTTAAATCAAGGAGTTTTGATTATAGTATAGTTTTAAAGGTTTTAAAGAATGGCAAGTGTACCTCACCCCTTTCCCACTCTCCTTCCAGACTCCCTCTTGAAACTCCGTTAGCAGCCCTGTTCACAAAGCTGCTATCTTCCTTGTCTTCCTTTGGTTCTCCCCACCTCTAACAATCCTGCCCATGTGACATCTCCAATGGGACTCATTAGGCCCTGATCCTTCCAGTGCTTACACACATGCTTAACTTTATTACTGTGAGTAAATGTAGATTTAAGGTACATGCCTAATTGTTGGAAGGCTCAGGGTCTAGGTAGGGTGGGAAAGTAGAGTAGTGTGAACTCAAGCAGCATTTTTAGGATTCAAAATGGTGACTTGTTGGTTGGAGGAATATGCCATGTAGCATGTGTCCTTTGATTCTTCCCCACTCAGGCTGTCCACATCCCTCATTATCCCATGGAATATGGATGAGTTTGAGATTGCTGCATGGTGGCATGGAATACTACCCTGTAGCCCAATTCTCTTCTGCATAGTCTCCCCATATGGTTTTATGCTTGATTAAGGCTCATTTGCTCCCCTCAGTGCCCATTAGGATAAGCTATGTGGGCATTAAGGGGGAGAGAGGCGCAATGGGCAGACTCCAAGTGGGTATATGTAATCCTTTCTAAAATGCTCTCTACAAACAGACTCTCCCCTTAAATAACCTGAGAGAAAAGA
This sequence comes from Mauremys reevesii, assembly GCF_016161935.1. NCBI lineage: Eukaryota > Metazoa > Chordata > Testudines > Geoemydidae > Mauremys > Mauremys reevesii. The sequence continues at coordinate 65,075,418 of NC_052624.1, read as the reverse complement.
TGCACGTTGCACTCAATCCTAGCAATCAACTAACCTGTTTTAGTGTTTGTAGGATCATGGCTTTGAGTTCTATCAGACCAATTTCAGGGTCAAGGGCCTTCCAAAGAGAATATCCTACTCTCAATCCCTAGGCATTCAGATAATATAATACAATGGTCAGGTTATCTAACATAATCGACCAGTAATAATGGTTTCCATACCTTTCTCAGAGAAATTATAATATGCTACTTTTATTATTTTATGATCATTATGGGCCTGAATTGCTAAATTCAGATAAAGATTCAAACTTCCCCAAAATTCAGTTATTCATATCAGGGGTTTTGATTTAGGTTTGTTTCTAAAATTATCTAGTGAAAGAGATCTGTCCATTCTTGAGAAAGACACAGCCTGTCTGAAATTTTCTATGAAATTTTTGAGGCACACACCTTTCTCTAATAGGGGGCGGGGAAGGAAGTGAACTCTGTGTGCATGTGTGTGATTGCATGCCTGGCCAAAGGAACACTAAAACTTGTTCTCTATTTGAAAGTCATCAGTGCATATCAGAGTCACAAAATACTGACTGATACAAGATTGTTCCGAAGGTTAGTGTTTACATAGAAACAGCTTCTCTGGAAGTGAAAACTTTACATGCTGCTGTTACCCGCCTCTTTCAAAATGCTGACTCATGCATTTGCTGATTGCATGGTCAGAGAGCATTTTCTCTTTGCAGTTAGTCAGCATGCTTCCGCATACTGTTGTGGAGTTCATATAAGAGAAATAGGAAAGTAACTGATGCCTTAATTCTTTTAGTGTATGTTAGCTAGATGCTACAGTAATGAAACTAGATACAAAACTAGATAAGTTACTGGATACAAAAAAGGGTAATTCCTGCCTCTTTTTTTGTGGGCATGTAGGAGCAAAAACCAGTCTTCTGTTGTCTGTGAGCTTGGGGGACTGCCTTAGCCAGCGGTCTGCAACCCACATGTTCTACGGAACAAAACTATAAAACAGCTCCTGTGTGTTTCAGCATGGCACTTAAGTATGGCTGATGGATCAAGAGCTATGGCCGTTCCCTCCATATGGAGTTGAGGATGCAACAGCTGTTGGGAGCTATTGTAGTCCCTAGGATGCAGTAGTAGCTGTGGTGAGGCTCTGTGGGCTGGGAGTATTCCTTCTCCCCTGTGCACACTCCTAGTTACATGAGCTGTGGGCAACATTGAGAATTTGGCCCAGAGGAAGCAGATATTCTGGTGTGTGGGGGGGGCTATACATGTTATAGCAGATTGGACATACTACCTACCATCTTCTGATTTGCCCATTGTCTGATGAGTTGCAGTTACTTCCTCACCAGCCTTGCACATACAATTGTTGTGTGACCCATTATAGCAAATGCAACAAAGAATCCTGTGGCACCTTATAGACTAACAGACGTTTTGCAGCATGAGCTTTCGTGGGTGAATACCCACTTCTTCGGATGCAAGTAAATAGATGCTAGTCTATAAGGTGCCACAGGATTCTTTGTTGCTTTTACAGATCCAGACTAACACGGCTACCCCTCTGATTATAGCAAATGTGGCGTGTCACTGATCCTAGCAGGACAAGGGATTTTAAAGAAAGATTTGTGGTCATATTTCTCTTTGTAACCAGGGTGTCACAGGGTCATTTATCTTTCATTCAGATTCCACTCTGGTCTGTAATCTTCCTCTGCTGATGGGGTAGGGTAGCCACTGAAAACAGGGAGAAACTGAATGTGGAGCCAAGCTAATGAGCCCTGCTCTGCACTCTGTTACACCTGTTTTGCAGCTTGAATGGAGTTAGAAACATAGGGAAGGGACCTTCTGGGTCACTGAGCCTAGTCCCCTGCTAATGCAGGCCACCATATCATATAATTCCGTTAATAAATGTATCAAGTTTCATTTTAAAACTATCTCAGTTGTTTACACTAGCAGAGAACTGGGCCCTGTATCTTATGTGAATACTATTTACTGCTAAGTAGCTTCATTTTTAGTTCTTCATACAACCACTTCCACAGTTTCCCTCTCTCTTGGAACTAGCTGGCAGTGAGCCTCACAAGAGGTGGGTTAAAGAGTAGGATTCAACATTGTTCTACTGGACCCATAGCAGGTACTAACCTCCAAACCACCACCAAGAAACAGAAGGAAGAAAAATGAAATGTTTCTCTGCTGATGTAAGTAGGTCCAAGATGCATTAGTATTATTGCAGGGAGTCACATGACTGCTGCCCCATCTGCTAACACACAGGGAAGACACTTGAGGCTGGTGAGTGGTGTCGGCTGCAGGTGGAGTAGCAGCAATCATATACAAGTAGAAGCCACAAGGGCATCTGAATGGCAGAAACCTGAGGGTGGTAGTGCCTGCAGTACTGGTGAATGTGCAGTGAGCTGATAGAGCACTTTGAACTAAAGGAGAAGGAGGTTGAATAACAGCTTTCTTCAGGGACATGGACATGAGCAAGGTCACACCCAGTGGTGGTGGTGTAAAAAAAAAAAAAGTGGATAAACTAACCTAAATTTAAGTCCCTACTCCTGCAGTGAGAAGCAGCTCCTCTCCCTTTACCCATGTTTACCCTCAGCTACACTACTGTTCTCACCTCCAGAACACCTGCTGATGAAACAGACTCTTATTAGAGCAGAGGCTTCACCTGCTTCTAGTGTCCCCTGAGGGGAGATGGTCCAACAGTGAAGTGATGCATGCCACAGGGGAATCTTCTGGGACAGCTTGCAAACTGCTCTCACCACTCTTCAGCAGTGCCTGCTGAGGGAGCCATCAAAGCATCAGGCTCTGCTATATTCTGTGAGAGGAGACCAAGAGACTTGGTATAATCCAGTCAGATCCAGCTCACTCTATATATTAGCACATACTCTTGCTTTCTGGAAGTCTGTTTGCCTGACTCTGTTCTTTGGCAGACATTCTGTTTCACAGGAGCAGGCTCTGCTTGCTTTTCATTTGCTTCAGTTAGAACTCGAACCAGGGAGATGGCAGGAGGGGGGCTGGAGTTTCACATTCCATAGGTGATGCTACCTGTCAGCCAGCTGAGGCAGAGACCAACCATCAATTCCAGATTAGCATTAGGAGTGTGTAGAAGAATAATTACACTCCCCTCTCCCTCTGGTTCCACCTCCCTCTCTTTTAAAGTAACATCCATAGTATAAATTAGAGGCCTTCTCCACTCAAAGCTGCTTTTAAATGGATATTTCTAAAGGCACTACCCTTCTATAATATTTGGACACTCAGTGCATGAGGTATATCAAAGGCACCATGTCACACTATGTAGGGAGAGGTGAAGCAGTCAAAGGTAGGATTGCAGACCTTCGCTCACCTTTCCTCCAACTCAAAAGAATCAGTAAAACAGAACGCTCTCTTAAACAACAAAATCCCAACTCAAAAGAAATGAAGGAAAATTGTCATGTTCAAACTCTTGCATGCAAGCGAGTAGAGTAAAAAATTGCTTTAGTGTCATGGAATAGGCATTGTGTGTATAGTTGATTGGGATATATTGGTTCTCTGCTTACTTGACCTTCTAAGAATAGAAATTTGGTGGCAGAGCTCAGAAAGGAAGCTGCAGAAGTATGAGCATCCCACTACCAGTTCAGAACTATTGACAGTAAAACTAGTTTTGAGTTTTACCAATAATGAACTTTTCAGCAATGATGAGAGGACTGACAGAAACTGAGTTTGGTTTGTTTCCCAGGTTACTATATGGTCAAAACAGACGCCAGAACTCTTAACACATTTAATGGGATTTTCCTTCCATTTACACTATCATAAATTACAAAGCATATTTTACTTCACAAAATAAAGCCATTTCCAGATCATTTTTATGACAATATTTAGTACAGAACCTACAACAAATAAACCTGTACAATTTAGGCCAATCTATAGTAGTATCAGCAAATCAGAACTATTTAACATCTGCTGTGCAATCTGGGTTAATCTACCTAGGCCTTGAAAATGTCTATAAAGAACAACAAATTTACAGTATTCCCTCCCCCTTAATTATCATAGTTACACTCATTTTTCAATTTGAATAGAAAGCTATGCTCCCTGAAATAATTCAGAAAACTGTATCACTGAGTTATCAAGCATCTGATCCATACAATCACAAAGAGAGTATAGCTTTTCATACTGAAAATTAAGTTTGGTAGTAAAGTATGGTGCCTGTCTATGTTTTTAGAAAAATCTCATGCTGAGAAACCATTTTAACATTAGAAATATGTTTCAGTTAGATTACGAACCATGTAGGTTAATATTTGTGAGAGGAGGAAAATAAATTCGGTAATAAATTTAAATTTATCAACTCCCATACTTCTTACACATTCTTGTTTTTAAAAACAAACCATTAGAAAACACATTCAAGAGAAATACTCACATTTTCAGCAGATTTACTGTACATTTATAAATACAGAAACATGACAAATTGCTTTTTTTTTTACAAAAAAACCATAAGCAAAACAAAAGTGCTAACTTTTCAACAAGGCCAGAAAATATCCAGTGTCCCAGCATCACTTAACTTACACATTACTGTACTCCAAGAAACATCTGGCATGTGAAACTGATACTACCACCAGACTTCTGAAAACTTTCAACACCACATTTTGGATGGGAAAAAATGAAATGATAAGACTATACTTGTTAGAAAATATAACAATGGACTATACAATCTTAGAATGCCTAAAATATAAACAAAAACCTAAAGAAAGTTAGAATACACATTTTAAAAAAAGATGTGTCTTTGTTTTAAAACATTTGCAATAAAAGAGGTATGTCAGGATAATACTGCACTAGTGGTAAATGTTTTCAGTATATCATAACAAAAATGCAGGAGAGGATACATGGAAAAAATGCATCACATTGAATTATTGTTTGCTAAAATAAAATGCCATTCTAGCAGCTAATTAAAGTAAAATATCTTGGTAATATTGGTTCTGTTTCACAATTGACACATATAATTATGTCTTACAGAGTGGGGAAATGTATAGCTGTATACAAGTAACACTGATTAAGTACCTTTTTGCTTCTCTAGCCATATTAAAATATGTTTTGTGTTCCTTAAGTTAGTAAAAGTGTTTGCAGATTCTCAAAACAAATATACATATGAAGCAAGGCAAAAGGATTTTTTCTGCCTTTTTTTTTTTTAAAGATGCATATGTCTATAAGACATAGGCTTTATTAAACATTTTGGCATTCATCTGCAATATTGCAGAAAGTGAAGTGCAGCCCAGGAACTTTCTCTTCCTTTTTTTTTTTTTTTAAACTATAAAGAAATGTTGGCTTTCCTTTAAACTAATAATTTCAAAGCAGGTGGCTATGAAGTTACTACTTCATTGTTTAGAACAAAACATCTTCATTTTCTATTAAAATTTGCACAATTAGCTTCTGGTACCGCATGTCATTCAGGGTAGTAAGAGTACTGTCCTCTGGAGGTCTCATTAAAGTAGGTCCAAACACTATTCCCAGGTTTTCAGAATTCATAAAATTCTCCTTTTCATTCAAGGTAACCCTAAAGTAGGAAAAAATAAAATAAGTAAGTAGCAATTTCTTTACTAGAAAAATCTAATATATAGTAGCGTTATGTTATGGGACTGCTTTGCTTCAAGCATTGTTAGATAATGACATCGTTGCAACATACAATCTTGGTTACACATTAGTGACTAATCTCACTGTAGTTACACAGCAATTACAGTGCAATTTCACCGTGGTTTTGCTTATGGAAAACTTTTAAATGCTACTTATTCATATAAATGGAAACTTCACCACAAAACTGATAACTCCAGTATAAATACAATGTAGTTGCCATATGTGGATTCTTAAAATATATATTAGGAATGACATTGAAGTGATTCAGTCATGTGGTTAAACTTCCAGTTAGAAGGAATTAGTAGTAATTATTTTATCAAAAAGAATAAGCACAAGATAATTACACTGTAAACAATGGTTATGTACCCTCCAGTAACTATGGTCCTTTGAGATGATGTAGTCAGTGTGGATCCCATCATTGGTGCACATGTGCCTAGGTATGTGAGACTGGAGTTTCTTTGAATAGCTGTGTCTGTCAGGGTCATACATGAGCCCTGTGCCTCCTCATACTCATTTGTCAAGGGCATAAAGGGTGCGGCGGCTGCAATCCTCACCTCAGTTCCCTCGCAATTCAAAACTGGTTACCCTAGGACTTCAAAAGTGGTGCTGGAGATGTGTCATGGGATCGACACACACAACAACTAGAAAAAACACAGTTACTGGAGGGTAAGTAACCGTTCTTTCTTCAAGTATGTGTCAGTGTGGATCCCACTGTAGGTGACTGGCAAGGAGTGTCTTCTAAGAACGGCTGAAGTGAGGAGTTCCAGCCATATCAGTCACACAGTGATTGTAGCACTGCCCCCCTGAACCTGGTGTCTGCCCTGACTGCCATGTCAAGGGTATAATGCTTAACAGCCTGTGCCCTGGTAGAGTGCACCTCGATGTTCAGAAGGAGCCAGCTGATAGCAGGTGGAAATGAACTGTGTGATCCACTAGGAGATCCTCTGTGACGAGATGACTTGGCCTTAGATGGGCTGGAAATGGCCACAAACAGGCAGAGAGGCAGCCCAAAAGGTTTGGTTCTACTAAGGTAACATAGCAAAGCCCTGGTTACATTCAAGGCATGCAGTTTCTTCTCTCCCTGCATCAAGTGCAGCTTTGAAAAGAACACAGCCAAGGTAACAGACTTGTTCAGGAGAAAGATCAAGACCATCTTAGAGAGGAACTTGAGTTGTAGTCTCAACATCACCCTGTCCCCATAGACAGATCTGTAAGGCAGTCCAGCCACAAAGACTTGGAACTCACTCACTTTCCAGGCAGAAGTGGAGGTCACCAAAAAGACTATTTTGATGGTAAGTGATGCAGGGAAACTCCATGAATTATAGCAGAATAATGTTGAAATCCCACAAGAGTTTGGTTTCTAATGGCAGGGTAAATATGAAGGATGCCCTTAAGAAATGTTGATACCACTGGATGAGAGAAGATCAAGTGCAACTGTACTGGCATGTGACATGCCAACATTGCTGCTAGATGGACCTTGAGAGAACCAAATGCTAGTCCAGCCTGTTTTAGGAGCTGCATATAATTGAGGATTTTCAGTATTGGTGCCTCTACTTGGTCTGTATTGTACCAGAATGTCTTTTCTGTTTGGAGGAGTAAGTCTTCCTGGTGTTGAATTCCTGCTTTGGATGAGAATTTGGATGAACCTGTAAGAGACAATCTCTGTGGCTTTTGAGTCTTTTAGCAAGTGCAGAGCACTGTCTGTGCACTTGCTATATATTTATGGGTCCTGTACCTCTCTTGGTATACCCAATGCTTGGAACCATGATTCTCTCTGCATTGTCAATGCAATGGCCAACAATCTTCCTGAGGTGTTGGAAGCATCCACCATAGCTGCTAATTGACCTTCCTTAATTATGTCCCTTAGCTCTTTCCTGCTCTTGTGTGGGACGTTTTCAAGGAAGTGTGACATCCTGCCCAATGTTAGGAAGTCATACCGGGTCAGAAATCCCTGGCAGTTAGCTACACACAGCTGTAAAGAAGCAAAGGAGTACGACTTTCTCCCAAATAGGGTGAGCCATTTGGGATCCTTGGGGGTACTCTTAGATTTCTCTTGTACTTCCGACACAACTAAAGAGCCCAGGCTGGGTGAGTATAGAAGTACTCAAATCCCACTGGAGATATTTGGTTCCTCTTCTTGATATGCTTCGCAGTGGATGCTATCATAGACAGCATCTGCCATAAGCCCATAAGAGGGTCAAGCAGTCCTCTGTTTATGGGAAAGACAATCCTGGCTGGACCAGAAGCTGACACGATATCAAATAGCTTGTGGAATTTCTCTGATTATCACTGCCATCTCCATTGCCAGAGTTCCAACAGTCTTCACATGGAGATTTTGGAGTGTTTATAGTCATGAGGTTCTGGTACCAGTGCTGAGGATACTGCTTTGTCAGGAGATGAAGATGAGGGCCTTTGGTGGTGATACAGGGCACTGTTGTTGCTCTGTCCCTGAATCTGGTTCCTCCTGGTACTCCAGTGTAGGTGGTCTGGCCAGAGATGCTGATGGGGAGAATGACCTCTTCCTTGAGTGTAGTGGAGAGTGGCTTTTTGATGCACGAGATGGTGGACCCCAGTAACACCAGTAGGGCCATGGTGACTGATAGTGGCAGGGTCCTGCAAAGAAAGCCAGAAGACTATTCTGTGGTGTTGACCGCTGATCTCAGAAGAGAAGGCTTACTACTTGAAGATGGGGTGAACATATGCCCTGGTGATAGTGAGGAGGGGTAGATCTCCCCCAGAGACAGCATCCAAGTGTGGGACTCCCACTACCAGGGTCTGTGTTGGTACCTACAGGTGCTTCAGCACTGATGGCTGTTCCAGTTCTCCCTTGAGCTCATTCTCTGTGTTCTGCTTTGATGCTGAGGGTTGCATCACTGGAGCCCCGATTGGTGCCAGTGGGGTTTTTGGCTCATTCTCCCCAACCCTTGAACTGTGCTGGACTTGATGGATTGGATTTATCTCCAGAGGCTTCGTGCTATGTGGTATGGGAGGATGCTAAGCTCCATCTGGAGTCTTTGCCTCTGTGTTTCAAGAAGTCCCTGTACATGCTGGACTTCAACACTGGAGGTCTTTGTGCCCATTTTGATACTGTTGATATTGAGGTCAGCTTCGGTGCTGGGGTGTCAGTGCTGTTTTCTCTGTGCTAGTCTTCAAGGTAGCTTGTCTGCTAAATGGGGCACTGGATGATGCTGGTTTGTCTACTACCAGGATTTTAGAGCTTGTCTCCTCAGGGTCGGAGGAGACCTTCATGGATTGTTCCAGAAGATGGAGCTTCAGCCTCATGTCTCACATGTCCTAGCAGAGAATGACATGCACACTGAGTATCTGCTGAGAATATGAGACTTTCCTAGACAGCTGAGGAACTTTCTGTGGCCATTTTTTAAGAGACTTTGGCCATCATAGGATGGACAGTATGTGAAGACCACAGGTTTTGAGTCCACCATGCTAAGGATCCCTCTACAGGGGGATTTGTACAGGGGTTTAGCAGTCAGTCAGTACCAAGTCCAGATGGGTCGAAGTGATCACAGCAGTCAAAAATCAAGGTCACCAGAAATGTTCTAAAGAGGATTTTCAGAAGGCTTAGTCAAAAATAAGAATTAGTGGGTTGGATACTTGCCAGGTTCCATCTGACTCCCATTGGTGGAAAGAGGAAAATGAGGGAGGTTTACCCTTAGTGCACTTTTATGGAAGCCCAAGAAGACCCTGTGTGGCCCTGATGGACACAGCTATTTAGAGAAGTTCCAGTCTTGCATGGATCCCCTACAATGAGGTCCACCCTGACACATACACAAAGAACAGTTGTTAACTACATCTGTAACTACAGTTGTATTACAAAGTGTACCTAATTATTTATTATGTCTCACGTAGGAAAATTATTGTATTTTGTTCTTTTGTGTGTGGTCATTACAAAACTAAATTAACATTTCTAACATATATTGAGATTTGCTGATGGAAGGCACTATGCTTTGTAAGTGCAAAGTTACTCTTCTTGCTTGTTTATTCTCACCTTATTTGTAGCAGTGTAGTTTTAACCTTTGGGCTGGAGGCTTAGAATTGCTTTCTATTATATCTCTGTGTCAAAGTAGAAAGATGTAAGCTGTTCAAGGGTTATTCTGTATGCAAACTGACTTACTTTTTGAGATGAATCATTAGATATCTAAGTGTCTCATAGTGTGCAGCAGGAAGTAGCATCAGCACTTCATGGACAGCTTCTAATCGTTCATCAGGATTGGAGATTTCTGTAAAACACAAAACAGAATTAATGTCAGTAGTTTTACACACACAAATAGGCAATAATGCAAGAAGCTACAATAATGTTACAGAATCATTTATAAGGACAGATGGTATAGTCCAGTTCTTGAATGTGCAGCTGGGGATAAATATTACATTTATATATGGAGTGTTTTTGCAAGGATGCCAAGATAGCTAAAAAATGGTTTTAACCTGTCAAGCAATCAACAACTGAGACTTTGTGTAATTACTTTTATGCCTGCATGTCTGCCTACACCACCTGAGCCTTCTCTTATAGTATTTTTAATATTCTGACTTGCATCTACCCTCCATCTAGCCTTTGATTTTATGTGATATCTGGACTATCTGTCAAAGAAAGATGGGTGTCTTGGAACAAGATAACACAACAGATTCAGGTTCAGCTGAAGCAGTATCAGGCTTTATTCCAAGAACACAGCACTACACCTAGCAGGTGAGGAGACAGGCAGCCATTGCACTGAGCAGATGCTGATTGGCACTCGCACAGTTCTTATATAGGCAGCATGGGTGGCCTCTGGTATGCAATGACCAACGGGGGGTAAGCTATACTAATTCACATCCAAGCCCTGCACAGGTTGCATGAGTTCCTTGCAATGGGAATTTACATGAAATATATCCTTTGAGGCAGTGGACTGTACTAAAAATTTGCTAATGAAACTAAAATCAAACAACATCACAAAATCATGTATTGTATTCTAGATAATGGTGATGTTGGAATTGTGATGGTAACTTAAAATATTATTTGGCAATGTCCAACTATCTAGTCAGGAAATATATAAGAAGAATATGGCATTATATGTTTCAAGTCAAAGTTATATTTGCTACATAATTTTTCATCAAAACTTAGGAGCACAAACAGATTGAACCTCAGAAGGCTAAAAATCTTTGTCATGCTTTTTAAAAGATTAGTAAATTGATGCTGGTAAGTTGATCTGAGCATGTTATTTATAAGATTAATGACAAGCTTGAAGAATTTCATGTGATGAGGGAAGAAAGAGAGAGGAGCGTAAGTGAGAGGCCTGTGATGATATTGAGACTGTGTGGCAAGGAGGAAGGGAAAAGGGAATAGTTAAGAACATTATGCTTATTGCTTATCCATGCTTCAAGAAGGCATCCTTTAAAAAGTGGAAGTTAAATCCTACTGAGGAAAATAGAAATGAGCATAAACTCTGGCAAGCGAAGTGTAAAAATATAATTAGAAAGGTCAAAAAAGAATTTAAGGAATAGCCAAGGACTCAAAAAGTAATAGCAAAAAAAGTACATCAGAAGCAGGAAGCCTGCTAAACAAGCAATGGGGCCACTGGATGATTGAGATGCTAAAGGAGCACTCAAGGACGATATGGCCATTGCGGAGAAACTAAACGAATTCTTTGTATTGGTCTTCATGGCTGAGGATGTGATGGAGATTCCCAAATCTGATCCAATCTTTTTAGGTGACACATTTGAGGCACTGTCCTAGATTGAGGTGTCATTAGAGGAGGTTTTGGAACAAATTGATAAACTAAACAGTAATAAGACACCAGGACTGGATGGTATTCACTCAAGCATAGGTGCCAACTTTCTAATGTACCAGAGGGTGCTGCCCCCCACCCCAGCCCTGTCCCAGGCCCCACTCTACCCTTTCCCCCAAGGTTGCACCCCAAGCCTGCCTCTTCCTGCCCTGTTCTGCCCCCTCCCCTGAGCGGGCTGCACCCTCGCTTCTCTCTCCTCCCCCCCGCAGTGCCTCCTGCATGCTGTGGAGCAGCTGATCCATGGCAGGTGGGAGGGGCTGATTGGTGGGGCTGCCGGTGAGCTGGAGGCACTGTGGGGAGGGGGAGTGCTGATATGGGGGCTGCCAGTGAGTGTTGAGCACCCACCATTTTTTTCCTTGTGGGTGCTCCAGCACCTGTGCATCCAAGAGTTTTGAAGGAACTCAAATGTGAAATTGCAGATCTATTAACAGTGGTATGTAACCTATCATTTAAATCAGCTTTTGTACCAGACAACTGGAGGACAGTTAATGTGGCACCAATTTTTTAAAAAGGCTCCAGAGGTGACCCCAGCAATTACAGGCCAGTAAGCCTAACTTCAGTACTGGGCAAACTGGTTGAAACTATAGTAAATAACTGAAGTATCAGACAGATAGATGAACATGATTTGTTGGGGGAGATTCAACATGGTTTTTGTAAAGGAATATCATGCCTCACCCATCTATTAGAATTCTTTGAGAGGATCAACAAGCATATGGATAAGGATGATCCAATGGGTATAGTGTACTTAGATTTTCAGAAAGGCTTTGACAAGGTCCCTGAACAAAGGCTTTTAAGCAAAGTAAGCTGTCATGGGATAAGAGGGAAGGTCCTTTCATGGATCAGTAACTGGTTAAAAGATAGGAAACAAAGGGTAGGAATAAATGGTCAGTTTTCAGAATGGAAAGAGGTAAATAGCGGTGTCCCCAAGGGGTCTGTACTGGGACCAGTACTGTTCAACTTATTCATAAATGATCTGGAAAAAGGGGTAAACATTAGGTGGCAAAATTTGCAGATGATACAAAACTACTCAAGATAGTTAAGTCCAAAGCAGACTGCGAAGAGTTACAAAGGGATCTCACTAAACTGGGTGTCTGGGCAACAAATGTTGATAAATGCAAAGTAATGCACATTGGAAAACATAACCCCAATGTTACATACAAAATGATGGGGTCTAAATTAGCTGTTACCACTCAAGAAAGATCTTGGCGTCATTATGGATAATTCTCAGAAAATATCCACTCAGTGTGCAGTGGCAGTCAAAAAAGCTAACAATGTTGTGAATCATTAGGAAAGACTTTCTGTCTTATCTATTCATCATATTGCCTCTATATAAATCCATGGTATGCCCACATCTTGAATGCAGTATTCAAATGTGGTTGCACCTTCTCAAAAAAGAAATATTGGAATTGGAAAAGATTCAGAAAAGGGCAACAAAAATGATTATGGGTATGGAACAGCTGCCATATGAGGAGAGATTAATAAAACAGGGATTTTTCAGCTTGGAAAAGAGATGACTAAGGGGGGATATCATAGAGGTCTTTAAAATCATAACCGGTTTGGAGAAAGTAAATAGGGAAGTGCTATTTATTCCTTCTCATACCACAAAAACTAGGGGTCACCAAATGAAATTAATAGGCAGCAGGTTTAAAACAAACAAAAGGAAGTATTTCTTCATGCAACCCACAGTCAACCTGTGGAACTCTTTGCCAGAAGATGTGGTGAAGGCCAAGACTATATTAGGGTTCAAAAAAGAACTAGATAAATTTATGGAAGATAGGTCCATCGATGGCTATTAGCCAGGATGGGCGGGGATGGTGGCCCTAGTGTCTGTTTGCCAGAAGCTGGGAATGGGCGACAAGGGATGGATCACTGGATAATTTCCTGTTCTGTGCCTTCCTCTGAAGCACCTGGCATTGGCCACTGTCAGAAGACAGGATACTGGGCTAGATGGACCTTTGGTCTGACCCAGTATGGCCGTTCTTATGTTCTTTGCTCTAAAGTACAGTTTTAAAATAAATGGGACTCAGTTATTTAAAAAATGCATGATTTCTAACTTGAAATCTTAAATGGATTTGTTCTGGAATCTTTTCAGAGTTGTGCACTAACCTAGTTCCAGTGCAGTTCTATTTCAGCAAGTTTTTATAATGGAATGTCATCATGTATAACACAGTACCATTAACAAAGAAACTTGGGGGCAAATCCTGCTTCTTCCTCTGCCAGATTTGCTTTGGAGCCAGTGCTGTTCTGCTGCACAAGGGGAGCAGAGAACATGAGAACTAATACAGGGGATGTGCATCCACTGCTTCCCATAAAGCCCAGCTTCATAGGGGCTCACTGCATGCTCCCTCACAATGGCAATTGGGGCCTGGGGTATGAAAAGCAGGACCTGGTGGAGTCATTGACTATTCTAGTCTTGGGTGTGTAAAGGAACAGGCATTATAGCAGCTACTCTGCCCTGTGAATAGAATAGCAGCTGAGGAACAGTTCCATTACTACTTTGTAGCTCGTAGAATAGAGAAAAGATGCTTCCTTTCCTGTCCCTAGGGATCTCCCAATGCCTTAAAGCAGGTTTAATCCCTAAAGGTTTAATCCCTTTAAAGCAGAACTGTATTTTTTAAGACAACTGCATAAACAGCTCCCATTACAGTAAACAGATTGGCTCAGATCCTCAGCTGCTGTAAGCTGTAGCTCCCTTGACTCCAGAGAAGCTACCCTGATTTACACAGCCATACATAGCTGCAGGGGAACAGCTCTATATCAACACTGATATAAACATTCCATTTAAAAGAGGAAAATGATGAAAGAGCAATGAACAAAGCAATGTACTTGCTTCCACTTTGTTGGAAAGGCTTGAATTTTTTTTTTAATAAAAAACATTTTTTAGGAGAAAATGTAATTTAACATTATATGAATTGTTATGCAATTCTTACTTGCTGCCTCTATAAACTTGGAGTAGGTCTCATAGGTGATTACAGGAATCGGCAAGTCTCTGAAATATAGCTTCAGTGCTCCAGCAATAATGTTTATGTCTGGATATAAGCTTGCAGAGATATCAGCCTTGTCGCCATCTAGAAGAGAAGCAAGAAAATTGTTAAAATAGCACAATTTTACTTCAGCAAGGCTTTGTCTCCTTAATACTGATTAAGGTTTATTCCTTCCATCCTTACAAGAAATAATCTGTAGACAGCATTTGAAACAAACATATAATCACCGATTCTCCAGTATATCAATGATTAGTATTTCCTCCACTTTTTGCAAGACTTAATTGTTCATAGCTTCAATATAAACTGGTAAATACAACACCAAAATCTACAGCATACCATCACATGTAGGATTTCTAATGCTGAGTGCAAAAATTCAGGATGAATAATGCAACTGCTGAATTCTGCCTGTTTGTTAAATGTTGACAATAACATTCTAATAGCTAGCTTTTATATAGCACTTTTTACACACAGATCTCAAAGCCATTTACAAAGGAGATAACTGTATTTTACAATTGGGGAAACCGAGGCACACAGCGGTGAAGTGACTTGCTCAAGGTTACCAAGCAGACAAATAACAATTTGGAAAAGAACCCTGCTCTTTTGAATCATAATCACATGATCTATTTGCTGGGGCACAATGATAAGCAGATCACAGACTCTGCTTGTTGCTTTGAAATTTTTTGTTGTCTTCTAAATTTGTTTTCCTATCCAAACAGCAGGTGAACAGTTTCTGGTAAATATCTCAATTTAAATAGTCCCGCCATGGCATTTAGCTACGTAAGTCATGTGGTATTGTTTGTTAAATGATGACGTAACTTATGTAACCAAAATTACATGCATTTTGAATTTCATATATTGCTGCAGAATGATTCAGAACTCCCTTTCAATCAGTTGATGCTAGCAAAGCTTGACCACTGGAATGCCTGCTGAAAAGGAAAATGAACGAATTGCAAACATAGCTGAATCAAAGTTAGTTTTCAAGTTCAAATGACTATTTGCAGACATTTTTCCATTAGGCACTGACTTGCCCTTTTCCAAAAGTCAGCATTTGTTATGTCTGTAAAGACCTCTTTTCCTTCCACCCCACTGAAGAGTTGGAGAAAAGGACTAGTTTTTGTGCTTCAGAAACACCCCTTCCTTTTCTCAGAAACTGGCCACACCCGTGTCAGATTATATGGACACCTCTGGGGGTGTGTGTGTATAGCTTCCTCTCTCCACCCTTCGTTTCAGTACCACAATGTCCACATTTTTCTTCACTTTGAGAACTGCTCAGGACTCATGGCATTCTCTCTCTGCCCTGCACCTGAAAGTGACACGCTTGCTCTCCTCTTTGCCTTTTTCAACCAGCCCCAGTGAAAGGTGAATATGCCATACCCAGTATGCCCATCCACAAGAGAGAGGAAGGATAGTCCAGTGGTTAGGGTGGCAGCCTGGGACTTGGGAGGTCCAGGTTTAATTCCCTGCTCCACCCAGACTCACTGTATGACCTTGGGCAAGACACTTATTTTCTCCATGTTTCAGTACCCCATGACAGTAGTACTTCCCTGCCTCATAGGGGTGTTGTGAGGATAAATACATGAAACATAGTGAGGAGCTGGGATACTAGGGTAATGGGGGCCATATAAGTACCTAAAATAGATAATGTGTGTGTGTGTACTGCTCCTAAGGTGCTGGCGACAATCTTTCTTAAGAGGGAATGTACTGTAAACATGCTTCTGTTTATTTTTTTCACTGCAAGAGAAAACAGCTTGTGTTGATTCTAGACGTTCTGTACAAACCTATGGCATTAATCTTGAAGGAATCTGTTCTTCTGTCTAATGCATGCACATAACTCTCATTAGCACTAACAGGAGCTACATGTACTCATCAAGAGGAGATTATATGCTTAGTGTTTAAAATAAACAGCCTTTTTTGATATAGCTGAGTAGTCTGAACACATACATCAGTATTTAATTTAACACAGCATCCATACCCCTAACAGAATGGTTACTCTGCCCCAATGTCTTGTTTATCCACACATACTTGGCACAGTAGCATTAGTATTATAAAACATTGTTTGGACAGCTCTATTTAATTGCTGTACGCTGAATGCTAAAAATGCTACACTGAAAACAGATGCTTTCAAGAAGTCAGCAGCTGCATCAAACAGATATGGCAAATCTGAAAGTTGCATCCATTACTTGTCTTTATTTAACAGCAAGGTCACTAGTATACTAACTGGAAGTGCTATTTAGTCAATGTTTTTACAGTGTAGTATAGCAAGCATCCTTAAACTGGCACTCTAGCTGCATCAAATGCCACACAAACATACATTTTATTTCTATCTTTGCTTGAAGATCACTGTAACAAAAGCATGTTAGCCCATGAATCACAAAATGAGTTGTTTCAAAAGACTGTGGCACTTCAAAAATAAACATAAGTCTATAAAAAATGCAACTCAAGAAAATTTTTGAAAGTATAAGGGAATAAAAATAGATTTCTGTTGTATGAAAAGTCACAAATTTAAAATCTTCTCCAATGGATACCTATTGATGGTCCGTTCCCTCCCACCATTAAAGCAACTCTGGCAAGCTACACTTATTTTCTATTTTCCCAGGATGGCTGGATTTGTATTTAAATTTTTTAGCAACGTTCAAAGCCATTAAGGAAGAAGGGTTAACTCATAGCAAGTGGAGTTAAGGACAAAATGTAAAACAGCAGAGCATTAGTGCTATTAACTTAAAGGAACCTAATTCATTTTACAATACCTTTTTCTTTCTGTATTACCAAAATTGTCCACAGCTGTGCAATCAGATAAATTGCCCTATAGCAGCTGTTATGATGTCAATACCAAAAGTTTTTGTGTACTAATCTGTAAAAATGTAATTCATTTAGCACACAATAATATAGCACAACTTAAGTTTTTCTGTGCTTTTTTCCCATCCAACAACTCTTCTTTCCCTTCTTCCCAAACCTCCTGTTATGTCTAAATTTGGACTCTTCAAGTCAAGGACCATGTCTTTTCTTTGTTGTATAAAGGGCACAGCACATTTTAGACGGGCTATAAATAATAATTTATAGGGAAAGAGATCAGAACTGGTATTACCTTCCACAAATCTAAACTATGCACATTCAGTGTTGAATTACACTTACACTAAAACTGCATTTTCCTTCAAAGGTCCTTGCCCAATGGT
The DNA here is from genome assembly GCF_016161935.1 of Mauremys reevesii. Lineage (NCBI taxonomy): Eukaryota > Metazoa > Chordata > Testudines > Geoemydidae > Mauremys > Mauremys reevesii. The sequence continues at coordinate 65,057,905 of NC_052624.1, read as the reverse complement.
CTTATTGTGCTAAATCAAGTGTCGTGAGATTTGCCTAAGTTAAAGACTTTAGGATTTGATCCTTTGAAAAAAAACTGTCAAACTCCAAATCCAGTAAAACAAAGACACTTGCACACAGTTTACATGAATGTCAATAAAAGTCAGGATGCTTTTGAATGGTCCAAGTAACATTTAACAGCATAATACTATAACAAATATGTGTTGTGCCAGCCAATCAAAGAAACAACAACAAATAAAAGGCCAAAAATGCATTTACTACAATGGCATCTCTGTGGACAAATTGCACAATGAGTATTTTCTATGCCATCAGAATGCAGCAGGTCCACAGCAGTACAGAGAACGACTGTTGCTCTACAGCATCCGCATTCATTAGATTAAATAAATCCTTATTATTCCTCTTATTCTAGTTAAAAATTGCTGAAACAGAACATTGTCACAACCTCAATAAGCCTAATTCTCATTTACACTAAGGCCCATTTACACCGTTTGGCTGTATAAAGGAACTTACTGTATGTAAGAACTAGGCATATCTCCTGTTTAATATCCCAGCTTCATCAGCATTTACCAACCTGAGATAATATATCCAGAGATAACATTCTCTGCCAGTGACTTTAACTTCTAAGTTTCAGTTTCCTTTCTGATTTATGTTGTAATGCTTCTGTAGGAACAAGACACTGTCCCTTTAAGAATCCTATGGCACTGGGGGTAAAATTCTGCCTTCATTGTACCCTTGCAAGTCCAGTTTAAGTCAACAGGAACTCTGCTATTCTATGGCAGAGTTTGACACATAGTGTTAATCAAGATTTTCTATAACATTCTATCGCATTTCATTTCCTATAGCCTGACGAAGATGATGTGTGTCTTAAAAGTTTTAGTAAAATCGTTTCCTCTTAGATCATTGTTAGTACTGTGTTCAGGGTAATTAAATGAACTGATTCCATGTGTGTAAACTAACAGTGTTTTTTAAGAGAAATATTTACAGAGATGCTGCAACTGCAGCTAACATTCTAGCCATGTGCACACAGACTGACTTCCTGGTGCCTCCTCCAAACTCTTCCCTCCTGCAACTTGTGCTTCTCCCTACAAGTTCCATACAGGCTGCTACAGTCATGATGTGGAGACACAGCTCACACAGAGCAACAAGATTTGTATGTGTGGGAACAGTGGCAGCAGAAAAGATGCCAGCATCCAACACAGAAACAATAAGCCATCCTCTTAATGTCTGTAAGTTATACTTTGAGCATGATCACTTCAGAATCCCTCCTTTTGTGGTTAGTTTTCCTTAGCTAGTGTAGCCGTTACAGGAATTTTCTGCCAAACAAGGAAAACTTCAGATACAAAGTATTTCTAAGATAATGTGATCTACACCATTTTAAATGTTTGTTTTTTAAAAGAAAAACAGTATAAAATGCAAAAATAATATTTGAAGAAACAAAGCAGGAGGGAAATACCATAGATGGGAGAGGATTAGGATGATATATCATACACAAGGAAAGAGAGGAAATATCCTCTCACAAATATGGTAAGGTGCTAGGTATACAAGGAAAGCTGCATTTTGTGTGTGTATGTAGGGGCATCTACACTTGAGACTGAACACAGATACATGTGTGTTTTTGTGCCATAACCCCCCTATTGTCCACATCTGAAACCCTGAGGCACATTCCTGATGGACAGTCTAGTGCATGACAGCTAGCACGCATGAGGGGTGTGGGTATGTAAGCACCTCCGCTGTGGCATGACCCTGCACTTGTTCTACAGTGTAGCGTAGACAGGGGCAAGGGACGTATACCAGGGCATGAGTAGCAATAGTACTCCAGGGTCATTCCCACAGTGCACTGATCATTTTGCTGCATGACCCTTAATGGAAAGTATAAAGGTCCCTGAAAGCCACTTGCCAGCAGTAGTAGCAACCTATCCTGACTCCCACAGAACAGTTTTCTGCTAAAATCGATTGATCAGTACAGGTGTTCGTGGTTTGACAGCAACTGCCTGGTCTCTGGAGCACACCTGGGTGCTCATCGCGTGCTCGGAGCAGACTGTCTTTCACGCCTTCACCAGCTGGCAGGAACACTCACCTGTACCAGGAGATTTCACAGAGGCTGGAGATGGCTGGCATTCACTGGATTCCATCCCAGTGCTGGGTGCACATGAAGCACACCAGGCTCTTGTACTGGAGGGTGAAGGACTCCAGCAATTGCTCCAGGAGTGGACCTAGCACATACCCATGCTACGATGAGCTGGACTGGGAGCTCTCCAGGATTGCAAGTACAGAGCCTGAATGGACTCGTGAGCCCCTCCTCAATCCTGCTGGCCTCATCATCAGATGGGACTGATGATGGGCAGGGTGAGGAGGTAGCGGAGATCTCAGAGGAATTCCCAGAGGAAGCCCCAAGAGAGACAGAGGAAGAGGAGCATGTGATTCTGCACCTCTACCGGGCAGTCCTGGTTGAAGAAGCCCCTCTACCAAGAAGCCTGAGGACCCCAGAATCTGACATTGGTACGTTTTACAACGGACCCCCACCCTTTCTGATAATATCCCCTCTTGCTCTGGTGACACATGCCTCAGCCCAACCCCCCCACCCCCAACATGGTCCCGGATCAGCGCACAGTTTTAAACCAATGATTTTATCGAAATCCCATGAACCACTATAAAGCATTTAGCAGAAGCCATAACAGGTTATTAACAAGCAGTCCCTGTGCCCTTGTATCTGAGCATTTCTTGGCCATCACTGGCAGCAATAGTCCCTGTGCTGCTCAAAACAGGGGAAGAGAAGAGGGAGGCTTAATGCTAAAAGGCCCCAAATGGGGAAAGAACAGTTTCATGACATGTATGGTTGTACAATGACCCAACATCATTCCTCTCCCACCCCATATCCCATCTTTCCTTCCTCTTATGAATCGGAGCCAAATGGAAGGGGGATGGGGGTGCTTAGTTCCTTGTGTGCAGGCCTTGTGTACGTCTGGGAAGACAAAGGGAACAGTTCGGTTGTCTGAGGAACATCAGAGCAGTCCATTCTCCCTGTGACCACTTCAAATGCTTTGTACCATTCCCAGTCCCTGGTGTCTAGCCTCTCCCCATGCTGAGCTGCTCTGCAGAAACCAGGAGAAGCAAGGGTGGGGGAAGCATCCACTCCAGTGGTTGCACAAATGCCAGACTCCTTAGCAGCAGAGAGGTGACTGACTTGTGGTGTTAATCCAAAAATGTAGGGAAGAAAATACACTTCTGGAGTCACTGTCTGTTTCTCTGTCCCTTTCAATGCTGTTCACTAGACACAGGGGCTGGACTTTCTTGCGACGCAGGGGGGATTAAGGGGTGGGTGGATGTTTTCTGTGGTTCTCTGTTCCTCTTCCATGGCAACTCCATCTGCTACCATAGAATACAGTCCATTTTCTCTTGAACTGACACCCAGTCCTGTAAGCATAATTCAGCAAATTTTTGGTGTAGCAGAAATTCAAGATGGTTCTTCATGTTTAATAGCAGGGCAAATGTGCTTGGTCCAACTTTGTAGCCCACTAAACCCCACCACTCAGTAATATTTAGATGGGTCACCATTATCAGAAACCTCTCTGGCATAGGTGGCCAGGTGTCCTCCACAGGACTGGAAAGCCACTACTTTTTTCCACTCCATTCTTTTAAAAATTGCTATGTTCTCCAAGTGACGGCCAGCCTTTAAAGAACAAAAAGGTGACTTGAGGTAGGTCTATACTCACTGTCCGGGTCGACGCGGTGAGTTCGACTTCTTGGAGTTCGAACTATCGCGTCTAATCAAGACGCGATAGTTCGAACTCCCTGCACGCTCCGGTCGACTCCGGAACTCCACCACCACGAACGGCGGTGGCGGAGTCGACCTTGGAGCCGCGGAGTTCAACGGAGCCATGGATGGGTAAGTCAGTCGAACTAGGGTACTTCGAGTTCAGCTACGCTATTCGCGTAGCTGAACTTGCGTACCCTAGTTCAACCCCCACCCTTAGTGTAGACCAGGCCTTGGTAACATTACCCTTGAAGGAACCAAAAACCACCTCAAGTGGTCCATCCATGCACTGTAAACATTATAACACTTTAACAGCAGTACTGCAGGCATCTTACCATTTTTTTAAATCTCAGCTCCTTCCTAATGGGCTGCAAAAGTAGTCTGAAGGAAGGAGGTTGTAACAGCTGCATTCCCAGGATTCTAAAATGTATCAGTGTTGTGGCTTTCATAGCACAATTGCATGATATATGGGGGGATATAGTTACTTTCCAAGGAAAAATGCAATATAATGTTACCCTTGTCTTTGACTTGGCAGGACATTCCGATGCCAACAAAGAAGCCATTCCAGTGGAAAGGCAGGAGTGGCACCACAGAGATCGCAGAGAAAGACCTGTTCATTGGCATAGATGGAAGTCAGGAGCAGTTCAAGTTTCTTAGAGCAAGGAAGGATTGGGCTCTTAGGCATAGTTAAGGCTTTCCTGAAAATGGAGAGTTGCACAGGCAATGGGAGTATGTGCAGAGGGAACAGGATCATGCACTCAGAAAACCCATAGTCCAATCGCTGGCGGCCTGCTTCTGCAGCACCTGCTCCTCTGCATGAACAAACAGCAGCCCCTCCTTCTCCTAGTCCTCCTCCAGTGGCCTGCCAGGCTGCTGCTGAGGCAGTGAATCCCACCACCAACCCTGACAGGAAGGAACATGCTCGATGCCTGGCATAACATCCTTTGCAGGCACCTGAAACCCCTTAGGAGGGGAACCCCCCAGAGCATTCAGGAGGGGAACGATGAGCCTGATCCAGTTCCGGTAGACCAGCTTGTGTACAGTCCCCAAATCCCACACTGAAGACATCCCCATTTGTCCCCCTCCACCCCCACCCTCCAATATTTTGAAGCCATTCCTCCCTTGTCAGGGAGAGGGGAAGGGCAAGGAGACATATTCAAAGACATTAATGTTTGACCACCTTTGAAGGAATCTGACCTGTTGTTGTTGTGTATTTGATCTTGTTACAAACTGTTTTAGCTCTATGTCTGATGTATGTTTGTCCATAAAAGTTACTGTTCACATCACTTGTGTGTGCACCTGGCTTTCTGAGTATGATCAACAAGTTTTCCACACGTTAGGGAGGAGTCTGCAGGATTCACAGCACTTGACTGTGATTTCTACAAGTGTGGGGCCAAAGCAATGCAATGAATTCTGTCCCTCCTACGCCCCTGGCCCCTACCAGCCATGAATTTCCTAATGTTGAACAAAGAAACAAAACACCCAGAGTTCATTACAGTGAAGTAAACTGTGAAACAACTGTCGCTGTCCAAAAGCGCCAGAATAAAAAACAGAAGAGGAGTCACCTGAGATGTCTTTATGGCTTTGTTAACAACTTAATTGATAATACAGACAAAAGAAACAAAAATAAATTAACAGTGAAAATATAGGACATTGAGCAGTGCATTTAAGACCCCTCACCACACCAAATAGTTACCACTAGAAATCATGAGAGTACTCATGCATAACAGCTGATAGGGAAATATTTTTTGTGCAAGGAATGTGTGAATTCCCTCCCTAAATATTGCAGAACTTTTAAAAAATAACATTAACAATGCTTAAGTGCATCCCATACAGCAACCCCAAACACAGCAGTTAACATATAACAAACACATTGCTCAATGATGCCTTTAAATTGCATTAAAGCTCGCCTCACAAAACCACGGGCTACGGTATTAACCTTGAGGGCTGTTCCTCAGTTGTCTGCTTTCAGTTAGTACAGTAACATCAACTGCAGGGGACTGAAACCCATTGAGGTATCTCACAATGTAAGTATATGGCAATGGTCTGTTGAGCTTTTCCAGCTGCACCAGAGGGTCACATTAACATCCCTTGGCAGAGTCTTCTGGCTCCCCAGTGTTCCATGACGTATGAGCACACAGCATCGCTAATTTCCCTGGCTCGTCGGGAACCAGGAGCTATGCACACAGGGGAAGGATCTGGCTGCCTGTAGAGGCTTTGAACAACAGATCTGTCCTGTGCCCACTTGCTGCGGAAGTATTCCCCCTTAGCCTCACATACATTGTGCAAGGCACAGCATGCCACAATAATCCAAAATGTGCCGGCCACAAAGATAGCCGGACAGGTCTGCAAGCATCACCAAAGGGCTTTCAGGCACCCAAAGGTGCATGCCACCACCACCACTATCCTGCAGCTACTTCCTTTTTCTGGGGTTGGTGATGTCACGTTGACGTTCCATGAGCCACAGGTAGGAGTGAGTTTGTGGGGTCCCCAGAATAAAAGTCAGCACAGAAATACCATATAGAATCACATAGTTTCAGGGGAATAAAGTCCTTTCTTCCCCTCTGTGGTACAGCCCTGACCATCTAAGCACATTGGTGTCATGGATTTTTCCTATGTACCCAGCATTCGCGTTCATGAACTGACCCTTGTAGTCCACTAAGCTTTGGAGAACCAGTGAATAGTGACCTTTGTGGTTCATGTAGTCACTGGCCCCTTTGGGTGGGCAAAGTACTGGGATATGTGTTCCACTGATGCCCCTGCACAGTTTGGCAACCTCACCTTCTGAAAGACCCCCTACCATTTCAGGGATTTTGGCTCTGGCAACCACTCCTGGGTAGATCACAGTGTTGATACCCTGGCAAACCTGTACAACCACTGCCTCAACAGCTGACTTCCCAACCCTGAATTAGTCTGCAACTGACCTGTAGCTGTCAGGTGTTACCAGCTTCCAAAGGGTGATACCCACCCACTTTTGCACTGGGGTATGGGTTTCCAAAATCAAATGATTTGGCATTGGAGAGTTAGTGCAAGCTTCTTGTACAATTCCATGAAGGTCTGCTTCCTCACTCTGAAGTGCTGCAGCCACTAATAATCAGCCCAGCTTTCCAAAACAACAGGATCCCACCACGCCATGATGGTTCTCCAGGACCAGAAGCGGTGGCCCTCCCATGGGCATACTATTGCACTCCCAGCACTCAACACACCTGTTTCTTGGGATCCTACTGGATTTCATCCCCCCTGACTCAGTAAACTGTCTTTGCTGACTCAAATTTATGTGGGTTCATTCTGTCCAGTATCCAGTACTGCACCGCAGGAACATTTGTCCAGTGAGGAAGAGCAGAACCACATCGTTATACTTGTGCTCCATGTCTCCAACACAGTTTGGTAGAAGCGAGAGGGAGCTGCCATTGCCAAATGTGTGAACGCGGAGTACAGTACCAGCAACACGTAGCAAGGCGGTTCCCAGAGTGTCTCCTGTGATGTACAGGACTCTGGGTTACTGCCCCTGAAACGATAGCACTACCGTGGCGGACAAAAAAGAGGCAGCGTGAACACAGGTATATGCCCTGTGCACAGCGTGTACCTGTTCCCCATTCAGCATATGTGAACACTCAGCACAGGTATGGGATACATGTGCAATTCAGTACACAAACAAATACACAGGGAAGCATGCAAACGTTGTATGCAGCATTGTTGTAGGTCCCAGGATATTAGAGGCACAAGGTGGGTGAGGTAATATCTTTCATTAGACCAATTTCTACTGGTGAGAGAGACAAGCTTTCGAGCTTACACAGAGCTGAAGACCTGAAGAAGAGCTCTGTGTAAGCTCAAAAGCTTGTCTCTCTCACCGACAGAAGTTGGTCCAAAAAAAGATATTACTTCACCCACCTTGTCTCCCTATGACACATACATACAGACAGTGCTGTTAGCTAAGTGGTAGGGCCTATGTGGTTTGCAGAATCCTGTGGGTTTTTAAGTAAACATTCTTTATATAAAATTAGCTAAAGATTTTGCAGTTTTTTTGGACCTTTGTTGTGAATTCCCATATATGATGTAAATCCACTTGCCTATTAAGACGACTGCTCTTTGACTATTTTAGCACTGAGTATAACATTCAGCACAATGACAACTGCAGTCTACCTTCCTGGACAAAGATCATTACTGTTTATTACTATTTATTATTGTAGCATCCACAATGTACTAGATGCTTTCCAGACATTCAGGAATGTCCCTGTCTGAAGTGGAAACCTAGAGGTGAAAGGCCCTAGCCCATTATCATCTGCACCTTTCACCTCCCTAGCCTCATTTACTTGTTGTGTGTTTATCTACTTTATTCCAACAATGAAATATGATTTTATTCATGTGAAAAGTGCTACAGAAATTGGTAAAAAATAACAACATCAGAAAAAAGATAGATAGCATTTTGGGCTTCTGCTTATAGACCAGTTTCCTCACCATGGTATTTGAGCACCCAGATATCAATAAGAACAGTGTCTCTTTAAACCAAAAGGTCAGCTGAAAACCCATCTAATATTAAAACACACCGTACCTCGATCAAAGGCCATTTTGACATCTTCAATGTGTTCAGTGAACCCCGAGACTCTGTAAAGGCCCTCTGACTTTAAACCTGCAAGGTAAACATCTGATTTAGCTTTATTTCTGCTATCAACAGATATATATCAGCAAATATTCAATCTCGTCAAATCTAGTCACAGTTATTTTATGTTATGTTAATAATCCCATATATGAAATGTGACAAGAGCAATAATTTTAATGTTAAACTTCTGACTATTTTAAAGAAGAATTAAGGTAATTTTTAAAGACTAGAAGTTGGTTACATTTTCTGATTTTATTAGTTTGGTAGGGAATACACAATATCAGCTACAAAATACTGCAATTTGCCTATACTGGCAGCTCATGGTGTCATCACTTCTTATTTGGTCTCCTTTTTTTCGGTCTGTAATTACTATAGCTTTAAATTCTGCCTTCCCTATGTCTGTGTTCTTAATGACCTATAGCGATGCCAGCAATTAACTTTACCTTCCTGTGACCCTTTTTGCTCTCTGATTTTGCTGTCAATCTTAACTGGTATGTGCAGCATGCACTGTTCTTTCACACACCACATCCCTCCCACTGTTCTTTGCCTGACTGGAGATCTGTTTGCTGCTATCCTCCACAAATCTTCTTGCACTGTTTCCATCCCTACAGGAAAGAAGGGTGGTCCAAGACAGCAGATACAACTAGTCGAAGTGGCTTCCATGGCTGTTATTTGTTTTAACTCACCGGTTCCTTATTGTGACCATGCCCATATGATCACCCAACAAACAGACACTAGCCTTTCTTAGCTACTGAGCCTATATCATGACCAAAACCAATATCCCAGCAGGAGGGATTTTTAAAGTTCTTACAGCTGTTAAGATACTGATTATGAAAGAGGACAACCAATTTAGTGTTAATTGACATTTGTAAAAGAGAGAATATTTCTATATCAAATGCAATATAGCTTTCTAATGTGTCCTTTGCTATCATTATAGATACTTATGTTTCAGTAAAACTGTTCTCTCTCAAACCCATCCTCTCTCTCCACTTGTTCTTGCAGTAATCCTGGCTGAGATTTGCAGAGCAGTACAGAGGATTTAGCTGCAGATCTTCTATTAATTTTAATGGAAGATGTGTGGCTAAATCCCCTACACTGCTTTGAAATACCCATGTCTGGCAGCAGTGTGTTGCCATGCAGATTACTATCATGTCAAAAATTCAGCATTATGGGATCTCATGCAGAACATGACTAACAGGGGAAACGTGGCTTATCAGGTGGCACAACTCACATGCAAGCCACCAATAACACATACATGATCATTAGCTTGTAATCATTTTACACTTGGTGTTATTGTAATTTGTAAATGTGGAATGCATGTCAGTGCAGTAAAAGACAAATCACAAGCTGGCTTTTTGGCTGTGACATGTTGCTTGGCTATGTCATTCATCAGTCAGAAACAGAATGTAATGTGAATTTCACTAGAAGAGAGACTTGCCACAAGGCACAAAATGTTGCACTCCTCTTTCATGTTTTGTATGAGCCATTTCCTTTCTTTTGTATTCTCTCGCACATGATGTTCTGAAATAGTTTAAAATTAAAACTATTCATAACTTGCACGGAATTAAACTCTGATTGCTTTGAAATGAAAATATTGTCCATACATCTGTCAAAAGTAAATGAACCAAGTGAAAAGACACATAAATGAGTTTAAAGTTTGCCCTTTTAAAAAGTATGACATGAATAGTTTGCATTCTAGAAGAGATATCTAATATATTTTTAAATAAGCAATTTAAATAATTTGCATTCAGAAATGACAGAGCTGGACTTTACTAGCCAATGGAAAACAGTAGAATTTTTACAAAAAAAACTACTCCTGTCCACTCTTCCATTTACTTGAGCCTATTTTTTCTCCAAACTTAACATGTAATTCAAAGTTTATTTAATTTGTGTGTGTATCTGCTACTCCTTGATCACAATTAATGTAATATTATAGACCTAGTGACATTCCACTCTAGTCAAACAAAGAAAATCATGCAAACCTCTCGCTTCTATTTCTCGAATGCATATATCCACAACCATGGGTCTCTGTGCGTTGTGGGCCTTCACTAGCGTAGTGAGGTCACAGCAGTAGACTCTCTTGATCCTCTTTAGGTCTGGTTGACAGTCATTGGGCACATATTTGGAACACTGTTTGTGTACGTTCAACCCACAGTCTGTGAATAAAGTTTTGCCAGAATTAACGCATCCATTGATAGGTTTTGCTAAGTAATGGTTTCATGAGCCTATACAAACAAACAGGAAAACCCTCAGCCCTCAGACAAACCCAAAACAAACACAAAAACTCTTCACATGGCTCTCTAGTGACTCCTGTGGCTGACTCACTCAATAACATTGGTAAGACTTGGTGACATACAATACCTAGAAGAGAGGGTCACTGCAATGCTGAGATTCTGAAAAGGGAAGAGGTTGGAGGATGCCTGAAAAAAGTTAGTGAGAAGAGATCAGAAGATGACTATCTTGCATCAGACCCAAAGCGTGTTAGGAAAAAAACAGGGTCAGGAACAAGGACTGCACTCCAATGTATTTTTCACAGAAGTTTGCTTTCTACTGTAAAGCATTTCCAGTTCTGCTTCTCACTGATAGTGTATGTAGAGGAGCAAAGCAAAAGTGTGCTTGTTATTAATCAAGTCCTTATGCTATAATCATTCAGGGCTCCTGAACATTCCTGAAATTATCACTGGTAAGGCAAATATACCTTTTGCATATTGATTACTGGCTGAACTACTAAAATTTTAAACAACTCTCTGAACTACTTGAAACACATCTCAATATTACGTTCCATAAAATGTCAATCAAACAAAATCAAATTGTCACTAAAAAAAATAAATCAAACCTTCTATAAGTTTAATGGAATCAGTTTAGTTTATTTGGTCTCTTCAGACAGAAACTACTGCATAATGGATTATTGTTCAGTGAAATCTAAGTAAATCTGGCCAGCTGCATTTAGGATACTCCCTTTATTGTTTTCAAGGTTCTTGCAAAACATTTCATGTGAGGTTAAGAAAAAACTTGTTTGTCTACTTAGAGTTAAATGTTGGTAATTTAATGCGGGAAAGTGTTAAGCTTCATACTAAATAAATAAGCCTTTTCATAGGTTACATATTTTAAATTAGGGGAACAAATCCAACAATATTCATTAGATTCACATGGTCAATTTTTACCCATTTACACTGAGGATTAAATAGCCTGATCAGTAAATGGTTATTAATTTTCCTTTTTTTATTTCATTTTTATACTCTTTGTCTTGCCTCTGACCCATCTGTAGGTAAGGAGATGAAGTAGTTAAGTACAATAAGTGGGCCATGCATGTATTGATACCTTAAATTTATAAATCAACTATTATCTTAAAGGACCCTCAAATTGCTATACAAATTTTATGTGGTGTCACTTTACCCATCCCTCAGATTCAGTCTGATGTGGGGTTGCAAGTGGCTGCTGTTAATTAGTGCACTGTAACTAACACCCATAAGGTTAGGACAGGAAGTGAGAGGGAGCACTATCTTCAACTGAAAGTGGAAGGAGAATTTCGGTTAGCAGAATGTAGTTACCAAAATTTGCATGTGATGCATCAAAAAAAATTTCCATTCCTGCATCAAACAAAATCATGGCGTAATGGTTCTTGGTTTATTGCAGAAATGTAGCAAACAAATGAAAAAAAAGGTTAAAGAAAAAGAAAAACCAGGAAATTAATTATTTTGTAAATGAGGGTAACATTTTTTTCTTTTCCACAGGGTAGGATATTTTGAGGTTTGTAGCAACATATGGTATTTTTATTGGTCAAAGGTGATCATCTTTTCCCAGAGGAGGACATTTTTCAAGAGTGAGTGGCAAAAAGAGGAATTATGAAGTCTAGCTGAGGCTGGCTTTGTGCCATCTTCAGATCTTGTTTCTTAATATGTACAAACATATAAAACAAAACCTGACACTACCATAAGGAAGATGATTTACAAGATGCTGATGAAAAACGTAAACCAAAATACTGGGGCATACACGTTGCCAACGTAGTGTTATAAAGATGTCCATGGAGAAATGCCTCCACTTCGAAGCCAACTAAGCAGGAAAAATAAACAGGACAATATTTCTATGTCCTTTGTTTAGGAAAAAAAAATCAAGTTTTCCAAAGGAAAATATAGCACCATCTTCTTCCCAATATGTTTACATATTCTTGTAAGGCCCTACAGGAGTTCAGAAACAATCAGGATAAGTAAAAAACAAACAAACAAACAAAAAAAAACCCCTGGTGCTGCTAGTTTCTCTTTTCTTCAGATATGAAAAGTGGAAAGATCTCCCTCCTTATTCTCCCTTGCTAACACTGGGACTGGATCCTGATTTCTGTGCAACTCCCATTCCTTATTGTTATTCTTAAAATGTGTACCTAGAGCTCAGCACTTCTTGAAAAGGGCTAAACTACAGCAAATTCAGCCTTTGGACTAATTAGATAGCAATTTCTTGTTACATTTTATGAAACTGTCCCCCATTCCTCCCTCCCGGAGCTTACCCTTTTATTTTTCAGAAGGAAGAACCAAGATAAATTAAATGTGTAAAGCTACCTGAACACCTGACTCCCTGAGCGATGAGCCCCCACATGAAATTGGCACAGTATTCACACCAGTGTGGACCTCGGAATGTGTAGACCTGTAATACAATCAAAAAAATGGGGTCATCAGGAGGCAGATGGTCTGACAGCTGGAACAAGTAAAAGAGATAAACAACAAAGGACTCAGTAGGAGTAAGTCTTCACCATACAGTACACACTTCTTTCCAAAGTCTGTATGAAATAAATCCTGGGAAAATAAATGTGCTTTGATCTTTATGTTCTCTTATCTCACAATAGGCCTATCATAACACAGAACTGGATACTGTATGGCATAGAAACAAATTACTTTTAAAACATTTTTTTTTGCCAGTTGATGTGTTTCTTTTGTGTCACTATGATTCTATACCTACATTGAGTTCAGTGCAGATGCAGAAGTGGTAACTGGGTTTAGTCCACTATCAAAATGGACAAAAATAAAACAAATAATCCAAGGAGTTGTAGTGATTCTTTTTACTGGACTAGCTAAAATAAAATCAGAAAGCTTCAGAGATTCACCCACTCTGCAAAAGACCATTGGAAAGAGAGGGAGATATTTTCTTCCACTGAATTCTCTCTGCTGTCATGCTGTGGCCAAATTCTGCTTTCCAATATGCTTTCACAATGGTTATTGATTTCAGGGGGACTTGACTAGGGTACTGAGGGCAAAATTTGACACCCCCCCCATGCAGCTTCAAAGTTCTAATATTTTGAATATCGCATAGGTATTAGTACAATAGGATTATGGCATGGCTCCATCATGTGGGCATTTGCACCATTAAAAAAAATAATAAAGTTAAAGCCAAGGGAATCAAAAGGAGTAATTAACAATTTGTGTAGAGATTCTAGGCAAAAGTTGGGCAATCATCTGTTTTTGAACGTCTGAATCAATTACAGACATAGGCAAACTACTCCCCCTACCAAACCACCTGAATAACTAATAGTCTCATTTTACTACAATCCCCACATCAGTACAATAAGGGGAAAATGGCATTAAAAGAGCAGACAGAACAGTTTCCTCAGCTGCCTTTTGCACAAAACACTTGCTTCACCAACAGCATTTTAAAAAATCTATAATGGGGGATCATTTAAAACATGGCTATCTAGTGCAAAATTAACACTGGCACCTTTCGAGCCCTTTGCAATTGGTCTGGGAGAGCGTGCACTTAATTTTCATTGAGCAGCATGGTAAATAGTCAAGTATAGTCCTGTGTAAATGTACACAGCATGGGCTAGATCTGCCCAGAGACTTTATTTAACAAAATATAAACTGTGCACACTGAGGCTGCCAATGCTTCCTCTCTGTTGACTAATCCTTTCCCTTTTTTTTTTTTTTTAAATCCCCTGGGTACTTTGTTGAAAGGTCACTACTGGCTGGGGAAAAAGTTTCTTATTTTAATTTTTAATAAAGTATATTTAGTTGGGGAAAGTGCAGTTATTGCCCTTTTCCAAATAAACGATACACAATTTTCAATCAAGCAGACAGCTTACTAATATCATGGCCTTGCTATGTCTACAGCATTATTGCATTTTGCATTAGTGTATTGCATCAAGAAATCACAGCTCATGCAATTCAAAGATTTGTCATGTTGTTATGAAATCAGAGCTCTCTGTCTGAAAATAATACCAAACAAAATTGCACAAAAATACAACATACGTTATAGATTTTACTAACTGTCTTGGCCAAATCAATCAGGGTGACCCAATTTTATAGGGACAGTCCTGATTTTTGGGTCTTTTTCTTATATAGGCTCCTATTACCCCCCACCCCCATCCCAATTTTTCACATTCGCTCTCTGGTCACCCTAAAATCAATACCTTGTGTAACTAAAGGCTTCAATGGTATTGCACCATTTGCTCTCAAGTTCAGTGGTAACAGAACTTGATTTAGTTGTGAATTGGTCCTGCTTGAGCAGGGGGTTGGATAGATAACCCCTGAGGTCCCTTCCAACCCTGATATTCTATGAACAGCTACAAACATATTCAAATATTTCCATCCATTTGTCTTGGAAAACATGTATTAATTAATAAACCAAACTAATGCTTCCCCCATTTTCCTGATTCACTTTACTTTTTTCTGAAACGAGTTTGTATTAATTGATAACAACATTGCTTCCTTGGCAAAATGAAGTATTTTTAAATATCTTACTATCTTTCTAGCTTGATGATTAAAAACTACATTTTCACTTAGCATAGCTTGACAACAAATTACTCCTAATTATCCATGTAGTCAATAATTATGTAACTAATTGCAGCTGTAAAGCAATCGCTATTTAGCTTAAAGCAATGCTAATTTTTCCATCTCTTTTGGTACTAAAATGCTTAAACTGGAACATTTGACCAACTCAAATTACACTTCTGAAATGTATTAGCTCTCACTAAAACATATACTAATGGGAAACACTTATTTGTAGTAAGCCTTGCTGATATGTGTGTGTTTCTATCGCTTCTTGCTCAATTCAAAGGTTGTCTTACAGAGATCAGCTAACATGCATTTAAAGCTAGATCCCCAGCTGGTGCAAATAGCATAGCTTCACTGACACTGATTTACATCAGCTGAGAATCTTGTCCTTGGAGTTTTAGGCTTAAATTTTAAAATGTGGCCTCCAACATAATGTTGTGGGTACAAAATTGCAGACACAATTATCTATAACTGCAGTGCTACCAATCTTAGATATGTAACTATAATGTGTGGGTCTGCACTTACATTTAACTATGAGCGTGAAATTGTCTGAGGGATATCGCTAATCTTTAGAGTCTCGTATCTCTTGCTTCACAAAGTGTTACAAAAGCTAATCTTCTATGAAAGATGATTGTAAAAGGTTGTTCAGCATTATTAAAACTGCACCACAGTTTCTAGGCTATTTAAGGCCTGCTTGTTCACTTCACATAAAAGTATCATTTAACTGATCACACTGTAGAGCAGGGGTCGGCAACCTTTCAGAAGTGGTGTGCCGAGTCTTCATTTATTCACTCTAATTTAAGATTTTGTGTGCCAGTAATAATTTTAACGGTTTTAGAAGGTCTCTTTCTATAAGTCTATAGTATATAACTAAACTATTGTTGTATGTAAAGTAAATAAGGTTTTTAAAATGTTTAAGAAGCTTCCTTTAAAATTAAATTAAAATCCAGAGCCCCCAGACCGGTGGCCAGGACCCGGGCAGTGTGAGTGACACTGAAAATCAGCCTGTGTGCCGCCTTCGGCATGCGTGCCATAGGTTGCCTACCCCTGCTGTAGAGTATTTAGAAATTGGTAGCTGATTATATCCTGGTCTTTTCTTGCACAAATGGGAAGTGGTCATTATTATTTTCAGCGAGAGTTGCTGAGCACCCTCATCTACCATTGATTTTGATGCCCCAAAATTTCAGTTAAATTTATTTATTTAATGTTACTTTCATATCTCCACGTTTTGGCTGAAATTACATGAGAAAGGCTGGTCTTGCAGCATTTCTGGTCCAGCAGAAACAGAGAAACACTGCTATCTCACAAGTAAAAAGCGTGGTCTTTTGAGATTTCTAGATGAAATTTCAGGAAGTTTGGATAAGCATTAATGTAATTGAAGATACATATCTGAACTGTGTCTGCAGTTTGGCTGACCATTACTTTCAATGTCAATAAAAAAGAAGGGTCTGTATTTTTAAAAAATAACACTTCAGCTCGGACCGACTCTTAAGGCTGATGCTGAAAGTAAAGGTCACAGTAAATGAGAGTTTTGCCTGAGAAACGACTGCAGAACTGATCCCGGAGCTATTTTATACTGTGCAAGGGTTCCGAGGCAGTCATAGTATTTTGAGATAGGATGATATTTTTGGTCTTGTACCCGTGTCCCTATGATCACACCACTATCTACTGAATTGGGCATAGGCTTCTTGAAGTTATCAAGATAACTTTCTGAGTCCCCCCGCCCCCTTTCAGATTTTTGGACTGTTGAGTTAGTGTTGAGCTGCTTGTGCTGGTGTCCTTGCAGACTCCCAACCTTTAAAAAGAAACAGTAAGGGTCAATTCTCGATGTTAGCTGAGGTTTTGGGGTCAATATCCCCTACTCACCCCAATAAGGAAAGGGTCTGATGTACATTCTGGTAAACTTTTTTCTTGTCTTTTCCCACCACTATTTAGCTGTAGAATGCAGGGGACTCAATAGTATTAATATTGCATAAGTGCTCAAAATCCCATCCCTTTGCTCCAAACGTACGGTCCAGAGATATGAGTTGTCTGTGAGATAGTTCAACAAAATGTTAGTCTAAAAATGTGTTTTCCTGCTTATTCCCTTCTTTAGTTTCTTCTTTTCCCTTCTCCCACTGTCTGACTCACTCTATTCATCTCCATGCCATCTCCTTTCATTTTCCATATTTATATCTCCTTTCTTTGTGTTTTTCTTTCTCTCCAGTTCTTTCACTGAAAAGGAGTTTCTTCTTCATATTAATCTCTCCCTCTCACACACACACATATTACATTTTGTCTTCATTAGTGATGCTCTTCTCTGTTTCCTTTACTTTCACCTCTCTACTACCATTGCTTCCATACTGTCTCTTTAATGTCCCTTCCATCTTTCTCTGAGAATCTGCATGTGTACAATGCTTTACACAGCCATTAATAGTTGCAATATCACTGTGAGGTAGGTATTCTCTCTATTTCACAAATGAGGAAAATAAGGCAGAAAAGTTAAGTGATTTCACCAAGGCCACTGAGTGAATCCATTAATAAAACAATACTACAGCAGCAAATGAAGAACTGCCTTGGGCAGACATGTGTGCTCTTCATATGAAATATGCAGAGCTGCTTTCAGATAATTTTTTGGTTATCTAACCTGGTTTTGAGGCTTTTTTCCTTTCGTATCAAACGAGAAGAAGAGATTTTCAGACTTTCAGTTGAAAGCAGGAACACTTTACCTCAGCTCTGGGGCCTGAACTGAATCCCTTTGAAATCAATGGCAGAACTCCCATTGGTTTCAGTGGGAACAGAATTGAATCCATTAACAGTTTTGTTTTGGGACAATGAAAATGTCACTTCTCACAAAGGTGTAATTAAAAAAAAAGACATTAAAAAAACATTGAGTCTACATGCCATAATTAAAACCCTTACTGCTCACTAAATTTTATACGTTGCAATGAAGAACTGAGGTCACTTCTAAAGTTCTACAATAATAA
The DNA here is from genome assembly GCF_016161935.1 of Mauremys reevesii. NCBI lineage: Eukaryota > Metazoa > Chordata > Testudines > Geoemydidae > Mauremys > Mauremys reevesii. The sequence continues at coordinate 65,039,829 of NC_052624.1, read as the reverse complement.
TGGGCCAAATTCTGTCCTGCATTGGGCCCTGATACAACAATAAACTGCATGCTGTTGTCTCGAGGCATCTCCTTTGGTCCCCATTGATGGTCCTGGGACTCTGTGCTGGCACAGAGTTCAACAAACATTACTATCAATGTAGAAACGGGCACAATACCACTTGAAATCTGTGGTAATGGGAAATGCAGAGGACTGTGTAGTGTAATAATAAGTGAGGGCAGAATCTGGTCCTTTGTTAATTTCTGTTATAAAAAGTGAGATCTGTTTTGTAAAAGGTAACTCTAGAATATATGCCATTCCCCATTTGCTGTGACTTGACTAGCTCAGGCGACGTCTCAATCAGGGGCGTCTCCAGACCCCAGTACGCCAAGCGCGTGCTTGGGGCAGCATGCCGCGGGGGGCGCTCTGCCGGTCGCCGGGAGGGCGGCAGGCGGCTCTGGTGGACCTCCCGCAGGCGTGCCTGTGGAGGGTCCAATGGAGCCGCGGGACCAGCGGACCCTCCGCAGGCACGCCTGAGGGAGGTCCACCGGAGCCGTGGGACCTGCGACCGGCAGAGCGCCCCCCGCGGCGTGCCGCCCTGCTTGGGGCGGCGAAATGTCTAGAGCCGCCCCTGGTCTCAATGGATAAAAAGTATGTTTTCTTCAGTTATGTTAGCTCAATTGAGTTAACTCCCTCCTGAGTCTATATCACAAGGAGCGGAAACATTTTAAAAGGTGCTAGCCTGTGTCTTTAGATTATGTCTATAGTGGAGCTGGAGGTATAATTTCGAGCTTGCGTAGACATAGGTGCACTAGCTTTGAACGAGCTAGCGTGCTAAATATAGCAGCATAGCCATGGTGATATGGGCAGCAAGATGGGCTAATTGCTCAAATAAGTACCCAGGTTTCAGGGTAGGATTGCACTCCTGCCATTTATGCTGCTGCAGAGACACTTCAATTTTTAACATGCTAGCTTGATCAAAACTAGCATCCGTATGTCTACCCAAATTGGAAGTTACACCTCCAACTCCAGTGTAGCCTTGCCCTTAGACTTCAATTCTGCAAATATTTACGTACCTGCTTCACTTTACTACCATGAGTAGTGCTGTTGAAGTTAATGGGACTACTCAAGGTAGTGAAGTTAACCACTTGTATGAGTGTTTGCAGGATCAGGACCTTAATGAGAGTTGAGGGAACTTTCTAGTTACGTTAAGCTAACTCAAATGAGCTAATACAATTGAAGAAAGCACCTTTTTGTCCATCAAGACCTGGCCTCAAGGACTTACTTTCTTTATTGATATACAAGTCCTCTCCACTCCCAGATGTGCCAGCTAATGAATCTACTCCATTTTTAATTTCAGTTTCTGAACACTAGTCTGATACAATGTAAACTGTTCAGCCATTTCCAAAAAATAGAGGACGTTTGCTGTCATAGTTTAGGACCAAAAAGAATGGTCATGGGAAGGACTTCAACAGTTTGCCCTAACACAGGGTTAGATTGTCTGCTTTTTACACTGCTCCACACTGGCATTACAAAGGTGCACTGCTCCAAGGCAAGTTCTGGAAGAGATTGTGCCTGCGATCCCTTGAGGAGCTGCAGGATGCAAAGGAAGGATGTGCATGCTAAACCATCCTTCTGTATAGTGCAGCGCGCTCCCCACAGCAGGCCAGTTTTGCTGGCTTATGAGTAGGAGGGCAGGGTCTTGGTTCTAAATTTTCCCCAGCCTGTGCAGGGTCAATTGTGCCTCTCCGAAGCCACTAAGAAGGAGTGGTCCCCTTGCTCGTGCAGTTACTTTGATGGGGCAAAGACAGAAAGTCTGGTTTTGCTCTTTTCCACTCCCTCCACCACTATACGTACAATATATCCACTAGCATCTGGCATGACCTTCCTCACAATATTATTCAAATACAAAGTGCACAACAGGCTGTAACTTTTATACCAACTCCCTCATATAGCGATTTAAAATTCAACATCGGTATTAAGCATGCAAAACACATCCTAGATCCTTATAGTTAATTATTTGGCTTGAACACCTTGAACTTTGGGAGATGAAGAGTCAAAATCAGAAAAGATGGATCCATATCAGTGTCTCAGGTGTGCCTTTTTAAAAGAGCACAAGGTGGTCTAGATCTGGCTCTGAATTTTGTACCCATCTCCTTTTTTTGCTTGTTCCCTTTCTGCCAGTTTTACTTTGTTACACAATATTTCTAATCCGCTATACCAAATATGTAGTCTTTTTTTTTAAAGACTCATCATTCCAAGAGGTTTAAATGTGCCAAGGTAAAGATTTTTTAGTGTGCATTTATTGACAATAACACATGCCAAACATTCTGAGGGACTCTGTCATGAAATCCCTGTCCATATACAGCAAAATATATAGTACAATACATTTTAAGTGTTCAGTAAAATAAAAAAGGGCAAAACACCTCTTTGCATCCCTATGAAATAGCCCATAATATTTTACTTAGGTTCCACAGTCCCATATTAGTATTGTGTACATGTCTATGACAACTTAAGCTTCAAAAACCCTCCAACAATTTTCTCTTTTTTGTATTACTAAACTTTTTTATGAATGTGTCAATAGATTTAAAACTTAAAGTGGCTGACTGTTTAATTTAAATATTCCACTATTAGCACATTGTTCACGATTTTTTTAGCCACTATGTGCATCTTAGTATCATCCTATAGAAGACTGTAGATTTTTGAGTGGTGAGTAATATTTGTGTTGTTAAGTAAACGTAACACTTCAGAGTGACCTAGCTTTCTAGGTTACATTTTATTTTAAAAATGTTTCTTTCCTAAAATCCATATTTTGTAGGGCTGTTGATTAATTGCAGTTAATTCACGCAATTAACTCAAAAAATTAATTGTGATTTAAAAATTAATCATGATTAATTGCACTATTATATAATAGAATACCAATTGAAATTTATTAAATATTTTTGTATGTTTTCTACATTTTCAAATATATTGATTTCTGTTACAACACAGAATACAAAGTGTACAGTGCTCACTTTATATTATTATTTTTATTACAAATATTTGCACCGTAAAAATGATAAAATAAATTGTATTTTTCAAGTCACCTCATACAAGTACTGTAGTGCAATCTCTTTTTTGTGAAAGCGTAACTTACAAATGTAGATTATTTTTGTTACATAACTGCACTCAGAAAACAACAGGGCCACCCAGAGGATTCAGGGGGCCTGGGGTCTTCGGTGGCGGGGGGCTCCTGCCACGAACTGCCGCCGAAGACCTGGAACTTCGGCGGTGGGTCCTGGGGCGGAAGGACACCCCGCCACAGGTCTTCGGGGCACTTTGGTGGCGGGTCCCAGAGCGGAAGGAACCCCTGCTGCTGAATTGCCGCTGAAGACCCGGAGCGAGTGAAGGACCCCGCTCCAGGGGCCCTGAAAAACTCTCATGGGGGCCCCTGCGAGGCTCAGGGCAAATTACCCCACTTGCCCCCCCTCTGGGCAGCCCTGGAAAAAAATGTAAAACTTTAGAGCCTACAAGTCCACTCAGTCCTACTTCTTGTTCAGCTGATCGCTAAGATAAACAAGTTTGTTTACATTTATGGGAGATACTGGTGCCGGCTTCTTATTTACAATCTCACCTGAAAGTGAGAACAGGCATTTATAGGGTACTTTTGTAGCCGGTCTTGCAAGGTATTTACGTCCCAGATATATTAAACATTCGTATACCCCTTCATGTGCCAGCCACCATTCCAGAGGATATGCTTCCATGCTGATGATGCTCATTAAAAAAAATAATGCATTAATTAAATTTGTGACCGAACTCCTTGGGGGAGGATTGTATGTCTCCTGTTCGGTTTTACCTGCATTCTGCCATATATTTCATGTTATAGCAGTCTTGGATGATGACCCAGCACGTTTGTTTTAAGAACCCTTTCATAACAGATTTGACAAAACACAAAGAAGGTACCAATGTGAGATTTCTAAAGATAGCTACAGCACCCAACCCAAGGTTTAAGAATCTGAAGAGCCATCCAAAATCTGAGAGGGACAAGGTGTGGAGCATGCTTTCAAAAGTCTTAAAAGAGCAACACTCAGATATGGAAATTACAGAACCCAAACCACCAAAAACCAAAATCAACGTTCTGCTGGTGGCATCTGATGAAAAGGAGTATGCGTTGGTCTGTTCTGCTTTGGATCATTATCAAGCAGAACACATCATCAGCATGGACTCATGTCCTCTGGCATAGGTGCTGACTCCGTGGGGAAAAATTGGTGGGTGCTCAGCACCCACCAGCAGCTCCCCACCTGCGCCCTGGCCCAGCTCACCTCCGCCTCCTCCCCTGAGCATGCTGCGTGCCCGCTTCTTCCCCCTAGCTCCTAACGCTTGTACTGCGAAACAGCTGTTCACGTGGCTGGGAGGGAGCGGGGAGGAGGGGGAAGGCGGTGTGATCGGGGAAGAGGCGGGGCTGGGGTGGGGATTTGGGGAAGGGGTTCAATGGGGCAGGGGCAGGGAATGGGGGTGGGGCAGGGTGGAGTCAGGGCAGGACCGGGAGCACTTGCCCGCGCCAGAGAAAGTTGGTGCCTATGTCCTCTGGAATGGTGGTTGAAGCATGAAGGGACATCTTAATCTTTAACACGTGTGGCACGTAAATGTTTTGTGACGCCAGCTTCAACAGTGCCATGCTAACGCCTGTTCTCACTTTCAGGTGACATTGTAAACCAGAACTGGGCAGCACCATCTCCTGCAAATTGTAACCAAACTTGTTTGTCTGAAGTAAGACTCAGAGGACTTGTAGGCTCTAAAGTTATACATTGTTTTACTTTTTAATGCAGTTTTTTTGTACATAATTCTACATTTGTAAGTTCAACTTTCATAATGAAGAGATTGCAGTATAATACTTGTATTAGGTGAATTGAAAAATATGATTTCTTTTGTTTTTTACAGTGTGAATATTTGTAATAAAAATAGATATAAAAGTGAGCACTGTACACTTTGTATTCTGTGTTGTAATTGAAATCAATATATTTGAAAATGTAGAAAACATCAAAAATATTTAAATAAATGTTATTCTATTATTGTTTAACAGCACAATTAATCACAATATTTTTTTAATTGCTTGACAGCCCTAATATTTTGTTTATAGGTTAAAATAATTATCTAAAATTTGTTTTCAAGCAACGCATTTAAATATTTTAAAATAATGTGATTTACCAGCTAAACTTGACTCTTTTCAAACAGAAAGTAATAAAGGATGTATAACAGCTAGATTGTGCAAAACCAGTGTTGCTGGGCACATTTCCAGTTATAAATCAAAGCCAAAACAAGGGGAATTTTGAAGAGGAAAGGAAAGAATGTATAGGTCAAAGTGGAAAAAAGTCCCAGTCATGAGAAAATATTTCTAGTTAACCTAAAACAGTTTTCATATTTAAATGATAATGAGGCTAAAACCAGAAAGCATAAAAGATTCTTTAATCAAGAAAAAAGGATAGAATATTTCTCCTATTTCTTTCAGTATTTAGCAGTGAGATAAATATTGACTTTTATGTGGGTGCTGGGTTAAGGAGGGGGAATGGCAAGGAGTATAAAATGTTGAATATAAAGTTTTACTCAGGAATACTGAATTATTGATGAATTCCAACCACAGCACAGACATTGAATTTCTTAAGGGAGACGCATAATAGATGAACAAAGAGAAAAGCATACTTGCTAAATAATTTTAATTAACATTAATTTCCCTTTTATTAAAAGGCCAGAAGTCAGCATGATAAAATACTATTTCTGATAATGAGTCAAATTATTCTGACAATGATCTAGATTATCATCCCCAGGGAGCATTAAGAAAATAGAGGAATTAAGGGAGTATAATGCATGTCTCTTCTCTTGTTTATCTCCTTTTCATTCCCCTCAGACACTTTGTATCCACTCCCAATTACCAGCAAACCACTTTTTGACAGCTCTGACCATGATAACTGGGGATTGGCACACTCTGGAACTAACTCAGTCCTTCTGGCAAAAGATGTTAGAGCAAGATGACTGGGAGCTTAGTTTCAAAGACTGAGTCACTTCCCCAGCGCACACAGCATTCCAGACGCTGTGATTGAAAAAAGAATCTGATTTTGGATCTATAAGCCAGCAACAAGACAATCTGTTTAAGCATCCCTGAGTTTGTATAGCTATGCATTTTAGTCTGACAAGCAAGCACAAGCCTATATCCAATAGCTCCAAGAGCATTTCCTTGGCATACGGTGCATGAACAAAAGATATCAGACAATACCACCACAGCACTTTGTTTTATTGTTAGTAGGTACTGGGGCTTTCATAACTTTGTGCAAACAGAAATAGCACAAATGTGTATTGTTAAAATGGCACTTACACCCCACTATAAAAATCTAGATTTTCAGAAGTGAGATTTTTATTATCAAAACTGACACATTTTAAGATTAAGATGACCAATCTGAAGTATCATTTCCATGAAACAAATAAAATACATTTGGGTCTAAGGAGCTCAAATATCAATCTGTAATTTGGCAGGATCAAGTAGGTTCTTGACTTTGCTTGTGCTCTGAGAGAGAGATTGTTACTCACATTAAATAGCCCTGTCAGCATGTGTTAAGAACTATACAACCAATGGATCTTAACACAGGAAGAAAACTACTTTCTGAAATACTCCTCTTGGATGTGGCATAAAGAGTTACATGGAAATATATAATCTCAGTGCAAAACTTTACACAGGGAAAAAACCAAATCTTTAAACCAGAAGCATTCCAAAGCTGTTCTTACCTTAAAATTGTGTGCTTTTTCATAGTTGAAATGGTTGTCGTTTTGAGTTAAAGCTGCTCTTCTGACCAAAGAGGTGATCTGTGAATAGGCAAAGAGTTTCAGAGGTTGCCATAATAGTGCCCCCTTTACTCCTGCCTTCACCCCCAATGCCACTGCCAGCAGCTCTTGACGTTTCCTTCCCCGCTTAGACTTGTGAACAACAGCACAATTTTTCTCATTTTCAAGCCACAGATCCTCAGAGAACATAGTGCTTGGATCCCAGATCTTTTCCCTGTCTTCCTCTGAGGCTGGGAGGCTTACTGTACTCAGGTTTGTCCAACTGCTTCTAATGTTAGACAGCAGATTTGAAGCAGCTGCAGCCCATTCTGCAGAGACCTCTGGCATGTGACTTGAATGGGCTGTCTTGTGTGATGGAAGGAGCTTCTGCATCTGAATAAGTAACGGCCTGTTTTGTGCTATTTCTTAAGGCAGACGTGTGCCTGAAACAATAGTCAGAATTCATGTACTGAACAAAACTCCCCCTCCCCCGCAGCAATGGTATCCAGCGAGACACTGAAGAAATACAGGCAGGGAGACAGCTTTACGGCCTCATGCCACAACAAATTTCAGAGGAAAGATCACTTCTAGTTGGTAGCATGTTTGAAAAAAAAAGAAAAGGCTCTGATGCTGCATCCAATTACACTCAGACCTGGAGACTTATGAGCCATTCTGGTCTGAACACCAATGGATTAAACCCTTTAAACCCTGATGATTGTTTAATCTTGCAGGGCTAAAAATCTCTTCTTTTTCATATCCTGCGCAAGTGAAAAACCCAGTAGCACTCCAAAGATTAATAGCATTTCTGTGACATGCATTTTGTTGGGGTCCACTTAGCAGTGAGCAATTAGATCACATTCAGTAAAATTTGGAAACTAAGCCCCCAGCCATTCAATCTGATCACACGGGGAGACCCTTAGCCCGTGCAGAGGCCCATGGAAGACAACGGAGCTCTGCAGAGATGCAAGGGATGCATCCTGCACAGATCGGATGGCAGGTCTGGGGCCTAAGTGGCACCAGTCCAGCTGTTCCCCCACTCTAGTTTCTGTAGTATATATGTTTGGGAGAAAGGATAACGTGGTTAAAGCCCAGTACAGGGAATCTAATCCCATCTCTGCCACAGCCTTCTGAATGACCTTGGGCAGGTCACAATCTTTTCATTTCTGTTTCTCTATCAGTACAATGAGGATAATAGTTACCCACCTCACAGGGATATTGTGAGGCTTCATTCTCTAGTGTCTGTAATGTGCTTGACATGCTCAGAGGGAAGGTACTACAGGGGTGGACAATATAACCGGGAGAGTTGCTTCTGAAACTGACCAGTAATAGCCCTGCCACCCTTTGTTTCTGCCTATATGCCCATTCTTTTCCATACTTGAACCCAAAGACAAAAGCAAATTAAATGATCTAAACAGACTTAACTTTTGTTAATTTGTGAAGTCGTTTCTTCCTTTGGCTCTACCCACATCCCAATCCCTTAGACATCCTAGGGGGTTCATCTAATTTACTGACTTAAAACAATACCACCACATAGTTTACATGCTCTCAGTAAAAATTATGCTCTCCTGGTATGAAAGCCCGCAGGGACAGATGGCCAACCATCAGTAAGATCAGGCTGTGTAATTTCATATAGTGCCCTACTTAGGGCATTTAACAAGTTCTGTAACCTGCAAAATCAGCTTTTCAAATGTGACATGACGTAGTTGTTTCTGTCCTGAATGTACTCCTCTTCCCTTTCTTTTCCACGTAATTGGCAGCATAAACTCTCTCTCTCTTTCTCTCCCCTATCAGATTTAGAAGCCTTGGTAGTTAGTTACTGTTTCCACTGAGGCTCCTCTTGCTAAATAAGCAGTTGCCACTCTCACCCTCTTTTCCAACTGAAAGCACAACTGAGTGGCACTGTTAACTGATCAGCAGGGAGTTCTAAACATGCTGCATTGACATTGCTCAGCCCTGAGGTGTTGTCTGGTGCTATTCTGTGCATCCTTCAATTAATACATCCTGTTCACTGCCAGATCAGAAATCAGAGCTTTGAGCCCAAAAAAATCTTCTCTAGTGGATTGGCTCTTAATCAGACATTTAGTGTTTTAGGACAGGACGTACAATTTGATGCATGTATCTAGCCCCAGCAGACATTAGGGGCATAGATCCAGAGGAATGTTATACCTGTCCCAAATATCTTCAGCATCTACCTCAGGGAATCATGTTAACACTCATTTAAGATCTGTTCTTGCTCCCATTCAATGAGGATAACAGTGATCTCCTCAGAGGGATAGATTTCAATGGGAGCAGGATAAGGCCCTTAGGAAAGAAAGCTTAGGGCATCAACACATCACTTTAAGGCTTTTGTCCTAAACATCAGCATGTTATATTTCAGCACTTCAGCTTCAAATAAGTTTAAATTTATCTGTTACATTGACAGAGAAAATCGTAATCCAGTAACTAACTTTGGACATTTTTTTTTTAAAACACTTACGTAGCTATGAACCCTCAACGTAAACATGAAATAGTTCCTCTCTGATATCTAGCGTGACTGAATCAAGGTCAGAGAGGTCAGCTTCCTCATAATACTTTAGCATTTGCATTGATGCCTCTGGACTGATAAAAATCCCATTATATAAGCTATATTTTTACATAACATTGTGGATGTGACACTCAAACTACAGGATTATGATGATATAATGTATATCTTAAAATATCTACATATAAGAAAACATTACTTTTAAAATATTACATGTCATCTTAAGGACAGACATAGTACCTAATGGAAATACGGGCATTTCTCAAAGGATTGTTTAAACTAATTGACTTAAAGAAGGAGAACCAAGATAACCCAGTTCATGTGTATGTCTAGGGCAGATCAGTATTTGTTGTTTATTGTATTTGAAATCGTATTCATCCACTAGGTTGCTTTATCACCATGCTGATGCCTTTGTCAGGTATTTGTTTAATAGGATTCACTACAAACACAGGATGTATAACAGGCAGATGCACAGTAAATGCATTCTCTTAACAGGCTTGATCATATGAAGCCACACTAGATTCAATATCTAACAAAGGATGCTGAAAACTGATCTGATTCAGGGCACAATACTATGGGACACAAATTTCCCCCTCCCCCCTACTTAAAGGACAAATAGCAGCAAAATCAAACAAGTTGAACTGTTCTCAAAGTAATGAACCTTGATGCTCCGTTCCTTCCCCATGCCCCAATGCAGTCCAAGAGTTCAAAAGCAATTCATTTTATTCATTCCCCCCATCCCTTTCTTTTTAAAAGATCTATTGTACAGGACATTGTGTCAACTAACTTAAAGAATATTTCTTGCTAAGGCTAACATACCTCTGGCTAACATGGAGGCTCCTGATGGCTGAAAATATGTTGCTAGTTTTAACAAAATATTTACATTGATAACAATCGAAAACCAAATGTAAGATGTAGAGAGGATCAGGGGATCTCCATGGAATGTAGGATTTTAGCTGCTTAGTCGCTCAGTAAGCCATGTGCACTGTACAGTAAGTTGGGCATTTACAGTACAGTAAATATCACTAAACCAGAATTAGATAGTAAGGGAAGGGAAAGCATTGTTTAGATGTGGCAGCATTTTCAGCATGTCTTTTTAGAATGAGATTATTGAATGATTTGAATTGAATCCTCCACAAAACATGACTAACTTTGTTTGCTAACAAAAGGACTTGGGGGTTAAGAAAGAATAAATATTTATAGAAAAATCTTCAGTTTGTTGTTGTTGTTGTTGTTGCATAAATTCAATTTTAGCTGTGCGGGCAGCTCTCAAGAGTTGCTAAAAGTAAAGGCCAGGCTGTGGCTCATCCTGCATGCCTGTGCGAGGGAATAAAGGAGCAAAAAATGCCTTGCTGTCCCCCTGCACCAGATAGCCATACTGTGGGTAGATGCATGGGAGGGAGAACAGCCCCCATGGGTCTGCTGCATCTCCCTCTACAGCCCCCATGCAAGTGGATGGGATGGACAAGCAGGGGTGGGTAAGTGGGAGAGCCCTGGCTCCACCCCCTAATCTGCTGAGGGGCATACTTTGGTTCAGCTATAAGGCTGGTGCAGGCCTTGGAGGAAGAGATGAACCAGAAAGCAGATCATGCCTCTCTGAGTCACAATCTGTTTTTCTGGGCCGCTCCTGGGGCAGCACAACCACTTCTTGCTCCATGCCCAGGTATTGTGGCAAATCCACAACTGAGCCCTTAATGAACAAAGTGTTGCCTGTTTCCTCACTGGTGTGATATGCTCCACAGTACACAGAATGGTACATTCTGCCTGAGTCAAAAAGACAATGTGGAGATGACACACACTGTGTTAATCTTACAAACTGCATTGACTTTTTTTTCTAATTTCCTCCTGAAAGAGTTCTGCCTGTGACACTCAGAGCAGCCATCTCAAAAGAAGCATGGATGCTACAGCATTCCAAGTGAATTGTTAATAAGCCACAAGTCACAAAGGAGCCCAGGGAAATGGTCGTGAGGGCTACTGAGCTAAAGGCTGTGTTTACAAAATATTAAATCAGTACGTTGATCCTACTGCAAAAGAGAATGGAAGGAGAAAGTTAAAAAGAGGCTTCTGTGTTGTTACAAGCTCTCCATGAGAAACAATGGTAGACATTGAGCCAGGGGTGGCTCTATGTTTTTTGCCACCCAAGCATGGCAGTCTGGCAGCCTTCAGCGGCGTTTCTGTGGGAGGTCCGCCGGTCACGTGGATTCGGCGGCGGTTCTGCGGGTGATCTAACGGTCCTGCGCATTCGGCGTACCCACTGCCGAATTGCCGCCGAAACCACGGGAACGGCGTACCTCCCGCAGAAACGCCGCTGAAAGCTCCCTGAATGCTGCCCACACGACGACCGGCATGCTGCCCCCTCCCCCCTGGCTTGCTGCCTCAGGCATGCGCTTGCTGCACTGGTGCCTGGAGCCACCCCTGCATTGAGCATTACATGATGTACATGGTGGGGTGCTTCAGGGCCTGGTCCTGCAATCTTCTTAATAATATAAGAAACTGTTACTCTCACTGAGGGTCACCAGGACTACTTGTGTGAGTAGGGATTACTCGTGTGAGTGAAGCTTTGCAGGACTGAGCTCCAAGTTAGGAAAGTAGAGCACAGGATAGGGAACTTTGTCTGCTGCTTTTTAAAATCAAAGCAGAACATACTTTTCCAATATTTTTGATGGAAGTTTCCATCAGAAGGGAAATAATTTATCTGCACACCAGCTAATCCAGTGCTGTGAGAGGAGCACAAAACAATATTGAGGAAATAACTATGTAGTCAAATATTGTGGCACTGAGAACAATGATCAGCTGATGCTCCCACTTATGGTCCTTATTATTATTATTGTTGTTTTTTAAAGCAAAACTCCTCCTGAAATCAGTAAAAATTTTGCCTGAATGCAAGATGCTCTGAGCTCCTCCAGGCTGTAAGCTCCCCCTTTAAAGGATGTAATGTTGTAGCGGATCCATACACATAACTATCTTTCAGGTCAACAGGAGCTCCATGAGCTGCACATTTGCAAATTCTAGCCTTGTGTAAGAACTGTAGGAATGGGACTTTAGGTTCTTCAACGTATTAAGATACTTTTTTGGGCCTGAGCGACCAGCCAAAAATTTGGGATCTTGCAGGCTGTTCCAGTTAGGAGCAGAAATTTACGGTGGAGTCAGGTACCAGGGATGCAATCTTGTTTGTTTACAAGGAATGTACAAAGTCCTGTTCCCCTGAACACGGGAAGATCAAAACTACAGGAGACAGTTCGTCTGCTTACAACCCCAAGCCTCTTTCAGACAGCACCACACTATGCATATCCAGGCTGTGTGTGTAGCACCCTTTTCTGTTTATGTGCTGTCTGCTTCTTCCCCTCTCTCTTTCTTTTTAACACCCCCACACACATATCTTACCCACATAGCTCTAATTCAAGACTTGCATTTTTATTTTTATTTTTTTGGTTGGGGACCACTATAAAGGAGGTTACCTGCTGCATTTGGATTTTTTTCAAAAAGGTTCCCTCCCCATGTCATGAATCAGAGGAACTATCAATAATATATACTGAGTGCACAAAGCAGCAGACTAGGGCTGTGCCTTTTCCCCCAATCCACCTAAGTCAATCCCTCTGCACTACTTTTCTCTGATGGCACAAGGAAAGAGAAGACTGGCTGTATCCCCCAGCTGAGGATTCCCAGGGCCGAGCGGAGTCCTCAACAGCAGTAGAGCCAGCAAGGTGGGCTTCTATGCCACCCTGCACTCCAGGGCATACTAGAGGGCATGATGGTGCATTCTAGTTATGATGGGCTTGTGAAGGGTCCCTTGGGGATTGTTGCAAGCCAGTGCCAGTTACAGCAGCCCCCTGGCTACTCTAACATGTATCAGGGCAAAGCAGAGATTCACAGAGTGCCTCCCCCTGCTTTCATTAGCATAATCTCAGCAAACCAGAGACACTACCATTAATCTCCATCGCCATCCTACTACTTATTTGATGTCAATGGAAATTTTGCATGCAAGAGGAATGCAGCTGCTTCAGCTGCAGTAAACATACTCCAAGAATTTAATCAAAATCTTTCCACACCTCCTGAATGTACAAGTTAGTGTGACAGTGATCAATTTCCATTTATATTCACTTCCCCTCTGACAGTACTCAATCCCACCCCTATATTTGTACTGATACAGCTATAGATACAGACCACACTTTAGCTATTGCAAAACAGACCACACTTTACCTCCTGCAACTCCCAAATGAAAGACATACTCTTTATTAGAAAATTTGAATTAAGATTATTTTAATACAGCCTAATCAGATTTCTCTTAATATACTCAGATTGTTTTTCTCAAAACAATGTAGTGAAGAAAACTATGATAGGTAAAGATGAAATGTTGTGGATTCAGGAGGAGACTAGAATGACCATTACTAAAAATAATATGTGCTGTAAGCTTCTTATGGAGTATTAATGTAATACACTAATTTTGGAACAACTACTGGTGGGTACATTCTTAAGTGTGTGTGATCACATACACATCGCCAGTGAAAAATAATGGGCACTGGAATGCTAGAACTCTTTATGCTGCTATATAAATGTGTTGCTTACTGTTTTAAGATAAATATTTTATAACAACTTTTATACTCCAGTAAGAGTCTATTATAGTATTTTCATTTCTAAGGTTTTTTTTTAAATAAACCATTGTTTAGTTCTTACAAACATTACATTAAAGTCTGTATTCAGCACTTTGAAGGCGTGATGTGCCATGTGTTAAATATTAATTAATCCAAAGAAGATTTCAGTACAGTATTTTCTAATCTAGATTGGTGACACAAGCAAAAATCTCATTATAAATCTCATTATTTATATTATGGTTGTGCCCACAATTTACTAGGTACTACCCACATATACATGAAGACATGGTCCCTGTCAAAATCTAAGAGGAAAAGGTACAAGACAGGAGTAAAACACAATCATTAATATATATTAATGTTTTTCAAAGAAATTAAATATTATCAAGCCCCACATGCCCCTCCAACTAGCTAATCCAAGTTTTGAAGACGGATCTGAAGGAGGAGAGTATATAAAGTATTACTATGCTCTCCTTTAGTAGCCCTGAAGAGTCACAAGATTAACATGGTAACAGCAGGTCTAGCCTATTTATTCCTGTTGTCTCAACTTCCTTTCCTCCCACTCTCTCTTTTATCCTCTCCAATCCAGCTCCAACCTTGTCAAGGTTACTAATGACCTGGCCAAGCTGATGGCCTGTTCTTCGTACTTAGTGTTTATTACCTGCTACCTTAACAGTGTGAATCACTCCTCCTCCCTGGGCTTCTGTGAGTTTCTGCTTTTCTCCTACCTCATGGGCTGCTCCTTCAGCATCTCCTTTGGTGGGCCTAGATCCCGTCCCCTGTGTCAGTATCCCTCAGGGTTCTGTCCTCAGCAGGGGTGGCTCCAGGCACCAGCACGCCAAGCGCGTGCCTGGGGCGGCAAGCCATGGGGGGCGCTCTGCTGGTTGTTGCGAGGGCGGCAGGCAGGTTGCCTTCAGCGGCATGCCTGCAGAGGGTCCGCTGGTCCCACGGCTTCGGCGGACCTCCTGCAGGCTGCCGCCGAATCCGTGGGACCGGGCACCTCCTGCAGGCAAGCCGCCGAAGGCAGCCTGCCTGCCGTGCTTGGGGCGGCAAAATACCTAGAGACGCCCCTGGTCCTCAGTCCCCTCTCCTGGCCTTTCTATACGGTTCCCTTGGCAACCCAATCTGCTTCCAGGGTTTCAGCTACCACTTTGATGTTCAGAACACCCAAATCTATCTTTCTGTGCTCAATCTGTCTCCTTCACCTCCCAAACATCTCAGTCTCACATCTGACTGTCTCTGACACCTCTAATTCAATATATCCAAAAATAAACCTCCCATGTTTCCTCCCAAGTCCTGGAGGGGGGCTTTGAAGCAATTTTAATAGAAGACTTTACCTTTGGGATCCCAGGTCATTTGAAATTGGGACTTTCTCACTAAATTTGTATCTGTACTCCCTCCTGCTCTCTATAGGGGCTCATAGCACATATTATTATGATTGAACTGTTATCCCGTGTACTGCATCTGACTGAGTCAGACTATAACCTCTTTGGGACAGGCACATTTTAAATTAGTGCATCTGTAAAGCAGTGTACAATTATTGCAGCTATAAATAATAAAAGTACCAGTGATAATTATTTCTGTAGTTTAACCAGAATCCAGATACAGTAGTTAACCCAAATTTTGCCAAAAGTCCTAGATGATCCTGTTATCCTATTGGCAACGTTCTCTAGAGGTGCCAAAGCTGTGACAGTATTTTCTTTAAATAAAAGACATTTAGTATCTCTCTATACATCTTTTACAGTAAAGTAAGTAAGCGCTTCTGTATTTTATAAGCTTGGACTAAATATGGGGGGAGGGATAGCTCAGTGGTTTGAGCACTGGCCTGCTAAAACCAGGGTTGTAAGCTCAATCCTTGAGGGGACCATTTAGGGATCTGGGGCAAAAATCTGTCTGGGGATTGGTCCTGTTTTGAGCAGGGGGTTGGACTAGCTGAGGTCCCTTCAAACACTGATAGTCTATTAGTAATCACAGCTCCTTTTTGGTAGAATATATTTGGTTATTGATAAATTTATGTTTTAGTGTTAGGATCCTTTAGGATAATTCAAAGTTGAAGTTGTCATGAGTAATAATGAGATAATGTCTTTGATTTGAAGAACCCATCTAACTGAGGGACAGATCCTGTAAGGTGCTGATAGTCCTCAATTCCCACTGAGCTAAATCACAGATCAGGCTCTGAATTACATCATTTCAGATCTATGACATTATGAGATATTTGAATAGAGCTGAACTCAGCCAGCCAGAACATTAAAACAAGGGAGTTCAATAATAAACTCCAGTGTATATAGCTAACATGTCTGCTCAATGGACATAGGGACTGGATGTTTAACCTCATATCTCACCACATGTCCAAGAGTGCATATGGCACCATAAACACACCAAGTCATGCATTATTGCTTATGGGATAATTCTCATTTCTCTGTCTCAAGGGTCACAATGCCCTAGAGCAGGGGTGGCCAACATGTGGCTCTGGAGCCACATGCAGCTCTTCAGAAGTTAATATGCAGCCCCTTGTATAGGCACCGACTCCAGGGCTGGAGTTACAGATGCCAACTTTCCAATGTGCCAGGGGGTGCTCACTGCTCAACCCCTGGCTCTGCCCCCACTTCACTCCACCCCTTTCCACTCCCTCCCCTGAGCCTGCTATGCCCCCGCTCCCCCTCTGAGCCTCCTGCATGCAACGAAACAGCTGATTGGGAGGTGCAGGGAGGGAGGGAGGGGGAGGTGCTGATCGGCGGGGCTGCTGGTGGGCGGCAGGGAGCTGATTGGACGCTGCTGACATATTACTGTGGCTCTTTGGCAATGTACATTGGTAAATTCTGGCTCCTTCTCAGGCTCAGGTTGGCCACCCCTGCCCTAGAGGTAGGCGTTATCGGACAGTAACACATGGCTTGTAATCATCTGTTGGCTGTGGCATAGACAGTGAAATTTAAAATGTAAATTTCCGTAGCTGAAGAAAAACTTTTGTTTATTTCACTTTCTTGTCATAGCAGTTCTAATATTGTACTGTGATGGAGGGAATAATCTTCCTTCGGGATGAGACTAAATCAATATTGCAGCCTAATTCTGTAGGCTTGTTTTGAACAGTATGTGCCAAAGTCAGTGCTGCTGTTCATGCTGAGAACCAAAAATCCAGTCTTTGTGGGTTTATGACAAAATGAGGAGGAGGATAGTTTTCAGAGAAGTTTCCCAGAAATCACATAGCCAGACAAAAATAGCCATGAAGTTCTGAGCCACTAACCACTCATCAGAGTCTGCTGACCTCTGAAAGGACTGCATAAGTAACTTTGGCAGAGCTGCCTGAATGGAAAGCCTGTTGGGGCATTCTCTGGAACTAACAGCAAATATTGCCATGAGTTTTCCCCTAGAGCAAGGTGAGTGAACTTGAAGGTCACAAATTGAAAAAAAGATTGATATAAAGTGAAATAGCACAAATAACTTGCTGAGACTATATGATTTGGCAATCTATAAAACATAGTTTATCAGGAGATGATTCTTACAGGTCTTATCCCTTATGGTCCTCGCTGGGAGCTGAGAATGATTAGCGCCTTGCAGCATTCAGTGCTATGTGATTTTGTTGTCAGTTTTTGCTATTTTCAGGCTGTGCATTAGAGACAAAAAAAAGTCAGCCTTATTCTTGTAAACACTTACACCCAGCCTACATAGATTGTGGGGTCACCATATAATACCAAGGATGTGAACTAGAAATCTGTTTATATATTTTCCATCATGTTATCCATTTCTATTCTGTTTTGCTGCTCACATTTTTTCCACAAAGTCTTGTGACTTTTTCTTGTAATAAAATTACAAACTATGCAGCCAAGTACATGGTGACATCAACTACACATACAAATTAGGAGATGAAGTGGACAATTAGTGGAGAGCAGAACATGATGCATCAGAGACACAGAGAACACAGCTGAAAGGAGTATTGTCATCAAAAGCAATTTAACAAACCTTAACCGTTACACTTGACAAAACAAATAGCTTCAGATTACTACAGTCATGTCTCTAGAGAAAGGGAGAGGAGGTTAGTTTTGCTGCAGAATTGTGTGTTTTATGATATGATCACAACCTGCTGTTTCAGCATCTTTCTGTGGCCTGGAAACAAGGGGAGGGCCATGGGAAACTGTTTTGCCTATGTGTAATTTTAAGTCTGTTGTAGAGAAGACAGGCAGATGTAAAGCCAAGGGTTGCGCTATTATTCTGGGCCTATTCCTGTGCCTATCAGCTTCTGCAGCTGTGGTTGTCATGTGGCCTGCCTGCGTTCTGCATCTATAGACACTATTCTGTGTCCAAAGATGGATCCCACTGCGGTGGCTGCATATGGTGTTTGTAGCTTTCTATCTGTGGAATCAGACTCAACCCAACCAGGCTTCACTGAATGTTTTCCCTGTGTCTGTGGTAAGGAGCAGACTCCTCCCTAGATGACTGTTAACCAAGGAGATGCAAGGCTTCATGCTGTATCTCTCGCAGATGGCTTAAAACTGGAATTCAGCCTGGGAGACATGACAAGAGGGACCATATTAGGTAAAAGCTGTCCCCCATTTAGCAATCAGGCTTTAGGGAAAAGAGGGTAGATGCTGCACTCCACTACTCCACAAGGTATATATTTTTTATTTTTAATAAAAATGAACCGAGTCCCATAGATTCCTCCCCTCCTCCTGGCGGTATATAAGGAGGTTACTAAAGCCCAGATTTATATTACCGCCTATTCTCTATATGGACCCAGAACAAGGAGGATAAAAGTTAGTCATAAGATTAGGGCTGCTTACGGGGAAGAAGGCCTCACTTACCTGATCTGAAGAGCTACTTAGGGAATGGGCGACTCCATCCTATGTAATATGTGCATTCGCTTCCTCTCCCTCCACCCCATTATGCACAAAGCCCAACTCCCCAGGACAGGCGAGCCTGAGATGCAGCCTATTTATGTAGCCCTCTGAGGCTTCTGCACCTCTAGAATGTCTGATCAGAAGCTGGCCCTGGATCAGGTTCTCTGTTCCCATAGTCAGCCAAGGGCACTACACTATGCTGCAGATGCAACATCAAAATCATGATTCATTGCACTGTATAGCACAGCTTGCTATAGAATACGCAGAATGTTTGACAATGTCTATTTTGAACTATTATAAAGTACTGACTGCCAGTGCCCCTTTTCTGTCCCTTCATAAGAAATGATGTGCAATATTTGCTTTGTTCATTGCTTGCGGCTCCCTCTCCTGCCCTTTTTTTTTTTTACCCTGAAGGTGGTAATGGGGAAATATACATAACACACTCATGCATTCCCATAGCTGCTAAAGACAAAGCACAGACAAAAGGGTGACCTTACTGATCTACTAGTCAATGCGCACATAAAGGCTGTATAATCCTAGTTTTATTTTTCCATACAGCCTGACACCAGGTGTCAGTTGACCCTGATAGTTCTTATACCTCCCCGCGACCTCTAGTCTGCTGCCCTCTGGTATGAAGTAGAAGCTTTTGTTATTGATGGCACTACATGCACAGATGCTTCAGTGATTGTTCTAAGAAGGACAGATGGCTGCTCTCAATACAAAAAAGGGATTAAAAAAAAAAAAGAGAGAGAGAATGACATCACTACTCTGCCTCAAATTTATTCCACTACCTCTATGGCGCTAGCAGCAACATACAATAAAAATGCAGTAAATTCCATTTCCTCAACACAAACATTTCTAAATTGCACAGCAAATGTAATGAAGCCTTTTTTGAAATACATAATTGCCACCATTCCAATATAGTTTTACAGCTGTTCTATCAAATCTGGTTAGGTACTTATATAGTCCTGTGATCATAGAATCTATCCGAGTACCTTCCAAATATTTAAAAGCATTTTGAGGTTCTTATTAGTTTTCATCTTTCCCACCCTAGAGGATAAATAGTTTGATTTGTTTATGGCTCATCTGTTGATTTTTATTTGTGTGTGTGTGTGTGCGCGCAAACTAAGGGAAATTAAAAACTAAACTTAGTTTTGCACTTAAGCAGCAATCTTGCAAAGACTTACATACAAGTTTAACTTTATACACTATGCATAGCGTCACCAAAGTCAATGGGACTAGCCACTCTCAGCACGTGAAGTTAAGCAAGTGCCTAGGTCTTTGCACAATTGGTGCCTCACTTCTGAAAGCAGTTAGTTCTGCGGTCATTCTTCTCACTTGTGAGAGTGAGTTACATATTTTAGGTCCAACTCCTAATATGTCTTCAGCACTCATGAGCCTCCCACTATTGGTCAATAGTTTCCCTGTGTCAACGGAATGCAGCTATTGCAGGATGTCATCGTTGCAAAGGGAACGACTATCTTTCAGGTTCTGAAGTTCAGTCCCTTAGAGAGCTTTGAATATCAGGTCAGGGCCCTAGAGCTGGACTCTGTATTCAGTGGGGAGGCAATGCAGATAGCACAGCACCAGATCTTGTCCAATTAAAGTATTTTAGCAGCTTTATATAGACAATATTTATAAAATTCAACATACTTCTTAGAATCTCACTAATTAGTTCTTTGGGAGAAAACTGACCTACATATTTATACATAGTACATTACATTCTGCATATTTCTTCAGCAAAAGATGTGTGTGCAGATGTTGCATATGTAATATGCTCTGAAGAAAAACAAACCAAGAAATCATGAAATCAAAGGCTGTGATTTTAAATGTGACCTAACAATTGGATATTTCTAATAGGACAACTTGCAAGAAAACATTAGTAGCACATGTAAGAGGACTTTTTAAAATATGATGCTGTAATGAATGGATATGTTATCTAGTGGTCAGAGCAAGGGGCTGGAAGCCAGGACTCCTGGGTTCTGTATCTGGCTGTGTGAACTGAGGAAAGTTAATTAACTTCTCTGCACCCAGGGGCGGCTCCAGGCACCAGCGCAGCAAGTGCGTGCCTGGGGCGGCAAGCTGCGGGGGACGGCCTGCCAGTCACTGTGAGGACAACAGTCAGGCAGCCTTCGGTGGCATTTCTGTGGTAGGTTGGTTTCAGCCGTAATTCAGCGGCAAGTACGCCGAAGTCCAGTGGACCTTCCGCAGAACCGCCACTGAATCTGCGTGACCGGGATGGACCTCCCACGGAAACGCTGCCGAACGCTGCCTGACTGCTGTGCTTGGGACGGCAAAAAACACAGAGCTGCCCCTGTCTGCACCTCAGTTTTTCCATCTGGAAAATTTCTAGAAGACCTTTCTATCATGGGGGGATGGTTGTAACCGTCCTGCATCACCATTGACAAAACAGTTGCCAGACAGTAAATGTGAAGAAATGTTGGGATTTGGAGAGGAGTGCACATCACAGCAAATAAAAAGGTAGGCCCTTGGAGCCACTGGTTGTCTCCTGCAAATGCTGAGCATCTTCAGCTTCCTCTGGAGCCACTTGGGAGTTAAAAGCACACAGTACCACTCAGAATCAGATCCTAATCCAGTATCTCAGATTAGGGAGATGATCCACCATTCCTGCCTCTTTCTATTCAGGGTACTGAGCATCATAGTGAGCCATTATTTACAAAGCTTAAAGATGATTTTACTGTATTCTGCTGAACTTAGTGAAACATAAGTTCACCCAAGCTTGTAAATCACATATGTACTGCTATTACTTAGTACATATATAATGAAGAACAGGCAGCCTCTCTTCAGAGAATAAAAATATGCAGAATGATTCATTAGATGTAACGGCACCTTAATTATAGCCCACTGGAAAAAGTTATTCACTATTAATGAATCAGGAAGGCAAGCAGATTAAAGACACAAGCAACTGTAAAATTTGCTGTCTTTCTTTCTGTTTGTGATTTGACTCTAAACAGAGCATTGTGGAATTACATGTTTATTATTATTAAACATTTACATTGTGGTAGTGCTTAACACAAGAAGTAACAGAATGCATCAAGGACCCTCTTAACTGTACTGTCTATACAGTGCTAACAGGAGATAGAGAACAAAACAAAGCAAACCTTAGGGATTTTGTTTTGTCTCTTTAAAGGTCTAATCCTACCAGAGAGAGCCCTCAACTCTCAATGAAACTCATAGGAATTGAGTGTGCTTGGCATCTCATAGATATGGGCCAGTAGATACGACTCTGTATGCACACAGGATCAGGATCTATTCAGTAAGGTGGTGTCAGTTTTACTTAGTTGCACATTAAGCAATACATACTACAGTACTTTTCTCTGGTAAACTCAGTTTTAGAGGAGGAATTCTGCCGAAGAATTTCAAGAGAGATTGTGCTTTCAATTACATACTTCACACAAACACACACTTTTTGTTTTATCAGGTGTTCCATGATGTTCTGTTAAACTACAAAGAAAACCTCAGTCTTGCCTAGAATTTATTAGCACTGCTAGTTAACGAACAGCAAAAAGTATGTTTGGAAACAAAATAAAAGGCTTATTTTCATGGCTGAAAATGAGCAATAAGAAAAGAAACAGGTCTTGAGTGGTCTGATATGAATCATAGCCCTTTCTTGGTTTCATTTTTGCTCTCCAAAGACGTCAACTGAAAGACAGACTTAATCTAAACATTACCAGAGAAAGGCACACCACAGTCATGTCTTTGCTGGAGCCTATTCAAGATACATTTCCCAGCTTCAGTGTCCTAGACTCTCAGCTGTTTGTAACATGTAGCACATCAGCCCTGGTGGACATGGGAGACATACTTATTATAGAAGGTATTAATGAAGGATTTACTCAGCATGGGGCTGACACAAAAGCATTCCAGTGTGCAAGAAAGGAATTAAAATCAGACTTCAGTGCATTTAAAGGACTCTAGATGTATGCACATTTTCACTGGATAGTATGTTTTCATTCTATACCTATTACCCCCCTTCACATCAAGAAAATTTATAAATTAGGAGGAAAACAAAAACATTTTTTTAAGACCACTGCACTAGGAATTACAACTCCTGGGTGCCATATTTTTAAAAACTAGTCTGCAAATAATTTATATTGTAGACACAATTCAAATAAGTTAATTCCCTCATGGTTCAAGTGCATTTTTTACAGTTAAAGCCATCTGCTTTGCTTTAAGAAGCTTAACAAATTAGCCTATTATGGTTGCAATACAGTGGAATTTCAGTAAGGGGACTGCCATCTTTTCTCACCATTGTTTTATTTCAACCTATAATAAATATTTTTGGAAAAAAACCTATTTGGGCTCTTAAGTTCCCTGACTTAACTGAAAGACCAATGACAAAAGAAAGCCAGCAGCTTCCATGGAAACCAGAAAACAGCCAGCTAAAGTCACACACAAACTATACGCATTTTCCACAATTACCAGCTCATATCATGCCCCTCCCTGACCCAAAAGCCTGGGTAAAGAGAGGACACCCTACGGGTCAAATATGGGTTGTTTTGGACCAAAAGGCGACAGTACATTCCAAAGTTGAGGGCCCCCCACTTGAGAGCACCTTCTCTTTTTCTACTAAGGAAAATCCAGCTTGAGCACCTCAGCTGACTGCACATTTGGCAGTGTGACACAAGGATAGAGGCGGTCTCTTTAGTGGGCAAGATAGTCACTAAGGGTATGTCTACACTGCACGGATAGACAGACTCACACTAGTTCAGCTCAAGCTAGCATGCTAAAAATAGCAGTGTGGACACTGCAGCACTGGCACAGTTTGGGCAAGCCACCTGACTTTGGATCCAGAGGGTTGGGTACACTGGGACTCGGGCAGCTAGCCAAAGCCTTTGCCAGTGCCACAACATCCACACTGCTTTTTCAAGCAGTGCTAGGGCCAGCCTATCTACCTTGGGCTGGGAATCACAGCTCTCAGGTGCACTGTGGGCCTACCCAGAGGGTTTCAGAGGTCAAAACTCAAATCTTAAGAATTCTACCTGGAAACTAACAGGCAGCCAGCCAATGCAGCTCTCAGTGCACCTATGTCATATGGTCTTAGAGCACATGACCTACTGAATGAGCTGCTGCATTCTGCTGTGGTGTCAGTTTCCAGCTTGATTTAAGGTGTAACCCAACACAGGACACATTGCAATAATGTAATGTGGCAGTGGCAAAGACCTGGATCATGTTAGCAAGACCCACTTCCAAAAGAACCCATTGTACTGTCCAGGTTAGAAGTAGGTGAAAAAAAGCTCTGCTAGACACGGCTGTATTTGAATGTCAAACACCACTCTCTGGCTGCAGATTCTAGTAACAAATGTCAGGCACACGAATATACTCCTCAACAGGGACACATATATTCCTCAAGGAGCCTTCCGGCTGCTTCACCAAGTCTACCGATATAACAAGCACAGAGGAAGGTATTCTACAGCAGTGGTTCTCAACAAACAGTCCAGGGCCCCCTGGCAGGCCGCGAGCAGGTCTCGGGGGGCCGCCAAGCAGGGCCAGCATTAGACTTGCGAGGGTCCAGGGCAGAAAGCCAAAGTTCTGCCATGCAGGACTGCAGCTCGGGGCCCTGAGCCCCACCTGGCACTGAAGCCGAAGCCTGAGCAATGTAGCTTCATGGGGGCCCCAGGCAATTGCCCTGCTTGTTACCCCCTAACGTTGGCTGAAAAACAGTTGTTCTGGCACAGGTGGGCCATGGAGTTTTTAGAGCATGTTGGGCAGGGGCCTCAGAAAGAAAAAAATTGAGAACCCCTGATCTACATCACTGGCTGGATCAGATGAAACAAAAAGGAACTGGATGTAATCAAGACAGAGAAAGCACCATAGCCCATATTTTCTCATTAACCCAATAATCCCATGCACTCATGGAAGAAGAGGAGGGGCAAGATGAGCCCTGTGGAGGCCTCTCTGAGGGAGCACTTAGGGGCAAAGATGTAATTATTGGAAATTTTCCCACTGGCATCTCTTAGACACTTGAAAATGAAGCCACCAAAAAGCACCTCTGCCTACTCCCATTAGCATTCATATAGGCAGGTCAACACAATATGATATCTGGTCTTCATCTATCACCAGAAGTAGACCATCTACCAACACTACCAATGGGGACGTCAGTGACACCCACAGATCTTTGCCCAGATTCATACGGGCCAAGGAGATATGTGACATCCAGTTTCCTGTACCAGTGAGTAGTGTCACCTAACCAGATTTTGGTAAGGCATTCTAATGGAGTTTGCACTGCTTCTTAAAGCCCATGCTGAGTGCTTAATACCAAATCAGCTCTAAAGAGTCTTAGAGATCAAACAGGGACAAATAAAGAGATAAGCTCACTAACTTATCATGAAATAATGTCATGCAAAGTTTATACTCCAAGTTAAAAGAAATGGTGAGATTTTAGTAAACCTTTCCAATGCATCTCTGAATCAGAAAAATACAAATTGACAATTAGGAATTTTTCTTGGGTATCTCAATAAATCTGTTTGTGAATATTCTTTCCCCAAAAACGCAATGTCAAAGAAAATTTACAACTATTAGGATCTTTTTTTTTTTTTTTTTTTTTTTTTTTTGGGGGGGGCAGAGAAAGCCTGCTCTTGGGACATGAAGAAGTCAGTGAATATTCTGATAACATGTTAATACAGTTCAGAATCATTGGGATGGTTCTTAATGTAAGTCCCCATCATGACAGTGCTTTTACTTTGTGTTCATCATCTGCTTCCTCGTTCTGTGTAATTGCCTGTCTTTTCTTTGGAGTGGACCAGCCGATTGAACACTATCAGACAAGTATTTTCTCTATAGTTTTACAAAGTTTAACATAGTATTGTTATCAACATTCCAATCACTCCTTGTTCATATCAAGTTGAGATGGCACTCCTATTATAACTGCATAACGCATGAAAGGATAAAATACTTAGTTAGCTAATGCCTCTGGGAGAGTTATCTTTTTATTCTTCAAATCTGTAATACGTCTTGAATCACTAATCATACTGACTTGTTGCCTAAAGAAGCCTTTCTAACATACATAAATAAATAAAACACAACCCTCCAACAGTGAAATGATGTTCTTAACTATATAGTGACACAAAGTGAAGTGAGTGAGCAGATCACTCCTAATTGTTAGGAGTACTTCAGTGTATATGTCATTAGCTGTTTAGCAATTTATACTCATTTATGATTATAGGAGCACTTCAAGTTTTGGGCACACTTTTGCTTTTTGAAACTGTAGAATTACCCAGTGAGACGATTTTTGCTTTGTTCTATTAAATCCATAGTAAACCACTGATTTACTGTGAACAATAAACCCCATCAACATCAATTAGTGTTCCAAAGATTGTGAATTTGCTAGCCAGCTGTATTTTTCACTTTAGAAACCACAGTAGTCATTTAAATAAATCATAATGTGGATTGTTGAACCGTGTGCACAGGTTGCACTGGGCAGGCATACCTTACTCAGGTAAAACTCCCACTCACTGTGCAGTCAGACCCTTATTGTTATATTATACAGATTGAACCTCTCTAGTCTGGCACCCTCGGGACCTGACCGATGCCGAACCAGAGAATTTGCCAAACCATGGGAGGTCAGAATAGTATTGTAGCAAGCGGGTCTCTTTTTATTTTTATTTTGCTGAGGTGAACAAAGAGAACAACCTGCTGATGTGCCCTTTTCCAATTTCTGCAACAATTCCACGTTTTGCTGTATGGATATTGACACATGCTTACACTTAGCAGCATTACCAACACTTCCACTGCTTGCTGGTTTCTTAGAAGACATAGTTAGGGGTACATTAGAGCTAAATAACAGCACAGGACACAGAGCCAGGACTGGTGGCTGTAAACAAACTTTGCCGGAGTGCAAGAAAATTGGCCCCATTCATGATAAGCGGACATTCAGCTAACTAAAATCATGCCGGACCACGGATGTTGTTGGACCAGAGCGTGCCAGACTAGAGATGTTCAACCGGTATATTTATACTGTGATAGACTGCAGGAGGCCCCAGTCATAGACCATGTTCCTACTTTGCTAGGTGTTATACAGACACAGAACAAAAAAGACCATCCCTGCCCCAAAGAATGGACAGGCTGGCAAGCAGCCCCTATTTTCAGCGTCTATTTTTATAACAAATAAGTTTTTCTCTTTAATATCACAGTGGGTAGGAGTCAAAATTAATAAAATGGAACAAAAAAACCCTTTGAGAACAAGACATTTTATTTTCAAGATTTTAATGAAAAATCACAAACATTGGCGGTAAGGACCCAGCATTAGAATACCAAAAAGTATTTCATAGTATTCTGAAAAGCATACTAGATGAAATACTTTGTCTTAAAATTTCTTTAAGAACTGACTAACATGAGTTTAGTGATGAAGTGATTAACATGTGAAGTAACAAAACAGGGGGACGGGAGAACCCTGCTTCCAATTCACTGAGGAATATGCCTTTCAGTCAGATTTTGCCCACAGTCAATGTTTCACCCACAGTAACCAAATCCCCCTATTTCTTCAGAAAATCAATTGGCTCTAGTTTAAAAAAAAAAAGCCTCAACCCTTTTACAAGCTGGTTTGGTAAACCCTAGAATTTCCCTTGAATATTAACTGGAACTTTAGATATTTTATAATCAGAAACCCGCACCTGACAAACCCCAGCCTACTTGGGAAACAACCTTGCTGCTGTAAAAGCTCAAGTCCACACCACAAATGTAGGTTCATGAAATATGAATTTATAAATGAGAGAAAATATTGCTGGAGGCTATACTGACAGCCATAGTTAAAGTTGCCTAACATTTTCATCTGAAAACAGCCTTTTCAGTTGCTTATAACTTTGACAAACATTTACCTTTCAGGGTAACATTTAGTTGGGTAAAGCTTTTTGGAACTTTGATCAAAAAAAGGTTTAGACAATATTGAGTGGCACTGCTGTCTAAAAATGTTGTACTTCCATATCACAGAATGTCGGTTTCCTTATTTGTTTTAATTTAGGAAATTAAATTTTAAAAAACTATTGTAAGGTTGTAAAGTGAAGCATTCAGAAATCAGGAAATGCCTCAGTTAAGGCTACTTGTGCAACCCGAACTCTGTCCCCTTGTGTGCATAATGAAACAGACTTTAAATGTACCACAGAGTTTATTTTCTACAGAATCCCTCTGTCAATTAGTGTACAGGGTGGAAGAGGTGTAATGATTAAGACACAGGTGTTGTGGATCAACACCTAATTTTGACTGAGCTCATATCTGGGCTCTTAGGACAGGACAGACAGCGTGCAATAAATGAGCCCAAGACTGTGTAATGAACGAACAGGGGGTCCACTCCCTCAACAGTGAAGATAAAAATAAATATTGAACAGCTGTTTCATTCATTCTGCAACATCCAAGGAGGCTTAGTCCGTGTGATGCTGCACCACCAATCTATTTGAAAAACCAAGTATAATAAGAGTATTTACTATTTATTCACTATTATGCCCATATAATATAGCATTTCAGTACTTTAATTCATAGGCTTGCACAGCACAATAATATATGTATTTTTAATTAGTTGGATACATTTGTTGAATTTAGTAAAGGGCTAATGAAAGTGAAGGATCAATTGTGACAGGTAAAGCCATGCATAGCATGCACCTGCATGGATCTGCCGAAGAACATTCATCCTTATTTCCAACTCCCAGGCTACCAAGAGTCCTGGGCCTCTCTAAAGCAGAGGTTGCTAGATTGATGTAACATTGCCAAACTGTGTACAGGTAAACTATGATCATCTGAATGTCTCATGGAACATCAGAAACATTCAGATAACAAGTTTCAGATTAACAAAATCTGGTTGTTATAATGATTTTATATTCACTTAATAGAATCAATTTTTTTATATCTGGACTGGATATGTGAGGCTATGCATGGCAGTTTGAAAGCACTGAACACATTTTTCATTTGTATTTAATTCATTGTTGAACCAATTCTCTGAAGATAAAAAAAGCCATGGCACTAACTCAGAGTGCCACCCTCAGTGTTCCACTGTACTTTTGAAATACCAGAGGGTGTTGGAAAAATATATTAGAAAATGTAATATTAAAACAGTGTTAGCTCTAGATGCTAGTGCTTGTATTGAGAATTAGCAGAAGCATGCAGTTGCATTCTACTGTTTGTGCTGAGAGTCACTGGAAGCATATGGTGGAACAGGGCAGCAGTGGTGCTGCACTGTCTATCGAGGGTGCATATGTGGCTTTTGCCAAAATGGTTTTTTTTCCTCCACCAATACTGCACCTGGACCGTCAGGTAAAAACTTTGGCCTGGAACATCTTATTTCAGTTAATCTGGCCATGAGGCTGTGAAATTTCCTCTCTAAAGCATGCCTTGGTCACCTGTAAGCTGATCTAAATTAATGTGCTTTGCTTAGGGCTAAACCTTGAAGGCTAACTTGAAGTTCCATATGATACAAAATGTAGTTGCCAGCCTCTTCAGTGGGGGTGGGCTGCTTTAAGCATTGACCATCTGTGCTGAAGAACTCTCTGTTCTAGCTCCCTTTTAATTTTAAAGTGCAGTTATACCTCACTCTTTGTCCTAACATGACAATTAAAATAAGCTACAATACTCTGTCAGTTTTCAGGGTGGAACGCCTCTGGATTGGCAGTGGGAACTTCTCATTACTGGCTCCCTATGTTTGGAATTTAGTCCCTTTCGTGGTTTTCTAGAGCTGGAATTTGGCAACCCACAGGGAATTATAAAGGTATATCTGTTTGGTTTAACTTCTGAGGTTGTTTTCTTGGTTGTTGGGGTTTCCTTTTTGGTTTACTCAAAATCTAGTTCTTAACATACCCCATGGTCATATTTGCATTCCATTGTGGGTTGCCTATGAAATTTCTAACTTTTGGAAAACAACATCTGCAGTAACTACTAAGGCTATGCATGCTGGATAAATCCTTAAAAATAATAATAAATAAATAAAATGGCCCAGTGATATTCATTTTACTTCAGGAAAACCCCTACTGACTGCAAGTTCCTTCTGCCCAGGGCAAGTACCTTGTCCCCTTATTTGTTTGTAAAGTGTCTAGTACACACAGGGACTTTTGCCCATAATAACTATTAATAGTAAGGAGGAAATGTTAATAAGAATTCTCAGCATATCAGCAAGACTCCTGCCTCTGGCTGATGGAATGTAACTGACCACAGAAGGGATATATTTTGTCTAATGGAGGAAGCCTGTGAAGCATTTTCTGAGAAAGAGGTCTGCGTAATATTCATTTCCCTCCCTTTTTATTACAATAATATTGCTCAAAGTTATGCCTGTGTCAGCCATGAAGCTGGCAGGCCTCTGTCCTAGTGGTAAGGAATGGTATATTCAGTCACCTTTTGATCTAAAAACACAAACACTCCCTATTTCTTTTGTTTCTTTCCAATGGTTAATGAAATAGACCAGGGGCTGTTTTCCAAAGTCATGCTGTCCTGTACTCAATGAACAACTGATTACTCACTGCCAAGCCAGTAAATTTTTGCAAAGCAAAGTTAAAAATATAATTTCCTATTTACTTTCCAGACCTAGAGTGACATCCTGGGTCCCACTGAAGTCACTGAGAGTTTTGTAATTGACTTGATGGGGGCAGGATTTTACCGATTGGCTGTACATCCAAAAAATCTACCTTAATTCAACCATAATTCTGACCACTTACGCATTAAGATAGTTTGTGATCATGTAATGAAAGACTATTTTTTCCCCAGCACTTCTGCCTCATTCAGTGTACAGGATGGACAGTCCTCACTGAAAATGAAATATTGAATAGCTGCTCATTAGCCTCATTATTCAATGTATGTATTCACACCATCCAAACCCTGTTCTGAACACAGAATTACTAGTTTCCTCATGGGCCTTTCTATGGTGCTTATCATTGCTGTATCGGAGTACTTCACAAACATTAATTTTCATTTATTTTCACAACCCTGTCAGATAAGGGGCTGGGTGATAATATCCCCATTTTACAGGTTGGGAACTAAAGCAGAGAGAGATTAATGTCAAAAGTGTCCACTAACATTGCACTCCCTATTTGAAAACCTGAGGCATAATTTTTGAGAGAGTTTAGCATTTTATAGCACTTCATATATTCAGAGAACAGCTCCCATTGACTTCAGCTGTAGTTGTGAGGGCTCAGCACTAATGGAAATCAGACCCCAGGATCTCAATGTGGGCATTCAGAAAAGGAGGAACACACAATTAGTAGGCACGTGTGAAAAGTTTGATTTAAGTACCCTGGCCAGCAGCAAACAGTAATATTGTGACAGAGACAGGAATAGATTCCAATTCTCTATGCAGCATTCATCCCCCTGAACTTCGAGACCATCCTTTTCTTCCTGCAATCCCCTGCCTCATTCACTGTGCACCTTCCAGCTTCACAACAAATGACACAGGAGGCTCATTAACCACACAACCCTGATTCACTACCTGAGCACCATCCATCCTGTGCACTGAATGAGGTAAGGGTCCGGTGGAAAAAAAATATACAATCACGTAATTAAAGAGTATCAAAATGTGTATGCACACAGGGAATGAATTAAGATTGCACCGTTTTCACTGCCTCCTCCCCACACTCGACCCTTTCTGCCCATGGTGCCTCTAGACTGCTCGTATCCCAATGCCCTTGCAACACCGCTCAGCTCTTTGTCCCAGTATCTCTTGCTGCTCAGTTCCACATCCCAGTTCCAATACCCTCTTTATGCCCCAGCTCCTAGTCCCTTCCCCAGCGCTCCATCCTCATCCCAGTTCCCTCAAGATCTGTGTGCCAGTCTACCCTCTTCCTGTCCTCTTGGCCTAGTTCCACTCTTCTTCATTTCAATCAGGGTGTTTCCTCCTCCTCCTTGCCGCCTGGGTGTCATTAGAGGGACCAATAAGAACAATAGCGAGAGACTCTCCCTACCCCCACAGTTCTGGTGCTGCAGCAACCTGAAAAAGCAATTACAGGCCAAAAAAATTTCAGGAGGCTGGGCTGAACATCTTCAGTGCAGATGGCATTTTTGGAGAATTTAGTTAGCAAACTAACCAGTCTCTACTGAGGATGTGCAAACTGGAATTTTTCAAAAGCTTACAACTTGGTCAAATTTGGGTTGATTTTTTCACAGGGCTGGCAAAAGTCACATCTGAGACACAAAATCCATCCCACGGCCAATTTTCAAACCATGCTCCAAAGCATGGAGGTGCAAGAGCTTCTCAATGAAATGGCTGTAAGTATAGCTGGGTGGGAAACAGGTTTCCCATCCTGGGAACATTTTCAAGATATCAAAATATTTTCCTCTCCTAAATTGGGATGACATATCAAAATCGCAAAATTTTTCACAAACTGAAAAAAAATTCAATTTGGCTGAAACTAATCATATCATTTTGATTATTTCAAAACATTTCATTTTTATTTTGACATTTTAATTTTTTTAACCATTTAGCTAAATTTAAATTTCAAAACAAACTGTCATTTTGAATGAAAAAACACAGAAAATTTTGTTCAGAAAATGTCAAAACAGCCCATTTCAACACTTCTGAAACTTATATTTGAAACTTTTCAAAATGAGAAATTTGTGAAAAGATTCCCAACCAGCCCTCATTATAAGAATTTTTTAACAAAGGCAAAATAATGTATTTTTCTTTAATGTCACTGACAAACAGAGGAGCTGTTTTTGCTGAAAATTTCCCCCCAAAATTCATCCTAGGGCAGACAACTGAGATGGAAAACTTCAGCCCAAATGGCTGAAGTTGGGCAAAGTTATAAGCAGCTGAAAACAGGGTCTTTTAATGGATCATATCAGGCAGCCTACCTACACCACACCACCTATAATGTAATCAATCTGGAATAGTCTTCTAGGAGTAGTAGTAATAGTGGGGCCACCTTGCTGGGACCTCTGCTCCAGGAGATAAGCTCCTCCACTGGGTCCTATACACCAGGAGGTACGGATGTCCCTAACCAACCTAGCAGTGGCAAGTGCAGTGCCTCACTCCCAACTACCCAGACAAGGAAAGGGGGTGCCCCCTCCTTCCTAGCCTACCCAAAAAGGAGTCAGTGTGGGCAGACTGGGAGCCACCTTCATTCCCAGGTACACAAGGAGCATTAGCAGTGGGTGAGGGAACTCCTTTCCCTCAGCCTACTCAAATGACAGCAGCTGGTTTTGGGTGCCCCTTCGGACAGCCACCTGCTTCCGGAGCAGACTTCCTCATGCTGCAAGCAGCCTGCTCCTTGTAGGCTTAAACGAGACCCTCAGAGCAGAGATTCCCCAGGCTTTTTCGTAGCATGGATCTCGTCTGAATAGTGAGATTGTTTTATGAATCAACTCCCCTCTTATTTGCAATGGTGCATACCACATCCCCACCCAATAAGCATCAACTAACAGTAATTGCTATCAACCGCAGCAATTGCTCACATGGAGCAGTGAAGTTAGGACAGTGCTTACCATATTTTTAGCCATCTTCAACACAATATATTGTTATAAGATGAGGTGATGCCATATGACTAGCCACCTCTCTGTGTAACACCAGTTAAGTGGTCTGTGTGGCATTGGTGGCAGAACTGGGGAACCACTGCAATAAAGTAGTTTGCATGGATGCTAAAACATCCAGGTAAAACACATACTATGACATTGGGTATGTTCATATTGGCAAAAAAACCCAGGGATTCTTTAATATCCATTTTACAACTACTTTTGCACTTACAATGATGCAAAGCTCTGTGTGTGTCTATGGGTTGCTTTGCTTCTGAAATTTAGAACCTAATTATTTAAAAAATGAGAATTTTAATTCCTTTCTTTCCTAAACAAGCAGTACCAAGAGTACTATATTGGCCAAGAACAATTCTATTTAAAATATTTGTTCTTCCAGCTGAGCCTGCAGTTTAACCCCTACATTTTCAAAGCATTGCAAATTTTTGCTAAAGGACTTCCATTAGCCACTTTGCTGCTGGTTCTTGCTGCATCTTCTGTGCTGTGGTGGAACGTGACTGTTTTCTTTTGCGGTGCTGACGTTCCTTTGGTAGACACCAGAGTATCTGTAGTGGAATTTTTGAAGATGCATAAAGTGGGTACAAGCCAAGAGAAAGACTTTTTCTTGTCCTGGGAAGGGAAGATGGGAAATAATGAGGAAACAAAGGTGGTATGGAGTGTTTTACGGGAGGGTTTTTCTGCGTAGGTACCAAAAGGTATTGACTGAAGGAGAAACACAGGGAAGGAAAATATTTCTGTACAACAGATCAAAGAAAACCACAGTTGCTTCTAAAGTGTTATTTTAATAAAAAATGCCCTTCTTAAACTCTGAGGGATTGCTACAGTGAGCCTCCCCAATAGGGGATGCTTTTAAAAATTAATTGTTCTAATTTGCGATTGAATTAGACATTTCTCAGCCTCTACCTCCCGTTTCTTGTAGGAGCCTGGGGCTGAGGATGTTGCTCCAAGAGCATCTATATCTGGACTCTTTAGAGCCATACCGGGGAGACTGACAGGCAGAATCCCAGTGTGGGACCAAAAACGCCCCTTGGGAGTGTACCACTGCTGCAACGGAAGAGACTGAGGAGAAACTATGGGTATTGGGGGTGTGAGGCAGAAGTGAAAGTCAGCGTGGGTCTGCATGGTACTCAAGGGCCTTATTCTGCAAGATGCTGTGTGGGAGCCTTTTCCTAGAGATGCTAAGCACCTTTTGTTCCCATTGATGTTGATGAAGGCTCCTAACACCTTCCGGGATGGCACTCAAGCAGCCTCCATGGGAGCAGGAATCGCCTTTTTTCATAGATCAACCTCCTTCATTCAAACGCTATGGCTGCCACCTCACCAGCTCTCCTCCTCTCCTTTCCATTTCCTTTTCTTCCAGGGGAGACAAAAGAGCACCTGCAGCCACCAGCTTTAGGAGCAGGAAAGCAGGCATGACGTCTGTGAGCCCCAATGTTCAGGAAGGAGGCCAAGAGACATACTGGGGAAAGTACTATTCCCTCAGGGGTGCTGGAACAATTTGTATAATGGGGGTGCTGAGTGGCATTGAACCAAACTGTAAATCCTATATATGATGGAAACCATGTCAAGCCAGGGAGTGTGGCAACACCCCTAGTTCCAGCACCTTTGTAATCCCTGTGCTCTTTTCAGTTGTGACTCTCAGCTGTGCCCCAAGTTCCACTGCTTCTCTTTTGCCTTTTCACCTGCAGTAGCCCAATACCTGTGGGAAGGCAGGGCCCCTCTGACCCCAAAACTAGGCTCCTTTCGGCAGGGAGAGTCTCTGGGATGTGTTTCTGCCTGTCTCTTCCTCTGGTGTTACTTGGATCTACCCTGATACAGATGCTATCAGAGCAATATCTCCACCTCCCATCTCCTAACAGGAAGAGGAGACAGAGACTGCAAAACATCTTCAAAGTATAATAAAACTACCAAAGTAACTTACTGGGCATCACCCACAGTGAAGAGTTCCTACAGTTAATCTATTACTATATAAAAAGTGCTGGAGAAGTAAAAACATGATGACACCTACACCAATATTTTTTCTGGAGTGACCACGAATGCATAATTTGAATATTAAATTCTTAAAAAGATTTCTTTACTGTAGATAATAAAAATGCCCTTAGAAGTGTTTTGCACTCAATTTTCCACTCTGTTATATTAGCTTTGTGCTGGTAGATTACATTACAATGGCCTAAAACTGGTGTAACTTAATGGAGAATCAGGCCCAATATTTCTTTAAAGCAGAATTTCTTTCATCTTACATCATTTGTAATGTTATCAGGATGACTCAATGTAGTTTCTTCTTGATCCTTCAAACACGAGTGAGCACAGCGTTTACTACCATTCCCATTTAATTTAATGGGACTACTCTTGATAAACAATGAGCTTAGTAATAAATATTTTCTGGATTGAGCCTGTAATTATTATTGCTATTTTAATTGCCAATACTTATCTATTAAGATTGAAAACTGTGCGGTTAAACTGGAAAACTTTCACCCCCCTTCAAACCTTATTGAAAGTTCATTGTAAAGTCACTCAAGACTAATGACAGATTAACAAGGCAGATGCTGTCTTCATTAACTACCTAAATCAGAGTTCATATAATAAGAATATTTTCCTGTACTCTGACTGCATTTAAAAAAAACTGTGTGCAAAAGGCATTGTGTAATTTTAATTTTTAAGATTTTGTTTACTTTATACGAACATTTAAATATTAGGAAATGTCACTTGATGTATAAGGGCATATCTTGGGGTTTGTTATAAATTCTCAGTGTTTACTCCTCTATCCTCTTTGCTTTTTAGTAGCTGCTATAATATATCAGAAGAGGATCTTGCTGCTCTGTTCCCTAGTAGAAGTAATAGGAACTTCAGCTTCTAATTGATGGTGCTTCTCTATTTCCATGGAACTCGGGTAAACCTGAAAAATGCCACTTTATCCAAAGATTACCCTTTCTTTCCCTCAGCAACTCAGACCCTAGGAGGGCTTTAGGTTGCAGAATGGGAATTGGATCATGATGCTGAAGGAATATATCTAGTTGGTGGGAATAACCTGAAAGCAGCAGTGATGTATTCTGCAGGAACTGCTGCCACCACAATCCTCACTCCCCAGAAACGGAAAGGAGTGATACCAAATGGAGCTATGGATAATCTCCCTACCTGCGTACTAGGCTATGTATTGCTGCCTACCCAGGAGTGAGAAAAAGGAGGGAACACCTGGCTGCCAATTCTTCCCCAAAGGCTGAGGAGGCAGGTCGCTCTTCACCTGCTACAAGGCAGAGGTAGTAGAGGCTCCTTCTCCACCTGCCCAGAGGTCCTACTCTGCTGAAGAGGGATGGTGGCAGGCTAACACAGGGAGTGGCTTCTTTTCCAACATGGGAATCAGTAACCCAGCAGCTCTTGTTCTGAGGAAGAGTGGTTGGTACTCCTATTTCCTCCCCTCCCCCTCCACACCCTGCAGGGAAAAGTCAAAGTGAACAATGACAGAAGTTAGACATATGGGGCTTCATCGTGTCCCTCGAGTCTTGCCCAGATACTTACTATCCTTCAGCTCGCGAATGGAGATGCGCTGATTAAAATCACTACACCTCATCTCTTTGGGCTCAACCTACCATGGGAAGGAGAGGGGTAGGTGGAGGTGTCAGCAGCAATAGCTGCTGAAAGGTAAAGCTAAGTTTCTCATTGCTATGACTGGTGAGCTGAGCAACAGGAACCTCTTCTGAAGTCACAACTGGGTTGCTGCTGGTTTTTAGGAAGTTAGAGGAATAGTTCAGTAAAGACTGAAAATAGAACAAAATGAAAAAAATACATATTTTGTATCATTTTACACACACACAGACACACACACACACCCCAACATACTCTTTTCCTATACAAACCACAATGGTCTGTAGATCCAGCACCCTTAACATTTTTCCTAGAGATCATAATTTTAAAAGACTCATCAGCTATTGGGTGGGAAAGCCACCTTTGCCAAACTAGTTCCCTGAGTTCCTTTATTACATCACCAAAAGCTCTCAAGCTTGGCTCTGTGAGAAGAGGAAAGCAATATAAACAGGAAGATAACCTTGAAGGAAATGGCCCAAAGCAAAGGAAGGAGAAGTTTGGGTTAAAAAGAAAATAAAGGTTGCAGCACCATCACTGGAGATATACCCAAGATGAGGTTAGGTAAATTGCAAGTGAGAATGCCATACAATGCAAGCTATCACACTGAATGCCTCTTCTAACCGCACCCTTTG
This sequence comes from Mauremys reevesii, assembly GCF_016161935.1. Classification (NCBI taxonomy): domain Eukaryota; kingdom Metazoa; phylum Chordata; order Testudines; family Geoemydidae; genus Mauremys; species Mauremys reevesii. Next base: position 65,002,448 of record NC_052624.1, on the reverse strand, counting down.
ATTCTGCGAAACTTTGATCTAAAACATTTAAATATGAGATAGTGTGGTCTAGTGAATTAGAATAATACTAGCAGCCCAAATCTCCTGTGTGTTAATGGAGGCTCTGCTACTGACTCACTATGTGACTTTGGCCAAGTCACTTATGCTGTGTCTCAATTTTGCCATTCTTAAATGAAGGTAATGTGCTTACCTCACAAAGGTCTTAGTTAAGATTCATTATTATTTGGACAATGCTTTGGAAAAATAAATCTAGGAACAGTTCTAGAGTTATGTATTTTGGATTTGCTCTAATATTACATTTAAAGATGTTTGTAGAAAGGTTGTTTAATCTAATGAGATTCAGTAGATTCGAGTGTCAAGACTGCTCTAAATGCTATGTAAAGTCACGGTCAAGCCTTAAAGCATCAAGGTCTTTGATGTAGTGATAAACAGAATCTTTGATTCTGCGAATTGCCCAGCGTAAATAGTGTGTGTATAGTTTTACAGTTCACTACTAGGTTCATTATATATACTATCAATGGCTGTCTCCAGCTTTCTCATAGTAATTGTCTTTTCTGTATTTGCCACTGAAATTGGTAAAGGGGCACAACAAGAAGAAATATTGCTAGAGATTCTACATTTCAATTTTGGATGCCATCTCATCTATCACAGGCCCTTGGGTCAGCTGGATTCAGAGACAAAATAATTTCTCTGAAAACCTAACTGGCCTTGTTTTTTAGTGCCAATTTAAAACCTAGTCATGCCAAGCTGCACATATAACTCCCACTGAAGTTATCAGTAGAACAGGGCTCATGCTTCTCAGACACAGATAAAAAAACCTCTTCAAGTGTTTTGTTTAAATGTAACTAAATAAGCATCACAATATAAGAAAATCAATTGCACCTCAAGTTAGCTATATCAGCATTCTAAATAACTTAAATCATTGCAATCACATATTTACATAGCACATTCATCACTAAGAATCCCCAAGTACTGAAGAGATTTACGACTCTAAAAAGATAATCCTGAGCTCCCCTTTGTATGTACACCTTCGCACATCTGCCCTTTTCCAGCCCTAGTGTCTGTATGCACAGGCAAGAGAATTTTCATATGTAAAACTATCTGTGCAAACTTGTGCATGTGCAACAAAAGTTGGGACAAGGCCCCAATAAAAACCAGGCCCACAGGAATAACCTTACTCACTACTGAAACGCAGCAGCTACTTAACAAAGTACAGAAATCTATATATCCATAAAAGACAGGAAGTGAAGAATACCATGCCAAAAAATAAAGTAAAATCCCTGGCATTTTTGGCTCAGTCACAGTAAGTACAGAACTATAGCAGTAACTCTCAGGTTTTCAGTTTGCTAGGTAACAGGATCACTGACTTGGAGGGAGGGACAATGAAGAGAGAAAAATCAGTGTGACACTATTACTGAATATTTAATAGAGTCCTATACTCTAGCAATAAAATGAAAAATGAGAGTGAGCAAGTTAAATAGGTTTTTCAACATTAAGGGCCCATCCTTTGTCACTATTCACGACAAACACTCATATTAGATCTGAAGGAAGCAAACAAAACAATCATGAAACTGAAAATAAAACAGACTGTTGGGTGATGGGTATTCTGCTGTGAACCTGCACCTACATTTGGGCTGAAAATCCTCTCTGTCAGGCTTCTTGACTTTTTTTTTTTAAATGTACTTTGAGCTATAGACCTGTCAGGAGGTACACTGATGTCAGCACTTCAGCTTCCTGGTTGTCAGTTCTGATTCTAAATAACCTTTTGTCTTGTTATTCCAGAAACTAAATTATATATCAAGTGAACATTGTAATTATATCCCAAAAGGCCACGGATAGCATCTTAAAATACATAACAACAACAAGATATTTACCCATAGCTAATCCAAAATTTTCCATGGTCCCACATGGGCTATTATAAAACTGTTCATAGTTGTTGACTTCTGTTTTGCAGCTAAAAAAGACTACTATTAACAAAACTACAGTCCAAGTAGGATATGGGAAGAGTCTCATGAAAAATATATCCTCATTATTGCAATGGATCATAGAATCACAGAACTGGAAGGGACCTCAATAGTCCAGTCCCCTGCACTCAAGGCAGGACTAAGTATTATCTAGACCATCCCTGACAGGTGTTTGTCCAACCTGCTTTTAAAAATCCCCAATGATTTATTGGCAATTTATTCCAGTGTTTAACCACTTTGACAGTTAGGAAGTTTTTCCTAGTGTCCAACCTAAACCACCCTTGCTGCAATTTAAGCCCATTGCTTCTTGTCCTATGCTCAGAGGTTAAGAATAACAATTTTTCTCCCTCCTCCTTGTAACAACCTTTTATGTATTTGAAAATTGTTGAGTGTCCTCTCAGTCTTCTTTTCCAGACTAAACAAACACAATTTTTTCAATTTTCCCTCATAGGTCATATTTTCTAGACCTTTAATCATTTTCGTTGCTCCTCTCTGGACTTTCTCCAATTTGTCCACATCATTCCTGGATACAGAACTGGATACAATACTCCAGTTGAGGCCTAATCAGCCCAGAGTAAAGCAGAAGAATTACCTCTCATGTCTTCCTTACAATACTCCTGCTAATACATCCCAGAATGATGTTTACTTTTTTTGCAACAGCGTTACACTATTGACTCACATTTAGCTTGTGACCCACTATGACCCCCAGTTCCATTTCCTCAGTACTCCTTCCTAGGCAGTTATTTCCCATTTTGTATGTGTGCAACTGATTGTTCCTTCCTAAGTGGAGTACTTTGCATTTGTCCTTATTGAATTTCATTCTATTTACTTCAGACCATTTCTCCAGTTTGTCCGGATCATTTTTAATTTTAATTCTATCCTCCAAAGCACATGCAACCCCTCCCACTTTGGTATCGTCCACAAACTTTATAAGTGTACACTCTGTGCCATTATCTAAATCATTGATGAAGATATTGAACATAACCGGACCCAGAACCGATCCCTGCAGGACCCCACTTGTTATGCCCTTCCAGCATGACTGTGAACCACTGATGATTATTCTCTGGGAATGATTTTCTAATCATTTATGCACCCACCTTATAATAGCTCCATCTAGGTTGTATTTCCCTAGTTTGTTTATGAGAAGATCATGCAAGACAGTATCAAAATCCTTACTAAAGTCAAGATATACCACATCTACTTCTTCCCCCCTATCCACAAGGCTGGTTACCCTGTTAAAGAAAGCTATCAGGGTGGTTTGACACGATTTGTTCTTGACAAATCCATGCTGACTGCTATTTATCACCTCATTATCTTCTAGGTGTTTGCAAATTGATTGCTTAATTATTTGCTCCATTATCTTTCAGGGTATAGAAGTTAAGCTGACTGGTCTGTAATTCCCCGGGTTGTCCTTATTTCCCTTTTTATAGATGGGCACTATATTTGCTCTTTTCAATATATTTAGTATTGACTTCCTTTGTCTGTTGCTTATGACAAGGACACAGGATTTAATGTTCAATAACTGAGTTTTCAATAGTATGCGGATAAGAACAGTGATGCTAGTTTTCTAGACACATTTCCAGCTGGTTCTTCAAGAATAACTTTAGATATTCAGTTAATTAGCTTTTTATGTGTGTGTATATTGATGTGAAATTGGTAGCAACTACCTTACTTTTTTCTGTGATTATTAGAATAATTAATATATCAGGACCTTACTGGATTCTTGTGTGCACTTGTAACAATACTACTATTCAAAACCGTAGCCGCCCCATTAAGAAAAATTGATATTGTTTTTATTTTGCAGACATTCATAATTATAACCCAAATATTACATGCAATGGAAAATGGCAGGTTTTGGTTAAAAGAAGTTTTTAAATCCCATATTCCTCATTTACAGAATGTTCATATGTTTATCTTTATTCAAAAATAAGGACTCACATTTTAGGTGTAATGCAGATGGGCAATAAGATATGAAAACATTTAAAATGTGGTCATTTTCTTTGAAATTCTCTATCTCAAAACAAAATTATAAACTGCTGCAGAGTAACATTTGTTTGCACTGCAAAGGAGTCTTCTGAAGTAGAGTACATATAAATATTCACTACACAGTACTATCTCCAACCCTGGACATTATAACACTCCATTCTCAAGTATAATACTGAACTGTAGTTCAAAGGAATGTAATGTTCTACTTAGATCAATAAACCTCTGAATTCAGGACTCAGTCTAACTGGTTGACAGATATGTAGTTCAAAAGTGTCAAGTTAGTTCTACCTGATAGATGGTAAAAAAGTTAGGGCATCAAATCCGTCAATATAATGGGTCATGTCATGTGCCTAGTACATATTGCAAAAAAAGTGAGCATGTTATACACACCCCAATTGGTAGGAAAAAAAATACAAAAATCTTGCAGTACAAAGCTTCGGTCATTAAGTTGGTGGGTGAGGAGGAAGAAAGATGACTATGCGTGAGTTACTCATTTCTAGTGCTTTTGGTGTGAAATTCACTAAGTGCAGAGAGACAATACAAGGTCTAAGTACCACTTACATTACTAAGCAAATAGAACTTGTGCCACTTTACTGTAAAGTGGAAAACACACTAACAATCTTCTGAGCAGCATTATATCAAAGCAATACAAATAGTGCATTGCATACAACTTCTCATGTGCACTAGATTATACCAAATTATTACTTTGTTAATTTGATCCATTCTAGATTCTACAAGTAAGCAAAGGAACAGTCCACTTTCTTATTTACTACTACTTCAAAGTCTAAAAGTAACCAGATGGCTAGACCACAGTCATTTAAAGCACATTCTCTTTGCTCTGATCCTGATGTTTTGCTGCCAGCAGATTTTATTTCCAGCCATACTGGTTCTGCTCTAAACTCTAGAGCTAAAGCCATTTGGCTGGACAGATAGTTTGTCAGTGCATTACAGACCAGATGGATTTGGAAAACTGGATTAATTGAACTACTATGGAATTGAAGGAAGATGTTTTCTCTAGTACCTAACAAAAAAGCTTAAAAACAAGATTAAATATAGGTATATGGAGAGAGTTCTGGGGCACTCCTGCTGTTATAAATAAACACACCAGTCTTATGAAGGCAAGCAAGCATTGTGCTCCAGGAGCAACTAGGGATCTGTGAAGAGTGTGTGAAATGGAGCAGATGTTATTTCACTGTCAGTATTCTAGCCTTTGTCTGCTAAGGTCTTTTATTTCTTACAGCTTTATTGATCAGTTGGTAAAATAATACACATAGAAAACCTACCGAATATGAAATAAAAGCCTATGTTTGAAAACAGGCATAAATTCCTACTTGTGATACGAACCATTCTGGTTTCTCACGCAGAGGGAACATCAGTTCTAAGGTTTGTGATGTCCTTAAGCAAAGTGGAAAATGTTCAGTCCTCACACCCTCTTAGTCCCCTATGTCAGCTGGTAGGTATGCCCCACCCCAGGCAAGGAGTGTGCAGAAAGGAGTGGGGAATGGGCAGAGCCTTGACCAGTCCTTTCCAAAGCACCAGGGAATGTATGCTGTGTCAGACACAGGGCTATTGCAGGGTATGTCCCCTTCTAATCCTCTCCAACAGCAGGGTCTACCTCCCATTCTGCTCCTGGGACAGCACAATAAACACGCTGTCCCATATACACACTGCCCTAAATATCCTACTCCCTTTTAGAGTAGCCTGTTTTGTTCGTACGTGCCTTCACTGCATACATCAAAAGCTTTTGTCAAACCTGGTTTTAAAAGATGAATATTAATAAAGCAACCACACTATTCTGGACTGTAGAAACATAGGAACTGTCATACTAGAACAGACAGTGATGCACCCAGCCCAGCAGCCTCTCTCCAACAGTGGCCAGTACCAACTGTTTCAGAAGAAGGGCAAGAACCCCTACAGAAGGCAGATCTGGCGTAATTTGCCTACAAGAAGAGTTTCTTCCTAATCCCCAATAATGGGAAGCTGGCTTGTGCCCTGAAGTATGTGCCTATATATCCCTGCCAAAAAAAGAGGTTATTTTAAACTCCTTCTACTATAAATGGATATAAACATCCATTCCTTTTTGAATTTGGCTCAGCTCCAAGCCCCAGTGATAATTGCGGCAATGGTTTCACAGGCTGCTTGCACACTCTATGAAAAAGTATTTCCCATTATCAGTTTTTATGCAGAGACTTTCCAAAGATAAGCTAATTGTATTTATTCTCATTTTTAAATAGACAGGGAACTGTAGCACAGGAAGGCTGAGTGCTTTCCTGAGTTACCGTGAATCAGTAATAGGCCTGGAATAAAATACACGACTCCCAACTCACAGTACTGTGCTGTATCTACTAGATCACACCATCTTAAACATCCAATCAGAAACCAAATAGTTGTACCTTCCTTCCACAGTGAAGTGAATTAAGGAGGGCAAGTAAGACTCCTTCATTTAGCTGTTTTGGAAAGGTTATGTCTTCACACATGCAACCCTCCAAACAAGTGAAATAAATTAACTACAACAATGCCTCTGTGTGTGACTGCCCTCACTGTTTAAGTAACTATCTGGGGGCTGGATTCTTGCATCAGATGATTACCATACACGTCTCTGTTCATAGTATCTTTAAATAGCTAAATATTAATTTAGAACCAACTTTGAGGTTGAACAGTGACCTTAAGGTTAAAGTGAGGCACTATATGTTTGTTTCGATTCTTGTTTGTCGAAGCATTATATTTTAGGCAGGGTCAGTGATGAGTGAAATAAGCTATGTGGAGGGATGATTGTTGGTAAAAATGTAATGTAGCCACAACTCCAATTAATCATATTTTTGCATCTGTACTATCTGTGGTGCTAATGGGCAAGCACCTACTAGTATCAACTGATAAATGAATTAAGCAGTAGTAAAGTCCATGAAAACTCTTAAGTAAAGCTGCCACCTTGTGTTTAATTGGTGCAATTACATTCATTAATCATGTCTGCAGTGTTGAAGCTGTGTTGGTCCCAGGATTCTGAGACAGACAGGGCAGGTGAGGTAATATCTTTTATTGAACCAATTTCTGTTGGTAAAAGAGACAGGTTTCCAGGCTCCACAGATCTGAAGAAGAGCTTTGTGGAGCCCGAAAGCTTGTCTCGTTTGCCAAGAGAAGTTAGCCCAAAAAAAGAGATTACCTCACCCACCTTGTCTCATTCATAAGTCATCTCAGTTGACTCTTACAAAGCTATTACATAGGAGATTCAGACTTGTGCATCATGTGGGAATTAATACATTTATCTAGAAAGATTTTTGTATTGTTATCAAAACTGGCCTCCTTGCTCACTTTCTTCTTCTCTGGATGTCCTCTGCAACTGTTTGGCTCTTTCCTAAAGGCTGACTGACTTGCACTACACCTCTTCCGTAGAGTCAATCCAAAATCCTCAATCTAGCATTCTCTTCCTAGGCCAAAAGTTTGGGCTAGTAATTTAAAGAAGTCTCTTTAAACATATGACAGACCAATTATGGCAGTAGGGCTCCCAACATTTCCACTTTGAGAAGCAAGAGTCTCAAAGAATCTGGATTAACTAATAAAAGGTTGGGCATTATGCATGGGTCACTAATACCATGAGCTAAATTGTGTCAGGGCCTGGGGTCTTCGGCGGCGGGGGACCCTTCCGTTCCGGGACCCACCGCCGAAGTGCCCCGAAGACCCGTGGCGGGGCCCGCACCCGCCGCTGAATTACCGCCAAAGCGGGACCCGCCGCTGAAGTGCAGTCCGGTCTTCGGCGGTAATTCGGCGGCAGGGGGCCCCCACCGCGGGTCTTCGGGGCACTTCGGCGGCGGGTCCCTGAATGGAAGGGCCCCCCGCCGCCGAATTACCGCCGAAGACCGGGCTGAACTTTGGCGGCGGGTCCCACTTCGGCGGTAATTTGCCAGTGGGGGGTCCTTCTGCCCCAGAGCGGAAGGACCCCCCGCCGGCGAAGACCGGGAGCGAAGAAGCTCCTGGGCCCGGCCCCGCAAGAGTTTTCCAGGCCCCCCGGAGCGAGTGAAGGACCCCGCTCCAGGGCCCCCAAAAAACTCTCGTGGGGGCCCCTGTGGGGCCCGGGGCCTGGGGCAAATTGCCCCTCTTGCCCCGCCCTCTGGGCGGCCCTGAATTGTGTCCATCTGTACATGGATGCACAGGGGGAAGGAAGGAGATAGAAGACTCAATGAGCTTTTCTCCACTTCTTCATCCCTGCATAAGGGTTGGGTACAATCATTTTCAGAAGTAGAAGCACTGCTTCTGGCTGTGGCAGCCCCAGCTTTCTGAACGAGGATGACTAGGTACGATGGCGATAGGCACTGGTATAAGAACCCAGGTGGATGAAAGGACAGATAGATAGGGAAGGGGCCTTTCAAACAGTGACCTTGAGTGTCCTCCTTAGAGCTCTATCTAGCCAGAATCTTCCTGAGGCTGCTGCTGCAGCATTCTCCCTCCTCACCCCATAGTGGCAAGAGGCTCAAACACTACAATCTGTTCCTATGGATACAGAAGGACAGACAGATCTTGACTAGTCCAATACAAGTAGTAGATATGTTGCGTAGTACATGTGTGTGTTCTGGGAATGTATGCTGTGACCTGGGCCATACTGTAGTGCATAAAATCTAGCAAGTAAGCCATTGCTTCTGCATAATTATAATGATCAGGAGGAGATACTCTTAGAGTTATGAGTAGTTTATAAATTTCCAGATTACACACATACATACACACAGAACAACATGATGCACGATTGTATCTGCTTCATTCTTTTCATTTACTAGTTTTGATATTCTATCAAAAAAAACCAAAACAAATCAAGTCTGACTTTCAATATTTATTCTTTAGAAATACTTGCTGCTTTCTGTTCACAGCTCTGTTACTCGGTAGGGCCAACAGTTTTAAAAAACAGGAGCCTATTGGATCAGATACCTAGTTATTTTTTCTTTTAATATGGCATAACTTTTTCTTAAGGAAGAAGACTAAGCCTTACAGAAGTGTAAGCAACAGGTTTACTCCTTTCCTTTCTGAAAATCAGTATCTGTACTACATTTTGCTTTTCTTGGACTTTTACTTTTTGCTCTACCATTTTCTCTTTCCCCAAACGTTATCAATTGTTGTTTAAAGCACCATGAGTTTAAAAAAAAGTCTCAGTTCACAATATGATGAACCAGACATGCATCTTTTAGGACCAAAACTCATGACACCTAGCAAGTGGTAAAATGAATGTCAATATGGCAAGACGCCATGGAAAGCCGACATTTAAGAATATTCTTAAACTGTATGATCTTTAGTAACTGCACAGGAGTTGGATCAGGGAGAACATTATACTGAGATACTTACAGGATAGCCAGATAAGTTACAACAAAAAAAGAAGTCAGTGGCAATATTTGCTTTCAAAATAAAATCTGAAATATCTAAATATTAACCATTTTCAAACATGCTCATTTTGACACTACTGCTGGAACCTCAGCTGTTGGACACTGGGGTAGTTCTAATGACTTTAATGGATTTATGCCAATTTACACCAGCCGAGGATCTGGCCCTAAAACTGAATAGGCAGTAGTAGTTCAGGAACACTTGTAAAAGTTTAGTGAATAGTCGTATACAATGTCCCAGATATTCATGCACGATAGTCAAATATGGATTTTTAGCTACAAAGCTGCATTTTACTTTCCAGTTACTGAGCAAATGCAATGCTTAAGCTGGAGGCTGCTGCCCAGTGCATGTCACCCTTGTTGTCATAGGAATTAGCTTATACAATTTTTAATAGCATTGAACCATTTACAATTCAAGACTAAAACCTCAGGTATGCATTTTATTTAAAAAAATCACCAATGTAGTCGTATTTGCATATAATGTACAGTTCATTTTTTGAGAAATCTTTCTAATCACTCATGTGTTTGAAACAGAAAAAGGCCAAAAGGAAAAGATCAATATATGTGTTCAACAGAGCACAGAGCAGATAAGGTGCTGGTATTTGAAGAGGTAAACAATGGCCAATGGAGTTGTGCTTAGAAGCTTTAAAAAAACCCAACACTGTAGATGTATCAGTTTACTTACAGAATTATTTCGATATTTTGATGTCAGGAAATATCTATCAACAGCTGATTTGTTTAGGTTTGGAAGGTACACCTCATTTGTGTTATCTGATTAAGTTTTTTTTTTAAAAGATTGGATTAAGAAAGACTTCTATAAAAACAATATAGATACCTGTACTACAAGCACAGCCTCCCCCCACCTCCCATTGAGCCTGATCGAAGGCCCAATGAAATCAGTGGGAATCTTTACATTAATTTCAATGGGCATTGGATTGGGCTCATTATCATTTTGTTATGTCACCTTTGTGAAGGGGAGTTACACACAAAGTAACATATTAACTTTCCTAGAACTTGCACAATGACTGAAGGAATAATCACAGCACCAGAGACAAACCCTGCACTGACATCCAAGAGCCAGCAAAATGAAAACAGCAGCTGATTTCATTACTATGCAGGTTATCAGCTCAGGGAAGTAATGCAAATAAATAATCTACAATGGAATCTCTTTTCTTGTTGATGCTCTTAACTTCCATCACTGTTAATGAGAGTTACACAGGGCCCTTTTTAGCTCTCCTTAGAAGTTTTGCCTGATTAAAGAGTGCTGAAGAGGACTTCAGAGATGCTTCCCTTCTTCTGCACGCATACTGCCAGACAGGGACAATGAAAATAAATATTTTGCCTAACTTAAATTAAGGCAACAGAAAATATCTCATATTTTACAAGAAAACAAAACAGGTAAAATGCAAAACAAGATGTTTATATTAAAGGCAAAAAACAATTCACTACCCAACTGTGGAATCAGTAAGTTTTCAATAAGGCATTATCTTGACTACAATGAAAATATAAAGTGACTTGCTAAAATTAATATACTATTAAAACTACTGCATGCATACCCCCTCTAACACCCTGTAACATAATGTGAAAGAAGAATCTAGCTATATTAAATGAAAATTAAACATAATAAATTATGTAAAGAAAAGCTTAAGGTTGCATGTTCAAGTGCTCAAATCGGGAAATGCTATAATTAGGGCTGCATGATCATATACTGTATTATTTCTCAAATAATATAATAGATCTATTTTTCTGCAGCCTTAGATATACATGTGTGGCATCTTGCAGTACCAGGTACCAGTGTGTGTATTTCTTTATAATACTGTTGTTATAGGCAGAGCAGTAGCAATGATGATAGGCAGAAGGAAAGACAACTTAATCCCACCTCCGCCCCCCACCAAAAAGTCACCATTTGTTTTTTGATATTTAAGCTTGATTGTAAGCTCCTGGCAGCTGTAAAAAATGCCAAATACATTTTTGTCACTGTATATAATAAAATAATAATAATCTCTTTCCTATTCACTAGGTCTCAGAGGAACAGCACTACAATGGACAATATGCAGCTGAGACTTATATCTGTCTAAGGGTTTTATATTGTCACCCTTCACTGTAGTAATTGAATATCCTCCATGTAAAAATCAATAGCATCAGCAAAGTCCTTAGTGGACTTCATGGAGTTGCATATGTAGCTGACAATGTACACCTAATAAAAGAGGTGCTGATGGCCTGTCTTCACAGTTTCTATCATCATTTTAACTTACCCTTCTTACTAGGTAGCTCGGAGTCAAGAGGTGAGGGGAATTAAGGAACTATAACAATATGCTGGGCTCAAATAACTAATGCTATTCTGGCCCAGAGCCTGCAAAGGGATCGGCATCCACAGACCCTTCTGCTCACATAGAGACCCTTTGACTTTTGCAGGATCAGAACCTCAGACAAGTTAATGTTCACATAAGTATTGCGTGCTGAAATGGTTGTAGTATTGATGAGACAGAAATATTTGTAGAAGCTAGTGTGAATGCAATCTCACCCACAGGAGCAGCTCTTGTATGAGTAGGGAGTGAGGACCTTCTCAGGTCTGATTCCACCTCGTCCCACACTTTGTGAAGTGATTTACACATGTGCAAAGTGAGTGTGAAACAAAACCATTTTAATTTGGTAGAATTTTACACCCACTTTCCATTGGAGGAAGATGAATGGCAATGGAGAATAATGTGAGTGAGACTTAAGAACTGGGATGCAGGAGAAACTGGACAAAGGTGAGTTTGGGGACTGACCTCAAAAAACTGGAATTTTGACAGATTTTAGTCTTATACCTGAGTTTTGCTACATATATAGGGGTAGCTTAGGAACTTTATAATTCAAAGCTAAACTAGTAGCTACCTTTATGCAGAACATATTTTAAAGTGATCATTTCTCTCTTGCACAATACCATGACATTAGTTTGAGTCAATATCAATTTATGCCACTTATTTCTTCTGCATAGGAGAGATCTATCAACTTCTCGGTAATGTTAGATTAATATACTGTAGATGTCTTATTTAACTGTTTTTGTTTTGCTCATAACATGTAAATTGTTCTATACATTTTACTAGATCAACAAAAATTTTAAAAATTAGAGAAACTGGATTTATTCACACTGTTACCAGATTTTCATTTCTTCATGAACTGTCACAGTACCTAAGACAAAGCTAGCAAGCCACTCTGAAACTCAGCTCCTTCCCCAAATTGCATCTGAACCTTTTGTAAGGTTTGACAGATTCAGGTGGGCATCTCCTCCCTCCTGTACAATCTTGTAAAGATCACTCCCTCTCAGTCTGTTGTGGCCCCAACAGTTCAAGTGGCAGAACAGTTCAAATCTTACACAGGCTGGGTGGGAGGACGGAGAGGGTCCCCCTGTTAGAAACATACAGCACACTCTGGGACATTTCTGAAAGGAAATTCTCAATGTACATGAAATACTATCTGGACATCTGTCCCAGCAGAGACACTAGAGACCAGCTAGAATCCTGTGATAGACTCTCATGCTAGTGGGGGCTGCAGAAAATAAAGGATAAAGAAGGAAGAGAAGGCCAGAAGGGCCTGTTTAGGGTTGGTCGGGAGTGGGACCTGGGAAAAGTCCACGGAAGCAGGGAGGGGAAGAGGAGTGGAAGGATTGGGTGGAGAAGCTTTCAAAAGGGTCAGCTGAGCTTTGAATAATAATGCATGTGTGGATGTTCTGTAAACTGAATCAAACCAGAGGTTTCCAAAGTTTGGTTGTCTCCAGCTAATTCTGATTTATCGTAATGAAACACTGATCTCAATGAGATCTAGTTCCTTAATCAGATTACATCTAAAATCAAATATACTTTGAGACTGAGGTATATTGTTCTCAGACTACCATATTATTTTCTGTGGGAAGGCATGTGAGAGCAGCATGACTAATGACTACAATAGCACCCATTACTTTTTCCAGCAAAATTATTCTTCCTTTTTTGTCACCTGTTCCTGAATAGAAACAACTTTCTTATCTGTCTCACTATTACTTTTGTGGGATTTTTTTTCCTGAGGTAATCTAAGACATTCCAAATTCCATAATATAATTGTCATTTCAGCTCTTCAATCCTATTGCAATATTAATTTTGGGCTCTGTCATTTGCACATAAATGCTTGGTACTTGCTTCCAGCAAAACGGGTAAAAAGGTTACTATGGCAAGCAGCAGTATTTCAGCTTCTATGAAACAGAGCACTAATCAGGGATTGCTACTATCCTGACGTTTAATGAAATCTCTGAGCACAGCCCTTCATGATCTTTGTTCTAAATGCCAAGTTTTTCCTCACAGATTATGTGGGCTCCTTATTGTTAGAAGCACATCTCACCAATTGCCTATAATCATAGAGCAGTCTGTGTAGGCATTTCGTGATTGGACTCGAACAAACAAACATTCCATATACAAACAATGCATATGTTTGAATCGACTTATACACACTGAGCCTGATCCTACTTTCATTGAAGTCAACAGGTGTATTGCCATCAAGTGCAACAAGAGGAAGACTGGCTATTATAACTTTGCAGACACATTCTAATAATGCAGTTACTTACAAATACTCCTCTATCAAATAGATAGTTATAATGGAAAGAGACACCTAAACTTATTGCCATCATTTTGAAATGCAAAACCTTTTGAAGATATTTTTCCTCAATTTCATACTACCAGTACAGTATTAGAGGAAAAAAATGTTCTCCTTGGCAGTAAATATACAGAACACTTACAGTAATAAAAACTTTCTTGTGATCATGGCAATCAACAATTTCAGAACCATATATTTTACTAATTAATGACTATTGTAATTTTTTCTTTTAAAAGAAGATTAATTGCTTATAGCAAGCAAACTTTTTTTCAGCATTCATACTGTGAGCTGTTTATCTGCATCTTGCTATTGCATATTCTGTACTTGCCCAATGTGAAGAGTGTTCGATGAACAGAACAAATGCAGAATATGCAATCACAATCCCCAGTATGGGTTGGAGAGGAACCCTAAGTATGCTCAATTATATAATGTTCCAATAAGGGTTTGCTATTTTTTCATGCAATACCAGCTTCACAATCCCTATGCAAGTCCAAACAGGTTAAAATGACTGTCACTATTACCTATTTTGCTAAACCAGTATCTTGCAGAATTTATATCCCCTATCTTCCTCATTCTTAAAGAGTATTTAACCTCCGTTTGGATTAAATGTGTTTTAACCCACTATAATAAAATGTGGCGAGTGGATGACTACAAATCTTCCAACTACTCAGTTGGACAGAAAGAGGTTTGCATGATACTTAGTCATAGATTATTAGGGTTGGAAGGGACCTGAAGAGATCATCTAGTCCAACCCCCTGCTCAAAGCAGGAGCAATCCCCAAATGGCCCCCTCAAGGATTGAACTCACAACCCTGGGTTTAGCAGGCCAATGCTCAAACCACTGAGCTATCCTTCCCCATTATCAGGTATCTCAAAGGTAAACAGTCTCTCGGGATTACTCCAAACATGATTCGTAAAAATATACAAACAAACAAAAACAGCTTAATTTGGCCATGAACCACCTCTCTTGTACTGCAATGGGAAGTACTCCACTAATTACAACCTCCAAGAATCCACATCATGGGAGTAGACAGGTACCTCAGGCGATTCCAAGTCATTCTAGTCAAATTTGTGAATCCTCTTTCTAGATAGTGCCTCTGTGACAACCTTCCATTGACCTACCCAAAGGGGAAAAGGGCTTCTGGAATGACTGAGATGTTTAATAATTTCTGTTGTCAATACAGGACAAGCAAGAATGGATAGATCTCCTAAATAACACCAAATCTACTAAATAAATGAATGCCTTGAGCACCAGTTTCACAGCTTTGGAAATGGTATCAATAGGAAGTGAAATTTCACTTCAAAAAAACCTAATCTATAATATGAATACTGGGGCATAACCTGTACTGTGTCAACTTTTCAAGCTCTTTGGGGGAAATAATGAAAGCCTCTCTCCACTGTTTTCTTTCCTAGCATTTCAGAAATGTTCAAAATATTCCAGGCAGGCCAATCAAATAAGACAGTTCAATTATTCAAAACTTTCACCTCACCTGTTCACTCCAAAATGCCAAAGAAAACTCATCAACTTGTCCAAATAATGTAGTGATGAGCAGATGCCACTGTGATGGGCACTGTTTCTCAACACATAGACAGAATAGAATAGGGGTGAAAAGTAGCCTTCCCTGGTGGAAACCTGCATGTGATGATCATGGTGGAAATACTACCTGGTTTCCACCAAAGGATGAATGCCTCTGCTGGAGAGCTCAAGTCCTCCATGTTGGGGGTCTCAGATTTAAAAGCATTGGGGGACTGTAGAGGAATCTTCTATCCTGTTATGGGCATGCCTGGGGTCACACAGACAGCAGGCACCCTTTTGCTCCAACAGCATCTCCTAAACTCCACTGCTCATGAAGCCCGCATCCCCCCACTCTTTGGCATTGATGGCTCCTGCTCCTGAGAGCTGGAAAAGGATTCTGATGGCAGCTCCTCGTCCTGCTCCCTCTCCTCCCCCCGCCCCTTTTACTTAGCTGAGTCTTAGTACACAAAGGGCCTGAGCCAACCCATATTGAAGTCAACAGGAGTCTTTCCACGGATTCCACTGGGAGTTGGCTCAGACCCAAAGACAGAAATGTTCAGATTTAGGTGCAAATTAATATTTAGGCCCCTAAATCAGAGTAGTTCAATTTTCAGAGTTGCTAAGCAAGCACTCATCACTCTGCACCTCTAAAATGCCATTTTTATTTAGGTACCTAACCTTAAGCACCCAAACTTGAAAATTTCAGCCAAAGTCCCAGTATGAAAGAGAATATGATCAGTTATAAAGATAAGTAGATTAAAATAAAACCCTTTGAACTGCTGAAGGGCATTGCAGCGTATGAAAAATCACAGATTTTCAATAATAAAAATATGACAAGAATTGCAACTAAGATAAAAAAAATTTTGAATGGCTTCGGTTTTGTTTCTAATTAGAGATACCATATTTCCATAAGTTAAGGAATGTGTCTAGGATTTAGGACTGTAGTGATTACTTTTATTACACTAATGGCACATACTAATGTTTTAAAGTCACCACACTGTTTGTCAAATATATTCTCAACATTAAAGAAACTGCTAGTTTCCAGGGCATGATCTGGCAACCCGTCTGTAAGGGTGTTACTGATCCACCCATACAGAGAAAAGTCATACTGTACTAAACTCTGCTTCATCTTACTCATTGTACCCCAAACAAAGTCAAAATATAGACTCTTGTGCCTGATTTAGCATTCAAAAACAGCCATCATCCAATCACAGGAATCAGCAGAATGAGCAGGACATCTGTCTCTCTATAATTCCTTCCCATATCTTAAAGAGACAAGGTGGGTGAAGTAATAGCTTTTATTTGGACCAACTTCTGTTCCCATATTTTGTTTTTTAAAACACCATCTAATTTATTCCAAATATTACAGTAGAAGCTCAGAGATACAAACACCAGAGTTACGAACCGACCGGTCAACCATACACCTCATTTGGAACGGGAAGTATGCAATCAGGCAGCAGAGACAAAAAAAAAAAAAGGAAATACTGTACAGTACTGTGTTAAACTACTAAAAAAAGAAGGAAAGTTTAAAAAAAGATTTGACAAGGTCAAGAAATTGTTTCTGTGCTTGTTTCATTTAAATTAAGATGGTTAAAAGCAGCATTTTTTTCTGCATAGTAGTTTCAAAGCTGCATTAAGTCAATATTCAGTTGTAAACTTTTGAAAGAACAATCACAACATTTTGTTCAGAGTTGCAAACATTTCAGAGTCACAAACATCCTCCATTCCCAAGGTGTTCATAACGCTGAGGTTCTACTGTATCACTGTCACTGGATTTGTGCTGAAATAGAATCTGAATCAAGGTTTTTCACAACCCCATTGTCCAAAGATCTTCTCCAGGCTGTGTGACTTTACTAAAAAGTCGGCATTATTAATCCAACTCATTTGCTACTGCAGATGACTGTGTTTGGATGCCACTTCATCTTATTCAAGAATAAGAGCTGCTACGGAGAACAATTCCTAAACTGCTTCAATTTGCCTATATCTGTCCTGTTTTACTGAGTGTCAGAAATCCAAACCAGTAAGTGTTCAGTCAGTATGGATATGTAACCCATCACATAAAGTAACTTGCCTGGAAATGTCTTTCAGTAGGACAGACGGAGGCATCAGGAAAATAATTACCTCTGCTATATTCACACATGTGGTACATGTTATTTTCTAGCAAATACAGTCACTGCTTCCCAAATATCAACTGAACATTAAAATCATCTAAATCACGATGCAGAAGTCCTCCCACAAATGAGAATTAGTTAATTCATCCAAAACATCTGCACCAGGAAGAAAGTTTTGTTTGGGATACTTAGTGCACAGTCCACCTAGAAATGGGAAAACTCACATGTCACTGTTTACAACAGTGTTTATCATATATGGCATAATTCTTAATGTTATTTTTTTTACCTGGTTACTAAGTGGATGGAGTTCTCAAAGTATTAAGTCAGTAAGTTCTAGTTCACACACTGCTATAGCATATGGTCAGGTAAGAGATGGCAAGAAAACTCCATTTTAACTCAGAACAAGAAAGAGAAAGAAAGAAGGCAAAGACAATACCCCACTCCAGACCCATTCACCAAAGGACTGGCAGAAAAAAGGAGCTTTGCACCATGCACTGGAAGCTAACAAACTTGAGCTCTGGTGAATGGCCAATGGGCACAATTTTCACAGTCTGGGACCTGCCACTGAGAATGCCATGACTTTAGAATGCACATGGACAAGCGAACACCTCAGCTTGTCCCAGCCATTGTGATGGCGCATAAGGAAAAGCTGTTTCTATGGTAGTCAAGTCCCATCCACTACATGCATAAAATCATTTGTGTTGGTAGTGGATGGGAAGTTTTTATTATCTTTTCAAAAGCCCCAGTTAAATAGTAATTTCAAGTACACATGATTGGTTATCAGTCAGTTAACAGGATATAAACATTTCAGTGGCTCAGGAACACGTTAATGACAACAAAATTAATCATTATTAATCATCATCATCATCAATTATTATTATTATTATTAAACACTTGGCTTTTTGTAGATTATAGACTATAAAGAAAGCATTAGATTGGTTGCCATTTAATACTGAATAGTTACCTTTTCAACCGGTGTATTTTCTTCACTTGTTACACTAGCTTTTCTTGATTCAGTTTTGGTTCTGCTCAGCCTTCGGGATACTTTTTCTCTAAGCAGAGTAGCATATCCAATGTGCTCATAGATGGGGTTTTTGGTCATTTTGGCAATATACTCAGAAGCCTTGGTTTCTATATACAGTGTTATCAAGCCATCTGTTACCAAATCATGGATAGATTCAAACCTTTTCTCCCCCACAAAGTGCTTCCCATCATAGAAAAGCCTGTAGTTTAAGGTCTGATTACCAAACCTGCATTAAAAAAAAAAAAAAGAAAGAGAGAGAGAGAGAGAATACAAAATATCAGAACAACCAGGAGACAATCTTGCTGGTTATACATACATTTTTAGGTCCTAATATTGCAAATGGATCTGTGTGGATGAGTCTCCCACAGAACCTCATTGTGCTCATGTGGATCTGATTGAAGGATTAAGCTACCTAGTGTTTAACAAGCAACGACACCCAGAAATGTGTACAGTTAGT
Organism: Mauremys reevesii; assembly: GCF_016161935.1. Taxonomy (NCBI): domain Eukaryota; kingdom Metazoa; phylum Chordata; order Testudines; family Geoemydidae; genus Mauremys; species Mauremys reevesii. The sequence continues at coordinate 64,983,426 of NC_052624.1, read as the reverse complement.
CAGTGTGTGCTCATCTTGAGGGGCTGGCACAACACATCAGAGGTATGCTTATACTGATTGACAAAAGCCTATTCTGGGGAGTGCTATTTATGGCATGTATAGTATACGGTTTAAAAAAATATTTTAAAAACAAAGTATCTTAAAATGTTTCTTTTATAGCACATCAAGGGTGAAATCCAGGTCTCACTGAAGTAAATGGAAGGCTTTTGTCAGTGACTTCAGTGGGGTCAGCATTTCAGACCAAATGTACATGTTTTCTTTGTTAAAGGGGTTACAGGCTAAAAGCTCCAGAATGGTCTCTACATTTGTGCTATAATTTTTTTTCATATAAATTCCCAATTTGCAAACAAACTTACGTTTTTGAATCGACAAGTATTTACATAGGTAAATTTAGAAACTAGACTGAAAATCTAGCTCTTGATGTTAGCAACTGAAGTATTCTGTTACAACCACTATACATATCTATATTTAATAAGGACAATCAAATACTATACTTTTCTTACTCTTTATTTTGTAATACTTTGTTAAGAACCTTGAAAATCTCCTATTTTGTTCTTTTCCATTTGACAAACACTGCTATTCATTTCCTACACTGTTCACAAAGCAAGCACCAGCGTCAGTCTCAAAATGATTTTAAATACTGGACTGCTGACGGCCTTGTTTGTGCACCAATATAACTGATCAGGATGATCTCAGTACAATGTTCATGGCGCTGGGAAATTTTTGTTACAGACTTACCAAAGTGAGTATAAAATTGGAGACTCTTTTTGCGGGTCCCACAAAAATAGTAATGTTTTTTAAACTTTATTTTTTTTATTTTATTAAAGGTGATAGGATCTGAAGGATATTTCCAACGAAACTATGACAGTTTTATGATGTACACAATTTTACACTTAAGTAGCTTTATGTCTCTTTAAAAAGAAAAATTCTAAAGTAAGCTTTAGGTTTCTAATAATTTTATTTAGATTAAATATATAAAAGGACCCCGATCCAAGGTTTGAGGCACCCTACCATTGTTACTCACACGATCAAAACCAGCAGCATAAAAGTCATCATTCCACAGGAATTCAGCGAGCCACCTACAGAGACTCCTTTCCACGCCATCATTGGGGGAAGCACACCTTTACCTTCTAAAAAACCCCATCACATAACTTTTGCAGTATGCCTGGAAGGTCACCAAAATCAGACCAAGGGATGGGGAGGGAGCTAGTTCTAGAGTACTGCAGACGTCACAAAGGGCATCCTGCCAGCCGCCCCCTCTCATTTATACTGAGCGAGATCCAGTCATGTGCCCCTTCTGACCACAGTTGTGGCATGGGGAGAGAGGCAACTCCTCAGGTTGGCCTGTTCCAACTCATTTAGGGCTTTGTAAATCATAACAGAGACCTCACACTTCACCCAGAGACCAATGAGCAACCAGTGCAGATCTGGGAGGAGCACTAGTGTCATGTGTTCCCAGCATGATGCCCTACTCAGTAAGTGAGCTACTGCATCCTGCACCAGCGGCAGTCTCAAAATGGTTTTAAGGAGTAGTCCCATGTACAGACAACTGCAATGGTCTAAGCTTGAGGAAACAACAGCCTGCACAATAATGGCAAGGTACGCATCCACAGAGAAAGGTTGCAAACTCCTAGCCAGATGCAGATGGTAAAAAGCTTACTAGGTTACTGAAGTAATGTGATTGTCAAACAGCAGCTGGAGGTTTAAAATCACGCTTAGTTGCAAACCCTAGCAATTAAAGGCAGACAGACAGTCTCTCAATCAAAGGAACTGGTATTATCTCCGCCATCCCTTCCAAATGTCTAGTTAATCTAGACATGTTTTATTAAAACTGAGTTTACCTGAGAGCTAGAGTGTAGCATCCAGGTTGCCGCTGGCTCTCTCTAAGAATATATGCTCCTTCTACACCTGCAAGTATTTCATCTGCTTGCTCTCGAGAAATAATTCCATGAAACCTGAGGGGAGAAATTTCAGCAATTTACAGAATAATCATAAGTAGAAATAAAACTACAAGAAATGATGGTTGATTTAAGTGAGACATATGTGACTAGTAGTAGATCATAATAGGATAGCAACACTAAATACTGCATCAGTGGAACAACCTGGGAACAATTTCAGGTCCCCAATTCCCAGGCTGACAGACAGGTGATGGGACTGAACTGAGAAATGACAGAGCAAAGAGAAAATGTTGGTCACTATCTGAGTAACTCCACTGGATGATTATAGAACAATGTCTTTCAATTTGGCCCAGGAAAGCCTAACCCCATGACCGTCTGTGGGCATGACCGTCTGAATTTAAGCAAAGACTTTAGAGCAGGTAAAAATGGCGTGTGAATCTTGACATTCCTACCATCACAATACTTGGCTGCTCAAGGAGCAGGAACAATTAGATATAGAAGAACAAGAAAAAAAAACATTAAGGCCAAATCCTCAAATCTTGATTTAAAGACTTCAAGTTACAGAGAATCCACCATTTTCAAACCAGCAAGTGATCCATGCCCTATTCTGCAGAGAAAGGCAGAAAAAAGCTCAGGGTCTCTGCCAATCTGACCTGGGGGAAAAATCCTTTCCAACCCCAAACATAGTGATCAGTTAGACTCTGAGCATTTTTTTTAAAGCCAGCTCTAAGAGGGAGCATGATCAGGCCTGGAGTTTCCCACAATGGTTATTTTATATGAGAGGAATGAAACAAGTGCAGAAATGAAGGCACTTTCAAATAAAAAGAGATAAATCAATGCACATATTCTAGATAGTGTCCTTATTACAAATCTGCCTTTATTGTTTATATATATGTTTTTTAAAAGGAGTGAGGATATCTGCACTGCTTCTTTGTGTGGCAGAAAGGCAGGAAGATGCTGGTGAAGGTTTTAGTCAGATGTGTGATAGTGACATAGAGAAATAGACGAAGAGTACCCTTAGGGATAATATTGTTTTCCTCATTTCAATAAAGTTCCCTGGACGGTTTCTGTAAAAAGTGACTCTTTCTGTGATTCATTCCCTCATGACAAAAGGAACAGGCCCTAAGACAAACAGCTGACTTTAGACTGATCAGTTCTTCAGCTATGACCTTTAAACAAGGACAAAATACAGTCTTTAGAGTAGTTTAAATACTACGTTGTGCACATATTTTGCTAGCTGATTCACTAAACCTTTCCTTGGAGCTTTTAAAAGCTTCTATTTTAAATGCTCCTGTCTAAAAATACAGTAAATATGTTAAAAGCTTTTAGCCCTAAGCGTTGTCTTTTTTTCTGACATAATACGTCAGAAATGGTAGGTTTAAAATGCTGCCTCTGGTTTGGTAGGGAAAAAGAAGAAGAAAAACATTTTAGATGTAAAGAGAACTGAACAGCAATTGCACTTGTCATTTTTTCATACTGAATACATGTTGGAAGCAGTAGGTTTTAGGTGACCTTTCCAAAGCATTACTAGGCATACTTCCTTTTTAAAATGATGATTGATTTGGACTGTCCTACTATGCTGATGAACCACAGGCATTTTCTACTACAGCCAATTAGAATGAACATCTCTAAAATTACAGTTTAAATGCATCTTTATTAATAAATTCACTGTCATTAATGTCAAACAAGTCCAGTTAACAAGAATGAGTTTAGGCTCTTAGTTTTCTCTTGGCTGTTAGCTGTAATACACACACTATCAATAACAACCGGCTTATTGGACAAAAGACAGTGATAATAGTTTTAAAAGCTCTAGAGCTAGAAAGCATGGTGGTTCAATTAGCTAGGTGCTGTCTTTCAAACTCTACTGTACTCGAGTGGCTATGACTGAATTCCCTATTGTCACAGGTTATATTTTAAAAATGCAACTATAATAATTAGGAGCTCTTTGATAGTTTGACAGCTGTTATGCCCTGGGTGTGAAAAAACCCTTAAAAATGAAATTATATAATTAAGCCTCATTGCAAACTAAACAGCAGGCCTCAGAAAAGTACCGTATTAAGGGCAAATTCTCATTCTACGCACACAGCTCAAGTAAAGGGTTTCGAACGAGCTGTAACAATGGCTGTGGTCCTTGAACACTATCTATACAGGGCTCTGGGTCAATGTACATGCAAGCTATTTGGAGATAACACTCCCACTGCATAGAGGGAGAATGGAGTCCCTCTTTTGAGGCCTCGGAGTTGCCTGCCCTTTTCCCTTCCTTGCACTGGAAACACACCATTTCAGGCCTTGTATGCCCATGGGGTAAGGCAGCCTTTAGACCTGAAGCAGTCTCATACTCTCACTGACACTGTAATACCGGGTATCAGTGAGAAGAAAGTACAGTAAACACACATCAAAAAGAAGGAAGAACAAGAGGAACGAGATTGAAAAAAAACAGTAAAAACTAAAAGGGGGTTAAAAGTTACAGCCAAAAAAAGATCAAGGAGTGGAGAGCTGAAACAATCTGAACCATTCTTCCTCAAATAACCCCAGATTTGTTTTTAGTCACCGTCCATGGTTTTGCCCATCTGTAGCTGACATACATGCTGAAGTGGTGGTACAGGCCATGCACTGTTGGGCAACAATAATGAATCCGTGTGCAACTGGAATATTAGACATTCAAAACATTTTCATGCAAGGCTTATGGAAAGTGAAATGAAATATTTTGTCATAACACCTCCACTATGGTATTGTTATTTCTGTATCAATAATTTCAAAAGGAATGCATGATACCTCAAGTGATTATTTATCAAATAATTAAAAATAGAATAGTATAATACATACTCTCTTCCATAATATTTTGGTCTGTTCTCCACCTAAATGTGAAAAGAAAGAAAAATATTAACAATATACGCAAAATTACACCAGTAACATTAGAATAAAAGTCAAGCAAATGAAACACTGATCATCAATGAAGACTGCAGCATCAAACTGAGAGCATATGCTTACGCTATCAAAAAAAGATAAACAAGAGCACCATGGCATGTGAAGTTATGTTAATCTGAAGTTATAGTACACAGAGAACATATGGTGAAAAATAAAATAAAAATAAAAATAAAAATAAAAATAAGCAGTTTTATTTTCATGGATTTGTGATGACTATAAATATAGTGAATGGTGAAACAAATGGGGCAACATGAGTCAATTGTATTAGATGTGATCAAACAGATGAAGAATAATTTACTACTTTTTCTCTCATCTATTATTTATACACATAATAAGACTATTTTTATCCTGTGCTGTTTCTCAGACATTGTTGCCTATAAATGGCAAATGTCTAAAGCTGAAGAATTTAATGTTCTCAGAAGATTTTATAAAACCCCAGCAAAACAAAAAAAACCCACCAGGGTTTATGGATTTAATTCTGGTCTGAAATTTTGTCTCAGCAAAGCCCCATGAGCCTGATTTGAAGTACACTGCTGAAGTCAATGGAAAGACTTCCAATTATTTCAAATGGCTTTGGACTAAGCCCTAGTAGAGTAACACGCTTATACTCAAACTTCAGATATTCTTTGACATGTTGGTTTACCACTCAGGCTGCAATCCTGCAATGAACTCTGAGCTGGGGTGCCTTAATTTATCTAAAGCCTTTGTTTTAATCATTTGTATTATTTAATTGCCTGTTTCATCTGAATTATTACATAGTCTCATTTTCAGCATGCTAGCCACAGACAACTGTATGGTGGTTCTGTATAATGAGAAGGATCCGATTTCAGTTCTGACTTTCTTTACCAATTGTAAACAAACTAGTTTAGTATTACTCTCTGAATGTTCCACAGTGTGGTTTATGCTAGGTATTGAGTTCCACAAAAAAGTTACATGAAGTTAAAAATCCTCAATCCTCAAAGTTCATGGACTTGGTTTATATACATACAAAAAGAACAGATTTACAAAATAGTTTATCTTAGACTTTGTGGAGACAGCAGAAATATGAGGCAGCATAAGAAGCACCAGAGAACCCTGAAGTACACACTCATTTTTCAGTAGTTTACAAGAGAAACAAACACTACACCAGCAGGGGGCACTTCTTTCCAAGGTTTCATACACAAGGTTTTTGTTTAATGTTTGCTCAACATTTATAGAAAACTATTTGCTTTTTGAATATTAATTTATAAAATGTCAATTTTACTGCCCACTTATTAGCTGAATTTATGTACAGTGTGTTAGGAAAATCCTCAGAGGATATTTTATACAGCTGGATTTTTTTTTTAAACATGACTGGCACTATAAATTCTCTCCAGCTATGATCTTTGGCTGTAGCCTTTGACACTGTCCTCTTATATGGCATGAAAAATACAACTGGAACCAGAATGTAGGCTTGTAAACTTAAAATAAAAATAAAATAAGCTCTATTTTTCCCCCAAATGAGCTCTATTGTGCACTGGAAGCTGGCACCATACTTCCAAATAACAAATATATGAAATTACAGAAAAAGTAATTTTCTGCTGGTGCAATAATCCATACACTGCTATACTGAGTCATCTGACCTGGTACCCTGAGGTCACGGAGGCTAGGCATCGAAGACATGATATAAAGAAATTAGTGTTAGAAATTACTTCCTTTCAATAGTCCAACAGCAGTATCAAGCCCTTGAATCCCCTACCTCAGAACAGTAAATTGCTACAACAGAGCACAGTAATTTGGATATTTGAGAAGCAGGAATAAAAGAAAGAGAACAATCTTGTAGATTGAACCCAGAACAAAATCTTAGGCACATCTGAGCAAAGGTTTTCGATTTTTAGACACATATATATACATCTTGTTTAAACAGTGCAGATGGTCAGAGAATTTTTAGCAGGATTGCCGATTAGAATTTTGGTTTTAACCTCCCTAGCTCATTTCTGATGAGATTGCAGACAGGGGTTAAATGAAAAGGAAAGAAGGGAGTCGGGGGGAGACATTATCCTTTTTAAATTTAAGTAACCGGCAAAATACAGAAATGTGCAGGATGCAGAGTTTCTTTTGTTAAATATTTACCATTCAAACCTGCTCATGTGAAACCCACGTGGTAGGCGGAGACCACCTTCGAGAGGAACAAAGGATGTGGGTGGAGCTGGACCTTATCCTTATGGAACACCGTGTACGGGGGCTCAGAGGTCAGGGCCCTGAGTTCCCAGACCTGCCTAGCCAACGTGATCACCACCAGGAAGGCCACTTTCCATGAGAGATGTGACCAGGAGCATGTAGCTAGTGGCTCAAACGGGGGACCAGTCAGCCAGGCCAGCACCAAGTTCAGGTCCCACTGCAGGACTGGGGGCTTAACATATGGGAAGAGACAATCCAATCCCTTAAGGAATCGGCCAGTCATAGCATGGGAGAATACCGTGTGCCCCTGCACTGGTGGGCGGAAGGCCAATATGGCCACCAAGTGCACCTTGACGGACAAGGGCGCCAGGCCCTGGGCTCTAAGGTGAAGGAGGTAGTCCAAAATTAGCTGGATCGGTGCCGCCACGGGGGAGACGCCCCACTCAGCTGCCCATTGGGAAAACCGAGACCACTCTGCCAAGTAGGCTCTGCTCATGGAGGGCCGCCTCCTTTCCAAGAGGACGTGCTGAACCCCTTCCGAGCACATCCTTTCCTCTCGGCCTAACCATTGAGCAGCCACGCTGTGAGGTGGTGTGCCGCTAGGTTGGGGTGGAGGAGACGGCCCTGGTCCTGAGAGAGCAGGTCCAGGCGGGACGGTAAGGGCCACGGTGGGGCGATGTGAGGGTCCCATACCAATGCTGCCTGGGCCATGCTGGGGCAATCAGGAGGACCCGGGCCCTGTCCATCTTTATCTTTTCCAAGACCTTGCTGATCAGCAGGAACCGGGGGATGGCATAGAGAAACTGGCTTGACCAGGATAGGAGGAAGGCATCAGAGATAGCGCCCCATCCCAGGCCCCCCTTGGAGCAGAACCGGGGACAGCGACAGTTCTGTCAAGTCGCAAACAGCTCCACTTGGGGCGTTCCCCACTCTTGGAAAAGTCTGTGCATCACCTCTGGGTGAAGGCCCACTTGTGCCAAGAGGAGAAATCCCTGCTCAAGCAATCCGCCTATGAGTTCTGGGCGCCTGGTAGGTGGAAGGCCTGTAGGCAAATGTTGTGGGCTATGCAGAAGTCCCACAGCTTGAGGACTTCCAGGCAAAGGATTGGGCCTCCCCTTGCCTGTTGATGTAAAACATCGAGGCCGTGTTATCCATGAGAACCCTGACCACCCAGCCCTCCAGGTGCAAGAGGAAGGCCATGCACGCCAGCCACACTGCCCTGAGCTCCTTGATGTTTATGTGGAGGGCCAGGTCCTGCGCAGACCATAGACCTTGGGTCCGAAGGCCTCCCACATGGGCTCCCCACCCCAGGTCCAATGCAGCGGACATTCCATCGATGGGGGCCTGCCTCTGACCGGGACCCCACGGAGCATGTTCCCTGGGGAGGACCACCATAGTAGGGAGGCGATCACTGGTTCAGGCATAGTGAGGACCTTGTCCATCCTGTCTCTGGCCTGGGAGAACACCGAGGCCAACCAGAGCTGGAGGGGCCTCATCCTGAGTCTGGCATGGCGAATCACATATGTGCATGCCAACATGCGACCCAAGAGCTGGAGACACGCTCTGGCTGTTGTCACTGGAAACTTTGTGACAGTGTTGATGAGCCCTTTCAGGGTCTCGAACCTGTTCGGTGGGAGGGAGGCTCTGGCAGACGTGGCATCCAGGACTGCCCCGATAAACTCTATGCATTGTACCAGGACTAATGTGGAGTTGGTGTCATTTACCAACAGGCCCAGAGTGGCGCCATGTGATCCTGCACCTGCAACCGGGAGCTGCCCTTGACCAGACAGTCATCCAGACAGGGGAAGATCTGGACCCCGGGGCGCCTGAGGTAGGCCGCCACCACAGACATACACCCTGAAGGCAGTGGACAGGCCAAATGGGAGGACCGTAAATTGGTAGTTTCCTGTCCAACCGTGAAATGGAGGAAGCGCCCGTGCCCCTCGAATATATGGATGTGGAAGTACGCGTCCTGCAGATCGAGGGCAGCATACCAGTCCCCGGGATCCAGGGAGGGAATGATGGAGGCCAGGAAGACCACGTGGAACTTGAACTTCACCATGTACTGATTCAGGCCTCGCAGGTCCAGGATGGACCCGAGCCCCGCTTTGGCCTTCGGGTAAGGAAATAGTGGGAGTAGTAACCCTTGCATTTGAACTCTGCTGGCACCACTTCCACCGCTCCTAGGCCAAGGAGCAGCCCTACCTCCTGCTCGAGCAGGGCCTCGTGAGAAGGGTCCCCCCGGAGGGACGGGGGTGGAGGGTGGTTGGGCAGGGTAGAGGTAAACTGGAGGGTGTAGCCCAAGGAGATGGTGCCAAAGACCCATCATCTGAGGTCAGCCGCAACCACTCCGGGAGGAAAGCACACAACCGGTTGGAGAAGTGAAGCTTTATTGTGGGTGGATCCCTGATGTGAACTGGTAGGTCTTCCCCAGGCATCCCATCAAAACTGCCGTTTCCCTGCCTGTTTGCTCTTGGAGGACCCAAGCTGGGGGGGGGGCAGACCGAGACTGCCTCTGTGACCATTTCTTATAGTCCCACAACTTTTTATAAGAGGACTTGTATTTAGAGTGGGTGGCCTGGGTGGGAGCCTGCTGTGGCTTAAACTTAGGTCTAGCGGGTCTCGCTTCCCTTCCCCGCCCCCCGGCCCGGCCCGGCCCCGGCAGGTCTCGCTTCCCTCCCCCACCCCCCGTCCCGTCCCCGGCAGGTCTCGCTTCCCTTCCCCCCCCCCCCCACGGCCCGGCCCCGGCCCCGGCGGGTCCCGCTTCCCACCCAGGCCCCGGCGGCTCCCGCTTCCCCACCCCCTTACCCGAGCGCGTCTCCGGCGAGGCCTGAGCTTCGTCCCGCTCAGAGCCGCGTGGTGAGGGGGCGGGGCTGTGAGCTCCAACGGGGCCGGGGCCTGAGCCCCGCCCCGCTCAGAGCGGCGTAGGGAGAGGGCGGGGCTGCGAGCTCCGGGCTGAGTTCCCAGCCCCGCCCCCTCCCCACGCGGCTCGGATCGGGGCGGGGCTCAGGCGCTCGGACGGAGACTCGGCGCTCTATGCGCCGAGGCTCCAGGAGAGGGGCGGAGGCGGGAGCCTCCGCTTTTCTCTTGGGGGCCCCTGCGGAGCCCGGGGCCCGGGGCAAATTGCCCCCCCCCTCTGGGCGGCCCTGGGGAGCTCCGCGGGCCGCAGGGAAGAGCTCCGCGGGCCGCATGCGGCCCATGGGCCGCATGTTTGAGACCCCTGGTCTAGCCTCTCCCCCAGCCTTGCTCCGGTGCCGCGGCAGAGGAGGCCTCTTCTTAGCCTTCTTGGCGTGGCCCATGGATGGGAAGCAGTGCCGACTGATAGATGGCGCCGGGTGGTTGCCGCACACTGACACCGCGGTACCCGGTGCTGACTTGGAGCGGCGCACTGGAGTCTGGGTCAACGGTGACTCCATTAGGATGGCCTGGAGCCTAATCTCTCTCTCTCTCTCTCGGTCCAAGGCTTGAACGACTTGCAAATCTTGCAGCGATCGCTGAGATGGGTTTCACCCAAACAGCGTAAACAGTCCGCGCGCGGATCACTCATTGGCATCGGTCACCTACAAGTGTCGCACAACTTAAAACCCGGGGCACGGGTGCACTAACTAAACTAAACTAAAACTACTAACTACAAGTACTACTACACTGAACGAACAAGAGTTCTGGAGAAGAGCTGTAGCAAAGCTGGAGCAGAGCTGTTCCGAAGCATCTTCACTGGTAGCAAGAAGGAACTGAGGGTGGGGGGAGCACGCAGCGCCCCTTATACCACGCCATGGAAGTGCCACTCCAGGGGTTGCTAAGGCTGTTCCCCTACAGGTACTGCTAGGGGGAAAATTTCACAACTGACCAACACAGTTTCCACCATTCATGCATCATCTGTGCCTGATCAGCATTATAAAGTGTTGACCAGTGAGGCGAGTACAGAGAGAGGGAGCACTCAGGACCACCATGCCAATAGACAAAGATGGTGATTATCATAACCACCCAGCCTGGACCAATAAAAAAGGTCACCTCTCTACTATAAGAGTAAGTGTGAGCCCTAACCTCCAATAATGGTCGGATCTAAGAAGTGTGCAATCACCAATCCCAAACCAATCCCCCTCCCACAATTCAGAGTGACCACTATTGTCTATGGAGCCAGAAACCATTCTGAACAGTTCCAAGATTATTGTTTTAGCCATGAGATCCTTGAAGAGTCATCATCTGCATGGATGCTAAAATCACTCAGGGCAATAAGCCTCAGTGACTCCAACACCAGGGTAGATAAGCAATTTGTTAACTCAATCAGGAAATCAGAACTGTAGTAGCCTGTAAACATAACTATTCCAGGATCCATACACAAGCTGAACAAACAAATTTAATTTTAGAGTCGGACACTTCCTATGCTTAAACTCAAATTAAACCAACACAACCACTGCATGTCTGAACTGTCCTTCTGAAGCTCAGGTTTCAGGGAGTCTGGGCATTCCAACCCTGATGCCTTACACAAAAGAATAAATGGACACAAATCTGACATCAGGAATCATAACATTAAAAAACCAGTGGGAGAACACTTCAACCTCTCTAACCACTCAGTGACAGACTTGAAGCTGGCAATTTTACAACAAAAAAACTTCAAAAAACAGACTCCAAAGAGAGACTGATGAACTTGAATTGATATGCAAATTAGATACAATTAACTTAGGTTTGAACAGAGACTGGGAATGGTTGGGCCATTACACTAATTTAATCTATTTCCCCATGTTAAGTATCCTCACACCTTCTATGGGTCATCTCGATTATCACTTCAAAAGTTTCTGTTTTTTAATCCTGCTGATGACAGCTCATCTCAATTGATTGGACTCAGAGTTGGTATGGCTACTTCCACCTTTTCATGTTCTCTGTATGTATAAATATCTTCTTGCTGTATGGTCCAGTCTATGCATCTGATGAAGTAGGCTGTAGCCCATGAAAGCTTATGCTCAAATACATTAGTTAGTCTCTAAGGTGCCACAAGTATTCCTGTTCTTTAGACTGTTAAAGTACATTCTCCCATCCCCCTACCAAAACACTTATTGGAACATTTATTCTAGGTCCATGATTTCCCCCCCTATGTTACAGCATATTCTCCGAAACACAGTACCAGAAGTTTATATTCAATACTTAGAACTAAATTAACCTCTCTCATTAAATCTATTCGTTAACTTGTCTAATTATGCATAGTTCTTTTAAATAATTTTAAAGCTTTACTACATTTTAATATCCTTGAAATTGTGATTCCTTTTTAGACCAGGATACTTTGGCCCAGAGTGATATTCAATGTACAGCATATTGCAATAAAGTCCTATGCCATTGTGCAGGATAATTCTTCACAAAACTATTGGGAATCATGCATTTGGGAGATGAATATGCCATAAGATGGCAGATTGTCATTTCAAGTTATCATCTGCATCCAAGTCACACTGCACTGCAATGAGAAGACACCCTGAAGAGTTCTTTCCATTTAAGTACTCTCACAGAAATAACACCCCTAATTTCAATAACTGTTCTCTCTCCTTTACTTTATTCTATGAGAAATACACTTTAATTTAGCCATTAAAAATGAGCTAAATGTTTAAAGTAAAAAGGGGTCTGGGAGGTAAGAGCCATTTATTCTCAAATCATAGAGATTAAATAGTGCTACTTTAATTGCATTACTGATCAAATCTTCCAATCTTTATTTATCAAAACCCTCATCTGGGGTCAATGGAAGCTTTAACTAAGGACTACAGGTTTTGGCCTTATGTGTATACCAAAAAGGTACAATAATACATATATTCCAGATGACAGACAATCCTTCATGTGTGGCAAGATTAACAACTGCTTTGGACTTGATTCTCTGGGGCACTATCTCCCCGGTGTCAGTGATCATGGGAGTGGGTCATGGGTAGGACAGGGAAGGGGGAGCCACAGCAGAGTGGAGCTCCATTATGCCTAATATTGTATCCCAGTGGCATAGGATCCTTCATGGACCTTGCATCTGGGGAATTTAGGGCTGCTTCTCTGCATCCCTAACTTACACCAGTGTTAGGCAGCCCTAAATAAGGGAACTGGTTTACATGTCCCTCCAATCCATGGACAGAGTGGAGAATCAAGACTTTAGACTCAGCAATGTAAGTGTGCTCATTTCTGGCAATGAAGACAATTTCTCTAAAAGTTTAGCCAGATATCTTTTGCACTTAGAATTATGCCTAATGATTTTATAATCATTTCCTGTCTACCATCCATAAAAACAACTCTCAGTTCAATTCGACCTCAAGAGAGAAGCCTAGTAAGATGTGAAGGTTCAGAAAAAGGAGGAGTTAATCTTTAGATTAGTTCATGTTATGGCTGGATTACCACTATGAGCTCAGCACAAACTGCATCTCAGAGACTCATCAATGCAACAGGTTAGACAAGATCGTAAGCCCCTTTAAAACAAAACAGAAAAGTCTTGTGTGGTATCTCAGCAGTTGGCTAATGTAAAGTTCTCACCTCAAACAAATCATTTAAAACACCTATTTAGAAACCTTATGTTCACAAGACCTAGAGAGACTGAGTGTCCTTCTAAACATAATAAATAAAGAAATGGAGAGTTCATTTTACAAGTGATTCCTAAGTAGCTTAACCTTGAAAAAAACATAACTACAATATTACAATTCTAGCAAGTGATTGAGTCTACTTACCTCTTTTTATTATAATTGAACTGTTACCTACTTGTCAGTCAGTCAATGAGGGATCAAAATATTCACTCTTGGTTTTGCTAAAAGAATTCTCTCATGACACTGTCAGACTATTTAAATTAGTACTAGTAGTATTTTAGTAACACCTAGTGTCCCATTTTACACAGTCACTGTACACACATTTAATTAAAAGATGGTCCCTGCCCAAAAGATCTTATGATCAAAGTAACAGTTTACAGTCTAAGCCAGGGATTGGCAACCTTTGGCACACGGCCCACGCCGCTTCCTGCAGCCCCCATTGGCCTGGAGCGGCAAACTGTGGCCAGTCGGAGCCGCAATCGGCTGAACATGTGGACCCGGCAGGTAAACAAACTGGCTCAGCCCGCTAGGGTGCTTACCCTGGCGGGTCACGGGTCAAAGGTTGCCGATCCCTGGTCTAGGCAATCCTGCCTAGGTAACAAAATGATAAGTTTTATGTGTTTCGGTGTGACCACTGGTCCTGGGGTGACCACAATGAAGTCTGGGGTGATGGTGGACCAAGGCAAAGCTAGAGTCTCCAGAGGGACTAATGTGCCATGGGGTCTAGTCCGGGGCATCTGGGTACATGCACAGCACTCACAGGAATCTATGTAAACTTGGACTTTGACCCAAATGTGGGGCCACCAGAAAAAATAAAGGGCAACCATGCAGGAGGTGTTAAGGTAGCCAAAGTGACCCATCAATGGAGTGTTGTGGCACAGTTCTAGCACCTTCAGTTGGGGGCATCCCAGGGGAACATATATGGGAAGGATGTTATCCTGTCCCCCAGGGAGTGAGGCATATTAGCCCCTACTGGCGTTGACTTGGTTCCTTGGGTGAATGGGTCTTCTTTTGAGGTGGACTGGATGTAGGAGACCAGTTCTTAATTAATTGTGGCATTGACAAAATTAGTAGGCTTGAAGAGATAGAGGGGCTTGAAGGTAGGTACCTTGTTTTCCTGGTAGTATTCCCCCTTTCATGATGGAGTATCAGCTTTCCCACTTTGGTTTCCCAGGTGGTAGGTGATAGTAAACTCAAATTGAGACAAGAACAAAGCCCACTTTAATTGCCTCTGGTTCAAAGTTCAGGTCTTGCAGCGGTACATGAGGTTCTTCTAGTCAGTAAAAACCTGTACCGGGTGCCAAGCTTCCTCAAAGTGGTGACACCATTCTTCAAAAAGCAATTTTGACTGCAAGCAGCTCCTTTCCCAGTATTTCATAGTTCATTACTATGGGGGTGAATTTCCAAGCGTAGTAGGAACATGTGTACAGAACTGGCTGGGGTCCAAGTTGCTGTGAGAGTATCACCCCGAGAGCCACATTGAGGCATGTGCCAGAATCAGAGACGTGGTGAATGCAGTATTGAGGTGGTCAACAGCTGGATATCTCAATATTTTGGGTGTTAATTGCTTATTTCTGTGCTGCTGCGGCTTGTGGTGCCCGGCACTTGGCCTGCAGCTCAAGGCAGGCTCTGTGCTGTTGCACAAGGGTCGCATCTTACCGGAGCCAACAGCCTGGCTCCTCCTCTGGCTCCTCATGGCTCAATCCAAGGTGCCATTTCAGATTTTGGTTTTTGTGTGTGTGTGTGGGGTGGGGTGGGGTGGGGGGGGGAGTGCTGTCTCTTTAAGCAAAGCACTCAGGAGCCTGAATGCATTTTCAGCCAGCAGCAGCTGCTGGCAGCAGCACTCATTCCTGAACCAGCAGCAGACAGGTTCCTCCAACTCATTGGCGACCGGGTGTACAGGGGAGGCGGACACCTCGACAGCAGCACAGAAGTAAGCAATTAACACCCAAAATATTGAAATAAATGGTATTCTAATATTGTTTAACAGCGTGATTAAAACTGTGATTAATCACAGCTACTTTTTTAATCTCACAATTAATTGTGATAATTTTTTTAATCATTTGACAGCTCTAGTATTGATGATGATGATGATTATTATATTATTTTGTTCCGTTAGAATCCTAGGTCTCACATTTCAGCTGAGAAAAAGGCATTTCTGCAAGAGAGAAAAAGACCCTCTCCCTTTCATTATCATACAAAATTAGAGAGGAAACTGCTTTTTCTAGGAACCATATTTTTTGCTTGCTTTAGACACAACCCAGCTGGAATTCAGAACAATGAACATAGCAATTAGCTGACATTTCTCTACATAATAATATAGGTTAGAGCTCTAAGGCCTTGTCTACACTAGGGAAATTTCAGACAAATTTCTCACTGTTGCTAACACTGGTTCAGCTGAACCACTGTTAACAATATTGAAAGCCCTAATGTAGCTAAGCCCACTAACCCGCACACTGTTATCAGCACTGTGTCAATAAGTCTTGCTCTGAGCAGAACAGTAAAAGCTAACTAAACGGAGTGGCTTTAAACATGTAGCCTACTACAGAATATAATATATTTCAAGACTCATTGCAAGACACCCCCTCTCCCATCTCCCTCTTCCCAAAAAGAGAGAGAGAGAGAGAAAAGAAAGAAAACTGTAACAAACTCACGGTTTACCCATAGTTACTGAAAATGCCCCCAAGTCAAACACTGTCAGCATTCATCCTGTAATTCCTTACTTTATTAACACTAAAATATTTTTGAAAAAAGACTCACTTAAATTAAAAACAACATGTTGAAATGGCATTTTCAAACTGAATGCTATTAAAAATATTATTCTGGTATAAAAACAAAAAGTGGCACATCTTGTTTTAACTCTGCTGCAAATGTGTCATTTTCAACCACTGTTTCAGCAGAATAATCCCAGAGAGCCACTACATACATTGACTTTCTATCATAAAAGAATACACTTCTTTATTGTATATCTTTATACTTGCAAACACCAGCACACTGTTCTAGAAACTCATTCCAGCTGAATATTGCTTTTTTAAGTAAACTTTTTATTTGTAAAGGATGCCCATCATTAAAATATTGGGTAATAGGTAATAATTGGAGATATACCAATCTCCTAGAACTGGAAGGGGCCTTGAAAGGTCATTGAGTCCAGCCCCCTGCCTTCACTAGCAGGACCAATTTTTGCCCCAAGATCCCTAAGTGGCCCCCTCAAGGATTGAACTCACAACCCTGGGTTTAGCAGGCCAATGCTCAAACCACTGAGCTATCCCTCCCCCCCCTATTGTGGAAGAAATCTAGAAAAAACAAGGATACTGGCATTAATCTGATGTTATTGGAAAGACAGGATATTCACAGTACTCACACTGCCTGTGGTTATTAATTAGAAATCATTAGATATCCCAATGCTCAACAGTTCAGCATGTATCTCACTGGAGTGATGACCTGTTTTTGCTGACAAGATTTTTATGCAGGTGGCAGTGGGAAAAGAGTGTAATTAGGAAAGCTCAAAGATACAGAGCCATAAATTACTTTACAGTCCTGTCTTAACTTTTACACAGACTGTTTACGTACTGCAGGTGCAATGGGTAGGGGAGAGGCTGCAGTCCTGGCAGGAGAGAGGAGAGCCAGAGACCACCAGACAGGACTATAAGGAGAATGATGAGTCCTTGGCCTCGGAGGACCCCCTCTGCTGAACAGTTCCTGCCTGTGGAGAGCTCCCAAACACCTGGCTGGTGAGTGAGAGAGCTGGGACCATGACAGTGTAGTTGCAGAGAACTCCCTGCATGGCCCTGGGGCAGGTGACACTGGATCCCTGCAGGTGCCAGGTGCAGGAGGGAGGCTGCAGTCCTGGTGGGGCAGAGCAGAGACCCCCGGCCAGGACTTAAGGACGAAGATGTATACTAGAATTTATGAGACTTTGTGATGTGCGCCTCACCTGTCAAAAGGTTATCAGCCACCAAAGCAAGGCACCATGTTTGAGACAGTATGCTATTGCAGAGTTCTTGATTGGCCTGTTTGCCTACACATTTACTCCACTAGCAATATCCTTTTAACTGCTATGCTTCTTGATTAAGTTGTATTTCTTCAACCTACAACTGAGTAGTGAGTGTAGATAAGGCAGAAGTGGGGAGTGAGTGATACTCTTCCTTGCCTATTACCCATGGCTTTTTTGAAGATATGATACTGAATGACTATGAAATAACTGATTATCTGGATTTTCACTTAATAAAAATCTTAATGGGCTCTCCTTCTGAAAACTGCTACAGCCCTTGAGCACTAGCTATCATCAGTTTTGTGTGGGAAAATAAGAGAAAAGTTTTGTTAAAGCACTGGAGTCTCAAAGGGTCACCATGTTGGTGTCTTTCTTGAGCAGCATTTTTGACAGGGACAGAGTGAGAGAGACTTTAACCACACTAGCATTTTGCTTGTCTCTTTTATGATCTTGTACGCTCAGATGACAGAGCATGAAGGCTTTCCTTCTTGTGCCAAAATTTTGCCCTACTCAGATAACTGCTAGCTGGCATCTATGAGAGAAAGTGTAAAGCTTGGTCTTATGATTGGGCTGAGAATCAGGAGATTTGCATTCAATTCCTGGGTCTGGTGCAGATTTTTTATGTGACCTTGGGAAAGTCATTTGATCTGTCTGTGCCTCAGTACAACACTTCCTTGCACCACAGAAGTGTTGTGAGGATAAATGTTTTAATGTTTGAGAGGCACTCAGATACTACATTGATATCGGCTATTTAAACAAACAATAGCATTGGGGAGGAGGGCAAAGCAGATAATTAAGACTTTTGGGAATATCACACTAATAAATTTCTATGTATTTCTTCTTATATATTCAGGAGGTTTTAACATCACAGCTTGTATATTTTTAATTGCATTTGATTACTGTATACAATTTATATAGAGAAGAACTCAGTATTATTAGTAATAATCATATTTATTATTGTAACTATATGTATTGTAGGAGCTTGCAGCCACTTTGTCCTTGACATGTTAGAAGCCAAAACCAACCCAAATTTTATTGATTTATTGGAGAAATCAATATATACTTACAATATCCTATTTTTATAATTACCAAGACACAGTACGAAAGGAAGGAGTATTACCATATTCAAAAGATAACTAGATAAACTAGGAGAGATGAATGCCATTAGAAAAAAGCAGACAAGCATGAAAATGTTGATTCAGCAGTCTTTCAGCTCCATAGATTTCTTACATTCTACAAACTTTAAAATTTCCATGACATGCCAGAACAAAAGTTCTAATACTATTAATTCAATATTTTATCTTGAACACTCTCACTAACGTTGGACAGGCAAGCCTTCTTTCATGAAAAAGTGCTTTTTATGAAGAAATTGCATGAATTGAGTGAAGACATGTTGCATATCTTTAAATATGTAGATATATGGACCTTCTCCTACAACACTATGAAAAAAGGGAAACACATCATTTAGGTATTGCGCAGAGCACAGTCATACAATGCCCTGATTAGCATCTCCACAAGGAAAGGGTAATGGTTAAATCTTGTGTATGCCCATCTTGGAGCTGATTTAACAAATATTAATCCATTTTTAAAGACTCACCTTATAATCTGAAAACAATTATATAAAATATATGTTTCACAGTATTTTAGAAAATGGAAACAGACAGTTGCTCTCAGCATATACTAAAGATCCCCAATATAAATACACTACTGACAATTCATCAGATTTAACAAGATACAGTAAAAGAAGAACTGACCTCCTGAGGACAAATGATTCTCTTGGGACGTGGTGCCTCCTGTTGTAACTGATACACTGTCAAATATAAAAAAGCAATAATAATTAGAGGACTGCAATATACACAAACTTTCATTCAGATATTTTTAGCCAGATGCTTCAGAGAAAATGCAAATAAATATAAAAAAGCGTGGGGTACAGAGACATTTTTAGAATGCATGCAAGTCAAATCATTTATATGGAAATTAGTCATGGAATTGTACACTGGTAACATTTATTTATTTTTTTATTCATATAATCCCAATTTAGTTTTGTATTGTTGCTGGCACTGTGTATTTCCATACTTTGCTTGCAAGACTAGATATAACAAATCCTTCTGAATGTTTCAAGATAAAACTCCTCTGCTGCGTATAGTATTACTGAAGAGCTCAATAGTAGAATTTTTAAATAAAATTCCAGTGTTTTTGACTTGGCTAGGAAAGAACTGCAACGAACTACCAAGAAAGTTCACTAGAATCTTATCAATGCATACTGAAGACATGAGTGATAGCTATTTATGAATGAATGAATGAGACCCCTAGTGCTTCCACATGCTAACTTTTCCCCACTTTCCTTTTCCTTTTAATGTGCTACCTAAGATCCTCAAATATATTTCAGATCAACTTTGCTCATCCTAAGGGTTCCCAAAGTCAAATTAATTCTGAGGGTTCTAAGGCAAGGGACAGCAACTGAGTGAACTCTGGGTCTCACCTCTCCCATAGTTCCTTATAGCTGACCCCTACTACTCTCCCTTCATGTATTCAAGGAGGCTCCTTCCTTCCTCTTTCTATTCCACAAGTAGTGAATGTGGGTTGACACATGATGACGGCAAGCAATTACAATGCAAATAGAGTGCCTCTTTTCTCGGCTTTAGTAAAAATCCCAAAGCTTGGCTTGCTCCCTTGAAGAGAAGCCCTCTGTATGTAGACCTCTATACACATGTAGAGGGGAGATGGGCATCCCATCTCTATGGTATTGTGATCACTAGTCCAAGATCCCAATGGGCTGTGGATCAGCAAGATGGCACGTTGTGGGAAGAAGACAAGTGATGGGGAACTCCCTCAGCCTTGGAAAACTGTGGCGTATCTACTGAAAAGCTAATATGGATTACCTCTTCTTCAGAGCCCCTTTGTGCCATAGATCACCCTTTAAAAGAAGGGATGAAGAGCGCTGTGAAGAAACTTGGGAAGTGTGGAGGTACTGGACTTTCACACAGACACCTCCACCACTTGTAACTCCTCTGACTTCTTTGCTAGTCTTTGGGAACATGCAAGTTTTGGGTGTTATGCCCTCTGCAAGTTTTGAAGCAGGGGATAAAAAACCCTATCCCCTCCCTGGTTGGGCAATCACATGGAAAATAAAAATGGAGAACCCTTCGGGATTTCCTGTCTCTTATACAAGTTTTTATGCACAGGGGTATAATCTGGCCATAAATATATACACAATATTATGTTTTAGTAAAAATGTATATGGACCTTCCTGATTCAGTGTCACCAGCTCCCATAATTTTTTCACAAGTCTCATGATAAATGGCATTTTTCCCAGCTCCTTGAGTGATGTGAATAAGTGAGGATTTCAGCTTTCATTTAAAAAGAAAAAATGCTATTTTGCAACCATCATGGTTACACAGTAGAACATGAAAAACTGTGGCCACCAGCATACCCTAAAGACTTAATACTAAACAAAACTACAAAGAACCCAAACTGTATCTTCCAAAAAAAATCTCATGATTTTGAATGTTTGGAGTTGGAGATACTGCTGATTCAGCAAGCTACTTGTTCCTAACTATTCAGATCTATGTAAACAGTCTCATTAACTTTAATTGGAACTATTCAAGTGCTTGAAGTTAGGCACATGTGTAAATTCCTTCTTGAATCAAGGCCTTATGAGAGTTTAAGAAGCATGTTTAAAAATAGCATGGCATTTAACTTGATATGAGATAACACTGTTGAGCACTAAATACAATGAATATTCAAATATAAAACCTTTAAGTATCTAAAAATAGGATGTTGACATTGTTGGAATAAGTCAAGTTTGAATATATGTCTTTATTTAATACCTATTATTATTTACTTTGATTGTGCTGGCACCCACTGTGGGCTAAGCACTTTCCAAACACAGAGGACATGGTCCTAAAAAGAACAGAAGAATACACAGTCTAAAAAGACAAAGACGATTGAGACATGTAGATGTAGGCAAGAGGGAACTAATAGTTATTTTTCTCTGGTGGAAAAGAAAGAGGGAGGCGGGGATGGGGAGGAATTAGGAAAGTAAAATATTATAAGAACATGGACATTTTTCTACTATTTCAAAATGGGGGGGGGGGGAGGTGTTCCAGAACTTTTCATTTCAATTTTTTTTCCCAATGATCAAAATTTTGTCAAACACAAATTTAGTCTTGGATAAAATTCCATTTGTCAGCTCCAAAAAAAAAATCTGTCAAAAAAATAATCAGCCATACTAACAAAGTAAATAAATGAAACAATTTATAACATGACCTACAAAAGCTTGTTTTTTTTCCCCTATTGTGGAAGTGGGTCTTCTGGAAATATTTAAATGATGACAAAGTAATGGCTTTGCGGAACAGCTCAGTAAGGGTGTTCCATGTATAGGAAACAGTTCGGAAGACAGCGTGGAAGTGGCTGGGATGAAGTAGACAAATGCAGCTTTCAGGCTGACATCACTGGCAGAGCAGAGGGGAAAGAGAGGGGGATGAAGCAACAGTTCAAGGAGGATAATTACAGTAGAGCGGCACAGAGTGATGAGAAGCCTTGAAAGCCAAATAAGAAACTTGAGGTTGATGTGGTGGAGTGAGAATAATTAGTGGAATGGTTCAATCAGAATGAAAAGCAAGAAAGATTATGTTTTGTGCAGAGTGGAAGGGGGAGATGTGGCTTTCAGAGAGCCTTAGTTAATTCATCTATGCAGTAATGAGATGGAAGATAAGGGTCTGGAAAAGATTTATCTGAGTGGGGAGAGAAAAGAGCGCTGATCTTAGAAATGTCATGGAGGAAGAAGCAGTAAGTCAACTGTAACACACAAATAATAATAATTAATAATTTGGATACTGTTCTGATGTTGTCATGTGCTCCTTGTACATGGAGGAAGTAGTAGGTTACAAGGCTACTACTATCAGGTTAGGCTTCTGTACCAGAGATGGACTGGCTACAGAGCTTCCATCATGGAAAGGAGTATAAGAGAGCTGTTCTCTTTTAAGATACTTTAATGCACTGCCAAGTATGGCTGTTACCAGCTCTGGTAAATTATGTTGCACATGGTGCAACCTAGTGGGTGAACACTGTAATACAGTTTTAGCATTCCATCATGTCTCCCCCTTTCAGTTTTACCTTTCTCTCTTTTAAAAAAGTCATACTGTCATGCTATCTTTAATGTTGAGTACGTATCAGTCTATTAAGTGTCTCAGAATCTTACTGGTTTTCTATACAAGACTCAATTGTGTAACAACTTGGTCATCCAGCTGTCCATTAGTTGCAACTGGGTGTGGTCAGTTCAGAATCATTCAGTCGTCTTCTTGTTCTGCATCTGCCATCTGTGAGTTTGCTCTATTGATTGTTCTTTCTGAGAAACAAACTGAATATATTGATGGTTTCCACTGAACTCTCCACCATCAGTTTCAATCAGATACGAGCCGGGCAATGAATTCCTTTTCCTTGTGACAGGTGGAGTTCTCCATCCAGTTTGATACAAACACAGTCACCAGGTTCTAGATCAGTCTGTTCTCTGAGTGATGTCTAGTATAGAAGTATTTGTAAGTCCTTTTTGCCTTTTTACCCAATTTAGCTACTCTCTTCATGTCTGGCCACTTTGGAGATAGAACTACTGTTCTGACTTTGGAAAAGAATCTGAGTTGTTATCCCATCAGGAGCTGTATTGGACTCTATCCAGTAGCAGCTATTGGTATTGATCTAAAGCTCAGAATAGCAAGGAATGGATCTTTTCTCTGGGTGAGGAAGAGTGTGGTGGGGTGTACTTCCCACACTAGCTCTGAGAGGGCTGAGCTGGCCGGGTGGGCCCAATCAGCCAAGTAGGCTGCAAGGCAGGAGATTTAAGGGTGAGAGAAAAGCCCTAACCAGGGGGAAGCTCACCTGTGCAGAGGTTGGGGGGAGGAACACTGAGTGACTGGCCAGAAGGCCAAGTCATGAAGAGGCAACAGCAGCTCCTGCAGTGAAAGTGAGGCTGCCGATGGAGAGAGAGTTGGCATGCAATGGCAGGAAGGGGCATTGGCCATACAGTGCTAAACCCCAGGAGAAGGACCCATTCCAGCGGTGAGAAGAGGACCGCATCACAAAGAGGCAGTAGTAGCAAATGACCCCGGGTCATAGGCCTGAATGACTTGCTGGATGGTGGCGAGCAGGCGAATTCAACTCTAACAAGGAAATGTTGTGAATTGGAAAGGCAAGGAGTTCAGTTTTGGCTGCGTTAACTTTAATTTGACAGCAAGACAACCCAGAGGAGCTGCTGGAGAAAGAGGCTGACAGTGTCAGTGGCCAAGGACAGCATCTCAGAAACAATGAGAAGATGATAAGGAGGAGAGTGAGAGTGATCAATGATATCAAAAGCTGTGTCCTTTTCTGTAGGTGTTCTATCTTGTTCACATATCAAATATTTATTAAGTCTACGGATGTGATAAAAATACAAGTAAAATACTATGGCCAAGATTTTACTAAATGGGTGCCTACAGCTACACTCCTATGATCATATTTAGATGGCTGATTAAGTGACCTAATTTTCAGAAGGGATAAGCACCTGGCAGCTCCCATTAACTTCAATACATCTCCAAAAGTGCTGAGCACTCAGCACTCTGATTGACATTCCCTTTAGCAGGAGCTGCTCAGTGCTCAGAACGTGAGAAACATCCAGACATTTGTTTTTTGAAAATCTTGAAATATATAGGAAACAGTGCCTTGAAATGCCAGCAAAATAATTGCTGGTGATAGTATTAAATATGTGATTGCATCTGACCCAGTCTACCTCTATCTTTAGAGCTGACAGACAGCTTAGAGACAAATTCTCCTTGATCAAAAAAAAGGAGATGCTTTCAACAAAGAGATTTGTTATTATTTTTGCCTTGGAAAAATTAACCTTTGGAAAAAGTGGATTCATTGTTACTTAGAGACTGCCACAGCCTGGCAGTGGCTCTTTATTCCAGCATCAAATACAGATGAAGTGCACAGTGATGTCACAAAAATAATGGGTCTAAAATGCAATATCAAAGTTTAAAAAATGGCTTTACAGCAGGCATTTGAACAATAACTTTGTAATGTAAGTGGTGTGTCTGGCACTGGTGTGCACTACAGCCAATCTGAGCATCTTCTAAGGGTTAACAAAACTTTAAATAATCATTTGCTCTGGTGTACAGGCACTAGAGGGCATGCACATCTCTTATTTTGTTACAGCTAGAGGTCAGGGCTTGAATTGTCTTTTGGAATGAATAAGGGAAACTCTGGAGTTCCTTTTCAAGAGAGCCTATTCTCTAATTGTGAAACCTGTTGTGGTCAAGCAACAAAATGATGGTGTCAGTGGTCAAGGATACCACCGCCTTGGGCGAAATCCTAATTCAAATGGACTGGGTCAGTTCTTGACCCAGGCAGCGGTGGCTTAAATTAAAATCAACAAAAAGGCAGAGTATATAAATATAACATAAATGAACTCCAAAGAAAGCCCTTGGCCCTCAGGGCTTTCATCCCCATGTACTTTCTTTCCTTGTACTCCAGGAGGCTTTAAGAAGCTCAGAGCCAGCCTGGTGCTATTGTAACTCTCACACCTCCTGGGTGTGGTGCTCTGTCCCATCTAGTGGCACTGAGACCACTTAGAGAGAGATTAATGAGTCTGCTCTACTGCCTTAGCTAAGGGCCATGTGGCTTTTGGCTCATACAGTAGAGGCTCATGCATTTAGTTCCAAAGGTCCCAGAATCGTCGACGACCGGTGTCTGTCATGTTATATTAGCTCCTGTGGCAGAGAGCTGTTACTCCCTTGGAGTCTCAAACTCTTCAGTCCTCTCTCTTCTTGTTACTCCCTCTTTATACTTGGACTTGCCCACAGTAGCTGAGATGTTTCTCCCATAACTGAAATTTCTCACAGCTGCGCAGTGGCATGGCTGGTTTTCCTGTCTACAGGAAAGGTGGATTCTCAACCACTGCCTGCCTGTGTTTTGTGTGATATTTGTAGATCCCATCCCAGGTGGCATTTGAAAACCTTATATTCACTCTCCTTCTGTTAGGGAAAAAGCTGTCTTTTAAATTCTGTAATGTGTTGAGAACTCAAGACTCCCCTCTTAAACTATACAAGATTAATGATCAGTTACACTCTGATGGGTAGAGAATATGTGCATCTTTGTTTTTACTTAAGGACCTATAGAAACCACTGCCTCCCTTCTGGAGAAGTTTTATAAAGATCCTTGATTTATGCCGTTAGGCCTCAATTTAAGCAGTGCTTGAGCACACACCTACCTATAAGCATATCAGTAGTTTGATTGACTTTAGTGGGACTACTCACTTACTTAGACTTAGGCCTTATCTATACTAGCGAGCTTAAGGTGGCACAGCTGTACTGATGCAGCTGTAAGATCGCTCATGTAGCCACTCTCTGCTGATGGGAGAGAGCTCTCCAATCAACATAATAAAAACACCTCAATGAGTGGTGATAGCTATGTGATGAGAAGCTCTCCCACTGACATAGCACTGTGCACACTACAACTTATGCCAGCGAAACTAAAGTTGCTCAGGGGTGTTTTTTCACACCCCTGAGCGACATAAGTTTTGCCGGCATAAGTGGTAGTGTAGATATGGCCTCAGACACATGTCTAAGAACACGGCAGAAAGGGAGCCTTAGTTTTTGACTGAGCCTTGACTCAGATATTCTGCCTCATTACTCTACCTTTTCCAGCTGTTCAGGGGTAGGAAGTAAGCATTTCAGACGGAGTAGACCACTGGGGTGACGTCTGCTGGTACTAGGATATGCCCTCTGCATCTTGTGTGGTAAACACCAACGTGACAAGGACAATCTTTCCAAACGCTGAAATTAGTCACCGAGCAAGCCTGAATGAAAGTGTGTGTCTATGCTGCAATTAAAAACCTGTGGCTGGCCCGTGCCAGCTGACTCATGCTCACGGGGCTCAGGCCAAGGGGCCATTTAACTGCAGTGCAGATGTTTGCACTCGGTCTGGAGACTGGGCTCTAGGACACTGCAAGGTGGGAGGATCCCAGAGCTTGAGAGTCTACATCATAGTTAAACAGCCCCTTAGCCCAAGCCCCACAAGCTCAAGTCAACTGGCGTGGGCCTGCCACGGGTGTCTAACTGCAGTGTAGTCATACCCTAAGAACATATCAATCTTGAACAAGTTAAGAATAGAACAAACTGGGGTCCGCTTCCTCTCCAAGACACAAGCGCACATATACAGTGCTGCTAGAGAGCCAAAACAAAAACTGTTCCTATTCTACTTCAAATATAAAAATAACTGTCTGCTTCACATATGAAACAGAGCGTGGAGACTAGTTTAGCTTACACTACAGTTCTTATCTTCCTTTCTTTAGTAATGGCAGAAGGGGAAAAGACATCTTTTAATATAATCTTCCTAATGTGCAACAGAACATAAACAATTTAGTGGTTGGAAACATGTTTACGTATTGACTGATTACTGAGATAGAAATCTAATCCATGATGTAGCTCAGTGTTCACTGGCTGTTAGCTACTTTCTAATTTGTACCAGGGCTCCCACTAGTAATATTAAAGTAACGGTCACTTGTCCTCTCCATCGCCTAATAAAATGAAGAAACAGAGTCTGGTGCATCTTCTGACAGAACAATCACTGACTGAAGACCTTTCAGACATTAGAAATAGGCATCCTCTCTGCAGCAGACCTACACAGCTGTGATTCCAAATATTGTTAAAACAATCTTTTAGACTATGTCATTAAGTAAGGCCTGGGTCCCGCAAGCTGTTCCATATTGGTGGACCTCTGCATGCACGTGAGCACTGTAAACTTGAATGGGGCTCTGTCTGGATATAGGACCAGTGTGGTACAGATTACAGGATTGGGAGCTTGATTAGTATGTCAATAAATATCAAAAGACAACATAGTGTCTCTAAACTTATACAGAAATTAAATGTTACATGCAGTAGTGTTGCAGCTATGTTGGTCCTAGGATATGAGAAAGACAAGGTGGGAGAGGTAATATCTTTTACTGGACCAACTTCTGTTGGTGGAAGGTACAAGGTTTTGAGCTTCACAAAGCTCTGAACATTACTTCCGCCAACAGAATTTGGTCCAATATTACCTCACCTACTTTGTCTCAGTAATTAAAGACATTTTAAACTAAAAATTGTATACAGGATATTCTAGTAGTATTCTGACAAACTGAAAAAAGGGAAAAATTAACTAGAATACATGAATAATGATCAATATCAATGAAAACGGACACTTCAAGAGAATACATACACTAATTTATGATAGATCATTTCATAGGTTAATACCGCCACTGGGCGTAATCTTCCTGATGTTTAACTTATCATATTGTCAGTTTCTTGGAAGGAATAAAGTAGTAGTTTTTCCTCAAAGAAACCAAGACTGCAATGAAAAACATATGTCTACAGAGAAATATTCTCAACAGTAATCTTTGTAATTTTATACTACTATCAAATGTATTTAAATACAATGCAAGTTGGGGCTGTGTTAATTTTTCCAGAGAGTCATTTAGACATGAAATTTAGATGCTGAGATGACTTTGTTGTCAACCACAAAATCGGATCTTGAATATATCTTAATAATAACTTATTTATCATGCTCTGTAAATTAGATATGTTTGCTTAAAAGTTTCCATGGGCTGTTTCATGAAAACAAAACTAAGAAAAAATACTTCACTGCACTGTGATAATCTGGTCAACAGAAGACAAGTGATACAGCTATAGGATGATGTGAAAAGCTCATGCTCTGTCCCGAACTCTTCCATAAAAAGGCTGTATCACACACACCAAAATGCCTGAGATCACTGAAGTCAATGGGAGTTTTCCATTGGCTTCTACAGGGGCAAGGATTTCACTCTAAAAAACATTGATTTAAAGCACTCCTTTACAAGTATAGTCAGGCTACCTCTCCCAAAATTGTTAATTTTGCAATTTTTTTTAAAGGAAGCATTTTGTCTCTGAAAACAATAAAATTCAGTACAGCTTGATTAGGAGAGGAAGTAGCAAAAGTAGGCTTCGATTCAGCAAGCTACTAAGTGTGTGTACAACTTAAAGTGTGCATAAGTTAGTTCCACTGAAGTCAATATAATCTTGCTGAGGCTTAATTTATCACATTGTCAGTTTCTATTAAGTTAAAATGAATTAGTTTTTCCTCATAAAAAACAAGGCAGTGGCAAAACACAAGTCTAGGGAGAAGTATTCCCAGCAAAATCTTATAATTCTACCAACTCTGTGAAAAAACAATGCATTTTGGGGCTGTATTACTTTTCCATGACAGACAAGTAGGTGAGGCAATATCTTTTATTGAGCTAACTTATGTTGATGAGAGAGACAAGCTTTTGAGCCACACAGAGCTCTTCGTGTAGGCTCAAAAGTGCGTCTCTCTCACAAACAGAAGTTGGCCCAATAAAAGACAGTACCTTCACTCTCTTTGTCTCTCTAATATCCTGGGACCAACAGGGCTACAACTCTCACTTTTCTAAGATCATTCATGTATAGTGTTTAGATTCTAAGGAGACATCTTTGAAGTCAGCAAGGTACTTAAGATTGTATGCAACTCAAGTCAGTGGGGCTACTTGTGTGCTTAAAGTTATAAGCATGCTTAAATATATTGGTGAATCAGTGCCAACTTCAGGGCTTTGTGCTTTTGTGCATTTTCATTTTGATAATGATGTGGTAATCAACAACAAACACCACCACCACCACCACCGCAGTTTCATTAAAATTTTCAGTGAAGTTTTTAAAATTAATCTTTTATTTTAAATCAAATTTTAACCAAGATTGTAAAAGCCAACTGCTTTGTATCAGCTCAGTGCTACACATAGTACAGTGCAACTGAAATAAAAGCAGTATACAACATATTTCTGCATTACATTTCATATAAGTGATATTTTAGTAGGAGAACTGGATAGTCCAGAAGATTGAAAATAGTATATTGGGCTTTTTACTTGTAAACCACCACTTTAAAACCAGATTAAATTGCTAGGGATCAAAAATGATTATCACCTGAAGGTAGCTTTGTGGCCTGTATAAAAAATTTGGTTCACTCAGTCTAATTCAGGTTCAGCAAGAGTGCACAGTGAAGAACTCATTGCCATAACAAGAATCCTTTTTGGCAGCCTCAGCAAGGAAACCAAATCCGAATGGATAGAGAGATCAAACTACTCTGTCACCCACAGAAACGGCCCCTATAGAACTTCACATCAGGGAGGGAGAATGCAGGAGTTTGCATTGCTGCAACCCATATTGTATTGGTTACCTGAATAAACAGAAAACTTCAGTTTGTCAATGCAGCTACTTTCACAAGAGCTGAACACACTTAGGTAATTGTTTTAAAGAGAGGGAAAACCCCTCCAATTGAAACTTCTTTTTAAGATGATTTTGATATTTATACTGATTTCTGATATACTCACAGTAGGATTTCCATATTGGAGGCTGGTATTCTTCAGCATCTAGAATTAAAAAAAAGAAGAAGAAATCAATCAATTGGCCACTCAGTCAAACTGTCAACATGTCTTTTGTAGAGACCACAGCTTGTCAGCAGTATTCACATTTCCTGCTCAAGAGAACTGCATGTTTATTTATAGTACAGTTCTAGATTTAGAGAAGAATATCACTTTCACTACTTATGAACTCAATACCATTTTTACAAATTATTTAATATGACAATTAATTTCTTACCAATTTTCATATAGCTCCTTTGCTCACAAATATATTTAAAGTAATTAACTTGATTGGTCAGCTAGGGAGGGAGTTCAAACAGTATTTACTGGGCTTGGCATAATAAAACAAATTATAATTTGATTTGAGATCATGTTTTTAACTTATTTATCAAGGCTTTAAAAAGTAAGTAACATGCCAATAAACATGTGTGACTAAGACTGGACTCGGATGTGTTCAGATCTGATGATTCCAACATGGATGATTCAATTAATTTTCCTACATTTAATCCAATGTGTAATTTACAAATTTTCCAGGAACTGCATTAGCAATAAAAAAAAATGTACAGTGGAAAAACTGCAACTGAATGTAAAAGAATAAAATTATTATCCATTGATGCAAAGAACAGACAAACACAGGAGACAAAAAGCTGATGCTCTGTGTTACCAACAGCATTACATGATGCCCCCAGGAAAGTTGTTGGCAGTGGGAATTGAACCTTAGGGTACGTCTAGACTACCCGCCGTATTGGTGGATAGCGATCGATTTCTCGGGGATCAATATATCGCGTCTCATCTAGACGCGATATATCGATCCCCAAAAGCGCTCCCTTCGACTCCGGAACTCCACCAGCCCAAACGGCGGTAGCGGAGTCGACTGGGGGAGCCGCGGACGTCGATCCTGCGCCGTGAGGACAAGAGGTAAATCGATCTAAGATATTTCGACTTCCGCTACGCTATTCACGTAGCTGAAGTTGCGTATCTTAGATCGATTCCGCCCCCCCAGTGTAGACCAGCCCTGAGACTTCAAGATCTAAAATCATGAGCCTTTACTACCTGAACTAAAGGCTGTAGTAGGCTTGTATAAATATCTCAGCCACCAGCAGCCGGGGACAGAGTGCGATACTGACTGGACAAGCCAGCTAAACCCTGGGCTAGCAGACTTGTGTATTTTAGCTCATGTTCAGCTTTAATATCCAGAGATCCCAGAATACCCCACTGTCAACAACCTACCCAGCTTGAATACTAACAGTTAAATAAACAGCTACTTCTAAAGGGGTCACGTATACTAGTTTGGCACTAAACTGTCATATTGCTAAACACTGTAAACAGTCATGTAGGGGCATATCATTAATCTTCCAAATAAAAAGATGCAAGCTAATTAAAATATTTGGTATTTACTAAACTCCCACTCGAGTTATGCTAATGTAATTAAATCACATTTTAATTAGCTCACGCTCCATGTCTATTTATAAATACACACATTTTATATACCTCCATGAAAAAATTTGTTTACTGGAAATGTTAATAATTAACTACAGTATGCCACTCTTAACTACTTTGTTTTTAAAAAGAGAAACCATAGCAATTATCACAGTTATTACCTGGGATAATAACTTGCAACAATTTGCAGATATATTGCTCATGAAGTTCACTAGACTTGAATTTCAAATAAATCCACTTCATCTGTTGTAGACAACACTGCCAAATGTAAAGGGCTCTCAAACCAAAAGAGGTGCATATATTAGAGCAATCTGAGGGTAACTAGCTTTCTACTTCATTATAATTGGTAATTATTTTTATATTATGTGAAGACATTAAGATAGTAAAAACAAACACTCATTTTTCCCTATGAGATTACAATTCTAAATGCATTCTTTTTCCAGGTCTTCTGTATAACTGGTTCTTCACATATTGTTTAACACAATGCAACTTAATAACATGAGCCACATACAATACTTTGTCAAAAACTTTATTCTCTTCTCTGGTTTTTGCATACTCAGGGTCAGTGGAGAAACAGTCTGACATACAAAATAGCTGAAGATCTGGCCCCACGCATTTTATTACTGAGTTTACACCCACCTCCATGGCTTGCTTCCTAAAAATTTTCTGCATTTCCCAGAACACTACAAAATCTGCTACACTAATTTAGAAATATTTTCCATTAACCTCTTTAACCATTAAGGTAGCAATTATTGGTTTATCTAGGATATTGATCTGGGAAAAAGAAAGCCTATGAATTGTTGGGTGAGAAAGTATACACAGTTTGGACAGATGGAAAGACACAGGTACTAGAACTAGGGGTGATGGGGGGTGTGGCGGCACCCCAGGTCTTGAAGTTGTTTCCATTATATACAGGGTTTACAGAATGTCTTTCAGCACACACACACTCCACTATATCAATTGTTCCAGCACCCTGCTTACAGATGAATGTTAGTTGTAGCAGTTAGAAAAAGCAAAGTGAATCAGGTTATGTTCTTATACATCAGTGAGGCTATAAATGTTTATAAACTGCTTGACACTGTACAGTCTAGTTGCAGACAGACTTGTGGTATGGAGATAACATTAGTCAATGTAAAGGACAATCTTCTCACTTGCTGATTATGTCAGATCTGTCAGGCTGTTGGCCCTGACGGGAGGGGGATGGATTCACTCCTCAGTGGATGAAAATGTTCCTGAGTGGGAGCTCTCAACAAGTGGTGAGGGACACCTACATGCCATTACTAAGAGACTCAATGCATGACACTGCAGGGTTCCATCCTACTTCTCCAGGTGTATATCGTATACATGACTCACATAATACCTACCATTCACACAGTGTAAATACTATCAGTGTTATTTACTGTCAAACCATCATGGATGGTATTTGATGGCACAGGTCTGTGTGGAAGCGATTGACAGCTGGTTTAAATTCAATCCAGAGCGACAATGTTCCTGTTTATGGCTCAGGGAAACATGTAATGGAACTCACAGGTATAATTTGTTGTCCCATTAATAGGGGGTGAATCCACTACTAATGGGACAGGTGCAGAATTCAGGTATCATGCAAGGCTGCTCTCAACAAGAGCTCAGGGTATCTATTTCTCTTTCTGAATTATTTGGAAAGTCCGCCTCCCCCTCCGTCCATGTACCCAACCTGTAGTCATACAATTCCCATCACTTGCAGACAAGATTACTGTAATTCACTCCTTTTTGGTTTCCTGGTCCCTTGGATGTTACTCATACCATTAGCTACATCATTTCTGCCTCTATTTAGCAGAATGGAAAACTGTTCATATCCATTCTCCACAAACAGTAAGCAAGCCAAGAGATACATTTCAAAATTTGATTGTTGATTAAGACCTTACATATTGCAGATTTTTCCCCCTCTTATTTCATATGTGAAGTGAAATCATCTGGTTGTTCTTCACTTTTCACCATCAGGTGAAACCTGGTTTGGATCACTGGAGTACTGAGATTGTCCAACAGATTTTGGGTGATCCCCTCAGTTACTTTACGACAACTTAATATACTTTGTTTTTGTCTATTTTGTATAGATGCAGGTGGTTTGAAGAGGGGCCACTGAGTCCAGGTTTCATGTCTTTTTTTAAATAGTGCCCAAGTTGAAGGAAGGTGAGGGCCTAGAAATATTAGTTTTGATCATAGTAATTAGGTGCTGATTGGATAATAATAATATGCAAAAATAAATGTGCTGACATATTCCTAGACATAGTACATGCTTGTTTCCTATTGCTGTTTTATTGAATGACCCACACTTTCAACAATTATTTGGGACCTAATTTCAGAAAATGAGCCAAGTACTGTGTTACAAATAATGCTGACACTAGACATCACTTAAAAACCAGTGAGCATAAAACATCAAATGTGAAACAATCACAAAATGTCATAGGGTCAACTCTAACACAAACATTTTGGAGTTTAGAAAGGCTGACTTTGAAAGACTAAAAAATGCCCAGAGGATTTTATTTGAATTCTTTACTATATTGGGAATGTAATACAGAAGAGGAACATAAATTTAATAAAAAGAGCTGGAAAGACTAGAAATGGCAACAGACACTCACATAAAGAATACTAACAACAATATTGTTTATCAAAGGCTTTGAAATACGACCAATTTGGAAGACAAATATTTATCATGGTATATCTAAAATACTATCTAGAAGCTAATTAAATGGATAATAGAGAGAACAAAAGAAATGCTGAATGCTAACTTCAGAAAATATTTCAACAAAATCAAAGGATTCCCAAAATACAGCAGTGCAGTCATATTAAGCAGAAAAAAGAGTGGAGAAAATTGGTCAAGTAAAAATGATACTGGAAAATGGGAATGAGGAATAGCAGATTAGTTCTACAGTTAATTTGCTTTAGTCTTCACAAAGAAGAAATAGAATAAAAAATGCTTAAGAAATATTTTCATGTAAGGCTGAAGGAGAAGAATAGCGGTTGAATAAATATGAAGCTTACAGTGAAAGAGCATATGAAAGGTTTTAGACAGCTTTAAGATGCAAGATACAAGATCCATGTAACAAGGATTTAAAAAAAAATTAAAGAAAAATAAAGACAAAGGGCCAACATCTTAAAAAAATGTTTGATAAATGAGGGACAACCTGTGAAAAACCAAGACCTGAGGTCCATATTGTACTTCTGTCTGTTTGCCTAAGCCTGAATTCTCTGCCATCAGTGCTCCAACTTCAGTCCTCCTCTTCATCTGACAAATAATGTGAGAACCACGGTTGACGTGTGGGCAATGGTAAGAAAGAGGCCATTACGAGTCATTGGGTCAGTGGGCTGAGGCTAGTATGCAGTTATAACAACCCACATGATCCACTACTTCAGTCACTTGGTTACTATTTTTTTTGTTTTTTACTGTTGTCTTCTGAACCAGGGCTGCAATTTTTTTGTTCAATCTCAAAAAACCAGCTTTTGAATATAAAATTTCCTGTGAATGAATGATAGATTTTATACAGTTCCACTATATACTACACCTGCATTACGATAGTGTATTATTTAATCTTGGGGTTTTCTTTTTAAAAAACTTGTTATTCAAAATGAGGATGAAGATTAAACTCAGGGTTTCTTGTTTACAATATTTTTCACATTAAATATATATCTACATTGTCATGTAACTGACAAGTAAAAGGCGGTCTTTCAGAACAGTGAGATTAAACAGTAGTATTTATTGACAGATTTTTTAAATAATTGCAATTATAATATACAAATGATTGGAGAGGGGCTGGAAAGTGAAGAGGAGACAGTTGCATGATTTTTCCAGCATGAAAGCCATCGTTGCATTATTTGTTTTTCACTGTGTACTCTCTACTTGCCAACAACAAATGTTCATTTTTCACTTCTTATCTAAATCCCTAATGAGAGTACAGAAGGTGGTGAGTGCTTATTATCCTTTTGTTTGTTTTGGAGTCTCTCACAAATTGTATACACACACAAAACTACCTCAGTTCACCATATCACTGCACCAGTTACAGTAATGTTGGAAACTATTTTAAACATGCAATATTTTCAGATTTTACTTTGTCATTTGGGGGATTATTTTATTTATATTAAAGCAGCTGTTATAATCCTGTTTGCTTGCATTTTAAGAAAAGCAGTTCTTTTCTTTAAATAATGAATAAACCACACAATCATATGAGAGTCTCACTGAATTCTTAAATCAGACGGTGCTGTGAAGAGCAAAATGAACTCCCCCCATAGTTAATAATTAGCAATGCAGCTGTTGAAAGATTTCAGTGTGTCATGAACACTGTTTAATGTTTCATGAAGAACATAGGGATGCCCATGCAGAAGCCAGCAGTTGTCAGCTTTATTGCAAAACTTTGCTTTTCATCAGAAAACAGCTATTTAAAAAAAAAATTAAATGATGAGAACATGCTTTAACTTACATTTTGGGCTATTAGAGAGTTTCACCTCCAGCATAATGTACCAAACAAGAAGCGCCAAATCTGTTTATTTACAGCACAGTTTAAAAATTAGCATGTTCTGTC
Organism: Mauremys reevesii; assembly: GCF_016161935.1. Classification (NCBI taxonomy): domain Eukaryota; kingdom Metazoa; phylum Chordata; order Testudines; family Geoemydidae; genus Mauremys; species Mauremys reevesii. The sequence goes on along the minus strand of NC_052624.1, from coordinate 64,947,517 downwards.
TGACTTTAGATGTTTCCTACTGTGCTGTTTCCTTTTTTTAAAAAAATCAGCAATAACGTATAATTTAAAGTGTCAAAAATGCTAGCAAAGGGGATGGAGTTCCGTTCTGCACAGTAATTATGCTGAAACAATAAGCTTTTAATAAGAATATAAAATGACAAGTATTTTGTATATTTTGCTTTTAAGCCTACCATAAACTTGGCATTATACTGCTGTATATATCACATGTATTGGCTCATTCTACTAAGTACAGTCTTTCTAGATTTTCCCTTCTCATTCACTTTGTCATCCTTCTGCTTCAGATTTAAAAAGTAAAAGTATTTTCACTAACATAAAACGCTGCTATAGGGAATTTATTCTAAAGTGATCAGATGTATTTTACAAAATACAGATTAAAAATACGGATTTTGTGAATGAATTAAATGCAGTAACAATAAAAATTACGAAGCACCAAATGGCAAAATGCTGTCAATGTCTAAATAGTAAAATAAGTAACAATGGTACAAAGCTATCAGAAGGAAAGGCAACAAGGCCCTACTGTGACAGAAGATTTGCAAGATGATCTGTTTACTGAATTGTCAGTTTACTCAGTGTGTGTTCAAATGATCATATCCATCTGACTGCAAAAATGTTTTCAAAAGAGCAATATTTTATTTACTTTTTAAAAATCTTACTTGCTTTTCTGCATAAACTATGAAGTTTGTGGAGAACTGCTGAACTTTCAGTGTTTAAGTGTCAAAGACAACACTGAGCATCTAACGGTGTATAAAAGCCTCAGTGGATGGACAGACAGAAAGAACAGAAGGTAACATTTTCAGAAGTGTCTAAGGAACTTAGGAGCCTATGTCTCATTGATCTTCACAGAATTTAAGCTCCTAAGTGACCTAGGAGCTTTTGAAAGTTCTACTCATACTATACAGTATACAGAATTAACATCATTCTAAGGCAAATTATAAAAACCTGGTGGCCATGAGAAATTAGATATGGAGATGCAAAAAAATGCTATATGAATTGCTACCTTACTGCTTGATTGGGCAAACATGTTTTAGTTAATGGCTGTAATTACACTTAATATGGTCATCCAACATTAAGCCTGATGATTGCTACCATTATTTATTTTCCAACTAAAGCCAGAATGATTAAAATGTAGCATATTTCACCTCATAGTCTAATGCTAGAAACCTGAGGGCCAAAATAAATTAGAAAAACATATCTGAGGCCTCACAAGAATTAAAGACTTTCATCATTTTAGTAGAAATAAACAAATGACATCACATTAGCAGAAAGCACATCTTATGCACATCCAGTTTTCTTTCTAACTAATAACCAGTTAGTTCCTGGATAAAAATCAGGAGCAGATAATCAGATGGTGCAAATCAGCGTAGCCCCACTGAAGTCATTTTATCATCTCTGAGGATGTGGCACTGTATTTTCAGTCATTTACATATTGCAACTCAAAAAAGAGCAAATGCCCATAGAAGCCAACAAAATATCCCATGTACTGTTAGAAAAACATTTGACTGAAATAACTGCAATAGTGCCAACAAATATTCACAATGGTCAGGGTGAAATATTGCAATTAGAAATGTTTCTGTTGAAATAGTGTCAGCATATTCTCTGTTCCAGAAATGCACTCATAAATTGACACAGTGCCCATTTATCTGACTCATCAAAGGAGCCAATACATTCCCTGAAAAGTTATTAACCTTTAGCAAAATCCAAATCACTGCTTTTGGTGGCTCTGTTATGTCTGCCATGTGTCATTTTATCAGCTCTCTCACCAAGGGCACATTCTTTCTTCTTACTATTCAAGGGTAAATGAGGGGGTCCTCCTATTCCTGTAATTGATTGTGTAAACTAGCCAATAGCTTTTCAAAGATTATGAACCTTTTACTCTCTCCTACCCACTCCTGCATTTACCATTCTCTAGATGCACACATACAAATATTTTTTAAAGCCTGCACTGCAGACTTAGGGTAATCAGAATATAGTGGAAATTTACTAATTCACACTGACTGGGAGACCCATTATGAATTAGTGAATTTTCTTAAATGTTTGTTCACTCAATAATTTGCAATGATCACAGAATATACTGTACTTGGTAAAAACAACTGATCTCAAAGAGATTACTCACATGCTGCAGTACCTTGCTGAACTGGGGGCTTAATAAGGATTCAAACCAAGGTCTTCAGAGATGAAAGGTACAACACCCCACACTCTCCACAGTTAATGACTAACTTTTTTTAAAAAAAGGTTGATAGAAGAAGGTCCTCCCTTGACTTTCTTTTGCGTGGGAATATCTTGTAATTTTTTTTATTGAACTTACTTCTGTAAACTAGCCTGTAAGAGTTAGGAAGGGAAAAGGTGTAGCAGGTACTCTCGTAACTTATTTTATTAAAATGTGATGAATTCTCATGAATCTTAAATTAGCAGTATCCTTCTGCACACTTTACCTTTTTATTTTATTAAAATGGTATGGAATCACTCTTTATGAACAATTTTGTATGAGTGCATCAATCAAGTTGAGAGCCAATTAAATTAATTATTAGTTGATGTGGAGTTAACGTTTGTATTTGATTGATCATTAGTAGCTATCACTGAAGCTGAGCCACACTTCATACTTTCTTAGATGGAAATGAAAATTTTACAAGTCTTCCTATAGTACCACTAAAATTTCTATAGCCGGTTGTTAAACCTAAACCCAATAGTAAGATCCTAGTCAATATAAACATATGTCATAAAAATGTTAATATGACTACACATTCTTCCATACAATCATAGCAATCAAACTACTAATATATTGGAAAATTGTTAGAACAGAATCACACACCATTTCCTTTTGGAAAAACAATTTATCCCACAGTTTCCTTACTCAAGTCTATAGTTCTTTTAGAAACCTTTTACTACTGAACAGCACTTTTATTACTGCTAAAGAGATCTTACAGTATTATAATGTAGCAATATGCCTTCTCCTGAACTGAGCAGAATAAATTTTGGAATACACTTATCTAATGTTTTCTGAAAGTGTAGCTGAAAGGAACCAGTATTCTCATATTTTTTACAACTATCTGTGACAGATGACAATATCCTTGACAAACCTTACTGAAGTTAATTCTTATTGAATAAAGTGTAAGTATTTTAGAAATTCATTGTATTAAAAATGCAAGTACTTATGTACTATTGAGAGACTGTATGTATTTCCATGGGGAAGGGAGCCCTCCAGGCTCTAAGAAAAGTGTGTGTGTGTGTGGGGGGGGGGGTTATTAAGCAAACACACTCAGATTGTAACACCTCCAGAGAGCTACCACCACCTGGAAAGAAGCTTGAATATACAGATTCAAACTGAATTCTCCAGGGATCATCAAAGAAACAAATTTTGATTAAATAGCCTGAGTTAAAACTGACCCAGGGCCTGCTTTCTGACCCAGCAAACGGACAGGACCTCTGGTCAAAGGGGGGACCCAATGCTAGGGAAGGGTTGAAGGACTTTGGTCTATTGAGCCCCATAAGACTTGGGAGCTAGTGCTGAGCTAAAGCTGTTACACACTGATGATCACAAGACCCTTCTGTGGGATTTGAAGGACTATGACCAACTAGAACCCTTGCTGGACTTAGGGGATGATCTCTGCTAAGCTTATTAGCATAAATTTAGGTTATTTTATTGTTCTTAATATGTTTTCTCTGTAATGTTTTCACTTTAGGAAAAGAAGTGTTTGCTTAGAAAGAGAAACAGTAACTTATAACTGTTGGCAATTACCCTGTCTCACATCTCTGAGGAGAGAAGGATTTTGGGAAATAACATAGTGTAGGCAGGGAACTGTTCATCAGCTGGTCAGAAGGGAGAGACCTTCTCTGCCCGAGAGAGATGACAGCTGAGAAGCTGGGACCTAGTTTGGGTGCCCTTGCTGGAATATAGAGGGGGAACTGTAACACCATTCATTCTTGTTTTAGTCACTTGCTATAGAGAGCTCATTGTCAAAGCGCTACCCAAAATGTTAACCAGTTTAATGGGAGTCACATGCCTAAAATTTCACATTGAAAATTAACTCATGTCATCTTGAGAAAATGCTTCAGATCAACTCTCACATTGTGTCATTGCTGATACAGATATTTCAAAGTCATTAGGGACAAATCCTGCAAGGTCTTGAGAACCTTCAAATCCCACTGACTCAATGATAATTGAAGGTGCTCATCACCTATAGAATTCAAAGCTAGAAATGACTTTATTTGTTCATTTAGATTGTTTTCTTATAACAAAGGGAGATGCCTGAACAATGTTTCTGTACCTGCATGATATAACACTCTACTTTCGAATCAAAGTATATCCAAAATTTGACTCAGAGGATTGAACTCTATCCTCAGTTGTGCCTATGTATTTGTAGTTAAAAGGTAATGCTATTGCCTTCAAGTAGCATGCATGAGTGCAAGTGAGGGCAGAATTTAGCCATTATGAATATGTAAAGCAAGAATATGATTGCAGTGTGAAGTCAGTTTAACATCCTAGTTCCCTGTTTTGCAAGTATAAAAGGTGCATCTAGGCCAAGTATATGACGCATTTAGCTATTTTAGAATTCATAGAGATTCTCTGTGGTAGATTACTACATTTAAATAAAGTAGACTCAAAACAAGGTCCTCAACTATACAACTGGATTTTGCTTCTTTATAATGAGTTAGAGAGCGATTGTTTATTTTTATAAAGAAAACAGAAGTTATGATTTCTCATGATAAAAGGTTTTTCCTCTTGTGAGTTGCTGAATAAAACACTTATGTGACTGAAACGTTGTTTCTCAAAAGAAACCTGTACATTCTAAACATGTACTCAAAAGACTCGTGGGCTTGCTGGTGAGTATTTGCTTCAGGTTGGGGGGCTGTCTGTAAGCGGGGCCTGGCAAATACTAGCAAATACTCACCAGCAACCACACACCAAAAACACTAACCCAGGAACCTATCCTTGCAACAAAGCCCGTTGCCAACTCTGTCCACATATCTATTCAAGGGACACCATCATAGGGCCTAATCGCATCAGCCACACCATCGGAGGCTTGTTCACCTGCACATCTACCAATGTGATATATGCCATCATGTGCCAGCAATGCGCCTCTGCCATGTACATTGGCCAAACTGGACAGTCTCTACGTAAAAGAATAAATGGACACAAATCAGACGTCAAGAATTATAACATTCAAAAACCAGTCGGAGAACACTTCAACCTCCTTGGTCACTCAATTACAGACCTAAAAGTCGCAATACTCCAACAAAAAAAATTCAAAACAGACTCCAACGAGAAACTGCTGAATTGGAATTAATTTGCAAACTGGACACCATTAAATTAGGCTTGAATAGAGACTGGGAGTGGATGGGTCATTACACAAAATAAAACTATTTACCTATGCTAATTTTTTCCCCTTAGTGTTACTCACACCTTCCTGTCAACTGTTGGAAATGGGCCATTCTGATTATCACTGCAAAAGTTTTTTTCTCCTGCTGATAATAGCCCATCTTAATTGATTAGTCTCGTTATAGTTGGTATGGCAACACCCATTTTTTCGTGTTCTCTGTGTGTGTATATATATCTTCCTACTGTATTTTCCACTGTAGGCATCCGATGAAGTGGGTTTTAGCCCACAAAAGCTTATGCCCAAATAAATTTGTTAGTCTCTAAGGTCCCACAAGTACTCCTCATTCTTTTCACCTAAGTATTGTAAGTAGATACTGGAATTCAGGAGAAACACAAGTTTTCACCAGAGGCAATGTACGATGACACAGCAGTATACAAAACCAGACTTAAAACGCAATCTGCTGTCTAAATGACACAGAGGTAGTGTGTACTCCAAAATTACCAGCAAAATATCAGCATGAGGAGGTGTTCTATGGTCAGTGCTGCAAACGGCAGCATGTCAGGAAATGTATGACAGGCACCTTTAATGCAACAGAAACATTTGGCAAGGATGTTATGTTTTACGTAGAGAACACCATTTTTAATTTTAATAAGAGTACTATGCTAACCCAACAGCACTTGCTCACTTGCCTTTTAAAAAATGCCCCACTGGTTTTGTAACAATAGATGATTGATTCAGTACCAATGGTGTTAGATGTCTGCTATGAATGAGATCTTTGCATCTTATTAGACTCCTGTAAAAATAGCCAAACCTAAGTTTCAGCACCTTTTGCATATTAGCTGTCTTTCTGTACTAGCTCTGAATGTGACCTACCTGGCTGTGTCCCAACCATTCAACATTTCCAAGAAGCCACACCCTTTGCTGCATCCCTGCATCATTACTCTTGGTATAAATGTTCTCACACCAGCTTCTGCTCTTGTACATACCTGCCCAGCCAGCATGCCACTCTTTCCTCCTACCACCAGTACAAATCCTGCAGCTCCACGCTCAAGCAGCTCTGAATTTGTCTCAATTAATTTGATCTCTCATTTTACTTACCTCTGTGCAAAGTCTGCCTCAAATTCTCACTGATGATTTAATCATGTTGTAAGTTACATACTGGATGTAAATTAGTCAGAAAATGGATGTAAATGGGAGTAAGTGGTAAAATGTAACTAGCATTAAACTGCCATTTCTTGGGTATGCAAAAAGATTAACTTGCTCCTGAACTAGACCTCAATCACATTAGAAGTTTGGTTCATTATTTCAACTTGGGGAGGTGGGTGAGGCAGATACTCAGCTTGTGTAAATTGTCATACTCCATTGGCATCAATATGAGCAGGTTCACACACTCCTCTCAGGGATCTCAGGGTTGTTGATCAGGTGTGTTGTTCTTTACAAGACCTTGTATTTAACAATAATAATATTTGTATTCGAGTATTTCATAACAGAAACCAGAGCCTGTTGTAAGCTGCAACATGCCACTATCTGATACTCCCCTGCCACAATCTAGAGCTCTGTCTTCCAGAATGAAAGCATTTGGTTTCTGCAGTCACACCCCATGGCCTTGCATAGCAATGACAGTTGCGCCACACAGCAGGCATTCTCTTCTTGTCAGAGATTAAATTAATAATTGCTGTATTAGTAATGATTAAAATTGTCCACAGTACAATAGTACTTCTCAGCCTATTCAGCTGATCAGCACAGATTCTGCTGAGGACTGCAGTATCTGAGCAAATGAGAATCTATTCATTCTCTTGGGAAATCTTAATCTAAAATTGCCTGCACCCCAGAACAAGAAGCAGTACCAAGGACTTTTTAATTCACTTCCTGTTTTAAACTTGTTTTTACATCAATACTGTGATGAGAATCTTCCCTTCTCAGAAATGAGAAGACTTCTTGTTCACATAAAATAGAAATAAATTCAGCAATCCTGACTAAAGCACAACTTGAATAAATGTGGACCACAGTATTAGCAATTAGTTTGTGAAGCAAACTGCTCCACAGGCAGAATTGAGCAGACATTTAAAATTATCTTCAGGCTGCGCTGAACTACATCTAATATTGGAGCTGAAAACAGAATAAAAGTTGTTTATCCTTTAGTCACAGACACAAACTACAGAATTAAGTTTCTCTGTTATAGCTCTAAATACCAATGCTGGAGCAATACATCCTAAGTTAAGTAAAGATGCATATCAAGCAGCAATATCTATAGTCTTTCTAACAAGTAGAATATATATCAATGGGGAGTACAGTAATTAGAAAACTTGTTAATTATTCTATGAAAAACAATTACACACTACATTTTGTTTTTTAAAAATAAAAATGGAGAAATATCCTATATGAGCGTGTGTGTGTGTGTGTACATACACACATACATACACACACATATATGTACATGTGCATACAAACAAGATGCTCCTCAGTTTTTATTCTTGAAAATATTGTTTAGATATAAACTATACGACAGTAAATGCTGCTGTTTGGAAAAAAAAATTAAGTTCAAGTTGATTTTTAACAACTGACTGGCTGAAAGAATCAGTACATTCTCCTCTCTTTAAAGTTGGCTTGCAAAATAATTTGTACAACAATAAAATCATTGCATAACTATTGAAAGCTTTAAACTAATTTTTCACACCCTTAATTGCACAAAAAAAGAAAGCCTAGTACCTTATCAACAAGGAATACCTTGAGACTAAGACTTGAAGGATGGTTTTGCAGTTAAGGGACTATATTGGGATTTAAGAGATCTGGGTTCAAGTCCAGGTTCTGCCAGACACACACTGTATCTCTTTGGGTAAGTCACTACAGGATTAAGTTCTTCTGTTCCCCTTCTGTAAAATGGAGGTAATGCTTTCTTTCTCCCTCCCTCCCTCATCTATTTAGATTATACACTTTTGGGGAGAGGAATTGTCTCTTACTATGAATATGTACAACACATACTACAATAGGACCCTGATTACCATTGAGGCCTCTAGGCCCTAAAGTAATATCAATAATAAATATTACTACTGCTATCAATAATAACCATTTTCAAAACAAGCCACTCAGTACGGAGGGGGGAGAAAATCCAATGTTCAATGCAAGGCTCATTCAATAATATTTTAAACATAGAGTTAAATATATAAAATTCCATTAAAAATAACATTTTAGGGCCACAGTGGCCACCATAACTCTATTGACAGTGACTGCATGAAGAAGAAAATTGTTATTTGATTACGAGAACTGAAAATGAGCCTTCCCTTGATATTTTTTTTAAAACTGAAGTCTTTGAATCAGGCCACCGCTGTGGGGAGGAGGTAGGTGATAACACCTCTCCCATCCATCCCTGGCTTCCACTACTTCCTCAGCAGCCACAGGAGGAGCATTCCCAACAGCTGCTTCCCCTTCCCGGCTGCAGCTGTTCAGCTGCTCCTCAGCTGGTCTTCTGCTGCATGGGAAAAGGAAGAAACGGTAGCTCTGGCTGCTCCATTTGCTGCACCCCTGCCAGGCTGTGGATGTCCCAAGGAGAGCAGAACAGTAGCTCACCTGGCTATACCTGAACTTGGAGGAGCACCTAGCAAAGATGGCTCCCCTCTCCACACAGGGCAACCCTGGAAAGTCAGGGTGGAAGAAGAGCGCCTGAGAACCACCAACCAGTTAAAGCACCCTGCTTCTCTGCCCAAACACTGGTTCAGGCTGGAACAGTCTCAGGGCTATTCTAATTTACTCCAGCTGGCAACTCTGCCTCAAGACCCACATGCAGAGTTCCCTATGTGCCCTGATCCAGCTCCGCTGAAATCAATGAGTCGTTCCACTGATGCCAGTGGGGATTGGATCAGGCCCACAGTGCTCATTGTACAAACATCACTGAAGTCCCATACCTTTGTGTAGGTGCTGTGCTTTTGCCAGGGCTGCACAGAGGAAGGTGTAAGGAGGTGGCTGTGCAAAATCTATACTCACTGGGGACTTCTGAATGCTGGGTTAAAACCTAGTAAGAGACTTTCATACGGTTTCTGCTTCCCTAACGCTGCCTGTCAGCAAGTCAGGGTAGGCAATCAGCCACTAACTGTTTATTATGGCCCCTTGATATTTTTGAAATAATGTGCTTGGCCACCATGCTGAAATGGTTTGTCTTAGGGCCCGATCTTGCAAACCTTTCAGCACATATACTTATTGCCATTAGGCTGCTCACCTTCATAGCTTTAAACTCAGACCCCTGAGCTGTACCTTTTCACCCTACTACATTTACCTTACACTGAACGCTAGTATTGCTTTAAGTAGCCTTTTCACTAGTCAAACAAACCAATTACGGGTAATTAAAATGCCTTCAAACAAGCCCACCACTTCTGTTCAATGAAATAAAATGACTAACTACTTGATAGTACTTATTTTTTGGCTGAAGTGCACTACTCCTTTAAATGTCAATATTCTATGGCAATTTCATGTTCAAAACATCACCTTCTGATTTTAAATTAAATTAAGATTTATTGGATCCTACTGTAAAGTACTGATTAGACAAATGAACATTAATGTACTGGCTTAGATAGCAGATTCTAACGCCATCAAAGGACTAAATTGGAGTCGAACAGAATATGTAACATCACACTGGAAAAGTTGTCAGCAACTTCTCACAGAACTGGTCTATCCTGTTAAATTTAAAGTTCTAGTCTGACAAGTGACCTGAAAGTGGTATTGTGGAGTTCACTGTATATTGCATCTCACAGATTCCATAGCAAGTTTTCTCCATCTCCCCATAGAGAGATTAACTGCCAGCCCTGCAAATTCAAACCGAGTATCTTCCCTTCTCAGGCATCATCTAGTAGTAAGATGCTGCAGGTCAAATTAAGCCCTCAGCTATACCTGTGCAACATAACTGTCTTCCAATTATGTTCTCAAGCCATGGTCCAGCTCCACTGAAATCAATGAATCCATTGATGCCAGTGGGGCCTGGATAAGGCCCTCGGTGTTCATTGTACCGCACTACTGAAGTCCAATACCTTTGTGTAAGTGCAGTACCTTTCCTAATGTCCTGATGATGCATGAAAAGCATTTTCTCTTTTTCACCTCAATAAAGTATGAAGTCTGCTATCCTTAAACCTATTCACCGCAATAATATTTAAACTTCAAATTCTAGATCTTGTCTGCACTGAAGAAATTTACCTGGAAAAATGTCACTTAATCATAAAGTGTTTAAACCTCCACTCAACAACCTCCATCCCCCAAGAAATTAACAAACAGCTTTGTGGGGCTCTGTGACAGGGTGCGCTAAGTAGTGTTTCTCAATGACCAGTCCGTGGACCAGCATCAGTCCCTGAGATTTCCCTAACACAGTTTAGGAAGGCAGCAAGCCAGTCCCTGGCATCAAAAAGGTTGGGACACACTGTGCTAGGGTGGGCCCTTCATGGCCCCCTACTGGAGGCCCCATGGTCCTACCACACCCTGCCCCAGGAAAGGAGAAATGAAGGTGGGTCCTCCAGGCCTTCCTAGAAAAGCTGTGACTTGGCTGGCCGGCTGAGCCACTGAAGACCTGCCTAGTGAGGTCAGCAACCTATAGGGGGAGTACAGGAGTGGGGGGAAAGGTTGCAATACCACACCCAACTGCCAGGAGGCACTCAGGAGGTGAGTGTCCCCTGTCACAACCTCCGAGTTTCAGATGAGCAGGGCTGAATGTAATGGGGAGTGATGCAAAGAGAAGGAGAAAGGATTTAACCCTTGTAGAACACCTGAGGATTCTTCATAAAGTTAAGGGAAGTGGTGAATCTTTCATGGCAAGGACAAAGCATCTAAGAAAGAGAAAATAATCACAGGGATAGGAGAGATTGCAGTAGAAGAGAAGATTATCTTCGATTCAAGAACAGAATTCTCAACTTGCTGCACTACATGTCTATATGTCACTTTAGTTTTTCATCTGATGGTTTTTTTCTTTTTAAATACAAAAAAAGTCATCTTCTCACACACACACTTTTTTTTTTTTTTTTTTTTTACACACAAAATTATTATGAATCCAATTCTATCCCTGTTCATTATTCATTTATGGCTTTGGTATTTTATCTTGTAAACAACTTGTCACTGAAAAATCTTTTGAGAAGTGCCTGGTGACTTTTGAGATATCTTCTTAAGAGACATAATTCTGAAATACAATTGTGCAATAGACTTTACACACAGATGACATACTGCGTAAACTGAACAATTTTAAAAGATCAAGGTCAACAGTTCTTTCTGGGCATTCTGGTAATAGAATTAATCCAGGAATAAGTTGTGTTTCTTGTTCAAGCAGAGACACTGAATGAAACAGTGCATATTTGTTGTGCTGTCATTTTTGCAGATGACATATCAGGGTCACTAAATGCATTATAGAGAAAACCGGAGATGCCAAAAGTTTGACTTGAAAGTGGTACAATAAATATTAAATAATATGGAAACATCAGTAATATCTAGTTATGAATAAAAGGAACCTGAAACCAAATGCATTTGTATCAAATACATCAGAGACAGTTAAAAGGTTCTTCTCTCCCTAAAACAGAACAGCTAAATCACAACCTCCACTAGAATCTACAGGATAAAACACACCCACAAGACACTATAAATATCCCTCAAGAAATCTCCCCAGGCATAAAACAAAATGAACTCCATCCCAACATCTGCCTGGAATAATCAAGAAGTGGCATTATTTTTACTTAGTGGCATTCAGTACTACTGAGTAGCGAGAGTCCTTACTTTTAAACATCAAAATGTGATCCGATGCCATTAGCAGCCTTTCAAATGAAAGGTACACATTGCACCCTGCTGCTGATTTACAACCATGGTACTCCAGTTTCATGCAAGTGTAACTCCATTGAAATCAAGAGCTAGACTGGGGTAAAAATGGAGTGGTACAGTGGTGAATCAGGCTCAGAGTAATAGGCCCAACTTTACATTACCATTCTATAATAATATATAGTACTCCCTGTGTGCACAGTGAAATAGATTAGACAATATATCATACAGCTATCAGGGATATGGAGAGTAATGCTTTCTTGTAACCTGTTTGAGATACACCTTCAGAAGTGGTTGACTGAAAGGATGTAAATCTTGAGAAGACTGTATCTTCAACACACCTCTCCCATGAAGAGAGAAAGAGAGAAGAACACCTTTTGCACTGGACTTTTGTGCTCTTTCATTTCAAGCACACTTAGATACCATGGTGATAGATTCTATATAAAAACTTAAAATAGATAAGTTAGGATTAAGGCTGTTTAACAAGAATCTTCTACTGTGGGTCAAGAATTCACTAAATATAGATGCTGAGGACAAAATGCCAGGAAGTGTAAATGCTTCTAAAAGCTACTGCACTGTAGCAGATAATTAATTAAATTTAGCCTGAAGTCTATGTTGGCTTCTGAAGTATAACACTGGCAGACAGCCTCCAAGGAAGAAAGCCCACTGGAAGCCACCAAAGGATGCAGTGCTTAGTACATTCCCTGAGCAGCACCAATGACATGACTCCTATAAAGACCCCACAGGATTTTAAATCGCCCCTTCCATGGTAGACGCTCCAGAGGAGTACAGGCAGCAGTGACAGTGGCTTCTTGAATATGCCAGAGAAACAAGGTGAAGCTGACATGTATTTGCAGGGGGAAGTCATTTACACCTGCCTACATCAATACGTAGGTACATATTGATAAAAACCCACCCAGCTTTTGCAATTACTGGATAACAGAGAATCTTTATGGCAGTATCTAAAATACAACACTTATTCCTTTGGTGGTTTAATTTAGTGACTCAGGCAAATTCTGTACTAATTTACCCCACCCTCATCTTATACATCTCCATTAGCTTTGGGGTTGTGCAAGTTGTGAGGGCAGAATGTAGTATAATTTAGGCCTGTAATCAATTACTTACTCCTTATTATCTGACATTTAACTAAATGCCTAATATATGTTAGCTGTCATGGGGGCAAATCCTATCTTTTCCCCCACAGGGATGGGAGAGGGGAAGAAGGGAGGGCCCCTTGCAGCGGAACTGCTTCTGCTGTGCTGTGATGGGTAGGATTTGGAGGCAAGGTGTCACCAAGGTGTGTGCTTGCCTCTCCCATATGCCAGCACAGAGCTCAGTACAGTGGTGGCTCCTTGTGTGCTAACACACAAAGGATGGATCAAAGTGTTCCCAGGGATCCACTGCTACATGGCTTTTCCTGTACTTATCCCTTTGTGGGCCGTTCCTTAAGGACACAGAGGTTACTGGAACATCTGAGCTGCAGAAGTGATAGGTGTAGGTCAGAAAGGTTTGGAGGGAGATTCCATCTGCTTGCTTCTCCAGCACAGAGTCTGATATTCTAGTTGTACACTGAAGGGAAGATGTGGGCCTTTGTGAAATGAAAAAATGAAATGGCTACTGGACAGATCATTGAAATCTTCAGTTATTTGAAATAATGGCTGGTTTGACAGCAATACTGTTGTGCATAAATATATAAAGAGGACACACTAGTGATCATTTACACTGCTATGAAGAGATCCTGCTCCAATATCTGCACAGGAGTAATAGACATCTCTCACTCAATCTCTCACATGCACCCTTCCCTGTAACTACATAGCTCAGAGCTGGATTTGTGTTCTTAGACATGTTTGAAATACTGATATGAAATAATATGGCACAAGTATTGTAGATTCACAAATTAATTTAAGGAATGTTGATGGCAAGTAGAATCTTGTAGGACCAAAGTGGTCTTCATTTAAGTCTTTAGCCATTGATTTCAGTGGTAACAGGTTTTGGCTAAATTCTATCACTAGATATATGCATTTGAATACAATTGATTTCAGTGCAAGATTTGGTCTTCAATATGCTGAAGAAAGAAGATTGATTTTTTTAAATAAATAATAAGAATACTTTGGAAAAATAATCTGTTCATAAATAGTCATTTGGAAAGTTCAGTAACATCTCCCGAGAATGGAGTCTAACATGTAGTAAGGAGGGGGCGGAGGGTGAGGCGCTTTTTTTTTTTCCTGTTTCTAATCAAAGGCAAAATTGTTTCCAATCCACAATGTACAATCTCTGCTGCATATTCTGCAGTTCCTACGCAAGCAAAGTTTAGCCACCAACATCAAAAGTAGATCTGCAAGGAGGCAGAATGGAAAATATGCAGAACAGTTCCATAGTCTCTGATAGCAGAATTTTGCCTTAAATATCTAGCAACATGTTCAGTGAAGAACTTATCTGGGTCATATTTAAAAATTGAAAGTTGGCTGTTGTATAACTCTGTTCAAAGTGTATCTTTGAATTAAGTATGGTTCTAGTTTGAAAATAGTTTCAAACATATTTAAAACAAAGGTAGGAAATGGTAACAGAAATGTAAATAATTAAAGTGACTTCTTTTGACACACAGACAGGAAACCATGTTTTAGTTTCTATATCCTGAGTTGAAGAAGCTTCCCTTGTGAGCAACATTTGATAGATAATGACTCAGCTCATTCAAAAGTATACAGATATTACGGGAATGTTAAGTGAAGATTAGCCTTTGTAGAGTTAAAGGAGGCCTTTAACTCTACAAAGGCTAGCAAATTGAGTATGAAACTCCAGTGTTAATGTAACTTACTGTATTCAAGTTAAACACTTTAGTAATGTGAACAGTGAATGCCTTTTCCTAACATATTGGGTGCAGTAGCAGAACTGAGACATTAAAGATAGAAATCATAGTGTTTACTCTGGTTATTGTTTTTTGCCAGTTTGAGTCAGATCCTTAGGGCCAAATTTTCAAAAAGTGAAAGCAGACTTATGGGTGTGCACCAGCATTCACCTTGGTATGCACTTGCATTTTCTGTATGTGCAGTCACCTTCCATTTCCTGAAACTTCTTAATGTTGCTTTAAAATTCAGTTCCTTAGTTATTTGAAATCTTTCTGCAGATCACCACTACCAGTTCTGAACAATGAAGATATTCAGCAGTGTATTCTTAATTGGTAACACTCAAGGTAGCAGTAGTATCTTGGTCAGTACTGGGTGCATTTTCTCCAAGCAATGAATGCTATCGTATCTATCTATATCTATATAAAAAAACCCACATCCCCAACATGAAATTGCAAGAAAGTTGAAGCTGCTAGTCTGTCATGTCAATTTTCAGAGTAGCAGCCGTGTTAGTCTGTATCTGCAAAAAGAACAGGCGTACTTGTGGCACCTTAGAGACTAACAAATTTATTTGAGCATAAGCTTTCGAGGGCTACAGCCCACTTCATCGGAGGCGTGTAGTGGAAAATACAGTAGGAAGGTATATCTATATCTATCTATATACACACAGAGAGAACATGAAACAATGGGCGTTACCATACACACTGTAAGGGGAGTGATCAGTGAAAGTGAGCTATTATCAGCAGGAGAGAAAAAGAACTGTTTGTAGTGGTAATGAAAGTGACCCATTTCCAGCAATTGACAAGGAGATGTAAGGAACTGGGGGTGGGGGGAAATAAGCATGGGGAAATAGTTTTACTTTGTGCAATGGCCCATCCACTCCCAGTCTTTATTCAAGCCTAGTTTGATGGTGTCCAATTTGCAAATTAATTCCAATTCAGCAGTCTCTCGTTGGAGTCTGTTTTTGAAGGTTTTTTGTTGTAATATTGCAACTTTTAGGTCTGTAATCGAGCAGCCAGAGAGATTGAAGTGTTCTCTGACTGGTTTTTTAATGTTATAATTCTTGACGACTGATTTGTGTCCATTTATTCTTTTACGTAGAGACTGTCCGGTTTGGCCAATGTACATGGCAGAGGGGCATTGCTGGCACATGATGGCATATATCACATTGGTAGATGTGCAGGTGAATGAGCCCCTGATGGCGTGGCTTATGTGATTAGGTCCTATGATGGTATCCCCTGAATAGATATGTGGACAGAGTTGGCAACGGGCTTTGTTGCAAGGACAGGTTCCTGGGTTAGTGTTTTTGTTGTGTGTGGTTGCTGGTGAGTATTTGCTTCAGGTTTGGGGGTTGTCTATAAGCAAGGATTGGCCTGTCTCCCAAGATCTGTGAGAGTGATGGATCGTCCTTCAGGATAGGTTGTAGATCCTTGATGATGCGCTGGAGAGGTTTTAGTTGGGGACTGAAGGTGACGGCTAGTGGCATTCTGTTACTTTCTTTGTTGGGCCTGTCCTATAGTAGGTGACTTCTGGGTACTCTTCTGGCTCTGTCAATCTGTTTCTTCACTTCAGCAAGTGGGTATTGTAGTTGTAAGAACGCTTGATAGAGATCTTGTAGGTGTTTGTCTCTGTCTGAGGGGTTGGAGCAAATGCGACTGTAACGCAGAGCTTGGCTGTAGATAATGGATCGAGTGGTGTGGTCTGGATGTAGGTGGAGGCATGTAGGTAAGTAGGTCAGTAGGTTTCCGGTATAGGGTGGTGTTTATGTGGCCATCATTTATTAGTACTGTAGTGTCCAGGAAGTGGATCTCTTGTGTGGACTGGTCCAGGCTGAGGTTGATGGTGGGGTGGAAATTGTTGCAATCATGATGGAATTCCTCAAGGGATTCTTTTCCATGGGTCCAGATGATGAAGATGTCATCAATGTAGCACAAGTAGAGTAGGGGCGTTAGGGGATGAGAGCTGAGGAAGCATTGTTCTAAGTCAGCCATAAAAATGTTGGCAAACTATGGGGTCATGCGGGTACCCATAGCAGTGCTGCTGATTTGAAGGTGCACATTGTCCCCAAATGTGAAATAGTTATGGGTGAGGACAAAGTCAAAGTTCTGCCACCAGGTTTGCCATGACATTATGGGGGATACTGTTCCTGATGGCTTGTAATCTATCTTTGTGTGGAATGTTGGTGTAGAGGGCTTCTACATCCATAGTGGCTAGGATGGTGTTTTCAGGAAGATCACTAATGGATTGTAGTTTCCTCAGGAAGTCAGTGGTGTCTCAAAGATAGCTAGGAGTGCTGGTAGCGTAGGGCCTGCAGAGGGAGTCTACATAGCAAGACAATCCTGCTGTCAGAGTGCCAATGCCTGAGATGACAGGGCGTCCAGGATTTCCAGGTTTATGGATCTTGGGTAGCAAATAGAATACCCCTGCTCGGAGTTCTAGGGGTGTGTCTGTGCAGATTTGTTCTTGTGCTTTTTCAGGGAGTTTCCTGAGCAGATAGTGTTGTTTCTTTTGGTAACCCTCAGTGGGATCAGAGGGTAATGGTTTGTAGAATGTGGTGTTGGACAGCTGCCTAGCAGCCTCATGTTCATCTTCTGAGCAAATATTCACCAGCAACCACACACCACACAACAAAAACACTAACCCAGGAACCTATCCTTGCAACAAAGCCCGTTGCCAACTCTGCCCACATATCTATTCAGGAGATACCATCATAGGACCTAATCACATAAGCCACGCCATCAGGGGCTCATTCACCTGCACATCTACCAATGTGATATATGCCGTCATGTGCCAGCAATGCCCCTCTGCCATGCACATTGGCCAGACTGGACAGTCTCTATGCAAAAGAATAAATGGACACAAATCAGACGTCAAGAATTATAACATTCAAAAACCAGTCAGAGAACACTTCTATCTCTCTGGCTGCTCGATTACAGACCTAAAAGTCGCAATATTACAACAAAAAACCTTCAAAAACAGACTCCAACGAGAGACTGCTGAATTGGAATTAATTTGCAAATTGGACACCATCAAACTAGGCTTGAATAAAGACTGGGAGTGGATGGGCCATTACACAAAGTAAAACTATTTCCCCATGCTTATTCTCCCCCCGCCCCCAGTTCCTTACATCTCCTTGTCAATTGCAGGAAATGGGCCACTTTCATTACCACTACAAACAGTTCTTTTTCTCTCCTGCTGATAATAGCTCACTTTCACTGATCATTCCCCTTACAGTGTGTATGGTAACACCCATTGTTTCATGTTCTCTGAATATATATATATAGTGTAGTATCTTCCTACTGTATTTTCCACTACATGCATCCCATGAAGTGGGCTATGGCCCATGAAAGCTTATGCTCAAATAAATTTGTTAGTCTCTAAGGTGCCACAAGTACTCCTGTTCTTTTTGTCATGTCAATGTAATTTCTAAACAACGTTAAATTTATCCAGTAGAATGGAATTCTCACTTTTGTATTTACTCCCTATTTAGATCCTTTAAAACAAGTTTATTTACCCCAAATGCTACCAAGAGTAACTGAATCTATGATGTATGGCTACATTTTGATTATGCCCATTAACAGGATATTTTCTTTAATACGGACTCTTGTTACAAAGTTAGACCTGTCAGCTATAAGAGAGTGGCGGAAAGTAGGTGTATATCACAGCCCTGGAATGGTGATGGCCTTTTTCCCTATGAACTGAAAAGAGGTTACCTCAATATAACTAGAGACACCTAAGTCCAATTAGAGGCTGCTAGTGACCTTTAAAAATCCCCTCTTCTGAATGAGAAGGAGGAAGGATGAGAAACAAGCTGCACAAGACAGAAAAAAGCTTCTTCTGGATGGAAGGCTACTCGCCTCCCTATAGGACAAACCACCAAGTTAATTGCTGTTTGGGGAAGGGCTGGCAACCAGAAGCCAGCATAATAAAGCAATATCCCACAGAGGCGGCAGGGAAAAGCATTTCTTTTTTGTGTTATGAGTTTTTCTTTTTCTTCTTCAGGGGCTATTGATATTACCCCTGAAGAGTCACTGGTTGGTGAAGGTTGTCTGACTTGTTTCCCAAGAGATGAGAAAGATTGACTCACCCTCACAGAGGTGTTTCTAGAGGAGTCTTGGCTCTTGTGTGGGCTTGCAGATACCACAATGAGCCATCTAAACTGAGCCCCTTTCTCTTACTGAATCCCTAACAGAGCTTCCCTTTTGTGGCTCCCAAGAGGGTCTTTTTATAGGAGTATCTATCAGCCTTTGGCTTGTTCCACTACAGTGGGGAAGGAGAACAAACAGAAGGACAGAGCTCAGTATGTGGTTCAGTTAGTTCCCAGTCCCCCAAAAGTGCTGGCTCCTTAAAGGAAACTAAACGAGGCATTAAATGAGGATATTGATATAACAAGTATTGTGGAAACTTGGTGGAATGAAGATAATCAATGGGACATGGTAACACCAGGTAGAAAATACATAGGAGTGACAGGGCAGGTTGTACTGGTCGGAGAGCGGCACTACATGTTTAAAAAAAAAAAGCAGAGTCAAATAAGGTGAAAATCTTAAATTAATCAAATTGCCATAAAATCTCTATGGACAGAAATTCCATCCATGAAGAATATAGCAGAAGGAACATACTACTGATCACCTGACCGAGATGGTGATGCTGAAATGCTCAGGGAGATCAGAGAAACTAAAAAGACAAAAAACACAATAATAATGGGGGATGTGAACTATCCTCAAACTGACTGGGTAGATGTCATCTCAAGGCTTGATGCAGAGAGAAAATTTCTAGATACCATAAACGACTGTTTACAAGTCCCGGAACCCACAAGGGGAAAGGTAATTCTTGATTTAGTCCCAAGTGAGCACAGAATCTCGTCCAAGAGATATTACCGAGGTCTAGCTCTAGTTAGTGACCATAATGTAATTAAATGTTACTGTGGTGGGGGTTTTTGGAAATTTCCCCCTACATTTAACTTTAAAAAGGAAAACTACACAAGCATGAAGATGCTAGGTAGAAGGAAATTAAAATGAGCAGTCACAAGAATAAAACGTATGCAAGCAGCATGGAGACTACTTAAATACACCATAATAGAGGATCAGACTAAATGTATACCCCAAATTAAAAAAGAAGACAGGAGGAGGACCAAAAGAATGCCCCCAGGGCTAAACAACAGCATAGTGGAAGTCATTCGAGGCAAAAAAATGATTGTTTAAATTTTGGAACTTAAATCCTAATGAGGAAAATAGGAAGGCTCACAAATTCTGGCAAGTAAAATGTAAAAGTATAAGAAGACAGGCCAAGAAAGAATTTGAGAAGTAACTTAGGAAAGATGCAAAACTAACAGTAATTTTTAAAGTATATTAGAAGCAGGAAACCTGCCAAACAGACAGCGGGGCCACTAGACAACAAAGTTGTTAAAGGAGCAGTCCAGGAAGACACGGCCATTGCAGGGACGCTAAATGAATTCTTTGCATTGGTCTTGACTGCAGAGGTTGTATGGGAGATCCCCACATCAGAGCTAGTCTTTTTGGTAGACAAATGGCTGAGTCAACAGAAGAGGTTTTAGAACAAACGTATAAACTAAACAGTAATAAGTCACCAAAACCAGATGGTATTCACCCAAGAGTTCTGAAGGAACTCAAATATGAAATTATAGAACTACTAACTATCGTACGTAACCAGCCTCTGTACCATATGACTGGATGGTAGCTAATGTAACATTTTTCTTTTTTAAAGGAGTTTACATGGTAAATAAGACAGGCAAAGTATGGAAAGGGAAACAGATGCACAAAGAAGTGAAGTGGTTGCCCACGGTCACATGGCAAGTCAGCAACAAAGCTGGGACTAGAACCCAGGTCGCCTGGCTCTCTATCTAATGCCTTATCCACTAACCTATGCTGTTTCAGTCTACAGTTTAAATGTCAAATCCTGAAAGATGTAGAAGGGGCCTGAACTCTTATTGACTTCCATGGGAATTGAGGACTCAGCACTACACATTATTGGGCCTAAATCATCAACAATGTATCAACATACAATGGGCTGTTATCCCTATTTAGCAAAGCTTTCCTGAGAGCTTTTTTCCCTGCTGTTGGAAGAAAGCATGGGTAAGTTATTTCAGTGTATTGATACTGGAGTAGGTATAAGGATGAATATCTGTTGTGAGCCACACATGAACCATGATCACAAGAAGCTGCTTTGTAAGATTGGGCATGATACAGAGATTACAGATTACACGTCCATCTTAATTGAATTGGCCTAAATAGCACTGACTCCCCTGCCCCCACTTGGTAAGGCAACTCCCATCTTTTCATGTGCTGTAACATTTATACTGCTTTCTGTATTTTTCACTCCATGCATCCGATGAAGTGGGTTTTAGCCCACAAAAGCTTATGCCCAAATAAATGTGTTAGTCTCTAAGGTGCCAAAAGGACTCCTTGTTGTTTTTACAGAAAAACTAGACCATTTTCCAACACAAACTCTGTAGTTACCACATCAGTTCACAACAGGTGAAAATTAAGCATGAAGTACAGAAAAGTAGCAGTAGTTTATTTACTTATCTGGATCCAGTTATCCAGCTGAGTTGTGCTTGGCATAGGGCATAGAAGTGCAAAGTTGCCTTTAAGACTTGTGCATCACTCTATTCTTAGGCTAGCTGGGGGCCAGGTCATCTGTAATGAACATTACAGCAGCCTCAGGACTGTTCTAACTTAACACTCTGCTGAAATGGCCAATTAAGGGTCATTCCACAGCAAAGAATAATTGCATTCCAGCTGCACCTCTCTCTGTCCCTAGTCATACCTTAGCATATGTCTTTTGCTATGATCTGTGAGGGCACTCAGTGTAGAGCTATTCTACTGGCAGTATGCCAACCAGAGAATCCTCTTGAGTAGGAATGGGGATAAGGGTGTTTATATAGCCAAAGCAGCAAAAGAGAGTCACAATGGAATGGAGAGCCAGCCTTTCTGCTGTCTGTAATACTCACTCAAGAAGCACTGACATTTTTTTCCTCTATGAATTATTTTTTCACTGTGGTTTGAATGTAGATGAAACTGAAAGGGAAAAGATATTCAAATATAGAGACCTTAATAGGACTAAGAACTGTCTGACAGATCTCAAAGTAGTTATCAATGGGGAATCATCATTCAGAGAGGGTGTTTCTAGGCAGGAATCAGTGCTATGCCCAATACTAGTCCACATTTTCTACAATGATTTGGATGCAAATATAAAATCACTCCTGATAAACTCTGCCAATAACATGAAGATTAGTGAAATGGTAAATAATGAGTAGGACAGGGCAGTCATACAAAGCAATGTGTATCACTTGGGCCCATTCAAACAAACTGCATTTTCATACAGCCAATTCAAAGTTATACATTTAGGAACAAGGAATATAAACTATACTTAAAAATTGAGAGACTAGACCCTTGAAAGCAGTAACTCTAAAAAGGATTTAGGGGTCATACTGGACAAGGAAATCGGCATGAGCTCTCAGTTTGATACTGTGGCAAAAAGAGCTAATGTGACCCTTGGATCAATAAACAAGGGAGTCACAAATATGAGCAAGGAGCTGATTTTACCTCCATATATGGCATTGGTGAGACCAATACTAGAATATGGCCTCAAATTCTGGTGTCTGCATTTTAAAAAGGATGTTGAAAAATTAGGGCTGCTCAAGCAATTAAAAATATTAATCGTGATTAATCACGTGATTAAAAAAAGTAACTGCGCAATTAAACAATAATAGAATACCATTTATTTAAATATTTTGGATGTTTTCTACATTTTCAAATATATTGATTTCAATTATAACACAGAATACAAAGTGTAAAGAGCTCACTTTATATTTATTTTTATTACAAGTATTTGTACTGTAAAAAAACAAAAGAAATTATATTTCAGTTTGCCTAATACAAGTACTGTAGTGCAATCTCTTTATTATGAAAGTTGACCTTACAAATGTAGACCTATGTACAAAAAAAAACAATTAAAAATAAAACAATGTAAAATTGTAGAGCCTGCAAGTCCACACAGTCCTACTTCTTGTTCAGCTAATTACTCAGACAAACAAGTTTGTTTACATTTGCAGGAGTTAATGCTGCCCGCTTGTTTACAATGTCACCTGAAAGTGAGAACAGGCGTTCTCATAGTACTTTTGTAGTCGGTGTTGCAAGATATTTACGTGCCAAATGCACTAAAGTAAAGATTCATGTGTCACTTCATGCTTCAATCACCATTCATTGGGAAGTGCTTTCATGCTGATGATGGGTTCTGCTCGATAACAATCTAAAGCACTGCGGACCGACACATGTTCAATTTAATTATCGGAGTCAGATGCCATCAGTGGAAGGTTGATTTTGTTTTTTGGTGATTCAGGTTCTGTAGTTTCCGCATCGGAGTGTTGCTTTTTTAAGGCTTCTGGCTCCACACCTCATCCCTCTCAGATTTTGGAAGGCACTTCAGATTCTTAAACCTTGGGTCGAGTTCTGTAGCTATCTTTAGAAATCTCACACTGGTACCTTCTTTGCGGGTTGTGAAATCTGCAGTGAAAGTGTTCTTAAAATGAACAACATGTCCTGAGACATCATCTGAGACTGCTATAACAGGAGATATGTGGCAGAATGAGGGTAAAATAGAGCAATTCTCCCCAATGAGTTCAGTCACAAATTTAATTAACGCTTTTTTTTTTAAAACGAGCATCATCAGCATGGAAGCATGTGTTCTGGAATAGTGGCCAAAGTATGGAAGGGGCATACGAATGTTTAGCATATCTGGCATGTAAATACCTTGCAACGCTGGCTACAAAAGTGGTATGCAAAATGCCTCATCTCACTTTCTGGTGACACTGTAAATAAGAAGAGGAAAGCATTATCTCCTGTAAATGTAAACAAACTTGTTTGGCTTAGCGATTGACTGAACAAGAAGTAGGACTGAGTGGATTTGTAGGCTCTGAAGTTTTACGTTGTTTTGAGTGCAGTTATGGAAGAAACAAAAATCTACATCTGTAAGCTGTACTTTCATGACAAAGAGAGTGCACTACCTTGTATGAGGGTAAACTGAAAAATACTCTCTTTTGTTTATCATTTTTACAGTGCAAATATTTGTAATAAAAATAATACACACTTTGATTTCACTTACAACACAAAATACAATATATATGAAAATGTAGAAAAACATCCAAAATATTTAATAAATTTAAATTGGCATTCTATTGTTTAACAGCGTGATTAAAACTGTGATTAATCACGATTAATTTTTTTGAGTTAATCGCGTGAGTTAACTGCGATTAATCGACAGCCCTATGAAAAAGTAAAGAGGGTGCAGTAAAAGAGCCACAAAAATTATTTGAAAGCTGGAGAGAATGCCTTACTGAAAGAAACTCAAAGAGTGCTTTTCCCATCTCCCCCACCTTTTTTTTTTAAGCTTATCAAAAAAGTTTGAGAGGTGACTTAATTACAGGGTCTAACTACCTTCATGGAGAGAAAAATACCGACACTAAAAGGGGTCTTCAATTTTGTAGAGAATGGCTCCTGTTTTATGCCCATGTCTGGAAGCTGAAGCCAGCCATATTCAAATTAGAGATTTGGCACAGTTTAACAGTGCAGGTGATGATTCACTGGAACAAAACTACCAAAAGAGGTGGTGAATTCTCCATCTCTTGCTGTCTTCAAATCAAGATTGGATGCCTTTATGGAAGATGTGTTTTGCTAAAACTTAAGTTATACTTTAGACAACCAAGTTATTGGGCTCAATGCAGGGGTAACTGGGTGAAATTTAATGGTCTGTGTTACACATGGTCAGGCTAGGTGATCATGACGAAACTCTACGACTAGAAAGTCCAGATCTAATAGCATCGCTTGGGTTCAAAAAGTCCTATTTAACATTCTCAAGTAGCAAGTTCAGCTCACATATTTGTGCCCATGTCTAAAAATTGGACCTAAACCTATTTCTATTTAACAATGTCTTCTGTTTGTACTGTAAGCATCTTATCTTGACAGAACACTTTTGTTTGTTCACTGACATAATTGTTTAGTATCAGCACAGCGCTAGAAAAGCTTTTAGTTAAACACTGCTGCAGAGCCAACAGAGGAAGGGCAAAATACACAAGTGAAATTCACAAAATGATTGTTGCTTTTTATAAAAACAACAACATTGATTGAACAATGGCATTTTAAAGGACTAAATTCTTTTTCGATCCTAGGCTATGAGTTTAGTGACTTTTTCCCAAGAAATTCTTTTGCTTTCTGAGCATTGCAGTGTTTTTGGGTGAGATTTTCAAAAGCACTCAACATTGGCCTTATTTTTTAATGGGCACAAAGTTAGGACAACTCAGTGCTTTTGAAAATGTTACCATTTGTTTCTGTTTTGTTTTCTTCCAAAGTAAAAGGATTTCAGGAACAAATGGATAACAAGTGAGCTTATGTTTTTATTGTAGGCTAACTCTTGAACCTGAACTTGCAATCCCTATATGCAAAAAGCTTCCATTGAAGGTGATGGGAGTTTTGAGAGCAAATCAATGAAAACAATGATTCCATCATGGGGAAGGCTAAATTCTCCTTGTTAGCAGCAGTGCAGATGTCAGAAGGGATTTTTTGCTTAGCTGGGTTGCCTCTTCTTGGCTTTTAAAAAGAACTGCTTTTTTAAAAGGGTCAAACAAGGCAAAGACAGCAGATGTCTGATAGGGGAAAAAAAAGCTCAACATACTGTGTATTTTGTCATTAGGACCCCGGTGGAAACTCTGAGTACTGTAATAGGAAATAGAAACATCTTTGTACTTATACATAGAAAGTTAAGTGCTGGGAGGAGCTAAGTACCCTCAGTTTCCACTGAAATCAAAGGAAGTTGAGAGTGCCCATTAGCTTGTAGGAGAACCTCATGATCCCACAAGAGCCCTATATGCTGAAAATGATCCTTTTCAAAATGAGCACTTCTCCAAATCTTTTCCAGTTCCACTATATCCTTTTTGAGATGGGTGACCTGAACTGGCAGGTGCACCATGGATTTATATAAAAGCATTATGATATTTTGTCTTATTTTCTATCCCTTTCCTAATAGTTCCTATCATACTGTTATCCTTTTTGACCACTGCTGCACATTGAAGTTTTCAGACAAGTTTCTATGGTAACTCAGATCTTTCATGGGTGGTAACCCCTAATTTAGAACCCATCATTGTATATGTATAGTTGGGATAAATTTTTTCCAGCATACATTACTTTGCACTCATCAACAATGAATTTTATCTGCCATTTTGTTGCCCAGTCATCCAGTTTTGTGCAATCCTGCTGTAACTCCTCACAGTCTGCTTTGGCCTTAGTTATCTTGAATAATTTTGTATCATCTACAAACATTCCCATTTCACTGTTTACCCACTTTTCCAGATTATTTGTGAATATGTTGAACAGCACATGTCCCAATACAAGTCCTTGGTGGACCCAACTGTTAACCTGTCTCCATTGTGAAAACTGACCATTTATTCTTAGCCTTGTCTTCCTGTCTTTTAACCAGTTACTGGTCAATGAGAGGAACTTCCCTCTTATCCTATGGCTACTTAGTTTCTTTAAGAGCCTTTGGTGGGGGACCTTGTCAAAGGCTTTTTGAAAATCCAAGAAGATGATAGCCATCAGATTCCCCTTGTTAATGCCCTCAAAGAATTCTAAACAAACTGATGAGACATGACTGCTCTTTACAAAAGTAGTGTTGACTCTTCCCCCAAAAAATCATGTCTAACTATGCAGCTGATAATTTTGTTATTTACTATAGTTTCTACCAATTTGCCCAATAGTGAAGTTAGGCTCACCTGCCTGTAATTGCCAGGATCTTTTCTAGAGCATCTTCAGGTGGCCACCTTCCCTTTACCAACTGCAACTTGAACTTATCTGGCCCCATCACCATAGTATCTGAGCACCTTGATAATCTTTATTATATTTATCCTCACAACACTCCTATAAAGTAGGAAGTATTATTAGCCCCAATTTACAGATGGAGAACTGAGGCACAAAGTGGTTAAGTGACTTGCCTGAGGTCACACCAGAAATCTGTGGCAGAGCAGGGAGCTGAACCCAGGTCTCTCAAGTCCTAGGGTAAGACTTAACTGTTTGACCATCTCTTCTCTAAATGTAAACCCCACACATAAACTGTCTACCAAACAACTGGATTTTCCTTGATCATGGGGATTACCCAGCCAAGGAAGCACTATATTTGTCCTCACTGGTGATAGTGCTCAATGCACCATCTTTTATCTACCCAAAGAATTTGATATTGTCTTTAGACTTGACCACCTGTTAGAAGCATCTGTGAATTGCCCCACCCTTGGAATATTCATGCCTAAACCTGCATTTAACCTGTCATTCAGGTGACTCATTGTTATGAGTTGCCACAATCTTCTTCTTCTGACAAGGAAGCACATGACAAGCATGCACAAGCTTAAAAGGTGCCCTCTCCAACCAGATCTGTATAGCTGCTCTGTCCCATTCCTTAAAGTGTGATCCTCCAAGCATCATGTGAGAGAATAAGCAAGAACCACCACAGAAATTTGAGTAAAAAATATTGCAGGTTTTTCTACATTAATTAAAACCTGGAACCAAATAGAAAAGAACAAAGTGTGCAACTCCTTCCAAAACAACATTAGGTTGTAAATAAATTAACCTTTTCTTATTTAATTAAATACAAATGTTGCACTTTTACACCAATGAGGCATTTTTCTTCTAAGTTCTTTGTTGGTATAAACATCAGCATAATGATAACACCTTGTATTTCACAGGGGATCTCAAAGCATTTTTAAAATACTAAATAGAAACAGTGCCATGGTCACATTTTCAAGAGCAGCCAGTGATTCTGAATGCCTCAATTTTTGGGTGCCAAATAAAGATACTTTAAAGCAGTTGTCCCCAAACTTTTCAGGGTTGTGCACCCTCCCCTTACGCTTGTCCACACTTCTCGCCCCCTCCCACCCAACAGGGCCAGGAGCAGAGCTGTGGATCAGGGGTGGTGGTGGATAGGGGTAAGGCGGAGGAGGCTGGGGCCGAATCCGGGGGAGGGTGAGGGGACAGGGAAAGGAACAGAGCCACCGCCAAGGGCTGAGGGCAGGGCCGGGATCTGGGCCAGTAGCTGGGGCCAGGACCAGGACTGGGAGCTGGGGCCATGGCTGGGGGCGGGGCTGGAGCAGAGCAGGGCTGGGTGGTGCTCCTTCCCTGCACACCATGGAGGCTGGCTCAGGACCCACTACAACCCTCCCCCAAATGCTCCTCTGCACCCCCCTCAGGGGGTGCCCCACATTTTAGGGACCCCCGCCTTAAAGTGTTCAAAAACACTTGAGCATTCTCACTCTGAAAAATCAGACCCTTTTATGATGTCTCACGTTGGTCACCCAAAAATTGAGGTATCCCAAATCACTTACTTTTGCAAACTGTTCCATTAAGTGTTTATTTCCCCACTGGATGCACCAGTAACGTCACTCACAATATATTTGAGCCTCCCTATCTAGAGGTATAATACCATCAGTTTATGGATGCAATATCTGCACCTTTCACCAACCAACACTTATCTGAGCTGAGCAAGGGTTGCCATTCACACGTCACCCTTCTTCCCCAGACTGGAGTTCTTCCTCTCACATTCCAATCCCTAAAGTTTTGTTTCCTCGTTTGGTGTACTCTGTGTACACATGCAACATACCCCCTTAAGAGTCACTAAAATTCAGATCTCTGACACTCAGCACCAGCATTTAAGATTGGACTGCTAGTCAATTTCACTCTGCTTGAGTGAGAATAATATTTGGATTTGATATTTGTTTTAAACTATCTACATTTTAGATACTTTAAATTAGTAGGAATGCTCTCCCACTATCAAGTTGTTGGTTTGGGTGGCTCCTTCTAATAACTGTAGGTGATGTTACCCTTCTTCACAGACATAGGCCTCTGATCACAGTCGGTACTTTCCTTCCACCACCCACTGACCATTTTGCGCTGTGTCCCCAAACCTCATTCTCATATATGTGGAAAAAAGTCTTGAATGGCTGTGTAATACAGAAATCAGCATTATCATACTCCAACCTATAAATAAAGAGCAGTCTCAAGCAGCCATGCAGCCTGAGGAGAAAGGGCAGAACGTGGTGATGGTTGGGCAGAGGAAGCTTTCAAGCCAGCAGGTCTAAACTGGATCAAGTCCATAAAAATAAATGACAACTAGGTAAAATTTGGGGGTATCAACCTTCATAGCATCTCTCAAAACAATCATGGTGTAGTGGAAACTGCTTCATTACCTTTAGATTCAAGCTTCCTTAATAAAAAAAACTCCTTCATGTGCAAAGTAAATTAAAGGATAGGCAGCATAATAGAAAAAAATTAATTACTAGTCTGCAAAGTGTACTGGGTGGTTTCTTTCACAATACATTTATACTCACTCTGCACTTCTAATCTCAGAGAGTCAGTACAGTCATGTCATGCTTCCTTAATACAGACATTAAAGAACAAATTATAGACTTAAACGTAAATGCTGATTGTACAGGAAACATGTAGGAAATTTGAAGTCAGTCTATTATAAACAGCATTCCTTTCACTGCATAACAATTAGGGATTAATATAATAACTCCAAGATGACTACCTCAGCCACACCATATGAGGAGACTAAAACCAGAGTTTGCTTGACCCAGTTTTGTCTAAATAATCATAGTTCAGCTTACCTATATTTTTAAGCTTTCAACTCAGGAGGAGAAGTGAACTTTTTACTCTAGCATCCAGTAAAAGAAAACAATTCACCAGGAATTTGATTCATCATAGTTTTGCCCATCCTGTCAGAAAGATGCCCTATAGTTGTGCTAATACGACTACACGTACCAAGAACTACATGGTTAGAAAGTCTGTCAGTCATTCACCTCTATATCAAGTGAGACTGCCAATCTCTTCTTTGAGTTTGAGTTACTGACTTTGGAAATATGCGAACTGCAGGTGGTAGGCCGAACTTTATCCTCTACAGGATTGGGTGACTAACAGTCTCTTACCTCCTGATTCTTGATAGGTTTAGGCATAGTGGCATATCGTGAGTTATCTTTCTTGCAGAATGAGGAGGAGATAAGATATAATAAACATAATAAACATTCACCTCTTTAATAATTCTGAATTACTATTTAAAGCCTATACTAACTGCCCCCACAAAGAAAAAAAATGTGTGAATCTTTTTCTTGATTAAACTAGAGCACTCTCAGGTTTGTTCTATCCTGCACCAGTGGAAACCCCCCCTTGCAAGGGTCATTCCACTAGGCCAGGACCCCTGGAACCAGCATGGTCCAGTTATGCATCCTCCTGTCCACTACATGGGGGAAGTAGCAGGAAAAGGTGGCATAGAGCCGGCTATGCCAGTTTTACACCACCTGAGGATTCACCTTGGAGTCACCCATCCAAGGTTAATCCCTAGCTGGCTCTTTAAGCCAGCTCTCCATTCGCCTGGTGCTAGATAGAGCAGGACCTAGAATATGTCACCAAATGTTTTATTTTCACCAGACTCAAATGGTGCTGTACCTGTGCACTCCCAGTGCCTATTTGAGATTGCATGTTTACTGAAAGTTAGCTGACCAAAGCACCATTTGAACACAATAGTGCTAGTGCAAGTGGATTGGTGTACAAATCTTGAAGGTATTGTAGAGAAGCAGATGCCCCACTGGTAAAGGGAGTTGTCCACCAAGCAAACATTTCCAGAGTGCTCTTGCACCCACATCTGCTCTGGAACCCCAAGTGTTACAAGCGCATATTTCACCAGTATCTGACAAGAAAATTATAACAATTTCATTTGGATTCAGGCTTCTTACGGCCTTTATCACTTCTGGACTGGACTATTGCATCTACATGGTATTACCCTGCAGATCATTTGAAAGGTACAGAATGTTACTACCTACCTTATAGGCAGTAACCACCACAAAGAACATATTACACTAGTTCTCCAGGATCTACACTGGCTTCCTATTAGCTTCAGGGAGCATCTTAAGAACTGAGGTCGTGTGACATAAAAGTATTCCCCACAAAAATCTAATTTATTAATGTGTGTCAACACTAGTTCATTTTTCCCCAGGATATTTTTTTAAATGTTTTTTAAAAAACACACTCTGAAAGACAAATACCCCCAGAAGTAATTATATTTGTGTTATTAATTAATTTATATGGCATCATGATGCTTTATAAAATTAAACCAAACTATTTTTACTAAAGGTTGTAGACTTTCAGACAATAAAGGTAAGACTAAGGAAGCACCCTAGGTCGTTGAACTGTGTAGCAAGCTCAAACCAGCAAAACCACAACAACTCTTCTCCGGCCTCATACAGATATTATGGCTGTAAATATCACGAAATTGCTATGGCTTTTCAGTCCACAAGTGTTCTCTGTTAGTTAAAGCCCTGTTCAACTTTATTTTTACATGCTTCATATTGGCAACAAAAAACAAACACAGAAAGGGCCCAATCCCGTATTCCTTGTGCACCCAAAACTCCTATTGACTTCATAAGAGATTCTTAAAAGCACTTTAGCATCTGGAAAGAATTTGGTCTGAAGAGTACTGACACACCGATTATATGAGGGAGAATATTCCAGTCAATTTTTCTCAATAGAAATGTGTCCATTTAAAAACATACTGTGCACTCCACACTCTGTCTGTGAAGATGAGACTACAGACAGACAAGTTCATTTCATAAGGAGCGTAATCTTCTTTAAACACAGCCTGTTCATGTTCATGGATCCAAGGCGTTCACTTTTGGCCTCTGAAAGCTGTCTGTGCACTTATGTATCTCTGAGGACAGAGACTACGCACAAAGCAGGTTCACTCAGGCAGGAAATGTGCCTCCCTGTGTGTTTGTACAGTGCCTATCACAAGAGATTCTGGATCCTAACTGGGGCCTTTGGGCCATATAATGATACAAAATAATCATTAGTAGTAAAAGAAACAACTAAACCCAAATTCTTGTCAATAACAGGAAGTATGGAAACATTTTAAAATCTCTTTCAACAGAGCTAAAATGCTGGATCTTCAAAGACCACTGTGCAGCAGTAAGAGTCTCTGTGAAAGTGCTGTACTCCTTTGAAAATGTGTTTAATCATTATCTGTTTAACAAAACAGGATGCAAATAAACTGAGTGTACTGCAAGGGGGCTGCAAGCATGTGGGAGTGAACTTTTATACAATTTCCTTAGCACAGAAGCATTAAAGTAACTGGGAAGTAAAGAACAAACGCAGCACGTGTTTCAAAGTGTTTAACCACTTAGAATTCAGAGCAGACATTTAGTAATGAAAATCAGAACTATTTAATCATTTTGATAGTAACATCTCATGAAACTGCCCTCAGTGTTATTAAATATTTAGTTCAGCTAGTACCTGAGATTCAGCTTTTTATTCTTAAATCTACATTCTTGTTACATCTTATGAAGTTTTTCCAGGATTATGAATGTGGAGCTTTCTACTCTTCTGAAGGTCAAATGCTTGTAATCAGCTAATTAAACATGACATCGTTTTGAAGATTCTTTTCCCTTTGAGGTTTATATATCTCTAAATTCTAGTAAGACACCTGCAAGTGAGACGTTTACTGCTCAATCTGTTTCAATTTTGTTTTTAAAAATTTTATTTTACTGAGAAAATGAAATAAAAAGGAACACACTTTTATGTAAGGGTTAAAAAAAGTGTAAGGGTTAAACAAAATCAAGGTATTTTATTCACATATCCTTTTTCAGAAGGATATGGTTTCATTTAATATTTTTTTCTAGCCTATACTATCTTACAAAAAAACTTTACAGTGTAAACCAATGCACAGCCATCCAGATGCAAAGACCACTCTTCCCCTAAGCTACACTACCCCAAAGATAAAAATCGATGGCTTCGCTAGCCTAATCACCTCACTTAGGTTTTACCTTAAAAGCCTACCGCCAAATTCTGCCTTCAGGTACTTGCATGTGTCATCCACTAAAGAAGACTGAAGCCATGTGTTTGCATCCAATGGCAGAATCTGGTGGCAAGTTGGAACCATTACTTAGGGTAGAGGTGGGCAAACTATGGCCATTGGCCACATCCGGCCCACGGGACCGTCCTGCCCGCCCCTTGGGCTTTCGGCCAGGGAAGCTAGCCCCTGGCCCCTCCCCTGCTGTCCCTCCTCTCCCACAGCCTCAGCTTGCCATGCTGCCAGTGCTCTGGGCAGCAAGCTCCTGCCAGGCAGCGTGGCGGTGTGACTGGCTCCAGCCAGGCGGCATGGCTGCCTGACATGCTGCTCTGAGCGGCATGGTAAGGGGGCAGAGAGCAGGGGGGTTGGATAAGGGGCAGGGGGCTCCAGGGGAGAGGTTTGGATGGGGCAGAGGTTCTGGTGGGGGAAGGGGAACAGGGGGGGTTGGATAGGCATGGGAGTCCCAGGGGGCCTGTCAGGGGGTGGGGGTGTGGATAGGGGTCGGGGCAGTCAGGGACAAGGAGCAGGGGGGTTGGATGGGTGGGTGGTTCTGAGGGCAGCAGTCGGGGGCGGGAAGTGGGAGGGGGCAGAGGCCAAGCTGTTTGGGGAGGCACAGCCTTCCCTACCCGGCCCTCTGCACAGTTTTGGAACCCCAACGTGGCCCTCAGGCCAAAAAGTTTGCCAACTGCTGACTTAGGGCCTAATGCTGCAAACATCTGCGCATGTGAATAACTTAACTCATATAAGTAGTCCTATGGAGCATCATCAGTTGATTTTTTATAGACTTTTCATGCTTACTAGTGTTAGGGCCCAATCCTACAGCACTCGCTCCTGTGAACAGTCCCATCAATGGGACTGCTCATGTGAGTGGCACTACTCACGTGCAAAACAGTTTGCAGGATCAGAGCCTAAGAGCTCAATCCTGCAACTTTTCCTCACATTTACTCACTACCTTTATTCATTTATGTCAGTGGGACTATTCACAAGAGCAAGTAGTGTGGGAGTGGGCCTAAGCCTCGGGGGGGGGCAGGAAATCTTTTTAAAAAAACCCTGAGCTGAAGCACAGGCAGATTTAAAGGGAAGGTTTAGTAAGTAAATAAACTAGTAAGGTCCACTGTGAACTTTGGGGACAAGTATAAAAAGTTTTTAGCCTTAAAGTTATACCTCATTTCTTGCTTTTTCATTTACTTAGTCCTTTTGTCTCTCCTCTCTCTCACTGAGTCACTTTCATCTTCAGCTCTTTTCCTCCGTCCACTTCTCTATATCTCCCTTTCTATAAGTGTCTCAGTTCCCCTCTCTCCTCCTCCTCCTGTCTCTTCCCCTTCCGCAAATATTTCTAACTATTTCTCTCTTCCATTCTCCTGGTTTCTTTATTCCCTCCACTCTTCCTCCTCTTTCACTCATCCTCTAAGGGGCTCAGCACTGATGTTGAGGAGGAGCGGTCTCATGATGGGAAGAGAAGAGGAGCTGGGAAGGAGCAGAGCTAACGAATTCACAGTAGCTCCACAGCCAGCTGTGTATGCTTAGATCTAAGGTTTGCAAGCCAAAGTGCTGCACCCCTTTAATTTACATAAGCAGTAGGGAGCTCAGCATTTGGCAACAATGCCATCCTTTAGATCCATCCCTGATCTGAAATAACTTGCTATATTGTTTTAACAACTGCAATTATAATCCAGAGGAATAAAAGTGATTTGGGACACAGAAAAATCATACCTTAAAACTTTATTTTTTTAATCAGTAATTCTTCTAAATAGGATTTACTGTACAGCTAAAGTGGGCCATCTGGATTCACACAAATATTTCTGCACTCTCAATATTTCTTCTGTTCATTTAGTTATATTCCAAACTCCATATTTTGGTTCCTACATTTGCATACGCTTTGTACTTCAAAGGCTGACTTCCTTATTAGCATAGCCTATTTCCTATAACTTGTATAAATAACTAAAAACTGAAATCACATAGATCAGGCTTCTCTTGATTTCCATTCTCTGTATTGGGAATTCTTCACATTCTATCCCCTTGGAGATTTTTCTTAGTTTGATATTAATTACGCTTTGATGATTTGCCTATCTATTTCATGCTTTTACAGAAATGTTTTTCCATTAATAAAAGTATATATTAACTTTTTGCTCTGAAAAGGTACAAATTTTCATAAGTTCTTTGCTGAAGAAACTTAGAAATAAATTTGGCCACTATATTCCAAGAAGTACTATACTAAACATAAAATAAGAAAAAATGTTGTATTTGCTCTGATCCAATTTTGTCTATGTAATTAACAACTGACTTCGTATATCTTTAGCTGAAACAATCTTACCTATCTAGGAAGAGTCTAACTCTGACACAAACTAAATTATATTTATATTTTAGTTCAGCAAAGCAACAGTGTCTGGTAAAAGTATTATAAAACTTACACCTGCAGGGATTCTTCCTAAATGGTATATTAACAATGAAAATTCTACTTTCACAATCAACTTCATCCTTGGATAGGGGAAAATACAATCAGCAAGGAGCATACACAATGCCATCCAGTACTAATATACTGCAAAATTTAAAGCACAAAGACTAGTGGCATAAAAAATGTCTTATTACCCATATGAGAATGAGTGTGGGCAAGTCTCCACCTTCCCAAGATCTCCCCCAGCCATGGAAACTTTCTTTCACAAGCAGATTAAATTAACGATTTGCCTAGAAATGGGTGTTCTAACAATGTTGAACATTATAAAAAGATATCATTGCTACTTGATGCCATCAACACTACACTGCATCAGCTCTGGCAGGATTTGTTACTTGCTTAAATGAGGATTGGAACACCTTGGTTTTTGCAAGAACAAAAAAAGTTTTGGCTCAAAAAATCTTGCCCAGCTCCAACTGAGAACAGCCGGCTGTTGCATGGTACATTGTGGCTGCCCTCTCTGCAAAAAGCACTAATGACCTTGGACACCAGTCTTCTTCACTAGCCAAAGGTCGGCTTCACATATAGTGGCCTCAATGTTTCCAGAGCCTCAGTTTGTGCCAAACACCAACAAGGGAGACAGAACAGTTCTTGTTTTCTGTTCTGACCTGTTTCCTCAGGCCCAGGAAGATAATTCAGATTTGACCTTTTCAGTAAAATAGGACAAGAATTCTTCAGCACAACACAAGAGCTCCTCACAGAGAGAGGGGTATGTAGCACAGAGTTTGGGTGAAGGCAGTCAGGGTGATTGCTCCCCAGATCTCTGCTTTCAAAATATGGCTCCAATCTTAATTAGGGGCAATGCAATGTGGAGTTATTAATTAACTACTAAATATCACTGCATCTAGTATCTGTAAATCATATTTTCTTCTTTGAAAGAGGCATGAAGAGGATGCTCTATTTCCCTTCTGGTCTCCATTGCTTGTGCTGTCACCACTATCATCATCATGAAAAATGAACCTCATATCCTTTTGGAAAGTCATTGACAAGTACCACTCTGAACTCCAGACTCAAGGTGGCTAATGGGCGTACATCAGATGTGTTGGCAGACTAAGCCAGTAAATCAGCCTGCAGTTCTTTCATTTACTTTTGTACCACTCTCCCTTGTGCACCAGCTCAAAAGTGATTTATCACTAATCAGCTGAGAAGACTTAGCAAGGAAGAAAAAGGAATAAGCTTCAAGCATTTTGAAATTAGCATGTACATTGCTCAAGTGCTATTACCTCTTCTGTTAATCCTATCCACAGGTTCTAGCATGAAAAACGCCTTGCCTCAAATAGGCTAGTTATAAATGAAACCCTGGGTTTGGTTTTAAAAGTATTATGCAACATTTTATCATTCTTTAATGTTTTTGGCCTCTGGGATTCAGTGACTTTAATAGTTTTTTGTGCTGAAATGGATTTCTATATGTCAAACACTGCCTTACGTGTGTGTCTGTTCATGTCCCTGTAACAGGCAAAATGTTTATGGTGGGATGATCACAGACTCTACCCTAAGGAACAATCCTGCTTGGAAAAATAACTATTTTATGACTAACTAAAAACACAAATCTAAACAAATAGCAGAAGTAGTGATGGAAGATAAACAAATGTAGCAACAAGTATATCACTATACTGTCTAACTGCAACAGCTGTTCAGTTACTGAATTGGCAAAGGGTTAATTGGGTTTTTTTTCCCCTGAGACCCATGCTCCGTGACAATTTCCCAATGCTTAGGTTGCATGGACCCTTTGTAATTAAGTTAGAACCAAAGAACCAGAACTTACAGAAGTTTACTGAAATAAACTAGATCTGTGAGTCTTTAACAGCTTTTTACACCAAGAACCACCACTTTATAATAAGAACATAAGAATGGCCATACTGGGTCAGACCAAAGGTCCATCTAGCCCAGTATCCTGTTTTCCGACAGCAGCCAATGCCAGGTGCCCCCAGAGGGAATGAACAAAACAGGCAATCACCAAGTGATCCATCCCGTCACACATTCCCAACTTCTGGCAAACAGAGGCTAGGGACACCATCCCTGCCTAGACATCTTCATAGACATCTAACATCCATCTAAACACCACCCCTGCATAGACATCCAACATAAGGATTAATTACAATCTGCTCCTGTGCTAGATGATACTAAAGGAAAGCAATCCAGCATCCATTTTATCATTTCACCAAGCATCGGAAAATATAAATAACATATCTATTTTTAAAAGCTATCTTTTAAGAGTAAAAAGTCCATTTGCAGAAATATTTTCCAATGCTTATGTCAAGACATCATCAGTGGAATCTTTATTGATCCTTATGTTTATGCAGGAAGTTTTTGTAGTGTTTATGCAAAGATCAAGTTAGTGGTGTAGTGCGAGTGTATTCAAGAGCTGAATTTGGCGCATTGGACCAAAGTCATCCCGGCTGCAACTTACTGAAGCTAAAGTCATATTCATCCCTGGTATAATTGCTTTAAGTATTGTAGCATGATCAACAGTCTGCACGTTTCATAATGAAAAGCTGTCATACAGGTTCCCTATGTTCAGCATGTGTGCACAAGCCAGGCATGCAGATTTCCATGTAATATAATTAAGTATGGCAAACATACCTCTCCTTTCCCCTAAAATTTACATAATTAAGTGTTTAACTATGTACTACATTGACCAATATTCAAACTGAAGGTGCATCTAGTGGAATTCTTCCCTGCTCTAGATACAGCTAATCCATATGTGCTTGAAATGGCTTTTATTCCAGTCTCACATATTTACTGTACTTCCAAAGAGAAACTTCATGCTTCTGGGATGCATGAGTTGTACCAGGTAACACATATTCTCAAAATACTTTTCCAGGGAAGAGTTACCCTATTCTTCTACAAATTAGAAAGGTATATTCTATCTCGCTAGTGGACATTATTCATTTTGAACATTGTCACTGACAAACAGAAATGTATTGCAAGTTTAACAGTAGTATGTTGAAAGTGAGGTATAAATCTTCCCCACTTTTAAAATATGTACAATCCTGTAATATTAGTGTTTATTACATTAGAAATATTTAGTAATTTTGTCATCATATTAGTTATAACTCATAATAATAAAATAGAAACTTAGAAAATTTTCTATTGTAGCCCAATCTATTGTAACAGAAAAAGTTAATATGTGAAAAAGGATTACTTAGAAATACCTAGTTCAGCTGTCAAACTTTTCCAGATAACAAGAGAAAGAAGATTGAATTTCACTGTATTTGGAAGAGAACTACACTACAGACATTTATTACACCATCAGATGCTCAAATTTCTTTCAATGAAGTTAAATGGAATTAATTTTTCAACAATACATATTGTGAAACATACATTTTATAAAGTGCAGTGATTTTTCTTTTAAAACAGAAAGCTGCACTCATATTACCCAGCCCACAAATTCAAGTTTGAAAGAAAGCAATGCTTCCTACCATACATATAAACTGAAAATCATATTTAAAACATTTAAAATTCAAAACCTGTCTTTTCTATGCCTTCTTCTGAGGAAGCACTGATGTCTCTAGTGACCTGCACTAGATTAGTAAGGGGAAAGTATCTGCACTCCTTGATTCTTTTCTTGGTTCTATCATAGATTCACTTTTGTTCCTTCACTACAGGGTATGTGCCTCAGTAAGCACATCTATAAAATGGGTATGATGATATGGTTATGGGGCTTAATTAGTTAAAATGCTATATTTAAATGCTAATAAGAAAAAAAATAATTCTTAAGGAGCAAATCCTCTTCTCAGCACATAGCCTAACTAGTCTAACTGTTACATCCAGCGACAGGGAATGAAGTTCTCCTCACATCAGGTCACAGAGCACTAGCAGAGCTACTCCACAGCCACTACTACAGCCTTAGGATATAGTAAACCCCATATAGTAAACCCCACTATTTCTCTGACTCCTCCACAGGATGGGTTGGCTAGGCACGCATGTTAACTCTGATCCACCTGCCCCTTTCCTCCTCCTCTCCAAGTCAAAGCCTCTCCCTTGGATGGGTGCTTCACAGCATGGAGGCTTGCATACTCATTGCACTCATCCCCACAGTGTTAGCCCACCTGCACTGAGTTTACCTCACCTCCCCAGGTGGCAGCAATAAATACCAGAATCATATGACAGGAGAAGGTAACTGAAGGGCTGGGTCTTCCTTACAAACGGTTAGCTCAAGTTACTCCTCAAGCTGAGCCCAACCCCTGTTAAAGGCCAGCTCACTTGGTGACAGCCACCAATAAAAGAAGGTTCAGTCATGAGAACTGTAAATAACATTTTATTTTGAAATATATATTTCACAATTTACAGCGTGTAAAATGCAATGCAACACATGTGAAAGTTACTGGCTTGTGCTACATAGCACACATTGCATAATGCTAAAATAATAATTTGAGAGCTGTTAGCAACACAGCTCAAGCTTGATGACCCAGTTACATGAAAGCCCATGGAACACACAATTTCTTTCTCATGCTAAATATAACCCCACTTGGTCCTAGGGAGGAAGACTGAGTGCTGGTCCTATCCCTACATGACCAACAGACCAATTAACAGAGTAAAACTTACAGCAAAATACGAGACGAGGCCATGCACTCTACCCTCTAACCCAAATGGTGACCATTACAATGGTGGTAGCAAATGGAACGAGAATCAAGAAAATATGTTTGTTTTTATTTTGGCATGGTAGAAGAGACAGTAAACTAAGACAGGAGACTTTGCTCCCATACAGATGCCGGGGTAAGACCTTTTTTCTGTAAAATCTTTCCTGGGGATTTGCTCTGCATCTATGTTCCAGATAGCCAAACAGAGAAGAATTAGGGCATGACTCAACTATGAAATGGCATTTGCAGAGGAACAGTAATGTGAAAAGTGTTTTAAATGTGTGCACATACTGTATCACGCATATATTGTCTGTTGTAATGAATGCATCCTGTGAGTGTGTAAAATTCCTGAAAATGGACCCAGATGCAGTTCCTCAGGGTATGTCTACACTGCAGTTGGGAGCAATTCTCCCAGCCCAGTAAAAGCAGCAAAGAGTCCAGTGGCACCTTATAGACTAACAGACATTTTGGAGCATGAGCTTTCGTGGGTGAATACCCACTTCGTCGGGGAAAATAGACTCAAGCTAGCATATTAAAACTAGCAGTGTGGTCTTTGTGGCTTAGACTATTTTTAGCATGCTAGCTCAACCCTCGCTATCACAAGTCTGTCGACCAAAGCGGCAGTGTAGAAATACCTTAAGAGGCCAATACTGAAATTGCACTCTGGCTCCAACCAAGCAAAGGACTGAAGCACAGTTTAACTTTGAGCATTAGAGTAGCCCCACCTAAATCAATGTCCTAAGTCAGGGACAGGCAACCTATGACACGTATGCCAAAGGTGGCACGCGAGCTGATTTTCAGTGGCACTCACACTGCCTAGGTCCTGGCCACCGGTCCAGGGGGCTCTGCATTTTAATTTAATTTTAAATGAAGCTTCTTAAACATTTTAAAATCCTTATTTACTTTACAAACAACAATAGTTCAGTTATATATCATGGACTTATATAAAGAAACCTTCTAAAAATGTTAAAATGTATTACCGGCATACAAAGCCTTAAATTAGAGTGAATAAATGAAGACTCAGCACACCACTTCTGAAAGGTTGCCGAAACCTGTCCTAAGTACTCAGCATGTTGCAGGGTCAAGGCCTAAATAGACAAAACTTCTGAAATCAGTGGAAGTTTTGCATGTATAAGAACTGCAGGACAGAGGCCAATACAGGATTCAATGTGTGACATGAAAACAAAGGTTATCTGAGTAATGTTTCTTATTTCCCCAACTAACTCCAGTTCAGAAAATCCTGTCCGATCTACATCTTTTGATATGTTCTTTAATCTGGTAGATATAACAAAGTTAATATTCTATCCGTAAGATTTCAGGAGATGCTATATAGAACACTTAATTCTATTACAGATTTATCAAAAGAGGTCCCCTTTCATTCATTTAAGGATCAGAAAAAGCACTTCAAATCCAATGAATCATCCGTCTAATTTTAGTAATGGAGACCTAATCTAATTTTAGTAATGTAGATAAAGGACATTCAAAATAATACGGATATCAATGAAGGTGTTGTTATAAGTACACACAGCTGCCTTTGTTTTCTTTATTCCCTCTTAAGGCATTATGTAGCGATGTCTGTTTATTGAACTAACTGGTGTCTCCAGTTGCAGCTAAATTCATGTAAAAATATTGCACAGCTCAAATAGACACATACGTTAAAATGCATATTCATACTCCAGTTTCTAAAGACTGCCAGATGCAATAACCTGGTATTTAATAATTTTTTTAATTATTTTCATAACAAAATAAAAACCTATGGCAGCCTTTACTGGGAGAGATCTGGTATACAATAATGTATTTTTAATATTTCAACTCCCACTTGCAGGAATAAAAACCCAACAATTTTAATATTTGAAGCTCTGATGCAAGGTAGAGTTGCCATCATGTACACACACATGCACACACACACCACACACAGAGAAAAACTCATGAGGCAATGTCCTCAGAGAAAGCACTGCCTGACATAGCAAATGTCAGAGCTATGACAAGCTATGGCATTGGTCTGGCAACCAAGGCAAGATGACAATTCATCATCTCCACCTGCAGATGCATCTGTCCTACATGTACATGCCCACTGATGCTTCCTTTGTCAGAAACTGAGCTTCATGATGCTGCTGAAGCCACCTGTACAGAATGCTTCCCAAATTATGCCCTACTGCTTATCTACTCCATGAGTAGTGTACATATATCAGGGCTGCTTCCTGGAAGAAGGTGTTTCTGTTTCCTAGAACACAACAGCCTCTTTGTGGGCTCCCTGATATGTATGTATGTATGTATGTATGTATGTATGTATGTATGTGTGTGTGTGCGCACGTGCATATAACTGTGTGAGAGAGGGAGTTTGCGGAGGATGGTTTATAGGACATGGTGCATTTAAAGATTTTAGGAAAGAGGGAAGGTGGAGGAGGGCTGTTTTTACCTGCACCTTGATCATGTTTGGGTGGCCTTACAGCACCTTTGCATGAGCTTAGCTATTATTTTTAGCAGGCACACACTCTTTTTTTAAATCAGCAACACCTTCTTGATCTTGTAGTTAAGGGATAAGACTGGGAGTCAGGAGATGTGGGTTTCATTCCTGGCTCTGCTGTACACTTGAACTGCCTCACATAGATCACTAAACATTACTGTGCCTCAGTCTGTTTGTCTGTAATACCACTGTTTTTAAGCATTTCTAATGTGGCCATCTAAACACTTAATATTCACAAAACACTTTGATCCTCAGCCGAAACATGCCAAGTACTAATTATTATTCTTTTCCTGCTACATCATGTC
The DNA here is from genome assembly GCF_016161935.1 of Mauremys reevesii. Taxonomy (NCBI): domain Eukaryota; kingdom Metazoa; phylum Chordata; order Testudines; family Geoemydidae; genus Mauremys; species Mauremys reevesii. The sequence continues at coordinate 64,904,859 of NC_052624.1, read as the reverse complement.
TCCTAACCTCTTTGCATTAATGTATTATTACTAGGAAGAATAGATAAGCTAACACTAGTTTTGCATATTCACAACCTGCCTCATCAGTGAAATGTAATGTTACTTACATCTGTTTTTGGCAATCTGGCTATCCAGTGTATTTCACTGCTGAATTCTACCCATAATAATTAGAGACATCTACACTGTCATAATCAGCATGGAGGTGTTTTACATATTTCATAAGTATTATATTAATTAAACATCTTCTTTTCTTCATGACATATTTCTAAATATGGCCAAGAAAATAACTTTTCAACAGGAGTTCTGCTTTTAAGGTTAAAACTCAAAAACTAATTTCTCCCTGTAGCAGACAACCATGAGATTAAAACTTGTTTGTTAATGTAACATTGTGACACTGGCCAAACAGAAGGCCTGTGACTCAAATTTTCAGTGTTGCCTTTCAGCTATAGATAAGATTGGTCACTTGGAACCCAAGTTAAACAAAGTCTTAATACACCTGAATAATTTTATCAGAAGGTTGACTTCTTTACAGAAAAGTCCCATATAGAGCATTTTCCCCATATAATCTAAAACAGAGTATTCCAAATCTACCCATATAGTAAACTCTACTCTTTGGTCACATTACAATACACAGTTCAATTCTGTAGTTCAAACTGCTAAATCAAGCAAATTAAGATTATAATAGTTTAAAAATTAGACTAACTTCTGAAAAAAGCAACAAGAGAAAAACATACAACTTGTGATGCATGTCAAGTTGTTCAAGTTAGAGGTACATTTTACTTTTGTTTTGGCTGTTTGTAAAATATATTTTAAAAATCAGCTTTTACATAAAACTTGCCAAACCATAAAAGATAAGGCTTATAGCCTCTCCCAAACTGAAATTGTTACTGCACAATTTCACCCAATTTGATTAACATTAATTTAATAAAAGTTACATCCTGAAGATCAAATGGCCTAACCGTGGTGCCTGATATTGAGGGATGAACGGGGCTTAGTCCCATATATTAAATACCCTCTTATTTTTCTCTCTCTCTCTAAACAAATATCTTTCTGCAAGATATGCCTTTCTTTTCTCTCTCCTTTTGCACAGCAAAAAGGATAGAACAGCCCTATTTGCATATAATGAATTAAAACTCCATACTATAGCACAACCATGCTATCTGTGTGAGAAATACAATGCTAGAAACACTCATGCAGGGATGGCTTGGTAGTAGTATTTTGTACTACACACAGAAACCTATGTTCAAAACTTTATTCAGGTCTCTCATCCCAAAGGCATCCGAAACTGTTGCAAATCATTATGTTTCTTCCTTGGAGAAGGGAGTACCTTATTTTACTGAATAGCAACCCTCCTGCCAATTAACAAGAAAGACTGATTGGCTCTAAAGCAGGGCCAGCTCTAGACCCCAGCGCGCCAAGCGCGCACTTGGGGCGGCGTGCCGCCGGGAGGGCGGCAGACAGCTCCGGTGGACCTCCCACAGGCATGCCCACGGAGGGTCCGCTGGTCCCACGGCTCGGGTGGACCTCCCGCAGGCAGGCACGTCTGCAGGAGGTCCACAGGAGCCGCAGGACCGGCGACCGCCAGAGCGCCCCCCGCGGGGTGCCGCCCTGCTTGGGGCGGCGAAATTCCTAGAGCCGCCCCTGCTCTAAAGGGAGACCCTGGTCATTTATCCTTTGAGGGAAAGATTGCTGAAGAACAAGGACTTGAACATGGGGCAGGGGGAAAAAGAGGTACCTCAGAGCTTTGGATATGCTAAACCGCCTTCCTCAAAAAAGCAATTAATACCTATTAAACCACAATAATATGACAGTATGCTAAAAAAAAAAACAAAAAACAAAAAACCCCAACCCCATCATTTGATAGAGGAGAATGTAGGACATTAAAATTGAGATCTAGTAGGGCAAGACATAGGTTGGAGAAATAATTAGGAATTTTTTGAAGATAAATTATTAGTTTCCATTGACACGGTGAAGATACTGGATGGAGCTGCCACTTCCACCATTGTTATGATATCTTTGTTATAAGAATAACTGAGGCTCTTGTACAGGATACAATGTAGGCCCAAACCATGTCTATGAATTTCACATTATACAACTGAATTGTCTGCAATTTACAGCACTATAAAAATAAGTATATACAGAAACTGGGTAAATTCTTATTTCTATATGAAGGAAAGTGCTTCAACAAATATTTACACATTGATAGCAGAATATATCTATTAACTATGTGAAAACAGATTTAATTTAAGTAATGTTATTTTCAGAAATGAATTACTCAACAACAACAAAAGTTTATAAAGTTTTAAGGAAAAGTTGATACCAGAGCAATGAATCTACATTTGTTAAATGTAACTATACAAAAGTGAAAGGATAAAGATGCTCACATCTTGCAGCGAGAAGGCAGCCAACTCAATAAGGAGAATGATTTAAAAGTGTTCTTGATTATAGCCATAAAAGGATGAGAGTATATCTGTTAGTCAGAAATAGAACTGCTGTAAATTAACTAGAAAAAATAAATGTTAGGGAAGTCCATGATAAAATGAAAAGGTCAAGAAAAATAAACAAGCCAGAAAACATGCATTTACACTGTGAAAAGTTACTCTGTCAAAGACAGTGTAGTATGCAGGAACGAGCACAAGACTGAGTCATTAGGTCCTGAGTTATAATCCTAGTGCCAGCAGCTGATTCATGTGTGGCACTGAGCAAGTCACCTCATCTTTCTATCTCAGTTTGTAAACTGAGGGTAATAGTACTTACCCATCTAGCTTACAGGGGACTTGTGAAATTAATTAAGTAAAAGAATGCTTTGAATATTTTAGGTGAAATCCTGGCTCAATGGTAGTCAATGGGAGTTTTGCCACTGACTTCAGTGAAGCTATAATTTCACCCACAATCATCAGAGGGGTAGCCATGTTAGTCTGGATCTGTAAAAGCAACAAAGTCTATAGGTGCCACAGGATTCTTTGTTGCTTTCACCCACAATGAGCTATAAAAATATTACTATTATTATTAAAATGGCATGAAAGCATCTATATTTATTCTTAATTACTTCCAAATCAAATATGTTCAGTAAGCAAATCAGGAGATAACTCAAACTGGAATCTGAAAGTCAAGCTCTTTGTGTTCTTTCTGACTCTTCCACCATCTCCAGTAACAAAGGTTCCGCATTTCACAATGGCTGACTATTTCATTTTCAGTGCAAACAGAACAGATCTAAATTCACTTTTACATACCTGAATTGGCTCCTTAGTGCTAGTGTTAGTATAAAACTTCAAATAATCAGTAAAAACTGTAGACGTGACTTGAAGAAACACAGAATGATCTGCTGAGAAAGAAGGTGCTATTTTTATGTTGTTACTTTTCTGACCATAACCACACTTGAACATACAGTGCGTGTAACTAAAACAAAAGTTCACACGAGAGAACTAACTGAAAAATACAGGCTACCAAGAAATATTTGATTATAACCTTATCCCTTTTAATAGATATTTCAAAATGCAGAGGAAACTGTCAAAACTAACATGACTTCAAAACAAAACATTTAGCAAGGCTAGAATTATAGATGAAAAGCAAAGCAGTTTCCTGTACTAAACAATGTAACAAAATAATACCCTGGTGGCATTATTATGGGGAGATAACATCAGGCCAGGCTTGCAGCTTTCCACAGGTCTAATGATCAGATTCAAGACTTTAGTGAAAAGCCCTACAGCACTTTACAAAAATTAAAGAATAAAAATAAAAAAATGTTCCACCAATATATCTCAAATGATTTTCAGAGTAATAAAAAAAAATCTCCCTGGAATACCCTACACCCTACTGTAAGTGGATGTTTTGCCAAAATTGGAGTATGCTTGAGTATCCATGCTTTTAATTCAAATGTTGAGGTCACAATCTGGTATCCTGGAAATATATGCTATACTGCAATTTTTATAAATACATATTTTCTGTTTTGAAGCATGAGCCACTAAAAACTTATATAGATGGAGTACTTTGCTAGATACTTTTACCTCCAATATTCTAGTTAATACTACCTTATTCATGCAGCCATAACATCATGAACATTGACCTTGCCAAGTATAAAAAAATAATAATAGTTGGTCCTGGTGAGCATTTGGATGGGAAATTATGAAAGACAAGCCAGTGTCCATAGATTGGTGGTGATTCAGTAGGTGGTATTTGCCTTCTGACTTATTACTGAACCAGTGTCACAACATGATATTTGAGGGCACTGTGTTGCTGGATGTATCAATCTTTTGAGCAAAACATAAAACAGAGGCACAGAACACTTTGAACCACTAAAGATTTCATGACTCTTTTTACACAAGAAGTGTTAACTGATGATGATGGAGATAGTCTATCTCCTAGAACTAGAAGGGACCTTGGAAGGTCATTGAGTCCAGCCCCCTGCTGTCACTAGCAGGACCAAGTACTGATTTTTGCCCCAGATCCCTAAGTGGCCCCCTCAAAGATTGAACTCTCAACCCTGGGTTTAGCAGGCCAATGCTCAAACTACTGAGCTATCCCTACCCCCTGCAATATCCTTGCAAATTACCCAAAATTCTGCCTACTTACAACCGCCTCTGTAGTTCAGATAAGATACAAGTCTTTCTTGCTTCCCCTATTAACCTGTTGCATGATCTTACTGTATACTGAAAAACTATGGTTCCTGTTAATCTCAAAATTCCTTTTATGCTGTAGTCTAGTCAGTGAAGTGCTTTAATTGCCTTATCAATTAAATGTTCGCTGTGCATGGAAGGCATTAACATCAATCAACGTGTAGTAATGTCAGACTTGTCCATAGAAGTTATTTTGTTTAAGAGCTGCTATCTTACAAATGAATAGAAGACTTAGGTAGTTAATCATCTTACTAAACAAAAATTGTTTAAAATTGCTAAAATTATAGCCCCTGAAAGATGCAAACATGGAATGCAAGAACTGAAGAGTCGACTGAAAGCACCTCATTTGCCAGTTTTCTTGGATTAGCCACAAATGTTGTTAGCATTGATGTTATTTCACCTATGTCTCAGCCTCCAATTGCAATTTTTTTTAAAAAAAATATAAAACTTAAATCAGAACTAGACAGTGTGCTCTTTCTAGTATATAAACTAGCTTTTACAGCTCTAGAAACATGGGTTTGAATCTAGCATCTGAATCATAAGAGAGATGCTGAGGGAAGGTATTCAGGGTAACAGGAAGAGTCATAAGGTAGGTAAGGCTTTGTGGAAGGCCCAGAGAAACAAGGTCTTGGATCCTCTTCTGGAGTATGAAAGACTCCAGGTAGAAAGCTCTGGAAGTGTCTGCATACAAGCAAGCAGGGATAGTCTCCAGGAAGAAAAGCCCTGGGACTTGCTACAGAGATAAAGGAGAATCAAGAGACTAGTACTGAAGAGGAACCCCAAGACGATGGCAAACCTGAGTCCATGAACATTGTGTTGTGGTGTCAGACTTTATTCAGAATTCTGAGAGACCTGGTCAGAGGAAACAGTCGCCAAAGGGCGTTTTGTTTTCATTTTGACCTTTGGTTTACTGGACAGAGACCATCTTTTGTGGGATTATTGAGGCACCCAAGGGGGAAAACTGAAACAACAGCAAATGCAAGCACAGACCAGGTAGGATGGCCTGGTGATAAGATCAAAACCTTTCTGTTTTCCAGAACCAATTCCCAAGAAAGTTTACTAACCCTGAAAATATTTTTACTGGTCTACCAAAATGTTTTCTGGAAGACATTTCATTATTCACTTTTTTTGTTTTTTAAGTTTATTTTTGAATTCTCTCTATTTCCAAAAGACCTAAATAGTTAATATCTATGCAGTCTCTTAAGTCCCTTCTCCCTATAAAATCCAACTGGTCATTTTATGTCCATCCTGCTACTGTTGTAAGCAGTTCTTTTTTTGGGGATCAAGAGCATGAAAAATGGCTCAGTGAAACGAAGTGGAGAATGTATCAGATTTAGAAAGAAAGCCTAGCATGTGCCCCAGTTCATTCCATCAAGCCATTCCAGATCATCTTGAACCCAGAAACTTAAAATTTGTTGAACTATTGACAGGTTTTAAAAGTATGTGTATGTTGTTCTCATATTAGATGAGCACCAATTTTTTTACAAATGCCTCATTCTGATTATCTTGCTTTTTTCCACTTTGCGAACAAAATTATAGCTCACAGAACACTGTAATTTTTGGTCCTCTGTTTCCAAAATGGATCAAAACCAAGAAGACAACTACAGAATTGCTTGAAAAATTCAGGTTTGTTTAATCTACACAACAGTAAAATTCTTAAGATGATCATTTAACAATGTATTTTCCTTCTTTTTCCTTGAATTGGTTGGCATTCTAGAGGCATTGAAACCAAAATTCATCTTCTGGCAAAAACCAATTCTGTGAACAGCTGAAAAGATGTAAGTTTCAGAAAGTTATAAGGGAATGCAAGTTAGAACGGAAACCAATTGTGGAAACATAAAGACAACTGAAGTTTTAATTTTAGGTAAATGTTTCTGGTTTTAAGAGGTTTCAAAAAGTGTGTGTTTCTTGCCCACTATGGTAAATCATGAAGATTTAAGCATGGTGGATCTGATGGCAGAGGACTCTGGGTACATATTAATTATGCAATCACTTCCTGTTTAAATGGTATCATTTTGATTTTCACAAAGAATGTGTTTTAAGTTTAATCTTTTGATGAGTTGGTATCTGAGAAATTTTTCTCTCTACTGAATTACCATATTTTTTTTAATGGCTTACTATTTTCTTCTCTTTGAGCACCACTGTGACTGTTTTATAAAATGTCAGGTAATAAACTACACACAAACAATACATGCATCCTGATCTAAAATCCTCAAATTGTTTAAATGTCTAAAAGCTTGTATATATGGGTACATTTAGAGCACTTAAATGACAATCCTCTAATACCTTACCAAACTTGTTTAGACTATGTAGGTGCCATGCTGATTAAAGGCCTTTATTAATAGACACTGATCTGATTGCTGAAGCCATAGCAATCAATATGGCAATAATCTGTATGTTAAGAGAGGGTCTCTCATGCTTCCAAGAAAAACTCGACACCGACCCTCAACTCTGAATAATATTTCTAACAATACCGGCTAAGTAGAATATCATACTAATAGAATCATCTTAGAGTTCCAAAGACCTAAAAGTAAACCAAACTCGAGAGCAAGCTTCAGAATTGCTTGGACACAAAAGCAATCTTAGCTAGATTTAAAGAAGAAATAAATGTAGTGTTGCCTTGCTGAGTAGCAATTGAAGGATAACCTTTTTCAATTTCTTCCTCTGATCAAATAAGATCTCACAATGGAAAACCTGCTTCAACTTTGTTTTCTATTTCCAGAATCTACTGTATGGTCTATCCATTATCAATTCTTTACAGGAGATTACTACAGAGGCAAAGGATGGAGGGCAAAGTTTGCTTGGTTATAGAATTAACTACAATTGATATTTATGGACTTCATATTTACCATAAGTATATGATAAAAATGAATCAATACATAATAATATTGTGATGAAGCAGAGAAAATTTACACCAACATGAAAAAGGGTTAAAGAGAGCCTATGGGCCCAGCTAGTTCCACCCCGCTATAAACTATAAACTAGCTTTTGACTAGAATTGACTTGCAGCCAATGCCAGGCCTGGAAGGGGAAGAAAAGGAGAAAACCTGGCTCGGTTCTGGGCTGACTGATGAAGAGGCAGGACTTAGCTCCCTCCGTACATAAGAGGAGCATCACAAGGCACCGGACAGCCAGTGGGGGAAAAGCACTGCATCCCTGACCGAGGGAGATTGCTGAGGAGCACCCAGTAGTGAGTGAACCATGTGATTTAACTTTAGAAACATTGCAGGGTTAAGCCCCTCCAATCTTACATCCAACTTGCCCAGAGGGACCTGACGCTGTGACAGAATGCTGCAAAATGTCCACAAGGAGATGGTACTCAAGCAAGCCACTACAGACTGTTTGGACTATGGGGGCCATGCCCCAAACTTAAGAGACAGAGATAGGAAGTAGCATAGGGCAGTGGACATAGACTCTGCTATGAAGACCCTACTGGCATTGTGTCACATAGGGCCCTGGGCTGGGACCCAGTGGAGATGAAGAGTTTCCCTCCCACACCTCCTTAAGGACTGAGGCATCTCAGCCAGGGAAGCAAGGGACTGAAAGTCAGGCATGCCAACCACTAGACTGCCTGGCCCTATGAACACACTATTACACATGTCTACACTTTTTAAAGGTGCTAACTAGACGTGATATGAGTTTATTGAAGATTTCCTCCAGAGTCTATCATAATATTGCTAGTTTAGAATCTGAAAAACTCTGGTCTGATTTCCCAATTCCTGTATGTACAAATTATTCTTTCTGCTAAACTCTCTCACTCTATCCTCATCAATAGTGGACACACACTAAATGTTTCTACAGATGGAAATTGTGTACATATAAAATGGGGAATATGGGTAGAACCAACAAAACCTTCAAAACCTGATATTTAAGTGAACCCATTGTCACACATAACATAGCCTATGGCTTTTAGCCACAGTTCATGGGTGGAAAATGAGGTTCCAGCAGTAGCACACAAAGAGGCACTGTCTGCATAATTGCTTTGGAAAGCAGGTAAAATGTAACGTCTGCAATCTCATTTTACAGGTGCACTGTGCTGGGCCAACTTTGCTAGTTAGAACTGCACTCCAGTCTGCCTCTCAATACCACTTTTGGATGTCAAGCACTGACGCAGGCAGGGAGTGCAAGGACCAAGACTGAGCCTGGTCTTTGGCTTAGATGCAAGGCATGGGAGCACACTCCTTCCCCCACTTCCCAATAGTGCACCAAGCCCAATCTGCTCCATACAGCTCACTGCATACAAAGAATTGATGTTTCCCTGAATATTTTAATGAAAGAAAAATCAAAAGTGTCCAAAGGAAAATTCAAACAGAGAGAGAGTGTATATATTGTATACAATAGACTACTAATTCTCATTTAAATTAAACATTTGGCTGCCTGATTCTCATTTACATGGATGCCCCTTTCCACCATTCTGGCAGTGTGAAATAATAAATTATAACGACTTTAAGGCACCTCTACACTGCTAGAGTGATGTAAAGGTACCTGAATGTAAATAAGAATCAGACTGTCACAGTGTACTGCTGCTATGGAATCTCAGTTGAAAAACACAATTATCTAACAAAGGTCTTCTACTCAGATTTACAGTTCGAGAACCAGAGCACTAAAAGGGGAGCAACTGTGATTTGGCCACAGCCACGTATAACGTCAATGGCAAAACAAGAAATAAAATAAAGAATCTCATCATATGTAACCAGTAGATTATAACACATCATCTAAATATTTCTGTTCAAATACATTTTGAAACAAAAGTGTACAAGGGTTTGACACTCAAAAGTAAAATGGGTAATTGGTTGTGCATTTATTTAAAGATTAGTGTAGAAATTTTCTCCTTAACCTCATCGCGTGTCACACTGAACGAATATAAAAGCCCATTAGGTTAGTACACAGTGACCTAGTTAATGATAGCATACATAAAACTTATGCTCACAAGAATGCAACTAAGAGCCTTATCCAACTCCCACTGAAGTCCCAGTAGAAAGATGCATTGATTTGAAAGAAAATTATATCAGGCCTAAGTCTCACTTGGCTTCCCCCACTCCCACCCCCACCCCTTGGGGAGAAACAGGAGTATCGGAATATGTCTGTTAACTCAAATGAAGTTCCCAAAAGAGAACTTGGCTCCTGGAGTATAGATTTAAAAGACTATATATTTGATTTTTGGGGGGTCAGGATAGACTGGTCAAATGTGTATGTTTGGCTTTAAAATAACTCCCTCTCATCCAATATTTGTGTAAAGTGATCTTGAGCCTGATATCACATACACTAGTTTTTCCCTTCTGTAGTTTTTGGACCAAACACAACCAAGAAGGCTGCTCCAAAGAAATCAGAAGGCAACTGGGGATGGCTCGCTCAGCCATAGCCTCCCATACAAAAGTGTGGGAAAACTGTGCCATCTTGAAAGGTACATAGCTTCAACTGGTGAAAAGCTTAATTTTTTCCATAGCGACTTATGAATGTGAATTTTGGGAAATTAATATATTTAGGATGTGAAGTTGGTGAAGACTCTTTTGTATCCTCTGGATGGAAAAGAAGACTAATCCTTATGTAATCCCTTTGGGGTTTAGAGAGCATGGCCCCTTTAAATCTTTTTCCTAGGGGGGAGGGGGAGAGTGAGGAAAAAAGGAGGGAAACTCCGGGGGAGGGGGGGTGGATCTGAAGCTCAGAGAGAGAGAGGTGGCAGCAAGCAGGGCCTTGCAAAGGAAGCAGAGAACCTGCCTGAAGCCTGGGAAGGCCAGGGCGGCCGATCAGGGACACCCCAGGACAGGAGCCAGGAACAGCACTGTGTCAGGGCGGAATCAGCCGAGAAGGACAGGCTGGAGCTGGACTGAGTATCACGGCTGCCCAGAGCTGCATGGGGCTGTGAGTACTGGGGCTTGTGACTCTGCATTGGGAACGAGGAGGGAGGTTGCTAGATAGTTAAGTGGGGAGGGGGTCGCTCTGTGTGGCTTTGCAAAGAGCGACAGAAGACGGCCCCGGAGGGGTTTGTTGGGAGAAAGTTCACTGGCGCTGAAGATGACCAGGAGCACCCAAGACTCACCACTGGACTGGAACTTTGCTCAGGACTCCTGAACTCTGTGTGCAGACACATTGCTCGGTGTCTGCCCTTCCAGACTGTGCCACCACTGGGCCTGTGGGGCCTTGTCTTGGATGCAGCCCTGTTCTACTGCTCCCCCTATATTTCCCCTTGTTGTTTTTCTCCTCTCATCCCTCTGTAAATAAATATTTCCCTTTCTTATATCCATTGTACTTTTCCTGTGGGTGGGTGTGTTCACTCTGGGGGGGTTGGAACAGGTGCCCCTGGGGTGGAAGGGATTTTTCCTGCTGCATTCCTGTGTGTGCCTTCTCTTGGCCAGAGCTGCCTGCAGAGCAGACTCCATCTTTGCCATGAGGGTGCTAAAATTACACTTATATTAGAAATATTGGCACAAAGTAGACTTTGCTCTCGGAAATCAACAGGTACAAACTTATGCATGTTGATCACATGAGGTTATTTTCATCTGTACACCTGATGAATGTTATCAGAAAAAGAACAATGGTGGGACGTCATAGTAAGGGGATGACCAGCAAGAAGATGGATAGATGGTGTGCAGCAGATCACTGAGAGGTCAACTGCTGAGTGTGCAAAGTTAGCGATGGATCAAGAAGGCGTCTGAAAATTCTGCTATGCTGTTACCAGTATTTAGACATGACTAAGTAGATTTTAATTACTTCATTTGTGGACTTCCAAGGATTTACCTTGGTTTTATTCAAGTGTAAGCAAGATCAAACGAGGGCCAATGCCTGTATTTACATAGACTATGCAGGTCCTAAGACAATTATGCGATATAGTAAACTGAAGTAACTACAGAGTTTATCAGAGCGCTCCTCTGATTGGAAGCATATTCCTCAAAGTTCTATTCCATATAGCAAGATAGGGGAGTTCAAAAGAAAATATTATTCAGACACTAACAACAATATTACAGATATGCAAAAAAGTTTCAAATATTTTTTGTTGACTCAGTATCTGCAAATGAGATAATATTCCCCCATGAATATACTTTTGTTAAAACAAGAAAATATGCAAATTTCAGACTCATATGTCCTTGCTCATTTGCAAAGGTTTTGCATGTCTACAATATTTTGCTTTTCAAAGAGTAAAAGAACCACAAGTTGTTACCTCAGCAGCTGTCACGCCACATGGTACTTTAACAGTGTCAGAAATTAACAGCATCAAACTACCTTGAATAGATACCAAACAACTAATATGTTCTGAGATGTCTATCAGAAAAAAACTGATCAAGGAACATCAGCATCAGATTATGAGTAGTTACCTCAGTGAAGTTACTCCAGGCTTACATTAGTATAACTGAAATCAGAATCTGTGCCATCAGAGTCTAGCGAGGTATTGAATAGTCTTTCGCTGGGAGAGGGACGATAAAGAAGTGAATGGAGGAAACAAATGTCTGAAAAACCAAATTTGGTTGCGTGAAAGCATTCATTTAAAAACTAATCTTATGAGGAGAATCCGCAATTAAAAAAACAAACGAACACACACACACACACACCCCACCACCACACTTGGAGTTGGCGATACTGGATCGTTTAATCCAGCATTTAAATACAGGCACTTCTGAGTTAAAACAATGCAACATCAACAGTGTTAGCAGTGCACATCGACACTACACAACAGTTTGTGAAGAATACCTATTCCTTCTGCCTTCTTAAGTGGAATTTAAACAAGCAGAGTGTAATTGCTCGAGTTGGAAGGACACCGAATTATAACCCTCTACTCTTGAAGAGTGCTATAGGATTCTTAAGACTCTTTAAAATCTCATTCAAAAGAACGCATCTTCCTCCAGCAAATCAGCATCCCCTAACACTATGCTCTGACGTTGGTTCAATCAGAGGGAAGAAGAGCACATATTAAACTATCAACACCATTTCCTGCAGCTGTTGAGTGTGAGACCTCCAAAGAACACCTATGTACTCACCCAGCAAGATCCGATGGGATAAGAGCACAAGGTTGTGTGACTACACTAACACAACATTCAGTACTATATTAATGAATGTGTATATTTAGGCTTAAGACTTCACTTTCACTCTCTCTCTCTCTCTCCCTCCCCCCTCTCACACTCACATATACTCAGCTGCCACTAAACTGGTGACCAGAGTCTATAATTTTAAAATGTCTATAAATCTACCTCTGTTAAATATTGTTGTCCGACTCATCACACCACTTTGTAAGGGAATTGAAAATTATGTATTCTCCTCACCTTCCTATTGCATTAAATAAAATCTCATTTCCTTTTTCTACATAATTTCTTGGATTCCAACTAACCTGACATTTACTAATCTAGATTGTTTTCCAGTTCATCTGTTTGATTTCTCAAAGGTATTCCATCTTTAGAACTATTCGTAGTATTCAGGCAAAAAGAAAAGGAGGGGGAGGGAAGCATGCCCATCTATCACCATTTCCATGTCTTTAATTTTTCTTCTAGCCCCAAGCATTCTTGATCCAAAGCTTTAAAGTTTTATCCAAGGCAGCCATCCTTGTTTAAATCATGTCCAATCATTTACTGTTATCCACTGAGCTTGAATGAAAAATTACACTATCCACTGACATGTCAAATTCATACTTTCATAGCTAAAGGAAGCTTGGAATCAAAATACTTAATTTTCAGTAGGCTCAAATTTATGTAAAGACATTATAGGGTGCAGTATACTTTAATTTTCCCAGTAACTGTTTTGATCAATTAAAAAAAACCAACCTAACCAGAGGTTCGAATTTCAAAATAAAACAACTGTAGAATAAAAACAGCATGTCACTAAAAGCTGTCCATCATATCAGTCTGCCTGCCTGGAAATGGGAAGGAAAAAAAACCCTGCTTTTTCAGTGAGCAAACATTTATACAAATTATGTATAATTTAAATGTTGTGCATAATTCTTGAAAATGCATTATTAGAGGAACTGGTTTATTTTTTATCTACATAATGTGAATACAAAAAATACTGAATGTATTATGTATCAGTATTCCCTTTTTAGTTCACCATAAAACCTATAATAATTTGGCCCTCAACAACAGTAGATACTATTATGATGGTGATTGTATAAAAATAGATAAATATGTTCCCAATCCTACAGACAACTGAGTTACCACCTCAGCCTCATTGGGAGCAGAAGTAACAACACTTTGTAGGTCAGGCCCTAACAGTGTGCACTCATATAAGATTTTTCACAAAAAAAACAATTAATAAGCTTCACAACACCTCTGTGAAATATGTAAATATAATTTTCCAGAAGAGTAAATGAGGTATTGGCAACTCCTGTGATTTTTATTACAGGTCTTGTAATATTTAGTATTTTTCTTAAAGTCCCAGCTGTGATTACATGAAATCCTGTGATTACATGAAAATTTCTGCTTTCATTTTAAAAATACAGTACGTTTTTAGCCTTCATTATTGGGGGAAAAGCTTGAAAAAGTCACTTGAGTGCACTTAAATGTGAGTGAAAATAACACATCATCTGTTCATTTATTTATTTATTTAACGATTTGTAAGCATATATCATTATTTGGAGGGGCCTATTATGATTTTTTTTCTACACTTCGGGTTGAAATGGGGCAGAGAGAGGTTAAGTAACTTTTTCAAGGGCACACCAAGTGAGTTGCAGACTTAGTAATAGGGAGCTGAGCACTCCCAGCCCCCCACTTTAACCACAAGGCTAATCTATAGTACTGTCTATACTACAAAGTATATTGTATGATCTGCAAGACAGAACTTCTAAATCCCACAGTTGAATCCCAAGAACCTTTTCCATATTTCAGGGTCTGTTGACTATATTGTGGCAGGGCTTGCCCATTTGTTGTATGTGCATACTACCTGACCCAGCAACAACTACGTACTTTACACAACACGCAGATTATATTTGTTTCTGACTGGCAGGGATGTGCGTATGAATTTAAATTTGACTACTTTTGGAGGGGCATGTCCTGTGCCCCAGCCACAGCCCCAGGACTGGGGGAGCTCTGTGCCCCTGCTTGACCCATCTTGTGCACAGCCCTGCTAACTGGAATAATATGTATGGGGGTGGTGCTGAGGGGCTGGGCGGGGAGAGGGAGAGGCACAGCCAGCCAGAATACAGGCATAAATAATCTGCCATTGTCATGTACCTCTGTGCCAGTATGGAAAACAGAATCTGATCCTATATTAATATCAAGTGAAAATATTGCAGTATATCTGTGGCCTTTTAAACTACCAATAGAGCATAATAAAGTATGCAAAAAATATGTTACATATGATTAAGTGTATTTAAAAATAGTAACAAGGATATATCCTCCCCTTCCTACATACAGAGGCACAATTGTGAAGGTTTCATCTGAAAGACAATCAGCACTCTTAAGGATTCATTGCATGCTCCCTTTAGTGAGACTGGCCTGCTGGACGTGCAGTAGTGACAGGAGACATAGCCTCATATCCCCACAACAGGCCTGAGACTTCAACAGTATACAGGTAAACAAATTGTTTTCTCCTGTCGCCTGTACACCTTGGAAAATGCTGAAAATGGATGGTTTGTCACTGTGCTGCCACTGTCTTCCCCCTGTCAGTTGTGCTCATATGACATCTCTGAAGTGGTCCATTTGGCTTTCAAGTTGATTCAGTACTACTCAGAGGAGCAGAAAAATATTTCAACAAATTCCATGTCTTTTAAAGGGAAACTTTCCACATTAAAGTGACTGACTCCCATCACTTTCCAGCAGACCATGAACATAAGAACATAAGAAAGGCCGTACCGGGTCAGACCAAAGGTCCATCTAGCCCAGTATCTGTCTACCGACAGTGGCCAATGCCAGGTGCCCCTGAGGGAGTAAACCTAACAGGCAATGATCAAGTGATCTCTCTCCTGCCATCCATCTCCATCCTCTGACGAACAGAGGCTAGGGACACCATTCTTACCCATCCTGGCTAATAGCCATTTATGGACTTAGCCACCATGAATTTATCCAGTCCCCTTTTAAACATTGTTATAGTCCTAGCCTTCACAACCTCCTCAGGTAAGGAGTTCCACAAGTTGACTGTGCGCTGCGTGAAGAAGAACTTCCTTTTATTTGTTTTAAACCTGCTGCCTATTAATTTCATTTGGTGACCCCTAGTTCTTGTATTATGGGAATAAGTAAATAACTTTTCCTTTTCCACTTTCTCAACATCACTCATGATTTTATATACCTCTATCATGTCCCCCCTTAGTCTCCTCTTTTCCAAACTGAAGAGTCCTAGCCTCTTTAATCTTTCCTCATATGGGACCCTCTCTAAACCCCTAATCATTTTAGTTGCTCTTTTCTGAACCTTTTCTAGTGCTAGAATATCTTTTGGAGGTGAGGAGACCACATCTGTACACAGTATTCGAGATGTGGGCGTACCATGGATTTATATAAGGGCAATAATATATTCTCAGTCTTATTCTCTATCCCCTTTTTAATTATTCCTAACATCCTGTTTGCTTTTTTGACCGCCTCTGCACACTGCGTGAACATCTTCAGAGAACTATCCACGATAACTCCAAGATCTTTTTCCTGACTCGTTGTAGCTAAATTAGCCCCCATCATGTTGTATGTATAGTTGGGGTTATTTTTTCCAATGTGCATTACTTTACATTTATCCACATTAAATTTCATTTGCCATTTTGTTGCCCAATCACTTAGTTTTGTGAGATCTTTTGAAGTTCTTCACAATCTGCTTTGGTCTTAACTATCTTGAGTAGTTTAGTGTCATCTGCAAACTTTGCCACCTCACTGTTTACCCTTTCTCCAGATCATTTATGAATAAATTGAATAGGATTAGTCCTAGGACTGACCCTTGGGGAACACCACTAGTTACCCCTCTCCATTCTGAGAATTTACCATTAATTCCTACCCTTTGTTCCCTGTCCTTTAACCAGTTCTCAATCCATGAAAGGACCTTCCCTTTTATCCCATGACAGCTTAATTTACGTAAGAGCCTTTGGTGAGGACCTTGTCAAAGGCTTTCTGGAAATCTAAGTACACTATGTCTACGGATCCCCTTGTCCACATGTTTGTTGACCTCTTCAAAGAACTCTAATAGATTAGTAAGACACGATTTCCTTTACAGAAACCATGTTGACTATTGCTCAAGAGTTTATGTTTTTCTATGTGTCTGACAATTTTATTCTTTACTATTGTTTCAACTAATTTGCCCGGTACCGACGTTAGACTTACCGGTCTGTAATTGCCAGGATCACCCCTAGAGCCCTTTTTAAATATTGGCGTTACATTAGCTAACTTCCAGTCATTGGGTACGAAGCCGATTTAAAGGACAGGTTACAAACCTTGGTTAATAGTTCCGCAACTTCACATTTGAGTTCTTTCAGAACTCTTGGGTGAATGCCATCTGGTCCTGGTGACTTGTTAATGTTGAGTTTATCAATTAATTCCAAAACCTCCTCTAGTGACACTTCAATCTGTGACAGTTCCTCAGATTTGTCACCTACAAAAGCCAGCTCAGGTTTGGGAATCTCCTAACATCCTCAGCCGTGAAGACTGAAGCAAAGAATCCATTTAGTTTCTCCGCAATGACTTTATCATCTTTAAGCGCTCCTTTTGTATTTTCATCGTCAAGGGCCCCACTGGTTGTTTAGCAGGCTTCCTGCTTCTGATGTACTTAAAAAACATTTTGTTATTACCTTTGGAGTTTTTGGCTAGCCGTTCTTCAAACTCCTCTTTGGCTTTTCTTATTACACTCTTGCACTTAAGTTGGCAGTGTTTGTGCTCCTTTCTATTTGCCTCACTGGGATTTGACTTCCACTTTTTAAAGGAAGTCTTGTTATCTCTCACTGCTTCTTTTACATGGTTGTTAAGCCACGGTGGCTCTTTTTTAGTTCTTTTACTGTTTTTCTTAATTTGGGGTATACATTGAAGTTGGGCCTCTATTATGGTGTCTTTAAAAAGGGCCCATGCAACTTGCAGGGATTTCACTTTAGTCACTGTACCTTTTAACTTTTGTCTAACTAACCCCCTCATTTTTGTATAGTTCCCCCTTTTGAAATTAAAGGCCACAGTGTTGGGCAGTTGAGATGTTCTTCCCACCACAGGGATGTTGAATGCTATTGTATTATGGTCACTATTTCCAAGCGGTCCTGCTATAGTTACCTCTTGGACCAGCTCCTGCGCTCCACTCATGCCTCCCTTAATACATTGTGTCTCTGCATAAGAGCCACACACCACCAGGAAACATACTGTACAGCGGTCTCTGCCCTTCACTTGATCCCTCCCAGCACGTCTGCAAGATAAGTGTTGTTCTGTTCCCTTATGTGCCTTGAAAAGAGCCCGAAGGAGTAACTAAATAATCTTTTAATATGTCAAAATATTGTAATTTTCTAATTCATTCTTACACTGCAACCTACATTAAATATGCAGATAAAGATATGTTTAAAGCTGAAATAACAAGTGATTGATACACAAGTACACTGCTATGATCAGAACATATACAAGAAAAAAAATTATAAACAGTTACACAAAAAATTCCATCTTTGATAGATTTACCGTAGAGCACATATGTCAAGAGAAACACAGGCTTTCCTTTTATACCTACACTCACTCTTCTCCATACTATAACTGACATCAGAATTTTTAAAGCTTAAATGACAAACAACTATTATCAAAATCTCCCCACAAAGAGATATTTAGCTAGTTGTTTATTGGCTTACTGGTTGTTTTTAGTTACACAAAACTGTCATATACTTTATTCTCAGGCAAAATGCTTCAATTTAAAAACACACACAAACTGAAAGGCACAGAAATACTCAATTAAGAGCAACCAATCACTTTTAATTACACCCACCTATTCTCACCAGTCTTCCATCTTTCAGCCTTACTTCCCTTTCACAATGCTCAGTAAGGTGTGGTATTAAATTGACTTCAATGGGACTACTTATATGAGTGAAGTTAAACATATGCATAAGCGTTTGCAGGAGAAGGACCTAAGTGTTTTTGGATTTTCAAATTAGTCCACTGGTGAGTGACTAGCATAATCAACAAGTCATTTTTTTTAAAACCAAAAAGGAAGTTGACTTCCAGCAGCTCAGCTGAGCATGCCTTTCCTCAAAAGCCACATAAGGTGGCAAATGAGGGTCAGCAAATGGTGTTCTCTAACATTTTCACCATTCTATTTCCTTCTTTTGGTAGCAAAACACAGAGTTGTATTTTATTACAATTTCTAGGAGTTAAGAACATCAGCGCTTAAATGGGAGCTGAGGAGATGGCAAGGTGCAATAACAACATGAAAATACTTTGTAACAACTTCGAGATTGACATGAAGAAATCTGACTTGACACAGAGTACCAGGGGTTGGCATTTGATTTACTGATTACACCCTATCATGAGACAGGTGCTCAGCTAACATTTGTTATATTATCAGTTATACAAGTAAGCCATCTTGACCAAGGCAAATCAGAATGTATGATAACATCAGCTCAAATGAAAAAATGGACTGCTCTGAGGATAATCTAATATTACCTTTTAATAAAGTCAATACAGTGAGACAGCACCCTACACCTTCAAATTCTCCTAAATTATAGAATCTTTTCTATTGTATTTAACTTACCGTAAGCAGGAGTACATACTGTCACATACTAATATATTACCTGCAAACCTTCAAGCACACCAATGTTACTTTTTTCAGAGTAGCAGCCGTGTTAAGTCTGTATCTGCAAAAAGAACAGGAGTACTTGTGGCACCTTAAGAGACTAAAAATTTATTTGAGCATAAGCTTTTGTGGGCTACAGCCCACTTCATCGGATGCATGTAGTGGAAAATACACCATCAAACTAGGCTTGAATAAATCCCGGGAGTGGATGGGCCATTACACAAAGTATTTCCCCATGCTTATTCCACCCAGTTCCTTACATCTCCTTGTCAATTGCTGGAAACGGGCCATTTTCATTACCACTACAAATAGTTCTTTTTCTCTCCTGCTGATAATGGCTCACCTTAACTGATCACTCTCCTTATAGTGTGTATGGTAACACCCATTGTTTCATGGTGTGTGTGTGTGTGTGTGTGTGTGTGTGTGTGTGTGTGTGTGTGTGTGTGTGTGTGTGTGTGTGTGTGTGTAATCTTCCTAGTGTGTGTGTGTATAATCTTCCTCCTGTATTTTCCACTACATGCATCCGATGAAGTGGGCTGTAGCCCACGAAAGCTTATGCTCAAATAAATTTGTTAGTCTCTAAGGTGCCACAAGTACTCCTGTTCTTTTTACCAATGTTACTGTAGCACTGTATTGCAACACTAATTCCCTTGTACCAGGAATAAACTGCTAATTCTCCCACCTCAGGAACTGGATTATTGCCGAGTAAAACAAGGTGATGAAACTATTGTTGCTGAACTATGTATGATTCATAGTTAGTAACAACCATCTCTACATGCAAAACTCAAATTTATATTCTCATAATCAAAGGTCAGAAAAAGAGTGCAAGAATGGATTATTATTCATAGAAGCTAAAAGTATGCATTTACGCTAGCTGCTGTATATAATTCTCAGATGAATTGTGAATACACCTGTACAGAGAGTGATGTATATGAAATTACAGATTTATAGCTTCTAGTACAAATCCTGTTACATTTTTCCGCAACAAAAGCTTTTTCATGCAATATTTATGTGGCATTTCTTAATATATAGTTCTCCTGAAGATATAATTCTTCTAGTTCTTCTCTTCTACAAAAGCAAGAGACACTGAGGAACAACAGACTGGCCCCCCCAGCATGAGAGCATTTTCTGCCAGCACATAAAGAGCAGAAAGAAAAATATTGTCATCATTGCCCTTCAGAATAAGGAACATTTTTGTTTGTTTGTTTGTAAACAATTGTTAACATGTTTTCCAACTAAATCTTTTTTTTTTTTAGCTAAAACGTTCCAGTTTAAGACTGGCATAAACCAGTTTACTGAAAAAAAATTATTTTGAAAAACAGCATGGGCTAAACATGTATGAGTGACGTATGTGGTAGTGCAGAAGGTCTCACTCTCAAGAGTCCCTTATAATCCCTTGGAGTTCTGGCACATCTAAACCTCCCTAGAACCAGACAAACAGAAGGTAAGAACCTCGTCAATTTAACAGGGATCCAAAATGAACATCATAAAAACAGAGTGAAACATTGGACGTCTGATTCTAAGCATATGTCTTTGAGACAAGTCGATCATGAAGAAAAATGGACTTTTTCTATGCAGCAAATAAATACAAACTAAATTCTAATGCAGCGGTGCTTGTAACAGTTACCTAATTAATATTAACCCTCAGTAGCCAGCAATCAATACAGTTAGTAAGTAAATTTTAGATTTGTCATTAGATCATGATAGACACTTGGGCCTTTTTTCTTTTGAATTTTTATTGTATTTTTTCTTGAATTATATGTTTGTCAGTCTCCTCAAACACAAATGACTTGTAAGCTTAAAGTCAAGATTAAAACCTACAGTTAGCAAAAGCACTGCATAGAGAAAAGGGAGAAATTAATTTTACTACCCATTTTACTATCAAAAGTAGCACTTTATCAGCAGAATATCTAATTTTCATGTTCCATTTTCATAACACTATCTCTATTACATCACTAAGAATAAACCTACATTCACTCACTAATCTTTTTCCCTATTAAAATCTTGCTGAATCTGTGTTCAATACCAACTTCATTTCTTTTCACTTGCTAGCATCTTAATTAAAATCAGCTTATGTTGACTTTCATTTTTACAATATATGCCTATTTCACATCTTAGCACCTTCATGGCCCCCCAGGGAGTCATTATTCTTTATATTTTATTTTGACCTTGTTAAGTTACTGGAATTGCCTGATATTCTTCTTTATTTGCTAGGTCTTCCCCTCCCCCCCCCCCGACCTTTTCACAAAGCACACTATATGTAAAACCACCTAGTTTGCAATCAGACTGTCTTTATACAAAATATATCAGTTCATTTATAAAAATAGCATTTGACTCTTTTAGATTTATTACAAGAATTGTCTTTATAAATCATACATTTCATTGTTAATTAATGAAGGACCACTGGCCAATGATACTTTAAGATATTTATTCCAAACTTCAGGATGGATAAAAAAAATTAAGACTAGTATTTTAAAATTTGTAAATAAGAAAAGAAACAAGCTAAGTTTACTCATTCTTTTCAAAAAAGGAAAGTATAACCAGTTTTGTTCAGCACAGCATTCTGAATATACACAGAATGCGAAACATTTTTAAACATCTCAACTGTATTTTACTAAAAGTTATTAAAATTAACATGTCTGAGCTTCTTGCTGACAAGTGACAAACATAGTGCAAAATATTCTTCTGGGACAGGATCCATGTGTGATCAAATACAGAGGAGTGGCAGCCCAAAGGGAAAAGGAAACATGGAGTTATCTTCACCTGATGCTCACACACCATGGAAATTATGTCCCATAGAAAGTGAAAATGGAGCTGGCACTTCATCAGTTATAAACAAAGCTTCAGCCACCTGTAGAACTGAGGGAGAGCAGGAAGGACAGTACTGAGAGATGAAGTGGGAGGTGTGGATGGTTTGTGGAAAAGGAAGACCAGGAGGGGGGAAAAGACCATGGGAGGGGGGGTGTTGAGTTGGGAGGGGAAGACCAGGAGTTAGAGTAGGGGTTAGTAAGTTGAGATGCAGAGACCATGAGGGGGAACAGAGAGTGGGCAGGAGAGAAAGGAGGCTGAAATGTAAAAGTAGGAGCCAGCCTAAGCAGGGGATGCTGTGATGAGGGGAAGAAAAGGTGCTGCTGATAGCTGAATCAGCACTCCTGAGGAGAACAGGTGCTGGTGCAGGTATGGCGTAAAGCAGCAGTTCACCAGGGTGCTTTGAACCGGAGATTTGCTGGGAAGCTAGGAAGGCATTCACAATGGAAGTAACTGTAATTTTGACACTCCATATGCTGTGCAGATCCACCAAGTCTCCAGAAAAGAATATTGACTGGAACTGCTTAATACCACTGCCTCCTCTTTTTCACATAGCTCCATCCCATTTACCTCAAAGACTTTTGAAAATGTTGTCTTTTGTGACTAATAATCCACATTTTCAAAAGTGCATAAGTCACATTAACTTTCAATGGGACTTAGGTACTTTCAAAAAATTGACCTAAAGAGCAGCGTATATAATTCTCAGATCCTAGTGACATAGAATTTGAGGAAATACAGCACACATAGTCTCCATTTCCACCCACTCTTCTGCATTAAAGGCTTGATCCAGTTCCCACTGAAGTCAATGAAAAGACTCCCATTAACTTCAGTAGTAGTTAGATCAGGCCCCAAGCAAGTATCCAACAATATTGAGACTGTAATTAGTAACATGACAGTAGCACTACAGAAGACCAATATTAGGGAATGTTAATTCTCTGTAAGAGAAAGAGAGGTGTTCTCTAATTGTTAAAGCAAAGAATAAGAAACAAAGAACGTCTGAGTTCTAACTATGGCTCTAAAACTACATCCCTCTGCAGCCCTGGTTATGCCACTCTACCTCAGTTTCCCCATCGGTAAAACAACAGTAGTGTTATGAGTACTAATTCATTAATGTTTGTAAAGCATGTTTAAAAGGACTGTTTAAAGAAGACCAAATTATGTTTTCAACTGACAATTCCCAATGAAGTTGATAGAAGCTAACAGAATAGGTCAGAAAGCAAAACAGGGCTCACAAAATGTCTAAATAGTAAAATCCTTTTGCAGCTTCTTCACACAAAACGTACTTGAGCCATTATTTTACACGTCTCCTCTCTAACAATCAATGGAGGTATAGGAAAGAGAAAATGTTACACTGCAGATGGTCAAGTGCAGTCATGTGTCCTTAGGCTTTGGGAGCTGGTGCGTATAAAGTACTTTTTCCCTCAGAGCTGAACGTAAACTACGTTATCTCTACAACTGATCCATGCTCAATTTGACAGCTCTTTACCTATAATAAGGTTTGTACCCAGAGTTTGGCACCCACTGCGGAACAGAACTAGCAATGTTCTAAGAAGTGCGGGAAATTGTCCCATCAAAATTTATGTTAAAAAGGCAAACTTATCTTCCCATCTATCCTTCTAGCAGTCATTTCCACTATTACCACTCTGTAAACATGCAATATTTCTATTCCTCATGGACCAGATTTTGGCCAGCCCTTTCTTGTGTGCTCACACAGCACAGGCTGGACAAATTCTTAATGGAAATTTCAGAGCATCCATCATTCAGAGGTTCTGGGGAAAGGAAGCTACATAAGCCCTCTTCCCAACCGAACAATTGTTCGGAGGTTGGCCAGAATCTGGTATCTATCTGACACAGTACATCTACTCAGAAGGGTTGCACCAGTGTAGCAACCAACAGGAAAATCCCTAACGTAGACAAACACTGATTCACCTAGAATTGCACATATATTTTATCCTAGTGCTGGGGTAAATATCAAACCACTTCAATAAAAAAAACTAATTTATTTAAACTTTGAACTTTCCTGTGAAGTAGGTTAGTGTATATATTTATTTTAGAGCTAAGTAACCGAGCCAGAGATGTTATATGACTCACTTAAGGTTAAACAGCAAGTCACTGGTAGAGCTAGGAGTCCTGTCCCCTAGCATTCTGCTATCACCACTAGACTACACTTCCTCTTCCATTACTAGAACATATATAACCTGCCCACTTCCGCTGAGTAGAATAATAATTATATATCATTTGCAAGACTTCATCTTGGTAAGTTGAAGACAAATATAATTCTATCGGAGTAAAGTTAAAACCAAGCATATGTGGTTAGATGACATTAAAAAAGTGCTCGAAGACTTGCTGAGTTCTGAGAACTGAAACCACAGACAGCCAAAATGTGGCTCCACACAGTCAGATATGATGGGGCTGCTAATATTGAGCACTTTACTGTATGTAGGAACCTTGGCTTTCAAAAAAAAAAAAAGACAGAAAAAAATCATTTTGTTAAAACTATAACCACAAAAAATAACGACCTAAAGTTTTAAGGTGTGAAAGTGAAAGGTAGTAAATTATTTTATGAAAGTACTGACGTATATCATATAGATACACACTACACACTAGTCCATCTTTACATATCAGAAGAATATATAATTATGTTTATTATCATAGTTAAGTATATTTATTGCGAAGTATTTATAGTTATCACTAGGGTGAAAACAGCTTAATTATTTTAATGTTTTTAAAAAACAACGAGGAGTCCAGTGGCACCTTAAAGACCTAAAGATTTATCTGGGCATACGCTTTCGTGGGTAAAAAACCCACTTCTTCAGATGCATGGAGTGAAAATTGCAGTTACAGGCATAAATATATATTGGCACATGAAGAGAAGGGAGTTACCTTACAAGTGTAGAACCAGTGTTGACGGCCAATTCACTCAGGGTGGCTGTGGTCCACTCCCAATAATTGATCACTGTTATTATTAATCATATTTATTAAGGTAGTGCCTAAGGGCTAACAAAAACTGGGCCCCATTGTGCTAGACTCTGCACAAACACAGAGCAGAAGACAGTCCCTGCCTTGAAGAGCTTTACATGCTAAATACATTTTCTGTCTTTGGAAAATCTCTCTCACAGTTAGAATAAGTGCTTGAATTTTGGCTCTGGTTTTTTAAATATTTTAGAGTAAAGAGCATAAGCACCAAACCACAAGTACAGTGAGTACATTTACCCCTAAATGTTTCTCTCTCTTAATTACCACATGGTTTATTTCCAATTTCTTGTCAACCACAATTTAAAGATTTGTCATTATAAAGATTCAATGAGCTGAGAAGAAAGTATGAAGGAATTCTTTTCCTGATACGCTGTTGTGATTAGAAAACTGTCATATTGACAGAAGCAATGGTACTACTTTTGTACCATTCTCAGTTTTTCTGCTACTTCACTAGACCAAATGATCAACTACAGCAGTGGATCACAATCTTTTCGCCTTTCAAAGACACCCCCTCCCCGCATCTAGCCATTGAAAAAGGAAGGTGTGGGGTCATGATCTTCTGAAACCTTTTCCCAACCTCCAAGGTTGAGAACCCATGAACTCCAGGAAAGAAGCACCCAGGTTCTTAAAAGTCTCAGTTGGTAATTAGTATATTGCAAACTCTTTGGGGCAAGGACTTTTGTCTTCCTCTGCATTTCTGAAGGGCCGAGAACCTATCGGGCACTACCACACTATAAAGAAATAATGACAAATCCGCCCTTCACAATGAGCCAAAGGCTTTACCCTTAACCCACGAGGAGATCGGGGAAGTCCTACCCCATTCCCGTCACTCCCGGCTCACGGGGACGTGAAAAAGCCCCGAAAGAGGGGCTGCCAGTGTGGCCCCATTGACCCCGTTGCCTGAGCAGGGAGCTGACCTGACCAGTCCCTGTTGCACGGCGAGTGCCAACGCGCAGGTATGTTCCTGACTCGGAACAACCGCTGGGGCTTAAAACAAACCGAGGCGAGGAAGAGCGGGAGGCCCCTTCGCTGCTCCTTTACTCTCGGGCGCAGCGTCCCATCCCTGCCGGAGGATTTGGGGGGTCAGTCGCTGACTTTTCACGCGGCCGCGCTTCCCGCGGGAGGCGCCGTCGCTCTGCTTCGCAGGACCAACGTGTGTGTCCATCCCGCTCCTTTCCCCCTTTCCCTTCGCTGCCTGCGAAGTGACAGGAAAACACTGCCCGCGGCGGCAGCAGCAGCCTCCCCCCCGCTCCCCTCTTCGGCTGGCGGGCAGGCGATGGGGCGGGGGACGGGACTAGACCCACGGTCGCCCTGGCAAAGGAAAAACTAAGGCAACAGCTGCATCGAAGCGCTGCAAAGCAGCAGCACCCAGGGCCGGGAGGTTCCTGCCGAGCAAACGAAACACGGGGCTGGTAGGAGAAACTTACCGGAGGAAACCGAGGAGCCGGACAAACTGGAGTTACTGGACGCTGCCATCCTCCCTCCTTAGCTCCTAGCCCCGCTGCGACTCCGGCTTCTGCTCCTGCTGCTGTCCGGCTGCCGCCGCTGCCCCCAGCCCATTGCCAAGTGCGGGAGCCGCACCGTGCGAAGCAGCAGCAGCAGCCGCCGCCGGGGCTGCGCTTCCTGTTCAGCCAGCGAGCGAGCGAGCTGCGGCCGGTGGCTTGGCTGCGCGCCGCTCAGGCGTCGCAGGGCTCTGCTGCTGCGTGCAGCTGGCGGACGCCGCTCGGCAGCAGGGCAAGGAAAAGGCCCCGCGGCGCTTCCAGTTGCCTCCTCTCTGCCTGGGGCGCGGGGGGGTCCCTTGTGGCCGTGCCCAGAGCCGCCCCCGCGAGCTCGGTCTTCCCGCCCCGCGCCTCCGCCTCCTGCCGGGCAGCGCTGACAGCCGGGCGCAGCCCCACGCCCCCTCCTCCTCAGCCCCCCTCGCGCACACAAAGGAAGGAGCGCGGAGCCGGGCTGGCAGCCCCTGGCGGAGGCAGGGTGGGTCTGAGGCGCGCAGCCCGAGGCGGGAAGGAAGCCCGGGGAAGCAGCCAGCGCCCGCTGCCGATACTCCTGCCGCTGCCTGGCTCTGGGCGGCTCCTTCCTCCAGGTGCCAAACGCGGGCCACCTTCCGCCTGCCGGGGGGAGCCGGGACGCGCTTCCCCAGCCCTGCCCCGGGCAGGAGCGGGCAGGGTGGTGCCTGTTGAGTACTCGCTGCTCCAGCCGGGAACACGGCAAGACCCCCAGGGGCGGCGGCGATTCAGGATCGTCTTTGTTCCCGGGTGGCTCATGTAGCAGTTGTAACTGCTAAGCGCCTGCAGTGCACGTTGGCTTGGAGTCTCCCCTTCCCCCGCGCTGCCATCACCTTGTCTGTCCGCTCCCCCTTTTTAACTAGGGCTTGGCAATACAGTGCAGACACCGGGAATAACTTCAGGGAGATTCCAAATAGGGAGCACATTTTTGTTTCCTTTTTCTGTTTCTTGTCCTCGCTCTCCTCCTGTCTAGTGTTTGTCTCACCTCTCTTCAAGGTGCCTGACTTTTTCTCTTACAAAACTCTTCCTTCTCTGCCCCCTCTTTGTCCTTCATTGTTTTGTGTTCTCTGGTACCTTTCCTTTCTCTTTCCATCTGTACAGAACACACTACAGTGGGTACCATTACAATCTTAAGATTGATTGCCCGTGGCAGCTACATTTACTGTAATGTCACCCATCCTAAGCATCTGCCCCAGATATCATGGGATAGATCAGTGGTTCTCAACCATTTTCCCCAAACTCTTTTTCCAGACCTCTCACATGTATTGGATTTTGCAGCATATTCCGCTGGATCATGCTGCCTATTTTGCTGCACTAGGGAGGCAGGCAGTATTCTACTGCTGGAGAGAAAGAGACTTATTAGCCAAATACCCTATAGCAGGGGTCAGCAACCTTTCAGAAGTGATGTGCTGAGTCTTCATTTATTCACTCTAATTTAAGGTTTTGCCTGACAATACATTTTAACATTTTTAGAAGGTCTTTTTCTATAAGTCTATAAATATAACTAAACTATTGTTGTATGTAAAGTAAATAAGGTTTTTAAAATGGTTAAGGCGCTTCATTTAAATTTAAAATAAAATGCAGAGCCCTCCCCCCCCCCCCAACCAGTGGCCAGGATCCAGGCAGTGTGAGTGCCACTGAAAATCAGCTCGCGTGCCACCTTCAACACACATGCCATAGGTTGCCTACCCCTGCCCTATAGCATAAAGGAAAATCCATTGAGCTAGAAGGAAATCATGAGTTCAGATCTCATCTATTCTAGCTACTCTTTACATTTCCATGCATTTCACAGTTCTTATTACTTACCAAGTCCTTGTAGTCATAGAATGGATATGAGAAGGCCTCCTCCATTTTATAAACAGAGCAGTTGTCTTTTCAGGCAGAGTTAGGACTAGAGTTCAAATCTCTTATATAACACACGTCTTAGCCTCCCAGCCATACTGGCTTTCAGAATGAATGAGCCCAATATATGTGCTTTCAAAATCCTCTCATCATTACATCACACTCCCCTCCCAGAGTCAGGGGTAGGAAGCAGAACTCCAATATCCTACAACTTTCTACTGAATAGTTGTGTGACTTCTGGCAAAATGTTTGTCAACCTCCAGCCACTAGTAACTAGACCACATAACCAATAATAGTCATTCCTATAGTGGTAGTGGTCAAAGCTAGGGATCTGAAAATTCAGCTTTCAAACTCTGCTGATGATCCATGTCAGGGAGCTTTCTGGTTGCATGTGATAGAATTTTTATTTCCAGTTCTCTCTTTTTTTAAAATGGTTTATTTAATCCACACAGTGAGAAAACAAACTTTAAATCAGGTTTTATTATTATAGACCATTATAATGTGTAAATTATGCTGTTACACATAAAATATAGGTGTTCCACATTTTGGTTGGTTCTTGTGCACCCTGGACACCCGTTTTCAACCCCCAGGAGATTATGACCCCAGTTTGAGAAGTCATGGTATAGGAGGAGTGGTAAATATCAAGTGTGGTAAATATCAAGATTATAATGGTGTTCACTGAAGGGGTGCATAGTGCTTTGCAGTGGTATCTACTCCTCACTTGTGTTCTGGTGTCCTCCCTTCACACTTTGTCTTCTGATCCAGTGTCTGCTTCCCTCCCCCCGCCCCTGTCCAAACTGACAAACCTGCAATACAAGGGAATAGGTGAGACACAGAGAGGTAGTCTTGCAAATTTCCCATCCAGAAAGAAAGTAATAAAGTGAATTATACAGAGTTCCCAATCTGTGGCAATTTGAATACAGCTGGATGAACACTACAAACATTTTCCTCTGAATATTTGTTCACAATGATAAATTAATTTGCACTCTCTGTGTTCACATACAATTAGTATTTACTTTAGGTAATAATTGGAGATATACCAATCTCCTAGAACTGGAAGGGACCTTGAAAGGTCATCAAGTCCAGCCCCCTGCCTTCCCTAGCAGGACCAATTTTTGCCCCAGATCCCCCAAGTGGCCTCCTCAAGGATTGAACTCACAACCCTGGGTTTAGCAGGCCAATGCTCAAACCACTGAGCTATCCCTCCCTTTCTGTGAATATTCTTGTGAGCAGATTTACTTACTGGAATATTAATGAAACTAATACATTTTAAGCAGATGTTGGAGAATATTAATGGAAAGTGAACTTTTTTTTTTCTATCTGTGAGTAATCACACCAGAAATCTTATTCTAAGATTCCAGTCAGGGAAGAGAGATACATGTGATCTGTGTTCAGTCAAGACCACCATTTTTGCCATTGCTTTGCTGACCCAGAAGGCCTTTTCCAGACATTTGGTTGCCACTTTGATGACATTTGTTGTGCTTATGCATGTAGCAGAGGAGACCACAAGCAGGTTATCATCTCCTCCCTCACGCTACCACTCCAAACCATGACCTAGAACACCCCCCTCACCACCAACTAAAATCAAGAAAACCTTTCTGGTGTCATCCCACAGCCCTCCTTGTGGAAGATAAGGATGTTCACAGAACATGATCTGAAGCCTGGGCGGCTGCTGACATATCATACAAAAATCTAACTGGTGACTTAAATGTGCAAGTACCAGACTTCTCCTCCCCATGGTGCATATGGACTAATCCATATCCACACCCAACAGTAAACTCACACTTACTCCATAGATGGAAACTGAGGGAATCGCTGAACTGTGACTGTGCATGTGGCAAACTGTTGGACACACCCCAGATGATTGCCCAATTTATGCTCATCCTGGAGGTGTTGCAGCCATTCCCATGGGTATCCCCTCTGCTCTAGACTGGATAAGAGACCTTAAGATCCAACTGTAGTCATGTTGTTCCTTTCATTGTTCTACTTTTGCCATACAAAAAAAAAAAAAAGTCAAGACAACTTGGATTTTGAATCTTCCTGATGAATTGCTCATTAATGAACTATAGACCAGGCGTAATTAGGCAAATTATTAAAATAATGAATTAATTCAGGAAACTCATAATTTGTTCAGACACTTTGCAAAGAACACAATTTAAAATTGCCAATGAATAAATTATTTGTCCAGGTTTAACGGTAAGTGAGGAAAGAGTTACATTTTTTTTAAAGTGGGATTGTAAAGGTCTCGTTGAGAGATACACAGCAAAGTCATTTCTTATAAGAGTGAAATACTCCAATAACTGTCTTCAAAATAACTCAAATGAGGGAGTCTCTCTCCAAAATCAATGAGACTTGACAGGTCTGGTTATGAAATAGTGTGATTTTGAAGGTTAAGAAATTGTTGACATTTGTGATACAGCAGATGTGAGGCTATATCATATCCATTCCAACAATGTTCAAAATTAAATTAATACAGTTCAAGGAAATGTCCAGTAGATTAAAAGCGCTATTTCACACTCCAAGACATGATAACCTTTTTATTCAATGGAAAAGAGTATGTAAGACTGTGACATTTAGAAAGTATTAGATCAAAGGAGACACAAACTTAAAAAAAACAGAAGTGCAAAATGCACTCCGTGTTCTACAGTACAGTTCCAAATGTTATTTTAGAGAGCTTGTAAGCAGATTCCATCCTCCTCCACAGTATGCATATATTGCATATAGTCCAAACTTAACCATTCCTGAGTTTTGTTATCAGATACTCAGATAACTGCAACAAAACATAAACCTCAATCTAACCTTTCTTCTTGAGATTGACTAGGCCTAATTTTTCCAAGTATCTAGACTTCCCATATCCTAATACTCTCTGCTCTTGATAAAAGTTCCCACTCCTGTCCTGATTGGTGCTAAATGAAGCCACCTGCCAGTATGAGGGTACTAATTTACTCTGATCTTTATAAAGAGTTTCAGCTTCTCAATTTAGGGTTACTCAGCAGTAAAGCCTGTTACAGAGACACTATCATCAACATTAATAGTGACCTACAATAGAAAAAGATCAACCTTTTTTGCTTATGTATTATGCATGAAGATGATCTGAAAGCTTATTTTCCACAGAGGTGGGATTTCCTTGAAGCATTCAATGTTGGCTTTCATTGAAGTCTATGATTAAATTCCAAGAATTTCTGTACCTTTATTTAATTGAGAGAGACAAGGTGGGTGAGTTAATATCTTTTATTGACCAATTTATGTTGGTGAAAGACAAGCTTTTGAGCTCCACACTACACAATCTTAACTTATTGTTAAAGATTTTTATTGTTAATTGATTTTCTGTTTGCAAACAAAAGGGAAGAATAAAAGAGAGTCCCAAAGGCTTATACTAAAATCTGTGTAGTACAAAGTCTGCCAGGGTTTATCAGAGATTGTTTAAATAATACTACCCACAGGTGCATGGGTTCAACCATGTGGATTCAATTGCAGAATTATAAATAGATATTGTTTGGAAATTCTCAAATGTTTTTTGCTGAAAAATACCAATTTGTCAAAACAAACTGTTAATAGGAAAGGATCAGTTTCAGTAAGTTTGCCTACTCAAAAAACTTGGAAATTGTCAATGAATAGTTTCATTTTTGGTTCAAAATTAATTAGTTTAAAACTATAACTTTATTAATACCAATAAAAGAAAAAAGGCCAAAATCAAAATGCATTGTTTCAAAATTATCAAAACATTTCAATTGAGCCATTTGGGTTTTGGTTTTGGTTTGTCAATTCACTAGATTTTTTGAGATTTCAACTTTTTGTCCTGAATCAGGACAGGAAAAAAAATTCAAAAGTCCTTGTGGGTTGGGAAAACCATTTTCTTCCAGTCCTAATTATAAACTCTTTGGGATAGGGGCGCTCTTTCATTTTATGATACCAATCCTGCAGACATCCATGACTTAGTGTAGTCCCACTGACTTTAGTGGAACTCCTCATGTAAATAAAAATATGCACATATGTATTTGCAGGATCAGGGCCTATGTTTGGATATTACCCAGACTTCAGCTTCTGAAGTGCTACTGTCACACAAAGGAGAGGGGCAAGAATATCTTCTTTTCCTCAACAGCCTACACTGTTTTCTTCCCTTTTTACAATAAAGCTTATCACATATTTAACTAGCTCTGATTATAATTTGTACAAAGTAGACAATTCTATTGCTGACTCAAAGGCCTCTTATTTGAGCGTATCCCTTTTATTGCTCCACCAAAAGATTTCCTTTTATTTACAGTTGCCAGAAACCACGTCTACATTCATACAGGCATGGATTAAAAGAAAATGTTATTAGCTATGTAGGTAAAATTCCACCCTTTACTACTGTGATAATCTTGAAGCTGGACTGGATTTACCAATGCAGCTGCAAAGAGGTACAAGTTATGAATCCCTATATGAGCCTGGCCCTCTGAACCTCAGAGAATTCACCCAAGGAAACCAAGCACTTGAACTGTCATCTTCTTTCTTTTGGATTTCTGCGAGAGGGAAGCTGTTTACTTTCTAAGGGGTCCCACAGGATGATTGGCAACAGAGGGTGAAGAGGATGTGTTGGATCAAGGCAGCCCTGGCCTCCTCGCTCCCTCACCTACTACTCATATTTTGGGCTCTGATGGCCTGCAGGGGCAAGCCACTTTGCCCCTTTGCAGCCATATCCATGGGATCCTTTCCAATTACAGGAGGCTAGAATGTGGGATTGTGCTGGTAGAATACAGATTACTCTAGGCTGAATCTAGTCCACTAAAGTTATTATAGCAAAGTAGCAGTGACATAATATACATTAATAACTGGAGTTTTCATAACCTAGCTAAACAAGTTTCTCCCAGAATGAAACTTGACCCACAATCTCAGGCTGAGAATAAATATTTTGCCTAACTTGAAAATGTTTGGGTCTTATTATACAAATAATAATAAAAAGTTTGGCCAACTGCTTTGCTTATAGGAATAAAAATATAAACACCCTGCATAAGAAGATTGTGACATTTGACACAATAATTAAGTTTTGTCAAAGACATAAAACACTAACATCTTTTGATGTTTATATTGCTTAACATGAAAGGCAGGAAACACATTATTCAACCTTTGATGTTATGTGCGGGGAATGAGGAAGAGACCTTCATAAGTAATATATAACCAACATTTGTATACTCTGCAGAAATTGGAAGTTTTCCTCATTATGAGAACAAGCTTTAATGAGTAAAATGCACCAAAACATCAGTAAATAGCAGATGCATACTGTATTCAGGTATGAATAAATTATGTGAGTCACAGTAGCTTACAGCAGCAGGTATAGATGCAGTTCAAGACTGTGTGTGATGCAACAGTCTCTCCCTGTCTCCTCTCCAAAAATAAAGAATCCGTGAACTTCTATTTTTGTCCCTCCTCCTTTAATTGAAGGCAAGCCTAGAGATATTAGATAACTACTAACTCTGCCAGTAACGTTTGACGTTATTGATCTAGCTGCCATTTGTGACTATAGAGACTACTTGTAGACTCATAGACTTACAGACTTCAAGGAACGCTGGGAGTGGCCGGGGCGAAGTGGAGCAGCCTGGGGTTGCTGCTGCCACTTCCCGCCGGTGAGTGAGAGCCTGACCCCCACTGCTGGTGCCAGGGCCCCTGCTAACCCTCTGGGCCAGCCTGCCCCCCATCCCCCACATCCTAACCCACCCGCACTGGGCCAGCCTAGCACCCCCCGCACAACACACACACAGCCATCCCTAGGGTATGACAATTTGGGATGGCCACCATTGGGTCCCCCAAAGTGCAGGGCCCCCTAGGGATGGCTCTGGTAGGTGGTCTCATCATACCATCCCCTCTGAACACTTATCAAGCTTAGTCATGAAGTCCCACTGCTCCCCTTGGAAGGCTGTTCCAGAACTTTACTCCTCTGATGGTTAGAACTTTACTCCTCCACATTGGCACTTAACTTTAATAACTCCTCTCCCTCCCTGGTACCCCTCTGATGAGTTTATAAAGAGCAATCATCTCTCCCCTCAGCCTACTTTTGGTTAGGCTAAAAAAGCCAAGCTCTTTGAGTCTCGTCCCATAAGGTAGATTTTCCATTCCTTGGATCATCCTAGTAGCCCTTCTCTGCACCTGTTCCGGTTTGAATTCATCTTTCTTAAACATCGGAGACCAGAACTGCACATAATATTACAGATAAGGTCTCACCAGTTCCTTGTATAAAGGTACTAACAGTTCCATTTCTCTAGTGGAAATACCTTGCCTGATGCATCCTAGGACTGCATTAGCCTTTTTTACAGACACATCACATTGGTGGCTCATAGTCATCCAGTGATCAACTAATACACCCACATCATTCTTCTACTTGTAATAGAGACCTTGGGGGTGAGGTATCTTAGTGGTTAGCACACCTAGTATCCCCTCCTGATGGATTGGTCATACAGTCCTGATTCTCCTTTAATCAGAGGTGCAGTCAGGGGTGAAAGTAATTTAAAGGACTTACCAGTACACCAGAGTCCTGAGCGGGGGCATGGCCTCAGCCAGAAGAGGCAAGGCCTTTCAAGATGTAAAGGCCCTGGGCTCTGGCTGTGGCAGGGATCTTTATATCACCCCGGAGCTACCAGCTACAGAGGTGGCTCCAGAGGCGGCTCCAGAGGCTCAGGGGTGAATTAAAAGGCCTGGGGCTCCGGCCGCTGCAGAGCTCTGGGCCTTTTAAATCACTGCAGGAGCCCTGCCGCCACTACCCTGGGGTGGCAGGGCTCGGACTAGGGCTGGTGTAGTGGCTGCAGGGCTCTGGTGGGGATTTAAAGGGCCCGGGGCTCCAGCCACTACGGGGAGCCCGGCTCGGGTGGGGATTTAAAAGGCTCAGAGCTCCTGCCACAGCGGTGAGCCCTGGGCCCTTTAAAGCAGCTTGGGCAGCCCTTTAAAGGGCCCGGGGCTCCCCTCAGGGGCCGGAGCTCCGGGACCTTTAAATCCCCACCCAAGCCTGGCTGCCAGAGCTCTGGCAGTGATTTAAAGGGCTCGGGGCTCCCCACAGTGGCTGGAGCCCTGGGTCCTTTAAATCACCGCCAGAGAAGGCGGTCTAGTCTGGCAAGACATACTGGCTCTTGCCAGTATGCCCTACCTGACCGTACCGGCTTACTTTCACCTCTGCTTCTGAGTTACTCTCCCTGCATCATTTCCTACTGCTGCTTTTCTCTCTCTCTGCTCCCAGTCCCAGATAAGGTGAGGAGAAAGAGAAAAGATAACCAAACCAGCAGTCTTACTCCCTCCTGGAGGCTTCTTCAGCACCCCTGTCACAAGCCTTCAGAGTAGGTCTGTCCTCCCCAACCGCCTTCCTTCTGAGCTTCTGCAATTCGAGTATGTTCTGTGGGGCTTCCTGGACCTAGCACTGTCTTGAACCCCATCTGCCCCAGTATGGGGTTTATATACCCCATGCACTCCTGCCTTTCATATAATCATGTTCTCCCATCTTTCTTCTCTTTTTTTGTCTTTATGTACATGTCATGTTTTGACTAAACCTTAGATTGTGAGCTCTTTGGGGCACTGACTGTCCTTGTGTTGTTTGTTTCTTTGTAGAGCAGTTAGTATAATGGGGCTCTCTGATCCTGGATTAGGGTTCTTGGGTAGTAGAACAAAACCAATATTAATAATTAATGCATTTTGATATACTGGCACCAAATACATTATGAGCAGAAGGAGTCAAAACATTTTTGTTGACTTTTTTTGATGACAAGCAGGAAAAAAGAGTTAACAATTTTTCATGCTATTTTTTACTTATTCCCAAAGAAGGCTCTAATTACAAGTACTGTAACAGCTTTCAGATCGGCTCCATCCTACTGTCATTTCATCTGCAAAAGTCCCATTCAAGTAAACATAATTTTTAAAATTCAAATTGATTTGAGGGTGGCTTGTTTATCTCAAAAAAGACAGAGCTTTCTTTGCAAGAAGTTAGACCAGAAACTCTCTGGTTCCAGAGATGAAGCCCTTAAAGCGAACTAAGGCCAGATCTTAAGAGGGATCAATGGAAGTCAGGCACCTAAATATCTTTGAGGATCTATGACTCCTGTTCAACAAGACACTTAAGTACATGCCCCAATGGGACTACTTGTGTGCTTACAATGGGACACCTGCTTAAGGTTCTTGCTGAATCAGAGCCTAAGTGAAAAATATCATACAAAGGTGACTGATTTAAAAATATTTTATGTAATTTTATAAAGTGACTAAGTGATTCATAAACAATACTTTATAAAAAAATCAATTATTTTAATGAGGGTTAGATTGGGCACTTATAGTGAAATCCTGACTCCATAGAGGGGAGTTTTGCCACTGACTTCAGTGGAGCCAGGATTTCACCCATGGTATTTATGAACATTAATAATTCTGAGTAGTGAACTCTTCTGTTTTTCCGCAGAACAGGAATCAGGAATCAGTACATGGTGTACTGGCACCATGAACAGGGAAAGTACAATTTTCCCCATACCACCCTTCAAATGTACCTTGTTTCTGGTGTGAGAGAGGAGTTTGTATATCCAATTAGTCCTAGCCTTTCTGCTAAGATTGTCAAAAACAATACCATCACTGCACATTATGGTCTGTGTGGGGAGGGGAGGTGCAGTACTTCATGCCATTCAATCTCCATTTCTGTAAGGTTTTAATTCTCTTGATAGTGCTAAGCACACTAATCATGAAATATGTTGCATAGGGATACTGAAGAGGGATTTTTATGTGGGAAAATTTTCAGATAGATCACACTTAAATAATGCAATACATTTACATGTCATGCGTTATGCATAATTTTTCTTGACCTTTGGCCAATTATCTATACTGACATTTAAATTAAGCCTTTCTCCCACAATCCATAATTTCCTCCTACTTGAACCAACGGTGAAGTCATCATGCTGAATTCATGGCATCACAATTACCATGACAATACAGTGATATCAAAGCCTCTGCTTTATGCTCTCATTATAACAGGAGAAGATGCTTGTTTGACAGCAGAGTTGGGTGAACTGTTCAGTCATTATAGCCTTCTTCCTGTTTGTGAACTGTCTGCAAACATACTAAGATTTTTATTAATTTATTTGCTATTCCAATTTACTCACTGTATTCTTTTTCCAAACAAATTTTAGTCTATGGACTTGTCTGCCAACTGTTCACTGCAAATATTTTTTAAAATATTCAGTATGCACAATTCAACAGTCAAATAGTATGATTGGTTACCTACGTCATATGGACTAAACCTTTACAAATTAATTCTGCTTCTGCCCAAAAGACATTTTGTTTCAGCAGTAGTCTTGAAATTTACTTTCTGCAAATGTTTGCAAAACCAAAACTTTACGGCACTTTTAATTTGCTTTTGGCAATTAAATGTGCACAGACAATCAAAGTGTCTATTTAGAAGTAAATGCTCAAGAATAATTTTTTCTCTTTATTTTCCCAGCTCTGGTTGTGGGGTAGAATTTTCTTAATGAGACACAAATACCTGCAACAATAGCAAGGGAGATACAGAAAATTACTACAGAAGAAAGCTGCTGTTCATGTTTTTATTTTAAAATAAATATTCTCTTGTAGATCAGCCCCATTATTTTAAAGACAGCCTTTCACAGTTTTGCATATTGATGTATACAATTGATTTGTTTATAATGGGACCACTTGAACTTAAATTTATGCATTGGCTTAACTTCAGCATCTTAAATAAGATATGTACAATAGAGTACCTGAATTTGAACATACTTATATAGAAATCTTATAGGCTATAAAGGTCTTTGAGTTGTTGTTTTGTTGTTTTTTTTTTAACTACTGACCATATATCAAATCCTGAGATCCAGGATTTTTACTCAGGAAAAACTTCACTTGTACAACATTCTGCAATATACCAAGTACCAGCTGAACATCCTAAATTCCAGTTGGGCATGCTCAGCTCCGCAAAGGATCTGTCTCAACAGGAGTTTGCCAGATTTGTCCCTACATATTTAGAGTGAAATCCTGGCTCCACTGAAGTCAATGGGAGTTTTGCCATTGACTTCAATGAGGCCAGGATTTTACCCAAGGTTTCTCTCTCACTGTGACACAATAAAAATTGTGATGCCACAAGATAACATCAATATAGTTTTATGTACTAGTGGGAAGATAAAATAAATTAGGAGGGACAAATGTTCCTGGTTCTCAAAGGTCAAAATACTCAGTGTTGGTTTTTCAAATAAAAATACTTCTCGGTGGGTAATCAAAAATAATATACACCAACTTAGTGCTGTTAGAGAATGAGCATACCCCAACACTCACTATCATGCTGACATTCTGAAACATGCAAAAGCATTTAGTAAAATGCAAATTCTAGTAAGATTTGTTAGAGGTGAGTGCCTCAAATGACGTGATCCTGAAATTGCACATTAAATTAAACATAAAATACATAAAAAGGCTGTAAATAAAAAGGCTGTGTGTAAATAACATTAACTCCACCAGAGAGGTCCTTTGGGGCCATCTGCCTGTCCCAAGTCAGGGTAAAGGAGGAGGGTTGGGCGTGGGGCTAGCAACTCCACCCTGTAAAAATCAGCTTGCTACAGAAACGCCAACAATAGAGTTAACAGAGACTTTTAGCCTGGAAAAAGAAGGGTCTTCAACTCGAAGATGCATGACGCTGGGTGGTGAAAGCCGCGAGGAAGCCACTAAGCCAATCACCCTTCTTGCAGCCAGGAGGATTACCATCGGCACATGGAACGTGAGGACCATGTACGAGTCAGGAAAGACGGCGCAGGTTGCAGCAGAGATGAGGAGCAACAACCTGACCCTACTAGGCATTAGCGAGACAAGATGGACGCAAGCTGGACAGAGACGACTGTTGACAGGAGAGCTGTTGCTGTATTCAGGACATGAGGAGAGCGCACACCACACACAGGGAGTAGGCTTCATGTTATCCAAGCAGGCACAGAGAGCACTGATTGGTTGGGAGGCACATGGTCCCAGGATCATCACAGCATCCTTCAGAACTAAAATGAAGAGGATTAAGATGAATGTTGTTCAGTGCTCAACCAATGACAGTGAAGAGGAGGACAAAGACTACTTTTACAACAGACTCCAGAAAATATTAGAGACTCTCCCAGACAAAGACATTACCATCCTTATGGGAGACTTTAATGCCAAAATTGGACCTGATAACACAGGATACGAACAAGTCATGGGGACCCACGCTCTGGGAGAGATGAGTGAGAATGGAGAGAGATTTGTGGATCTGTGTGCACTTAACAACCTGGTCATAGGAGGCAGCATCTTTCCTCACAAGCGGATCCACAAGAGTACCTCGCCAGCAGGCATGACAGAAAACCAGATCGACCATGTCTGCATTAGCAAGAAGTTCAGAAGATCCTTGCAGGACGTTAGAGTTAGAAGAGGAGCAGACGTGGCGTCCGACCATCACTTAGTGGTGGCCAGATTGAAGCTGAAGCTGAAGAAGAACTAGACAGAAGGTACAACGTCAACCTTCTGAAGGACCATAAGACCAAGGAAGATTTTGGATTGACGCTGAAGAATAAGTTTTCAGTACTACAGGATCAGTCTGAAGAAGAGGAAGACAGTGTACTCAACAGATGGCAGAAAGTGAGAGACACACTTAGGTCAGCATGCCAGGAAGTGCTTGGAATTAAGAAATACCAGCAGAAAGAGTGGATCACAGCAGAGTCCTTGACAAAGATAGAAGACAGAAAGAAGAAGAAGGCAGCAGTCAACAACAGCAGGACTAGAGCAGCAAAGGCCAAAGCTCAAAAAGAGTATGCTGAAGCCCACAGAGCAGTGAAGAGGAATATTAGGAAGGATAAGAGAGATTATGTGGATGGACTGGCAGCAGAAGCAGAGCAGGCAGCATACAGCGGTAACATGAAACAGCTGCGACTGTCTGGAAAGTTCAGCAAGCCAGAACGTCCCGTTAAAGACAAGCAGGGAAAGTCTATAACAGGAATAGAACTACAGATGAACAGATGGGCGGAGCACTTTGAGGAACTCCTGAACAGACCAGCACCACCAAATCCACCAGACATCGACCCAGCCAATGAGGACCTCCCAATCAATTGCGATAAACCAACCAGAGACGAGATCAGAAAAGCCATCACCATGATGAAGAACAGGAAGGCGGCTGGACCTGACGATATCCCAGCAGAGGCCCTGAAAGCAGACCTGGATGCTTCAGTGGAAATGCTTGAGAAAATATGGGAAGAAGAAGTGATTCCGGCCGACTGGAAAGAGGGATATCTCATCAAAATCCCCAAGAAAGGAGACCTCAGCAACTGTGCCAACTATAGAGGAATCACACTCCTGTCGGTGCCAGGGAAGGTCTTCAACAGAGTCCTCTTAGAGAGAATGAAGGATGCCGTCGATCCACAGCTACGAGATGAACAGGCAGGTTTCCGGCAGAACAGATCATATCATAGTCGAGCAGTCTATGGAGTGGAACTCCTCGTTGTACATCAACTTTGTTGACTATGAGAAAGCATTCGATAGCGTGGATCGAGAGACCCTCTGGAAGCTCCTTCGGCACTATGGCATCCCAGCAAAGGTGGTCAACCTGATCAAGAATTCATACGACGGCATACACTGTAGAGTGATCCATGGAGGGCAGCTCACAAACAGCTTCCAGGTGCGAACCGGAGTCAGACAAGGATGCTTGTTGTCACCACTTCTCTTTCTTCTCATCGATTGGATTATGAAGACATCCACGAATGGAATCCAATGGTCATTGTGGACCCAGCTTGATGACCTGGACTTTGCCGACGACCTTGCACTCCTTTAACAGCAGATGCAAGAGAAGACCAGCAGCCACGTCATCACAGGTTGGCCTCAACATCCACAAGGACAAGACCAAGATCCTTAGGATCAATTCCATCAGCAACGACCCAGTCACACTGAATGGAAGCCCCCTGGAAGAAGTGCAGTCCTTCACCTACCATCATCGACCATCAACATCAAAGTAAGGATTGGTAAGGCAAGAGCAGCCTTCTTACAGCTCAAGAACATCTGGAGCTCCAGAGAGCTGTCTTTGGCAATAAAGATTCGACTGTTCAACTCCAACGTGAAATCAGTCTTACTGTATGGAGCTGAAACCTGGAGGACAACCAAAACAACCACCAGGAAGATCCAGACCTTCATTAATAGCTGCCTCAGAAGGATTCTCCAGATCCGCTGGCCAGACACCATCAGTAACATCCACCTCTTGGAGAGGACCCGTCAACTCCCAGCAGAGGAAGAAATTAGAAGGAGAAGGTGGGGCTGGATAGGACATACACTACGCAAGCAGCCAACCAACATCACCAGACAGGCACTGCAGTGGAACCCCAAGGCCGACCTTCAGGTTGATAGCAAAAATGGGCTATACCTGGAACCAGCTAGAGCGAATGGCCCAGGATAGAAGACTATGGAGATCTGTGGTTGGCATGAATGAATGAATGAATGTGTAAATAACATTGACACTTTACGAGCTGGAAGGAGGGGGATTACAAATGTGGTTGTGAAGTGATTCTGTCCTACAAACTCTAGCTTTATCATATATAGTATATCAAGAATAATATTATAGGACTCTTTGTGGATGCAGAACAAACTCCTCTCCCATTGGAAAAGAATACATATTTTCTGTGGTTATTATAAAGCTCCAGAGAATTTTCTTTAAACACTTTACCACAATCAGGGGTCCATTTTCCTATCCCTAGGCTTCTTAACTCTTATGAATATCAATGGTGGCTATGTTTGCATGATGAAAAGAAATTAGAGTCCTTATTGTTTTTGTTCTGATAAAATGAAATGTTCTTTCCCCATGTTAAAATTATCTTTTATACTGTTGGTCTGTAATATGGGGAAAGCAGAGCATTAATGACTAAACGAGTCCTGAATTGTTTTTTTCTTTGTGACACAGGGGCAAATCCTGCTCCAA
The DNA here is from genome assembly GCF_016161935.1 of Mauremys reevesii. Classification (NCBI taxonomy): domain Eukaryota; kingdom Metazoa; phylum Chordata; order Testudines; family Geoemydidae; genus Mauremys; species Mauremys reevesii. Next base: position 64,862,566 of record NC_052624.1, on the reverse strand, counting down.
CTGATATCAGTGGCTAACTCCCATAGACTTCAATTGGAGCAGGAGTGGATATTTAGTTGTCAATCTTGCTCATGTATGATCAATTACATCTGTAGTCAGGCTAGATAGAAAACCTTCTCATCTAGTAGACCACCTTGTGCACCCTGCATTTATGAGCAACAGTCACCTCAGATGCTAATGAACAGTCAAACCCATATGCAGGCAAATTAATATCAGTAAATGCTTATTTAATTTATACTTATAGGCATCTAAAGATGAATGTTTCTGTCACAGGCAGCCATTATCAAAACTGTCTTAACCAATTGGTCCTTAGGTGCCTGTAAGTACAAAATTTGATGAATTTTAACTGGATATTTGACTGGGTATTTCACATTATCATTATATCATGATCTGTGCATGGATTTATTGAACATGGGATGCTGAGATGGATTTTACATTATTTGAAGTGGTTTTTGTAGGGCAACTGCTTGTATTTATATCCCACAAATTAATATTTATCTCCGACATGGCACCAGAGGAGTAGCTACTAAGATTATTCGATGGCTCTTTTGACATTTTTAGAATATGGAATGCTGAACATTAACATTCAACTCAGTTGTAAACATGATTCCCCAGGGGACGATGACATCCAATTAATTGAACTACTGTATTTCCTTGTAAATGGCATCTCCTATGGATTATTACAGTGATAGTGAAGCATTATAACTTAACAGGACACAATGGAGATGCAGCTGTATCTGTTAATGCAAGAGAATCATGAGTCCAGGAGGTGCACTTACCTATCTTGGTGATGGTATATCAGACAATGGAAAAAGATACATGCCTGCTGTTCAGGTATTTGGAGAGAACTATGGGCATTAGAAAGCGGTTGCCAGACAGATGGCTATTAGAGGATAATTTGATGGAACCCCATTGAATAAAATGCATACTTTGCCTGTAAGCACACAAGAGACGAATTCCTTCTCCAGAAGAAGCATCAATACAGGGTCATGTAACCCATTTTGGTCCAGGGACTTGATCTGGGTGTGTTGCCCCATAAAATCTAAAGGAAAGAGCAGTAAAATGGACAGACATGTCTAGGAGGTTCCGTGCCCTGTACCAAAGCACCTGGGAGAAATGGTTTTATTGGTTTCAGCTATATCGCATCACGTAAAGAAAGTGTTCTTGCATAAGAGCTGGTTATGACTTTCTGGGCTGGAATAAAGGAAGAAACAATCCAGGTGAAGCCCAAATGATGGAGCATAGGAAACCAAAGATGAGGAAGATCCACCAGAGCAGAAAAGAAGTTTTCTTCTACCCCTGCAATGTAGGAGAAGAAATCCCACCTTGCTCATGGATTACCTAAACAAGGCACCTGTTGGGCCCAACTCAGCAATACTATCCAAGACTGAAACAAGCCAAGCCCAATAAAAACTTTTAGTGAAGCTGGGTAACCTCTGGCTATGTACTATGAGAGTCAAACTTTTAGCTGTAATTGGAAATAGAGAGGCCATGACGATATGTGATGTTTGAACATACAAAGGGATGAATGTGGACTAGACATAAGGAGGGCATCACTTTGTGTGGTGTAATCTAGATGATTAGTGAGTGGTTGGGTCACCACCTGCCCTGCAACCTTGGGTGCCTCACAATGCTTTGCTGCTGAAGCTCTCAACCTGGGCCAAACAGCATCCAGGTCACATCCTGAGTGTCTATGTATAGCTGCAGCATACCAGCAACATTCCAATCACACTCTGGCTTCCATCAGCCTTGGTTACTACTTGCAGGGTGATCCCAACACTCTCCCAGTCCCAGATTTTTCCCCAAAAGGTGTGTTTTGAACTGTCCAACCCTCTCCTGGACAATTCAGGTATTAGAGGTCATTTGGCCCTTTTTGCTCCTTTAACTGGAGTTATCAAACAATTCAGTTTAAACACAACACTGGATTAGTTTAGATTAAAGAATAAAACAAGTTTGTTTAACTTTTAAGTAAGTACAAGTATAGGCAGTAAGGTGAGATATGGTTACAAGAGAAATAAAGATAAAACACTTTCTAGTAGCTAAAACATAACAAACTAGACTTGGTTCAAGGTAAAATCCTTACCATATGTTCCCAGCAACACTGCTAACCAAATTTTCATGTTGGGATCCCTCCCAAAGTCAAAAGGATGGTTCCTTTGTCTTCTTAGGTAAAAGAGAGAGAGAAAAAAATCTGGAAGAGAAGAACAACAGTGGGCTGTTTTTGCCCCTCACTTTTATAGTCCACTCACCCTTAGAAACGCATTTTCCTGAGGGTTACCCTTAGATAAAGTTCCTTCCAGCTGTGAGGATGGAGACATGGAGTCTCGTAGTGAAAGAAGTTCTGTGCTGTTTGCTAAAATGCAGATGTGACCCTTCAGCCAGGTGAAGCCAGTAGCAACAAGAGCTGGGTTCAGTATCTAGGGGTTCCTTTTCAACAATACTACACAAAACCAGCTCAAGCCCCAACCCAGTGACCTGGGACAATTATACACCACCCCTTGGATACCTCCAAGAGGCAATATTTCCCCTTTCACAAGCACAGAATCTGAGTGTAGCAAAAACTTTTAATAAAAGGCAGGAATTAACTCAGCATTCATTTGGGAAAACACTGCAACTAGGGCTCATAAACACAAACCATGAGCAAAAGACCGACCCCCAAGTAAGTTGGGCAGGGTCCTTTTCGCCTCAGAGTCTTAAATCCAGCAACCCCAAAGTACCTTTAATGTGCCTGTCCCTTCTTTGTACCCCACTCACAGTTGCTGTCCTTGGCCAGTGCAGCCCCCGAGTTCAGAGGTTCATCCGCAGAGTTCACCTCCCACCCTGTGTGGAAGGCAGGGGAGGGGGGGATAAGGAGGCACCTTACATGCTGCCCCCAACAGCTGATTGCCATGCCTCTGTGGGGCTCTGCTCTGGCCCTCTCCACCAGCTTCTCTGCTGGCTGCTTGCTATGCCTCTCCACCAACCACCTAGCCGCTTCCCACACCTCTCCACCAGCTGCCCACTCACCAAGATGTCTTCAGCCTCCCCGCTCCCCTACTTAACACAGCTCTCAGTGGTTTCAGCTGTTAGTGGGAGAGCCTCACTGCTGGTGCACACTGGGCCGTTTCTTATAATATAGACACTATCCCAAAGTAGATCTAACAGTTAGATCTAGATATCAGTGATTTCAGCTCTGGAGCATATAACAAGATTCTCAATTGAGTCTAAATTGGCTTTTTTATTATACCATGAAAAGAGTCAGTCAGTCAACTTAGCTAGTCAGAGATAGTAAATCCATTTCCAATGAATGCTGCTGTGTGAGAACTAAGCATCAGTGAGACGTCCAGAAGAACTCCTAGACTGCAAACTAACTTGACAAGTTGTCAGATTTCCTTTAAGTTTCTATTTCTGCCTGGTATTTTCTTGTGCAAGCCCTATGGCCAGAAGCTCCAAAGGAGAATGAATCACCATAACTACATTTGGACTTGTATTTTTGGGGGGCAAAAAGATCATTTCCAAGCAGCAGGGCCTCTATGCCAAGGTGATAAGTACTCTTTGCTCCCATCCCATGAGGATCTTGCTGCTAGAGACAATGCAGACTGAGGACTTTGCTGCAAGAGCCATTGCAGAGGAGTTCATAGTGGGAGATGACACACAGGACAGCAACAGAACTTTCCTGAGGCATCACCCACCCAGCACCTTAATAAAGCTGAATCACTAAACTGGGTTAGGTGTTCGTGCCAGACAAGAAGTTTCTTGGGTAGAGACAGACCTTTAAAAAGACTCTTGGCTCTACTGCTCTTCACTGATCCCAATTTGTTGGATGAGTGAAGTGGTGTTGTCAAGGGAGTATTACCTGTGGGGTATTCTCTCTGGCAGGAGGGAAGGGAGTTGGAGGGACTACTATCAAAGTTACTGAGGGAGGGGAGTTAATTTTACTTTTTATTTTCAAATGTATTCTGTTGCTGTGTTTTCTCAAGTTTATGACTGTGTTCCTTTCCCCTAATAAAGATTTCCTTGTGTGAGCCTCAGACACAAGTCTTGGAGCCTTTGCGAGTGAGGTAAATTCTGACGGTTAAGAGCACCCGCGAAGGGAGTGTTGAGGTTTCTGAGTGATAGGTGGGTGGGTTATTTGCTAAGAGGTGCCCGAGAGCTATTGTATGTATGTCACTGTAAGCAAAAGTGACTGTAAATTAGAGTGAAACTAATGAAGCAGTTTTTATATTTCAAGCTGGGGAAAACAGAAAAGTAAACAGATTAAGTGCTAAAGTAAGCTCGAATTTAATTTTTTCCCATTTGCAATAATATTAGCCTTATTGAGAATACAAAGTTTTGGTAAAAAAAAAAAGCTACATGATTTTTATCTGGTCTTTTAAAATTCACATATTTCTGGACATATCAGCTATTCAGTTCTTTCCAATGCGGTTCCTTTAAGAAGTAAAAAGGGGAAGTGACTGCCGGCAAAGCAGTCCATGAAGAGACTGGGGTAATAACTCTTCGACGACCAGAATGAAAACAGAGGGGTCTCCATTTTCCCATGGGGTAGCAAAACACCAACAAGTTGTGCAGTGCAGAACGGCTCGCACTGCATTGCACATTCCCCCCCGTCTCGGCTCCCAAGGCATCCAGCAGAATTACAGCCCCAAATAAAATGGGGTGCAAATACACAGATTAGTTTACAAAGTTTGTGAGCCCGCCTGGATGCTATAGGATGCTTCGGCCCTGCTGCTCCCTGCTGGATACGACCTGCAAGAGCCTCGGTAGGGGTCAGCTGGTTAAAGTGACTGCTGCCCTTGTGCCTCCCCGTCCTCAGGGTGTTGCTCCGGCTGTGATTGGTGGAGACTGTCCGCGGGGTGCGTGTGACAGGGGTTTCTCCTCCCCCACCCCCGGGAGATGGTGAGTGCTGCGGTTTGTAGGAGCGCGGGCCGCTGCCTGCTGGGTGCCTGGCCTCGCGGCGGCTCTGCACGCCGGGAACCGGGAAGGGAGCAGCGGGGTTCGCCCCCTTTTTGCGGGTGCGTGGAGGGATGGATTTGCGGCTCCCGTGGGCATTGCAGGGGCTCGCAGCCTGCCACAGCCGAGCTGGGGGCTGCTGGAGGGGGTTGGGTTATTGAGCTGGCGAGGCTGGAACAGGCGTGGCGGACTGGAGTAGGGAGAATGTAGTAGCAGGGCAGGCTACAGAGGCCTGGTGGCGTTGCAATACTGGGGGGTGCAGAAGAGGGGGAGTCTGCAGAGAGATGTGTGGAGGGTCTGGGGTAGGGGACAGGCTGGGGAAGGAAGGAGAAGGCGGCAGGTAGCTCTGCCCAGCAGAGGGATTTCTAGTGACCAGGAGAACTTGAGGAAGGAAATGAGTTTGTGTACAATCGTGTGAGCCTTAGGCTACATTCCTGGCTTCTTTCATTGGCATGTAGAGTATGTACTTGGGTAGCCTCCCCCCCCCCCGCATAGGTTAAAGGAGCAGTGTAGAGGGTGAGGCACTGCTTAGGCCAGTAAAGAAACGCCTGAATCCTGTGTACCCAAGTACATACCCTATAGCAGTGGTCCCCAACCTTTTTTGTGGCCAGCACATTCATGTTTTCAGAAGTGTGTGGCAGGCACCAACAATTTTTCAAGGCTTATTTTGTATTTGTACATTAAATAATATGAAAACTATCATATTTAATATAACATAATATATGAATCCATAAGATAAAGGTAATATTACATGTAAAAAGTATTAATTAAATTCGGCAATTACTCTTTCACCTTACCATGTGAATTTGCTGTTTTTTATTTACCTGCAGAAAATTTAAGGGGTTTTTACAGAATAAATATCATAAATAGTTTTCATCTTATTTATTTTAAAAAAGTAAAACATTGTTGAACTGCTGGTCCAAATATATTTATTATTCTTACTTTATCATAGATAGCCAGTTGTGGTTAATTAAAATATTCTTTGTATGTTACTTGTATCTGGATTTCAATAAACAAACAAATATGAAAAAAAAGTTTAACACAAGTTAATCATATACTTTCATCAGCACTTAATGGAAATTAGGTATAATTAATTCACGTGGTTTTTCTAATAAAATCAGTGTGATTTTTGGCACTGCATTTCTTCAGCCAGGTTTTCGTAGTTGGGAGAGTAGGATGATATTACCGTTTGTAAGCAATCGTCAGGATGGGCATCTGTAAGCTGAGATCTGTATTTTGATTTTATGATGTTCATTGTTGAAAACAGAACTTCGCATAGATAAGTGGAACCGAAATAAGATTTTATTTTGTATGCTACATTTTTTAAGGCAGGAAACTTTTTTCAGTCAACCAGATTCCCAAAGTTTTCATCTGTTGCACAGGTTTTTAGAACAATATCATTTTGAAAGTTCAAAATCTCCAGTTCCATGTCTTCTGTTCTTACTTGAATGAGACTCTCAATTGATGTAGCCATTTCTGTTACCTTTATTTGGCCAATAAAAGGATTCACAAGAAAGGCAACTACAGGTTCAATGATGGTGAACTGTTGAAATCTCTTTTCAAATTGTTCCAGAAGTGTTTGAATGTGGATAACAAATGGTGATGGATTAAAATCACTGTCACGTACCATTTTCTTCATACTTGGGAAATGTATGAGAGACTTCGTCTTAATATGTGACATCCACAAGATCAGTTTTGCTTTGAATGATTTTACATAACCTATCATTTGAGCCAAGTTTGTCTCTTCCCTGGAGATCAAGATTTAAAATGTTCAATTTGTCAGTGATGCCAGCAAGAAAAGCTAAGTCCATTAACCAGCTGGAGTCTTCTAGTTGCTCAAAGTTCTGATTTGTGGACTTCAGAAATTCTTTGATCTCTTCAATTAGGCTTAAAAAACATGCAAGAACTTTACCTTTGCTCAGCCGTCATACTTCTGTGCGCAAGATAAAGTCAGATAGTTTATCATCAACATCTTCCAACAGGGCCTTAAAAAGTCAGAGTTGCAAAGGTTTCTCTCGAATCGAGTTATTTTAATAATGACATTCATGACGTGAAAGAAAGAACTTTGACGCACAAAGCTTCTTGGTGGATAATGCAATGATAAGACAAAGTTCGGAAAGGATTCATTCTTTTTACAATCCATTGGCGCTGCCCATTATTGCTGGTGCCCCATCAGTTGTGATTGCAAACAGCTTCTGTAGTGGTATACTAATTGATGTTGCGTATGATTTGAATAAATTATAGATGTCCTCACCCTTTGTTTGCCCTTTCATAGGCAATACTTTTAGTGACTCTTCTTTTACGGTGAAGTCACTAAATACCATCCTCACCATAACTGCCAACTGCGCTGTATCCGATATATGTCGACTCATCGAATTGCAGTGTAAACCAGTCATATATTTCCAAGTCATCCTTTAGCTGAGTTTGCATGTCGCTTGAAATTGCATGTATCCTCCTCGTAACTGTGTTGTCTGATAACTGCAAGTCTTGTATTGCCGACAAAATCTCACCCTTGTTAGGAAATCCTTGAAACAGGCAATCAGCACCAGTCAAAAATGCTTCCTTCACCATCTTGAAAGGGTTTTTGTTCTTTGCGAGCAGATGAGCAATTTTAAAGGAAGCAACAGTAGCACTTTTAGACTTTACCACTTGTCTAGTGAAAACAGATTGCTGGGCAGATAGGTTTGATTTGAGTTGATTAATTTTCTTCTTTCTCAACTCAGATTTAAGTGGATGGCTAATGTCAAAAGAGCCATGATTAGTTTGGAAATGGCGTTCGACATTATGTTTTGTTGGCACTGCAACAGCACCACCGCACAATAAGCAAACACATTTCCCTTTATTTTCAGTAAAACAATAGGATTCTTCCCCCTCTGCATTGAAATAATACGTACGTTGTCTTTTATTTGAGCCACTCATTTTGGGGCAAAATATTAAAAAAAAAAAAAAATCGCAAAGCACAAGAAAACAGCAGTATCAGTGCAGCGGAAGAATACTCACATACAGGGCTGGCTCCAGGCACCAGTGGAGCAAGCACATGCCTGGGGCAGCACATGCTATGAGGCGGCATTCTGTCCATTCCTGGGATGGCAGAGTCGGAGCATTGTTTGTTTGTTTGTTTTTTGTTTTTTTGGCGGCAGTTCTGGGTAGTGCGGAGAGAAGCCGGAGAGAAGCTGCGAAGGCAGAGAACACTGGTGCCTGCAGCCCTGGAGTACTCCGTCCCCGGTAGGCGCAGGGCCGCAGCTTCCCTCCCCTGCTGGGCAATAGGTGGGCCCTGCGCCTGCCAGGAACAGAGAACACCATGCCCGCAGATGTTCAGGTGCGGGCCATGGCTTCTCGCACCTGCTGGGCACTAGGCAGGCACACATAAATGCCCCGGCGGGTGCCGTGGTGCCCGCGGGGACCATGTTGGGGACCACTGCCCTATAGGGCTCTCTACTCAGCCTTTCCTGTCTACACTGCTGTCTTTAGCTGTTTTGTGTCCAACTGCCTCCCTGCTGCTGGAGCCATGCCCTGTGGAAGGAAAAGACTCCAGCAGTGAGGAAACGCCCCAGTGGTGGGGAAGCAGCCGGCAAAGACTCTGCCAGCTCCATGCCTCTGGAGCTCTTCCCTGCTGCAGGGAAAGGCTCTGGCCAGGGGGAAGGGTTCTCGCAGGGGAAAGGTTGCTGCTGCAGCTTTTCCCACTCCCTCTCCACTTCTAGAGCCTTTCACTGATGTGTAGTGACCCATGGCACTGTGGATGCAGCCTGCTTTTTTCACTGCAGTGAGTGGCTACGCATACCCTACACACTGCTGAAAGTGGTGTGTAGTGTAGACATAGCCTTATGGTGCCATAGGCGAAAGGATGACCTTGTGACTAAACTCATGTAGCCAGGCTAAGGAGATCTGTTCCTGAATCTGCCTCAGCCACCCTGCGTGACCTTGGGCAAGTCACATTAGCTTTTACAGAGTGAGATAGAATCAATAATCCTTACTTAAACGCACAGATTTCTGGGGGTTTTTTTCTCCAGGGCAGCTGGACCCATTACTCTTTGAATAGGAGAGGAAGGGTGGCCTTCCATGGCTGGCCTGATGTTAGGTGGTTGCTGAGGTACACAGGCTCTTGGCAGTCTCCTGTTAATTTCAGCAGCTCAGTTGGGGAGGAAATGCTACTTCTTACAGAGGTGTCTGGGGCACCAGGACAGACCCTGAAATAGACATCCTTTGTGTTCAGAGACATACAGGTCACCATATATAGGCTGGGAGTTCCTAGAATTCTGCGTAGGAATGCAGGACTCCTCTGTTCAGCTACTCCAAGATTGAGCTTAAACCCTGCATGAAGATGCAGAATAAGTTACTACACATGCTGATAGGTGGTTCTTGCTAGCTCTGACCAGGCTAGAAAAGGATCGGTGTGTCTTTATCGGGCAGAGAGGATAGCTGTTCAGAAAGCACTCCAAACAGTTAAAGTGGGGAGGAAAATTTAGGTTGAGGTTTATATTCTGATGCCTGTTACCTACAATGCCCCTCCTGGAGTTTGGTTTTAGTATGGACTATATACACTCTCTGTATACACTGTTCAGGACAGGGGAGGAACTCTACTTCCCACATCAAAAGGATGTTGTGAGGATCAGTATGCAGCAGTGCCTTGAACATGTAGAGATACTGATGTGCTTTTTATTAAATAGTCTTCTTGATAGCTTTTAAAAGATCTTGTTAAGGATTCCAGACCCTATTAGTCCAGGGTGACTTGACCAACACTGCGGGTCCGGTAGAGAAGTTGATAGACTTTTCTGAGTCCTGTGATGATATTTGGACTTCAGCTATTACAGAAGGCTGCAGTAGGCGAGATGTGGCTGAGGGAAGAGAGCAATTATACTAGAAGCTCACAGATTAGAAGAGAGCACTGTGGGGAGGCAGCCTCAAAATGTGAAGAATCTTCCAAACAGTCAGATGTTTTTCTGAGTCTCCACTGTGACACTTTTTGGGTTTACCTGATGGGTCTGGAAATAATCACTACCCCCTGCTTACAACGTGAGAGCCTTGTCTGTGTCCACCAGAGGAAACCTTCCCCATCTACTGTGCTGCTGGCAACTTGAGTGCTCCAATCGGGGCTCTACAAGCCCCACTGATTTTACTTAAATCCATTTAGAAATCAATGTAATTAAATCAATGCAATTTGTGTGTAGAGGGAGCTGAAGTTTAATACACTCCCCCAAAACTCTGAGTGACTTAAATGAAGCAACTAATTAGGAAACAAGTGAAATGATGTTTGGGGGGCAGGAGAGAGATGGTATAGGAAGAAAAAAAGGTTATTTCACAGCCATGGAGAAGTAATTTTAGACAGTGAATAAGGACTACTGATCATCCACTAGAGGGCAAACCACTCCTATAGTCTCTCTAACATTAGTGTTAGATGCATCAGAATGCCTAATACCGTAGTCCAGTGGTTCCCAAACTTGTTCCGCTGCTTGTGCGGGAAAAGCCCCCGGGGGGGCGGGGCCAGGCCGGTTTGTTTACCTGCCACGTCCGCAGGTTTGGCTGATCACGGCTCCCAGTGGCTGCGGTTCGCTGCTCCAGGCCAATGGGAGCTGCTTCCATTGGCCTGGAGCAGTGAACCGTGGCCACTGGAAGCTGCGATCAGCCGAACCTGCAGACAGGGCAGGTAAACAAACCGGCCTGGCCTGCCAGGGGCTTTCCCTGCACAAGTGGTGGAATAAGTTTGGGAACCACTGCCGTAGTCATAACTAGACCTGTGCAAATAACTGACTGATTTGCTAGCATTTCCAAAAAGTTTCTGTTCCAGGTTGACCTGAACTGAACGTTTTGTTTTTTTTAAATAATTTTCAGCTGATTGAAAAGTTGGGGGAAAAATTTTGTTTCATGTTGAACAAAACATTTTTGCTTGAGAAATGATTTTTTTTTATTTTGGCCATTTAAAACTTTTTTTTTTTTTTAAGATAAAAGCATAGTGCTCTATTCACAAGAGGCTTAGGCACTTCTGGCATGGCCAAAACCAAGGTAGGAATGGCATCTGGGATGTGAGAGAATCAGATGTGAATCCTTGCCCAGGAGCAGGGGTTTGTACCCAGGTTTCTCCTCTTTCTGGTGAGTGCCCTAACCAACAAACTATTGGCCATGGCTCTCAGTCTTTCCTGTTGAAGCTGTTCCACTTGTGTAAATATGTATTGGAGTAGGGGCTGGAACCTGGGTGTCCTGCCCAGTGGGTCCCCTAATCACCAGACAATAAAGATATTCTCTCTCTCTCTCTCTCTCTCCCCCACCCACAGTGAAATTCAACAGGAGAGACTGAGAGAGACCCGCCCCCAGAACACCCTATAGCCCAGTGATAAGAACACTCACCTGGGATAGGAAGGGGGAAAACCTGGATTCCAGTCCTCACTCCAGAGCGGAATTCAAATCTGGGTCTCCCACATCCCAGGTGACTGAGTGCCCTAACTACAGTGGGGTGGAGGTGGCACCACTATTATCACCTCCTCCTTGGTGTTGTGAATCTAGCCCAAAAAATGGTTCAGTTAAAATGAACCCCCAATTAGATATTTCCTACATTTTTTTCCTTTTCTTTGAAATATTCATCAAAATTGACATGAATTTGTGAAATGTTTCAATCAACCTGAATACATTTTTCATTAAAAAAAAAAAAAAGTTTTGGCTGAAAAATCTTGTCCAGCAATAGTCATAACCTCTCTCCTTCATATATGATCTTTGCATGAGTTCAAAGAAATTTAACTGTGTGGAAAGCTTGAATGGGTAATAACAAGCCATTTTAGTGCCAGAGGGACAGAAAGAAATTGTGATAAAATTTTATTAATGATCTTAATTTGAAAACGTGTATGAAATTCTTAATATTTTTCTATTTAAAAAAGAAAAGAAAACTTCCTGCATATTTAGCCCTCAGAGTAAATGTAACATTGAGGCCAAACCAATTGTATCTAGCCATAGTTATAGGGATGTGTATCTAAATATAAAACTTATGATGGAACCTATTGCAAACTTATGTACAGATTCGCTATTATGCCTCAGTATTACATACTCCACTAAGAATAATTGTCAGGACCTCTGTCAAATTCACATTCATCTCTAAATGTGTATGTAGCTAATTGTGATCAAAGCATCATTATGAATTCCTATATCTGCTGAGACAAGTGGCTAGTCACCTAGTTTTCCACAAAGTGGTATGGTGACATGAAGCATTGTGCCAACATTCCTGGCTGATGTGGCACTGCCATTCCTCTCTGTCATGATGTTTTACTACCAATGTTGCACCCAAATGTTTCTTAAAGAGAAGACACCAGAATTTGATGTAAAAAGGTCATTTAAAACTATCTGAAGAAGAATCTATCTAGCTATTTAAAATAAATAAATAAAACAAATGGGTGGTTGATAAACTTTTTCTTGTTCATGAGTTTAGAGAAGCGTCTGATCTAGAAGGACTTCTCCTGGAGACACAGAGCATCTGAGAAGCTTATGAACCTATTGGATTGCAGGCCTGCCAGCAGCTGAAGCCCTTTCTGTCAGAGTTATTGCCATTCTGTGGGCATAAGCAGCTAGCATTCTCTGTGGAGCTGTGTCAGCAGCTTATCTGGTTATTGCTTAACCGGTTTCCTTGAAATTATTGCTGTACTGTGAAGAAAAGTTTTGAAGGCTGTGATTAACAAGTAGCTCCACCCGGTTGTTGTGGGAACTGTGAATAAAATTCCTACTTGTTGGTGCTTGTAAAGCAAGAATTGGGGTAATCAGTTTAACTGGTAAGAACTCATTTTTAATAGCCTTTATTGTCGTTTTGGGTGAGCTAATTATATGCTGTGCACTTAACCCAAGACTAACCAGGAAATGTTGAAATATATCACTGATTCTTTTTAATGCTTTTTATGAATAATGCAGCTGACGATAAGAATCTCTGCGGTGTGGTTCTGCCTATTAATGAATTTTTGGCTGCTGTGACTGAGTAACTTACTCAACAAAATTTTTTGGCTCCATGTGTGTTTTGATAGTTGCTACTAAGAGCGATTGATTTCACTACTTGCCAAAGGGGTCATGAGTCTTTGCCAAACAAAATGGGAATGTTGTACCATTCTGAAGTATTGTACAGAAACAGATTCCTTTCTTAACTTGTAATGGTTTAAAATAATTCTACTTTGCAAATTTAGCTTCACTACAATTGAGATGCATTTAAAGCTGTTTGACAAAGCAAAGGACTATGTGCTAGGAATGTTTTGCAATAGAAGACTTTATAATACATTCACCCTTTTCCATTGCAATTAATCTACAGTAACATTTGTGTCCATCACATATACTTAATTTATAAGCAAATCCAGGTTTTTTTAAACTCTGGGCTCCAAAGGTCAATGATGTACAACAGAGAAACTGTTTGAGACTTGTTTAAGAATTAGATTGAGCATCAAGCATAATCTAGTTATCAGGCATACATTGAAACATGACAGTTTGGCTGCCCGCTTGTATTGGTGGTAGTGTAGTAACACTTTCCTAGCCTGCCTAGAAGTAAAAAGCAACATAATGTGTATATTTAGTACACTCAATCTCAAAGTGAAAGGCTTTCAAATTAAATGACAACTCCAGCTCTTTAAACTTTGTTTGCTTTTAGTATTTATTGAAAACATGCACTGTTCATATTTGGTTTCTTACTATAACCGCTTTAGTGTATTACATAATTCTGGGGCAAATAGTAAGGACTTCCATCAGATAGTCTCAATGCACTCCAAACATCCAGCTTTTCTTTAACTATTTATGTAGGAAGTTTTAACAAGTTTACAAATTCTTGTCATGTAAATATCAGAAACAAAACAATCATTACAACAGTTCTCTTTTGTTTAGAGACATTACACAGAAATACAGTAATCGGATCCTTCTATTTAACAGGGTGTTACGATGTTACAGAATGAGTATCATTACAACACCTTTGTTGTTTCCAGTGATTTTATTAAGTTAAGTGAAATCTCTATACACACATACTTAACAGGCCAGATATGGCTGTCAGATGTTAATATTAAAAAAAAAAAAAAAAGTCAGGTATGTTGCCTTTTTTTTTATTATTATTTTTATTTTTTTTGGCAGATGAATGTACTTTTTCTGAGTACTGAATAAAAGATAACCAAATATCTAAGTATCTGTCCGCTGTTTTGCTGGTATGTAACTGATGTCTTAATTTTTCTATAACTACAGCCTCCCATATTTTTTTTTTTTGAACCAATAGCCAAGCAGCTACTAGCAGATGAGAGATTAATTCGTCATTTTCTTTTGTGTGACCATTTTCACTAGGAAGCCCCAGGAGGATTACCAAAGGATCATTTGGTAATAAAAATCCAACAATTTATGCTTTTGCTTCCAGATTGCATCCCGATATTTTCTTATGGCTGGACGTGTCCACCATATATGCATAAAATCTCCTCTTTCACCACAATTTCTTAAACATTTTTCTGCATTCAATCGCTCTATATTTGTTTAACCTGTCTGGTATGAGGTACCATTGAAACAGTATCTTAAAGAATTTTTCTTTTATTGTACTAGAGGCTGAGGTTGCTGGTCCTCTTTTCCAGATCAATACCCATTCTTCTAGTGTAATTTTTCTATCTGCATTCTTTCCCCAGTGTGTGATATATGGCCTTCTTTTTTTCCTCTTTTTTGGGGGTGGGGGGTTAGGAAAGCTGTCTGCAAAGATTGATATAAATTAGTTACTTTTTTTTGTTTCCTAATTGGCCAGATTAGGAAACAAAAAAAAAAAAAGTAACTACTTTATATGATGATAGCTTTCTGTATAAAACAGGTTTCTAGAAAATTGAGATACACAGTGCCTGATTTGAAAGTACTGGTACTAGGGGAGAGTGGGCCAGTTAGTTAGTTATTTTTGATCTCTAAATAAGTTAGAAAAGTTTCTTTACTGAATAGCTGGCCAACTGTGTGTATTCCATGGGTCTCCCGTCTTTGAAGATCTCTGGTTTGTGATTTCAGTTAACATCTGGATTATTTGCAATGGGTGTCATTGGTGAACTAAACATTCAGCTTTAACATGAGGTAGGTAATTTTATCTTTACAGATTGGGAAAGAGAAGTAGGGGTAAATGAATTACCTTTTGTCATCGAGAAAGTATGTGATACAGCTTTGAATAGAGCCCATACTGCTGCCATCTCCTAGTGATGTGCCTGATGGGAGTTCGAATCCTTTTTCGCCTCTGAGAAGTAACTTGGAGATTGCTTTAAAGTGCTATAAAACTCCAAAGTTGTGGGTTGAATTATAAACTGAACTGTATAATTTAGAACTCTGCTTGTAAATGAATAGAACAGCATTAAAGCAGTGGTCATAAATTGATTCCAGTGGAACATGTTTCTCCATTTTTCATTGTGCAGTATCCATTCTGAGCAGATTTTTCACTAGAAGGTTAAATAATGAATATCCATTTACATGATAAACCGAAGGCTGTTGTATCTAGCTATTGTGGCTGGGAAGGTAGTATAAATCTTCAGATTTGTAAATCAGTTTCTTGCAAGAATTCTGTGGTTGCTTTCAGTTATTCACTGAAGAGTGATTTTAGTGTTAATGAAAGCAGCAAAGAGTCCTGTGGCATCTTATAGACTAACAGAAGTTTTGGAGCATGAGCTTTCGTGGGTGAATACCCACTTCGTCGGATGATGAAAAGTGCTAGACTGACATAGTGGTAGCTCTAATTTGAGACATTGTCCGGCTCAGAAAAATGAGAAGTGAATCAAAGTAAAATATATTTACAATCATCCCAGTTCTATGCCACTTGCCTTCAAGATACCTCTCTTTAATTCCAAGTGCTATATACCGGTATCTACATTCCTCTACTGCAGTGGTTCCCAAACTTGTTCTGCTGCTTGTGCAGGGAAAGCCCCTGGCAGGCCAGGCCGGTTTGTTTACCTGCCACGTCCGAAGGTTTGGCTGATCATGGCTCCCAGTGGCTGTGGTTCGCTGCTCCAGGCCAATGGGAGCCGCTGGAAGCGGCGCGGGCCGAGGGACGTACTGGCCGCCGCTTCCAGCAGCTTTCCCTGCACAAGCGGTGGAACAAGTTTGGGAACCACTGCTCTACTGTATCCAGTACCTCTCCCTTATTTTTTTTTCTTTGCCCATGCCTGACTTTGTGAGACTCCTTTTAACATTTATGCTGTACATCTGGAACACCCTTGTGTGCCAAATTCTCATTTTCTACTTCCTTACAGAATTTCTAAAGATACACCTATTCCACACTATGTCGATAATGAAATTGCCATTCTCTCTATATATACAATAATAAGTAGAACCACCTTGTGCTTTTAAGAAGTGGAATAGGGACGCTGTTACTTGTTTGACATAGCTCTCCTATACATTACAGATCACCATGCACCCTTTTAGCACTTAATGCGTGTCATTCTTAGCTTCAGACATAACGGTGTAGAACTTCTGTCATCAAGAAGAAAGCCCTATGTAGGGCAACTGCATCAGTTTCCTACATTGTGGTTTACTTTCCAGCAAGGGCTCCAAAGTAGCAGTAGCATTTCAAGGAAGGCACCTGCACTTCATTGAATAGCCACAGCAAAGGAACTGAAAGGCACTCCTGAAAGTCAATTAATTGATCCTCCTAAAATGCTGACCTAGTGCCACCATTGCTGATATTTAGAAACTGAAGTTCTCTTTATTCCGAGAACGTGAATAGCAGCAGAGCAAGCATCTCAACCCTGTTTTGCAGAGACCACTTCTGTGGTTGAGAAGGAGCACTTAAGTTGAAAATATTGGGGACGATTTTTCAAAAAAGCCTTATTGAGCTGAGGGTGATGTCAAATCAGAGTGAAGGGAGGAATAATGGATTAGCTTTCCTTTCCTCATAAACCTGCCTGCCTCAGTAGAAATAAGAAATATAGAATAAGGGGAAAGGAGGGGGGGCGAAGAGGCAGAAAATAACTATAGAATTGACTCTTCTGCACTACTTTAAAATCCTAGATGTAGTTTGTGGGATTGGAATGGTAGGTGGGGAGGTTGATTCCATAGATCCACTGCTGGGGGAAAAAAAGTGTTAAAATTCCTAGGGTCAGATTCTGCCACTCGGTCATAGTGAGTAGCACCTCGCTCTGCAAACAGCTCCTTGCAGTCAATCAGCAGGACTGCACATCTAGTAATGCAGCAGCGGTACTATGCATTGTAAAAGTGGCAAAATCTTGGTCCTTAGTTGGGAAGTATATTTAGAGCCAAAAGGAAAACCTTTATAGTTCAATTAAATTAAAAAGTACAAAATTTACTTGCCACTTTTTTTATCCCAAGGTGAGAAAACGGACATTGATCATGGGAAAACTGACTTTCTTGCCACTTTCTGATGTGGCTTCTCTGGAAGCAGCTCCTCCATCCTGACAGATGGAGGATGCTTACTCTTCTTCTCCTGTTTTTCCTAAACCCTGTTTTCTCCTCCTCCTCCATCTTCATTCACTGTATTTCACATTGCGATGACATGACTTCATTCTTCTAAATGTGTGGCTTCTTGTTGCAAACCAGGAGGATACACTATTATACACAATTATTTTAAGCAATTATGTAGCTTAATATACATTTATTCAGATTCTTTTTACATTTATTATGTTAGAAAATGGTACATGATGAATTTCTTTGATTAAGTTGTAATTTGTGTAAACTTTATTTGGGTGGAAATTCAGTGTCAATCAAAAATGCACAAACAGAATTCAAATATTTATTAATAAAAGTACCTTAAATATGCTGCATACATACACTTTTTTTCTTATCAAAATGTTTTTTAAAAACTGATTTATTAAAATAAGGAAAGTATGATCTGTAGTTAATGAATTGAACGGCGGGAGCTCGAGGGCCGGATAAAAATGTCTGATGGGCTGGAAGCAGCCCACCGGCTGTAGTTTGCCCACCTCTGAGCTATAATATTGACATATGTTATCCTAGTTCCCCTAAAGATGCCAACATTGTTAATTACTTCACTGCTGCTCCCCTCAGTGGAAACAATGTAATAAGCTCCTTGAGTTCTTCAGCACCCTTTTGCAATAGACTAGAAAATGTGCGGCAGTTTCATTTAAATTTGAGGTTGTTTTTTTATTTTGTTTTGTTTTTTGAAAATGAATGAAATATGCCTTGGAACTTCAGTCGTGGCCCTTGTGCTTAGCACTGTACAAGTACAGAACTCCCTCCACAGATGCCTTGAAAGTCCCATCTCTCTCTTCCCCAGCCCCTCAAACCACCAAAGGAGTAGCATGGGCTACTGTACTGATTTTTATTTTTTTTTTAAATTAAATAACGCTACCACACTTTCCAGTTTGCTGTTCCAAAGGTACTGCAGAATTTAGGGCTAGCTGTCTGTGGAATACACTGGCTTGGCTGTATTGCACTGTACAAAGTTGAATCAGTAGGGTTTGAAGAGTGAAATTGCATCCTGCATGGTCACCCAGGTTGTCTTTTCACTCGTTTCCATTCCCCAAGACTGGGCTTGCCGAATAACATTGTCTTCCTCGTTAAATCCATAAAAGGAAATAACTCGTAATGCTAGGAGGTGTATTCACTAAATGGTTGACTGACTTCATGTAGGTGTAAGTGGTATGTTTTTCACATTATTGTGAAAGTGTAAAGTTTAACTTCAACACGTTACTTTCAGTTCCATCTTTTTAATTTGCCTTACATTCTAAACTTTACAATATAGTCTTGGTGCTACTGAACTACATAACTGGGCTGTTCTTGGACATTGCTAAGAAGTGAAAAAGTTTAAGGAACCATCTACCTACCTGTTTCTTCTACCGCTTGCATCATGTGCTACATTGCTGAACTGTGAGAGGCTCAAAAAGCACTTAGTTTTGTTTCTATTAAGCACCGTGATCACAATCAATCCATAATAAGCCACTTAGCCATTCTTCCTCATAATTATTATATTTTAGCAGCTATATAGGAACACGGACTACAAATACAAAGTGAAACAGGAACTGGGCATTACCAGTAAGATACCTGGATGCATTAAAACCATGTATTACTGTTGTGTCCTTTCTAAAGAGACACTTAATTTCCACAGAAATGGGCAGACCCTGGGGCGTAACTCAGTTGCACAAGGCACTGGTAATGGAGAGTGGTGTGTGTGCTCATGCAAATCTGGTTTAAAGCTCAGTTTTGCACCCTCCTGAATCCTCCTGCTGTTCTGTACAGGGCCGCTCTGACTTACTGTACTTTGGCAGCAACAGTCTCAAGGGGCTGAAGATGCAGCAGAGGGTGATGATGGAAGGACACCTTGGTGTCTGTGTTCAGGGATAAGAGGCCCCAAGAGCCCCTCCATCTATTATATGCCACAAAAGGATCACCATTACATTGGGGTGATCTTCCTTTGTCTGGTTAAGATAGCTTTGAGACTGGATTATACTTGCAGTGAATTGCAAAGTGGCTGCTCTGCTTTGAAGAATTTGGCCTAAAATAAATTTGTTCTATCAAAGTAGCTCAACATACTTCTAGATGAATTTGTCACTGAAAAGCTAATCTTTTTACTGAACACTTTAATTTTCTTAAACATATTTGAAAAGAACATCAGTTTATAAAGAGTTGGAATTAGGCTAGTTACTTAAACATTAGTGTGAACTGTTACCTCATCTTTATTTTTGACATTACGAGCTTTCTACAATGCTATTAAAGTAGCTGATTTGAATCCCAGAAACTACTTGTCTCATGTATTCTGTTGTCCCAAGGTAGCACTTACTGAGACTCATCTGTCTAAAACAGCTTGCCGGTTGTTGATATAAATCCACATCACATGCATGCAAATAGTTGAAAGATAACGACAAAGGTCTCGTGTGGAGATGGCCAAGTCCTGGTATATTGCTTTTTATAGTGTCGGAATAGACTAGGGTTACCACCTTTCTAATTGCTGGTAACTGGATTCCCGAAGCCCTACACCCTGTCCTGCCTCTTCCCCCAAGGCCTTGCCCACGTCTCTTGCTCCTCCCCTCCCCCGGTCACCTTGCATGTAGGAGGTAGCCCTGGCTGAGCAGGGGCTGGCACGGGTTAATGACCGGGCATCTCCCCATGCCCTGCGGTAACTGAGCTTTTCGTTCAGGTGCTATTTAGGGTTGCTAGGTCCCCAAAACTGGACACATGGCAACCCTAAAAGGCACCCAAACACAGATGCCAAAAACCAGGCCTGTCTGGGTAAAACCCGGATGGGTGGCAACCCTACAATAGACTAGCAGTGGCTTGCTAAATGGGACTGATAGGGTGTATAGACCCCACACTGGTGAGGTGGATGCCAAGATGCCTGGGGGCAGGGCTAGTCCCACCCCTCCAGATCTGTCAGTCATGTGGGACAAGTCCTTTAAAAGGAAGGAAAGTCCAGTCAGCTGGGAGGAAAGGGGCAAGAATGCCTTCCTGGGGAGACTCCTGGAGCCCAGAGTTGGGAGCCCTTCACCCCAACCCTACAGAGAGTGCAGAGAACTCCCAGGGTAAGCTAGAGAGATTTATGGAGGCCTGCAAGGATGAGGCAGCAGGGGGCAGTCAGGGACAGTGGCAGGGGTTCTGGGGCAGTCAGTGGACAGGGAGAAGGGGTGGTTGGATGGGGCAGGGGTCCTGGGAGGGCCATCAGGAATGAGAGGAGGGGTTGGATGGGGTGGCAGGGGTCCAGGGGCAGTCAGGGGACAGGGAGAAGGGGTGTGTGGCTCAGGCAGGGGTCTCAGAGGGGCAGTCAGGGAACAAGGGTTGGATGGGGCAGGATTCCGGGGTGGGGGGAGGCAGATAGAAGGTGGGGGCTGGGCCATGACCCCCTCCCCTAACCGGCCCTCCATACAATTTACGAAACCCAATGTGGCCCTCAGGCCAAAAACTTTGCCCGCCCCTGATCTATGAACTTATTTCACATTGGGAAAATTTGAAGTGTGCTTAAATGTTCTTAAATTCTGAGGGCTTCCTTTGTGTTATGATTAGTGGGGCTTTTTTATTGGTGTCTGCCTTGCAGGAAGGTCACAAGAACATTGAAGTACATGTACTTAAAACAAATATATTATGGTCTTTAAATGAATGACTTAAAATAGTGAAGAAAAACTTGACTTGAAGCAGCTATAAAGATCCAAGCAAAAGCATCAGTTTTCTTCTGCAATGATTTTCTCCAGGGCTAAAACTGGAAAGAAAGATAAGAGGAAACATTCTCAGGTCATTCTGTTCTTAGCAGAGATGTGTGTGACAGTAAAGGTTCACTTGTCATAAATCTGCAATACAAGAAAATCCATTTAGAGCTAGGGCAAATAAATGCTCCAACTTCTTTTACATTAGAGAACAGTTCTGTTGCTGAATGATCTCTGAACACAACTGGAATTATCATTGATTTACTTTGGTCTCTTAAGCCTTGTCTGTATTTACAGAGGGCCTGTGCAAGGAAGCAGTATCTCTTGCTATTTTAATCTGCTGCTTCTAACATGGCTCCAGCCCCCATGTGGAAGGGGCCCTAAATGTAACAGCTGGTGTGAATGTTTATATCTTTACATGTATATTAACTTTTCAGTAAAACAGAGACAGAGGGCTGAAATGTTTGCACTTCCTTATGGTTTGTTTCTTCTGTGCTGTCTCTGTGAAGTAACACTGCTTTTAATTCCAAGGGATGCTGGGGGCTGAAGGAGGGGTAACCTGTTGTAATGGGCTCCTGAGGTACACTACATGCTTGTAAGAGGGTTGCTGCCTCTGCGTAAACTTTTTAGCTGTACCACTGCCTCAGTTTCCCCTTTGTATATAACAGCATGCCACAAATCTTAGTAACATATAAGATCTTCCTTCTGGGTCTTCAAATACCATTCAAAATGGCCCCCACCCTTTACAAAGCAGGTTTTCTCAAGTCTTTCTCCTAAGTCCTGGGGCCCATCCCTTAATGCGAGAGTTCCAGGCAGCTGATTCACTGCTCAGCTACAAGGGTTCACACTATCTTCAGGCTGTCCCTGCCAGGGGCGGCTCTAGGAATTGTGCTGCCCCAAGCAGGGCGGCACGCCGCGGGGGGCACTCTGGTGGTCGCCAGTCCCGCGGCTCTGGTGGACCTCCCGCAGACGTGCCTGCGGAGGGTCCGCTGGTCCCGCAGCTCCGGTGGACCTCCCGCAGGCACGCCTGCGGATGCTCCACTGAAGCCGCGGGACCAGCAGACCCTCCGCAGGCATGTCTGCGGGAGGTCCACCGGAGCCACCTGCCACCCTCCTGTGGCACGCCGCCCCAAGCACGCGCTTGGCGCGCTGGGGTCTGGAGCCGGCCCTGGTCCCTGGCTTGCTTACCAGCTTCTTGCCCCAGCCGTGTTTGGGCGCACTCTGTTTATTGGACCCTCAGTGAGCTCATGCAGCTCTTTTTCCTCTTTGGTCACAGGGATTTAGTCCTTGGCCCAGCCTCTCTTCAGCTATTTCCTGGGCTCTGCCATGAGGGAAGTAACAGCTCTTCTCCAAGCTTCCCCAGATAGAGGCTTTCAAGCAGCCCCTGCTTCTCACACAGGCCTTCTCCCAGACTGGGCAACTGGCCTTGACTTTTATTGTCTGCCTTGCTTATGTGATCCCAGGACACTCCAGTTAGTCCTGGTGGACTACATCCCTCAGAATTTCCAGCTGTGCTGGGTCATACCTGCACTTCCAGGACCTAGTGCCCTGGTACAGTGCTGTACAAATAAAATCCCCAAATCCTCAATGTGTAGGCTTGACAACTACAGATACACTATAAAAATAACAGTTGGAAACTCTTTTACCTATGACTTGCTCCCTTCCCCTCCAATGACTGATGTCAGAACCACCACAAGGAAGTATTCGAATGAATAATTTATGTCACTGCAGCGCCTGGAGGTCCAGATCAGGGATTGTGCTTGGCACCTTGCACACATAAGAAAAAGATGGTCTCTACACCAAAGAGCTTAAGTATTAAATATTCTGCTTTCTGTGTTGGTGTTTTGTTTCTTGTTTTTGTACTTGCAACCATTGAAGGAGAAACAATATTGAACGCTGCACATAAGACTTGTACATAGGTTGTTTTTAAAATGCAAAAAAATCACTTTTTTAACTCTGATGTGGATGTGGGTGTGGGTCTGAGCCAACATTCCAGAGGGAAACAACTCCAAAGTTCAAAATACTGAAGAGCAAAACTTGTACTCTGTAGTGTGGGCCGCTCACTGGTTTAAGAATAATATTACTGATGTCGGATCTCGCCTCTTAAGAATATTTGTGACAGCTTTCTGGTTTCCCCTCAGTAGTGCAAGTTGTCTGCTTTGTGCTTGTAAAACAGCAGCAACTCTCTATATTTGTGCTTTATTGCTGTGGAAGTGAGAACAACTTAAAGAAGTGAAAGTGCTTTGTTCTGCAGTAGATATTAGATAATGGGTGCCTAGAGGATTCCTAATGTGTGTGTTAAGATGGGGATAAAACTATATGACATGACAAACCATTAAGCAAAACAAAGTGATTGCAGCAGCAAATTCCTTTTTGTGTCTGACTTGTGGTATGCTGTCTTTTCTAGGGGGTTTAAATGACAAAATGTGGAAGGCGACTGTTCTGCTGACTTTGCTGAGCCTGAGTGTGACCTTCGAGCTAGGTCATGCTCGTAAACAATGGAGTGTCTTTCGCAACATGTTTAAAAGGATCCGCTGTTCCACACCATCAAGAGGAGACCCAGGACAGCCACTCTTCCTTACCCCTTATATTGAAAGTGGGAGACTTGAGGAAGGTAAGAAGATGTTTACAAGTTACCTGCCTAGAAAAACGACCTCTTTCTAAACTTTCTGTAGAACCCTTACTAACTTGCACTAATGACTGGGAACAGCTGTTCATTACTGAAGCTTGGAAGCTATAGGGTATGTCTACACAAAGTCAAATAAACCTGTGGCTGGCCCAGGTCAGCTGACTCGGGCTCCGGGGATGAAAAATTGCTGTGTAGATGTTTGCGCTTGGGCTGGCGCCTGAGCTCTGTGAGGATGGAGGGTCCCAGAGCTCAGGATACAGCCTCAGCCTGAATTTCTACACAGCAAATTTTAGTCCAGCAGCCTGAGCCCAAGTCAGCTGACCTGAGTCAGTTGGAGCTGTGCTGCGGAGCTTTTATCCCCGTGTAGACATTGAACAACAAGGAGATTGTGCAGCATAATGAATTGTTCACTTGGCAAGTGCAGATTTAGTTAGCTGTGATGCTACATAAAATATTACTAAACATAATGTAAAATAATCTTTTAAAAGAATTGAGGTATTAGAAACTTGAGGCCTACCTATAGCCCTCTGCTGTGGAAGTGCCTTGAGAAGTACAGAGATAGAAGAATAAGAATTTTGACGCGTAAAATCTCACTGTTAAAGTGCAATCTCATTTTAACACCTCTACAATTGTTCACTTAAATTGGTACAAACGTGTGGCAAATGACATGGATATAGGAGCCGACTAAGATGGTTCAGATGTTGCATCTCATACAAGAAAAGTTGCATCCTAGAGAGGGTCTGATTGATGAGAGAAACTCCATTGCTTTTCTTGTATTTGTTTTACTTGTTGCTTTTTAGTAAGGGGATCAGTGTTCTTCCCTTTCAGATAGAGCCCTGACTGCCGTACATGTGTGTTTGTAGTAAATGTAGAATTGATATATATGTAAATTCTAAGTTCAGGCCCATCTCTAGACATGGCACACAGAATCTGAACCATCCCAGCCTTTGGGAAATTTCAGTTTGGAGTGTTGCATCTTAGAATCCCACTAATATACTTAATGCTGAGGGAGAGGGAGGCATTTCTGTATTCAGGCTGTGAAAATTTTGAGAACCACAAGTGCTCTTGGATGTTGCCTCTCATTCACAACTGAGGTCTTCAGAGTGATGAATTCCCATTCCAGATCCCATGGAGAAAGGGTAGGGTCCAGAAAGCATGGCTGCTTGAGGGGTAGTATTTGCTATGAGAGGCAAGTGGGTAGTGGGCTGTTCCCTCCCTGTTCTCTTCTCTGGTCAGTAAGGGATCTGCATGTCCCTAGGTTTATTCCTTGTAATGACAGACATGTTAACCTGAATACTCCTCTCTTTATTGCTTGTTTCAATCTTTTTTGTCTCTCTCTAGGAAGGCAGTTAAGTTTGGTTGGGCCTCTCCAAGGAGTAAATGTGAAGAGTTACTCTGGCTATCTCACAGTGAACAAGACTCACAACAGTAATCTCTTCTTCTGGTTCTTCCCTGCAGAGGTAAATGTACTATTGAGATGAAATACTCCTGTGCCATTTAAAAAACAACACCCCTCCACACTTGATGGCATTGCTTAGTGTATTTACAACAGAAAGCTGACTACAGAATAGCAGTACTTTACCTTTAAAGCTAGGCATAACACAAACCAAACATGAGCATCTATTTAATAAGGGTGAACATCTATTTAATGGTAGCCAGACAACACAATACATTCCTCTTGAAAGGACTGCTTGTACTTTATCTCCTTCTTTTCCCCAGCCACAACATTCTAGGTGGCTGCAGCTTGGCTTGAAATGGCTGTAGGCTGATTTGAGAAGTCTAAAATTGATCTCAGATCAGTTTGTGTGTGTGAGAGAGAGAGAGACAAACTTGTGCAAACTTGCTGTAATGTAGGGAAGCTGCGTCTAGAGGGGTTTTCCTAAGCAACTTTTTATAGAAATAGGCAACTGTGAGAATGAAATGGTTATCATTTTCGTTATTGCAAATTCATTTCCTGTATCTTTACTCACACTCTCTTCCTTGTCCTTGATCTCACTAGCCTTCTTATTTGTAACCTTCTGCCTCTTCCTTCTTATGTTTCCTGTATAGATTGAACTTTTGTCAATCTGTTCCTTAGCTGAGAATTATCTCAAACTCTAATTATGCCCATTTCATCATGTATAGGATAGAAAGCTTGTGATTGTAACTTTGTTCTCTTAAAAATAAATCTTGGATGGCTTTTAAAAAAAAACAACGGGGAAAATCAGTGTTCAGTTTCTAATCTTGGTGTTCAGTATTGCTGTAACTATTAGATTGCAGGGGAATTCATTTAATATTCTGAAATTACTAGAGAATGTAGGGGAAGCTGTAGTGCAGGGGTGTCCAAAGTTTTTGGGGAGGCCAAAATAAAAAAAAAAAGCAAGGCCACACCACACACACAGTGTAGCCCGGGCCGGGCGAGCGGACCTGCCCAGCGCAGCTGACGCTGCGGCGGTCCCGCTCCTTCCCTCGCTCTCCGCTCGCCATGGCGCCGGCAGGTCGGTCCACGGGCCGAACGGCCGACCTGCCGCAGCCGCCGGGCGGCGGAGCGGAGCTGAACCGGGCAATAAAAACTGAAAAAACCCCCGGCGCCGGCCCAGGGCCGCCGGGTGACACCCCTACCTGCTGTAGTGAAATATAGTATTGAACCTTAGAGAGCTGATATTTTCCAGACTGTTAGCAAAATGAATCTGTTGTGAGGAGGTATGATGTGTGCAATCTCCAACAGGTGTATATGGTTTATTTAATAAAAAAAAACCCGAAACCCTAAAATCAACTAGCCCAGCTCTATCATGCTATATTTTTTTGCTCTGAGAAGATACTGATGTGCTGTACCAGCTTGTATAATGGTATTTTAAATTATGCTCCTATCTAAAGGGGGAAGTGGTTTTGAGACATATGGCAAGGTGATAGCCCCAAGATTATTTCAGTATCTCAGAGCATGGATCTGTGATGGTTAGTGGGGGGAGGGATAGCTCAGTGGTTTGAGCATTGGCCTGCTAAACCCAGGGTTGTGAGTTCAGTTCTTGAGGGGACCACTTAGGGATCTGGGGCAAAAATCAGTACTTGGTCCTGCTAGTGAAAGTAGGGGGCTGGACTCAATGACCTTTCAAGGTCCCTTCTATTTCTAGGAGATAGGTATATCTCCAATTATTATTATTAGTGATGGTGGTTGTAGGGATTTGACTGATTTCAGAACGTTTGCTTATCCACACTTTTGTAACTGTTGAAAAGAAGTTAGTGTCTACAACTACTTAGAATCTTCCATTTTAGATAGCTATTTATTTGTCTAATTACTAGGCTCCATGTGTTGATGTAACTGACTAGTCTGACTCTTGCATACTATGTTTGGCCTTGTGCACTTTGGCTGTTTTGCTCTAGCTGCCCTTGTTGTGTTATATAGCTGGGTCTTCACAAAATAATATCTAGCTGTTTTGACTTTTTCAGGTGGCTGATCAGACATCTGGTCTCTGTCTCAAAAATTTATGTAAATAAAACTTACTTAGAGAGCTATACTCCTTAGGTACGGGGTGCCAAGTAGTGTGTGTTAAGATCTTTCCTGTCCTCAAGAAAGCATTGTTAAAAGGGTGAGGTATCAGAGGATTGTCCTGTTGAAACAAGGAAAACATTCTGCTACAGGGGATGTAGAGGAACTGAGGAAAGAATTCATAGAATAGTTGACTTCACTAAAGTTAGGAAAAGTGGTATCTAAATTACATATTTTATAAACTTCGCTTTTCAGGGTGTAACCTGTTCTCTTCCCATCCCCAAATTCAAAATCTTCAGCAAACTATTCTTCCTTTGGCATTTCCCTTTCTCTTATCTTTCCCCACTCTTTACTTAATTTAATTTCTTGCTGTGCCAACCAGTAGTCCCTGTTCTGTTGTTGGACCTCACTAAGACTTAAATACCTGCCAGTTTTATTCACCTCTTAAGTATTTAGTAAGCAATTAAATGGGCCAGTTATGCCAACACCTCTAAAATGCCTAATATTCCGCTATGAAGGAGTAATAGTATATGAAGTGTGGAAAGAATGTTATCTCTCAAAATTACTAAACAGTCATTGAAGTCTTGTAAGGCTTCTCACCACCAACAAGAGAAATCTCTTTCCTAGAGAGGTGTAACACAGAATGTGGCTGAAAAAAGCTAAAAAGTTCATTCTTGGATCAGCAGCTGATAACATGAGGGGTATTTGGTCTAATGCAAGTCGGTTAATCTTAAACTGGCAAATTTTGCTTTCTGTTTTTTTTGACATATGATTCTTCAAAAGGATGTGGGGGGAGGTGCAAAGAGACTCTGGCATAGAATGGGCTGCACCTCTGCGAAAGAAAGTTCCAGCATATATTGTTGCATGATCAACACTCACCCGCTGGGTGAAATCCTGACCCAGTTGGAGTTAATGGGAGTTTTGATATGGTCTTTAGTGGGGCCAAGATTTTGCCCAAAGTCGTCAGGGAAACCAGCTTTTCCCATACTCTGATTTTAGAGGCATTGTCCAGTTATGCAAACCAGGGGCCAAATCCTCAGATGATGTAAATATGAAATGCTCCATTGACTGCAATGGCATGAAGACAGTTTACAGCAGCTGAGGATTGGGCCTGGATGTCTATAAAATGGGGCATTAAAAAGCTCTGAAAATAATTATCAATGAGTACTCAAAATATCTGACAGAAAGACAGATCTGTATAATACAAGAAAAATGGCTTGTGGGTCATTCGCAAGCCCCTGTCTGGAGGGATTTCAGAAAACAGTACAAATAATGAAATCACAGAACAGTGAACTTAAATGGAGATAAAGTTGAGGCCATCAGGCCAACAAGTCCCATTGCATCATGTTTTTTTAAGCCTTTACTGGTATGAGTTAACTTCGGAATATTTTAGGGAAAAAGAACTTTGCTGTGTGAATAACAATAGACAACTTCTAAGAAGGATGTGCTCTAACAATATTAACTTGTAAAATGACTTTAAATCCACTAATCCTGGGTGCTGTTGTGACAGCCCCACTGTTTCTGTATTCAATACTCTTGTTAAATAACCTGCCATATTCCTGATCTTCCTACTTGGATAGCATTATTTATACAGAACTGACTCAAGAAGGAGTCTCTAACAGAGGGTTGCTACTTAAGACTGGAGAAACCAGTTAACAGTTCTTTGTACCTGTTACACAAAAGAAGCAAATTAGTGCTGCAGGGTGAAAAAAAATGTACTCAGTAGTTTTTTTAAAAATTGTCTATAGTTAAACTTTTTTTTTTTTTTTGCTTTCAGCAAATTAAAAAAATGGCCTGTAGGGGGCACCAGAAGAATTCAGTGAACAGCTACCACAGAAGTCCAATTGAATATACACATATTAATATCATCAGTAGCTGTCCTTAAATTATGTTTTTTCTGTTGGTAGAAGACACTTTAATAATGTATTTGGCATTTCATAGTGTGTTTCTAGGTTCTACTGGCCTTCTTGATAAAGAAATGGTAGACTTAGGCACCTCTGAATATTTTTTGCCCTACGTCCCATTTTCCAAAGAGGCATTTTTTAAGTCAACGGGACTTAGGCTCCTAGGTTTAAGTCACTTTTGAAAATGGGATTTAGGCACTTTTGAAAAATTTGTTCTTAATGCTGGAGTTCTAGTGAAATCAAGACAACTTTTTTTCAGAAATCCTATTCCTATTAAATTGAGATGGGCTGCTGTAAACCATTCAAAAACACAGAAGGGGGAGTGGGACCTTATGATGCCTTCTGTTTTGAAAGATTTTGCATAAAAGGGAAAAAAATTAAAACCCCAGTGAAAAAAACTTAAACATTTTCTTGGAGTACTGTGAGCCCAAATATTCTGCTAGTGTGAATAAAACAAAATCAGCTAGGAACAGTTAACTGAAATTAACAATGAGCATTTTTCAGTTCCCATCACCTGCTGCTCTGTGCATACCACTGACTACTCTTTTCTTATTGTTATCTTGTACTCCCCTTGTCTTGATCTGTTGTTTTATACTTGGATTTTAAGCCCTTTGAGGCAGGGACTGACTTTTTGTTGTGTTTGTACCCTGGGGCCTTGATCCATGAATAGAGCCATAGGTAGGATTGCAGTGCAAATCGTAAATAATCATAAGTACTCTCAATTCTCTCTCCCACAGCTCCATGTTTTTCTGCAACCCACTATATCCTGGCTACTTATCAAGTCTATGTTTCTTCCATCTGCTCCCAACATAAGTCCCAATCATTCTTTACTTCTGGAATGGGAGACTTTAAAACCTGCTTCTTTCTCTTCTCCATTTCTGAAGCTTGCCCTGTCTGGCTCTCTGTAGCAGTAGCTATTTTTGGGGC
This sequence comes from Mauremys reevesii, assembly GCF_016161935.1. Classification (NCBI taxonomy): domain Eukaryota; kingdom Metazoa; phylum Chordata; order Testudines; family Geoemydidae; genus Mauremys; species Mauremys reevesii. The sequence continues at coordinate 64,832,659 of NC_052624.1, read as the reverse complement.
AAGCATCCCCCATAGACAAATTGTGCATACAATAATGAAACGTCAGAGAGATTTGTAAGACCCTCAGGGTATGTCAGTATTGCAGCTGGAAGGTGTGATTCCCAGCCTGGGTAGACAGACTTGTGCTAGCTTAGTTGTAGCTAGCCTGCTAAAAATAGCAGTGTGAACACTGTGACACTGATGGTGGCTTGCACTAGCCACCTGAGTCATGCTTGCCCAACACCTTGGATTTGAGCTTGGGTGGCTAGCCCAAGATGCCACCAGTGCTATTACATCCACACTACTCTATTCTCCCTTTGCTAGCATGAGCTGAGCTAGTGTGAGTCTGTCTACATGCGTGGGGAGTCGCATCTTCCCAGCTGCAGCGTAGACAGACCCTTAAAGATTCTAAAAGGCTAAAACTGATTCTTGTCAATGAAGGTAACAAATAATGTGTATTTCTTTTCACATAGGACAAGTCTACATTACTGCGCTGCATAGGTGCAGCTGTACCAATGTGGTGTGTCTGATGAAGATGAATCATGCTGATGGGAGAGCACTAAGTTACATTGACTTAAGCGGTAGTGTAGATCAGCCCATAGTATAATGGCATCTATTTCTTTTGTCTCTTCTTTAAACAGGTGCAGCCAGAGGATGCCCCGGTCCTTCTCTGGCTCCAAGGTGGACCAGGAGGATCATCAATGTTTGGGCTTTTTGTTGAACATGGCCCATACGTTGTCGACAAGAATCTCAGATGTAAGCATTGCTTGTGTTCTGTGAATTCTGAAGAGTCTTTTTTTTTTCTATTACTTAGGCTTGATCTATGCTTAAAACTTAAATCGGTATGGCTATCTGGTCAAGGGTGTGAAAAAACTACAACCCTGACTGACAAAGATATGCTAACAAAACCCACAGTGTAGATGCAGCTGTGCTAACAGAAGAATGCTTCTGTCAGCATAACTAACATCATTTGGGGAGGTGGTGTTCCAAAACTGGTAGAATAAACTACTTCTGTTGGTGTATACTGTGTCTACGCTAGGGGGCTTTGCCAGCATACCTATGCCAGCATAGGCTCTATAGTGTAGACATAGCCTTCGCTTTATGCCTTGCAGTGAAGAGTTTTAACATACTTATAGGCATGGAATTATTTTATTTTTTCTGTATTCTGATTGCTGTGCATGTTTGACCTGGAGCAATTTTTAATTTGTCCTTTTGAGGCAATTTGAAAACTATTTGGTTTATCTTCTGATACTATTTGTTTTGTACCTATTTTGGAATGTATTTTATTTCAACACAGGAAGCTAACTAACGATTTAAGAAACATTAAGAATATATATTTTTTAAAATGTGTGACTTTCTGGTCATCTTGCTACCAAAATAAGCCTTCGCTTTTCATTCAGCATGAAAATAACCATAATTTTGTGAAAAGAGAGGGAAGTAGAACTGAACTTTTTTTTTTTTTTAAAGGAAAGGGCTTAGATTTCAGCATAATACGCGAAGAGTTGCATTGAGCTTAACTCCTGAACATACCAAAGTAATGGGAATATATGCAATTGTCTTTCTTTGGAAGGGTGAGGGTAGAAAATGGTTAAATCTCAAAAATGCTGGTTCACATAGGCCCTGATCAAGCAACACATGTGCATGGTCCTGTTGAAGCTAATGGAGCTAAGTGTGTATTTTGCTGGATCAGGGACAGAAAATGCAGACGACCTGTATGCTTTGGAAATCTGATTGATCTAGTGAGATTCAGACTTGTAACAGGATTTGATTTGATTAAGAACATCCCTTCTTTCAGTACTTCCTTGATTCTCCCAGATGGGCAGAAGCATATGAAACTGTTTAAAAAAAACAACAGTGGGTTACTTTAATTACTTAAAAATTGGAATGTCCTACTATTCTAGGCTTTGAAATACAGGAGATTTGCAGCATGGCAGTGATGTGTTTTTACCCCACAACGTTAATATTTGGCCTTTTCTGATGTTTGAACGAATAACTCTCTTTCACCCCCATCATTAATGGAACATTAATACTACTTATTGTTCCCCAGTCCATTTTAATGCTATATCGTGTATGGAATGTGTAAGAACTTCGTATTAGGAATATGAAATTGGAAAAGTAACTTGTATTCTGAGCAAAAAAAAAAATATTCTAAGAAAAATACTTGTTTTCACATTTATGTAAAGTTAATGTATATAGTATGAACTTTGGTGTTTTAAAACCTGTAAAAGGATTCATGGTATTTGTCACTTTAATCCAAATTTAACCCACTTAGTAGGTAGACTTCCTTGTAGCTGGCCCCCAGTGGGAAATACTGGTCATATTTGGCTACTGCTGTGCTATAAAGCTGGATTTCCAGTTGGCATTAAACAATAATAGTTTATAGGTGAAAAAGGCAAGGCAAATTTTGGCTAGGTTAAACTAGTGTATTTATGCAAAGGCTCACATCACTTGTATGGCTTGAGTGCTTCTCAAGTCAGCAGTCCCACAATCTGTTCTGTGAATCAATGTAGCTCATAATAAACAACCACCTTATGAAAGTTCTACAGCTTCTTGTTCCTACATTATCCTAAAACCCACAGAATATTTATACTCAATGTGAAATTATCTACAAAAAGTACATTAAAATAACATTATTAAGGTTGCAAAGTCAAACACTCAAAAGTTAGGAAATGCTAGAACTAAGGAGGCCTCTGCAACCTTATTTAGGTTCCTTTGTGCTTATGCACTATGGTACTGTCTTTAATTACATGATCATGTGTTCCTCGCCCCAGGACCCCTGCTTTATTCAGTGCACATGATGGAGAGTGTTCACTTAATGAGCAGTTATTAAAAATTTTGTTTTATTCTCATTGGTCCAAGTGTGGCCCTGTGCCAGATATATAGCACCCTATTAAACCTTGCTCTGAAAACAGAATTATTAATTTCTTCATGGGCTTTTCTGTAATGCTTATCAGTATAGTAACTGAGTGCTTTCCAGACATTAATTAATCTATCTTTGCAACACTCCTGTGAAATGAGGGGGCAGGGTACTGGAACAATTTGTACAGTGGTGGTGCTGAGAGCCATTGAACCAAACTGTAAACACTATATATGATGGAAACCACTTTGAGCCAGGGGGTGCTGTAGTTCCAGCACCTATGTGAGGGGGTGATATTATCCGCATTGTAGGCCTGGTCTATGCTACACGGTTAGGTCAATGTAAGACAACTTACATCAGCCTAATTATGTCAGTGTACACACTACAGCCTTGTCCCGCCAGTGTAAGTGCCATACTACACTGACATAATAACTCCACCTCCATGAGAGGTATAGCGCTTATGTCAGTGTAATTAGGGCCAGGGCTTGTCTGTGTAGAGACACTGCGATACTTACATCAGCTGTTGGCTATCTTGTTAGTTTCATGGCTCCAACAGACAAGAAAGCTGGTTCCCCACTCCCAGCCAGGCTGCTGCCTGTATGCTCCCTGCTCAGGGAGCTTAGAAGCCCAGGCGGCTGCTGGCTGGGAGCGGGGAGCCCAGGGGGGCATCTGGGCTCCTGGCAGGGAGCAGAGCAGAGCTGAGAAGCCCTTGCTCTCAGCCCCCCACACTGCCCTTCTTCAGTTGGTGGAAGTGCTCCTGGTGTGGACTCACACCATCAACAGAAGGAGGGTAGTGTGGAGATCAGCCGCTGCAGTAGTTACTGCATTGGCTGTAATCCGACGTACCCTGGTACCGGAGACATGCCTGTAGTCTCCTTCCCCGGGATCCTGATCCAATGTCCATCTCTCCATTCCCAGCTCCTTGGCCAAGTCTTCTCCCTGCCCCTCTTCCTAGTTTCTTCTTCTCAGTCTCTTTGCCAAGCCCATCCTAGTTCTCCCTGCCATGCTCCGGCTCCTTGTAAGATCCGTCTCTTCCCCTCAAGCCAACTGGCTCCCAGCTTCCTCCTCCTTTGTCCCCCATCTTCCAGTCCCTGACTGCTTGGCCCTCAGTTTCTCTCTCCCTCTCCAGTCCCAGTTTTACCAGACTCCTTTTCCCAGTCTCTGTCTATCCCTTCTCCTGGTTTTTTTTGCCCCCTCCACACGAGCCTCCTCCTCGCTGCTGGGGTACCAGCAGGGAGGTCACCAAGAACACAGGAGAGACAGACTCCATGCTCTCAGTTCCAGTGCCTGGCCCAGAGCAGCCGCTAAAGTGAAAGTCCAGCTTCACCCTTGTATCCCTGTGCTGGAGCATGCTCAGTTGCTCTGTGGGGATGGTGCATGTGCAATCTGGTCGGCTCTAGGAGCTGTGAGAGCTTTGAGCATGTCTGCTAAAATCTACTGAGCATATGTGAGCTGTGGTGTGTGTGTGTTTTTTTTTTTAAGAGGCAAATTTTCACAGAGATGACAAAAGGCACATCCCTGACACACTCGCCACTTCCTGCCAAATTTCAGGTTCCCATTCCAAAGCATGTGGGTGTTAGAGCTAGTCAAAAAATTCAGACAACCTATTCTTTTTAACATGTATTAACAAAACTATGTATTTTTTCCTAGCCTCATTATCAGAAACAACTGAATCAGTTTTGTCTGAATCTTTAGACCAAGGTTTTTTTTTTTTTTAAATCGATCTTTTCTGTCATCAGCCCCAGGCAGACACAGAGCATGAAAATTTCAGCCAGAATGGTTATTCTGGCAAAGTTATAAGCAACAGAAAACATGGACTTATAATGGGGAAGTGTCAGGCAACCTTAATAATAGGTGGTGCTACCAGCCCCATCTATAATATAGAATATACTGGCAAAATACAGTAGCTTGTTTAGTTTTTTCACAGACATATTAATATCAAGTATTATGGCTGTTTCCAACCTATGCCATTGAAATGAGTTATAGGAACATGTTTATCTTTATCTGGGATGGAGATGAATGGTGAGAATTTTGTATTGATATTTACTAGTCTTTTTCATAGCATAACTCCTTGATTATATAATTTAAGTTTTTATGACTGACAGCGATGCCCTTTCTATTAATAGTGTATAAACGGAAGTTTCCTTGGACATCTAAATTTTCCATGCTTTACATTGACAATCCAGTAAGTACAAAATATGAAAGTGTGCGTGGTAGGTGTATTGTCTAGTTTATATTGTAAAGTTAACTATGTATACAGTAGTTCTAAAACATTGCCTTGATAATTCTGCTTTCAAGGTCCATTCTTAAACCTTTTTTGTGGTAATAAATTATTTAGAAATGTAGAAGAGAGACAGAACTCCATATGACAAATGCTAGTCACATCACTTTGTGTGCGACTGGAAGACTCCCTTCATTCTACAGCAGGGGTCCCCAACGTGGTGCCCGTGGGCGCCGTGGTGCCCGTGGGTGCCATGGCGCCCGCAGGGGCATCTTAATGCACCCGCATCCTGGCCCCCGGGAGAGCACCTGCCAAAATGCCGCAGCGGCATTTTGGCAGAGACGCCTCTTGATGACGACGCTTGTCGCCAAGTGACGTCATTGAGAGGCGTCGCTCCCAAATTTCGGTGGGGACACCTCTCGATGACGCCGCTTGTCATCGAGAGGCGTCGCCGCAGAAATTCGGCGGTATTTCAGCGGGTGCTCCACCGCCACAGTGGTCCTTTGGCTGGCGCCCACCAGCCAAAAAGGTTGGGGACCACTGTTCTACAGTGTGACGGGGTGTAGTATAGACTGTGATTTACAAATTAGTAACAATGTGTACTTAAAAGCAATTTTGTTTTTTATAAAAGTATCAAGGATATATTCCACTCTTCTCTTACTTGCCAAGACGAAAGTTTGGTTTTATTTTGGACCCTTTGGTGAGATCATCATCTCAGAAAACAGAGCAGAGAATGTAGTCTATCTTGAGTGCAAAAATAAAGTTTCTTACCTTTTAAATGCCCTAATAAGTTTTAACCTAATTTACAGTTTAATTGAGAGAAACCATATACTTGACAGAATCTTATTTTGCCACATGGCAAAAAAAAAGTGTTAAGGAGCTAGAAGCAATTTTGTTCTCAAATCCCATGATTTTTCATTTCATTATCAGGTTGGGACTGGCTTTAGTTTTACTGATGATACAGGATATGCAGTAAACCAAGATGATGTAGGAAGAGATTTATACAGGTAAATTATGCCACCTTACTCCATTTGTTTCTTTGTGTTCATTTCTGTTCATCTTTATTTCCCCAAAGCTAGCACTGCTGACATCTTCTGGCCAGCTTCTAAAGCCATTTTGATTAGCATTTACAGGAAATAATTGTTTTCTTCCTTTTTATTTCAAGGAATTGTTGCATGACATTAGGCTCATATGTTCATTCTAGTTCTAGAGAGATTCCCAGTTTGAGCACATACTGGGAATATTGCTGCATTCAGTAACCTCTCTAGGGCAGGAATGAACTTTAAGTGCACACATTTATTTGTTTCAGTAACCAGTATATTTAACAAAATAAAATAAAAAAACAGGCACTTAAGGAGAAATTTGCAGTGGGGAACGGATGGGGACTCAAAAAGAAGATAAAAAATTGCCAGCCTGAGTATGCTTCTGTATCTTGTCCTGATCCTTGTAATGCCTGGATGTAGGAAATAGGGGCCATAACAAAGTTTCTTGAGCTTTATTTGTTCTTCATGTCTTGCTCCATTCCTTTGCTCCCTATACTTTCTATAGCCACTTTTGGTTAAATGTTTCCTTGATTTCTGCTCACGCTCTTTAAAGTGGCCTCCCTTCAAATTGCTGGTTTCCAAATGTCAGTGCTGGAACAGGGCTTGACAATCTTAATAATTTATTCAAAATAGGTGGCCTGCCCCTGTTGAGAAGGACCTATTGCTGAGAAGTGTTTGTTGTTTGTTTTTATAGACTAAAAATTTAATGCTCCCCTTCCAGTGGTCCTTTTGCAGAACAGAATCTTTAGAAGGGCAGAAGGCTACACTGAATACCTTGTATTAGGAATATTTGCTTTACCACAAAATGTGTTGTGGGATGCATGTCTGTCTGTATTCCTAAGCATTAGAATGTGATCCTATTGGGTGCTAAGCACTTAACCACATGCTTTGCTGTTCCAGGCTGAAGTGCTCTGCTGAGTTGGGCCAGAGTGCTTAGCAGCTGGCATGATGGAGCCGCAGATCTTTTCCTCTGAAGCACTAAATGTTCAAACAGACTTACCTTTTTGTTTGTGTTACTCCCATAGTAAATATTTTACTTGTTTAACTGGCAGGCATCTTGGCTTTAATATGGAATTCAAGAAGTAATTTCATAAGTTTTAGAACTGCTTTTTGTTGTTAGCTTTTTCTCTAGGACTTTGTTACAAATTCCAGCTGACCTTCTATGTGGCTATTTACTGCAGGCATGAGACCCATCTCCTTTTGCATGACATGTATAAAGAGAAGCTAATTCAAAGCATCCATTGTTTATAGCTGTTTTTTAGTTCTTTTAGCTTCAGGCTTTCCAAGTTGAAGAACAGCTAATCAAAGGGTAGTGCAGAAAACTGATTTCAGCTGTCCTTTTATAGGTTTCACATTTTTCATGCATCCCACCCCCTTTCCTGCAATTCAGAGGCGAGGGAAAGGAAGGAAAGTCTAAAATCTTCATCAGAAATTTGGGTCTGGTTACAGGAAATTGAGCAGTAGTGGTCAATTTTTTAGCGGCCTGTGAAACCTCAACCCTCTCATTTTTATTTATTTATTTGTTGTTTGCTGGTGGTTGCCTACTATGTTAGCAACTTGACTCACTCTTATAATCTTAGTAATGGACCCTTGTACCTTCAAAGTATTGGGTGCCCAGTTATGATCACAGTGGTGTCTGTAGGTTATTCTGTGGCACTGCTTCAGAGAGAAGCAGCACCCTTCTTAGTTTGGGCATAAGTCAAAGGCAGTTGCAGTTTCCTCTTTCTGCCTTCTTTGAAAGGACAGCTTTGTTTCCTTCGACAGTATGGTTTTTAGCTTCACCAGTTGAAACTGTCAAAATGCAATTCCACTGAGATTGAAGTAAGAAAACAAAAGTTAGTTAAATTTTAATGCATGGGTGGACATTATGCATATGTCCTCTCAAATGATTCAGGAATTTCTAAATATCATAGTGTTTCAAAAACTTTTACTCTCTAAGGGTCAATTTAAAAATGCTATGACCTGTGATCTCTAAATCTGCTGCATTTTCCAGAAAATCTGTGAACACTGGGGCAGAAGATTACTCAGTCCAGAACTATATATTTGACATGCTCATTAAAGGAAGAGTAGGTTTAAAAACAACAACAAAAAAACCATAGACCCCAGTGATACGCGTTTTCTAATGGAGAGAGTATTAATCCTAACAGACATGTCCTATAAAACTCCATATGGGATTCTGCTGTGTATTTGGAGTAAATTTACTTTAAAATATGTTACTAATTGGGGTGAGATTAATTTCCATGTAATCCTGATTTATACTTATTTCTATTTCAGTGCACTCATCCAGTTTTTCCAGCTATTTCCAGACTATCAGAAAAATGACTTCTATATTACAGGAGAAGTGAGTTCAGATAACTTTTATTTTACTTTCAAGAAAACTGTCTTACTTTATAATTAATCGTGCGCATGAAGAATAAATCTTCATTGCCCTTACTCTGACAGCAGAGTACTAAGAGTCCAGTGAGCAGAATTATGCAAGGGAAAAAAACCCAAAAACGTTGACTGTTCTCAGGAGAGGAGTGAAGTGGAGCAATCGCTCTTTCTCATGTAAAACTTGTAGTCTTTCTTAGCAGACTATAAGCTATTTGAAATATACTGTAATTCTTTAGGTATACCAATATCTGTTTCTTAACTTTTATACTGGCATATTTCACTCTTAAATGTACACTCTTCACTTTCTGTCCTTACTGCTTCAGGATGATCAACTAGTACCTTTAAAAAGATGTATATCTCTCCTTTATGTATATCCAGGAAACAGTAGTCACGTATATCCTTTTCTTCATTTTATATATCCCTTTCCAGACACTGTTCCGAAAAGCAGTCTGTTAATATGATCTTTTTCTTGGAAGTATATCGAAACAGGTCATCAGGCAATTTCCCAAAACATACTGCAGATGACTTTTGGATGGAAAAGCTTTGGTTTATTGTTTCCATACACACTGAATTTATACTAGTAAGATTAGGGTCCTGCAAGGATCTGATCTTTCTGACTGCAGCGCTTTCCTAGGACATACTTTTGCGTTAACTCAGTGAAAAATTAATGGCAAACTTTTGCAACTCCTTCAATTTCGTTACAGTAGTTTCCCATTTTTGCAGCAGGAACTTTTAATTGCTCCATTGAGACAAGTTTCAGTCTTGAATGGGAGCATCTAGTGAACTTTATTTTCAGATGATGCTTTTTGACAATCTAATGTACAATTTTAAAATGCAGAAAAAACAACTTTGAAATGACATGGGAGGGGTCCATGTTTAATTTCCCTAAAGGACTTCATAATAGACTTAGTCCACAAATAAAAATATGGCTTCCATAACTTTCAGCCCTGCATACACCGCAAGGAAGCTAAAAGCCCTGCTTGCTTTCTTTGGTTTGTGCATAACCAACAGAAACAGTAATTGGTATGTAGCTAACAATTCAGATGCATTAGCGAGAAAGCTTGAGCAGTTCACTCTCCCCTCGATGTCTGGGCTCTGCAGTGCCCAGTAGAAATAAATAATAAAAACTTACTTCATCAGAGAGGTGTGTAGAATGCAGTCCTATCCTGTGTCCCTATGCACTTCAGTCTGGCACCATTATGTGCCAGCTAAGTTGTCCAAAGTGCAGTCAGAGGACTAAATATGGCCTCTGGCTTTCTTTGTCCTGTAACTTCAAAATCAGGCAAAAACTGATCAACTGCAGGTTTTATTGCTGTGGAACTCAAACAAGCATTTCTATCAGTCTGTTAACAAAGATGTAAGTACAAACCAATATTGTGTGTTTATTTGATGGCATGAACTCTACAGATCAGGCATGACACCTGATGAGTTGCCAATGCAGCAGTTGCTGTGTCGAAGTTTATTTGCCCTTAAGGTTTGTTTAACATAGCTCATTTATTATTACTAATTTTTATAACAGCCTAAAACTTAAGAAATAGGTCAAGAAAATAAAATATGTCTATGCCTAGTTCAGCTTCTAAGAAAGTGTGTGTGTGTAGAACATTTTTTTCTTTGGGGTTAACTATTTTTATCTATTAAACTAAAAAGTTTGTAGGCTTTTTTTTCCCCAAAAACCTTTGTCTATTTGATATATGACCCATAAAGATACATGTACCAGAACTTTAATTAGTGCATGCCTCTAAGTTGTATGACTAGGAATGAATAAATGTCTGTCTTCCTAGTCTTTTCCTCCACGCTGACTTTGAGAGCATCAGCTGGCTTTAATGAGAGAAGTGTCTGATAACACAGGGCTCAAAAACAAAACCTACTTAAAAAGAGTTCAATCTGCATTTAATTAATTTGCAGGAATCATTATTTTTTAATGTGCTCGTGAATCACTTCCTCTCCATGGCGAAGATTCTCAGAAGCACTGTACAGTGTAGTTGAAAATGTGAAATACATGAAAACCTGCTGCATATCAAAAAATCACCTGCATACAATTCAAAATGACTGAAATTGGAGGGGAGTGGTTTGCTCTAAGGAAAAGGGCAGGGGTGCTTGGGGGCTGTGACATGCATCTGGAAAGGGTCTAAATTCTTTTTGTTTTTACAATTAAAAATATATAAAGATGCGTATGTCCTGCCTCAAGGCCTAAACACAAATAAAGCAGGAGTCTCTTAGCCAAAATGGAGATAAAAGCATAAGAAAGGCAAAAAAGCCTAGCTCATCTTATCCCAGTTGCAGAATGGAAGAGAACCAACTCTATCACCCTTTCCTCCTTACTTTAGTGAGTTTAGCTCCAGCTGTTTCCCAACAGAGCCTTCCCAATTTCTGCTGCCAGAATCCAGGCCCAACTCTTTAGCACATCTTTGTGTAGTATGTTGATAGGAACACAAACTGGCTTAGCCTCCTTACTCTGCAAATCCCTACGCTCATAGCAAGCACCTGGTCTTTTCTCTGGATGGGAATTGGACACCCCCATCATGGGCCATGTGAGGTCAAATTAATAAATACCTTAGGAAACATTTGAGTTGTCACTTAAAAGTAGGAAGAGTATAGACTACTAGTAATGTGGGACTCTCCCAGGCTGGAATTCCTATAGCCCTCCACTATTAGGTTCTCAGGCAGAGAGATCTGATGTGACAGAAGGACGGTATGTGAGTGTAGATACTAATCGGGATGAGGAGCTGTAGACGGTTTCGGTTGGGGGTCGCCCCTCACTTCTGAGGTCCGGGGAGTCGGGGAGTTAGCCTGGTGGGGCAGGAAACAGTCAAGGGCTCAGGCCCTCAGGCAGGGGCTGAGCAAATAGTGCAAGAACAAACCCCAGGCTCCTGATCCTGAGTGTCGGGGACAAGGGGGAGACTGCCACCCGTGAGTGGGGTGGCAGGAGGGTCGCAGGCCTGCCCACTCCACTACGTCCCAGCCTGGGGCCCTAACAGCGGCAAGCGGCCTGCTGCTGTGTCAGTGGAGATCCTGGCCGCAACACACTGACATCAGCTCTGGGGGTGCCACAGCCAGACTAGGGTCAGCTGCCCCCGGGCTACTTCCTACCTCCCGCTCTAGCAGTACCTGTGTCTGGTCGGTGTCCTCCACGGGATCCAGCACCATGGGCTCCTCAGGGTACTCAGCGAGCAGTAAGCTTGGCAGCTCCTCTGGGTTGCTTCTCACAAGCAGGCTTACCAGCTTCTCCGGGGTCTGGTCGGCATCAGGCCTTTACTGGTATGGCCAGTCCTCGGGTCGGTCACAGGCTGCAGGAGTCTCCCCAGCGGGAGCTAGGCCACCAGCGTCTGGCTTCTCTGGTGGCCAGGCAGCTTCTGAGCCCTGGGGTTGGACTTTTATACTTTCTGTCCTGCGCTTTGACCTCTGGGGGGCGGGCGCAGGCTCCAGTGGCTCCGCCCACTTTGGCATCCGGAGGGGCTCGTCCCTCTGTGGGGCGGCTGGGAGCCAGGCTGCCTCACTACAGGAGCAGAGAGGTGGTCTTGAATGTCTGATATCCTAAAGAATGCATGTGCATGGTTCTTCATAATGTCTGTGGCTGAAGGCAGGTAAAATCTCTTGGCTTGGTTGTAGATATTTTGTGCAAGGACCATATGTAGTCTTTCAGATGATTGAGATTCCAAGTGCAGCCTCATCATCTTCTGTCCAAGCTGCTTATGCTTCTGGCAATCACAATTAAACCCCAGAGGCCTATTGGCACAAGACATTTCCAAAATACAGAAAGAAGTGGAGGGTAGATCCCCCGTCTTGCAGGTAACCATCCGTGAACCAACTGGTACTCTGGCTGGGAAGGGAGATCAGATATGCCTCTGTATCTGGTGACCTTTTCTGAGCTTGTAACTCCTATTATTTTTCTATTGCTCTTTCTTCTGGTACAGACACTGTTGGGCATTGCAGATGTCATATTTAAATAAAATCACTAGTACTAATGATGATGTACCAAGATAGTGTTGTGGTATCATGGTTGGAGATCATCTGCTAGGTATTTTCATTTTCTTTGCTTGGACAGAACCAACACCCCATGCCATTTCAGCACCTCCCTGGTAAGTTAGGTCTGCATGGGGAAATTCTGTAGGCTGAGTCTCCTGCTCCTCTCCCTTCCCTGACTAAGGAGGCTCTGTGTGGGCTATATTTGATTGTAGTTTTACATTGTGTTCAAATATGGCTCTAGGTATCTGAACTTGGGTGGCTAAAGATAAAAATGTTGACCCTGGTCCCTAACAGTGGCTATTTCCTTCAGCAAGAAATCTGGTTACACACTTAATGGCTCTTGACTGGCTTTTGTGAAATGAGTAAGTGGCTGAAGTCCAGTTCCTGTTAGTCTGACATTGCAAAATGAACTACCGTATTTTGCATTCCTGTTGACCACCTGGATCCATATTCCAAAAGCTGAGTGTACATCTAATACAAGCAATTGTCTATTACCTTTGAGGTTCCAAGGTGAAGAATGAGAGATTCAGTACCACCGCTGCCTGTATTATATATGTGGACTGTCTTCAATGCTGTTACTCTGGCACCTTTATCAACAAGCACTCAGTGAACTTTAATACTGTACTGTTCCTCAGTTCCTTTTGATTGGCCTTGGCTTTGATTCTCTTTAATCATAAAGCTTGAGGCATCGTGTAAGGAGAATAGTGTTTCAAACTATTTACAGACTCTGAATCCTTTCTGAAAGCTGTTTAAGTCTTTATTCAGCCACTTAAGGACTTGACTTTTAAATTAAATAGAATCAGAAAGCTGTCTCTACACATGAGCCTATGACAGATTGCTGTGTTGTATTATATTTGGTTGTGCTTGCCAAGTTTTGTTAACTATTGCTAGGATCTGATTTTAAAATTCTGTACTGAAGTCCACTTTAAATTCAAAAGGACAAAATTCTGTTTTTCTTGTCTCTGTGCATTAGATATGAAATAGGTAAAACCAAAGTGGCAAAGTGTGTGGTGGGACATAAAAAGATCAACCTTCTCTGGGTCAGATTTTCAAAATGAGATAGTCTGAGATATCAAATTCTTGTATGAGCAGGTTTTCATGCTTACATTTTTGCACATGCAAATTGAGTATCTGGATGCCTAAAACTTCACGGAAGTGCAACTTACATGAATACTTCAATTTTTGCTCATTTAATTTTGAAGTTATAGCCCTTTTGAAAATGGTACTAAATGAATGGTGGAGTTACTGGACTACTTTATAGTCATTGGCATTATAGAAAAAAGCTAAGTGCTTATCTCTGGAGACACCAATTTTGCTTGGAACAGTCATGCCTTAGGATAAGTTAGTTGTTGGTTGCTGTAATATTTTTTGGCATTTAAGGGAAACTTGCAATTTTATTTTTAAAATATAATACGTGAATCTACTTGTAAAAAATTGCCAATAACTTCTAAAATTCCCATATTCTCATAGACTCATAGACTTTAAAGTCAGAAGGGACCATCGTGATCATATAGTTTGACCTCCTGTGCATTGCAGGCCGCAGAATCTTTACAGTTTATTTTCACTAAAAGTGCTGGCGTTGCCCTTTTTACAGTAACTTCATAAGAGAAAATAAACATATCACGCTTCAATTAGTCTTGCTTTAAAAAAAAGTAAAAGAAAGGCCTGGGCTTAAGAGGTATAGGAATAATGGGATAAAAGTTAAAAAGGGTCATGGGAAGCTATTTTCATTAGTGGGGGAAAAGGAATACAGAAAACCAAACTTAGTCTTGTGCTATAACCGTGTTTCTCAAACTGGGGTCGCCACTTGTGTAGGGAAAGCCCCTGGCAGACTGAGCCGGTTTGTTTACCTGCCCCGTCTCCAGGTGCGGCCGATCACGGCTCCCACTGGCCGCGGTTCGCTGCTCTGGGCCAATGGAAGCTGTTGGAAGCAGCGCGGGCCGAGGGACATACTGGCTCCCGCTTCTAGCAGCTCCCATTGGCCTGCAGCGGCAAACCGCGGCCCGTGGGAGCCGCAATCGGCCAGACCTGCAGATGGGACAGGTAAACAAACCGGCCCGGCCTGCCAGGGGCTTTCCCTGCACAAGCGGTGCCCCAGTTTGAGAAACACTGTGCTATAACAAATCAACCTTCAAATGAACCACAATCAGATGGGTCTCTCCTGGTTCCTTTTCTTGTCTGTTTAGGCATGCACAGAGCAGAGAGTGCTTTTAGGGCTTTTGCAAGCCATGTGCTTCTGAACATGCAGTCATTCACACACGCACCACATTGAAAAGGGGATATTTCAAACAAATCTGTTGGCAACATAAGTTTAGAGAAATTCTCTATGGGGAAAACACTTAAACAATATTTTCTTGTTTGTTTAGATTGAATGCTCTTCAGGGGAGGGACTGTATGTAAATGGGGTAGTGGTCTTGATCTCAGTTGTGCCCTGTAAATGCTGCTGTAATTCAGTAGTAAATAATATGTGGGGGCCTAAACCAGACAGTACATTGGCTTGTTTGTTTGTTTTTTACTCTTCTCTGAACTGTATTTTTTTCCAAAGGTTCTCTTTGGGGGCACAAATCTGTTGGCAGGCTATATGGTCTATAGCAGTGGTTATCAACCAGGGGCCCAGGGCCCCCTGGGGGGCCATGAGCAGGTTTCACGGGGGGCCCCAAGCAGGGCCAGCGTTAGACTCGCCGGGGCCCAGGGCAGAAAGCCAAAGCCCCAACGCGTGGGGCTGAAACCCCTGAAGCTGCAGTCGAAGCCTGACCAATGGGGCTCCAGGCAATTGCCCAGCTTGCTACCCTCTAACACTGGCCCTGGGTTTTATATATAGAAAAACAGTTGTTGTAGCATGGGAGGGGGGGTGTCTCAGAAAGAAAAAAAGTTGAGAACCCTTGGTATATAGACAGGGCTGGCTCTAGGGTTTTTGCCGCCCCAAGCAGGTAGGAAAAAAAAGAAAAAAAGCCGCAGTCGTGATCTGCAGCTTTACTGCCACCGCTTTAGTCTTCGTCGACAATTCGGCGGCAGGTCCTTCACTCCAAGAGGGAGTGAGGGACCCGCCACCGAAGACCTGGATGTGCCGCCCCTCACTGTTGGCCGCCCCAAGCAGCTGCTTGCTGGGCTGGTGCCTGGAGCCGGCCCTGTATATAGATCAGGGGTAGGAAACCTATGGCACGGGTGCCGAAGGCGGCACATGAGCTGATTTTCAGTGGCACTCACACTGCCTGGGTCCTGGCCACAAGTCCGGGGGGCTCTGCATTTTAATTTAATTTTAAATGAAGCTTCTTAAATATTTTAAAATCCTTATTTACTTTACATACAACAATAGTTTAGTTATATATTATAGACTTATAGAAAGAGACCTTCTAAAACATTAAAATGTATTACTGGCATGCAAAACCTTAAATTAGAGTGAATAAATGAAGACTCGGCACACCACTTCTGAAAGGTTGCCGACCCCTGATATAGATTATAGCTCTGGGAGCCATTCACTATTCAGCCAGCAGGAGGAGCACAGTCCATCTGGCTTTTCAATAAACAAGCACAATGTATTTTAATGGTCCTTCTAGAAGAAGCAATGTGGTAGCTATTATGTCTGCTTCATTTAACTTTTAATTGAAGAATTTGAGTGACATTTCATGCCAAATAGTCTGGGCCCAAACTTTGTTGACAATGTGGCTTTTCAGATTATAAAGCTGTAAAGTTATACATTTCTCTGTCTAACATTTCTCTATTTTTAATTACATCTCTCTCTCCTGGCTCTCCCCCACCCCACCATTTTCCTCACTGTCTGTTTGGTCTTAAAGGTCTGAGGTGAAATCCTGGCTTGTCTGAAGTCAATGGCGAAACTCCCATTTAGTTGAATAGAGCCAAGATTTCACCCTTGGCCTACACATAAATTTGAACCTCTTTGACTACAAGTATTATATTTAAGCCAATTTAGTTAAGCTTGCCCTTGTTACGGGGGCAAGCTAAAGTGATCTAACCAGATTTAAGCAGATTGGTGTCCATGCAAGGATTTGCATTGGTGTAATTCAAGTTATGGCCCACGGGCTGTCTTTTTTTAAAGAATTCCATTATGTAGGTAGGTAATATTTAGGGACAGCTCTTTTGTCTAGTAAAATACAAATAGACAGCATGGTAACTAACTATATATCTAAGAACTGTGGCAGAGTAAATCCTCTAGCAATAGTAACTGCTAATTCATGTGCAATTCTGCTCAGAGGACATAGTTTTCATTATAGTTTTGTTCTCTGCAACTACTTTGTCTCTGAAGGGGCAGATTCCAGCTTGACTTCTTAGCTGGGAAAGCCATTTCTTTGCTAATAACAATTGGCAGGGGCATAATAAATCTGCAGAAGTTTATGTTAAAAAAAAAATTACAGGATAGTGTGGGTGAGACCGTGCCTGACACTATCCTCAGGAAGGCTAGTATTATTATCCTTTGCGCTTCGGGATGGTCTGTTTTCCAGTTTTCATAGGAATAGGTGAATACATACAGCCTAAGACACCGAGGACACTTAAACAAGTGTTTTTCATGAAGTAAAACATGAAGTCTGCTCTCTGTGGAAAAATGAAGATACTGTCAGTCCACTTGCCTACCCCATTACTTACCATGTGCTGTCAGTTTCATTGGGTTAGCATAAATTAGATTTCAGTCTTGCTGGATCAGGGACCTTGTCTCATTTGCCTGCAGAGCATTGTACACCCTTCTGGCACTATACAAATATGTTACCACTGTAACTTATAGTGGTATGAAATAGGTAGATTATAAAATATGGACTGAAATTGCGCTATAGGAACTTGTAGAGTTAGGTTTATATGAATAAGTAAACTTCCGACTAATACATTCCTAGATTTGAGAGACATTCTGTCTCTTCCTTCCTCTGAAGGTAGGATAGAATTTAAATTTTTGCTTGTTCTTCATGAGCTCTTCTGTTCTTCTCCTTCCCTAGCTTTCTGACATTAAATATACCCGTACAATCTTGCTATAGTTGAAAAGCTTCTTCCAAAAGAAGGCCATAAAGCATGCCTTAACGGTGGCCAGATTCCAGTTTAGCCTTGCCTCTAAATGCTTGTTCCACAACCAAACTCCTTCAACAGAGAAAGTATCTTCTTAGTCCATTGCTTTGTCTGTTGTGTTGTCACGGAGGAGCCTTGCCAGGTCATGGTTGAAGATAGAATAGCTGATGTACAATACTTGGTGATGGGCTTTGGTGATCAGGCTTTGAGAGACAGAATAGATTGAAGCCAGTGGGTGATATTTTTGCCTGAAGGGGAAGGCTACTGCTTTTGCATTGCTTCCAGTGTCAGCCCCAATTTGTGATCAGATTCTTGTCTGAGAGGAAGGGATGAGGTTATTAGCAAGCTGAAGGCAAAAGGCTTTCTTTTTTGCAGCTGATGATGCTAATTATTGTTTAAACCTAGAGATGAGTCTAACATGATTTAGAGTCCTCACACTATTCTGAACATCTATATGCTTTTGATGGAAGGTCTGGGAGAGGGCAGGGGAAAGAGTAGTTAGAGTACCAGGAATTATTATTAGACATGTATACCTTTCCTAAAGGTATTGTCACTGAGTCCCTACTTGGAATCAGAGTTTATGATCGAGACAGATTTCGCAGTTGCTCTATGATTGGTGTCTATTTTAATCTAATTATGATTGAGCCTATTGGCAGTGCATCCCTGTCAGATGAATCCAGGGGTCAGATTGGGAGGAAAAGAACTGTGGAATTCTTCCATGCTCCACCTACAAGACAAGCCATTTGTGACTCTCCAAAATGAGATGCCCCTCACAGTAGATTGTGCAGAGTTTCAAAGTATGATTGTGCATGCTATGAACTCTACTGGGCTAGCAGCTTGACTCTTCCTTGATGGGGCTTGAGTATGACCAATGGTTCTGCTGGAATCCTTGTCCTTGGTTTCTTCTTGAAAGAGAAAGTAGGTCTCCCAAACACGGCCTGCTTGTGGCACCAAATGAGACGTCACTCTCAAGCCTGGTCTACACTACGCGTTTAAACCGGTTTTAGGAGCATTAAACCGATTTAACGCCACACCCGTCCACACTAAGAGGCCCTTTATATCGGAATAAAGGGCTCTTTAAACCGGTTTCTGTACTCCTCCCTAACGAGAGGAGTAGGGCTAATATCAGTATTACCATATCGGATTAGGGTTAGTGTGGCCGCAGATCGACGGTATTGGCCTCCAGGCGGTATCCCACAGTGCACCACTGACCGCTCTGGACAGCAATCTGAACTCGGATGCAGTGGCCAGGTAGACAGGAAAAGCCCCGCGAACTTTTGAATATTTCCTGTTTGCCCAGCGTGGAGCTCCGATCAGCAAGTGTGGCGATGCAGTTAAAAATCAAAATAAAGAAAGCTCCCGCATGGACCATGCGGACGTGATCGCTGTAAGGGCAGGCAAATCTGTTCTATCAGCGCTCCGTTACAGAAGATGAATTAAAAAACATTTAAAAAAAAATCTCCAGACAGACGCCATAGCAGGGACTCAGCGCACTGCTGCGTGACAAGCGTAACGGAAAGCCAAGGAATCAAATGGACGCTCATGGACTGGAGGACTCAAGCTATCCCACAGTTCCTGCAGTCTCTCTGAAAAGCATTTGCATTCTTGGCAGTGTCCGCGGTGGGTCAGGGCATAGCTCGGCAATTTACGCACCTCCCCACCCACCCCCAGAAGTGAAAGGGAAAACAATCCTCTCTTGACTCTTTTACGTCACCCTATCTTTACTGAATGCTGCAGATAGACGCGATGTTGCAGCACTGAACACCAACATCCTTGCTCCCCCCCCCGCCATGGGTGGCTGATGGTGCAAAACGACTGGTACCCGTCCTCATCATCAGCCTATTGGCACATGGGGCAGTGCAAAAGGGCTGGTAACCATGCTGACTAGCATCCGTCAGGTCGATCAAGGGCGCCTGGCCCTAATTTTTCCTGGTAGATGGTGCAGTATGGCTGATAACCATCGTCATCATAGCAACAGGGGGCTGAGCTCTGTCAGCCCCCACCCTTCATGTGTAAAAAAAAGATTCAATTGCCCCTGGACTAGCAGAGGGATGCTGGGCTCCTTACTGTCCTGTCTGGACTATCATAGCAGCTGGAGGCTGCCTTCCACTCATTTCTCACTAACAAGTCAGTGTGTCTTATTCCTGCATTCTTTATTACTTCATCACACAAGTGGGGGGACAATGCTACAGTAGCCCAGGAAGGCTGGGGGAAGAACGGAATCAACAGGTGGGGTTGTTGCAGGAGCACCCCCTGTGAATAGCATACAGCTCATAATTTCAGCAGGATCTGACACAGAGCAGCTGTGCTCTCTGATACAGTGGTTCTCTAGTACACTTGCCCATATTCTAGGCAGGACTGATTCTATTTTTAGATACCAAAAAGGAGGGATTGACTCTGGGAGTCATTCCCAATTTTGGCTTTTGCGCCCCTGGCTAAGAGCAGCCAGGGGCACTTATGACAGCAGCAAATGGTGCAAAACGACTGGTAGCCATGATCATCTTTTTACCAATTTATGGATTGGTAGATGGTGCAGTATGGCTGGTAACCATCTCTGCTGTCATGCAAAAGCAAAAGCATGCTGCTGTGTAGCGCTGCTGAATCGCCTCTGTCAGCAGCATCTAGTACACATACGGTGACAGTCACAAAAGGCAAAACAGGCTCCATGATTGCCATGCTATGGCATCTGCCAGGGCAATCCAGGGAAAAAAGGCGCGAAATGCTTGTCTGCCGTTGCTTTCCCAGAGGAAGGAGTGACTGACGACATTTACCCAGAACCACCCGTGGCAATGATTTTTGCCCCATCAGGCACTGGGATCTCAACCCGGAAATTCCAAGAGGCGGGGGAGGCTGCGGGAACTATGGGATAGCTACCGAATAGCTGCCCACAGTGCAACGCTCCAGAAGTCTATGCTAGCCTCGGACCGTGGACGCACACCACCGATTTAATGTGTTTAGTGTGGCCGCGCGCACTCGATTTTATACAATCTGTTTTACAAAACCGGTTTATGCAAATTCGGAATAGTCCCGTAGTGTAGACGTACCCTCAGTAAATAGTGTAAATCTGTGACCTTGTCTACACTACGCTGGTAAAGTTATACCAGGAAAATCCTGTGGTGTAGTTGTAATTATATTGATATGAAAATGCTTACACCAGTATAGCTTATGCCATTTCATTGAACTGGCACATGTACTGTGATACACCAGTATAACTACCTCTACCCTAAAGCTTTTACTGGCAGAGCTATGTTGGTTTTAAAAAAAAAAAAAAATCACATCCCTGATTGATATAGCTGTGCCTATACAATTTAAGTGTATATCAAGCCTTAAAACTTTAAACATCAGTATTAACAATCTTAAATGGCCCTCTGAGTTAACGTCTATATTAGCATGTTACCTACCACCTTGTACCAGCCCAGTCCAACCCAAGGATAAACCTGACCAGTGTCAGGTATGAGATCATTAGCCAAACTATTTTAGGGTGGGATTTCTATGGGATTTGGATGTGCATTTTCCATTATAAATAAATGGACAGGTGATTCCAACCCCTTAGGTGTCTGACTATTTCAACCTTAATGTCTTCAATCACTTTTGATAATGAATTTATTTAAACTGTGTGTTCATCAGGAATAAATTAGCTGCATATCAGTGAGGGGTAGAAAATAAAAAATGGAAACCTGCAGTAACTCTATGAAAGCAAAATAAAATATTGTTAGTTTGTCTAATGTAGAAATACTCAAGGTGCAATGCACAATAAAGTAATATTATTTCAAACTGAATCACCTACCATTCCATTCTCTCCAGTCTTATGCAGGGAAGTATGTGCCTGCTATTGGCTACTACATCCATACCCATAGTTCCAAAGCCAAAGTTAAGATCAACTTCAAAGGAGTTGCTATTGGTGATGGTTTCTGTGACCCTGAAATGGTAAACTTTACATATTTTTTCTATTCTTTTTGTACTTAATTAAATGGAGTACTTTTCTCATATTACAGTCCTGTCTAGATAAAAGGTAGTTGTTTCCCAAGTGACTTCCTAATGGCTTTAAACCTTTAATATTTGCCAAATGTTTCCAAACATCAAGTTACTAGATCACTTTTAAAAAAAAAAAAATTTTACTCAGTTGAATTCAGTGACTGATTTAGAATTTTAAAAAGGCAATCTTGGAAAAGTAAAACATGCTTTCCTAACCTATCAGCTTCCTTTCTTGTGTGCTTGTCTGGTAGATGCTGGGTGGCTATGCACAATTCCTGTACCAAATTGGCTTGGTGGATGAGAAGCAGAGGGAGTATGTCCAGCAGCAGACTGACCTGGGAGTAATTTATATCCAGCAGAAGAAGTGGATGAAAGCCTTTGAAGTACGTATCAGAGGCCCCCAGGTTGGCCTTTAGCAATTAAAACCATCTGAACTGAGTAAGGGGTCAGAAAGAAGCATAATGAAGATCAGAAGTTTGATGCTGGAGAAGGTGCCCATTATAACATGGCAGAGTGGGGGAGAGGGAGGAGGGAATGAAAGGAAAGAAAAGGGCTGTCCATAGAATTTGTTTTGGCCTCATTTAAAACAGAGGGGCTTTAGAATATGTTTATACAGTCCTGTCTTTCATTAACTGTTTTTGTTTCTTTAACTAAATGCTTGTATGCCCTGAAGGTTTAACTTACCCATGGAACTTAGAAGAAATGCTGTCTAGAGAGCTGCTGCATATATTTGAACATGCTGTTAAACCTTTTAAATTCAAAACTAGTGGCTGCATTTAATAGATGCAGTTAATTGGTGTCTGCAAGGAATATTGCTTAGTGGCTCATGGATTCCCATGTTGCAAAACGTGGTGGTATCCAAGATTACGGCACTCAGACATTTTCTCTACACGAAGTAACTCATTGGAAGTGCATTATAGTAACTCTTCTGAGTTTATAATCTCTATTGTGTTTTTTAAATAGGTAACTTTTCTTTTTTATAATTTAAGCATTATAATGGGAGAATATGCATCATATTTATGATGTAGATATTTTCTGGTTAGACACTTTTAATATACAGATAACACTTCTCACAATGTTTGCAAAATTAAAATAAGAAAATGGTTACATTTTTAGGGAAAAGATCTCCCCAGAGGTTGGGTAAGTAGGTTGGCAGTGGATTATTCCTGGGATACTCAGACACTACAATACCGAGGGCCACATAAGTACCTAAGATTGATAGTTAAGCACTATGATCAATATTTAGGCATGTAAATAGAAGTGGCCTGACACTTGAAGATGAACACCCGCAGCTCCCTTGATTTCAGTGGGAGGGATTGTTAAGCACTTCTGAAAGTAAACAACCCTTCTATTTTGGTGGCTAAATATGGATTTAGGAGCCTAGATTAGGTACCCAGCTGTGGAAGTCTTGCACTACGTAGTTACTAGAGTTTCCAATTTCAAACTTGTGACTAGTGGAAATTTGCCATATCACCATTCAGAATCAGCTAGCTTTGCTCGGTATACCTGGCCCATGAACGAAGAACACCGTGTGGGGAAACTGGCACAATGTCTACTAACAGTGTCCATCATGCCAGAAAATGTGCCAAATATAAAAGTGTGAACCTTTTTCTCAACCCCACAAAAATAAAATGCTTGAATCATAATATTTATAAGGTCCTTTATCTTAGCCTAGAGGATAAGGTTTCTTCAACACATCAGAGGCCGATTGTTTACTCTTCAAACCCAACAAGTAAGCTACTCAAACAGTTCTAATCTGAAGCCCTGGCCCCACTGACTTCTGGATTTCTAGGGATGATGTCAATAGGGCCAGGATAAGACCTGGTCCTATGAGGTTCTCCATACCATCCATTTCCATTGTGGGATAAAGGGGCATGTGAATTTTGTATTCATGCCATAATACAGATAAACTAAATATGTTGAATAACAGGGTGTCACATAAGCATGTGTATTTGTCATAGGGAAAATAAACTTTGAAGATAGCTTTTGTAACCTTGCAGTACAAAGTTATTAGGCCATGAAGCTGATTTACACCAGCTGGGTATCTGGCCCATTAATTTTCGTCTCAGTGAAAATGAAGAAACATGTCAACTCCCAAAATGAAAGAAGAGATTTAACCAATCCACTTCACTATGTTTGAAACATTTCTGCATATTCCACTTGCATATTGTATCTATACAAGGAATACAAGTTACTACAACCGTTATTACAATCACTTTAAGAGTACCAGTACCTGTTTGTTCAGGGCAGATGTTTGTTATAAACACATCTCATGAATATATCTTTGAGCCTGTTGCTGCTGGCTGCCATCTTAAGTGACCTTATTTGTGACACTAGTAATTTGGGAGAAATGTGAGATGTTGTAAACTGGTTTTGAGCCTGTCTTTGATTGTTGAAACAAGCTTTAACTTTGATCTTTTAAAAATGAGTTAGCGTGAAGGACTGGATGTGGGAGCAAAAGTGAAGGACTGAACATTTTGTAATAGATGTAATGATAAATGTGTTTACAGTATATCACTAGAATAAATTATACTTCCACCCAACTTGAATTTCTGAGAAGGAAAAATACAAAAGTTAAATGACAAAGTGGCACATTTCAAAGAAATGCATTTCTTAAGGATAACTTTCAGTTGGTATAGATTTCAAACCTGATTTTTTTAAAAAAAACCTTCCAAAGTCAAGAATAATTTTGCTTCTGTAGTGTATCCTTCATGCAAACAGTAATTCAGCACTTATGATTAACTCTTGTTTGATAAAATATTAAAATTAATTTTAATTCAAAGCTTATGATAGTTAGTCAATATGACATGACAATTATTTTTATAACACAGCAGAAGGATGCCAACATGATTTATAAAATAATAGTTCAAATTCTTTTCTGTTGGAGTGGAGCAGGAGTTCTTGTTCTGCACATGTGAATCTTGTAGCATTTTAATTAACTCTTCAGTATATTCTTCTAAGACAGAAAATAGCTTTACTTTGCATAAGAATGCATGTTGAAGTGGCTAAACCTTTTTATTAAAAGGTTCAAGCTAAGTATTTAAGGTCTTTCTGTGGATTTTTAATGGGAGTTAGAACAAGCCTCAAGAATAATCTGATAAGGATCTGGATTGCAAAATTCCCAGGGTTCTAATTTCTTTTTTATAGCTAATGGGACTAAAATGGTTTTTAGGCAAAAGATCTTATTTTATTCAACGTTCTTGTCATATCTTTTTAATTGTTGATAATATCACAGAGTTAATAATAAAGCTCATTAAGCTTCAAAACCTAAAGACCCTTTCCAATCAACCCACCGTCCCACCCACCCACCATTGAGTGACTAGATGGACAACAGACTCAAATTGTTGAATCAAGGTAAGGGGCATATTCCAAATCAGAAGGCCTCTCTGAGAACGCTCTGATCGTGGGCACATAAATCAGGGGCAGTTGGTCTGAAGACTCCAGCCGCCTAAAGTGGTAAAGCTATAGAGAGCTTAATATTTCAAAGAAACACCTTGAATTGTACCCAGAAACCAACTGGAAGCCAGTGCCGTCTGTGGAGGATAAATGTATGACACACTAAATGAGAAGGTAGAATGCATCTGTCCCAGCATGAGATTTGAGCGGTTTTCAGATGTAACCCATATTCCAATCTGAAATAATCAGATAGCAAAGTAAAATTGATGTTTAGAAGCCATAAATAAATGTACAGGTAATCATAAATAGAGACAGACAAGCCCATACACTGCATAACATAGAATATCAGGGTTGGAAGGGACCTCTGGAGGTCGTCTAGTCCAATCCCTGCTCAAAGCAGGACCAATCCCCAGACAGATCCCTAAATGGCCTCTTCAAGGATTATAACCCTGGGTTTAGCAGGCCAATGCTCAAACCACTGAGCTACCCCTTTCCCACCATAGCAGTATATTCTTATCCATTTGATGATGAAAAACCTTTGGACTTCCCTTTGCAATATACATAGACAAAAGTGTAGACTGTAAAGATATTTAGATTATTTAGGGACAAATTTAGATTTATGAACCATGAAAGTATATTTCAGAAATTGACTGAAAAATATTCTGTTCTCTTATAATTGTGGCTTTAGCTTTGGAAACTTAAATAGCTTTCTAATATTAATACATGGAATTAAATTCATATTTAAACTTCATTAAGAACATGACATAAAGAGCAAGTTTAATTGAGAAGCAGTTTTGATTTTGTGTTTTGTACTTTAAATAAATATGTTTATCTTGGTGTCTCCCTCCAGATATTTGATACTCTATTGAATGGTGATGAAACAAGTTCTTCCTACACTCAGAATGTTACAGGATGTAGCAACTACATGAACTTTTTGCAGTGCCAGGTAAACTTACTATTGCAATAACCAGAAGTCCCAAAACAAAAGAAATTTACTGTCTAACATAAGCAAATGTCTTATTCTGTATGTCAGTGTTAGGAAATTGCCTGAATGTAGTAAAGGTGTGTTTAAATGTAATTTAGTGCCAGTCTACCCACATACCTAAGCACATGCTTAGCTCAAAGTATGAGTTGTCCCACTGACTTCAAAGAAAATATTCACATGCTTAAAGTTAAGCACTTAAATACTTTAACTGAGTAAGGCCTTGATCAGCTAAACACTTGGTCTGTAAGCCATCTTTTGTAGAATGCACTTTGCAATATTAGAGAGCTGCCATGTATTTCATAATTTCAAGCCTGATCATGTTTGGTAATAGAACATGATCTCTGATGGGAGTTGAATTCCTTTCCATATACAGCAGAAATAGAACAGTGTGGCATCTAAAATATCTGGTAATAAGTCAGTTTAGACCTCCCCCTCCGTTTTCTCTTTATGCTCAAGAAGGGGGGGGGGGACCTTCCCCTTTATTGTAGCTTATTTTAGAGTAGCAGTGGACTACCTGGCTAATGTCTTGAATAAACAAGAGTTGGCAGGGGTCAGGGGTTTTGATCTTGATGTATGTGGTCACACTGCTGAAAATTGCTAATCAGTTTCTCGGCATTTCTGATATTCAGACTTGATTCTGTACTTGAACTGATATACCTATGAAGATGATTAGTTTCAAGATTGTGGGAAGAAGCTGATGCTCTGAATGGAACTATCCAAGAAAGGAGAAAACTATCATTCTCTCTTGTGCATGCTGGTTTTGGTACAATGTGAGATGCTTGCATGCAAAAATATTTTATGGAAATGGCCAATTCAGGGTATAATGCATTCAGTCCCCCAAAAGCCTGGTAACTATTTTTTTTAAAGGCATGTGATTTCTGAACATTCCATGTAGCTTACTGTAGTAAAGCAAGTATCAGAGGGGATCAGCTCAGGATTAAACAAAGACTGAGATTGGCTAGCCAACTACAAAAGCAGTTTCTCCTCCCTTGGTGTTCACACCTCAACTGCTAGAAGAGGGCCTCATCCTCCCTGATTGAACTAACCTCATTATCTCTAGCCTGATTCTTGCTTGCATATTTATACCTGCCTCTGGATATTTCCACTACATGCCTCTGACGAAGTGGGTATTCACCCACAAAAGCTTATGCTCCAATACGTCTGTTAGTCTATAAGGTGCCACAGACCTCGTTGCTGTAGGTAAGCAGTGAGATATGATTGTGGCTCTGCTATTTCAGCCATAACAATTTCATAGCCTTGAAAAATCTCTTGCTTCTCTCCTGTGTTCTGTAAGAAAGTGAAATTTTCCTAGGCCTTTTGCAAGAGAGAGGGAAGTAAGGTGTTCCCTCGTCTGAAACGAATACAATCAACCATGTCAAATTATTTCAGTAGTTCAAAGTTAAAATTGAAATTGTGGCATCAGTAAACACTTTCCTCCTTTATGTGGCACTTTGCATGCTCGGATGCAGAGCTGCAGAGGTGTAAACTGAGTAATGTATGCATACAGTTTTGTTTGTTTAATGCAGTTTTCCCCATCCAAATTTTTCCTTGTAACAGGAGCCTGCTGACCAGGAATATTTTGGAGCATTTTTATCACTCTCAGAAGTGAGGAAAGCTATCCATGTGGGAAATCTTACCTTTCATGATGGGTCTACAGTTGAGAAGCATTTGCTTGAAGATGTGATGAAGACAGTAAAGCCATGGTTGGCTGTAATTATGGATAACTACAGGGTAAGAAAGTAATAGCTTCTAACTTCCTACTCTGGAGGTATATCTTCACTACAGAATTAACCCAGGCTCTTACCCCTAACCTGCTCTGGTGTGTACACACAAACCTCAGACCTGAGTTTGGTGCTTTCAGCCCAAGCTAACTGGTCCATCCTGGGGTCTGAGCTAAAGCTCAGATGCTATTATCACTTCAGAGTGTAACCCACCCACTTTTGCAGGCAGTTTATAGACTATCTAGTGCTGGTAGCCCATTGGAAGAATCAAAAATAGCTTGGTATCAGGAATGAATAGATGAAAGTTGTAGCAGTCAATTTTTGGTAAACAAAATTGTGTCTTGGTAGTTGCTCAACTATCTGAGCTCTGACATGGCTGAATTGTCATAAAGTGAGCAAATAGCAATACACTTAGAAATACAGTTGGGGGTTAACACATCATAATTTGTTGTGGGGCATATGTGAAGGAAAAAGAATGCCATGTGGTACTTGTAGTGATGGGAATGGGACCAGCTGGTCTTTAACAGAGCATAATAACGTAAAGATTAAGAGCTACATACCTGGTGTTTTCCCACTGGACTCTTGGAATTGTATCAAGAATTTTGTACCATTATTTGTAGCATCCACTCTATTCTTTGTCAAAAGAAAAACGATAATGGTTTAACTATGTGGCATTAATAACTAATAATCTGATTTGAAAAAAACATTAAAATCAAGCTTTTAATGCTCTGTCTAGCCTATTGAAAAGTCGAGGGCCCAGATCATCCATTATGGCTGAGGGGGATGGCCCAGTGTAGTTTGGGAGAGGTCAGAGTGAAAAGGTGGCCTTTATGTTCCTCAGTCCTGGGCGAGTCATGTACTGGGTTCAGTCCTCTGGCCTAATATATCAGATTTGAAGGCTGCTCTGAAGCTGCAATATGGCAGCCAGGGATCAGTGTTGCATAGGTGAGCTCTGGCCACATTTGCGATGTTGGGAGCAAAACAGTTTCATGGCATCCCAGGATCTGGGCCAGGATTCGTAAATGTAGCTGTGATGCCAAGGGATGTGAGCTCAGAAAAAAGTGCAGATTTCTTGTTATGAAATTACAGTAGTTATTTTACTCAACTCAGTCGTCTGAGGTAAGAAGCACTTGTTACAAAACTTGTGAGTTTATCTCAGTTTTTAAATCTCTCCTCTGAAAGTTTGTCATGTCTTATGTATTTTGCTCATCTGTGGCTCTGTTTTTTGCTATATATCTCTTAGGAACTTAACACAGTATTCAAGGTATACAATTGATTATATAATGATTTCAATACTTTCTATCTTATTCTTTATATAATATATACTTTATTTACCTGTTTGACAGTTGCTGTCCATTTAGCAGATGTTTTCATTGAGTTGGCCACAGTGATACCCAACAGGTGTTAGTGGTTACAACTAATTTAGAACCTAGCACAATATGCTTTATTTTCCATTTGTCAAAACTGAATTTCACCTGTTAATGCTGCCTGGTTGCCTAGTTGTGTGTGTTCTCTCTGAAGTTCCTCAATTTTCTTCAGTCTCAACTAAGTAATAATTTTTGTATCCTTGGGGAAATTTTTCCACCTCACTCTTCATCCCTCTTCTGGATCACTAATGTGTAGATTCAGCACTGCTTCCTTTATCTGTCTCTGGGGTGCTCCACTATGATTTTTTTTCATACTGAAAACAGGCTGTTCATTCTTACTCCTTGTTTTCTACCTCTCGGCCAGTTTTTTATACATTACAGTACTTTTATCATTCATTAGCTCCTTAGCTATTTGCTCTTCAAATTCCTTCTTTCTCTCTTAAATCCCATCTTCTGTTTTTCCTGCCATGTCTTGTTCCTTTCACTTGGCCTGAATTTCTATTTTCTGAAGGATATCTGGGTGTCTCAACTAACCTTCAGACGGTTTGCCATTAAACCAAACCTAAAGTTGTTTGCTTCCTTTTTCCTTTAGTTGTATGCCTACCTCCTATAACTCTTTTGCAGAAGCAGCACTTGTGGTTACATAACTGATCTTACATTTCTTAAGCAAAACAAAATGATCTGTTGCATAAGAGCTACTCAACAGGAAGAGCAGGACAGGCAAAACTGGTGGGAAAAGTGCAGTTTTAGTGGGTGGGGAATGTGGAGGTCAGGAGCTAGGGAAACTAGCCAGTATGTTTTGGCTGCTTTGTGCTTCTCTAGACTGGGGTGCAGCACCAGAGCTTACTGGTGAATCAGACCATGAAAGTTACAATTCAAGGAGAAAAAGGTTGTAATGTTCATGCTACATACCTTTAAATAATTAAATAGCACATTGTAGCATTTTCTTTAGGATTCTACAAGTATGAAATATTTAATTCTAAAAACAAAGGAATTCCCACAAAAATTACATTAAATTGGAGTTAAGGTTGTGAATATATCAGTAATTTCAGTTAAAATTTTATAGTGATATAATTATATAAGAAACAAGTATTACATGAAATTCAGAGTTCAGGTTCAACTTAAAAAAATATGTATTTTCAAACAACCTTAACTCTGCCCTATAGGGACACAGGGAGGGAAATAGCCAATAGAAATAGAAAAAAAAATCTTCCTTTTTAAAAAATCAGTTTAATCTGTGAATAAGAACACTAAAAGATAACACTAATTGTATGCTTACTGCATGGCATCAAAACAGGGCAGAGTTAAGGTTGTTGAAGTGTGATATTCTTTTAGAAAATGAGATGCCAGAGGATCTCTGTAGAAGTCTGGAGTATTAGCAATGTACATATTTCTTTATTACATAGGAATGCAACATGATTACAGTAATGTACAAAAGGTTTTCTGGGAAAAAATCCCTTCTTCGATATAATTCTTGCTTCAGAAGGACTACTGGAATTACTGGTAAAAAGTGGAGAGAAAGCAAAGTGAGTGATTCTAAATGGACGCTTTCTATGCATACTATATTCCTGCTGGAACACCAGATGAGTAATTTCTGTCAACATGTTTATTTTGATAGATTGCTATTACAAGAGGGGTAGTTCAAATGCATTGGGAAGGCTCTTGGCTAGAACAGCTTACAGCTCAGACTGGTAAAGTAGAATGGGTTCTCATGGGAAGCAGAACCTCATAAATCTCTTGCTGTTTCCTCTTTTCAGATTCTTCTCAGATATTTAGTATGTTCCAGAAGACTGAAAAGGGTTTTGACTGCTGTTTCCTATTTTTTACCAAAGACAAAGGCTGCAAAATCTTATCTAAAATATTTTCACTACTTGCAAACTGGACAAGCATTTGATTTGTGTGTGTGCACACATGCTTGTCTATGCATTTGGATTTTTGGCTCTAATTCCTCACACTGCTTCCAAATAGTGGGATTTTATCAAGATGCCTTGCTTTAATTTGGGTAACCTTTTTCCTCCTCTTGCAGCTGCCTAAGAACTTTACTGAAATGTTTACAGACTTCTATCAAGCTTTTGCCAGAAGATGTTTTATCTTGTCACTTTTAAGGAAATATTATACCAACAGGTTCAGACAGCAAGTAAAACATGGCATACGTGCAACTTGGCTTTCTTTCAGTACTCTCCTATAACATTGGCTCTATTGTTCTTTATGAAACCAGGGAAAGACCTCAGGAACTAACGCATGCATATATGGTCTTCAAGATGTTGGCTGCTGTTTTCTTAATTAAAATAAGAGATGCACTGTACACTCTATTTTTCAAAACCCTATCACTGGATGAGATGGAAGCTTCTTAGAGTGAGTCATTTAGTGAATTGTCCTGTTAAGCAAGATTTTGAAGATTACACTGATATCACTTGTTGATATTGGCAGAGGGATAGGATAATCAAGATACAGTGTAGCACAGTTGCTATGTTGCATAAGAGGCAAATCATGCTTGTCTCATGGTGTCGCAGTGGCTCTGAATCATCTGAACCTGGTGTTTGTGTGTCAAAGAATTATGGTGGACTACTTTTGACTCTCTGGTCTCTTGGCAAACTGTCTTTTTGCCTGTTGCAGCAGTTATTTGGGAAGGATTAGATATTATGGTTACTGGCATTTCATTCTCTGGTCTTCGCTTCCCATCTTGATTTATGCAATTGGGACATCAGGTGGCTGTTGAAATCATTTGTCATATTTGGATGTTGTCCACCATTCTTTTAATAGAGCCATTTTGCAGAGGATGCAGTGCTTATGAGTGCACTTGAGTACAGATATGCAAATAAATAGGAATAAAGTAAATAATTAACTTTCATTTTGGTGAATATGTAGCTCTGGGAAGCTGTTGTACTACAAGGAGGAAAATATGAATGAAAAAGGTCAAAGTTTAGTGTAAGAATTTTAAATGTCAGAATCTACATATGCCCCTATCCCCTTGCATAACGAATTGCACTGCAAAAAGCTACTTTCCCTGTAAAAGCTCTCTGTCCCCTCTCCAGGAAAGGACTACTGCATCTACATAGTATCCGTTTCATCCATTGGTCTGAAAGCACTTGCAAAGGTGCGCAAGCATGATTGCCCTCATTTTGCAGTTGAGGAAACTAAAGCAGAGATGTTGTGACATGGCCAAGGTCCTGCGGCTACTCAGTGGTAGAGTAATAAATAGAATGTAGCTTTACTGAATTCCAGTTTGGTGTCTCATCCACTGGACCATGCTGCTTCCATTACTTTGTGTTCATATGAAAAATTATATTGAAAGGAACACTTAAAGCCCAGGAAATGCCAAAACCAAGGCTGCATACATGGTCTTAGTTCTACCTCATGTGCATGACTATGTTCTTTAATTGCACAATATCATTCATTACACATTCTGCTCTACAGAGGGCTTAGATGTGGTCAGTTGAACAGCAGCATAAATTCATATTTATCCTGTGGTAACTACAAATAGAATATGGCCAAAAATAAAGCACAGGTCTGCATGACTCCTATCCTGCTGTGCATTGTCCAGTCTGTGCACTGAATGAGGCCGGGGGTCTGCAGAAGGAAACTGTATGTAACCATACAAGTATAGGCTATCGTAATTCATATATCCAAGGAGGCAGAATTAAGATTCTGTGGGCAACATTAATTTAGCTTATTTCTGAGAGCAGTAGTAATTCAGTAGTGCCCCTCATCCAAGAATCTCATAGCCCCTCGTAAGTGTTAACTACTCCTTATTTCAGTGGTGGTAGTTTTTCCCCACTTTCAGATTGGGTGTGGGAGGCAGAGAGATTGTGCATGGAAGGCAGTGGCAAGACAGATGAAAGATTCTCTCTCTCTCTCTCTCTCTCTTCCCCTCCCCACCCCAATTTCTTGATTCCCAGGCTTATGCTTTAACCAGAATACTTTTTTCTTGATGTTTGTGAATGCTACAAATATCATTTTTCCAGTGCTGAGATTTGCTTTCTTTCAAGGTTCATGCTTCCAGTTTGTATGAGATGTTTTTAAATAGGTGTTCTTTGTAGATGCACCCTTCTTGCCATCCAAACTTTATTTGCTGTGACTGCTGATTGTTGGATGCCCTAGACATTGAAATCCATTTATGGTGGCTACTTAGAAGATTCTCTTTTCAGCAGATGAACTGCTATATTATATATAGCTAATAAACTATATTATCATGAACTGAAAAATGTTGAGGCTAGAGTGGAAAATGGTGCTTGCTCTAATTGGAGCTAAGATTACTATGAAACCATAGGCATTTCCTGTTGCCAAGATATTGTGTTGATCCCTGAAAACTTTGTAGGCCAGTGTTGGAATGTTGTTGATCACCTCTGAAGAGTTACATTAGAGAGGTTAATTTGCCTTGGGGTTAGGGCTTAGTATTGCAGTGTTTAAGAGTTCATCTAGTCAGGAAATTGTGGCTGTAAAGTTACATAGCCTGTCACTTATGTTACACAGCTCATTAAATCACAGCTAATTGCATCTTCACTCTTCCCCAGTATTCAAGTCTTAATGTTTCTCTGCCTAATTAGCACACTGAAAGCTTAAAATCCATACCATTGTGTTTATTGTACTTGCTTATTCTACACTAAACCATAAAATTTGGATGTCAAACTTGTTCTAATTAAAGGAAAACTGCACTCAGCTTATTCAGTTCAGTAGCCTGAAAGTTCACGAGAAAAGTGCTTACACTTAATTATTAATCTGAAGTGTATTTGAAATTGGAATTTTTGAGGCCACTATGCACTACTTCAGTTTGCTAAACATTTGCGTCTTTATCCTTTTTGCTACTTGTTGCAGTTCTCACTCTCTCGTCCATACATTGTCTACTTAGACTGTAAGTTCTTTGGTGCAGGAACATTATCTCTAAATCACCTATCATTGTTTTGGCACCATATCAATATAGTGGAAACAGTCAAGCTATGTCTCTCTTGTGACAATGGAAGAGACATTTCAGATGTCTACGGTAAAATCATATGGGTAATTGATCTAAATGGGAATTCACTTTGAGGATCACATCCATATAGTTCATTAGAATCCCAAAAGTAATCTTCCAAATCCAGAAAGGTCTTTTGCCAACTCCTGAACTCAGAAGCACACTGTAACACATAACGTGTTCAGTGTAAAAGAATAGCATCTAACTTGGACTTTCAATAAAACTATTTTATTACGCACAAGGATTACAGAGTAAAAGCAAAGAATCATTGAGTTGATCATAATTACATGTTTATTTGCTACAGCAACAGTATATGAACCAGAATGTGCCAGCATTTTATTTTATTTTATTTATTTATTGTAGTGAGAGCTTTTTAAGATGTGAATTACGCCACACTTACTTTTGTCCTAGCTTGAAGTCTTACCATCTGCTTTCCCTTTAAGGAAATGGATATCTTTTAGTCATGTCTGAATGAGAATGAAGCAGATAAAAGTATCCTTCTTACTCTCCCTCAGACATCCTTTTAAATTGACAGTATTTTTTTAAATATAAAAACCATTAGATTTGAAAAAACAGACACAGATCTGCTATACAAATTTTCTTAGGAATTAATTTAGTCTGGACACTTGGAATTGCAATTTGCACTTAAATTGCAGAACTGCTATCTTTTGGCCCTAAGGGTTACAGAACTTTCTGCTTTTCAATAACCATTATTCAAATTTGATCTACAAGACCCAAAACTTCTTTTTAAATGAATTTCCATTTGGTACATTTCTTAGCTGAACTTCATCTGCTAGTTTTCAATGTAATCTTGCAATTTTCTTTGAAAGAATAAGTGCACATTTGCAGTGTGTTTTATTTCATGTTTTTTTACTAAATGTTGCTACTGGTTACATTAGATAAATTGTGTTCAGAATATCCTGCCTACCAAATAGCTATCTTTTAAACCACTCTTTGTGCTCAGATAAAGTATTCTAGATCAGTGCTAGGGGAAAAAACCTTAACATAAAATTACAGCTCAAACCAAATAAGTAATAGACAGATTTAAAAAAATTGCAGTTAGAGAGCATGCATAAGGTAATTCAGACTTGTTGAATTAAGTCTCTGACGAGGATCTTATTTGATATGAATTTAGAATAATTTAGAATAATTCCTGTGAAGTCAAATAATCTGATGCAGTTTGAACTCTGGTTGAGCCATATAATTTCAGATGGTCATTGGGTTCAGATAAAGCATACAAAAATTGAGAATCTACCTTCAAGCAGGATGAGGAGCTCACTGGAGAGAGAGAGCTATCTGTCCACAGCAGTTTACATCCATTCCCTTAAGATTTACCCTGGTGGGATGTTTTCGAAGCTCAGTATTTCATGGCTATATTCTGGGTAATGAAAAAGATGGAGACTATGGGAGCAAGAAGTAAGCTAATTTGGAAGACAGAAAACTCAGTAGAGTTTGGGCATATTATAAAAATTTATTAGATGCGAGAGGCTGACCACTAGGCTAGTACTTTTATTCTAGCTTTCCCTTAAACTACCCACAGATTGAATCTCTAATAGAATATGGCAATTTGCACATGCAAGTTGGTGATGCCAGTTGTTGATGGCTGGATAGGAATTATTGATTGTCCCAAGATGATCTTGGTACAGTTCTTCCTGCTGAGGTCTTGGACCCCTGGAACACTCTTCCCATGGGATCTGTTGTAGTGCATCACTGGCTTCTTGCAAGGCAGAAATGAAGGCATTTTAAAATTATTCCTGTGTTTTGTTATCCTGTTTTGTATTGTAGGTGTACCGGGAGTGGGTTTTTTTTTTAATTTTATTTTTCACATGGGATTTATTTCAGTGGATTGTTTTATCAGTGGATTGTTTGTAAATTTACAAAATATTTCAAAAATTAAAATGTCTAATTATTGTTCCCTGTGGTATATCGCCTCAGAAGCTGGAGATGTTTCTGAGTCTTGGCTGGGGGTAAGTTGAGTCAAACTTGCATCTTTTTAAGGAAGGCCATATTTTTTCCCTTGTAAAATCTTGTTCACGTGATTATCTTATTACTCAAAAGAATGAATTCGGCTTCTGTTGACTGGCCATAAAGTGTGGTTGTATTATATTTGTCTGTTTGTTAATTCTTCTATCTCAAATGTTAATGAATTAGACTCATAATACCCTAGTGAGATAGGTATTATCTGCATTTGCATGGGAAAACGAAGGTTCAGAGAAGTTAAACAATCTTGGGCAATGTCACACAGAGTCCCAGGAGAGCTCTGAATGTTTTCCTGATCTACATAAGACCTGCCTAGTCAAAATCAGACCACTGCCTTAGCATTCTTGTTCTGATGTAGAACAAGATACAGTTTTGTGACGTCTGATCCTAGATCTCCTGCTTAGTATTGTGAATAGTATTCACATGACAGTTCTATTTTTAACATCTAGTCACTTAGTATTTGAGACACACATGAAATATCATTATCTAGCCATCAGCAAAACAAATGAGACTTCTATATTACATCTGGAATGAATCAGGCTGTGTTCCAAAATCCTAAGGAAAAGCTAAGATAGCCTCATTTGGCTGTTTTGTACTGTAGCTCTGCTGAAGCCCTTTCCCCTTCCTCTGTTGATTGATGGTGAGGAATTGTATTCCTGTGTAGCTTTGCACAGGAATACAAATGTTCTGCTCTGTTTTTGCAGTTATTCACAGATTAGTTGTTAATTTGCATTAATTTATCAGGTACTAGAGGTCAAAAATAATCTTTCAGACCTATTTATTTCATTGATTGTTATAATCCTCAACAAAAGGAGGCGTGGAGTGGAGAGGGGACCATTTAACATAATGAGGGAGAAGAATGATAGTCTTTCGGAGTCCCATTTTTTAATAAAACTAAAATGTTCTTTTTGGACCCATTTTGTAATGCGTGAGGTCCCATCATGGTTCCATGTTTACTCTTTGAGCATTCTGCAGCTGATTACTGTTAGGCCTTGCTTTGTGAATGGAAAATCTGAAGATGCTGCCTCTTCCTTGCATTAATTATTTTACCAAAAAAACAGTTAACTCCTGTGACATCATGGGGATATGTCTGGGTCAAACTATGAACTCCGATGAACCCTTTCCCCCCACACACACCCGGGGTTCTGCTTTGTACTGTAACCTCCTTTATGGATTAGAGCATCCATTTTGTAACAGCTTAATACCTAAGTGGAAAGACTGTCTGAGAACCGATGACAGAGCTTCAACTTCCAGCCATTGGATCTTGTTATACCTTTGCCTGCTAGATTGCAGAGCCCTCTATTACAGGGGTGGGCAAACTATGGCCTCCGGGCTGGATCTGGCCCCTTTGGATCCGGCCCACGGGATTGCTCTCCGTGCTGCTCTCAGAAGCAGCCGGCACCATGTCCCTGCGGCCCCCGGGGGGGGGGGGAGGGGAGAGGGCTCTGTGCATTGCCCTTGCCTCCAGGCACCGCCTCCCACAGCTCCCATTGGCTGGGAACGGGGAACTGTGGCCAATGGGAGCTTTGGGGGAGGCAAGGGCAGTGCACGTGGAGCCCTCTCCCCCTCCCCCAGGGGCCGCAGTGCTTCCTGGAGAGGCGTGGGGCCGGGGACAGGGCAGGCATGCAGGGAGCCTGCCCTGGCCCTGGTGCGCACCGCTGCCACCCCAGAGCCACTTTAGGTAAGCGGCGCTGGGCCAGCGCCCGAACCCTTCCTGCACCTGGCCCCCCTCCCTGTCCTAAGCCCCTGCCTGCACCCTGCACCTCTGTGCACCCCAACCCCCTTCCCTGAGTTCCCTGCTGCATCCCACACCCCTCCTGCACCCCAACCCCCTGCCCTGAGCCCCCTCATACACCCTGCACCCTCCTCTGCCCCAATCCCTTGCCCTGAGCCCCTTCCTGCACACCGCACCTCCTCCCACACCCCACAGTCCCTCCTGCACGCCAACTCCCTGCCCCAGCCCTGCATACAATTTCCCCACCCAGATTTGGCCCTCAGCCCAAAAAGTTTGCCCACCCTTGCTCTATTACCATATTTCTGTTCCCATGTAGTCACTTTGGTCACCCCTTAATCTTCTCTTTAATAAGTTAAATAGATTGAGCTCCTTGAGTCCATCTCTATAAGACATATTTTCTAATCCTCTTATTCTTAATTCCAAAAGGATCTAGATAAATAGGAGAGGATTCAGAGAAGAGCCATAAGAATGATTATGGTGTCTGTCCTATCTAAGCCTATGTTCCTTGTTTTCCTGCCACATTGTTCCTGAAGTGTTGACCTATAAACTAGAGCTTTGATGGCCACATAGACACATTTCTCCAGAGTCCAAGCAACTGGGGGCTCAAGAGGTCTGAGACGCTGGTTCCAAGGTCTAAAGTGGCTGGACTTCAGGGTCCTGTCAAACATGGAGTCTGCACCTGGGTGTGTGCCTGAGAGATATAGACCTAGGAACAACGACCAGTCACTATCTGAACGTAGTGGGGTTTAGAAGTATGTGGGATCTCACAGTTGGGCCCACTCACAATAGACTGGTGTCTCTCCAGAGACAACCCACATTTAATTTTTCTTATGTACTGTCAGGGAGAAAGAACGTACTTTCAAGATTGCCTTCTTCACTCCCTCCTATGCCCTACCTTCCCCCATCTATTATTACACTCCTTCCAAAGCTGGTCATTCTTAATATGTTGGCTATAGAGGGGCAGGAAAGGTTGTGTGAAAGGAGGTGCTTTTGCCCCTATCAGTAGTGGGAATGAAGAACTAGCTCGAGACTGTTTACACTGCTTCTACTATTTGATTAGTTTTGGACACTAATAGGGCATTCTGTCTCCCAAGGTTAGTTGTGGTCTGGGTCCAGCCAGGCCTTTTCCAAGGTTCTCTCCCCTTAGGAACAGACATTCTGGGACTTGTGCATCTCTAGAAGGATCATGTAACCAAGTTGGAAGTGACACCAGGTGGGAAATCAGAGGGGAGAGAGGTAGGTGATAATCCTGTGTGACAGGACCCCAGTGTAGAAGGCAAGCCTGTGGTGGTAGTTAGTAGTATAGCCAGCGTGGAGCAGGAAGTGCTGGGCATATCTTTGTGGTTGGGTAGAGTGAGAGTCTAGGAGAGCTGACAAGCATTTAGTTGGGAGGAGCTCCAGGCACTATTGCCAATTCCAAAGGTTCAAAAATGATGAGTCAGACCCCATAAAATCATGAGACTATTTTTAAAAAAAGATTATATTGTGGTTTTCACCTGTCTTTTTTATTTTTGAACTCCCCTTACTGTGTGTGTGTGTGTGACAATTAGTGTTGTCAACACTAACACATTTTATCAATGCAGTTAATTCTGCCCAGTCCCCCATCAGTTCTGACCTCCCAGCCTCCCCTCTATTCCTCCTGCAGCTGCAGGGCATCTTCCCCCTCCCCCTTGCACCTTCCCTGGCCAGGTGTTGCAGGAATGGGGGAAGAGGGAGAGAGAAGTGAAGGGAGTAGAGCTGCCTGGGGCTGCTTTAAAGCTTCTGCTCCCTGTTTCCCCTCCCCTCATGTGACAATGATGTCTGCTCCTGCGGAGAAAGGAGTGAGCTTTGCCTGCTTCTTTCAGCAGCCTTGATTAGCTGCTCTTCCCCAGGAGGCAGGGTAGTGGGGAAGGCAGCCAGTCAGAGGAGGCTTTTCCCCAAGGTAAAGCTGAAATTTGTGAGAGAGTGGATGCTTCTTGCATCTGGCCCCATCGCTGGCCAAAATCCCGTGATTCCTGAAGAAATCATGAGCGTTGACAACATTGCAAAGAGGCCAAGCAGGAGGCCTGGGTTGGAGCTCCATTAAGGGAGCTGGAGAAACAGCCAGGAGGGACAGAGTGAGCTTTGTGGCTTGCATCATCAGGACAAAGGAACTGATGGGACATTGGGCATTGCCAAGGAACAATTGAACCCAGGCATGGCTAATGATAGTTATGGAGAGAAAGGTACTACAGGCACCCTGCATCAGTGCAGTAACTAACAAACTATATTGAGCCTCATGGGAAGGGGAAGGTTATTTCTCCCTGGAGAATGGAGAAGACAGACCTCCAGGAGTGGTCTGAGACCCAGCAAAAGAAGCTGGGTGGAAGTGTTACCCTGGATTTGAGAGGTGCATGTACACCAGAATGTGATCAAGGCAATTGCAACCATATTATGTGCACTTAGCCACCATGAATTAATGAAATAGAACACCACATAGTTAAGGGTTAATTTGGAGACAGGCTTTTAGAAGCAAGATCATATCTAGCTGACAGTTTCAGCTATCAGAATGGGAGGAGGGGACAGATAAGTAAACAATTGAGACTGAAAACCTTGATGGTTGTAAAACCTTGAATCTAGACAACTCTGATATTAAAAGTTTATTAAAAGTTAGAAAAGTGATGATCCAGTAGGGGGTCATTCTGGCCTATGTGTTTTGTAGAAGTTGATTATAAAAGATTAGTTAATGGGGTGTACTTTGGAGCAGTCCTCTGAAGCCAACTTGAGAGAGGTTTTTCTTGTCACATTTTTTCCCCGGTGAGTGAGCAACTGGCCACGGTTAATTACTCAATACTGTTCCAGATGTTAGGTAAATATCTGGGATGTTCTAAACCTGTTGCTTATATCTGTGTGTGCTTAAATCTAATAAACTGCAGTGTTAAATAAGAGGATGCTTATTTGCATTAATCTTATCAGACGGACTTGCTGTGTTCCTATTGATTTATTCCTGACACCGCCTGGAGTGAAATAGTTAAGTTACCCCTTCTGTGGGTTCTGAAAACCCCAGGTAACAGAAGGACTGTGTGTGTTTTATTTGGATGGGGTGGACTTTTGTGTTAGACTGCAAAGTCAAAGTCCCACAGCAGCTTACAAACCTGAGGGAAAATTCAGCTGATGCGCCTGATGCCAGATCAGTTAAACCACTTTTACAGCCACTACTTGAAGCTTTTTCCTTCTTTTATTGCCATTCTTTCTGTATAAACTTAAAAATGTTAAAGGTGTTTCACAGCAACCTTGCTCATTACTTTTAGAGAGACAATAACCCCCTGATGTGCAACAGACTGGGACAGGGCCGCCCAGAGAATTCAGGGGGCCTGGGGCAAAGAAATTTTGGGGGCCCCTTCTATAAAAAAAATTGCAATACCATATTCTCCTGCAGGGTCCACGGCAAATTGCCCCACTTGCTCCCCCCCATGGGCACCCCTGGGAAAAATAAACCTTCCGCATTTCGGCACAAACCCAGTTTTGAGAAAACTTCTTTACAAGGTATCACTGGTTCTCAGCATCAGCTAGTACTAAAAGGCACTAAAGCTCATTAAAAAGGTTGGACAAATATTTTCCATCAAAACTTTTTCTGGATCAAAAACTAGGGGTTTTTAAAAAGCAGGAAAAAAATCACGGACAATGTCTGCTTTCCTTCAAAATTTGTTGTGGTTTTTTTAATTGAAAAGCTGAAATTAGTCCGCCAAAACATGAATATGGTTTGAGGTTTCAGAAGTGTGTGGCCAAATATTTGCTGCTTGCTGTGTTTGACTATTTAAAGAAACAATAAAAAAATTCTGCTTAAAAAAAAATCCAAAACTTTTGAACCATCTCAGCTTGTGACCAAACACCTGAGCCCATCCAGGCAGAGATTTTTTCCAGGTTTCTGATACTCTGCTGGCTTCCTTGACTCATATCTGTCTCCATAACTTTGGCTTCATTTAGGTTAGAACATAAGAACAGCCATACTGGGTCAAACCAAAGGCCATCCTGCCCAGTATCCTGTCTACTGACAATGGCCAATGCCAAGTGCCCCAGAGGGAGTGAACCTAACAGGTAATTATCAAGTGATCTCGCT
Organism: Mauremys reevesii; assembly: GCF_016161935.1. Taxonomy (NCBI): domain Eukaryota; kingdom Metazoa; phylum Chordata; order Testudines; family Geoemydidae; genus Mauremys; species Mauremys reevesii. Next base: position 64,791,022 of record NC_052624.1, on the reverse strand, counting down.
CCTGCCATCCATCTCCACTCTCTGAGAAACAGAGGCTAGGGACACCATTCCTTACCCATCCTGGCTAATAGCCATTAATGGACTTAATCTCCATGCATTTAGCTGTTTCCTAGAGACTGGCTCCATGGGGTCCCTCACTAACTGAAGACGGTTACTGTGGGTTTGTCTTTAGTATAGACTATGTACATACTCCACAAACTGAGCATTTGAGCTTGTTCCAGAATCTGGGATGAGCCTATGTTGTCAAAACTGAAATGCTCAAAATAGCACATGCATGTGAATGGACACAGGGTGCTAAAATTAAATTAATCCAGGGGTTCTCAAACTGGAGGTCAGGATCCCTCAGAGGGTCACGAGGTTATTATTGGGGGTCGTGAGCTGTCAGCCTCCACTTCAAACCCTGCTTTGCCTCCAGCATTTATAATAGTGTTAAATATATAAAAAAGTGTTTTCAATTTATAAGGGGGTGGGGGGGTTGCACTCAGAGGTTTGCTATGTGAAAGGGTCACCAGGACAAAAGTTTGAGAACCACTGAATTAATCCCTCTGAAGCCTCAGGGAATGCAGGGGGAGGGGGAGGTTTCCCTTGGTAGGATTGGGAAGGATATTGCTCTTCTCATGTAATCCCTCCCCCCAATGGCTAATTTTAAATGAAGCTACCCTCCCCTGACATGAATCTCCCTATGGCACTGAAATGAAATATAGACTATAATTTGGCATTTGAGAAGTGAAAGGGATGGTAACCCTAATGGAAAAGCTAACAGCTTGGCTCTTCTGCAAGCCTCAAACTGCTGAATGGGCTTTAGGGTAGGGAAGGCTGTGCCTCCCAAACAGCCTAGCCCTGCTGCCTATCCGACCCCCACCCACTTCCTGCCCCGCCTCAGAATCCCCGACCCATTCTGCTCCTTGTCCCCGCACCATCTCCCCGAGGCCCCCCCCCCCCCCCCCCCCCCACCCCCCTCACCCGGGAATCCCACCCCGACTCCTGGTCGGCCCCAACCCCTCTCCCCCACCCCCACTGAGTCCTGACAGACCCCCGGAATGCCCACAATCCAACCCCGTTCCCTGCCCCTGACCGCCCCCAACCTCTGCCCCCTCCCTGTGCCTGACTGTCCCTGGGACTCCCTGCCCCTTAGCCAACCCCCCTGGCCCCTTACTGCCGGCTCCCCCCTCACCCGGAGCCTCAGCACGTCGCTGAACAGCTGCAGCGTGTCTCCAGCCTGAGCCCCGCCCCGCTCAGAGCCGTGTGGTGAGGGGGCGGGGCTGGGAGCTCACGCCGAGCGGAGGGAGCTGAGCTCAGCCTGGCGCTCGCAGCCCTGCCCCCTCACCATGCGGCTCGGAGCGGGGCGGGGCTCAGGGGCCCTGCCGGAGACTCGCTGCGGCGCTGTCTGAGGACGCTGCTTGATGCGCTGAGGCTCCAGGAGAGGGGTGCGGGCGGGAGCCTCAGCTGTTCTCTTGGGGGGCCCCTGCGGAGCCCTGGGCCCGGGGCAAATTGCCCCACTTGCCCCCCCCCGGGCAGCCCTGGACTGGGATTGTACATTTCCTGGGACTGTACATTTCCCTTTAAACTTGTCACTCTGTTCTGGAATTCTGTTTTGTATTCCTGTCATTGGGCAACAATTTGGAAACAGGTTCTTTCTTCCAGTTAGTTAAGCCGTTATGACATCCCACTCCACACATTTGGTGCACTTGTACATCTTATTTTAACTATTAATACATTAGCTAAAACCTTAAAACCGTACTTAGAAAAGGATAGGCACAAATTTAACTGCTCCAAAGTATATACAAATATTGTGGGTTGGTTTTTTTTTGAAATTCTGTGAGAACACAGTCTATTTATTTGATTAAAAAATCTTAACTGTGAAGTTCTGTTTTGTGTAGGAGTTCCCTCCAGTTAAGAGAGTCTTGTATGAAAACCTCTTTCGTCCTCTTTGAAAATATTGTTCCAGGTCAAGAGAGAACATTGTGAATAGAGCTGTAAATACTTAAATCAACTTGTGTTTAAAATAAAAGATGGGTTTTTTTAATGTACATTAGAGAAAACAATCACACTGCAGCACTCTTGCATAGCTTTCATGAGACTAGTATTACTCAATATTATTTTTAATAGTTAGGACACTGCCTCTGTATCAGTTTGTGCATCCAAATATAAGCAGAAAGTGAGCTTTGATTGTACTATTTTCACTGATTGATTGATCATGTTTATTACAGTAGTGCCTAAGGGCCAACCAAGAACAGGGCCCATTGTGCTAGGCACTGCACAAACACAGAGTAGTCCCTGCCCCAAACAGCTGATAATCTAAATGAACAAGACAGCCGCAGGGTGGGGAACTAGGTATAACACACAAGCAGAATGAACTACGTGATGGTGGCAAATGGCATGTTAATGCCATGATTTTTTTTATTGATGGATTTACTTAGGAGGGGCTAAGTTAAATAGAAAGAAAAGGGAAGAGAGAGGGAACAGTGAAGGGGGGGTCTGGGAGACAGAGCAGGGGAGAAGAGGGTAAGGAGTAGGTATGGAATGAAGCTGCGATTGAGGGACTATGAAGAGAGGGGGTTGTGAGGATCGGAGCAAAAAGCCAACCAGCAGGGCAGAGAAAGTCCAGTCAAAACTGTAGATATCTCTCTTTTCCTCAAAGGAGAAAAAGGGTTGGGGGAATTATTTGTTTTGCTTCTTTCTGTTTTTCTTGAACTAGCTTATTTGTTAACATAAGGAGTATGAGATGCCCTGTGGTTTGTTGTACAGAGCCCTGGACTGGGTGCCAAGACACTTGCATTCTGTTCCTCTCTCTTGCCCAAGATCGCTCAGCAGGTCTGTGTTGGTTTTCCCTCCTACCCTTCCCTGTGCCTCTGTTTTCCCTCCCACCCTTTGGCTGTCTGATCTATTCAGATTGTAAGTTCTGTGTGGCAGGGGCTGACTTTTACTAGCACTACCATAATACAAATAACAAATGTCCCTCCATTCCTGTGATTCTTCAGCCTATTCATTCAGACAATAGAGGACTTTCACTCTCTTCATAGGTTTTTGTTTTCCGTTAGTCTTCAAATGCCTCTGAGGAACTGGTAATGTGTGGTGTGTATCTGCATCAGTATTTACATTCACAGCGAGCTGAATTTCTTCTTGTCCAGAGAAGAAATAGGAGTGTACTCTGCCTAGTTACTCACATGAAGGGGCATTGGCAGCAGATAATGTGGAGACAGCTGGATTTAGGGCTTCAGAAGCATGGGCATGATTATACCAAATTCTCTAGAGTAGACTGATCTTGGCTCTCTTTCCCCAAACCAGCGGAGAGCAGCAGGAGTATTGGGAAAGTGACCTTTGTTTTCCTAGAGCAGGGGTGGGTAAACTACAGCCTGGGGCCACATCTGGCCCTCCAGATATTTTAATCTGGCCCTCGAGCTCCTGCTGGGGAGTGGGGTCCGGGGAGTGCCCTGCTCTGGCGCTCTAGCCAGGGAGCAGGGTCAGGGGCTTGCCCCACTCTGTGTGGCTCCCGGAAGCAGCAGCATGTCCACCCTCTGGCTCCTACGTGTAGGGTCAGCCAGGGGGCTTCACACGCTGCCCCCGTCCCAAGCGCCTGTGGACAGGGCAGCATGCAGAGCCGCCTGGCTGCACCTCTACAAAGAAGCCGGAGAGGGGAACGTGCTGCTGCTTCTGGGAGCTGCTTGAGGTGAGCACTGCCCAGAGCCTGCACCCTTGACCCCCTCCCACGCCCCAACCCCCTGCCCCAGCCCTGATCCCTCTCCTGCCCTCTGAACCCCTCAGTCCCAGCCTGGAGCCCCCTTCCACACCCCAAACTCCTCATTTCTGGCCCCACCCCAGAGCCCACACCCCCAGCCGGAGCCCACACCCCAACCCCCAATTTCTTGAGCATTCATAGCCTGCCATACAGTTTCCATACCCAGGTGTGGCCCTCGAGCCAAAAAGCTTTCCCACCCCTGTTCTAGAGGAAGCATAAGCAGAGTTTGCAGCCCATGGCTTCTCTCAGGAGACACTGCATCCAGTCTTCCTTAGATGGAGCTACTATAAGGTGGGTGCATAACTGGTTGGAAAATCGTTCCCAGAGAGTAGTAATCAGTGGTTCACAGTCATGCTGGAAGGGCAAAACAAGTGGGGGTCCCGCAGGGATCGGTCCTGGGTCCGGTTCTGTTCAATATCTTCATCAATGATGTAGATAATGGCATACAGAGTACACTTACATTGTTTGCAGACGATACCAAGCTGGGAGGGATTGCAAGTGCTTTGGAGGATAGGATTAAAATTCAAAATGATGTGGACAAACTGGAGAAATCGTCTAAAGTAAATAGGATGAAATTCAATAAGGGCAAATGCAAAGTACTCCACTTAAGAAGGAACAATCAGTTGCACACATACAAAATGGGAAATGACCTCATAGGAAGGAATACTGTGGAAAGGGATCTGGGGGTGATAGTGGATCACAAGCTAAATATGAGTCAACAGCTGTTGCAAAAAAAAGCAAACCACCTGGAGGCTTGATGGAAGGGGAAAGCCTTATTCAGAGCTACTTTTTACCCATCATGCTCATCTCACTAGAAGAAGGTGCAAAATGGTTTTCCCATCCCACAAAAATTTTAGACCTTGAAATATTTTCCCATCCTGAATTGGGATGAAAAGTTGAAATCTCAGATTTTCAGTTCATGAAAATCTAAAACAAAAATTTTGGTTTTGCCAGTCAAAAGGTTTCATTTCAATAATTTAAAAATGTTTTATTTAGATTTTGACCATTTAATTTTTTTTAAATTGTAATAGTATTAGCTAAAATTTTGAAGTTGTTTTGAACTAGAAAAATGAATTTTTTCATTTAAAAAATGTGAAAATGAGATGTTTCAAAAACTTCTAAATGTTGTCAACATTTTCAAGTTGAGAAATTCTTTAAAACCAACCCTTTCTCCTTAAAAGTTTCAACAAAAAAAGTGTCAAACTCCTACCAACTACTACTTCTACAGAAGGAAGCAGTAGTCTAAAAGTAACCAAAAAGTGTTGCAAGTGACTAAGTGTATTCACTATGTGTAGTGGTTTTCCATCGCAACTTGTTAAAAGTAGGCTATGATGACTCAGGTTCCTGGATTTTACAACCCAGTGTATTGAGAATCTGCTTCTTCTGCAGTGCAACTACAAAAAGTATAAGGTGAATGAAAAGTCCAATCAATGTAGGGTGACCAGACAGCAAATGTGAAAAATCAGGACAGGGGATGTGTGGGTGTAATAGGAGCCTATATAAGAAAAAGACCCCAAAATCAGGACTGTCCCTATAAAATCGGGACATCTGATCACCCTAAGTCAATGGGACTGGCTTTGTCTTAGCATTTGTTTGTTCATGATCAGTCAAAATCTGAGCTATAAAAACTCATTTATCTAAATGCAGTTTGCTGTTACTTCTTGAAAGCTAATTTAGAGTAACTTGTGTCCTTGGAGTCTTCTTTGGCTTTAACTTAATTCTGTAAGGAAGGATTTTTGGAATATTTGCTTATACAATTTGACAAAATTCAACATTGTATGAAGGCAAACAACCATAATGCACCAAATTACACAAAGCAGAAACTACTACATGTTGCGATAGCTGTGAGTTAGGACTCTCCAGTAGTCGAATGAATAAGTATGCAGCACTTCCTTGCAGATGTTTCACTAACTTGACATCTATTCACCATTTTGGTTGGTGAATATGAACGTGTTCAAAATGGAGATAGATAGCAGCCAATTGGGATCATTCCACAGCCTGAAACAGCTTAGGCTGCTGTTGAATCATTTCCCCAAACAGGAAACCACAAAATATTAGAGAGTAAGGTCACTAGATCATTGGGAAAGGAGCACAAGTTTGTCAGCAAAGTATTATGATGTCCTGTAAATAGGACAAGCTATGGCAATGGAACTAGTTTAAAAAAACAAAGAAAATAAGACTGATTCTTAAAGCACAACTTTCTCTGCATTCAACAGTGAGCCTGAAACAACTTCCAGCTGTTTCAATAACTTTGTAATTGGGAGTATCCAGGAAGATGTGACTTGTATTCAACATGGTTTGGCCAATTACCTGCCTCTGCCTCAAGTAGGGTTGTCAACTTTGGTTGGACAAATTCCTGGAGATTTCATCACATGCTATAATCTTTAATTCCTGGAGACACCAGGACAATCCTGGAGGGTTGGCAGCCCTATCCCCAAGGCTAAAAATTAGAAGGGAATATAATGTTTTTCTGTTGCCAACCATGTTTAGAATTGAGATGAAATCATGCCGTTCAGTTTTGATGACTAAACTGCTATTTATTCCAGTGGTTAAGAAGTTTTAAAATTTCATTACATATGTTTAAAGAAGAGAGCTGTATATTGTTGGAAGGTACAGATTACATTTTCTGCAGTTTTACAGTCTAAACTTTAGTCTGTCATTTTATTCAAGGTAAAATCACTCAGTGAAGTTTTTCTATCACCCTCATTTTTAAAGTAAGTGAAAAATGTATACTGGCAAGGGCCCTCTCCCCTCCCCTAATCTCTGTCCTACACTTTATGGAGAGCACTGTACAAAGTTAATACAGCCTTAATTGATAATCCCAGCCTCCTGTGTATGGACGGCGGGTGGTCCTCCCCTTCGGGGAGGCTAACCCCATAGCCCTGCCCTTCCGCACAAGGCCCCGTCCCCTGCAGCCAGAGCCCTGAGGCCACTGCAGCTGGAGAAGCCCCAGGCCAGCTGGAACCCTGAGACGCCTTTCCCCTCTCCACTTCCCACCCCACGCTGCCAGAGGAGCCCTGTGCTGGTCTCAGTCCTGAGCCGGCCCCATCTGGCCGGCCAACCTGAGCCCTGGGCCGAGCACCAGCTCTGAGCAGGCTCAGCTCTGGCCGGCCTGTGGCAGTGGCTCCTATTATACCTGCCACCCATGCTCCTGTGGATCCCCAAGGTGTACACCATCAAGCATTCAAGAGCTCATGATTGGTTTAAAAGTCATGAGACTTTCTAAAACAAAATAAACTCCTCACTCTTTTTATTTGCCTCTTGTGTCTGAGCCTTTAAAATTCATTTTCAAGCTTTTCTTTGCAAACGTGAGGCTAGGAACTTTTTAAAATGGATGCTGTGATTCTCATGATTCCGGGAGCTGGTGCTTTAAAAAAAATCTGAGTATTGTGACACTGGATCCTCCAGTAGTTTGGGAGCCAAACCATTCGTTTTTCTGCTTGGGTGAGGACAAATGCTGCATTTCCTCTCTACTGCACCCACCAATGGAACAACTTTGGGGAAAACTTTGTGAGGGGATCCAAACAGTTTTCTATTCCTTTAAAGAGAGGATCACAGGCCTTTGATTAGACATTTCTTCCTTGATTCTGTGGCCACAGAGTAAGTTTCTATTGCAAAGGTCTGGAATAAATCTCGCTTGTTTCAGCTAGCCAAACTCCTAGATGTATTTAACATTAAGTACCTGGCATCAGTCAGGTACTGAACTGCAATCTGAACATGTCTTCAATCAGACTTTATTTCTGTAAACTGTGGAAGACTATCTTGACATCTTGCCAGTCTGCCTCACAGCTGATTTTCACATGGAGGACTTTAATGGACTCTCAACAGTCTCCACAGAGTCAAACTCACTAGACAGCTAAACAGCTAGGAAAAATTGTAAGGCTGAGATGGGGCAGGGCCATAGTGTTGGATCTGGCATATCTCTACCACCATTAAAATGTCTTCTGAATTTCTCATTTGGGAAGCTGATGGAGTTTCTGTGGCTCAACACCTAACTATCTAGCCTAGTACTTGTTTGTGTAATTGGGTCCAATTTACTGGGACTAATAATCACTGGTAACCAATTCCGAGAAACATAAGGAAAGAGCAAAAGGAGAAATTATAATAATGTTTTAGAGGAGTGAAATTGTGGTAAAAAGCAAGCATTTAAAAAGCAAGCTATAACCTCCTATGAATTAAGTCTCATTAGGTATAGAGAAAAGTTTTTTTTTCTCCTCTGTGGTTTTGCCTCAGCATCACTTGTATTGATTGCTCTTTAATCTGGTTTCCACCGTAACATTAGAAAGAGATTGTGTTTCTCTTGGGGGAAAAAAATCATAAGAAATCTTACTATATTAGGGACTACACATAAAAGTAGCAATTAGTCTTCCCTTTCTCGCAAGTTATTTCTTTATATAGAGTAACTTGGCATTTCTCAATGATTCTTCTAGTCATTTTAAGTAATGATTTGTAGTCAGTCTAAAGACTTGGTATTTGTACTAGAAAAGTTCATTTTGCTGGGTTTTTTATGCAGATAAAGCTATATAAACTTTATTTCTCTCCTAGAAGTAGATTTGTCAAGCAATGGGACAAGTTAATGCTAGTTTAGACTGTGTGTAACTTCTGTGTTAAAATACTCTTTGTGGAATTTCTATAGAAGATTTACCACAGTTGTTTAAAGCATAATCTTGGCTGTGTAATACTGTTCTGTGTTCTAGCCTATACTCAGGAGCACAACACAGATATAATTGTTCCCATACTGTTGAATATAACAGCTGCAGAAGATTTTGCAGTGACCATGAGGTCTTTGAGGCAAAGCTCCTTTATATAAACAATGCAATTATTTTATTGAACTAGTTTGGATGAGCCTTATTAAAAAAAGCTTTTAACTTCACCAAAATTTTTGGTAACAAGGAATAAATAGCACACAGGAAATGTGTTCATATTCTCGACGTACAAAGGTCTTTGTTAGTTTGAGCACTACCAGACTGCTGTTAGATGCTGATTGATACAAAATGTAAATACTACTTAAATATGGGATTTATAAAGAAACCCTACTCTGGAGTGAGGAAACTTTTTTTTTATAATGCAGATAATACACCTTTCCTAAAGTAATATGCACATTTACTTTGAGGATTCAACCAATTTTCTTTACTCTGGCAAGTGGGAAAGTAAAAAGCCTGGAACCCCTCTGTGACAGTTCAGAGCCACTGTACCTTAATTCCCCTGTATGGTACGGCAAGGGCATCTATTTCCAGGCTTCCAGCTCTCTTGGCCACCACCTTTCTTTGATGGAGACATGCATCTCTTTCCCTTCTGACCCGGGTATCTCCAGTCTGAACAACAAAAGACAGGGTGTCTAAGCAGGCTTCTCTTGCCTTCTCTTCAGAGAGTAATAACAGAAGAATTGCAACAGTTATAAGCTACCACATAGCTCTTTCTGTGCAAGCTTATTTATTCTTAGGATAAAATTGTTGTAGATAACATTAACAACAATAAAAGAGCCTACATGCATTCTCAGAAGCTTACTAGAGGTCACCCCAATTCCGACATGGGCTCTGGAAAGTGGTTAGTCCTTCAGACCCTACAAAGGAGGTCTCTTCTATGGTCATAAGTTCATAACAGCCTCAGCTTAGAACTAGCACACAGTCCTAAGGGGTGTCAGTAGGCCAAGTCCTTCCAACCTTTCCCTCCATGGACCAAAGGTCCCGTCCATTTGCTGGGTTAGGAAGAAGTCCCCGAGTCAGCTTAAACTCAGGATATTTATTCAAAAGTCCTTTCTTGTCTGTTGGTCCCTGGAGAATCCAGATTAGGTCATTGAACTGTCCTCTGATAACCCATGATCAGCAGACAAATGGTCCCCCACCTCAGAGCAAAACTTCAAAAGTTGTTTGTATTTGGAGGTTTGCAGTCCAGTTCTCCCCAGTACTTCCTAGGAATTCCACTTTACATTTTTTTGCAAAAGATCAACCACTGTTCAGCATAGTCTTTTGAAGTTCATATTATCTCCCGGAGATTGCATTAATCCTTCCTCCTCCTAAAGAAGTCCCACAATGGTACAAAAATATTTACATTTCAATACAATGGATCACAGAGGTATTAAATGTAATTAAATAAGGTTTAATTTAATTCCATGAGGTTTTCCTGGGATATTGTCGTGTGTGTCAACCTCCCCACCAAAAAAACTTTGCCCCATCAGAGAGTTTCAGAAGACATCCACTGGCTTGAACACCTACCTATGTATAGTTTGTTGCTTGTGGTTAGTAGTGCTCTCATCATGATTCACTTTCTGCATATGCTCAGGCCCAGTGTCAAAGGGTTAATGGCATTTATTATGTCAAACTTTTTATGTAAGCAGTATTTTTAAGGAAACACTAAATCTTAGACTAAACATATATTTTAACTAAGTTCTCATCCTGATTTTATTTATATACTACTATATTTATGTACCTTACTTTGTATTATATGAAGTCAAATCATTTTTTTGCTATTCTTGTGAAAATGATACCTTTTTGCCTGAGCAGTGGTGTTAAGTGCATCATAGAAATGTCTGATGTGTAATTCTTAATCAATGTTACCGCTCTGTTATAATGGCTGGTAGGATTTTTATTAAAGTCCTGATTCAACTACAGTTTTGAGAATGTTAAATGGTATCTTAATTCCTGGCTGTCTCAGACTGTCTACTTTTCTAAACTTCAGTCATAGATTGAGCTTTTGCATTGGCTTTCAGTAATTTAAAATACAAAATGCACATATAGCAGATATAAATATTCATAGTCAAATAACATGCTATCAATATGCCTTCTTAAGGAGCTGAGCCTTCAGTTTTGATTGACTCTTGGAAGACTTTTGAGACAGTTGTGCGAAAACAAATCTTGCAATATCTGGATTTCTCAGATCTTTTTGACACCAGTTTTGGCATAGTATGGGTACTGCAGTGTTGATGGTGGTGTTGATCTCCTCCTGGAAAAAGAGAGAGAACAGGGCTGCAATTCTGCGCAGCCCAGAAAGCACAGGTAGGGGCCAGTTGTGGGAGGTTAAGATGGCTTTAAGTCATGTTTGTGTCTTTGAAATTTTAGACTACTCTACTCCAGAGGTTCATGTGGCCACCCAGGGCTTAATGTGCTGAATCTAAAGTACTGCAGAGCTAAATTTTGTTGAAGTGAGCTTTACAGTTTCTTTAATATTGACTGCTTCGTCTTCTTCCAGGTTCTGTTATACAGTGGGCAGCTTGATATCATAGTAGCAGCTCCACTGACGGAACGCTTTCTGCCTACTGTGCCATGGAGCAAGGTGGAAGAATACAAAAGTGCTGAAAGACTCATTTGGAGGATCCATCCCCTTGACAAGGAGGTGGCTGGTTATGTGCGCCAAGCTGGTGAATTCTATCAGGTAAGGAAAGGAAGCTCTTGAGACGTGGACTCTATATAAGCAGTTGTTGACTATGCTGAGGATATTACCTTATATATTTAGATTCCTGCAGGTCAGGTTGTAGAGTAGCCTGCTACTATAATGGCAATAGGTGATACCACCTGTGATTGACAGCCTCAGGAAGTGCCAACGGCTTTGGATGAATGAGCATTTTAGTACGGTAGTGGCATCCCAGGTGGAGGAAATGTCACTGAAAGGTAGAAGGGTTAAACCACAGTTTAACCAATGACAACCACAAACTGGTGGGAAGGCAATGGGAAACCACCTTCTGTACTTTTTACAATGGGAACTATCATGGAAGAACAAAGTTAACATGATCCACGTGTGGCTCTGGATGGTGAGACCACCCCACACCACAGACCTGAAGGTGCAACAAATTATATGGGGGGGAAGTTCCAGCCAGTAAGAGTAGTGGTTGCAGTTATAATGGTGCTGCACCAAATCCTTGAGAAGTACGGTGCCTGATAATTGCACCAAGGAAAAGAATGATCTGAACCTTCATAAATGAATCATCACAGTAAGAACATGGAATGTGAGGAGTATGTGTGAAGGGAAGGTTGTCCTTGTGACCAACGAATTGGAAATAAGTAAGATCGATGTATGTGGAATCTCAAAGCTGTGATGGAATGGTAGGGTTCGTTTCATGGAAATGGGTGGGTATGTGGTGTACTACTGAGGATTGTGTGTATCTTATCCAAGGAGAGCTCAAAGTGTGTACTTGGATGTAATCCAATCAGAGATATAATCATTACGATTCACTTCAAGTAAACCTAATTAATAAGTAGATCATACAGGTTTATGCCCCTGTAGAAAGCAGCTCAAGCCACCACAGTTGAGTTCTATGAACAGTTTGAAGAAAGACTCATTAAAACGCCACGCAAAGACATCATCCTTGTAATTGGAGACCTGAACCTGAAAGCTGGAGCTGCAAGCACTCATAAAGTAGTAATGGGAAACAATGGTCTGGATTTACAAAAGGAGAGAAAAAGGTGTTTAGTTGAATTCTGCTGCTCTAATCATCTGGTCATTACAAACACAATCTTACCCAACATCTTAGATGTATATTTACATGGAGGTCATCTGACAGCATGTCCAATAACCAAATGGACTATGTAATGATACAGGGATACTGGAGATTGTATTCAATGAATAAACACTTTCCCAAGTGCAGACTGCAGGTTAGGTTATCAACTATTATCCTGAAGCCCTGAAACCTAAAATTACAACTTAAAAAGATAAAATGTTTAGCAGGTCCACAATATCTGGACCTGTCCAAAATCAGCAAAAACAACATGACTTCTGTACAGATCAAGATTGAGTCATTTTCATAAGTGAAAGAGGAGAACAATGTGAATGAATTTTGGAATAAAATGAAAACTACCATGCTCAAAGCTACCAAAGCACACATTTTGAAAAGTCAGGGTTGGACTGCACCAGGGTTAACAGAGAAGGTGTTTTGAGTTGTCAAAAAAACAATGCAGAGTGAAAGAGAGTGGCTTGGAGACTAAAGAATGTTGGAGAGAATACAAGACATTGAGCAGACAGATTCAAAAGCAGACTAGACAAAACGAATGAATGCATCAGGGCAAAATTCAAGGAACTTGAAATTATAGAGAGAGTAATAATACAGAAGGTACGTTCACAGTGGTCAGACTTCTTACTAAAAAAGTTTTCCCTGAAACCAGGCATAATAAAAGACCATGAAGACAGAGTTCTTACTGAAGGTGATATCAAATGCAGATAAAGATTGGCACAATAATCTGCATGCCTCATCAGAGCCATTTATGGTACAGGATTACAGAAAAGAGTACAGAGCCAGAGCCATCTATCCTGTAAGAGGAAATGGGGTATGCTGCTATGAAAATGAAGCCTGGGAAAGCACTAGGGGTACATAAAGTACCAGGAGGACTGTTAAAAGTGATTGGTGACCATGCTATTGATCTCATGGAAAATTTCCAGTAACATATGGATGACTAGAAATTGGCCAGACCACTGGACAAAGGAAATATTTTTGCCCTTGCCAAACAAGTGGGTATAACAGAGTGCAGCAATTATCATACCAGCTCCCTGATCTCGAATGCAAATAAAATGCCACTCTACGTAATCCAGGATTGAATGAAGCAGAACTACCACCACAACAAGCTGGTGTCGGAGACGTACAAGGCACATGTGATCAGATCGTAAATATCTGTCATATAGTTGAAAAATGCAGTGAGTATAATCACCCACTGATTGTGTTTCATTGACTACTTCCAAGTGTTTGACATGACCATCTGTGGAGGGTACTGGCAGACATGCAGAGCATCTTATGAGTTCAATCTCTACTGTCAACAACAGACCATAGTGGAAACAGAAGTGAGTGATGGTGAGTGGTTTTTCGCTGGGTTTGAGACAAGTGTGCATTCTGTCCCCAAGTCTTTTCAATATTTATGGAAAATTTATTAAGATACAAGCCCTGGATTTCCATTAGTGGACACTTCTTAACCAACCTCACATATGCTGATGATATGACACTCTCTTTACTGCAACCATCGATGCAATACAACAAATGCTGGAGTCTGTAAAAACTGTTAGTGAGGAATGTGGACAATTCCTGAATGGCAAAAATGAAATGCATATACATTGACACAATCAGTAACAACAGAATGCAAGCAGACATCACGATTAATAGTTAAGCTGTAGCAGCAGTAGGTGAATTTAGTTATCTGGGATCATACACATCAAACCAGAGGCTGCTACAAAGAAATTGGAAGAAGACTTGGAATGTCTTGCTCAGCCATGGCCTCCCTTACAAAAGGGTGGAAAAAATGTGGCATCTCGTGCCAGCAATGCCACTCTGCCATGTACATTGGCCAAACCAGACAGTCCCTATGTCAAAGAATAAATGGACACAAATCAGACATCAGGAATGGTAACATACAAAAGCCAGTAGGAGAAAACTTCAATCTCCCTGGACATTCAATAACAGATTTAAAAGTAGCCATCCTTCAATAAAAAAAACTTCAAAAACAGACTTCAAAGAGAAACTGCAGAGATAAGTTTGCAAATGAATTGTAACACCATTAATTTGGGCTTGAATTGGGACTGGGAGTGGCTGGCTCACTACAAAAGCAATTTTCCCTCTCTTGGTATTGACACCTCCTCATCAATTATTGGGTCAGGTGACCCATTCGGGCCTGCGGTAGATAAGGAAGGGTATGTCTACACTGTAATAAAACACCTGTGGCTGGCTGCGTCAGCTGACTGGCTTGCAGGGGTCTGATGGTGGGGCTATAAAATTACAGTGTAGATGTCCAGGCTCAGGCTCTGGGACCCTTTTAGGGGTGAGGATCCTATGCCTAGGCTTCAGCCTGAGCCTGGATGTAATTTTATGACCCTGTAATTTTATGACCTTGCGAGACCAAGTCTGTGGGTACGAGCCAACTGTGGGTGTTTTATTGAAGTGTAGACATGCCTGGAGAGAAAAGGTGCTGCAGGTGGGACGGCAGATGCATACAGACATTGCAGGGAGTAAGAAGGCTCCTCCAGGGCCCTGAGTCAGAGGGGTAAAGACACTAACAAGAAGGAGATCTGTGGAGAATGCAGAGAATGTCAAACTCCAGGCAAGAAACACTGGGAGAGCAGGAAGACAGGGCCCAGTTTGAAATTGTGGGAAGACTGGAGGTTTTGAAAGACTTTGTGCAGGATTTAATAAATTGATTGCCAGAAATGGGGTTTGTTTTGAATATCTGGATGGTGTGGGCTTTTTAATGGACCCTAAGCAGAAGAGGAAGCTAAGGCAGGACACTGCAGAGCTACCTATAGCCAGCAGGGGGCACTCCAGCGAGGCACACTCTTATGGATGTTGAATTGTGTTAAGGAGACTTGCAGGTTTGCCCTGTATTCATGCTAGCACTGTTCCACAAGTAACACTAGTGGCATTCTGGGAGATTTTGAAGGCCACAAATGCACTGTGGGACAGCAGTAGGAGGACTAGATTAACTGTTCAGCTAGTGTGTATGTACTCTAGCACTGAAATACTTCAGAGTGAAACGGTATTTAGCCCTGCTGAAGTTTAGTCTACCCCAAATGGCATCTAACACATTTTTAAACTGTTTGAATTGCTTTTGTGTGTGGATGTGTTTTAGCTAGAACAAATGGTATTTGGCACAGTACACGTCTGTAGATTAGGCCTTAGAACGCCTTCTGTTCTCCTTTCTGTATTCTTTTTTTGTATATGTATCTGACCCTGTCCTGTGTGTTTTGCCAGGCTCCATGATATAAAGTATTTTTTCAGAAATGCCAATGTACCGAAAGTCTCATCTAATTTAGACCATAATTAAAGGAGAAAAGGGCACTTAAAGGTAGCTTATGCCAAAATCAAAGGCCTTCGGCAAACTTCAGCACATGATTTGCTCTTCCCATGAATATCAAATAAATCTAGGATTAAACGATATTCTAACATTGCATACTATGCAGTGAAAGAAATGAGAATCACATGTGTTTGTGATAAGTAAGAGGTGTTTAACTCTGCATCCAGGTCTTTGCATTTTATATAGGTGATTTTAAAACTTTGGCAGAGATCCTCTCCTGTTACTGCTCAACTATAAAATAGAATTGTTCTGCAGTAACAAAAGCATTCTCTGTGGAACTTGGAGCTGTAGACTCCTTACATATAACAAGTGTGTGGTAATGGAAAAAATGGACTATAATCATGATGGACTTTCTCTTCGGTATTAGTCGCATAAAACAGAAGCTGTCTCTCTGCCAAAAATAAAACCTTATTTTCTGCCAAGCTCTCTGATTCTTAACTTAAACTATAGTATGTTAAAAGCAACAAAGAGTCCTGTGGCACCTTATAGACTAACAGACGTATTGGAGCATAAGCTTTTGTGGGTGAATACCCACTTTGTCAGACGCATGACGTATGTTAGACTCCAGTGTGAATCCTTTCTATTAATTAGAAGGGAGGAAAACACACCAGTTTAACTAACTAAATATATTTTTAAAAATATATCTGATTTAAACTAATGTAATCCCCTAATTTAAAGAGACCACTTTTTTAAGATTTACCAATTTAAACTAGTTGCTTAATCAGTTTAGTTTAAATGTGTACACGTCTAGGTGTTTGCACCGGTTTAACTAGATTTTAAAATAGATCTAGTTAAACTGGTGCTTTTTTATTTTTTTAGTATGGTCCTGGACAAGAAAAGGAGGGGATGAAGATCTAAGGACAATAGACTTTATAAATTAGCTTCACTCTTGTAGTTATCTCACTTTATGTAGGCTTCACCAAACACCAAAGCTTTAAGTCAATGAAGATGTGAGATCAGCACATTGTGGTGTGGTGTTTGGGGCAGAACAAATAACTTCCCTTAACATTGATATTGGGTGCTGGAACCCACTGATATGTGTAAGAATATGGATCTGATCACGTTTGATGAGTCTGCACACCTCTTAAGTGTCTACTTTTTTATAGTATTTTAAAGACTGACTAAAGGAATCTCATGGAAATCCCAGTTGAGGACACAGCAGAGATGGGGAATAGTTACAATTTGACCATGAGCAGGCAATGTGATGTGGCCGTTAAGAAAGCAAATGCGGTATTGGGATGCATTAGGCGAGGTATTTCTAGTAGGGATTCTTGCAGGAGGTCAGACTAGATGATCATATTGGTCCCTTCTGATCTATGATTCTATGATTCTATATGCTGTTGTGGTTCTAGATGTAGATAAATGTAAAAATAAAATGGTTACAATGCTTTTAAAATCTAAATCTAAATTTTAATAGCTTAACACAGAAGCAACACCCATGCTAAGGCCCTTTTTCAGTCTATGGGAACTATACAACTATACCTGGAAAATGTAATCCTAATTTCCTTCCAAATTCTAGTTCACTAAATTTAGCTGTTCTGAGCAAGAACAAATTTAAATCTACTAAACCGAAGAGCAAAAACTAAAAATGAGTTCCACATGGGGAATCATGTCCTTGTGATTTCAAAGGATCTGTCCCATCATTTTAAAAAAAATTAAAAAGAGCCCTACTGTAACCATTTGTAACAACTTCAGAGGGAACATCATTATCCAGATGGACAATTTACATCCCAACTTCCTGCCCTGTATCTCCATTGTCTAGGCAAAACTTCACAAATCCTTAGTGTATTTGCCGGTCATTTTTACTCACAGGTTAAAATGTCTATTGGCCAGAACTTGGATAAAATCCAAACCAGTACCCTTGATTTTATCCAAGTCCTGCAGGAAAAATTATTTAATCAGAATAATTAAAAATGTAAGAGTTCTACTAAAGAAACAGACTGTTTGATATGACTTTAAAGTATTTGGCCTCAATTCAGCAAAGTACTTAAGTCTTACGACCCATTATACTCGATCAACTCTTGCTTGAGCATGTTACTGAATTCAGGGTCCTTGTGAGGATTTTATAGATTGCTGTAGCTGTATTGTGGTAAGCAATATCAGTAAACATGCAAAAAAAGAGAGGTTGTTTTTGATGGAAGAAAGAAACTGCTAAATAGATTTGGGATAATTATTCCCAAGGACAGCTAGTTCTCAGGAAGAAAAACTTGGTTTTGTTATGGTAATTGTTAAACTGCAGACAACACTTGATTCCTGCCATGAAGAGCAACTGAACTAGGTTCATGATTAGAGCTAGGTGAAATTTTGGGGGACAAAACTCTTTTTGAGGAAAAAAATGTAGGTTCAGCAACACTGAAAGGTGTTGCAAATTCACATCAGCTTTGCCTAATTGCTCATGTTGGGAGCAGTGGAAGAACGCAACATTCTAAAAAGTCAAAATGTTTTCTTACAACTTTATTTAAATGAAATATTTCAATGTACAGTTCCAAATGACTTTTCATTTAGAAATTTCCTTCAGTTTTATTTTTAAAATGTTGAAAAATGTTAAGCTTGAAATTGAAACGAACTGTTTTGTTCAACCCAAAATAGATGTATTGATTTTTTTTTTTGATTTTTTTTAATTGCCAGCGAACCAAAAAAATCTGTTACTAGCATATCTGTGTTCCTGCTGTCAGGCACAGGGACAACTCTTCATGGGGAAAAAACTGCAGAGAGGCTGGATTTAATATCTGCGTTGTGCAATCCCTTTGAACATTTGATGTTGATTCTTCTTAAATCTGTGCCCATGCACATACGTGATACATTGATGTATACATGTTTGGTACTGATTAGACTCTAGTTTTCAGTAACTTTTCTTTCAACTCAAATGTACAGCACACATTTATTTTATGAATCCACTACTGAGAAACTCTGTTATCTGTATTACAGAGTGAGATTAGACTGGCTCTAACTGAGCAATGTAATTCTTTGTTCAGGTAATACAATATACATTGAATCAGCAGTCCTAGAAAAATCATTCCTAAATTAAGAAACCAGTGAGCTATAATAAAAAATGGAGCACCTTAATCCTACCCCTCTCCCCCTTTTAACCAAATTTTAAAATATCACTAGTGGCCTGTTCCAGTCTGTGAAATTTATTTCACAGCAGAAGTGACTCCCATATGATCAAAACAAAATAGTATTTGTCCTCTTAATGTAAAAATCAAATGTGACGAATGATTTGTAGCTCTATCTGTAGATTCACAGATTTTCAGACTAGAATAGAGTATTGTGATCTTCTAGTTTGACTTTCTACCATAGAACTTCCCTGAATTAATTTCTGTTTGAACTAGACCATATTTTTAGGAAAACATCTAATCAATGCAAATAAATCCAATCAAACATCCAGTACACTTCCATTGGGTCAGATTCTGCTTATCCACCTGCAACCCCACTGATTTCTGAGAGATTGCACAGATATTGCTGGATAGAAAATTGCCTTTTTGTTGTGTATTGTGCTGTCACCAAAGACAATAATAGTCGAGGCTTCTTGGTCTATCCCAAAATTGAGTGTCACAACATTGTGCATTGTTCTTAACACTCTGTGAAGAGCAACAGTATTAGTGCTGAGTGAATAATTTGCAGTGAACATGTTTTACTAATTAATTTAGTCTTTCTATTTGTGGAATCTGTATAAGCAAGTTGCAATGTCTTTTTCTCTTTTATTTTCCACTTTTTTCCTTTCATTTCAGTTTTCACTGATTCTAAATATTCTATCTTAGCTGTTTCCTAGCTGCAGTTGGTCAGTTGGGTCACAGGATTTTGCAGTTTCTGTGTTGGGTGAGCATGCAAGCAAACAACTAAAATTAACTTCAAAATTTGCTTTCACAAATAACTGTGCTGGTTGGCAGGATCACTATAATGTTCATGGAATTAATGCAAAAAAGTGTGCACATTTTTTACATATATTTCAAAGTATCCCCCTCTCAACCTACTGTCTACCTTAGACTGCAAGCAAGAAGAATGTCATCTTATGTTTGTAGAGCTCCTAGCACAATGAGGCCTGAATCTTGATTGGAGCTGCTGGGCACAGTTGTCTCAAAAATATTTTTGATGATAAAGTGCGTATGATCGTGGGTGAAATGAATTAATTTTAGAAATCAATCAGTATTTGTGTAAAATATATTATTTACCCAACTATAATTCACTGATAGACTGTCCTATGAATAGATTAAGCCTGCGCAGGATTTTTGTTAGCTATTCAATATTAATGGATTTAAATCACAAATACAGTTCTTGGTAACCCTCAATTTATTTAGTCCATGTCTACACTATAGACTTACAACAGCACAGTTGTACTGCTGCAGCTGCTCCGCTGTAAGGTCTCCAGTATAGCTGCTTTACAGCAACGGGAGAACGCTCTTCCCTTGGCATAATTAAACTACCCCCAACGAGTGGCAGTAGCTATGTTGGTGGGAGAGCGTCTCCCACTGACACAGCACTGTCCACACCAGTGCTTCTCTCGGTCTGTCAGGGTGTGTGAGTGACATATGTTTTACTGACAAAAGTGCTAGTGTGGACATAGCCTTAGAAACTCCAGATTCCCATGATCATAGGCTCAATAATTAGGAAATCTTCTGCTCCTGGAACGTTGGTTGTACTGGAAAGCAAGCAATGCAGCTGATGACCAATCTAT
Source organism: Mauremys reevesii (assembly GCF_016161935.1). Classification (NCBI taxonomy): domain Eukaryota; kingdom Metazoa; phylum Chordata; order Testudines; family Geoemydidae; genus Mauremys; species Mauremys reevesii. Next base: position 64,770,846 of record NC_052624.1, on the reverse strand, counting down.
AAAATACAAGTGTAGCCACAACAAATAGCTTATGTAATAACATGTATAGTATGCGCTGTGCTTAGCACTTGTAGAGTAGAACTGCTGCAGTGACCCCTGCTGAGAGGAAGGATCAAACTAGCTAAGAAGTAAGTGTGTGTGTGTGTGTGTGTGTGTGTGTGTGTGTGTGTGTGTGTGAGAGAGAGCGAGAGAAACAAATGGGGCTGCTAAACTTTTTTATTCTTTTTTTCACAGTTGAAAATAGCAGCAAGATTCAAATATAAATGGTATTTATATTAATAGCTACTGTCCATTAATGCTGCCATAGAATAGACACTGCTTTTGATACCATTGATCTTGAGGTATGGTGACTTTGGTTATCTGTCATCCCTTATTCCCTTTCCTTTGTTGATGTAAATCTGCTCTTTTTTTTTTTTTAGAGAGAGAGAGAGAGAGCAAGTTACTAACAGAGAGAACATTTCTTCTTTCACAATTACACCTGCGGAAACATAGCAAACAAATATTGCTAGTTGTGTTTTATCTTGTATATCTGTGGATTCGTTGACAGCTAGGCTGAATGCTAGAGAATTCTTTAGATCATTTTGCATCTTGCTTGCAACATCATCTCTGATGTGGGAGATGAACCTCTCCGTAGTGTGGCGTGAATAGCAATTTTCTTTAATAGTCATTGAAGTTTTGTGTTACTTGGCTCTAAAATTGCAACCACTTCTGCAATATTCTTTTTAACAAATTCTCCATCGTGGTATGAATGTTAACACAAGTAATATTCCATGACACAACATAACTAACTTCAGTTGTGTCAGCTTCCTCACTGAATGCCGAAAATAGTGTCTGTTTACTGTTTAGGCGTAATTTTAATGTGGTTAACTTGTTTTTCCTTAATTCTGATTCAGGAGAGTAATTACACAAAAAGTTATTGTGATTCGTTTCGTATTGACATTTCAAGTTGCTCATTTTGTAGTGAGTGAGCAATGCATTGCGGATAAGGCACAGGGGTTTGCCACCTTTAGCAGTGAATGCAAAATCTTCCTCCTGTTCTGGCTTAAAACTTTGGTTTTCTTCTTCATACTTGTGTTTCTTACATTTGAAGATGTTATTGTCATCCACGAAATTAACGTAGAGTCACCGCTTAAATCTAAAACTATTCAAATGTGACTTGCGAACAGTAATCACAGCCTGTATTCTGCGGAATGCAGGGAGATCGCGAACTCATGAGGTCTGCACAGCACAATGGCTGAATACAGAATGATGCAATTTCCTGATGTAATGTGCATGTGCAAGCTTCTTTTTATTAGTCTTATTCTCACACTGTCAGGTTCACCAAGGCTTAAATTCTCTTGAAATATTTTCTGGAGCCCCCCAAATCCTCCCCCATTCTCTGCCTACCAGAGTGGTGGGTGTAGGGGAAGCTTGCAGCTTCTGCCCTGCAGTGGAGTGGTGGGGCTAGGAGCTTCTGCCCTTTGGGGAGAGGGTCTCGGGGCTTCTGCCCTGTGGGAAGGGAGCACTGGGTCTAAAGCCCCAAGATTCCTTTCCTGCAGGGGAGAAGCCCCTAGCCCCATCACCCCACTGTAGGGCAGTAGCCCCGAGCTCTACCCCCACCCCTCACCCCCATCTGGTAGTCAGAGAATGGGAAGGCGGGGGGTGGGGGTGGCTCTGTGACTTTTTAACTATAAAAGAGCTGCAGTTTGGCCACACCTGCAATATAGGTTCTGTCTGAGATACTGATAACACATGCTGCTTCTGCAGTACAATCCAGCCAGGGAAAAATAAATCCACATAAGGAATCCAGCTGGTCTCCTGCGTGACACTGCAGAGCATTACCAAAAAGCCACAGGGCTTCTTGAAAAACCAACTATTAGCCAACTGTGCTGCCTTGCCAGAGATCTAAAAGCAAGAAAAGATTTGGCTTTCAGTGCTTGGTGCTTCCTTCAGATTACCCACCCAATTATGTCTAGGGCTGTTCACATCTGTTTTGTAGTACTTCCCTCACTGGCTTAATTGTACATGCTTATTGATATCCTAGACTAAGCCACAAAGAACCACTTGTCTAAATTTAACTAGCTACTAGCCAACAAAGAAAGTAGCAAGGAATAAAATGGAGCAAAAACAATTGGGGCATTTTAACACAGGAGTCTCTGGAGGACAGAGTTTTTATTTCTGTATCACAGCGATAACCAGGATACTAATTTTGTCACTACAGATGTTGGTAAAATCTGGGAAACAAATCAAAGGGTAACTCATTTCCTTTTAACTTCTTTCAAAACAATTCTGCCGTCTTCACTCTCCCTGAGCCCTGGAATTACTTCCAGTGATGACTGTAAGGACGGCTGTGGAAATGTCTCTCTCCCCCGTCCCCAAAAAAGTTACAAGGTTCAGCCAGTGATTCCTTGACTTCTGGAAGCCACTAATCCAAAGGACTGTGATGCGGTACCCATTCCTTAGCTGAGCAAAGTACACTAGTTGGCTCCTTCCTTGTACCCCCAATCCCCACCCTAAGCCCTCAAGTGGTTGTCCCTCCCATGAGGTCTGCTCCCCCAACAAATCAAATGCACCAACCTTTACTAGAACAAGGTTTTGCTGTAGGTACTGAAAAGGTCCAGCCAGAGAAGGGTAACTGAGATTGTCAGATCTGGTGGGGTGCTGATATGGAGCGACTGAAAGCTTCATCAGAGGGGACTTCACCAAGGTATTAGAGTCGAGAGTAGCGAGGAAGAAGATCAGTCTCTCATTTTATATTGTCCCATTTATAAAAAAAACAAAGGGTCACTTTTAATGGAAAGTAAATATAAAGGAAAAAGGAACACCAGTTCACACAGCAGAAAGTCAGCCTTTGGAATTCACTATGGCAGGTCAAATGTTGTAGCTGGATTTAAAGAGAATCTGAACAATTTGACGACCAATGCTTGTACTTATATGTGCTAAATTGGGTGTATGTGTACTGCAGGTGGCAACTGTTTCCGTCTATATTGCCTCTCCACTCAAGGATCTTAAGATACACCAGGGGTAGGCAACCTATGGCACGCATGCCGAAGGCGGCACACGAGCTGATTTTCAGTGGCACTCAGGTCCGGGGGGCTCTGCATTTTAATTTAATTTTAAATGAAGCCTCTTAACCATTTTAAAAACCTTATTTACTTTACATACAACAATAGTTTAGTTATATATTATAGACATAGATAGAGACCTTCTTAAAACGTTCAAATGTATTAATGGCATGCAAAACCTTAAATCAGAGTGAATAAATGAAGATTCGGCACATCACTTCTGAATGATTGCCGACCCCTGCTATACACAATCTCATAGTGTGATTGCAGCTCGACTAGATGTACCTGAGGCTAGTTTTAATCTAGCAGTGAGTAATGAAGCCAAAGCAGTGCACACATCAACATGGACTATACAAACCCACCCAGAGCCCTGGGTAATTCAGCATGGGCTAGCTTCAGCTTTGCTGCTCCAATATCCAAGCTAGATCGATTCAAGCTAGCTTAGGTATGTCTACTCAAGCTGCAGTTATACCCTATGATAGCAGTATAGATGTAAAATGTCATGATTCAGGTTATCTGTTAATTGAGTCACCCACGTACAATAGAGGACTAAAACTACAACGGAGTGAGGATTTTTTAAAAAATCACTACTTCTAACAAACGTCAACAGAACAAATTGCATGCGTACTAGTAATATGGTTAAACAAACTCGAGTCCAGCCTGGCTTGAAGAGTAACTTCCTTCATGCTTGAGAGGTCAGCCTCACTGGAATTCCTGAACGTCCGCATCCAGACAGTGTAGTGACATCCTACAGCCACTGTCCTCCTTTCTAATAACACCGAGGTCAAAAAGGAAGTTTGGGTCACAGTAAATGTAAGCGGAGATCCTGCATCCTACTGTTACTTTTGTTCCTTGCAAGAGTGTCAGAGTTGAAGCCTGTGAACTCTGCTGGTTTACTTTCCCCAACAGTGTTTATCTCTTAGAAGCAGAGTAGGGGGGAGGGGAGATGCAGCTGTTAACTCATTTTACTGAACCAGCTCTTGTTTTGAGATTTAAGATTTTGCAGTTCGTCGTTTAAGATAGAAATCTGGAACAGCATTGCTGGCCTCCATGACACTGCTAGCAGCTTCTGGTCATGGTCGTGATTGGATTAGGGAATGGAGGGCTATCTGGGAAACAGTATTGGCAGCTCTTGGGATTTAAACTATCCCAAAGCCAAAGTATCACGAATGTGGTGGTTGACTGGCTGTGGTTTAGTTCAGTTAACATTGTCGTATAATGTATATCCTAAAGAATTTGGCATAGCTGGCGGTCCCTACTTGGGTAAGACCCAGGACTGGTTTAGCATGAAGACTGAACTCTCTCTCATGACCCTGTGGAAGTCTGGTCTTTCCTGGTCAGGGTTGAGGAGCAGTGACAGAATAATATGCTTAAATGTGTATTCCTGCCTTTTCTTCCTGTCTGGTGTGAATGTCAGAATTCCTAGAAACTGGAAGTTTTCCAGTATTTATACCATATCTTTTCATAAAAATAAATAAATGCAAAACTAAATCTGTTCCTATATAAAGTAGAATCCTTGCCTAAAAAAAATCAGATACAAGGAAATAATTGTACTAGCTTAACTGCATAATCCAAACAGATTAATATCCACTTTTTTGTTTTTAAAAAAGCTGAACTATTAAGAGTTAAAGCTGAAACTCTAGATTGATAGAGGCTTTACTTCCCCTTGTGCGCTGAAGAATTGCAGCACATATGGTATCGAACGAAGTGTCAGAGTTCTGAGACTGCAGCACAATAGGATGGGTTAAAGATGAGCGATCATTCCAGGCTTTAAAAGTGAGACATTTGATATGTTTTTAACTTAGTGGGTTCTGCTTTCCTTGTAGAGTGCAACAGTAAAAGGGACTGATCATAAAGACAACTTTCCTCACTGCTTTGTAGAAAGCTGCAAAATCTTTCAGTTCACATTTGGTATTTAGTGATGCATTTAATTATGCTGCAACTGTGTGCAGTCTTGCACTGAGCTAACCTTACTTAATGCTTCATAATTGTTGCTGTGCCTTTACTAGCTGTTGTGTTTAATGTATATTATGAAATTGTAGGGGGGCTGTTACGGTTTAATTTGTAAAAATTGAAAAAAAATGAATGGTTGGTACATGTCTGAGGTAAATGTAAAACTTTCAAAAGTCCCTTACTCTGGTTTTCAAAAGTAATTTAGATACTTAGCAGCCTAAGTCACTAGGCAGTTTTTTGAATATCTTACCCACAGTGGCTGCTTCAAAAACCACTATGGGCAAATCACTGAAATTCAGAAGCTTCAGGCCAAGCCACCTTGTGCTTTTCTCCAGTAAGAGCTTTCAAATGAAGCAGGGACACATGCCTCTTATCCTGAAAGGTCGGGGGGACTGTATTGGCCAAAATTGTATTTGGATCATTACCTTCTGCCTATGTCTAAAACTACAAAGGGATTTTTGTCAAATGGGGAGGGTGTTATTCTTCACTTCTTGTTGAGCTGATCTTTAGGGTAGCAAAGTGCTATTAAGCTGTTGCTGTATTTCAGTGGCGGATCCCTGTGTAGTTGATAAACTGGCTTCTAAAGTGCCCTAGGGTCCTTTGGGGATAAAGGGAATATGAATGTAATTGTTAATCAACATTTAATATGCATATTTATTCAAACCATATGTCCTGGTTCTATGAAGCCATGCTGCAAATTTCTATACCTAAATGGATGATGATCTTGAAAGGGAAGGACTTAATAGATATACTGACAGATCTTTTAACTCTAGCCAGACTAGTGGTGCAGTGGAGGTGTTGAGGGCACAATGGAACGTATATGAGACTGATTTTTAGCTGTTATATATTCTGTTGAGATGTAGTCCAGATAACAGCTGCTGGTTGCCAAACATGTTTTAAATTCAACGGCTGTATTTTCTATTGCAAATAACTCGTTTAGGTGTCCTCGGTCCAGCTATATGTCTGCACAGAAGTCATTTTGTCAGATAATGGCCAAGACTTAACCCTGATTACTACTTTCTGTTTGACTACTATAGACTGGGATTGTGGGTGCCAGTAAAAGATCTTCTTTGGAATAACTTCAAGATGTTGTCAAAGAGTTGTTTACTTTTAGCATTTCATAAGGGAGGGGCTGAGGGAGAGAAGAAATACTTCATGAACTAGAACAAGTTTCATACACTGAAAAAGGAATGTCTTAAAATTTGAACACAGGAAAATTGGGAATGCACTATAACGTAAGATGCTTTTGAAAAACAGAATCATATAAACAGTTTCACACTTCAATTATATGAGAATAATTCAATTCAGAATAAAGTAACACATGCGCTCCCTTCTGAATTTCAGCAAAAACTGGAATATACAAGAGGGGAAAGATGTCTAATGAGAAGTCAAAAAGTAGAGGACTATAAACTAACGTGAAAATAATCTATCATCATCTGTTTGGTTGAAATGAATTATTCTAATATTGCACCTATTATTTCAAGACCCGAAGTTTCCTAATAAATTCAGATTCCAAAATTAGATCATACAATGTAGACTTGTGCTGTTATTTTAAACATTTGCCGGTAGAATGAATATTTGACTAGTCAATTTAAATCACAGACAATGTGGTGGTGATGCTGCTGCTAGTTTGCCTGTGGAGACTCAAAGCATCCAAATCAAAGCATGATGTAATGGTATCCATGATAGGCCTGTCTAAATATCAAAGATTACCAATTAGGGCTTAGTTATTTGATCCTATTATTAACTGGTCTAAGATGACATGACTTTGACTTTGGATATGTGTGTTTATATTTTACTGACTAGAGTGAAAGAGTCATCCTTCTGACTCAGCGTGCATGCTAAGATCTCCATATATGAGAGAACCCAGTTTTAATTAATTATTGCTGGCAAAATTGACTTTTGTTGCTCAGGATTTACTATTAATCTATTCTTTCTTTGCACCCTGAAGGTAATTGTTCGAGGTGGAGGACATATTTTACCTTATGACCAACCTGAAAGATCATTGGACATGATGGACAGATTTATCTCTGGAGAAGGATGGAAGACAAATGGATTCTAAAATAAAACTTAAAATGCAGTGTATACGTACTACCTTGTCAAATGCTTCAGAAATTATTTGAATGTACTATAGTGAAAATATTGCCTTATGGAAAAATCATGAAATTGAGGATCAGAGTAATAAAATGGATATAAATGTGCCTTGTTCTGGGTCTGCCTTGTTGAAAATTTTCCATTGGTAAAATACTCTGAGAGAACAACATGGATCTAACTTTCTGAAGTCACTTAAGCTTCCCTCTCCCTTTCCCCTTCTTCCTCACCCAGAAAATCCTTAGAATTTGGGAAAATGTTAGCAACTTAATCCCTCGACTAGTGAAATTACCAGATTTTTAATGTTTTCTATTAGAGGTGGGGGGCCTCAGGGGATGGGGAAAAGAGGCACGAGGGAGGGGCTTGGAGAGAGAGGCAAAGAGGCATGAGCAGCAGGTGGAGGAGGCCTCAGGGGAAGAGGGGAAAAGGCACAGATGGGGGAGGCCTTGGGGGAGGTGGCAGAGAGGTGCAGGTGGGAGAGGGGGCTGAGCAGTAGCAGGGCCTGGGGCAGAGGGGGGGTGGAGCATGGGTGAGACCTCAAGGGGAGGAGGCTGAGCGGGGGCAGGCCTTGATACAGAAAAGAGGGTGGGGCCACGGTCCGGGTGCTAGTGCCCCCCTACACTTCTAGGGAGCTTCCAGCGCTTACGTCCAGTCTCACCAAATGCAGGAGTCATGCACCACCCATGAACATACAGAAATTGGGACAACATGTAGCCAGATAAGGCCTGGCCAAGCTTCTAAATCAGCCATTTGCAATTAGTTCAGTAAAGGTTTCCATACAACGACTCTGATATGTACTGCTGAACAGCTTAAGTCCTTACCTCAGACCAACAAGAAGCAAACTCCATACCTTGCTCCTTGTGAAAACAAAAACAGTGGATTTCTGAATGAGCCCTGAGGATGCAGCATGTGCAGCCTAGACTGAAGTTTAGACCATCACTGAAGCTTCTTGGGATAACATCTTTTAACAAAACATCATTTGCAGATGTTCTTTGTCCAGTTTAAATTCCCTGGCTCTTGGTTATCTCCGCTCATATGATCCAGAGGCCCCAGGGCCAAAGTAAATAAGTTTTCCTTTTCTAACTAAATTAATTTGATTGAACAGCATTAACAAGGCAGGCTCACAGAGCCGTGGTCTCAATATTTTTTTAAGATTATGGCCCATCTAAGACATCTCTTCCCAGTCCCAAACCTTTCCTGCAGCAAATCGTGTGCAAGTTACATGAAAAGCAATATCAGGACAATAAGAAGCAGACAAGGTGAAAATATCCTAGCTTTTATATGAAGGATATGGCTGGTTATGTTTCTCTCTGTTTCTTTTGTATCGGTTTACTACTACTTGCTGGATATGGGATGCAGGCAATCTCTGCTGGTCATTTTGCAGTTTGTTTCTCTCCTCCTGTGTGTATTTTCTACCCCTCCAACCTGGTAGTACAGGAGAGTTTTTGTTTAAGTGGTCATGGTCTCTGGAAACAGAGTCCTGGTGTTGGCTCCAATTAGCAGGAAGTTTCACTGTGTTGAAAAGTGAGGTGCTCCACTATTGAGACAAGAGCACACTAGCTTACTAGGAAGTGGTTCACAGGCAAGTTTGTGAAGATCAGTGTCTTAGAGCTATAATGCACAACAGCTATCCATAGGATCAAACTTTCCTCCAGCCATCTTCAGTTCTGTTGTCTTTCTGAATCTGAAATGAAAACCAACTTAAGATGACTTCAAGTTCAAGCCTGGTATTTCAGAGCAGGTTATTTTAAAGCAGGACTATTTGTCAAAAGCTTTGCTAAAGTCAAGCTTTTGATATAGTCTCCCACAGTATTCTTGACTGCAAGTTTAAAAAGTGTGGATTGGATGAATGGACTATAAGGTGGATAGAAATCTGGCTAGATTGCTGGGCTCAACTGGTAGTGATCAACAGCTCAATGTCTAGTTGGCGGCCGGTACCAAGCAGAGTACCCCAAGGGTCGGTCCTGGGGCTGGTTTTGTTCAACATCTTTATTAATGATCTGGATGATGGGATGAATTGCACCCTCAGCAAGTTTGAAGATGACACTAAGCTGGGGGGAGAAGTAGATACACTGGAGGGTAGGGATAGGGTCCAGAATGACCTAGACAAATTGGAGGATTGGGCCAAAAGAAATCTGATGAGGTTCAACAAGGACAAGTGCAGAGTCCTGCACTTAGGACAGAAGAATCCCATGCACCACTACAGGCTGGGGACAGACTGGCTAAGAAGCAGTTCTGCAGAAAAGGATCCGGGGATTACAGTGGGAGAGAAGCTGGATATGAGTCAGCAGTGTGCCCTTGTTGCCAAGAAGGCTAAAGGCATATTGGGCTGCATTAGTAGGAGCATTGCCAGCAGATCAAGGGAAGTGATTATTCCCCTCTATTCGGCACTGGTGAGACCACATCTGGAATACTGTGTACAGTTTTGGGCCCCCCACTACAGAAAGGATGTGAACAAATTGGAGAGAGTCCAGTGGTGGGCAAAATAAATTATTAGGGGGCTGGGGCACATGACTTATGAGGAGAGGCTGAGGGAACTGGGTTTGTTTAGTCTGCAGAAGAGAAGAGTGAGGGGGGATTTGATAGCAGCCTTCAAATACCTGAAGGAGTGTTCCAAAGAGGATGGAGCTCGGCTGTTCTCAGTAGTGGCAGATGACAGAACAAGGAGCAATGATCTCAAATTGCAGTGAGGGAGGTCTAGGTTTGATATTAGGAAACACTATTTCACTTTGAGGGTGGTGAAGCACTGGAATGGGTTACCTAGGGAGGTGGTGGAATCTCCATCCTTAGAAGTTTTTAAGGCCCGGCTTGACAAAGCCCTGGCTTGGGTGATTTAGTTGGTGTTGGTCCTGCTTGAGCAGTGGGTTAGACTAGATGACCTCCTGAGGTCTCTTCCAACCCTAATCTTCTATGATTCTAGGACTACTAGTCGGATGTACTAGAGGAAAAGGAAACGCCTAATAACCCACTATGAAAAGTCAGAATCAGCTTACTTTATTCTCTAATGTATTTTTCTCAAAAGAATAAGTCACCCTATTAAGCACTTTTTCAACCTTGAACTGTAATGCATTGCTTTAAAACTTTGTGCTTGAAATATGCTGTGATGAAAGTGAATAGCCATCTTAAAAGATCTGTGCATGAAATACTAAAGTTCAATACAGTTGCATTTCTTTAATATAGGAGGATCCCATGAAATCCAGTATCAGAAGGGTAGCCGTGTTAGTCTGGATCTGTAAAAGCAGCAAAGAGTCCTGTGGCACCTTGTAGACTAACAGACGAATTGGAGCATGAGCTTTCGTGGGATCATGTATCCAACAAAGTGGGTATTCACCCATGAAAGCTCATGCTCCAATACGTCTGTTAGTCTATAAGGTGCCACAGGACTCTTTGCTGCTTTTACATGAAATCCAGTGCATGCTTGCCTATAGAAATTGCCAGTGAGCTACAGAGAGTCTGAGATGAAATTTCCATGTTTCTTCCGCTAAACAGTTTTTAACCATTTTTTTTTATAAATGGTGATTCCATTAGTTCCATTATGGAACTAATCTGTGAATGTGACTATCAGTTATATTAAAGCTATTCAAAATGTTGTTTATCTTGAACACTGGCTGTTTCATAGAACCTACAGTACATACCATTTAGTTAAATACAGTAAAAGGAACAAGGCACAATTGTTACACATGACCTGGGTATAAAAAAATTAAAAATCCACCTTTTTAATTTCCTGTACTTTTCTTGAATTGTTCACTTGGGTATTTTGGAAAATTAATACACAGATATCCTGAATGACTCAGCATAAAATGTAAATCAAATTCAATAAGATCTGACTTTCAGAGAGCCTGAGTAAACTAGTCACTTATGGATTTCTTGTTAGTTCTATATAGGTCACTTGATATATTTAGCAGTTTTGCTTAAATGAGGAAAATAAAACAGTGGCTAACTACTAAGATGTATGGGTTTTTTTCCCATTTGGTCCCCTTCTAATCTATGTATTTTCAGTGGCATGGGCATGAATGACAGGGACTAGGGCAAGAATGACAAAGAGCACTCCTGAAACAGAAATGGATACTTGGATAAACCATACAGGTTTAGCTGTTTGCCCACGCTCATGTATTCTGTTCACGCACCTTGGTAACTGAAGTCTATGCTTGAAAAAAGGCATGCACTCAAGTTGAGTTTCTAAGCTTGGGAGTTGGCATGACAACGTAAGCAAGTAGTCAATGCAGGCAGCAACTGAAAGAGTTGGAACAGAACACTAGAATCATGTGAAAACCATAAACTCAGAGGAAACAGCAGTGCTGGCAAGTGAAATTAAATGATAAAGTGTGAACATCACAGAGCTTCAGAGGTGTGGCAGTAGTAAAAATAGTGAAAAATATGTTCAAGCCTAGTAGAAGACAGAGTATCTGATTGCTGAGGTAGTGGCTAATTCTGTCTCCAGTGGATAAGAAGATTTGTGCTACACTGGGCAAAACTCCAGCACTGTTGTGTGCCAATAGAAATACCTAAGCAGGCTGAACAAGAGCAGTTTTATAGTAAACTGCTAGTGGTGATGCAGAAAGCTTTCTGGTTTTTCTTTGCTTTAGGAGCAATTTAAATTTCTAGAAAGCAGCCATTTTTATCACAGGGAAATATTTGGGTAAAACGCAGCAGTTGTGAAAATCCAATAGAAAATGTCTAGTAGCCAGAAAGACTGAGTACTGTCCATCCCTGGGTGCAGGAGTCATACCCTCACCAGACCTTTATTGGAGGAGGGATGGCATGATGCAGAGTTTATATTCAAATGAAATAATTAGCAAGACTCAGAGGGATGGGACATCCTATGTGAACAAGAATATCCAGAGTTACAGTTTATGCTAAAACATTTTTATAGGAATATAAAACCTTGTGCTTCACACTTAAAACACAAGGTTTAGAGAGTATGATGAGGCCTTCATTAGAATGTGGAGGGTAGATTATCCCACTGCCTACTGCAGTGTTTCTTGCACCTTTCTTTGGGCATCAGCCATTTCTTACCTTGACATGAGACATACTGGATTGTTTTCTACGTCCAGGTATAGTGAAAGCTCTTGACATTATTTTATACAACTTTATTTGGTTTGGGAACTGGCTATCTGAGAAACCAACTTTCTCTTTGCTATTGTCACCACTGTTTGAGGTCAAGTTGAGTGCTTTGATCAGCAGGCCTTAGACTTGAAAGGCTCCAGACGTGAGGTATTTTATAATGCCTAATTCAAGTAAAATCCTTAAAATATTATATGTCTTTTTGTTTAGCCATTTAAAGTGCAACTGTGACAAAAAGTATAGTTGCACAGAACAGACAGTGTGAAACTATCTTAGGCCTGGTCTACACTAGGACTTTAATTCGAATTTAGCAGCGTTAATTCGAATTAACTGTGCACCCGTCCACACCAGGAAGCCATTTAATTCGAACTAGAGGGCTCTTTAGTTCGAATTTGGTACTCCTCCCCGACGAGGGGAGTAGCACTAAATTCGACAGGGCTATGTCGAATTAGACTAGGTGTGGATGCAAATCGAACTTAGTAGCTCCGGGAGCTATCCCACAGTGCACCACTCTGTTGACGCTCTGGACAGCAGTTCGAGCTTGGATGCCCTGACCAGCCACACAGGAAAAGTCCCGGGAAAATTTGAATTCCTTTTCCTGTCTGGACAGTTAGAATCTCATTTCGTGGTTGGACATCGGGGCGAGCTCAGCAGCACCGGCAGCAATGCAGAGCTCTCCAGCAGAGGAGTTCATGCAATCTCTGAATAGAAAGAGGGACCCAGCATAGAGTGACCGGGAAGTCTTGGATCTGATCGGTGTGTGGGGCGAGAAGTCTGTGCTTTCGGAGCTGCGCTCCAAAAAACGGAATGCAAAGACCTACGGGAAGGTCTCCAAAGCCATGAGAGACAGAGGATACAGGCGGGATGCAACGCAGCGCTGCGTGAAAATCAAGGACCCCAGACAAGGCTACCAAAAAATCAAAGCGGCAAACGGACGCTACGGAGCCTGCCACCACTGCCCCACCAGTGACCATGGACTCTGACGATGGGACAGTGTCGACGGCCAGTTCCTCGGCGATGTTCGCGGACGGGGAAGATGAGGAAGGGTTTGTGGAGGACGAGGCAGGCGACAGCGCTTACAACGCTGGTTTCCCCGACAGCCAGGATCTCTTCATCACCCTCACGGAGATCCCCTACCAACCCTCCCCGGCCGTGAACCCGGACCCTGAATCAGGGGAAGGAGCAGTCGGTAAGTGCTTTAAACATGTAAACTTTTATTCTTAATATAACAGGAATCTGACATATGTGTAAAGGAGGTCTCTATATATATGGGGATAGAACAGAAATCATCCAGGGAGATCTCCACGAAGCTCTTCAGGAGGAAATCGAAAAGCCTCCGTAGGAGGTTCCTGGGGAGAGCTGCCTTACTGGGTGCTCTGTGGTAGCACAATTTTCCGCGCCAGGCTTTATTGAGGTTTTCTGGGAGCATTGCCTCCATAATACTGGCAGCATAGGCCCCTGCTTTGTGCTGGCTTTCACGCAGCATGCGCTCTCTATCTCCTTCAGTGACACCCTCCTCAGGGCAATCTCGCTCAGCGACTCCTGCATCTAATTAGGAAAATTACCATAATGTTACGCCTGGTCCAAAGTATTTTTAAAAAATCTCCGGACAGACGGCGTAGCAGAGAGTCAGCACGCTGCTGCATGACAAGCGTAACGGAAAGCCAAAGAATCAAATGGACGCTCATGGAGGGAGGGGGGACTGAGGACGCAAGGTATCCCACAGTTCCTGCAGTCTCCGAAAAGCATTTGCATTCTTGGCTGATCTCCCAATACCTGTACGGTCAAACACATTGTCCGTGGCGGTTCAGGGCATAGCTCGTCAATGTACTCCCCTCCCCCACCCCCAGAAGGAAAAGGAAAAGAAATCGTCTCTTGACTCTTTTAAATGTCACCCTATGTGTACTGAATGCTGCTGGTAGACGCGATGCTGTGGCACTGTACTGTAGCATCCTTCCCCTCCCCCATGGGTGGCTGACGGTGCAATATGACTGATATCCGTCGTCATCATCATCAGCCTTGCTGTAGATGGTGTAGTGCAATACGACTGGTACCCGTCCTCGTCATCAGCCCATAAGTAGACGTCTTCATCATAGCAACAGGGGGCTGACCTCCATCAGCCCCCGCCCTTCATGTGTAAAGAAAAGATTCTGTACTGCCTGGACTGTCATAGCAGCAGGATGCTGTTTTCCTCTCCCACCACACTGCTTAATGTCCTGTCTGGACAATCATAGCAGCTGGAGGCTGCCTTCCCCTCATTTCATTTCAGTAACAAGTCACTGTTTCTTATTCCTGCATTCTTTATTACTTCAGCACACAAATCAGGGGACACTGCAACGGTAGCCCGGGAAGGCTGGGGGAGGAGGGAAGCAACAGGTGGGGTTGTTGCAGGAGCACCCCCTGTGAATGCCAGGCAGCTCATCATTCCTGCATAATCTGACACGGAGCGGCTGTGCTCTCTGGTTCTCTGAAACACTGGATCTCTACTACACTAGCCCCATCTTCTATGCAGGAATTATTCTATTTTTAGATACCATAAAGGAGGGATTGACTCGGGGAGTCATTCCCAGTTTTGTCTTTTGCGCCCCCGGCTGATCTCGGCCAGGGGCACCTATGACAGCAGCAGAAGGTATAATGCAATACGGCTGGTAACCATCATCACCTTGCCAATTTACAATGGCATGGTAGATGGTACAGTATGGCTGATAACCATCTGTGCTGTCATGCAAAAGCAAATGAATGCTGCTGTGCAGCGCTGCAGAATCGCCTCTGTCCGCGGCATCTAGTACACATACGGTGACAGTGACAAAAGGCAAAACAGGCTCCATGGTTGCCATGCTATGGCGTCTGCCAGGGTAATCCAGGGAAAATGGGCTCGAAATGATTGTCTGCCGTTGCTTTCCTGGAGGAAGGAATGAGTGACTACATGTACCCAGAATCACCCGCGACAATGAAATTTGCACCATCAGGCACTGGGATCTCAACCCGGAATTCCAAGGGTCGGGGGACACTGCGATGGGGTGGAACAGGGGCAGAGTTTATGCTTTCCGGATTGCCTGCAGCAGGAGTGCGCACGAGATAGGTGCTGTGCATGCTCTTGTTCACAGACACAGACTAGACTGTGTTCATTGTTCGCAAAAATGTATCTTTGCAAGGAATTCACTCCCTTTTTCCCATCACACAGCTTCGACTGTCTCCAGACCTGCCACAGCATCCCCCTCACAGAGGCTGGCAAAGATTAGGCGGCGAAAGAAAAAGACACGGGACGAGATGTTCGCTGAACTTATGGGCTGCTCCCGAGACGAGGCGGACCAGCAGAGCCAGTGGAGGGAGACTCTCTCTCTGTACCAGCGCTCACACAGCGAAAGGGAGGAGAGGTGGCATGAGGAAGACAAGCAGGCGACTCAAACGCTGCTTGGACTAATGAGGGAGCAAACGGACATGCTCCGGCGCCTTGGGCATGTTCTGCAGGACCGCAGGCAGGAGGACAAAGCCCCCCTGCAGTGTATCTGCAACCGCCCTCCCCCGCCACAAAGTCCCATACCTCCCGTCACCCAAAATAACCAGAAGGAGGGGCGCCAGGGGCCGTGAAAACTGTCACTGCACCCCAGCAGAGTGCTCAAGTACCCAAAAGCTCTCATACCCTAAATTTTGAGAAGTCCTTTCCTTCCTGCCGCACCCAAGCCCCCGTCCCAGTTTCATCCCCTAACTGTCTAGTTGATAATAAAAAATACTTTTCTGTTAATTACTGTTTCCGTCATGTTCTTTTAGAGGAGACTGTGTTTGAAGGGGGCAAAGGGGGTTGGTAATTGGACAGGACAATCACCTTTACCAGGGTACAGACACGGGGGCAGGATCAGCAGCAGGTCACACACACAGTGCAGTCAGTAGGCACCCTGGTCGGTATGGGAGGTGGTTTGCAGGTTCTGTGTGGGTGGGGGGGTACGTGACTTTGTAGCAGGGGAGGGGGGTTACAGATCTCATGCAATGGTCCCTGTCCTGGACCACAGAGCCACGCAGCAGAGGAATCTGTATCCGTCCTCCCCCACCACAAGGCCACATAGCCCCCGCACACAGAGTCCCAAAAAGGAGGGATGGCAGGCTCCGTTGAAACAACCAGTCCGGCACTGCAGACCACTCTGGGAGCAGGAGCCTGTCATTCCTTGAGTTTAGAGGCGGTCTTTACATCACCGCACACCCTACGCAGCACAGTCCGCATCCCAGTTTCAACCCTTTAACGCAAAGTCATCAATAAAGAAACCTTTGTAAAGTTACAGTGGAACATGTATTTTATTTTTAAACGTGTGTTGGAAGTGGGGGAAACGGGGTGAACGGGGTATGTAACTGCAGATGCTAGTCAACAGTAACTTGGTAAAGAAACAGGGGCAGGGTCAGCTTCTCTGTAAAGAAACTGAACAGTCACAGGTCTCGCTGCTCGCTGGTACTTGAAGAGTTCCTTGTCGCTGTGCAAGGCGCCTGCATAGGGCTTCACGAGCCGGGGCATTAGCGGGTAGGCTGGGTCCCCGACGATCACTATAGGCATCTGCACATCCCCAAGAGTTATTTTGTGGTCCGGGAAGAAACTACCTTCCTGCAGGCGTCTAAACAGACCAGAGTTCCTGAAAACACACGCATCATGAACTTTGCCTGGCCACCCGACGTTGATGTTGTTAAAACGTCCCCCATGGTCCACCAGTGCTCGCAGCACCATTGAAAAGTAGCCCTATTTCTCAGCAGCTGACTGTGGAAGAGGTGGACGATAAGGTGTGAGGAGTTGACAACGGCCATAACTGCAGCGGGCTCCGTGCTCGCAGTGCTGTGGCGCCCGCGCTGTCACTGAGCAGAAAAGTGCACAAACAGATTGCCCGCAGGCACTTTCAGGGAGGGAGGGAGGGAGGGCGTGATTGACGGTTCAATGATGACAGTTACCCAAAACCACCCTTGACACATTTTTCCCCCAGCATGCATTGGGAGGAAATCCCAGAATTCCAATGGGCAGCGGGGAGTGCGGGAACTGTGGGATAGCTTCCCACAGTGCACTACTTCCAAAGTCGACGCTGGCCCCGTTACTGTGGACTCACACAGTCGAATTAGTGTATTTAGTATGGATACACAAATTTGACTTCATAACGTCGATTCCACAAATTCGACTTAAGTTTATTCGAAATAGTCTTGTAGTGTAGACATACCCTTACTCCTCCCAATTTTTTACCATTTCAAAACTAACTCACCATTCTCAGCAGTAGTTT
Source organism: Mauremys reevesii (assembly GCF_016161935.1). Taxonomy (NCBI): domain Eukaryota; kingdom Metazoa; phylum Chordata; order Testudines; family Geoemydidae; genus Mauremys; species Mauremys reevesii. The sequence continues at coordinate 64,753,445 of NC_052624.1, read as the reverse complement.
GGAATTTTCCAATTGAGTAAATTCTGCATATTTAAAACAATTCTCCTCACCCCATCTAAGTCTTTTGTTTGGCTAGCTCGGATAACTTTACGTGCTGTCACTAAGATCAACAAGAGGTGACAAGACATGTCTATCATGTTCCCTGAGTAGAATTGAGGCTCTTCCATTGCACAACAATATGTAGCTCCCAAATGCTGCACTAGAATTTGAATCCAAAATGTATATATAGGTTCAGAATTTCATTTAAAAGAAATTCACCCTATTCTCGTCTGTCAAGTATCTTTTCTGTACTCCGAGACATCTCAATTTACAGGGTGCATAATCTCCCTCTTAAATTTAAATACAGCTCTCAAGTTTGCTGATGTGTATTTTTTACTTTTAACAAACTACCTACCAAAGGGTGGAATATAATCTCAATTAATTTTGTGAAAAGTGTGATTTTTAAAATATTCTATAATTAAAATGTGCAAGAACTGAAGGCCTCTGTCATTTTCGGTGATCAAGAGATTGAAGTCCAAGTCTAATAGACTGCAGTGTTCCTTACTTCAGCTTCCAAGAAAATGGAGTAGAATGGGGATTTTTCTTTCTAAACTTTTAGTAGAACTCTGCTATTATCCTATTTATAGACTTGATAGCCTCATCCAGCCTGGAGATGTCCTCCACTGAAATAGGTAAGTTCCAAAGTTTCTAAATCTTTTTCAATTACTGCAGGCTACAATTATGCATAGATGGCATATGGCAACAACAACAAAAATCTTCCATAAATTCTATTTCAGATATTATTTTTCTTCTTTGCTATCACTCTGAATTGTCCCTTAGAGACTGATATTTGAGTTAGTTCAGTCAATAACTTGCCTATTTTCTATGTATATTGTGTCCACATTTTAATTATGGCATTATTATTTAAGACTATAAAATGCATAGTTCTTTACATTCAGGTAAAGATAAGGACTCTTCAAAAGATATCACAGTCTCTAATGTAGACTATACAGCGATCGCTGTACAGATTAAGGTTTCACAAAAGAAGTATGTTTTAAAGAGGAAGAGAGCACTTGGCTCACAGGAAGGGCAAAGCTGTTCTAAATGTAAGGGGCAGTTTTGAAGAAAAGTGAAAAGCTAAGAAGGGGACACACTAAGTGAACAGTTAGGGGAGCAGATACAAAGATAACTTTAAAAAAACCGGAATATAGTTTAACAAATTATTGGATAAAACCACTCATATTTAATATTCTAGCAATGCATATATTATCACAAGAGCTTAAATGCTGCTATACTGTGTGCTCAGCCTCATGCAAAGCCAGACTGACACCCAATGAAGTCAGTGCACAGATGCTGGTTTAACAACATATAGAAAACTGACCCTCTCACCTGCAACATGTACTGTTAATCTTGCTTATTCTTTTCTAATTTGAGCAATCTATATCAAAGCCACTGTTACTGCCAAAACTGCATTTATTTTGTTGAACATAATCTTCAGTTTCACTTGATTATTCTTTGAGCTCATACCTGTTGTTGCAATGTACAAGAATCAATTTCCATAGTTCGTGGAAACTGACAATGATTGGAAACCTCTGGGTGTCACTAGATCAGCGCCTCAACGGATATAAATCTGCATAACTATCAGAAGCAATAGGGATACACTGATTTATACCAGATGAGAAGGTGCAGTGAGTTTAAAAAAAAAAATCAAAGCAGGAGAGCATTTTATGTTTACTAGGGAGAAAGTAGCAATCTTTTCCCTCAAGAAGACATTCACATTTGGAAACTGACATAAGTATTTGACTCAGCTTTTATTTAAGCACGATCTCCATATTTTCAGATTGGATAGGATTGCTTTGTGCTAAAAAATTTGTCCTGAGCACTCACAGCTGCAAGTGAAGTTAATGAGAGCTGTGCATTGAATAGAGTGCTCTGCTCCTAGATATCAGGTGGTAGGCATCTCAAGATGGGCACCCAAAATTATTGGACATTTGACAATTTGGGCCTTAATCTCTCTGTGCCTCAGTTCCCCATCTGTAATATGGGAACAATACCGTCCTGTCTCAGTAGGGTGTTAAAATAAGTTAATGTTCGTGAAGCACTCAGATACTACCGTTATGAGTCTCACAGAAATGCACACAAGGAAACAGCATTCAGTGCAGGGTTTAGACAGTGAGCAATAAATAAGGCATTAGGCCACACACTGAATGAGGACAATAAAAAGAATACCAATAGCTGCCCCTTCAGTAAGCATGGTCCATGCAGTGCACTGAATGAGGTCTGGATACTATGGAAAATGTCTGTGGTTATGAAATTAGACAATCATAATGGATACATGAAAAGAAGCTGAACTAAGTTTCACATGCAACCTAAATACTGGCATTTCTTAACTTTTTGAGTGCTTGATTTTGAAACTTTAGTGTTCTTAATGTGGCTTTTGTTTTGTTTTGTTACCATCTCTACCTATAATACTGGGTACTACTGTTTTTTTTAAAAAAGGCAGGCAACAATGGTATTTCACTTAAGTTTGAGGAATTGGATGAGAAGACTTATTTCTAGATTTTTAGCTTATTGAAACATATCCTTCTGAGGTCATTTGTGGTATAATACTGCTAAACATACTGGAATACCATTAATGTTAAGATCAACCTTTTAAACAGAGCTCTCCTATAGTGTGGTCAGCAGCTTTGATCCAATACCACTTTTCATCATGTGGTACTAAGTGGTACAGTATAATCAAAGTACAAATATTTATAAAGAAATAAAAAATGCAAGGAGCATAATGATCCTGCTTTCATTTAATTTTCCAGGCCCTTTGGCTTCAACTATTAAATGTTTTGAAGAAGTCTGCAAACATTTTTTATCAGAGAACTTATATAAATGAATTGGCTGAACAGAATTATTTCCATTACAGGATTTTTAAAAAAATATCTCCCTACCTTGAAAGGCTTACTGTCCACAGTAATAAGAGAGAGAGAATGTTTAAGTTCACCACCACAAATGTAAACAGGTTTATAAGTCAGTTTACTTAAAACATTATGGACTATCCAATGATTAAGACAGACAGGTGATTTTATAATGTGTCCTGGTTCTTTAAAACTATGGTATTTAATTTTACATATACTGTATTACAAAGCGTACACAGGAAGAAATGGTGACAATTTTCAGAAATAAATTATGCTTCATTCAAAAGAGTCTTTCTAGATCCAGCATATGACAATTCAGCAGAGTGCCTTCTCTTGCAGATTTTTCAGTTAAGTATAGTATTATCACTTTGTTAGAAATAAGCAGTTGATCTTTTATTCATGACCAGCAAAGTACTCATCACAGCAGTGGGCAGTGCTTACAAGCCCTGATTCAGCAATATATTTCAACACAAGCCTAACTTAAAGTACACAAGGAACTCCTGACACACTATTGTATCAGGACTATTGGGCCAGCTCCTCAGCTGATGCAAGTCTGCAGAGTTTTACTTAATTAATTGGAGCAATGATGATTTACACCAAATAAGGATCTAGCCAATAGTATCTCACCACTTAAGTCTCATGCAAACTAGTTATGCAGCAGATTTTATGATTCCAGAGGTCTTCCTCAGACAGTCATTCAGTATTAAAAGATTTTATTCAACAACAGCATTCTATAGCTACCCTTCAAATAAAAGCTGCTAAAATTGATCAAGATAAAGAGGGAAAGTTATTTTTAATACTAGTTTAATCTTCACTTATTTGTAATTTAATTAAAGGCACTTCCACGGAGATAAAGGATAAAGCAGATATATTAAATACATTGTGTTTTCAATGGATTCTAAACCTTTTTTTATCTTTACAGCATATGTTTAACAGAGTGTATTTAATAATTTAGTTGCAGTTTGACACAAAAGGAGGAGTCCTGGCCTGAGCCATATTTTGTTTCAAGGTCTTTCTCCTATGGATTCTCTATTACAGCCACCCATACATTATGAAGTTGATTGGGAGTAATGAAGAATGCCCCAGAACACCAAAAATGGATGTCACTGTAAAAGCCCAATACATCAGTTGCCATAATCACAAGTATCCTTATATGGAGAAAGCATACAATTCAACTACATGGTTATGGAAAAACTGCTCTAACACTACTGCAAAGATTGAATGCATAAACAGATAATCATACAATAGGATTGCAGCCACAGCTACAATTAATTTGCTCTTCCTGAATAAGCATTTGTTTTACATAACCTATGCCTCTCTCTGTTCCTGATGGGAGTAGGTTCTCCACTCATTTATAGACACAGATGTTGGATTATAGAGAAACCATGTACTTACCTGTATTTATCTCCCATGAAATAGAAGGGTCTGACAGTACACAAACATTAGTAACTGGGTTGGCCTTTACTAACATGTAACCAGTCAATTTAATTGACAAAAGCCAGTTAATAACTATCCATAATGCCAAAGATCACTGAGTAAGTGAACTCTGAAAGGTGAAATTAGGTACATAATCCCCCCTTTATTTTTATGGATATTTATGCTCGTAACAATATCCATACTCTGATTTTGTAGTTAGGTTAATTATATGTTGTTTTGCTTTAGTTAAATTTAATCTAACAATAGTTATTTAGGTATGAGAGTACACACGAATCATGTCACTGACATTTACAATGGTATTGATTATATAGTTGAAGTATGCAGCTAAAGAAACAGGCTGGCACTTCTTGGACATTATGCATTTGTTCAACTAATCTACACTAGGGCATGACTTGCTATCATCAATATGAAACCTAACACCAAGCACAAGCATGTTTTAAAAAATGAAGTAGCTGTACCCTAGTAAAATAACACAACTACAGTCAGTATTCTGCAGAAATTCAGTGGCTTTTGGTTATGTTTCTGAGAAAACAATTATAACAGAATATTTTAGCTAGTGCCACATGTTAAATAATCCTTATACATCCTTTACTCAAATATTTAATTCTTTAAAGATTTAAAAATATTTGTAATTGGCAGGCCACGTTTTACAGTCTGGATCCCCCTAGGAAAACATCCAGATATCTATTAAACATCTGGTAGCCTCCATTTCACTGAGTGGACAAGGTTTATAACATTAACTGGGAATCTGGGAATCATGCTTTCTTTCTGAACAGGATTTGGAGATCTCAAGTGACATTCCATTCTTAAATGAAAGCAAGCCATCACACCAGAAAAAGAGGTTTACCCTTATTTAAAATGTCTTGCAGTGTGGTAATTTCAACCAATTTAAACTACATATGGTAGATGAATTGCTTCCACAGGGAAACCATAAAGTTTTAAAGAAAAAAATAAATTATTTATCATATTTGACATCAGCATGCTCACATTATCCTGCTTTACAGTATCTGCAGTATTGGCACTGATGTTGAACACTGACATACTCACTAGCAAAGAACACAATTGACCACGCAAGAGATGCTTTAATTGGTGAACTTTGAGAATATTTAACCAGGAAACTCACATTGTAGAGATTAGTCTGTCAGATATGTTTATGCTTTTCAGCACTCCACATAGCTTAAACTTCAAATTCAAGAATCTCTTTAAAACTCACGGAGGTTGCGTATAATTAGGATTAGATTTATTGGTAAATGTCGGTAAAGGCTGATATCACTATAGACAGACAAACCGATGAAAAAATATTTCCATTGATAACTGAAATTTACAGATAGGCAAAGTAAGAAAAATGCTGTTTGAGAGCTTAGAGTTTGATTTAAGGACACTATATTCTGACATCTGATGTTGACAATTTGTGTTTTAACAGTTAAAACTTTCCTTTTTGAATCTCAACATCTGCTGTCATTAAACAATTATTGCCTGACCCTGCTCCAAGTTTTTCACGACTATGAAATTTTAAATAAATAAAAAGGTGCTTTAAAAAACAGTCAAAATTATTAAAAATGTAATTCTGCCAAGCATATGTATAATAACAATATAATGCTTGACTGTTATGGAATAAGTGAATAAGGAAAAGTTATTTACTCCTTCACATAACAAGAACTAGAGATCATCCAATGAAATTAATAAGCAGGTTAAAAATAAACAAAATGAAGTATTTCTTCACACAACACACAGTCAATCTGTGGAACTTGCTACCAGCGGACGTTGAGAAGGCCAAAACTATAACAGGGTTCAAAAAAGAACTAGATAAGTTCATGGAGGATAGGTCCATCAATGACTATTAGCCAGGATGGGCAAGGATGCAACACTATGCTCTGATTGCCCCTAGCCTCTGATTGCCAGAAGCTGGGCGTGGACGACGGCCTGGATCACTCGTTGATTGCCTATTTTGGTCATTCCCCCTGAAGCACCTAGCATTGGCCACTGTCAGAAGACAAGATACTGGGCTTGATGGACCATTGGTCTGACTCAGTCAGGCCATTCTTATGTTGTAGCTCCAAAAAGGAACAGTAAAGATGGCATCTTTTATCTCAACAGATATGCTCCTAAAATACATTTAGTCATAATTGCTTATGTTAGTGGGAAAAAATCAGTTTATCCTTTTTTTTTTTACTCCTCTTGGCAGTGTAGAGAACCTATGCCTAAAGAGAACTATGATGGATTCTTTTCCTTCTTGAGCATCATCAATAAATTGTTTACTAAATTCCAGCCAGTTACATCTCTGCAAACCCACTGAAAACAATACCTGGCTAGCTGTCAGAAGGCATAGAAAGAAAGCAAAGGCACTGCACTAAGCATAACTGATCTTTATTACTTGTGATGATGTATGAAGAGGAAAGGAACTACACTGAGTCTGTAGGGATGATAATTAGTCAAGTGATGCTTTCCCCCTCTCTTGTAAATTGAGTACATTTGGGATGGAAATCCTTAAGGGATAGATAAACATGTCATTTCACAGTCACTTTTCTGAGTAATTTTTCTAAATAAACTGTATAATGACTCAATTTGAGTTAAAAGAAATCCATCCACCAGCTGACTGGGTTCTGCCTCAAAATAAAATAAAAAAATCCCTCAGAGGCAGAGTAATAGAATTGACAACCAGGAAAAAAAGCCTCAAATGCTGCAGTCTTTATGGGCCAACTTCTCATATTGTTTGATCTGGATATTAAAGACTGGAAATCAAATACATCCAATGTGAGGTCAAGACTAAATTGGAAAACTGGTATGGAACTCTTCACTGGGGATGTTAGGAATCAAGAGTGTAAGATGGACAAGGTTATTCTCCACAACCTGGGAAAACCAAAGAAAAAAAGTCACAGTTTTATGAAATGAAACAGATCACATTCACTTTGTAAGCATACTTATTCTTCAAACAGAGCTTGTCTCCCACCTCACTTAGGCACACAAGCCTCTCGTTTCCATCCTTAGATACTGATAATCCTACAAATGTAAATGCTTTTCAGCATTTATTATGAAGTTTCAACCAAATTAATTCAAGTGTGCTAAAACCATGCTTGACTGATGACTTACATTGCTACACTTACATGAGTCCATACCTTTTAAAAGTTGACAAAGTTCTGAATTCAACTATTCTGACTTCTGATGTTTATTTTCACAATGCTCTATTTTGAAGCAACATGATGTGACAATCTCCTTTGCAAACAGATTTTTGAGGAAAAATCTGGATCTTCAGTTTTAAAATGCTAGAAGAGGAAGGAAGGGATATAAGAGGATATAATACTGAACATTATATCCCATCAGCGATATTTCTTTCTGTTCCAGTTTTAGCTGATTGGATTTGTATTTGAGATCAATCATGTGGGCTAAAACTGTTTCATATCTTCTCAGAATTTTGTCCTTTATGTCATCCTTGTGATTCCAGTTCTTTTTGGCTTTCCAAGATTGGCACATGGAAGAAGAACAGCTAGTGAAAATTAACCTGGATGTAACTGAAGTGATGCTAGTAGGAAGAGAAACATGCCCTGAACTCTCCTACTCCATGATTTCTATGGGGAGCCATTGCAAGACAGCAATGCATCAGGGTTATATGTTTTTGGCATCCTATGTTGCTGGACAGCCAGGCCGCTGTATTCTGAGCAAGTTGGAGATTTTTAAGGGAAGGGAGCTTCATTCCTTGATGAAGAGAGTAGAAGTATTCCAGCCTAGATATTAAAAATCTATGGATCATTTTGGCTAGATCTGTCTCCCATAGGATTGGAGATTTTTTCATCTGGCCAACTGCAGATGATAGTGATTTTTTTTCCTGCTGTAGTTATTTGAGTCTCCAAATGCTGTGTGGCAGGTCAGATGATCATATGAAGACTGATTTAACTAATTGAATGCAGATTTATGGGATTGTTATGGATAGGGTTGCCAACCCTCCAGGACTGGCCTGGAGTTTTCCACAATCGGCATCAATCTCCCAGTGACTAGTGAAAGCAATCCAGAAAATTTTAATGGGATATTTTAAGAAAATGACATTACATCATGTTGGGGAAAAAAAGTCTCCTGGAATAACTTTCAGTCAGAGTTGGCACTCTAGACAATATTGCCATGTTGGCTTTCAAAGTCCTACACAGAATTGGTCCTGGTTACCTGAAAGACCATCTCTGCCCTCCCGACTGTGATCTCCTGCAACAGTTGTATTCCATTGGAACAGCGAAATCATTGACTGATAAGGAGTATGCAGAGGCGGATTACGGTATTGTGGGGCCCTGGGCCAGAGTAAGTGGGGTCCCCCCCCAGCCTCCCCAGTGCTCCGGCTGGGGAAATGGGGTTGGAGAGCAAGGGCTTGCCCCACTCTGCCTGTGCGGCACTCTTGCCGGGGAGTGGGGTCGGGGCATGGGGGCTTCCTGCCGGAAGAAATAAGAATCATTAACCTTGCTGCAAAGTTAAAAGCAACAGCCACCCCATCTTCACCCAAGCCTTCTCCTCTTTCTCATCAATTGATTAAAAACACACAACAAACAAAAGACTCTCAAGCAACCCCTCACCCCCCTGCCAAGTCTGCCGCTTGGTGGCAGAGAAGGAAAAGTGTGCCACAAACTGCTCTTCACGGCCACCTGACTCCACTGAAATCATTTCCCCTTTCCTACTCCTATTTTGTGTTTCACTCCATGCAGTTTGGACCCCTCTCTCAGCACCAAGCTGCCATGTACCCATTCTCACCTCCATGCCCACCTTTAATATGCGTATAGGGTGACCAGATGGCAAATGTGAAAAATCTGGATGGGTTGGGGGGACATCGGGGTCTATATCAGAAAAAGCCCCAAATATCGGGACTGTAAAATCAGGACATCTGGTCATTCTATTAATGCATGTCCGCGGGACCAGTGGACCGTCCGCAGGCAAGCCATGGAAGGGCCCTGCCTGCCATGCTTGGGGCGGCAAAATTCCTAGAGCCGCCCCTGCTGCACTGGTATGTTGCCTACCGACTGCAAAGTCTTTGGGGCGCAGGGACCGGGTCTTATTACCCTTCTAAAGGGCCTGGCGTGTTGTTGATGCTGTACTGACAACTTTCACGTGCCTTAGCCTAGCATCTGTGCGGGGAGGACTGGCCCTGGCGCAGAGAAAGGCTCCGAGTTCCCTGCCTGCTGTACCAGGGGAGGTTTCATGCCCATTTGTTTCATAGGCACCTCATCTGTGCTAAACCCTGACTAGTGCCTTTGGCAGGTTTCTAAATACAACTAGAAGGGGCCAGTTTACTTCCACCACCACCCTCCCCCCTTAAACTAAAACCACAGCGCTTTATCTGCGCCCCGTGTGTTTACTTAGCGCTCCCAGAGCAGCCGGGAAGGGGGGGGCTGAGAGGCGCGAGCGGCGGGGAGCCTGGCGGGAGGGGCGGAGAGGCGCGAGCCGTGGGGAGCCTGGGGGGAGCGGAGGGGGCGTGGCGGAGGCGCGAGGAGGCAGGGCGGGGCCACGGGGGACGAGGAGGAGCAGGAGCGGGGCCTCGGGGGCAGAGCGCGGGTGGGGGTGGGGCCGGCTCCGGCGCCCCGCCGCGTCCTGGTTTAGCCTCTTATCCCCGCTGCGGCCCATGTCCCCCCGCCCCTTGGCGAGGCCCGGCCTCCCGCCCCGCTCCCGGGGGCCAAGCGTGGGAAGTTTCCGCTCCGTTTTCTCGGCAAGTTTCCGCGCTGGTCCTTTCGCAGCTCGCCCCGCTCACTCCGCCCCGTCCGTGCCGGCGCCGAGAGGAGCGGGAGCGGCGGGGTCACTCGGGGCTGCACCAGCTCTCCCCGTCCCGAGCCGCGCCGGGCAGGGAGCGCGGCCGGCGCGGGGCTGCGCGGCTGCAGGGGGAGAAAGAAGCCGGCAGCGGCAGCAGCAACTTCAACGGAGCCTCCGGCCGGCGAGGCGGGCTTGAGAGGGGCGGCGCGGCGGCTCCTGCCCGGGGATCCCGAGCCCAGCTGCAGCGCCCCCTGCTCAGCCAGTGCAACAAGCAGCCCCGGTGCTGGGCAGGGCGCGCTGTAGCCGCTGCCGGCGGAGCTCAGAGTGGGGGGGCCGAGTAGCAGCCGCGGGGAAGGGGGGTGGGATGCTGGAGAGACACAAAGCCGGCGGGGGAAGCAGCCCGCCGCAGCTTTTCCCGGGATGGAGGCGCCTCGCAGGCTCGGCTTGATGCTGCTGCTGCCGTGGGTGGTTTGGGGCTGCTTCTCCCTCCTCTTGCTGCTTCCCCCCGTGGGGTCCATGTGCCCGGAGCCATGCGACTGCCAGCTGCAGCAGCACCTCCTGTGCACCAACCGGGGGCTGCGGGCGGTGCCCAAAACCGCCGACCCCCAGGGCATCCTGACCTACAGCCTGGGGGGCAACTTCATCGCCAACATCTCTGCCTTCGACTTCCACCGCCTGGCGGGGCTGCAGCGCCTGGACCTGCAGTACAACCGCATCCGCTGGCTGCACCCTAAGGCCTTTGAGCGCCTGGTGCTGCTGGAGGAGCTCTACCTGGGCAACAACCGGCTGGTGGCGCTGGCGCCGGGCACCCTCCGCCCGCTGGCCAAGCTGCGCATCCTCTACGTGAATGCTAATGAGATCGGCCGCCTGAGCACTGCCTCCTTCGCCGGCTTGGGCAGCCTGGTGAAGCTGCGGCTGGACGGCAACGCACTGGCCTCGCTGGGCGAAGCCACCTTCTCAGGGCTGCCCAACCTACTCTACTTGCACCTGGAGTCCAACCACATCCGCTGGCTGAGCCGTGGTGCCTTTGCTGGCCTGGCCAAACTGCGCTTCCTTGACCTGTCTGGGAACCAGCAGAGTTCGCTGCGTCACCCAGAGACCTTTGGGCCACTGCGCTCGCTCAGCACACTGCTCCTCTCCAGCAACAGCCTGCAGCAGCTGGGTGGGGGCCTCTTTCAGCACCTGCCTAGCTTGGCCAAGCTCTCACTCAGCAGTAACCGGCTAACACAGCTGGCGCCGGATGCCTTCGCTGGGCTGGGGGCACTGAAGGAGCTGCGACTAGATGGGAACCTGCTGAGCCACCTGCCCGCCACCTTGCTGGAGCCACTGCGCAGCCTGGAGGCCCTGGACCTGAGCCGCAACATGCTGGCTGCCTTGCACCCTGCTGCTTTCGGCCCCCTGCCCAAGCTGCGGGAGCTCAGCCTGCGCGACAATGCACTGGCCGTGCTGCCGGGGGAGCTCTTCACCTCTAGCCTGGCTCTTCAGCGCTTGGAGCTAGACGGCAATGCCTGGAGCTGTGACTGCCGCTTGCGAGGCCTGAAGCGCTGGCTGGGCACACGGCACTCACAGGGCCGGCTGCTCACTGTCTTTGTGCAGTGCCGCCTGCCACCCACTCTGGCTGGCAAGTACCTCGACTACCTTCAGGATGCACAGCTACTGCCACCCGATGGCGCCGACTGCCACAGCGGGACCTCCCCATCTCCCTCCCTGCCACCTGCAACAGGGCAGTGGCCCAGGGAGCAACAGTGGCAGCTGATCCTGGCTTCTGAGGGGCTTGGGGGCAACAGCAGCCGCAGCCCGGCCCAAGGTGGACCCAGATCCTTGCCCTCTGCCTCCACTATGCGCCTGCTGGGTGCTCAGGAGGGGCTTGCTCCAGCCCAAGGCAGCAGAAGAGCCGAGCCCACTCCTACGGCCTCCCTACCTGACCTGCTGGGCAGCTCCAGGCCACCCCCGCCTCTGGCTGGCCCCGCGTGGCCTCGGCGGGCGAGGAAGCACCACCTAGCCCCCTCTGTGGCTGGGGCCCCGCTGGTATCCGACGCCTGTGACTTCAACAAGCTCTTCCTGTGCAACCTGTCAGTAGAGGCGGTGGGCACTAGCTCGGTGACGGTGCGCTGGTGGGTGCGGCCTCACCGCAGTCCCCGCCTGCTGGGGCCTGTGCGCTTCAGGCTCCTCTTTGACCGCTTTGGGGCCGCCGTCAAGTTCCAGCGCTTCGTCTACCTGGCGGAGCGGAGCGAGACAGCTGCCACCCTGCGGGAGCTGCGTCCTGACACCCCTTACCTGGTCTGTGTGGAGGGGGTGCTGGGCGGCCGCGTCTGCCCGGTGGCGCCCCGGGACCACTGCGTGGGGCTGGTCACCCTGCCCAACGGGGGTGCGGCTGGCGGCCCAGACCAGCAGCTCCTCACACTGGTGTTGCTGGCGGTGAATGCACTGCTCCTCTTTGTGGCCCTGGCGGCCTGGGTATCTCGCCTGGTGCGGAGGAAAATGCAAGGGCGGCGTCAGGCAGCACCGGTGCACGTGCGACAGATGTACTCAACCCGCCGACCGCTCCGCTCCATGGGCACTGGCGTCTCTGCTGATTTTTCTGGCTTTCAGTCCCACCGCCCGCCCCGCAGCGCTGTCGCTTGTGCCCTCAGCGAGACTGACCTAATCGAGTTCCCCTGCGAGCGCTTCGCTGACAGCAGCAGTGCCCGGCGTGGGGAGGACCACCTGCTGCAGCAGCGATTCGCTGACTAGCAGTGTGGCCCATGGAAACTACAACTCCCAGCTGGCCCCATGCTGGCATCACGGTTTAGCAGGGCTTGCTGGGAGTTGTAGTTCTTCCCTGCCCCCGGTCGCCTCACCAAGGGTGGGGCTGCGTGGCACTTAAGACTGTTGCCAAGCAGAGGGGGGTGGGTTGAGATGGGGCACCTGGAGTAAAGACCGAGGCGCTCTGTGTGGGTGAGTCTAACAGATGGGACCCAAGCTTGTCACGTAATTCCAGCACTGCAGTCTCAATATATCAGTGTTCCTTTCTGCAGGTAGAAGGGGGCTGGAGTTCTCATGGGCACATCCCAGTTACTAGGAGGGGTTATGTGGGGTTGGTTTTGGTCTGGCACATTTATTATAAAGAAATCCTTAAAAATATTAGTACTTTCTTGAAGATTTAAAAAAAATCACTAACCTAAGGAAGTAACTCTCTGCATTTTTAAATAATTGCTGTCAAGAAGAACAGAAGAGTATTGGGGCTAATGCACATAGCAGCAGGGGTGGACTCTGTCCTCAGAGCCAGCAGTTTATGTACTGTGTCTTTCAGGATAATCTTCTTGCACTGTATTTAAGAAGGTCCAGGTTACCTTTCTCTGGTCAAACAAATAATCCAAATCACTGATGTGATACAAGAAATGTGTTTGAAGTTTACTGAACACTGACTTTTTAAACTCATCATCACTTCCTAGGCATATTGTTGAAATAAGACTTGAGGAACAGCATCAATACTGAATTCTGCAACATGCAAGTAATCTGAACAGAATGGAATATGAAGCGTTTGAATAATATGGTTGTTTTAACTCAAATAGAATGCAAGTCAACTGTGTATATGTGTGTTTTATACCTTTTTATACAAAAAAAACAGTAATGCAATTGATTTTAGTTTTGCAGGAATATTTTGCTGACACCACTAGGGAAAACTAACAAGTTTTGTAACATGTTTACAGGGAATTATTTCAAAATTGTGTTTTAAATAAATACTGTTTGGTACTTCTACACTTTAATGTATGTTTTAGTTGTCTGGGTACATGGTTGGTCAGTGGATCACTGACCTTCAAATAATCCATCTTCGTAGCTACCTGAGTGCATACTAAAGTGAATTATTGATTGATAGGTAGCATAGATGCATTCCTTCTTTAACAATAATATGTGGAGGATATTTCAGAAATGTGAAACAAACTTATGCCAATAAGTAATTCTCTTAGTTTTACTGTACTAAAATTAGTTTTATATGTCCTTTACCTCACTGTGAAATTCATTAATTTGTTTTATGTTAATCTGTGTTTCTCAGTGTTTTGCTCAGCTAATTGAGTAATGATGATAAAGTTAAATCTTTATCTTGAGTTAATCTCTTGCAGTAGTATATTACTTTTATTTGAATGCATTTTTGTTTTCTGAGTAGTATTAATCATTTTATGATTGGCTGCTCTCTACTTTCTGGGAGTTTTGCTTCCCTAAATATTTACAAAAATGTGCTTCTGCCACTATTAAACATGGTGGTTTAGTTTACATTAGTTCTTTTTGCGTGATCTAGAAATGAGCTAATTTTAAAAAAGTCCAAACTGTGGTTACAGTTATATGCAAATATTTTAGAAGGAGTTCAGTATGTTCCTGAGACCATTGATATTACTTGTGCTCCTATTCATTTGTTCATTGTGTTCCTCAAATGAACTCTTGAGGAACTGAATGGCTCAGGAGTTTGATGATATATGGAGGCATCAATCTCTATGTCACTGGTTCACATTTGACCTAGGTTGGTGCTGACCAGAAAGTTTTTTGTTTATGGTCTGATGATTGTTCAGTAGCCTAAATTAAGTCATGTGGTGGTGTCTGTTTGCTTTTTAATGAACAAATATTTACAAAAGGCACCATAGTAATTGGTACCCTTGTTGAGAGTCCAGTGACTGAATGGGAATGAGCCTTTTACACCCTGGAAATGGCTTCTTAATATTAGGGTCCAAATACAGTGAAGAGGGAGTGTTAGAAGAATTTGCCTTAACACTTACCAGTTATGTGCAGAGAGGATTTCAGAGTGAAATATTGATCTTATTTTTCTATTGATTTCAATGGGGCTAGGATTTCACCCTTAATCTAAAATTTCGTGAAGTTGTATCTTTCAGGGACAAAATCTTGTAGTCCACATGCAGGAAAATTTTCACTTAAAATCACTAAGATGCAGGACTGAAAAATTTGGAGTGAAGAAATGCAGGATCAGTCCTTAAATTAAGTTAATTTTTTAAATGTCTTAAACTCTTGGCTCGTTTACTTTCATATATCTATATAGCTATGGGACCCATGTGATTAAGTGATTATCGGTGGACAACACCATTGTTATTGCTAGAAATTAATGGGGATTGTGTAGCATTAAACTGTATATCACACTTAGTTTAGCTCTGCCACTGGATATTCTTCTAATAGGAGATGCATACATACTGTACACAATTATGATCAATTATGTCAATAAACCCATTTGCTAAAAGAAAAGCAGTGTCTCCAGATTGATTTTAAAATGATACAGTATAAAATACACAGTTTGGTTTTATTAGTTTAACTGTTTTTACATTACCTAAGGCTGCACCTTGTCTGTTACTTCATTCCTGTCGTCATCTTTTCTCAACATATTTTTCCAATGTACCATATTTTGTTTTGGTTATTGTATGTTGGGTTAGTCTAGGATAATTTTGGCTTAAAGCAAAATATTTTGATATCTGTAAAGAAACACTTTATGTATGCCAAGGATGCAAGTATGGATAATTATACTGGTTAGAGGTTTTCCTGGGTTGGTACAGACCATCTTGGACCTCTGCTGATAATGTATTATCAGATCAGTATACAAATGGTCATCTCTAATGTTGATATCTCATGAACTGTTAGGGTTAACAAGAAATACTTTTACTGTTGGGGAAATATGGGTACCAGCTTCACAGGGGTAGACGGCATTTATTTATATGACTGGCTGATCCTATTGGACCCTAAAATAGTTGTCATTCAATTTTGTTCTTCTTGAATTCTGATAATGGCCCGTCCCAAAAAATTGCTAGAGATAGTAATGAATGGTTCGTACCTTCTAAAATTCTGGGCTTATATAAATTTGTATTAATCGGTCTTTAATTCTGGCAGTTCATGTCAAAGCCATAATGGAAGTCACGGGTAAAAACCCAAGATGGTTAGTAGAATGATATGGGTGATTTTTAAAGACTAATGTTTCTTAACTTTGGGCTGGAAACAGGTTAGCAGAGCCATACAAGTTCTTTCAGGATCAGTAAACATTTTTGTGCCTTGGTTCTGGACTAACAACCTTGGGGAAGAATGTCAGTTCCTGAATTATGGGAATGGTATTATATAGTTCTTGTTTCACCAGTAAAATAATAGCATTTACATCTGCCTTTTTTCTCCACTGCAGTTCTTCTCTAAAAATGGAGGATGTAAAATAGAACAGTCTAAATGAATTGATCTGTTCTCAGCCTGTATTCAGAACAGATCTGAATCTGCTTCTTTTAGTAACAAAAATAATTTTTGATTGACCTTTGCTGCTCTTCGCCCTGCAGGAACCCACAAAACTCAGAGAGAGAGAGAGCTGGATGTTATTCCTACTTGCCTATAAATCATGAGAATTGTTTAAAAAGTTCCAACTACAGGTGAAATCAGTTCCCACTATGTAAAGTCACTGACTACAACAGGTGTCACAAATGCATCATGGAGGGCACAGTCTGAAAAGAATAGGTTTGTACAGGTGTAACTAAGAACCTGATTTATCCTGTTAAACTGATATTACAGAAAACAACCACAACCGAGTTTGACTTTTGGAGCCTGGGTTGAGTTTGCTGGGCTGGCAGAAAATAACACTTTTACTTGTATACTGAGGTCAGTGTGATATGGAAATTGAGACACAGTAGACACGAAATCCCACAATGCCATTTGTAGAGTGACTTCAGAGTAGAAACATAGTTTAAACTATTAAAGAGCTTTTTATAAATCTCATTCCTGTCCCCCTAAAAAGCCCAATAAATAAACCCAAGGTTTATCTCCCTAAATCTTGTCATTTGCAGTTTCATCAGCATAACCTTTTAAATTATTGATTATCAAAGTTAAATAAAGTAGGTGCAATGGGTCAGAATCAGCATGTTAATAGGGCTAATGTCAACTTTACACTTTAGGTTACAATAGGTGCACCCACAAAATTTCACACATATCCAGTGTGTTTGCAATAAATGTAATGGGTAAAGGGGCAGGTAGGAGGAAAGCTACCCATTTACCTGTTCAAACATCTCACTGCACACAAAATTCAGGGTTTGTCTGCACAGTGGATATAGGCTTATTTTGTGGGGTAGATGGAGCCGTGTGAAAAATATGGCCTGCAAAGCTTGCAAAAAAAAACCCCACCCAAATCTTGAACAAATATGCATCAACACACGTTAACATTTATTCTTTGTTAGGACATCTTTTTTGAGAAGAGTTGCTGCAGATGAAATGGTGATCTATAATTTGTTATGTATCCTAATCAAGTAAATAAATGTAAGGCCCCATTCTTTTGAATGCAGAGATTTTGTTATACCGTAAATATAACATAGTTTTGGCAGAATGTCCTTAGACACCCTTTTTTTTTTTTATTTAACCGTTTGTGTTTTTCTCTGTTTGTTTTTCTCAGGCATGCACGTTCATTCCTATAGAAGAAAAGTCTGTTGTCTTTGAATTGCTAACATTTATTATGTAATTGTCCATGAATGTATTGCTATAACTACTCCTTGAGATCTTTTATCAAAACAAATCTGTCATTTGTCTTTACAAAAAAGTGATAAAAAAAGTCAGAATGTGATTGGTCCAGTATGAATAAATAATCATTGGAAGAAAAATGCCTTTTTAAAGTACATGAAAATGTTAAACTTTTTGATAAAGTAGGTTTTGGAGTGAATTGGTGAAAATATTCAGTAAAATATCATTGTATTGGCTTTAGGCATTTATAAGGCAATTTTATTACCAGTTGTGGACGAGTGCCTGAGGTGGGTCAGAACTGAAAATGGCTAATTCAGGGCACACACATGTCAAACGTGATTATTTTAATGTTAGAGTTCACCCAGCCACTACCAAGATAAGCCCAGTCTGTATCACCATACTGGTTAAGAAGAAGCTAAAAACACAGTCTCCTTAGGCAGTCCAGCCCCTATCACCACACAGACATCAGTTTATGATGAGAGGTTATTGAAAAACATTAATCATATATAAAGTTTTTCCAATCCCAAAGGATCAGTCACTTCCCCAGGTCAATATATAACTCAGATCTTACCCCAAAATTATGCTTGTTGCTAATTCTTTATTAACTACAAACTAAAAGTTTTATTAGTAAAAGGAAAGAGTTATTAAATGGTTAAGGAATCATACATTACAAATGATTTTCTGAGTTTGCAGGTGAAGATAATACCAGTGTGTTAAATCTGCTAGCTTGGGATAAGTCTCTCTGGTTCACCCACCAGGGTGGGGGTCATTCAATAATGTTGTTTAAAGCTTTCCTAGATAATCTGAAGCTGGAAAGGAGAAGCAGGAATGAAGACAAAGCAGTGATGTCACAGCTTGCAATTTATAGCCCAACTCATGGTGCCTGGAAAATTCCTGGCCAATATGGAGTCCAGGGTCACATGTGCATGGAAAGTTACTGGTAAAAGATGGAGCCTTGCATGCTTTACTGAATCATAGGGGTAGCCATTGGCTCTGTGCTGTCTGAGGTGTCCTCAGGAAGGGCTCATTCCCTTCAATGGCCCATCACCATATGGATGGCCTATAAACCAGTGAGGGCTAGTCTGAATGTAAATTTGTGTGAGGAGGTGTTATCCAGGAATAATGCCTGTCAGATATAAATATTTGCTACATATTTATAACTTCAGATACAAAGATTATACATGCATGTAAGTAAACAAGATTATCATATTTAACAGAGTAAGGTGTCAATGAACAAGTGTAATCTATCAGATTTAGTGCAATTATCATAGAATATCAAAGTTGGAAGAGACCTCAGGAGGTCTTGTAGTCTAACCCCCTGCTCAAAGCAGGACTAATCCTCAAACACATTTTTACTCCAGTTCCCTAAGTGGCCCCCTCAAGGATTGAACTCATGACCCTGGGTTTAGCAGGCCAGTGCTCAAACCACTGAGCTATCCCTTCACCCCCAATACATTAGTGATAACAGTAGTGTACACTTGATTATCATTCTTTTTATAAAGCATCACACCAGTTTCTATGTAATTATGTGCAGTACATTTATAGGGCAGAAATAAATTAGTAGTCATGTTTTTTTCCATTGTAATATATAGTCTTATCAACAGTTCCTAAGGGCTGGTCTATACTACACAGGTCAACATAAGCAGTTTATGTTGACATAATTATATAAGTGTCTACACTACAGCCTTCCTCCTGCCCATGTAAGTGGTCTACTACACCAACATCATAACTGCACCTCCACGACAGGCGTATGGCTTATGTCTGTGTAGTTAGGGTGACACTGTCTGTGTAGACATTGGCTGTCTTGTCAATTTTACGGCTGGAGCTGTGAAATCGACAAGAAAGCCAGGCAGCTAGAGCCCAGCTGCCCCCGCACCTGGTTGAGAGCCATGGGGAGAATGGATCTGCTTCCAGTTGGGAACCAGGGTGAGAAGCCCCAGTGGCTTTGGACCCCGCTCCCAGCTGATAAGCTTTAGGTAGCTTCAGACCCCTCTCCCTGCCAAGAGCTGGGCAGCCTTGTCAATTTCATGGGTCGGGAGCTGCCAGGGACTGGGCTCTCAGCTCCGCACACTGGCCGCCTTAGGTTAGTGGAAGTGCTCCTGGTGAGGATGTGCAGTAATTAACTGTGGTTGCTATAAGCTGATCTACTATAGGTGACTTACATTTCTAGTGTAGACATAATCTTAGGCTATCACTTTTCTATTCCAATACTCAAATCAAATTGCTTCCAGGTACAATAGTCCAATAATTACCACAATTTACCAAATAAATATGTAAAACACTGCTACTTTACTTAAGATCTTTTTCTTCTGGAATGTTTGTGCAAAAATAAGTTTTTTTCCCCCTACCATCTGGTTCTTCCTTCATTCTTTAGAGATTCACCCACGTAGAGGGCATGTAGACCTTTGGGGCCATGCAATCCCACCAGAATCATTGGTACTCCACCCATGTGCAAGAGTCCATGTGGGCATGTCATTTAGCAGGAGCTGAGGCTTTTATTAGTAATATTGCTGCTTAGAGGTGCTGTGAGAGGGAAGTTTGCTTTTTTAAAATTAACTTGTGAGAGGAGCAATTGTATAGTATTGCGTATATATAGGACCATATTTTTGCCCTCTCTGTATGGATAACTCCTAACTGGTGTGAAGAGGAATTTCATGGTTCAAGAGTATAGTATAGCTCTGAATCTTTATTATTTGAGAATGGAAAATTATAAAAGATTTGATTATGGCCACTTAATTCTTCATTTCATTATAAGACATTAGGTGAAATCTTGGCCCCACTGAAGTTGATAACAAAACTCCCATTGACTCAGTATCTCTAATCAGCTCACAAGATGTCCAGTTGTCTGTTGTTCATTTAGTTGTGATTGTTGAGCAATCATTTAGCTGTTAAACAAAAGAATTATCTAAGTACAGACTTTGCACAGTAGCTTATTTAGATAATAAGACACATGGATGGTTTTGTGACATAAATAATTCAGGAGTGTTGCATGTAAGGAACCAGGTGAAGCAGAGTGCTTACACAATATATTCTCTCTTTTACCAGTACATGTCCTGGTTGGCTGAAAACAATTATGGAAGGCTGTTTTTTTATCTCCTTAGAGGTAATATTGAGAGGCAGTACGATGTTAACAAATCGTATTGCCTATGGATATGCATGCAGCATGACTTGTCTGCAGCAGAAGTTTTGTGAAACCCTTGCATAATTTTTTCTGGATGTCCCACTCCCTTTAGTTTACACGGAAAAGCTGTTGAACTTTTCATGGCTATAGTGGGAGATATTTCCAAATATTTGTTTTGAAGGTATTCAAAATTGATGTAAAAATATAGCTATTAACCTCTTATTTGATTGAGCATCAAAATTCAACCACTTTTTACGCTGGTTAATATTTACTTCTAGAATAAAGAGATTTTGTTATTCACTACAATAGAAGTCCATATGTACTTAATATGAAATAGTTTGAAGGCTGTGAACAATTACTATAATCAGAAGAGTCAGAAACCATTAGGGTTTTATTACTCCTTCATATGAATATACTCAGAAAAGGCATTATAAGAGAAAAACTATTAATTTCTCCTACTTTGTTTGTTTATAATTGAGGAATAACATGGTATATGCCATATTGCAATACAAGGATCAACATATCACATAAGTATATTAGAGTACAAAGCCCAAGGTTTTGCCTATGAGAGAACTTAGAATATTGCTGAAGAAAACAGGGCATCTGTCCGAGTAATCACTTACTCTGTAAGGGCTTGATCCTCTTTCCATTGAAGTAACTGGGGGTTTTGCCAATCTAAACAGGATCAGACCCAAAGTGATGCCTGAATTTTTAAAGGGAAAAAATATGAAGAAGATGAATAAACTATGGGTCTCTATGTGCTTGCTCTCTCTGGCACTTAGTTCTGTGGTCAGGGCCAGCTTTAGGTACTGTGGGGCCTGATTTGAAGGAGCTGCCTCCGAAATCCCGCCGACAGTGCCGGGACTTCGGCGGCATTTCGGGGGAGGGAACTTCCTCCGTGGCAGCGATTGAGCTGCCGCTAAAGACAGTGGTGGGACTTCAGCGGCGGCTCCTTCGGGATGTTGAGGGGCCCTCTTAGGGGCGTGGGGCCCGATTCTGGGGAATTGGCTGAATCGCACTAAAGCCGGCCCTGTCTGTGGTCCACTTCAGTAGTGTATGTATCAGTGAACACACACATACTCAGAGAGGACTCTGTCTTTAGCGTTGAATGTTTCACGTGAAATGGGTATGAAAAATGGTAGAAGAAAGTTGTGGTTAAATGTATTTAATTTGTCATTTACAGTAGATGGTCACATCCTGGCTCTCCCTGGGCACTCAGTAATGTTGTAAATCAGGCCTTGGGTGCTTATAATCGAGACCTCTTTGAAGATTCCACTGCCATGGAATTTTCTGCCAATTTGTTTTCTTGCTGCAGAATTGTGCTCCAGAATCTGACTTTTCATTTAAAAAAGAAAATCAGGCCTCAGGTTTGCAAAGATCAGCTTGAAAATGTGAACCAAGTACAGACTGATGCAGTTACAGTTTGCAGAGAGTCTAAAACAGTAGCTAAGATGTGTGAATTTTCCCAGTCAACATAATGGGGTGTTAACTCTGAAACCTAAAGATGTCAACATAAAGCCAAACATTAACCATTTAATTGCTGATAACTATAGACATATACAGCTAATGTGCTTACTCCACAAACACTGCCTTATGTGCCTCCCTTATGTGCATGAAAAGACCCACCTATCCCTTACTCAGCTGTCAAAACCTTCTACTTCTGAACCTAACAGCTTCCGTAATGCAGTTTGGCATTATCAATATCAAAATCTGCAGCCTATTGAAAGTTGAAAACGTAGGAACAGCATAAAACAAACAACACAGAGGGTATTGTACTGACTGAATTCAATATTAAAATGAATAATGCAATTACTCTCCTCTCTATTTTTAATTTATATATATAAAGCTGCCATAGAATTTTCTCCAGTCTTGCAGAATTTAGCCAAAGCTTGCTCTAGTGTATGTTGGACCTTGCTTATAATTGTGGTGCTGATGCCACTGTCTCCTCTCAACATGAGCTACTTCAGAGACCTCACTAATCCATACTGGGCCTCCTCTTGCATGAATGCAGATTAGTGATGTTCTGTTTGATGCAGCACACTTGATTGGTTTGTTTGTGTAACCATGCCTTAGTGGGTCATAACTGAGAATGCCAAATTCAGGACAAACTGCTGAGAAATAGAGCAAACACAACCCAAAACTGGTGGTTATTCTTTTAAAAGATATACCAAACCAGCCACAAAAGTAAACTCCTGTTTCACCCACACTGGCAAACAAGAAAACATAAAGGCAGTTTCCTCAGGCATCCCAGTTCTTAGATCACCACCAAAAACACTGGATTCAGAGATGAGTGTTTCTTTAGAACCAGTCTCATCAAATAATAAGTTCTTCTGATCCCAAAGGACCAGCCACAAACCCAGGTCAATATATAACTTAGATCTTACCCAAAAATCATGCTGGTGCCAATCTTTTAGTATCTAAAATCTAAAGGTTTATTCATAAAAAGAGAAAAAGAAAGGTGAGAATTAAAACTGGTTAAAAGAATCAATTACATACAGTAATGGCAAAGTTCTTGGTTCAGGCTTATAGCAGTGATGGAATAAACTGCTGGCTTAAGTCAAGTCTCTGTAGTACATCCACAGCTTGGATGGGTCATTCAGTCCATTGTGCAGAGCTTCAGTTTGTAGCAAAGTTCCTCGAGAGATAAGAAGCAGGATTGAAGACCAAAATGGAGGTTTTTCCAGGGTCTTTTATAGCTTTTGCCATGTGACGGGCATCCCATTGCTCTTACTGTGGAAAAATCACAGCAACAAGATGGAGTTTGGAGTCACATGGACAAGTCATGTGTCTGTGCATTTTGCCTAGTCACAGCAGGACATTCCATTAAGTACAGACAGATGTCTCCTATGGTCCATTGTCAGTTAAATGTTCTTTCAATGGGCCACTCAATTTGAATAGGCCCTCCAAGATGTGCTGGCTAATTACTTCATGGGTGTTACCCCAGGAGCAAATCTTTGAAATCCAAGTATAGAGCCAATACTTACAACTTCACACACAAAAATGATACATGCATTCAGATAGCATTATCATAACCAGCAAATCATAACTTTTTTATAGACACCTCATTTGACAACCTTTGAACAAAATTTGCTGCAAATATATAATGGTGGTTGCAACAATAATATATATTGTCATATTTTAATCAGATAACGTCACAGTTTGCTATTGTGTTTTATTTATACACTTGCTAAACTACAATAGTTGATCATCTGTAGTGGGTTTCATCATCAGTGCAGATTTAAGGGACTCATCTACAGACTTGAAACTGTACATATTGTGGGAGTGGGGAAGAGAGTTAGAAGCAGGTGGAGGAGGTGATTTCTGTTACCAATAACTAGTGTTCTCAACAGAAGAAGGTTCAGACAAATTGCTAATTAATTACTGTGTTAAATCTGGGATTTTAAACCAGACAGGTCATTTTATTCAGGAATAATTAGTCATTAGCGTGGTTCTCCATTTCTGTTTGGCTCCTTTATAGATTCCAGTCTTATAAAAAGAATGTAAAGGCAGCAGGTCTCCCCAGCAGGGAGTATCCTAGGGTAGGAGTTTTTATGCCAATGGCTAGCAAACTATTGTACACGTGACCCCTTTCACATAGCAAGCCTCTGAGTGTGACCCCCCCCTTTATAAATTAAACACACTTTTTTATATATTTAACACCATTATAAATGCTGGAGGCAAAGCAGGGTTTGGGGAGGAGGCTAACAGCTCATGACCCCCCATGTAATAATCCCATGACTCTCTGAGGGGTCCCGAACCTCTGTTTTATGCCAAAGGAGAGGCACAAAGGTGGCATAAGGCCAAAGTTACCTCTCCCTTCCATTCTGGCACCATATGGAGCCCAGGTGCAATTGAGAACCAGGGCCGCTCTCTTCATTTGAGTGAGTCTTATGTAATTTAGGTATAAATACCGTGCAGATTTTAGATCTGAGAAAGAAAAAAGGAAGCTTAAAGAGTCATAGAGTGATAGGATTTAAGGCCAGAAGGGACTCCAGATCATCTAATCTTACCTGTATATCACAGGTCATTGTCACACCCAGCACCTGCACATGAAACCCAACAACCAAAATTAGACCAAAGTATTTGAGCCCACAGGAGACTAAATTATTATGTGACACAGACAGAGAATGGGAGGCACCAGGGTGCAACCATGCCCAAGGCCCCTGCAATGGCAGGAAATTGATTAAGTGAGACAAACTCAGATAATCCCAGCAAGTGATCTGCGCAGCATGCTGCAGAGGAAGGTGAACCCCCCAAGGTAACTATCAGTCAGACCTGGGAGAAAATTCCTTCTGAGTCCCACATATGGTGATCAGTTAGACCCTGAGCATGTGTGCAAGAACCAACCAGCTAAGCACATGAGATAGCAGCTTTCAGAAACAGCCAGTTCTGGAAAAACACCTACTTTTTTCCACCAGCCACTTTAACTGCAAATACAAATTTGCTGAGTCAGCACAGGCTGAACTAGCCCCAGGTTCATTGAAAGCCACTTGCAATGTCTTAATACATGTTGTACAGGGAAAGTTTTATTCAGTTAAAATACTTGTTTGTGGTTTGTTCATATTTAAAACATTTTGAAGTTTGAAAATAACAATGAATTCCAAAGTGATGGTTTATAATGAGACAGGCCTAATTAGTCTTGTGTTTGTTAACACCTCTGAGACATTCATGTATCTCAGCTGATTTATATGGCTTGGTATTCCTTACTGATGTAACAGATTAAAATTATGTCTCCTGTTAGCAGGATATGATTTGAAACACTCCTGTCAATCTCACATCCAGCCTGTTTTTTTTCTTTTTACTCCCAGCCACTTCTCTTGTTTGAGGGCAAAAAAAAGAAGAGAAAAAAAAAGGGGGAGGGGGCATTTTAACCCCCTTGCTCCTTGACTATATTGTATGTGGGTGTTTGTGGAATAGGATAGTTGACAGGTTCATCAGCCTCCCAAATGGGGCCAATTCATTTAACCAAAAATAGGCTTTCACTGTATCACACCATTGAAGCCTATGCCAAGCCATGAAAGATTGTCCGACACAGAAGCAGCGCTACTTTTGCTTGATTGGGGCCTTAAAGGTTACTTTTACTGTTTTTGCTTGTTTGTTTGTTTTCCAGGGTGTTCTTTGGCTCCCCCACCCCATTTTATTTTCTCTCTCTATCTCCATCTCCATCCAAAAGACAAGCTAAAATTTCATATTTGGACTTAAATAAGGGGTCAGTTATGTTAAACACCCCCTGAAGTCAGTGGACTAGTGAGAGCTTAGAACCTCTGAAAATCAGGCCCCTTATTCAGAAGGTAAAACATGGATTTATGAGCTTACTTGAGTCATCCAAGTTTAAACATTATGGCCCCTGAATTTCCAGAGATCTTTCAGATGAAGGAGGTTGAATACATGCAAGTTCTTTCTGTCTGTTTTCTAGCTTGTTCAGAGTGAGGGCTTTCCAGATGGGTGAGAAGCACTAGTCACTCCTCACAGTAGGGTAATATACTGCCTATATATTTTAATTCTTAACTTGACAGCAGCTCTCATTGTTTTCTGTTGTTGAATTTTCAGTGGGGAATCATCCTCCATATATAATCTTATACACACAATTTTATTAACATTAAAGTAAAGTTGCCGTGATCTATAAAACATGATCTCAAACTGAGACTGCAAAAAAGATGTTTTCTGTTGTTTAGAAAAGCTGACGTTAATTGATGATCTGTTAGTGGTTCTAAATTTGGTATTTTTATACAGATCATATATCTGTGTACACATCTGGTCAAAGATTAGGGATCCTTGTTGGTTTTTCCAGGCAGAGGGTGGAGATGTGTGGGCTAACGACTGGAGTAGTACTTTAACTGCTTATTTTGTTGCTTTTTTGGTTTGTTTGGGGGGGATATGTAGCCTAGCAATCTTAACTCAGAGTTAACAAAAATTGGTGTGGGAAATTTCCTAGTTAGTTTTTAAGTGTGTATAAATGTTAATAATTATTCACCTGGCTAGCTGTCCACTTTGATACATATATTCTCCTGTAATGGGTACGGGGCTAGCTGCATCTCTCTTTCCCCCCCTCCATCAGCCTTTCTGTTCTGTGCACTCCCTCAGGCGTCTCTCTCCTGGGGTGGAATTTTGCATTCTCCCTCACTTAGACCATGCCCCGGGTACAGCACCTTATGTGTCAACCGTGCCTTCCTGCATTTGGGTATCTGTGCTTCTTCCCATCAGGATTCTGTGAACAGTAGTGTACTTAGTGATCAAACAGCCTTCTTAGACCAAATAATTAGTTATTTCTCAGTAGGAACAAAGCATAAGAGGAAAACTGATTTTAAAACAAGTAGTCTACACATATGTCCATCTCCCCTCACGGTAATCTAGGCAGGTCTAATTTATTCAGACATCCCCACTGAGGACCTGTGTGTAGTCTTGTTCTCCCAAACAACTAGCAACTCCTGCCAGAGTTCTTTTGTTCTGTGTTTATGGGCCTTTTCCTGCCCATGTCAAAATGAGTTTTATAGATTGTCAGGAGATGGAGACAAAATCATCAGAGCTAAAGCTAATCCTTCTGGCACTGTCCTTTAACAACTAGTATTTGCTGAGAGGTATCTATCTTGAGCCATTCTTTTCCTTCCTGCCTATTTTTCAGTCAGCCCCTCATGGAGCTAAGCTAATATATTCATGTAGTAAAAATCCAAATAACCGGGCCATTGTACATTATTCATAAAATATTACAGAGCAGCTCCAAATCCATTACATCCTGTCACGAAGACCTGATGTCGACCATTGCATTCAGCATATGCCTGTTTCTCTTCCTGGTCCCCTGCAGAGCTGCATTCCTTCGCCCACAGAGCTCCATTTCTTCTCCTTGCAACATCACACTCCTTTATGTGCAGCTGGGATTACTCCATGTTCCCCTGCACCCCATCCCATTTTTGTTCCCTGCCATGCTCCCTACTTTTCTACCATGTTCAGCTGTTAAACACTGATACCTGTACAGTTAGAGTATTATGCCTTTCTTTAGGAGAATGCTGTCTCAGCCTTAAAATGACCTTTGGAAGCAAGAATTACAATGTACAATTTTACTTTCATGCCAAAACACACAATTTATAACCTTCTCTGTTAACCACTAACAGAGTATGTGAATTGAAGACAAGAACAGTGCACAGGGGATCTTCTCTGGATAGTGCTAACACTTCTCTTCCATAGATGACTTTGTCCTTGACTCATAAAGATGTACTTCCAAAAAGCAAATATTTTAATCTGAAATAGACCAAATTACATGTATTTTCCCCAGGAAGGGAACTCCCAAGCTGCTCAAAGAAGACTTTATGGCCCACCAATTTAAAATGACTTAAACTTATATATCACTGAGTAAAAGAGACTGTTTTGGAGAACAGGCAGCTGTAGTGTAGTTGAGACTGTTTATGTTATCAAACAAATTAGACTGGAAGAGTGGAACAGACATAAAAACATGATGTAACTGTTTATACGCCAAATTAAATTGTTACTTTTAGTAATTTAGTTAATCAACATAACTAACATAACATTAGGCCAAATTCATCCCTGGGGTAGCACTATTGACTTCAAAAGCAAACCATCTTTCGCTAATTTCAATGGAATTATATCCGGACTGAGTCTGTCCCATTCTTTCTAATTCCCTGCTTATTTACAGAGTAAGTACTGTGTTTTAGGAAGGAATGATAGTCTAATTTAAAAAATGAGTACATTTAAACAGACCAGTAATTGATTTCTTTCCTGTAAATGAGAGGATATGCTTTCATTATCTGTGACACTCTGTGAAATTAATTAGTCTCTGGAACATATTCATCTCTGATTCAGCTAGGTCTAGTATATATCTTGGATTATCACATGGAAAATGAGACTACCAAAAGGAAACATCTGCTTGCATCCCTGTGAATAACATTTCAGTAATTTAGCAACATGCATCCTTCTTGGAGTTGCTGCCTATTGCACACAGAGCTCAGAGCTAGAGATAATAACAAAAGGGGATCCTTTTGTATTGGATGAAACAAAATGGAAAAACACTTGGCAATCACACATCCTTCATTAATGGGGGAGGTATAGCTCAGTGGTTTGAGCATTGGCCTGCTAAACCCAGGGTTGTGAGTTCAATCCTTTTGAGGGGGCTATTTAGGGATCTGGGGCAAAAATTTGTCTGGGGATTGGTCCTGCTTTGAGCAGGGGGTTGAACTAGATGACCTCCTGAGGTCCCTTCTAACCCTGATATTCTATGAGTCCATGGGAAACAGTAAAGCAGAGCAACCCTTCTAGCAGAAACATGTTGAGTCAATGTAATTAACTTTAGAAGAATCTAGCAATCAAAGGAGCACTAACCGTGAGGAAAAACTCCAGGTATCTTTCTAGGTTTGTATGTCTCTTAATAGCATCTTTGTCTAGATTCTCATGACAAAGAGCTTCCTGCCAGGCAATGGAAAAAGAGGGTGAGAAGGAAAAACAAATGATCAGTAAATAATACAAGGGGAACACTTGTTTCTCTATTTTCATGTTAATGTTGCACACTACAGCTCAGCAAGAAAATATCTGTGTGACAATATTTTTGCATTTGTGCCCATGGAGGATGTTAACTTGTTTGTCTTATGTACAGACTCATTATTTCATGAATGCAGTATGTTGTCTGCAGAATTTACCGTGTTGGGTTGATTTTGGCTTTCCTTTTCACAGCTGCCTTATGGAGGCTTGGTGCGTGCAGAAAGTGAGAGCGCTGTTGCCAGTACTGTATTTTCAGCCCACGCTGAGGGGCCTGCTGGTGAAGGTCATGAATCCGTGTTCTCCTTGTTTGGGTCTGAGTTTGAGGGAGTGCCAATCACAGCAATGCTTCCAGTTGTATTGGACAAAGTGTGGAGCAGTGAGCAAATGCCCCCAGTTGTATGGAAGCGGCTGATGAGTCCCACTCATGGAAAAGGGAGAGAAAAAGATGCTCCTAGCCTCTCACAGGGCCTCTGGCAACCCAGTCTAGGGGAAGGCAGGAGGAGGAGAGTATATAATCTCATCCCACCCTCTTGAAGAGGATAGCAACAGGCCCACAAAGCCAGGGCCCAGGTGATAGTGATTTTTGAAAGGCTGAGCTTGGAGAGTTAGCCTAATCCTGGCAGAGCATAGCCAGAAGAGGAGAGGGCAGCAAAGCATCTCTGAGGAAAAGATGGTTTGATGGCATATGGGGCTGGGCAGCAAGCCATAGGAGGAACTGTAGCACCAAGAAAGACCATGCACAGCAGAGGAGATGTGTTCTAGTCAGTGGGTAGGAAGGATGAGAGGAAGGCCTGGAGGAGAAACTGCAGAGCCAGGCAAACGCTCTGTGAAAAGAGTGATTACAGCATGGTGAAAGTGAAAGTACTGTAATCCTGTGATTGGGTTAAGAAAATTTTAAGACAGAGGTGCTCATTGGGCTGTCCTGGCCTACTGGATTGATCCTTCTTTCTCCTTCCTGGCTGCTGGTGAGTCTCTCTCTCTTCTTTCTCTTCTAAGAGGAAGGAATAAGAGCATTTCATCTCTTTCCCTCCATCCCTGCACCTGCAGGTTGGGTTGCCAGAGGCACAGCGGAAGATTATGTAGCTTTTTTCTTTCCCCTTTCCAATGTGAAGAACACGTCCATATCGCTGGCTCACTTGCTCAGTTTCTCTCTCGTTCACCTTTCCTGTCCACTAATTTCATGATAATGGTAAAAATGCATAAGACCAGTCTATGCAAGTGCTCAGCTGGTGTGTGATGGGCTAGTCTACACTACTGGGCTATGTTGGCACAGCTGCATAATTACTCCACCCCAATGAGCGGCAGAAGCTTTGTCTGCTGACATAACGTGGTGTGGACACTGCTTTAAGTCGATGTAACTTATGTCACTCAAAGGGGTGGCTTTTTCACACTCCTGAGCAATGTAAGTTACATCAATTTAAGCAGTAGTGTAGACAAGCCTAGTAGCACAACTTCCTCCTTTGCTCCACACTTTGTAAACGAGCGCTCATTTGGTTTCAGGATTGGTCATTCTGCCCCGAGCATACCTCAGTGCATCCCTTTGGACACCAGGTTCTGACCACCCTATGATGGGTGAGAACCTGATTTTTTTTAGAGTTGTTGTTGCTGGCAATGTAATAAGCCATAAATAGCTGTAAAATGTACCTTACCCCCCAAACCATCCTACAATTATTAAAAAAAAAAAAGTTGGTTATTTAAAAGCTGCCCAGACTGGCAGGAAACCTGCATCAATGAGTGAGATGTATGCCCCCAAGGGCATAGAAATGATGCGGACTGTGAGTCCTAAGATAACCATTTGCAAACATGGACAGGCTCAGAGAGAAGTTGCTCTTTCTTCTAGAAGTGAGATACTAGGGTGTGGGGAATTGCTATCCAGGAGAGAATGGAGCATTTCACCTCTCTTTTTGGCTCTTCCTGAAGTCTTTTCTGTCAGTGCATCTGAGTAACTCCCAGCCCAGAGAAATTTAGCATCGCTGCGTGCGCAGTTAGAGAGAGACGTGAAAAAGCTGCTGCCTTTAGACCTGGGGGTTCTTTGTTTGAGCTGTGGTGATGTGCAGGATGTACCATGGCAAGTTCTGACTCAGGGAAAGGTTAGGGAAAGAAGCACTCTGCCTGCTGGACAAGTCCATTTAACTGCCTGGCCATTAACTTCAGGCACAGCGCGATCTCCATTACAATCTGCTTTTGTATCAAAATGTTTACTGGATAAACCCCAAGCATGGTAACAATCGGACATGACCTTGAACACCCCCAAGTTTGGAAAAGCTTGGATACAGCTGATTCTGAACAAATTACTGGGGTGAGGGGAAAGAGGATACAAAGTGTCTGAGACAATAGTTGAGTTTGATGAAGGTTTAGAATCCCATACCATGGGTGACAGAAGATAGTGTGAGATTCTCCCATGAACATTCCTCTATGGTTTTGGGGTCATTTTATTCCCCCCAAAAATGACATCAGCCCCATTTTTCCTCTGTTGTCATTCGGTTTTTACTCCCCCTCACTTTTCCTCTGTTTTTCTTCTGGTTCCCTTTCTTTGCTCTGCCTATTGTTTCTCTCTCTTTCACCTTTTCTGTCCACTTACCTCCCCAGGTTTCTTTCTACTCTCCCTCACTGGCTTTCTCTCTTTTGCATCCTCTGCTCTGCTCCACTAACTCTCTGTTCCTGACCTTCCAGCTGCACATGAACATCTCTTAAAACTGGAAAGTGCCTTAGGGTCTGAGCTGCATACACTGGGACTTTTAGCACTGGCATAGCTACACACGTGGGATTTGCATTCGTGTAGCTGCAGTGCTTCAGTGTAAACTGTGATGTGCACCAGTGCTGCTTTCAGTAAATAATGAAGCATCTGAGCTGAAAAATGAGAGTGGGGTGGTATTGTTTTTATTTATTTATTTTTTGTTTTGCTGAGAGTATTCGTGTTAGTCACGTAGCTGAATGATCACATGAAAAAATTGCTGTTTCTGGTTGTCCAAAACTAGCTTTGACATTTGAATGGCTATTTGGGAATATATTTTTCCGCTTTGCTGACCTATAGTGAGGTAAATCGCTACAAACTTTATTAAGCATGTCTCAGGCTGAGTATTCACACAGCACTTACAAAGTTCCCAAACCCTCTCTCAGAATGCTCTGAACTTGACTGACAGCCTGGGATGGATTCTCTCAGGTCAATCTGTTCTTTGGCTGTGCCAAAGACCAGATGAGGAAAAAAATCAAGGAAATATCTCCAGGATTTAATAATACACTCAGCATTTTCACAGTGTGTAGTTCTTCTTTAAAACAGTTGTAGCTGTAATTTTGGTTTAAAATTCTCATCCAGTTCTTCTTGAAGATCCAAGTGCCATGATGCCATTTTTTTTCAAAGCGCTTTTAATGTTTTAAATGTATTTTTAGCCATGTTTTCTGCCAACACGATTTACTCATATCTAACATACACTGAAGTGTCTTTGCATGTTGTCAGTAAGGAAGTTATGTAAGATAGGTTAATGTTGAGCAGACTTGTATGTGTTTCAGCCTGAGTCATTCATAATGTAAAAGTATTATCTGAGGCAGTTCCACTTTAGCTTGTGAGATCATAGTCTAAATAGAATCAAGGCTGGTAACTGAGAGACCTCCAAGGAAAATCTTATGTTGTTACAGGAACAGTTGATGGTTCAGAGGGCATTGCTTTTTCCTCTGAATTAATATATCAGTGTTAGTGCTGCTACCAGTTCTATCTTTTGGCTGAGATAAAAAATAAAAGTCCTCCATCACTTGTGTGCCTTAAGGATCTCATAATATTTTGTGCATGAATAGTGCGACTACCTTCACTGTCTTTGTTGAAGTCCAACCCGGGTGATTGTTATAACTGGCCTGGCAACTTTCAACAAGCAACATATTCAGTAAATTCAGCCTTTATGTCTGCTTTGTGAACTTCCATGAACAGACTGCAATTTTAAATCATTCGATGGAAGTTTGTTGTGGCCAAATTTCAGCCCGTGGAGTGCTCACAGATTGGTTGCTATATCACTGTATTCATGATTCAAGATTCAAGTGTTAGCATTAAAATCAGATGGATTTTTTTTTCCTTGATTGGATGACCTAACTTGATGGACTACTGCTTCTTCCCTGAACTAATTTTTTTTTTATAATTGCAAAATCTATGTTCACTTTCTGGGAATGCTTATTTGTATAAAACCTCCAAGGAGCATCCTACTTAGAAGTCACCAATACAACTGTGGATAATTTGCCCAGCTGTATTCATAACCGCTTTCATTACTCAATTCCCTGTGCAGTTTCACTTGGATTCTTTGTCACTTCCTCTCCCAAACTGTTGTATAGTATTGTTAAGTGCTTTTAGTTGCCCTATTTAACTTTAGAAGTGGTTGTATTGGTGAGTAAAGTGGTTCCTGTATATGTGGGAGTGAGGGGGATAGAAGGACTCTGAGGCCTGCTTCTTATTTACAATAAAGCCCTCTTATAATCCTCTGGCAGTGAATGAGACATCCACTTTAAGTCCTCTGAAGATTTAGCAGTATTGCCAATCCCAAGTATTAAAAAATCACCAGTTAAACCAATCTCATAATCTGCGGAGGTCTTAAAACAATGAGATTTTTAAAAAAACAAATAACAGATTTGGGGTTCTCGTTATTTGCCTTCTATTTTTTTGAGTTCTCAGTTCCTGGTTGCTGAGAGATGTTTGAAAACATGAAGCCTAGAAACAAACAAACAAACAAACAAAACAAAACCCCTCTAAGCTTATTACATAATCCTATGACTCCAGGAGCTGGATCTTTAAAAAACAAATATTGTGAGACTTGTGATAAAATTGCAAGAGTTGGCAACATTGTAATGAAAACTGCACCATGGCTCTCCACCCCAGAAGACCTCACTAGGGAAGGAGTTGGGGATGGCTGTTTATGTTGAGGAAAATTCTTGAATTTAAGTTTTAGCGTTTACCTTTATGGTCAAAATCTAAGCCCAGTGCTGCCACTTGTAACATGCAAGTCAATGGGATTCCACACAGACACAGCAGTCCTTCTGCCGTGCAGAATCAGGGCCCAAGTGAGTTTTAGATGCCAGTTTTCTTCTGTGAGTAACTTAGTGTGTATTTAGTTATGTTAATAAACCTTTGTGAATAATCATTTTTTGTAAGCTGAGGCCTGGAAAAAGTGACCAAGTTGTACTGCATAGGGGGACAAAAGTGTCCTCCAGGGAATTAACATTCTAAAGTAATTTTACATGTACATTTGTGCTTCAGTTAAAAATTTAGCTGTCTTGAAAAATCATGTTAAAACATAAAACATTTGAGGTAACCTAATAGTTGGCACTTAAAGTAACTGCAATTTGATGTTCAATTCAAACCAGATGTTTATTTTTTGCAAGGAGTATTTTCTATTGTCAGGGGAATAGAAAAAAGCATTCAAGGTTATGGAGCAGACATTTCTTACTACAGTTGATTAGAACAAATTACCAAGAGCTATGCTTCAGATTTGAAACACTAAGGCGTTTATGATCTCAGGCCCCAACAATTAAAGAAAACAAAAATAAAGGGATTAGAAGTATACATAGTGAGAGCAGTAAAACTGCAAGAGTGCTCATGGATCCTAACCAGCTGGATTTCATTTGAACTTGAAAGTTTAATAGCATAAGCTTGCACATCTTCTTTTCCAGTTCAGAGGATCATCTGCCAAATGGAGAAGCACTACCCCTTGATTTTAAGTCTTGCATTGTAGGATTTTGTTTTAGAATAAAAGGAATTGGTGTGCTTGAGCAGAATCTGTGGTTTTCAACCAGAGCAGAATAAATACCCTTTAGAGAAAGTTGGCTTGATGTAAAGGAAACTGAAGTGATAAAATAGCCAACATCTCTAATTAACTTTTTAAAAAGCATTTATTTATTTCCCCATTTTATTCTGGCACTGAGCTTTGTCTGACAACACTGATGCCATGCTGGAAGCTCTGCATTCTTACAGAGGCTACTGTGTTACGGAGGCCACACCGAATGGGGAGATTATACACTTTGGAATCTTAACATATGCCAAAAACTTATTTACTGTTTATTTTAATGATCATGGAGCTCGTGTTACCATGCTGATTGGGAACTTAAAAAACTGTCCTCTTCCCAGTGCCCAGACTGAGCTCTGGTGATCATCCTGGGTGGAAGGGGTAGGAGCAGAAGGAATCCTCTATTCCAGGCAGGGAATCTGCTCTGGAGCCAGTACTCCAGCATAAGAGTTGGAGAAGTGTCTTTAGCTCGCATGAACCTACTCTCCAAGGAACAATAGACACTGATTCCATAAAGGGATAGATCCACTAGTTCTGCCTCCAAAGAACCTCTGTGTAGTCATAAAAAGCCCCTATGGAGCTGGTCTCTGTGGTTTAAAGGGGAATGCACAACCCTGTGTACTTCTACGGTGTCTGGGACACTGTACACATGAAAGAGGGGATAAGGGGGTTTCCCCTTAGCTATAAAATTTAACAGTATTAATTAAATAAAGATACTCACAGAGGGTAGCATTAATTATAGCCCTGCTGCTGTCCTTTTGTCAGGGAACAAAACAATCAAAGAGAAGCCAAATCACATAAATGCATTTTAAATCATGTCCTGAAACTCCACCAGCTCTAGCTCTATGGGTAACTCAAGAGAAAAGAGAGAGCCTGCTGCTGGCCCTAGATATTTCAAGCGCTGTTACTGACAGCAAGTGTCTCCCAGCCAGTGTATGCTGCTGAGAGGGGAGATAGGACAAGACATGGCTTTTAAATAACCAGCTCCCAAAACGTGTAGGTATTTGAAGATTATCATTAACGTTCTGAGATGAACAGGGAGCCAGAAGCAGAGAGATGATCACAGGTTTCGTGTGCACATAGCAGACTGCTTCGTGCAGAGCGGATGCATTCTGCATTGTAGCCAAAGCCTGCAGGTGTCTGGAGCTTACAGGCTTAGAAAGCTCACATAGTTAAAGCAATGTTTTGTAAAAGGACTACACCTTCTCTTGAGATCAGTGTCCTTGATCCTGCAAAGTTCTGGGTACTCTCAATACCCATCCACTTCCATAGGGATTAACGGTGCTCAACACATCTCAGGATTGTGCTGTAATATTACTAATAGGGATACAATTTCTGTTGAAGTGATGCGTACATTTTTGACAGTGATG
Organism: Mauremys reevesii; assembly: GCF_016161935.1. Taxonomy (NCBI): domain Eukaryota; kingdom Metazoa; phylum Chordata; order Testudines; family Geoemydidae; genus Mauremys; species Mauremys reevesii. The sequence continues at coordinate 64,717,207 of NC_052624.1, read as the reverse complement.
GTAATTAGCCATTGGAGCAGTTTTCCAAGGGCTGTGGTGGATTCTCTATCACTGATAACTTTTAAATCAAGGTTGGATGACTTTCTAAAAGATGCTCTAGGAATTATTTGGGGGGGAAGTTCTGTGTTCTTCTTCGAGTGATTGCTCCTATGCATTCCAGTTAGGTGTGCGTGCCGCGCGTGCACGGCTCTTCGGAAGACTTTTACCCTAGCAACACCGGCGGGCCGGCTGGGCGCCCCCTGGAGTGGCGCCGCTATAGCGCAGGATATATACCCCAGCCGGCCCGTCCGCTCCTCAGTTCCTTCTTCCCGCCCGTGACGGCCGTTGGAACAGTGGAGTGCTGGTTTGTCCTCCACATCCCAATTCGGCGGCAGCTTCTATGTTTAGCTGAAGCCGTCCCGGACAGCTAAACATAGAAGCTGCCACGGAATTGCCCTCACCGCGGAAACGCGCCTGCTGCCCTAAGGGCACACGGACTGCCCCCGCCGCCTGGGGCAGCAATTCGGTGCGCTGCTTGGGGGCAAAACAACAGGGACTGCCGCCCCTTGAAGATTGCCGCCCCAAGCACCAGCTTGGAATGCTGGTGCCTGGAGCCGGCCCTGCTGATAGCCCTGAAAGACTCAGCCTGTGCTCTGAGTTTGAAGCTAGGTTCGTTCTGGCTCATACATCACCAGTAATGAGGATTCTGCAAGCTACAATGTGCTCTTAGTTACACTTGTGCAGCCCTGTTAGCTTCACTGAGGTTGCCCAGGTATGATACCCAGATTGCAAAAGTGTAACTGAAAGCATAACTTGTCTGGCCCAATCTCTCTAAGTGGTACTGATGCATGAGACCCAGCTTTATTACTAGATCCTAGTATGAGTTTGCAGGGCTGGCATTTAGGAAAATGACCTTTTTTTTTTCCTGCTTGCAAGCTGACTTCCCTCCCCCTCAATGGAAACCATTTAGGCTTTGTCTACACTATGCATCTTTTAGCAACGCGGCTGTGCCACTACAGCCGTGCTGCTAGAAGGCACAGAAGTGTAGCCGCTGTTTGTCAGCGGGAGAGAGCTCTCCCACTGACAAAAACTTTCCCCCACAATGAGCGGCGCTTTTCCTCGACAAAACTTTTGTCTTTTGGGGGTGGGGATGTTTTTTAACTTCTGAACGACAGAAGTTTTGTCCTTCAGTTGCCAGTGTAGATAAAGCCTACGTCAATAAAAATGGAACCCATGCAATGCCATTTTTTGGCCCCTTTGTAGACTAAATGGACAGTTATGTTACTGTAGCAGATCAGTGAATAGCAACAGAATGTTTGTTTGTGCAATATACCACCGTTCTCTAAATGAGTTGTGACCATCTAGTAAATTATAGTCCCAGAAAACCTCAAAGTGCTGTTCATAATATGAAGTATTTCTAAGTATAAAGTTACCACTACAACACTGGCCTCTGGTGGAGCACGTGAATAGTTATACAATGGTCCCTGGCCTTTCATTTGTGGGCAAACTTAGTATTTTTTTACTGCTATTTCGCCTCGGTGTTACTATGGAAGACCATCCTTTATTCCTTGTTTGTACTACACCTGAAGAAAGCTAGTGCCATCGTGTGGGTTTTGGAATTATTGCACATGTTGAAAAAAGTTTTAGCTCATTTTTTGTAAATTTGATTTTTTTATTTATTTAGTATAATGTGACATTATCTTTGGTAGTGAAGAACAGATGAGAAATCTTGCCAAGAATATAGTAGCAGAAATAGTCTAGGCTCTCAGCTGCTAAATGTTTCTTCAGTGCTGAAATCAGTGAAAGCAGAATAGAGAAAGAGATATATGGTATTTATTCACCCTACTTCTGTATAGATGTGTGTCAAGCCATTAGTTTTGTCTTTATGAGCATTCATGCAAAATGTGACATTTTCACATGCATTCATCTGGGAAAATTTGGAATTTTGATGGATATTTGCAAATTTCATTCAGGTTAAATCATTCCCATTTCCACTAGCAAATGCATCTTTTCCGCTACGAATATGGCTGGCAAAATACTGTAACACATTTTCCCAGATTGTAGCAAAAAGCTTGAATTGAAGAAAAAATATGCTTAAATATGTTGTGTTTTATAGTGTTTGGTAAGAGTTATTTAAAAAAACAAAAAAAACCCCAAAACTGAAAAAACTTGAACCAACCTGAGAAGCAGAGAGAAGAAGAACAGTAAATATTCATGTACTGTAGCAACTGCTTTTCACTGACTGAAATATACTCTTTATATTTTATTTCGTAGGGAGAGTTCCATTGTGTGGGGGATGTTACTATGAGCCCTGCAACCTGATGCTATTTCTCCCTTTTTTATGTTAGGCACACATGAGACTCAGGTCAGAAGAAGGACTATGTTTTTCCCACTTCCTGTTTTAAAAGGACAGTATACATTCACATTTGGGTTCAGATTTAGGTTTTAAAGATAAAAAGTTTTACTAAAACTGATACAAACCAAATTATTTTCATGTAACGTTTTAAAAATTCCAATAGAAATAAATAACTAAAAATCCTGTGCAGTTGTTGCAGGGCTGTGCTCATGCATGAGAACTAGAAAGTGAAACAGACTGGAAATAAAATGGACTAATCTATTTATTTGGCAAGGTGAGAGAAATGTAAAAGGGAAACAACCTAAACAATGAGTGTATATTACATTTTAAGCATGCTTTTCTCTTTATATAATCTTGTGTTCTTAGTAACATACAAAAGGAATTAATTAAATCTATTCAGCAACATCTTCATTACAGTGCATTCTAAATGTAAAAACATTCAAGACTGATGAAGTGAAGTGTCTCTTTTTTTGTGTCATTTAAAACACAATTGAACAAAGCACTGGAGAACACACTGAAGGGAACATCCTGCACCAGCAGGGTGGTGGACTAAATGATCTAATAGAATTTTTCCATCTCTAATTTTTAATGGCTCTGTGATATATTTTGTCTTAAGTATTTAAACTTATCCATGCCCCTTAGCTGTCACTTGGGAGCTAACATATGCAGTTCTGGAAGAGGTATTGCATTTCTGCAGGCAGTTATTCCATTTTTAAAAAAAAATGTCAGTGACCACCCTCCCAGTCCACTGTGGTGTAATATTTTAAATTTAATTTGAATTTTCCACTCATTAGGAAACACAAGTGGGAGAGCAGAGGGGAGAGGCACCACTGAACCAACATGAGAGATGTCTAGAGACATTTTCCCTTGAACACTTTCTAAAAAGAGGCTCGAAATGGTGAATTCTTTGGAAGTTTGAGGTGCTTGGTTTTTACTTCATCTTATAAAAAACCCCATTTTCCTTGATGTTTTATGAAGCCATTTAGTACAAAATCTCATGAAGTGTATGCTCTGCAAGGTATTCATTTTGATCATATAAACAATACAAGTAAAATGACATTCTGAATGATGGTGGTGATGGTGTTTTTGTTTGTTTTTTCAGGATCTATTGAATTTTCTGTGCCTTGGCAACAAAGCTTTTACATTCATTCTTTTTTTTTTGCTAAGTTTTCAGAAGGTTTGTGTGTCACAGGAGTCAAAGCTTAAAGCGTTGACCTGATACTCAGAGTGCTGACTCTGTGGGAGCTATGAGGTTTAAAGGCAACCTCCACAAGAATGTAACCAAATTTCTTCACCTTTAGAACTATTTGCGAAATGCCCCCATGCCAATTGGGGTTTCTAGAAAATGATTTGCTTAAAGCCCCTACCTTTCTTTTTTAGCTTCTTTGATGTCTAGTCCCACACATTGTTCCAGTAGGTATTATGTCACAGCGATGAAGCATCCACCACAGGCCTCTACTGGAGAATGGAGCCAGGCAGTCAGCTTTTGGGATCTCTAATATGTGGGGCGAAGAAATAGAAAGGAGAATCTCTGCTTTCATTTTGTTTTTTAAAAGTAAGTGTCTAGCCGTTTTAAAAAATAGATTTAAAAATAAATGTAACTGATGCAAACAAATCACTATGATTGAAAACTTATATTTGCTTCCCCCGTTTAAAGATCACAAGTTATTCAGTTCCCTCACAACCTCCCATGGCTGGGGTTTAGAAAAAGCCATAGATCACTCTCTTTTTCCAAATCCTCTTATCTTGTCACTCCATCTATTATTCTCTTCTTAAGTATCATCTCAGTCTTTCCCTCCTCTCATCCCCTAATTTATTCAGTCTTGACCCAGCCACATCCCTCATCTCTGCAGCCATCCTCTCATCCACATATAACCTATTTTGTTTCAAATCTTATGTAATTGTAAGTGTGTGTGTGTATATGTTTTTTTTTAATTTTAGAACATGTTCTTTATTTCTGAAAGCAAACAAACTTCATTGCTAGCATGCCATCAACAACCTTACAAAAACAAACTAGCACCATTATTAATATGCATATGTTTTAAGGGAAACAAATTTTGGTAAGGAAATAGGTTTCCATTTAAAGCTTCAACATGATTATATTGTAATCACTGCAAGGAAAACAGGATGAAAACTAACTTGAGTGTTTCTTCAACTGGAGAGAATTAATCTTTTATATATAGTCATTGTGTGTGGGTGTGACTGAAAGCACCCCTGTATTCACACCCTGCACACCAGTGTAAAAATCTTTGCATAAAATATCCCCTGTTGAGGTATCCTTTGAAGACTAATAACTCATGGGTCAAAACTCACCTATCTTGGTGAAATGATGTAGCAACTTTACACATAAAGTTGTGAATTTCCCCTGTATGAAGATATTAGGACATGTTCAAAACCAGACAGCCCTGGCTAGGCAAAAGTTATTAAACAGGCCTATCCTAAACAAAGGAATGTGTGTTTACCTCTATTTACATATAAATAGTAAACAGGGTCCTCAAAACAGCAGGGCGAGACGCTAGCAGGAAACAGAACAATTTGCATTTTAGCGAAGGCATGTGGAGGAAGAAAGAGAATGGTGCTTCCTTCACCACCATACTTCATATCACCTTCCTCGCTGCTTGGATAAACTTCCAGGGGTAACCTTCTGAAGTATCTACATCCAACGTTCATTGGACTATAAAAGAACTTGGAGTATCTGCCCCTTTATCTCTTTCACCTAAGAAGACAAAGGCACCAGCACCTTTGGGCCTCTGTGAGACATCCTGACCAAGGAAAGGGTCAGTCACCATCTTGTTGGAAGACTGTGGGTGAGAAAGACCATCTTAAACAAAGCCTTGACCAAAATTTGCTAGACTAAATTTTAGACTTTTAGATGTGTTTTCACTCTGAATTGCTTGTCACCATTTCTAACTTTATCTCTTCAGATTTGAAGTGAATTCAAGTATATCTTCTTTGTTAATAAACATATTTTATTTTTAATCGAAACGAATCCAGTGCTGTGTTTAAACTGGATGGTTTGGTAACTCTAGTTAAAGTAACAAACTGTTGAATTACAGGAGGAATGAACTGTTATATCTGAACTGTCCAGGAGAGGGCTGGACATCGCAGAACACATGTTTTTGGGAAAATCCAGGACTGGGAGTGTATTGGGGGTCACCCTGCAGTTACTAATCATGGCTGGTGAAGCCAGAGTGGGGCTGTAGACAGGCTGCTGGGGTCAGAGCAGCTGAACAAGAACAATCTAGCACACAGAGACTCGGTGTGACCTGCATGCTGGCATACTAGTTGTGAGTGGCCCAGGTTGGGAGCTTACAACAGCAAAGCATTGTGAGGGACCCAAGGTTATGGGACAGTGGTAACAGCCTCTCACTGGTCTGGTTTGGACCCCAAAATGTGGAAGTGGGCAAGACAAGCAAGGCTAAGTTTAGAAACAAACAAAAAAACCAGCAAAATAGTCTTAAGCCAGTCAATGGCTTCTGAATCAGCAGTATCCTACTTGATAGGACCTCCCGGGAGCCCAACACAAAAAGAGCAACCATCCAGCATGTGTGCAGCATGCTTCACAGTAACACAGATGCACAGTGGGGTCCCAGGCATGGTTGGTCATAGCATAGCAAACCAAACCACCCTTGAACCTGTTATGTGAGCTGGTATTTGTATGTGAACATATGATCTAGGGTAACCACTAGATACACTGGCTTGGATTGTGTGCCAACCTCTGACCATTCAAGATGATGTTAAACGCTGAGCATCTTTCAGCATATGTGCAGTGTCCCCATCCATCTGATAGCACCATCATCAGCCAGATGAAGAGGTGATAGCTCATTGTTGAAGTAAGTCAGAGGGCACGCATATAGGATATGTGACATAGCCTGAAGCTGACCGCATCTACATTGCGGGTTGTTAGAGAAACCCCATTTGAAGAGATTGGCTTCACAATTGGCCTGTCCTGTTCAAAACAGGTTCAGGGATGACCACAGGTGCCTTGGCAAGTCAAAACCTGGTGGGCAGCTGGTTGGGTCGGTGACAAGAGAGTGATTAATGACTGTTGTCGCTGACTACTTGTTATGCCAAACAGATTCCACCATCATGTCCTGTGATGGCATAAGTGACCATAAAGGGCATCTTGAAGCCAGGCAAACTGGTGAGTAGTTGAAGAGGTCTGAGTACAGAGGCATGTCGCTGTTCTCATGGATCTTGGCCAGGAGCATGATGGAGGCCCCGTCATGACAAATGTGGAGTGGTGCTATGTTAAGTATTGGCAGCCCTGATAACAATGTGCATAGCTTTGATGAGCTTTACGTCAACCAGCCTCGTGTGAAACGAATGCCACCAGATAGGAGCATGATACTCTGCTGTTGTATAGCAGAGGGCAAGGGCTAATGTTCTAAGCATCTGGGTTAATCTGGAAGTGTCAGATTAACAATTTTTCTCAAGGTTCAGTTTTCACCAATACTGCTCAATGTGTACATTGATGACTTGTCAGCACCATTCTTGTGCAAGTTTATCTTTGCTGATGACATCTGCTGCAGTTATCAGCAGTCTTTCTCAGAAATTGACACCATCCTGAATGATGATATGAAGCTCATGGCACACTACTGTAGTCGATGGCGCCTGCAGTGGAGCTTTTCCAAGATGGTTTCTAGCATATTTCATCTGCATAATGCAAGCACAAGCCACGAGTTAAATATTTTCTTAAACGGCTGAAGCATGCTCCAAACCCAATTTATCTCAATGTGACCTTGGATAGGTCATTGATGAACCACAACTACTTGAAGAAAACAGCAGCCAAAGTTAGCTCTCAGAACAACTTGCTCAAAAAACTGGCCGACTCAACTTGGGGTGTGAGCGCTTGGATGCTCAGAGCATGATATAAGTGGAAGCATGTTGACACTGTCTTTGATTTACTTGGCTTCAGTTAAGGTACATAGAGGATGCTTTCCAGAACACAGTAGAACAGTACCACCCCCAGTCTGATAGCCTCAGTGCTATTGAGGAGGATGAAAGTCTCAGGGAAGGGGAACATCAAAGTGGAGCAGAGGGAAACAATCCCATAGTTTGGACCCTCCCTTCAGATGATGTCATGGTATCCTCTTGCACTGAGGATACCTCTTTGGGAGAGGGAATTCCAGTTATTAGGAAGAGACAGATAACAGTAATGGGGGATTCAATTATTAGAAATATAGATAGTTGGGTTTGTGATGACTAGGAGATCCACATGGTGAATTGCCCACCAGGTGCAAAGATTGCAGATCTCTCCAGACATCTAGACAGGCACACGTGCAGTGCTGGGGATGAACTGGTGGTCGTGGTTCAAGTAGGTACCAATGACACAGGGAAAGATAGGAGAGAGGTCTTGGAGGCCAAATTTAGGCTGTCAGGTAAGAGATTGAAGTCTAGGACCTCCATAGTAGCATTGTCTGAAATGCTTCAAGTTCCAAGCACAGAGCCAGTTAGACAGGCAGAATTGAAGGCCTCAATGAGTGGATGAAACAATGGTATGGGGAAGAGGGGTTTAAATTTGTTAGGACTCGGGGAACCTTTTGGGAAAGGAGGAACCTATACAGGAAGGACAGGCTCTGTCTAAATCAAAATAGAATCAGATAGGTGACATATACATTTAAACAGGTTGTAGAGCAGTTTTTAAAGTAAGAAATGGGGAAGAGCCAACAGATGCAGAGGATCACATGGTTCGGACAGAGACATCCCTTAGGGTACGTCCAGACTACCTGCCAGATCGGCGGGTAACGATCGCTTTATCGGCGATCGATATATCGTGTCTCGTCTAGATGTGATATATCAATCCCCAAACGCGCTCCCATCGACTCCAGAACTCCACCAGAGCAAGCAGCGGTAGCGGAGTTGACGGGGGAGCCACGGCTGTCGATCCCGCGCCTTGAGAATGGGAGGTAAGTTGAAATAAGATATGTCGACTTCAGCTACGGTATTCCCATAGCTGAAGTTGCGTATCTTACATCGACCCCCCCGACCTCCCAGTGTAGACCAGCCCTAGGGGAGGATCTATTTAATAGGGATTCTCTATATCCTAGTAAGCAGGAGAGGATAGAACTTGATAAAGTGCAGGTAGTAACTGAAGAGAAACAGTCAAATGCAAAAGAATCCCATTCAATTACATCATATAATGGCAGGCAGCTAAAAAGTGACAAATTTAATAAGTGCTTTGTACATAAATACAAGAAGTCTAAATACTAAGAGGAGTTAACTTGACTGTCTGGTAGTAAATGAGGATATTGATAGGCATCACAGAAACTTGGTGGAACGATGATATTTTGTACCCTACTACCACGCGGGACATGGACGTGGTAGTAGGGTACAAAATGTATAGAAATAACAGTAGGTCATGCTGGTGGGGGAGTGGCACTATGTGTGAAAGAAAGCATAGAGTCAAAAATAGTAAAAATCTTTTAATGACTCAGACTGTACCATAGAATCTCTGTGGATAGAAATTCCATGCTTGAATAATAAGAATATAGCAGTAAGGATATACTACTGACCTCCTGACCAGGATGATGATTAGTGATTGTGTAATTCTCAGAGAGATTAGAGAGGCTATAACAATAGAAAACTCAATAATAATAATAATAATAATGAGAGATTTCAACTATCCCCATATTGAGTGGGTACATGTCACTTCAGGACAGGATGCAGAGATAAAGTTTCTTGACACCATAAATGTCTGCTTCTTGGAGAAGCTAGTCCTGGAACGCACAAGAGGAGAGGCAATTTTTTATTTAGTCCTAAGTGGAGCACAGTATCTGGTCCAAGAGATGAATATAGCTGAACTGCTTGGTAATAATGACCATAGTACAATTAATTTAACATCCTTGGGGTAAAGGGAAGCACACCAAAGAAGTCCGCCACAGTAGCATTTAACTTCAGAAAGGGGAACTACACAAAAATGAGGAAGTTAGTTAAACAGAAATTAAAAGATACAGTGCCAAAAGTGAAATGCCTGCAAGCTGTATGGACATTTGAAAAAAATCCATCATAATGGAGGCTCAAATTAAATGTAATCCCCTGTGACGGAGCTCACTTGCCCCGCACTAGTACTGGACCACTGTCTGGGCCAAGGAGGCCACGGTCCCATGGCCCTGCTGGGCATGCTCCAGCTGGAGACTAGTTATAAAAGGGAGCAGCTCAGCTCATTCAGGGCTCAGTGCCAGAGGGGAACGACCTTGGGTGGAGGCTCCAGCTGAAGAGCTGTCCCAGCCCTTGCCTGTGGGAGCTGGATATCCTGACAGTCAGACAGTAGGTCCACGCCAAGGAGCCTGAAGACCCTGATACCCCATGGACTGCGGCTTTGGGAAACCCGGTCGGAAGTGACTAAGGGAGGGTGAGTGAGTGGTATCTCCCACCTGAGTCAAGTCAGCGTGTTGCGGCTGGATTCCCCACTGACCCAGCGGTGGACCACTCTGCCACTATTAGGGCCCTGGGTCAGTGCCCGGTGGAGTCGGGGGGGCCTGGGCCCCCCTACCCAGGCTGCCGAACTTCTGAAAATCTTCTCCCAGGCGGGAATATCCAGGGAGATTCTGACCAATAAAGGAACCAACGTCTTGTCCAAACTGATGTCGGAATTGTGCCAGTTGTTGACTATCTGAGCACTTAAGATCTCTGTATATCATCCTCAGACAAATGGCCAGGTGGAAAAGTTTAATGGGACGTTGAAATCCACGCTAAGAAAATTCGTAGAAGATGACCCACAACACTGGGACAAGCTACTACTGGCCTTATTGTTCGCCATGCGGGAGGTTCCCCAGGCTTCCACAGGCTTCTCACAGGCTTCTCACAATGCAGCCCTAATTTTGGTAGGATACTTTAGGTGCTACTATAATACAAGTAAATAATAATAATTCATTCTCAGCAGCAGTCCTTCTTTACTTTTATTAAAGACTCTTTCTCTAGAGATTTCTGTCTATCATTCTTTCATCCAAATTACTTCTTTTTTTGAGCTATGTGAGGAGCAGTCTGGAAGCTGTGAATGTAATCATGGTATAAATGCTTGGGCAAAATGAAAAATTTAAAAAGATTAAAAAAGAGGTCACATTTTAAAGATTTATAAGATGATGCTAATAGCTACTCTTAAAATTCACTGGCTTACGCCAAGCATTTCTTTTCATTTCAAAGTATAGTTAACAGTACAGTCAAAGATATTTCCAATACTTTTATGTGCTGTCTGGAACATGAATGTGTTTATGGAGGACTTGTAGAGAGACAAGGTGGGTGAGGTAAGATCTTTAATTGAACCAACTTCGGTTGGCAGGGCTGGCTCCAGGCACAAGCGCAGCAAGCTGGTACTTGGGGCGGCACGTCCGGGTCTTCGGTGGCAATTTGGTGACAGGTCCCTCAGTCCCTCTCGGAGGGAAGAACCCCGGATGCCGAATTGCCCCAGAAGAATGAAGAGGTGCGGGAGAGCAGCCGCCGAAGTGCCGCCGATCGCAGCTTTTTTTTTTTTTTAGCTCTTTGCCACTTGGGGTGGCAAAAATGCTAGAGCCGGCCCTGTCTGTTGATGAAAGAGACAAGCTTTCAAGCTACACAGAGCTCTTCTTTAGGCCTGGCTTGTGTCTTTAAGAGCAGCTGGTTATATGCCGATTTAGAACTAGAAACAAAACAAGTTTTTGTTTTTAAGTTCCATGAACTGTCAGTTTAGATTTGGTAAAGATTCTTCTTGGGTCAGCAAAGAAGAAACAATATGTTTGGTTTTCCTTTCATCCTCTTACAGTAGGTCTCCATGCTTAAAAGTTTCCTTTGGAGAGTGCTAAAGTAGTCTTTCTGAGAGGGTCACAGAAAGTTCAGCAGCAGCTTGTGTCTGACCCTTTGTTGTTTGGCTATATAAATGGATGTGCAAAGAAATAATCTAAAATACTTATTTTGGTGACTGTTTGAACACAGGATGATCCAATCACACATTTTACTAATAGAAACATGAAATATTGCAATAAATATATGCAATGTCTGCCAGTCCAGTCATGCTCCCATGGAAGGCAATGGCAACACTTCCTTTGACTTCCATAAGAACAAGGTCTGGGGCTATATGTGATGAATGTCCCTGGAGTTCACAGCCAGGACTGGCAGAAAAGGGCATAAAACCTTGGGGATTATCAAGCAAATGATTGTGTATTTGTGAAATAGTTACTATAGTGCATAAGTGCTGTCTTCTGTGGCATATGCCATGTTGAAATTTAATGTCAAAATAAGTCCCCCGTCCCCTCCATCCCCCAAATAAATTGTCTGAGGCCAGATCCTGCACTTCTCCTCATGAGAATTGTCTCTTCTCACCTGAGTAGACCCATTGGCCTCAGCAGAGCCACTCAGGATTTGTGGCTTTTTATGACATATGTATTCTTTAATGCTCATAATGTTTTGCATTTTTATAGTGCTTCCATCCGGTAGTTGCAAGACATTGTATGAATATTAATGAAGCCTCCTGACACCTGTATGAAGTCAGTGTCTTGATAAGGAAAAGGCCTAAACTGCAAAGTTCAGAACTGGATTTTGTTACATCTTGATCTGAATGTCCTCTAAAGTTTGCAGGTGATTGGATCCGGTGGCTTGGTACAGCCCATTGTACAGACAGAGCCTGTCTGTGAAATTTAGATCTAATTAAAAGCGACTACTCATGGCTCTAAGCATTACACTTACTACTCAGTGGATGTGGATTGGGTCCATTATTACTGATAACACGGATTATTAAAGCTGAAAATATTTTAAACAACCAAATTTATTTTCCCCCATTTATGCTGCTTGCTTACTTTTTGAATCTCTCTATTCATGGACAATGAAAATAGATTAGTTGGTTTCATTTATTGCAATAGTTTCTAGTGCTATTCACCTTCTGATCCTCAGGCCCTATCATAGCGACTAGGGCTGTCGATTAATCACAGTTTTGTATTACAGTACTTGTGTGAGGTGAATTCAAAAATACCATAACTTTTGTTTTTTACAGCACAAATATTTGTAATAAAAATCAATATAAAGTGAGCACTGTACACTTTGTATTCTGTTTTGTAACTGAAATCAATATATTTTAAAATGTAAAAAACATCAAAAAATATTTAAATAAATGGTATTCTATTATTGTTTAACAGTGCGATTAATTGCGATCAATTTTTTAAATAATTTGACAGCCCTATTAGTGACACAATGTTACATTGCTGCAGAAGAACATTACATTCATTTGCTGTTTTGTGTGGAGCATTTTTGGCGTTAAACAAAACTGGCTACACTAGAATTTAAAAAAATGGAAAAGTTTCTGTTGGACATGGCTTTTGTAATAGCTTCAATTTACCAAAACTAAAATTTGGGGCTAAATTTAACCTGACAGCATTCCTTGGAAATAATCCCCACAATTACCAGATTGATGAGGCTTCCTTTACAGGTATTTGGCATCCAGAAAGAATCATAATTCAGGCATGTGTTTATAAATGACAGATTCAATGGGTTAATTATTTTGCCATTTCTCATTTTCACTGTGATCCTTGTTAATGGGATGGATTCATTTGGTGCTATTTTCTCCTACCATTACAATCCTTGCCATGAGTATCATAACTGTAATGCTCACAGACTCTGTGAGTAATGTTTCATGCTTTATTGCTTTGACCGTTCGGTGTTTCCCTTTTTGAGTGGCAGGGCATTTCCATCCCTTTCTCACAGGTTAGTTATTATGATTATTAACAAGAAGTAGTGAAATGGCCAGTAAATCAAAATCCCAAATCAGGCAAAATACTGCCCCAAACTAGCAAATCACCTCACTCCTCCCCTTCCCCCCAGTTTACACTACAGCTGATTATTTTTATGCTTATTAAAAATAGAAAGGGGCACATAGTAAATCTCTTCTTGAAATGAAAACTGGTACAAGAAATAGAAAATGATACAAAATAAACCCACTCATTTGCACTGCCAGACTGGATCAGACCCAAAGATTGGTCCATCTGATCCAGTGTCCCATCTCTGACAGTGGCCAACACCAGGTACTACAAAGGAGGGTGTGAGAATCATGCATTAGGTGGATGTGGGATAATCTACCCTCCACTTTAGGTTTTAGCCTACTTGCTCATAGTTAGGGATTCACTTGAATCCTGAACCATAAGGTTTAGTATCCTTCCAAAATAATCATAATTAACTATGGTAACCATAGATTTTCTTATCATATAAATGTCCAATCCCTTTTCGAATTTTGCTAATTTCTTGACCTCCGCCACTTCCTGTGTCAGTCTAATTTCACGTGTGGGAAAAGTATTTTCTTTAACCAGTTTTGAATTTGCCACTTTTAGCATCATCTAATGTCCCCTCCTTCTTCTGTTATGAAACAGACCAAAGAGATGCTCCTGAACTATCTTCTCTATATCATTTGTTATTTTATATATTCTTATATCACTTCTTATTTGTCTCCTTTCTAACGTAGGCTTTCTCTTGCATCCTCTCATAGTGTTAAGTACCGATCCTCATGCAAAGCTGGAATAAATGGGCTTTGTTCTCTGTGGGAGTTATGGGGCGGGGGGTGTTAAATCCCTTCTCTGGCAAGCCATGGAGCCCCAATAACTCCTTCCCATGGCTTCCACTTCAGCAACGGGGCTACAGCAGCATGCAGGGATCTTGTATTCTCCCTCTGCTGGGAGGTCTAGGCCATTGGATCTGGGTCATCACAGAGCTACTTGCCTCCACCCCATTCCCGGATTAAATGCCTCTGCTCCTCCACTGGCCCAAGGTTGTAGTACCCAAGAGAGCTGCTTTGAAATGCTGTTTTGTAGAACACCGGGATGGGGATGTGGGTGAAGTTATGCTGCTTTTCTGTGGGTAAGACTGCTTGCACAATAGATACATTCTGGTCCAGCTGCCTTTGAGGCCTTCCACAGCTTTCTGCAGAGCAGAGATCTTGGCCCTTGGTGGCTTATTATAGGGCATTCTAGGGGTTAAAGTGGAAGGGTGTGACCCTAGGCAACCCTGCGTTCGCATCGTACACACTAATGCAATAATATTAGTACAAAATATTCCCTGTGAGGTATCATATGAAAGCTAATAACATGCTGGTTATTAATATAGTAAGATTTACATGTTAACCTTATATGTGAAGTTGTGAATTCCCTCTGTATAATGCTTGTTTAGGACAAGACAGCCTTTCCTCGGTAAAGGTGATAAACAGGTCTGTCCTAGACAAAGGAACATGGGTTTATCTCAGTTTACATATTAGCAGTTGTTATGGGGTGGACTAGGTCAAGAGGTCCCCTGCTGAAGGCCTTGCAGCCCTACCACACCGCCCCCCAGAATAGGGCAGTAGAGAGGTCCTCCAAGCTTCCTAGAGTAGCTGTATGGGAAGCTATACAGTGGTTAATCAGGGCCCAGCAGGCTAGTATAAGAAGAGCTGCTGGCAGGACCAGAGTGAGTGTAGTTCCCTGCTGGAGCTGGAGGAGTGTGGGTGGTGTGCCTGGCTGGCTGAGGGAGCTACAGGTCCCCGGACAGAGCATTGCTGGCAGAGGCTGTGGGGAATATGAAGGAGTTCCAGGCTGGCTGCTGGGACTCAACCAGGACTAGGCCCTGAGGTCAGGGTGAAGAATGTGCTAGAGCCATGGGGAAGTGGCCCAGGGAACTGTACCACAGCCTCAGTTTTATTAAAAGGGATGTGGTAGATGGCTGCTATCTATAGGGTCCCTGGGCTGGGATCTGGAGTAGAGGACAGTCCCAGGTTCCCCCCCGCACCCGCCACTGGGAAAGTGGCCTGGACTTTGATATACCCCAGAAGGGGAAATGAACTCTATTAGTGGCCCAAATGAAGAGTTGGGGCCAGGAAGGCCCAGAAAGGCAAAGAGTCTCCAAGGAGGGAGCTCTGGGGGAATATGGCCCCACACCAGCGCTGGGACTGCTTGAGGAGCAGGGACCATTTGAAAAAGCCCAGAATGGGTTGAAAAACAGTTCAAAGCAGGGCACTGTGATAGGCCCTGTTGGACTTATTGAGGAGCGAGCCCAGAGATAAGGCTACAGATTGAAGGACCTTACAGAAGGCTATAGGCCTCCTGTTGGGCTTATACCTCAGAAAGGGTTTGCTTTATTTTATTTCATATACAGACTGTGTGTGAACTGACTGGAGGCATGAGTCACCACAGACCCACCACAAACAGAGAGAGAGAGTGCAGGCACACACACTGAGATGGGGAGTACTCACAAGATGAGAGGTGAGTGCACCCCATTACAACAGCAAACAAAGCTATCGAGCTAAATTAGCAGGGGTTATCCAAACCCTGAGACACAGAGAATTAACACGGCTCCTACACTCCACAGAGCCACAGGAAACTGAATCCTCTGGAAGCGTTCCTGGCTCATGAGACAAAAACAGCTCCTTTGGGGATATAAGGAACACATCTTAATCCTTCACCTTAAGGAGACAAAAAAACCAAGTAATTTGAACTCTTTGGTGGGTCCTGGCCAAGACAGCCAATAAAAAGCTGGAAAGGAGACACCAAGTAAAAGAAACCATCTTGAACAAAGACTGCATCTTGCTAGATTAAGTTTTAGACTTTAGAGGGATCTTTCCACTTTTATTTGCTATCTCTTTTACTTGGTATCACTTAATCCCTGCGCTCTTTAGTTAATAAACTTGTTTTACTATAAATCAATTCAGGGCTGTCTGAAACCAATGGTGTATTTACCCCAAATTAATCAGTACATTAGTTTATTGATTTAACAGAGCAGTGAACATAATATCTTCTGTGAATGTACATTGAGAGGTGCTGTGCATTGCAGAGAAACCTCGCTGAGGAGCTCAGGGGCTGGAGCTCACTGATTGGTATAGGCTGGTGTGCTGCAAATGTATACGGTGCAGCACAATGGATAAATGTGCTGCTTTATCAGTAGGTCAGCCCCAGAGCTTACAGCCTGAAAGCACAATTCAGTATAACACAGAGCAATACAACATTAAGCTCATACACGAGAAAATGTGCCTTTATTTTAATGAGGAGATTTCACAGAAACAGTTGGATATCCAAGGCTTTCTAGAAGAAAGAGAGGAAATATGCCTGGAGAGCACCAACTGGGAGGCTATTGCAAGCGTAAGGGGCAGTATGAAAAGAGACTGTCATGCATGGTCAATAGGGGCAAATCCACGCTGACTGTTACTTATCTTATCTTTTAGGTGTTTGCAAATTGATTGCTTAATTAATTGCTCCATTATCTTTCCGGGTACAGAAGTTAAGCTGACTGGTCTGCAATTCCCCGAGTCATCCTTATTTCCCTTTTTATAGATTTGCCCTTTTCCAGTCTTCTGGAATCTCTCCTGTCTTCCATGACTGTTCAAAGATAATCGCTAATGGCTCATATCTCATAGAATCATAGAAGATTAGGGTTGGAAGAGAACTCAGGAGGTCATCTAGTCCAATCCCCTGCTCAGAGTAGGACCCACCCCAATTAAATCATCCCAGCCAGGGCTGTGTCAAAAGCTGGGCCTTAAAAACCTCTAAGGATAGAGATTCCACCACCTCCCTAGGTAACCCATTCCAGTGTATCACCACTCTCCTAGTGAAATAGTTTTTCCTAATATCCAAAGCGATGACTCACTGGCGCACTGCCTCCTGCTGGTCATCCTGGGAATTAGCTCTTTTCCAGCCCAGAGCACCCTCTGCAGGCCAGTGTATTGCCCGCCACTGGCCCCGTGTCCCTCCCAGACCTTGGTGCCCTTTACCTCAGGGTTCTGCCCCAGCAGTACCCCCACACTCTGGGTCTCCCCTCCCAGGGGACCCCACCAAGCCTCTAAACCCACTTTGCCTCAGTGGCTACCGCCAGTCATCATCTAGCCCCTGCTCACTGGGGCAGACTGCAGTCTGTAAAGGCCACTCATCATTGGCAGGGAGTCAGACCAGCTAAGCCCAGGCTGCGCCCCTGCAACCCCTGTACCAGCTTTGGCCTTTAGCAAGGCCTGCAGCTTGGGGATTTACCAGGCTGGAGCTCCCCAGCTCCTTTTGCCCTTCCCCAGCACTGCTCCACTTCAGGTACCTTGCTCCCAAGCAGTTAGCCCTTCCCACTCCAGGGCTAGAGCGAGACTCCTCCAGCTTCTGACCCACAGCCCTCTTATCAGGGCCAGCTTGGCCCTAATTGAGCTGGCCACAGCTGTGGCTGCTACTCCAATCAGCCTAGCTTTTCCCAGCTGCAGCCCTCTCCAGGGCTGCTTTTAACCCCTCTTTAGTTGGAGTGAGGCAGCTGCCCCACTACCAGGGGCGGCTCTAGAAAGTAGGCTGCCCCAAGCAGCGCGGTGCGCTGTGCCGCCCTTCCCCGGTCCCGCGGCGGGTCCCCTCTTCCCGCGGCTCCCGTTGAGCTCCCGCAGGCATGCCTGCGGCAGGTCCGGGACAAGCGGACCTGCCGCAGACATGACTGCGGCGGGTGCCATGGTCCTGCGGCTCAGTGGACTTGCCGCAGGCATGACTGCGGGAGCTCAACCGGAGCCGCGGGAAGAGGGGACCCGCCGCAGTCATGCCTGCGGCAGGTCCACCGTAGCCAAATGCCGCCCCCCCCGGGAAAGGGCCGCCCCACGCGCCTGCTTGGTGCGCTGGGGTCTAGAGCCGCCCCTGCCCACTACACTCCTGCACTGCAACTGGAGACCATTGCTCCTTGTTCCTTCTTCTGCCACCACTGAGAACAGCGGAGCTCCATCCTCTTTGGAACCCCCTTTCAGGTAGCTGAAAGCAGCTATCAAATCCCCCCTCATTCTTCTCTTCTGCAAACTAAATAATCCCAGTTCTCTCAGCCTCTCCTTGTAAGTCATGTGCTCCAGCCGCCTAATAATATTTGTTGCCCTCCGCTGGACTCTCCAATTTTTCCACATCCTTCTTGTAGTGTGGGGCCCAAAAATGGACACAGTAATCCAGATGAGGCCTCACCAATGTCGAATAGAGGGGAATGATCATGTCCCTTGATCTGCTGGCAATTCTCCTACTTATACAGCCCAAAATGCCGTTAGCCTTCTTGGCAACAAGGGCACACTATTGACTCATATCCAGCTTCTTGTCCACTGTAACCCCTAGGTCCTTTTCTGCAGAACTGCTGCCTAGCCACTCGGTCCCTAGTCTGTAGTAGTGCATGGGATTCTTCCGTCCGAAGTGCAGGACTCTGCATTTGTTTTTTTTTTAACCTCATCAGATGTCTTTTGGCCCAATATTCTAATTTGTCTAGGACCCTAGGTCCCCCTACCCTCCAGCATATCTACCACTCCTCCCAGTTTAGTGTCATCTGCAAACTTGCTGAGGGTGCAATCCACGCACTCCTCCAGATCATTAATGAAGGTACAGTAACTCCTCACTTAATGTTGTAGTTATGTTCCTGAAAAATGCGACTTTAAGTGAAACGATGTTAAGCGAATCCAATTTCCCCATAAGAATGAATGTAAATGGAGGGGTTACATTCCAGGGAATTTTTTTTTTGCCACACAGTACAGTACTATAGTTGGGAGGTGCCCCTGCCTTACCCCACACAGGCACAGCCCACTGGCACTGGAGACAATGAGGCAGGCAAGGAGGCTGAAGTGCTGTAGACTAGGAGAAGCATGTTGTGCAGCAGCAGCAGCAGCGTCCCCTGCTCTGCAAGCACCAGGGGCGGGGAGGGGGGGTTAACCCTCGGCCCGCCAACTCCACCCCTTCCCCCCAAACCCCTACCCTTAACCTGCCTCTTCTTCCCCCTCCCCCTTTATTCCACACGCCGTGTCCTCGCTCCTCCCCTCTCCCTCCCCTGCCTCCTGCCCGCAGCAATCAGCTGGCTTGTGGCATTCAGGGAGGAGGAGTGAGGACACGGCGCACAGGCTCCCCCTCCCTCCTCTGCCTCCTGAACACCGCAAGCCCGCTGATTGCTGCGGGCAGGAGACGTGGGGAGGAAGGGGAGGGTGCTGATCCACGGGGTCTGCCAGCAGGTGGGAGGTGCTGGGGTAGGGGGGCGTGTAGGGGAGCTGATGGAGGGCTGCCAGTTGTGTACAAAGCAGGCAGCCAAATGAGATTATAGCGAAGCATTGCACAACTTTAAATGGAGCATGTTCTATAACTGAGCAGGGACGTAAGATCAAAACAACGTTAAGTGAGAGGACGTTAAGTGGGGAGTTACTGTATTGAACAAAACCAGCCCCAGGACCGACCCTTGGGGCACTCCACTTGATACCAGCTGCCAACTAGACATGATCACTGCCTGTTGAGCCCGACGATTTAGCCAGCTTTCTATCTACCTTATAGTCCATTCTTCCAGCCCATACTTCTTTAACTTGCTGGCAAGAATACTGTGGGAGATGGTATCAAAAGCTTTGCTAAAGTCAAGGAATAACACATCCACTGCTTTCCCCTCATCCACAGAGCCAGTTATCTCAACATAAAAGGCAATTAGGTTAGTCAGGCATGACTTGCCCTTGGTGAATCCATACTGACTGTTCCTGATCACTTTCCTCTCCTCCAAGTGCTTCAAAATTGATTCCTTGAGGACCTGCTCCATGATTTTTCCAAGGTCTGAGGTGAGGCTGACTGGCCTGTAGTTCCCCGGATCCTCCTTTTTCCCTTTTTTAAAGATGGGCACTACATTAGCCTTTTTCCAGTCATCCGGGACCTCCTCCAATCGCCATGAGTTTTCAAAGATAATGGCCAATGGCTCTGCAATCACACCAGCCAACTCCTTTAGCACCCTCGGATGCAGTGCATCTGGCCACATGGACTTGTGCTCGTCCAGCTTTTCTAAATAGTCCTGAACCACTTCTTTCTCCACAGAGGGCTGGTCACCTCCTCCCCATACTGTGCTGCCCAGTGCAGTAGTTTGGGAGCTGACCTCATTTGTGAAGACAGAGGCAAAAAAAGCATTGAGTACATTAGCTTTTTCCACATCCTCTGTCACTAGGTTGCCTCTCCCATTCAGTAAGGGGCCCACACTTTCCCTGACCTTCTGGTTGCTAACATACCTGTGGAAACCCTTCTTGTTACTGTTAACATCACTTGCTAGCTGCAACTCCAATTGTGATTTGGCCTTCCTGATTTCACTCCTGCATGCCTGAGCAATAGTTTTATACTCCTCCCTGGTCATTTGTCCAAGCTTCCACTCCTTGTAAGCTTCTTTTTTGTGTTTAAGATCAGCAAGGATTTCACTGTTAAGCCAAGGTGGTTGCCTGACATATTTACTATTCTTTCTACACATCGGGATGGTTTGGTCCTGCAACCTCAATAAGGATTCTTTAAAATACAGCCAGCTCTCCTGGATTCCTTTCCCCATCATGTTATTCTCCCAGCGGATCCTGCCCATCAATTCCCTGAGGGAGTCAAAGTCTGCTTTTCTGAATTCCAGGGTCCATATTCTGCTGCTCTTCTTTCTTCCTTTTGTCAGAATCCTGAACTCGACCATCTCATAGTCACCGCCTCCCAGGTTCCCATCCACTTTTGCCTCCCCTACTAATTCTTCCCTGTTTGTGAGCAGCAGGTCAAGAAGAGCTCTGTCCCTAGTTGGTTCCTCCAGCTACAGAGGAGACTAATTTAGAAGAAGGATCCTTCTCCTACCATCTTTAAAATCACCCTCCCAAACACATGGTCCCATGAGGATCTTTTTGGATCCCATTTTTCTTCTTCTGCTGCTGCTGCTGCTTGAGATCTCATGTCAGTCACCATCTAAAAATGTCTGGAATGGTCTTTTACAGCACTTCTCCTTACTTGACCAAATGGATCACATTTGAGTGATACAGAGCATTCTCTTTCTTTCAGAAGATACGGGCAAAAAAGCTGCTATCCTGATAGCCTGGTATGGGATGAGGAGCTAAGGAATCAAATTTAGGTCCTCTTTTTGACAAGGCAGAGTACTCCCACCAAACAATTCTACATGCTTATTTTTAAGATCACTACATTACTAATTTTTCTAAATATCATCTATATCTGACTTGTTAGTAACACATTCTGTAATGTGCGTGCTGATTCTGTCTTTCTCACTGGAAAATTGGTCTTTGCATTTGTAGTGGAAGGTTTTAAAAGGACCTTAGCAATTTGCATCTGGCTCTGGATTGTCTAGCTACAGCAGATGTTAATTATGAATTGGCAATGAGTAATGCTGACTATCCAAAAATGAAGGTACAATCCACTAAGCTGTACTGCAAAGACTTTGCTCTTTTTTTGTATTCAGTATACTATGCGCATATTAGTCTTTTCCAAGGTTCATAATTCTTACCTCTTCCTTCCTCCTTTGCAAGAGGGTAACATTTTTTCTTATGTCCAATCTTCAGTGATTCATGATAGTAAAGAAACAAGGGCAGCAAAGGCAAAGTTGCTTGTGCAATTTTATTTGTGTGAGTCCAGTAGGATTCTAGAGGTGAAAAATAGAAAACAAAAACCTTTAAAAATTATAAACTTTTAAAAGCCAAATTTCCTAAATAAAGTTAATTTGAATAAACGTATACATCAGTTTTTATATAGATTTGCTATAGCACATTCCCTCAGAGCCCAACTTTAGACATTGGATACCTGATTTTCAGTCACTCATAATGGTAGCTGTAAGTGATGCATGCACTTAGCAAATTTGGGCACCCAAAATCAGACTACTTTTGAAACTGGTGAACCTAATTATTACATAGAAGTCAGATTGTTACCACAGTCTTTAGACAAACTTCCCATTGTGTCTGATTCAAAACCCAATGAAGTCAAGGGAACGACTTCTGTGGACTGTACCTCTACTGTAGATCAAAGGCAATATATGGCCCTGTGTTTATCAGATCTGGCTTCTGGACCATAACAAAAATGTAATTTGTCCTGTTCCAGCAAATAAGTTTGTGTCCGCCATCATGGTACAATACAGTAGCTGTTTAGCAAGAGTCTACACTAGGAGGTGAAGCATAGTGGGGATTTAGGGAGTTGGTAAGTAATTACTCAAATTAAAATTTGGCCAGGACATTGGGGCTAATGCTTTTACTCTTGCAAGAAGTCCCCTGAGATCCCTAATAACCACAAGTCATCAGGACTTTGGTTTTACATCTTATCAAAAAACAATACATTCAGCAATACAATGCCCATAACACCAAGCTGGAGTACAGGTCTTGTGCTGAATTGGCGCAACATCAATGAACCAAAACCATTTCTTGTAGCACTTCAGGTTTCTTGAGAGTTCTGCAATCCTAACCCTAACCAGTTCCCCCTCCTTGCTAAACTGGTGAGAGATCTTGGTTGAAGATTATAGCTACTGGCTATTAAATGGTCCCCTTAAATATGCTACATGTTTTCTGCATTCTCTTTTAAAATGCCCCCTTTTAAAATTCCATTAATAAACAGCTTCATAATGCACATCAAGCCATGACACTCAGGATCCTGGGCTTGTAAGGGTATGTTGATACCAAGGGAGTGCAAATAAACAGCATGAAAATTCAGAGTCAAGCTTTAAAAATATTTATCTGACTTTTGCTTGATGGAAAACGATTAGAAGATTTGTATTGTTTATACAAGATGAGTTTTGTGAAAAGTGTGGCCCAGTAAAAGTGAAGGAGTTTATATCTGAATCCCCATGACACTGTAAGGAAAATATCCCATCTGAACACCCTAGCTTAACTTATAAACATGGTTTTAATTAGGAATACAATGATGGCAACCCAGCAGATATCACTTTTGTTCCTCTCCTAATGGAATTATAGTGGTGCTGTTTATATTGTATCTTTTTAGGTGGGATGAGTTGGGTGGAGAGATTTTTTTTTTCCAAATCTCATCTTTCGCTCTCTTCTCAAATTAATGGAAATTAAAATAAGTTTCCTCTCATTTTCAATACTTTGAAATAGACACGGCAAAGTAACATTAGGGAAATAAACACATCTCACAGTGTGCTTAGTTCACATTAAAGTTATGAGGTAAAATCCTGGCCTCAGTTTTGTCATTGACTCCAGTAGAGCCCGGTGAGACCTGATTTCCCTGCATATAAAGAAAATATCCCCCAAGGGGTCTACATCCACCGTTATGGAGGCGCTGGAAGTTACAGGACTGGTAGGGAGGATATATGGTCTTCCCACAGTTAGGATGCAAGGCTGAATCCTGGCCAAGTTGGAAGCGCTGAAAGATGTTACCTGTGTACAGCTGTTGGCTAGTCTAGGCTAAACAAATTAGTGACCTTAGTCTTGTTACCAGTGAACAGGTGTTATATCACGCAAAAAACTGCCAGCACAGTTGGTACCCATTTGGCAGTGTGAAAGTAGAATGAATTATATTGTAAAAATAAGAATGGATTAAAGAAATGTTGTATGTACCTTTAAGCAGAAATAAGAAATGTTGAAATACAGGTGCCAGGAAAAGAAACATTAGGCATAAACAATGGTGCTAATGGCGAAACATTAACAGAAGATCCGTAATAGTTAGTAAAGAAATAAGATATGCATGTCTAGCCCAGGTAAACTTATCTGATTCTGCTTCCTTTGTTATCTTGCTAAGTTCTTGCCCTTTTATCTGTATAAATAAGATAGTTTGTGTCTTGCATGGTGCTCACATTATCTGGAGCATGGTACTAATAAAACAGAGTGGTCTGACAAACTGTGAGTCCTGAGTCTAACTTTGACAGCAGTCTTGATGGAAAGATTGAGGTTTAAATGGCCAGGAAGACTGAACTATCTTTCATCTCCTGGATATAGGGACATGGGGCCTGACTCACTGGTGCCCGGCATCTTATGTGTTGATTTACACCAGTGCTGAGAGAGCATAAAGGAGATGTTTAACTCTACCATTCTGCCTTAATAGCAGTTATCTCCTATGCACTCAACGTGAGGAAGGTTTGCAGAATCTGGCCCTTAGGTTGTAAGCTGCTCAGGGCAGGGATTGTGTCATTTTATGTGTCTGTGAAACACCATGCACACTGATAGCTCTGTGTTATTATTTAGCCACACATGCTTCCTTTTCACAGCCGTGAATGGTGCAGGGCGAGAACTGAGCCCTTGGAATCTCCAAGTCACCACTGAGGCATGTTGGCGAGCTGGTGTATTGCTGTTACTGCCCACGCCGTAACTTCTTTACATCTAGAAGATTTCACAGTTCACTGCTGTCACGCCAGGTACCTTTTCCCAAAATGTATATTTGCTCTTTAAGGGGAGGCGGGGATGGGAAGAGTAAGCCTCTGTGGCTAAAGAATATTTTATTTATATAGTGACATCAGTATGCATTGTGCTTTACAGACACATAAGGGGACACAATCCCTGACCTATGGAGCTTACAATCTGAGTCAGGTTCTGCACACCTTACTCATGTTGAGTAGCACTTACTTGTGTGACCAATCCCACTGGAGTTTCTTCATTATTTGTGGGTATGAAATAGGCTTCTACATCTGGTGAAGGATCATCCTGTGCTTCAAATAAGCATTTAGTAGTTTGTTTCCAGTTACCAGGTTGTGAGCGCTCTATACTTGGGTTTAACAGAAGGGTTTTTTTTAATGTGTTCATGTGCTTTTAAACATATCTTCACTATCCACCTTTCAATTCCCTCTTCTAGGTCCAAAATATGCACCTTTAAGCTCAGAAATATCGATAAGATTTGGATTTTACCTATAGGAAAAAGAGAGACTGTGTGAGAAAAGAAACCACCAGCATTTGTGACAAGTGTATGGGAAGCGTGGCTCATAGTTGGACATTTCGCTATACATCCCCGATGAGCTGCATCTCAGCTGAATGTTCTAGTGACGTGCAAATGATACAGGGCATGAGAATCCTTTCTCATTTTCCCTCTCAGCCTTCACCAGTGATGGAATTCTGCCAGGGCCAGAGTTCAGGAAAGAACCCTTCATACTTCTCAGCATGAGGTGGAGCAAATGAACATATCTCCACCCTGCACACTAGTCCTAGCATCCAGATTCCAATAGTACCCTGTAAGGTTCATGAAGCACTCAGAGTTACAGTAGCATCAATCATTTCTGCTAAGCAGCCACTGTGGGTGGCTGTGTCTGGGGGAAAAATAGAGGATGTATGCTTCAAACATTCTCATTTTGCCAGTCCCCTAAAAGGAGGAGGTTAGGTTCCTAACTCCAAGTCTTCTCACATTAATGTTCATGGCAGAACTTCCCATGGCTTAAATGGGAGTTTTGGGGTTTTGGCCCTGTCTTACTTTTGGCACAACAGATATGCCAGGAATATGCAGCTTTGAGGCCTCTAGCATTCCAATTTCCCCTTAGATATTCAAACTCTCAACTTGCATACATAATCCTTCATGTCAACTGTTTCACATTAAAAAGAGAGATATTTTTGGTTTGCTAAACACAGTTTCCTAAGGGCAAACCTGCTAATGATTAGCTGATGTAACAATGCCCAAAAAAGTAACTTCTAGTACTGAAATAAACATTACCACATCCATTAACCAACAGGGTAATTTCATTGTCTGATGGTATGTAGAATTGGGATTTGAAAAGTCTTTAGAAGGCAAATGATGCAATCATGAGACTACTTATGCTGAAGGCTGCCTTTGTGTGGCTAAGAATAATTAAAAAAAATATTGTTTTCATTTTTTGCTAATGAGATTAATTGTAGTAATATTTAACGTGAAGACCTCAAAACACTTAAGGAACAAGTCTCACAACACCCCAGTGAGGGATTGTATTATCTTATTACACTAGTTCCTTATTATGCTACAGTTATGATATTATTATTATGTAGGGTGCTTATATCTCATTTATTTGCAGATTAGTTTATTACGCACTGTACAAAATTAAACAGGGCAATGCTGGGTGGGACGGTTGCGGATCTCTCGAGACATCTAGACAGACTTATGTGCAGTGCTGGGGAGGAGCTAGTTGTTGCAGTATGTGCAGGAACCAGTGACATAGGGAAGAATAGGAGACAGGTCCTGGAGGCCAAATTTAGGCTGCTATGTAAGAGATTAAAGTCCAGGATCTCCATGGTAGTACTCTCCGAAATGTTTCTAGTTCCACGTGCAAGGCCAGTTAGACAGGCAGAACTGCAAGGTCTCAATGCATGGATGAGACAATGGTGTAGGGAGTAGAGTTTTAGGTTTATTAGGAACTGGGGAATCTCTTGGGAAAGCAGGAGCCTAGGCAGGAAGGACGGGCTCCAGCTAATCCAAAACAGAACCAGGTTGCTGGCATGTAACATTAAAAGGTTGTAGAGAAGTTTTTAAACTAAAGCTGGGGGAAAGCTGACAGGTATGGAGGAGCACACACATGGCCATCCTTAGGATTTATGGTGCCCTAGGCGGGATTATTAAACTGGTGCCCCTATGCCTGACTTGCTCTTAGCAACACAAACATAAACTTACAGTATTGGAAAACTTGCCTCATGCACTTTATTAAAAACAGTTTAACTTAATGAAGCACACTGTAATGCTGATGGACTATACTTGCACTAAAGAAGTAGCACTGTAGAAAAAATTCTGATTTATTGACAGAATGATGCAAATAATATAATTTTTTTAATTTGTCAACATTTTATTGGAAATTTCTATGAAGAGGTATTGAAACAATGATTTGGTTTTAATTAAAAGCAATCTTTCTGGCTTTTTTGGCTGCAAAATCAGTAATAATGTCATCGTATGACAAAGACAAAGTGATGTCTTGTTCGATTGCAAGAATAGCAAGACCAGTCAAGCATTCCTGACTCATAGAACAGAGATAATTTTTAATGAGCTTTAGTTTTGAGACACTCTGTTCTCCTGATGCTACTGTTACAGGAATTGTCAGTAGAATACGAGTGGCATGTACACATTAGGACAGTGTTTCTCAAACTGGGGTCACCGCTTGTGCAGGGAAAGCCCCTGGCGGGCCAGGCCAATTGTTTACTTGCTATAACCTGTGCTTTTTTTAATCCATTTCTCTCTATTTCACTAAAAAGTGGTGTTTATTGTTTAGTAAGGTAAGTGTTGAATCAAGCTGCATCATTGGACTCTGCATTATTTTGCTTACAATTGAGATTTTTAACAAGAATGTCATACCAGATTACAACAGATGTTAGAAACTTGAAGCTGGATATTTCAGAGGCCAATGACTGTGCTTCATTTTAGCTTTTGTATCTCTGGCTTCTTCCAAAATAGCAACCAGTGCTTCGTAAACTTCCTCAGATTGATATCTCAACGTTTTTACACTTTCTACTCTGCTTTCCCAGCATGTCTGAGATAGAGGCTTACTGGTAATACCATTGACATATGCTTTGAATATTTGCCATCATTGAGTGGAAGCTAAAAAGAGCATGTAAAGGCATTGCAGCAAACCAAAAAAAGAAATAGCTTCTACAGACTTGGCCATATCACACAAAATCAAATTAAGGCTGTGGCATGCACACGGAACAAAAAAGGCTCATGGATTTTCTGCCAGCAATCTATCTTGCACGCCAGAAGTGCATCCTCTCATATTGGCATCATTATCATAGCCTTGTCCTCTAATGTTCATTATGGACAATCTCATTCATTTTAGTTCATCAAGGAGAGCTTGAAGAAGTCCAAAACCTATAGTGTCCTCTACTTCTAAAAATTTGATAAAAGATTCCTTAACTGGAATCTGTGCTGAATCACTAATGTCACAAATTTCACTACTGACGACATCTGTTCTTGATTACTTATGTCCGGAGTGCAATCTAGAATGACGGCAAAATATTTTGCCAAAGTAACCAGTGAAACAATTTTGTCTTTCACTTTATCACTCATTAGCATGATCAGTTCATTTTGAATTCTTGGTCCCAAATAGTGGTCATGTATTTCATTTTCAGTTACTCTTTGGAGATGTTCACTCATCACTGTGTGTCAAATTTTCCCAGCAGTTGAACAAGGCCCCAAAAATTGCCATTTTGGGGCTGGAATAATTTCTCAGCGTTTCCTCTAAAAGCAAGATCATCTGTTGATAGATATTCAACAATAGATAATAGACATTCAAGAACACGGCACCAATGCTGCTTCTCTGACTCCAGCAATCTTTGATTTTGGGCATCAAGAGTTGTGTGATTTTTTAACGTTACACTCAGCTCACACCATTTGTGCATACTTTCAATGTGATGTTGTGCCTTTTCATGTTGCAGTAATATGTGACTACGATTTTTTCCAATCATTAATACCCATGGTCAGGGGCGGCTCTATGTTTTTTGCCGCCCCAAGCATGGCAGTCAGGCGGCCTTCGGCAGCGTTTCTGCGGGAGGGCCACCGGTCCCATGGATTCAGTGGCAGCTCTGCGGGTGATCTGCCAGTCCCGCGCCTTTGGCGTACCTGCCGCCAAATTGCCGCCGAAGCCACAGGACTGGCGGACCTCTTGCAGAAACGCTGCTGAAGGATGCCTGACTGCCGCCTTCTCGGCGGCCAGCACGCCGCCCCCCACGAGCTTGCTGCCCCAGGCTCACGCTTGCTGCACTGGTGCCTGGAGCTGCCCCTGCCCATGGTTGCTATCTTAAAATTGCAACTATTGAAAATCTTTCATGGGAAACAAAATACAGCATCCTTGCATTTAGAGTACACAAGCCACCATCTGTTGACAATTTCACCATTAGAAAGTCTTTTGTAGTAATTGTTTTCTGTGAATTTCCTACCTCTAATGTCTTTAGGATATTCAAGACCTTTTATTCTCACAGGGCCTTTCTCAAGTATAATGGCACATGATTCGTTGTTTAAAGATAGCGGCCATGCGCCAATGTCATCTATATCCCATGCTAGTACAGTTTCAACTGTTGTAATTTCTTGTTTTGTGTCTGCATCTGTTTCAAATGATCTGTGTGTTGTTACGTTTCTTCAGCTTCGTCTGCATAAAAATGTTCTTTGGCAGTTACTTGATGATCTTGATCAATTTCGTTGTTTTCATGACATACAAACTTAAGTATAAAACCCTTCTGTGCTTGTAAAACTAATCCTATTTCATCTTTTCAGTTTCTTTTTTGTGATCCAGAAAGTTGTTTTCGATACGACATAACTTATAAGGGTGTTTTTTTAAAGAAATAACTTTTTAAATTATTGTCAGATTAGCAGAAATATTATTTAAAATAACTAATATCGGATAGCCATGAGCCTGTGAACTTGAGCTAGTGTGAAGACACCTCACAAGGCGCTCCACCCTGACTGAGACACAGCAGAACTGGAAACCCATGTCATTTTTACAAAGCCACTTTTTAGTTTTAAATGTATAGTGGGCATCAGTCTTAATGTTAGTTACAACTCTATATCAACCTTATACTGTAAATAGATTCATGACATTATCCAGTTTAATAAGCTGGGTTTCCAAGCATTGGGAAAATATAACCCTAGTTTTATTCCTAGGTAAAGCACAAAGTGACCAAAATGAAGTCAGCACAGAATCATCTAATCTAGATTAAAGTACCATAGAAATGTTACAGAAGGCCTATTGTGCCTTATTTTTGTTTGGGGAAACGTTAGCAATAGCTGCACGTTTTGGGCACTGCCCGAAATACAGGGTAAATCACTGCCTCTAAAGTTCCATCAAAAACTGACATTTTTACAGCTCCAGCATGATCTGCTGCACAGATTCTTCACAAGAAAGTGTCCCTGGCCTTTTTAACTCATATTAACCATGTATTTATTTATGAAAGTTGGACAAACCATTGTGAAAATGTAAGACATTGACTGTCCAACCTCTGGGCTGGCAAAAGCTATACTGACTCACTGGAAAAAAAAGCAAGGGAATTTTAGTACAACATATGGTCACTCTATACACTAGTAGGGAGCTGAGCGTATTACAGTTGTTGGAGGGTTCTATTTAGCAGTAACAGGGCTATAGGAAAGCCAATCATCATTATTTGTTTCTCGAATGAAAACTGGCCCACTCCCTGCCCCAAACCAAACTTGTCATAAATAATTGTCAACAACTTAATTTTCTGTTTTTGGCTAAGATATTGATATTTTAAAAAAAATATTGAAATTGGATTCAGGATTGTTAGCAAGCATTTTTGGCAAACAAAGTTGTTAAATGACAATCTAAATGGCAACACAGTACTGCTTTCATGCTTGGCTCACCCCCAGCCTGCTGGTCCAACAGCTGCAGTAGAGGAGGAGATAGGTGGAAAGCTGCAGGACCCCAAAATCCACCTCTTGGGGTGCAGATGGCAACAGCAGCAGCAAACCCTCAGGTCCGATCACACGCCACTGGGCATCACCACCAGCACCACGGACCATGGTGAAGTTAGCACAGCATCTGATCTCAGGGACGGGACACCCACAGAGCCACAGCAGTTCATCCTGCCTTGCGCAGCTCCCCCACTGGATGAAATGGATCGCTGCCAGCCCAGGGGAAAGATGCACTCCCCAGCTAGGGTGACCAGATGTCCTGATTTTATCAGGCCAGTCCTGATATTTGGGGGTTTGTCTTATATAGGCACCAATTACCCCTCATCTAGGGTGACCCACAGCAAGTGTGAAAAATCAGGACAGAAGCCTATATAAGAAAAAGACCCAAAAATTGGAACTGTCCCTATAAAAGTGGGACATCTGGTCACCCTACCCCAACCCTCTGTCCTGATTTTTCACACATGCTACCTGATCACCCTTTCCCCAGCCCAGCCAGCTGTGTGTGATCATTCCAATCCAGTCCCTGTTGCTTGGGCTGGCTGCTGAGGAAGTGAGTCACTTTCAGTTTCCCGTCCTTGGCACGCAGCCAGCCAGCCAGCAACCCACCCCCGCACCAGCAGCTTTACCCAACCAAGCCCTGCCCGAGGGGAGGGGGGAGAGAGGGGTGCTCCACAAGGGAGGGAGAGGGGAAATGGGGGGGTGCTCCATGTGGGGGGAAGAATGCACATTATGGGGGGCAACAAAGGATACTGCCAGAGCCACCCAGCCTGCCTCACCTCACGCGAGGGAGAGAGTCACACTCACAGGTGAGTTCCTTCCCCCACCCCTTCCCAGAGACCCCAGCAGCCAATCCCCTCCCTCAGACTGTGCTGCAGGCAGCGCATTCGGCTCTCTCTAGGACCCAACCCTGCTCTTACATGCTCCACTGCTTCCTGTCCCTCTGGGCTCCTGGCAGAGTGGTGCCCCAGACAAACTGGTGCCCTAGGCAGCTGCCTATTCTGCCTATGGCTAAGGATGGCCCTGAGCATACAGTTCAAGCAGACATCCCATGGGGAGCATCTATTAACAGGGATTCTCTGTATCCTTGTAAGGAAGAGACGATAGAAGTGGAGGAACTGAAGAGAAACAAAAAAGTCACCTTCAATTACATCACATGAAGGAAGACAACTAAAAAGTGACAAATTTTATAAGTGCTTGTGCATGATTGAAGAAGTCTAATGCTAAGATAGGTGAACTTGAGTGTCTGGTAGTAAATGAGGATATTGATATAATAGGCATCACAGAAACTTGGTGGAATGACAATAATCAATGGGACATGGTGGTGGCAGTTGGGTACAAAATATATAGAAATAACAGTAGGCTGTGATGGTGGGGGAGTGGCACTGTAGATGAAAGAAAGCATAGAGTCAAATGTAGTAAAAATTTCTATCCATAGAGATTCAATGGTACCATTTAAGTAATTAAAAATGACTTAAGTGGTACCATAGAATCTCTATGGATAGAAATTCCATGCTTGAATAATAAGAGTATAGCAATAGGAATATACTACCAACCACCTGACCAGGGTGGTGATGGTGCTTGTGAAATGCTCAGGGAGATTAGAGAGGGTATAAAATAGAAAACTCAGTAACAATGGGGAATTTCAACCATCCCCATATTGACTGGTGTGATAGACCCAGACCAGTTGGGAACAGCAAAGTAGTAAAAGGCAGATATACGGGCCACTGGATAAGCAGTTTTCTGTTCCCTGACTGACCAGAGCAGGGGCTGCTCCAGACTAATGAGAACACCTGACTCCAATTAACCTGCTAACAGTCAGGGGACGCTGTTAAGCATCTGACTCTAATTAAGGCCCCTCTGATGCTATAAAAGGGCTCACTCCAGTCAGGCAGAGGAGAGCCAGAGGAGAGGAAGTGCAGCTGAAAGGCTGGTTAATGAAGACACCCTCAAGTCATCGGTAAGGGAGCCCTAAGGTAGGGGTGAAGAAGGGAGAAGCAGGAGAGATGTGGGGAAGTGGCCCAGGGAAATGTAGCAACTCTGGCAGTGAAAGGTTGGCTGCCAACAGCTGCTACCATTAGGGTCCCTGGGCTGGAACCTGGAGAAGAGGGTGGGCCCGGGTTCTCCCCAAACCACCACTACAGGAACTCCTCCTGGGAAGGGAAGACAGGCCTCTGTCAGGACAGGAGGCTAAACTGTTCTGAAATAAGCCCTAGGGACAACAGAGACTGTGAGAGTTCTCTCACCAACCTCCTTGCTGGCTTATGATGAAAAGGGCTTAGTAGACTGTATCCCTGGCCCTAGAGAGAGAAGGGCTATGTGGAGGGTTGCAGTGAGCCTCTGAGGCTAGCATAAACCGCCTGGAAGCGCAGGACCCACAAAGACAAGGTCGGAGCTCTGCCACAACTGGTACATGTCATCTCAGGACGAGATGCAGAAATAAAGTTTCCAGACATCATTAATGACAGCTTCTGGGAGCAGCTAGTCTTGGAACCCACAAGAGGAGAGGCAATTCTCGATTTAGTCCTAAGTGGAGCACAACATCATGTCCAAAAGGGCTGAACCACTCAGTAATAGCAACCATAATATAATTAAATTTAATGTCCTGGGGAGGGGGTATACCAAAGAAGCCCACCACAGTAGCATTTGACTTCAAAAAGAGGAACTACAGTTAAATGGAAATTAAAAGGAACAGTCACAAGAGTGAAATGCCTGCAATCTGCATGGAAACTTTTAAAAAACATCATAATAGAGGCTCAAATTAATGCCTCAAATGAAAAAGAATGGCAAGAGGACCAAAAAAGTACCACCATGATTAAACAGAGTAAAAGAGGTGGTTAAAGGCATCCTTTAAAAACTGGAAGTCAGATTCTACTGAGGAAAAGAGAATGGAGCATAAACTCTGGCAAGTCACATGTAATGAGGGAGGCCAAAAAAGAATTTGAAGAGCAACAAGCAAAAGTATCCAACTAACAGCAAAAAATTCTTTAAATACACCAGAAGCAGCAAGCCTACCAAACAGTGTAGTCACTGGATGATCGAGTTGCTAAAGGAGCAGTCAAGGAAGACAAGACCATTGCGGAGAAGCTAAGTGGATTCTTTGCATTGGTCTTAACTGCAGAAGATGTGAGGGAGATTCCCAGACCTGAGTCATTCTTCTTAGGCGACAAATCTGAGGAACTCTCCCAGATTGCAGTGTCATTAGAAGAGGTTTTGGAACAAATTGATAAATCAAACTGTAATAAGTCACCAGGACTAGATGGCATTCACCCAAGAGTTCTGAAGGAACTCAAATATGAACTTGAAAAAGTACTAACTGTGGTATGTAACCTATTGCTTAAATCAGCTTCTGTATCAGATGAGTGGAACCAATGTGATGCCAATTTTTAAAAACTGCCTCAGAGGCAATCCTAGCAATTATAGGCCATTAAATCTAACTTCAGTACCAGGCAAATTGGTTGAAACTATAGTAAAGAAAGAATTATTAAATATATAGATGAACATGATTTGCTGGGGAAGAGCCAACCCAGCTTTTGTAAGGGAAATCATGCCTCACCAATCTATTAGTTCTTTGAAGGGGTGAACACAAGAATGATCCAGTGGATACAATGTATTTGGACTTTTGGAAAGCCTTTGACAAGGTCCCTCACCAAAGGCTCTTAAGGCAAGCAAGCAATCATGGAATAAGAGGGAAGGTCTTCTGATGGATTAGTAACTGGTTAAAAGACAGGAAATGAAGGGCAGGAATAAATGGTCAGTTTTCAGACTGGAAAGAGGTAAACAATGTCCCTCCAGGGATCTGTACTGGAATCAGAGCTGTCCAACATATTCATAAATGATTTTGAAAAAGGGCTAATCAGTGAGGTGGCAAAATTTGCAGATTATATGAAATTACTTAAGATTAAGTTCAAAGCAGACTGCGAAGAGTTACAAACGGATCTCACAAAACTATGTGACTGGGCAACAAAATGACAAGGTGAACAAGATGAAATTCAGTGTTGATAAATGCAAAGAAATGCATATTGGAAAACACAATCCCAACTATGCATACAAAATGGTAGGGTCTAAATTAGCTGTTACCATGCAAGAAAGAGATCTTGGAGTCATTGTGGAGAGGTCTCTGAAAACATCCTCTCAATGTGCAGTGGCAGTCAAAAAACTAACAGTGTTAGAAACCATTAGGAAAGGGATAGATAATAAGACAGAAAATATCATAATGCTGCTATATAAATTCATGGTAAAGGCACACCAGGAATGCTGAGTGTAGTTCTGATCCCCACCAGATATATTAGAAATGGAAAAGGTGTAGAGAAGGGCAACAAAAATGATTATGGGTATGGAACAGCTTCAGTATAAGGTGAGATTAAAAAGATGGGCTATTCAGTTTGGAAAAGGGACAACTAAGGGGAACTAGGATAGAGGTCTATAAAATCATGAATGGTGTGGAGAAAGTGAATAAAGGAGTGTTATTTATAGAATCCTAGAACCATCGAGTTAGAAGGGATTGGAAGGGTCATCTAGTCTAACCCCTTGATGGAGGATTTGTTGTGTCTAAACCATCCAAGTCAGATGGCTATCTAGCTGCTTTTTTACCCTTTCACATAACACAAGAACCAGGGGTGACCCAATGAAATTAATAGGCAGCAGGTTTAAAACTAACAAGGGAAAGTACCTCTTAATAGAACACACAGTGAACTTTTTGCCAGAGGACGTTGTGAAGGCCAAAACTATAACTAGATTTTAAAAAGAACCAGATAAATTCATGGAGGATAGGTCCACCAATGGCTATTTGCCAAGATGATCAGGACACAGTCTCATGCTCTAGGTGTCCTTTGGCCTCTGTCAGATGCTGGGAGTGGACGACAGGGGGTGGATCACTTGATTGGCCTGTTCTGTTCATTCTCGTTGAAGCATCTGGCACCGGCCACTGTCAGCAGACAAGACAGGACTAAATGGACCATTGGTCTGACCCAGTATGGCCATTCTTATGTTCTTATGAGATCTATGGGCATATGTTTGATTTTGATACCATCGTGTATGACAGTGGTCCCAAGGTTATTTAGGCAAATACACTAGTTTAGTGTCCTAAGATATTGAACAAATATTAGTAAAGCCATCATTTCCCATTCTTTGTACAAGCTCTAACCCCTATTTCTTGGATTTTACACAGGCAAAACTACAGTGTGGGTTAGAGAATACACAAAGAAGTAGGAAGAACACTCAAGCTCAGCAGAGGGACATCATTGTGCATCATTAAGGTATGGATCCGGGAGCTTAGAATACCAGTCACAAACTCCTGAAGTATCAGTACTGGAAGGAATGAGTGTTTGGGAGCCATTGTTGTATGTGCCTTACTGATTATTGAGTGAAAGAGGATGAATCATGTTGCTCATGGAAATACGAACTGCTTTTCCTGTTGAACCTCGTGTTTTCATTGCCACCTTCAAAACTTTCACCAGCCAAGTCACTTTAGCTGTGGTCTTTGAGAAATGGCAAGTTTAGTTTGGTAACTTTTGGTCCAATATGATTCCAGTGGATGGTAACAAAAGTTTGGAGTTCACCAAAGCTTGATGGTCTTTAGATTTAGAGTTTTAATTTGGAGCCGTCCCTACTTGGAATAGTAAGATGTCTCTCACATGCACACACACTCTGTGGCTGCTCTTCCCTCTCCAGCCTCCTCCCTGACCAAAATCACCACCTGCCTGGAACCATTGTAATTATTCCCATCACAATGCATATCAGACACAAGGCTTACTTCCAGTCTCCCAAGTTTGAAGCCAAACTTAGACAGGATGTAACTTACTTCATCTTTCAAGAATAATGTTGCATTCTTCCTACCACTGCTACCCTTTCTTTGGGGACTAATATTCAAATGTAAGGAGTCTACTCTTGCTGCCATGCAACTTTTTAATGAAAGATCTAAGTTCTAAGGGTGAAATTTATGCCAAATTTTATTGAACTGGGAAAAAAGGTTTTCCCCATATGAGTACTCAGAATCCATTTCAGGTGGGAAAAATAATATACCTGTGATTGTGACAGGTGAAGAGTGTTAACCAAGGAAACCTCACTCAATCTATTAATTGGTTTGGAGTATGGGAAGAATAATTTGAACTGGATTTCTTTGTCTATCTGAGAAGAACTTAAGGTATGTCCATAGACTGATCCTCCAAAACGTATAATTAATCACTCCAGAGAGTATGAGACAGTGAGAAATTATTTAAAAGGTTATCCTGAGTTCTAAGATGACATATTTTAACTATAATCCATCATCAGATTAGCTCCCCGGCCCATTTAAATATTCAATACTTATACATAATGATATCAATCACTCACACAAGGAATGAGGTCCTTTAAATCTCTCATCTTTGTTCTTATCACCAGTCTTTATTCTAAGCATGCAGGGCAATTTACCATCCTAGGTCTGTGTATGGATTGCCACTGACATCAGTGAGAGCTGCATGTTGCCTCTCAGGGCACAGTTTGGCCTTCAGGAAATTCTTCTTAAATGAGACCAAAGGGAACAGTCCTGCACTGAATTGCTAATAGATCTCGAATGTCCATGATTCTGTGAAATCGAGTCCACTTCCTTACAGCAGTCCCAGGTTTACAATGGCTTCAGTGGCTCCATGGAGCCGGGCCCGTCCTCAGAAGGGGCCCCGGCCTGCTCGGCTTGCCCTGCGCCCCAAGACTCCTTTGGCACCCTCCACCCACCACTTGCTACTCTCAACCTGCCTGCCTGCTGCCTCCTTGGCCCCACCCTCCAGCTTCTCTCTGCCCCCTGGCCAGACCCCAATGCACTTCTGGTTCTGGGCAGTCTCTGTGGGGCCTCACCTGTCTCCCCAGAGCTGAGCCACCTGGGACTGGTGCAGAAGCCTGGCCAGTCTCAGCCCAGGGGTTGGGGGGGAGGGAAGGGGACAGTGCGGGAAGCTTGGCGAGGCCCCTCCAAGGGAAGCGCATCTTGAGGGAGGATGGCCGGGGCAGGCCCTGGCCTGGCTGATCACACCACTCCTGAGGGACTGGAGCAATTCTACGCCCCGGGACCAGCTCTGGCTGCACTGCCAGCTCAGCCTGGCAGACACAATTGCCTCCCAGCAGGGCCAGTGAGTGCGGTTGGGACGCAGGGTGTGGGGGAGTGGGTTTCTTGCAGGGGAAGTGCTGGGATCTGAGGGGACAGGGAAGATGTGTATGTTGGGGCACTAGAGAGAGGGGAAATCTGAGCCCATTAATGGGTTTGGTAGCCCAAGGCTTCTGCTTACAAACTCTAGTTCCTCAATAAAACAGTCTGAAGGAATTCCCCCTCCCACAACATATGGAACAATATGGCCCACTGTTACTAACTGTAATACATCTGTATACAATTATTGCTATATCTAAGGGGAGATGCATATGGAATCATGATCACTTTGCTATCGATATATCTATCACTCGGCTGAGAACCTGTAGAACAGAATTATAAATCTTCCCCAGTGAGGCTTAGCTGACAGTATTTTGCTCAAATAGGATGCCTATGTTCATAACAAGGCCATTTGGAGAAACACTGCACTTATGGCAAAGCAGCAAGGCACATTGTGCTGTGAACATTTTTAGAAATTAACTTCCATCTACATGAAATACGGGGTTACCCCATAATTCGTTGCAGCATATAGCACACTGCCTCAAGTAACTTTGTCTCACCCTCCTGTTACATCTTTCCTGAGACAGCTGCTCTTTCCTCCCCCCTGATACATCAACCTATACTCAGTTCAACTGGTTTGAGTTGGAGGCAAATTTTGGTAGGTTTTTCTCGCCATCATTATTCAAATAACACAAATTCATGGCTTTCCCTCTTCCCTTGAAAAGAGAGGTGGAGAGAAATATGAAAACGTCTAAGAATCCCTGATTTATAAGATTCAAAATATCTCACGTAATTTATTATCTAGTTATGTATTTTCTTCACCACATTTGGCTTTGAAACTCACTTAAATACAAACATACCCTCTTTTATTTATGTGGTGTAATACAGTAAGTGCCAGGATTCAGAGCGGGTAAGTGGGCACTTTCATTAAATCCATGAATTCTCTAATGTAGTAAATACCAGCATACATGAACACTGTCTGTACAGGATGATTCTATTCTCCCATGCCTCAGTTGCTGCTCTCTCCTTTAGATTAACTCAGTAATCCCTCACAAGTGTTTGGAGGTGGAAGATGAAGTCATACAAGTTAACACACCTTAAATCAGTAGGCAATCAAAATAAATCCTGTTGATCTCCACAGACTTTTCCATGCAGGAATAAAATCCCACATGAGAGGTACCAAATGCTTCTGCATATATCTAACGGATGTGCTGCTTCCTCTCTATTCTTGGTTCACACATGAGACCCCAAATGACAGTAATGGGAGCCACATGGAAGCATCCAAGGGCAGAATTTGGCCCACGGAAAATAACATCCCACTCAAAACACAAAGTCCCAAATCCTGTTAGTTGAATGCTCTGGAGATATTGGAGCATAGGCATATTCAGCACCAAGAAGTTAGCTCTTTTCTTGGAACCAATACCGTTGAAGATCCTTCTGTGCAGTGGGGAAACAGTAAATATGGAGATAACCACTCTCCTGTTACCATCACCTGCAACCTGAACTTCGAATACCAGCTAATACACCCCATGTGCAACATTCTTTCCTCAAGAAAATAACAGTTCCCTTTGGTCAGAATGTACTCTCAGATAAATGCTAACAAGGGCAGGCAACACATCCTACTCACAAAAACTTCTTGGGTAAGAGAAACATAGCGCTAGATTCTCTGCTGCAGCACAATGGGGCTGGAAAGAGGGAGATCTCCCCAGTTTGGGAATTATTCCAGTGTTGGGGAATCTCTAGCTAGCGTAACTCTGGCATTGCTGGCTCCCACACCACCAGCCCCTGGTAGGTGGCATGGTGAGGGCCTGGTTGTGCCCTGCACCACCTGTTCTCAGCTGGTATAATGACCACTGGGTGAATATAATCATCTGGCATGGTTTAGGAGAGCCCTGTTGGAATTAATAATATTTTGGAATTAGTAATAATGTAGGGATATTAACACAACACTAATTTTAACCATGAATTCCTTTATTAAGTCCAAAGGCCAGATGGTATTTTAGGCTTTAAACATGCCTAGCAGTCTAAAGAATAAGCAGTCACTACACAGTAACAAAGTATTCATAAGCATGTGATTAGTATACTTACAGATAGGCCAAAACTAGGGGACACTGTCTCATCCTAATGTTCTCTAGCACCATCAGGTCAGATCTCACCAAGAACCCTCAGATTCAATAACTCTTTTTATACCCTTCAACAAACACCTGACATCCTAGCCAATTACTACTTTAGCTAACAGTCAGCTGGAGACAGTCACCCCAGTTGGTCATAGGTCTTCTTTTTAGAAAGTTCCCCTTAACTCAATTGTTATTCTTTGAACCAGATGTCCTCCCTGCTTCATTCCTTTTGGCCTTATAACTTTCAAGGCCTTCCTTCTGTTTGCTAGTTAGGGTCTTTCTTTACAATGCATATATTGCTGTGACCAAATTTAAGCTAACTCTAATTTCAGATTTAGTCCACTAGACCTAAGACTGCTCTAAATTACCCTGGAACTGGAATAGAAACAGCATTAGAATTGGGAAGCTACGCCAAGCTCGTTTGTTGTCCCCATCCTGTCAGCTGCACCTGA
This sequence comes from Mauremys reevesii, assembly GCF_016161935.1. Taxonomy (NCBI): domain Eukaryota; kingdom Metazoa; phylum Chordata; order Testudines; family Geoemydidae; genus Mauremys; species Mauremys reevesii. Next base: position 64,677,230 of record NC_052624.1, on the reverse strand, counting down.
CAGATACTGGGCACAGCTGAGAATGCCCATAACATTGTTGCCTGTGCTGATTTGTGTTGCAGAATAAAGTGCTGTGCAAATTGCTGTCTGTGTTCTCTGTATGTCGTTTCAAACAGAGAAAATCCCCTCATCGATAATTAACAGTGAAATCCCACTTCCATGCAATTGTAATCACCCATAAGTGTCCTATGTCTGAAATACAGAACATCATGCATGCTGCTCAGATGTGTAAGTCTGTGATCTAGGAGATTTGTGTGTGGCAGAGCAGAGAATGTAAAAATCTGGGCCTGATTCTCCTTTCATTTATGCCAGTTTTACATCAGTGTCACTCCACTGAGTGTATGGGGACTAATTTTGCTCACCATTGCCTTGCACCTTGTGTAGCCCATTCCAACAGTGTACAGTGAGTTTAAAATGCTACCGGTACAGAATAGTAGTCGTTTTAGAGTCACTCTGCAGAGGTGTATATGCCTGCAAAAGTTTCAGTGAATCCAGCCCTAAATCTCTTACTGTGCATTAGGAAACAATCTGCCACTTTCCATCAGCTCAGTGCAGAACAATAGCTTTCGTTTGAAAAGAATCCATTAACCTCCAGAATTTTATTTTTTTTAAAAAATAGAGACCTTCAGTAGTTTGACTTTTCACATATATAACAAATCATTTTTAGGGGTTAGTGTGGAGGCTTGTGACAACTAGTTGGTTGTAATAATTAATATGATCATTCTTCATTGTTATTACTTTAATAAGGCAAACACCCTATTAAAATAAACTGAAACAGTTGGCTCTAGCCAAGTCATTGCAATTGTGCTAAACAGTTTAATAACCTCACAATGTAACTGGAAAGAATAAATTAATCCCCAAAGGTTCTTACTGGGAGTTTTTGACGTTATTAGCTTTAAAGTTAGTCATACAAAAGATCCCAAATTTTGAGTCTACTCAGATTCCCCAGTTCCTGAGAGTTTCTGCACCTCTCTTGATGTTAATAAGGGTCTTTTCAGCAGAGGGTATACTCACTATACGTGGGCAAGATGACAATGGACTAAACACAAAATGCTGTAAAATGCACCAAGTAAACCAACAGGAACAATAGGGAAAATTTTTTGTTTCTAACTCTTTTCAATTATAGTGATCTTAGTGTGACTTTTAACTATAGTATGTATAAAATATTCAGATATAAAAGTGATGTGTAAGATGACAGTAATTTTCTTCAAGCTTAAAACTCGGGTTTTAGTTACTTGTAAGTTTCTTAAAAACACAAACAAAACTCCCTCCACCCCCCTGAAATGAATTGTTTAGGAAATTTTTATAAAAATAGAGAGATGGATTTTTAGGGCTAGCTCAGCATGAAAACAATGTTATTCACATGCTAAGAAAATATTCGGGTTTTTTCTGTCTATCAGTAACTCTAAAATGATCATGTTTGCAAACTTCCAATGTACCTAGATGTGAAGCAGGATTAGTGCCTTTGAAATAGAAGAAGAATCTTGGTTTTGAAGTAAGTTATGTATTTTTCAAGATAGCTGCTCAGCCTGTGCAGTATACTTGTTTTCTTAGGTCTTAATCCTGTAATGACCCTTGGACAGATCCCTGGACCAGCATACAGACTTACTGAAATCAAACTTGTGAGGAGCATATTGCAAGATTAGAGCCTTAATTAAAAAAAGATGCAGTAGGCACTTGCAGATCAGAGTGAGGCTTTTCCTTTATCACTGTCACACAGCAAGTCTCTCTCTCTCTCTCCTCCAAAATGTTTGAAGCTTTTACTTCAGGTGAGCATTTTCCAGCAATCATCAGCCTGAGCTTTTCAATTTGTCACCTCTGTCACATTTAACAACCTTTCAGTGCTAGTTACAGTAAAAAGGAGGAAGGAAATGGAGTCAGAAGAATACAGCAGAGAATGGAGCAAGGGAGCGAAGAAGTACAAGGATAATATTGTTAGATAATAAAGATAATCTGGATCTTTTAATTTGTTTTGACTCCTTAGGCCGACATTTATTTATAAGTAATATTTGTCTATAGTTTATTGTAGGCAGTGGTAAACCTTGCTATGGCCCTCTGCTCAGACACCAGTTTCCAGTTATTCAATGAAGTAACTGTTCTCTTGTCCACAGTTTTAGCAACCCCATCTGTATGCTTCACTTGTCCACTTGAATGTCCAGAATAAAGGAAAGTATAATTTCCAACTGTGAACTCTCCTGTACCCCGCCAACGTGTCTCCTGTACGACAGCCAAGGAAACTTGTAACTTCCTTAACTCCTCTGCTTCTAGCTCAGTCTGGCCTGGAGCAAATAGAGTTCTAACATGCCAGCTTGCAATACATGTAATATGTATTTAGCCATTATCTGAAATCCATGACTATCTGCTAGGCTTGACAGGCCAAGGTAAAAATCTGTATAAGTCAGTCTGACTTGTACTGTGTTTATAACAAGTAAGTTTTGGATGTAATGGCTTGTTAGGTCAATCCATCCTATCCAGCTCATGGAAATGCCATTAACACAGCCTCCTGGCTGCTAGGAATAGGTATCTGAATTACACCCTAGTCCACTTGACCGTCCAAGGCTCACGAGCTTGGACTGTTCAGATTTGAAATCAAAGTTTTCTTTCTCCTAGACAGACTTGTTTACAGAGGCTAAGAAAGCCCTGTCTGCTTCAGTTTGAAATCAAGAAAAAGATGGATGCAACTGGAGCCAAATTTGATCTTGATAAGGTAAAGAATAGCTTGGGAGGGAGGCATACAAGGTAATGCTTGGAGGGCGTTTCAGATAATTAATTTGCAATAATGAAGAAATCTCACTTCAGACTGGAGAAGAAATATTCAAGAAAGCAATACAAAGTACAGCAGAAGAAGTTATTGGAAGGCATAAGAAAGCAAGGAAAAGTGGGACAAGCAATGAAATAAGAACATTACAGGAAAAGTGTAAATGAGCCAAGTCTGCTGGGAAAGCAGAAGAAGTAAAAGCATTGTGCAAAATGGTGAAGAAATCCCAAAGATTTGACAAACAAAAGTTCTGGAAAGAAGAGGCTCAACAACTGGAGGAGGCCTCTTGAAAACAAGATATGCAAAAAGGTTAAATTGTATGGAAACACCATCAGACAAACAATAAGAAAAATCTGACACCAAAAATGCCAAAGAGCTGCTGGAAGTATGGAAGGAGCATTTTGACAAAGAGCTGAATCCTATAGTTTATCCAGTTGTGAGCATTCTAGACGTGCTAAATGAGCAGCCTGCAAGGCAGAATTGATATCAGCATTGACCCACTATCAGAAGAAGAAATCGAAAGAGCAGTAAAGCAGTTAAAAAGGGGAAAGCTGCAGGAATAGACAATATAATAGCTGAGCTGCTAAAAGCTGATGGGACAAGTGCTATCAAAGCATTAGGAAAAATAAGTAAGTAAGGTGTAGGAGCGAGAGGAGATACCAAATGACTGGCTATAGGCAATGGTTGTACCAGTCCCGAAGAAAGGAAATCCTGCTGATCTAAATAATTATAAGTATCAGAGGGGTAGCCGTGTTAGTCTGGATCTGTAAAAAAACAAAAGAGAGTGTCTTGGCTAGAGACTAACAGGAGTTCTGCAGCATGAGCTTTTTTGGGTGGAATATACTTTTTTCTGATGCAAGAATACCACCACTCTCTGCAGAAGAGTGGTGGCATGCATGCTGCATGCTGACTATCTCTATCTAAGCTGCCTTTATTGCCTTTTGCTTTTTATAAATAATTATAGACATATAAGCTTATCAGTACCAGAAAAATTATGTCAAAAGTAATTGTCAAAAGATTAAGGCCATAGCTAGAGGAACAAGTAGGTGAGGAACAATGCAGCTCCAGATGAGGCCGAAATTGCATTGATCAGATATTCATGCTCAGACAGGTGGTGGGGAATTGCTGTTTACATGGACTTCACAATGGTATTTGATTCCATTTGAAGCATTATGAAAAGTAGTAAAATCATATGGAGGTCCAGAAAGGATGGCAGTATTTATAAAAGTTATATATGAAGATGCCTGTAGAGCAGTAAGAATTGGTGGAAAAATTAAGCAACTAGTTCCTGTCAAAGTTTGTTGTAAGACAAGAAGGCATGGAAACACCGTCACTTTTCATCGTGTTCTTAAATTGGACATAAAGAATTGTAGACAAATTGGAGGGTGTGACATTGTCTCCTTAGCTTATGCAGATGACATCATAAAACTGGCAGACAGGTTAGAATTAATACTCTTTGCTGCCTCAGAAAGTTGGTGTAGTTGTCTTTGACTTACAATAAATACCAAGATGACGTGGTGGTGTCTTGGAAAAGGGACAGTAGATAAATACAACAGTGAGTAAATTCATAGAACAAGTAAAATCTTATTTGAACTTAGGAAGCTTGATCGGTGCTAATGGTTCCATCAAGGGTGAGATTAAAAGGCGATGTGCTTTAGCTACAAGTGCAGCACAGAAGATGATAAAATTATGGGCTGATAGAAACATTACATTTGGTACCAAAGTGAAATTTTACCAAACTAGTGTACTAGCAGTGGTCTCTGGTCTGGAAGCAGTTGCATTTAAACAGACATCAGAAGGCTGGAGGCAGTAAAGATGGGAATTCTTCAGAAAATGACAGGTGTAAAGTGGAATGGTTTTAAGAAAAATGAAAATAGAAGACGTAGGATGTGAAGTCAGGGTGCTGGCTGCAATCAAAAAGATTACTCTTGTAGCGCCCCCTCCCTACCTGGTTACCTTCTTTAATGTCAATCTGCTTACAGGCTTTGATGGACAGGTCTGGGTTCTTCTGGATCCGGCCACCCACTCATCAGGGTGTATCTTCTTTATTTTTTCCTATGAATTTATTTGGCGGTCCCTCCACCCCCATCGCTCCTTCCTGGTAGGGTCTCCAGGGCAGCTTGGGAGAAAAATTCTAACCACACGGTAATCCCCACTTACTTGCCGGATAGTTGGAGACTTCCAAGAAATAACACAAACACGTACAATATATTCAACACAATAATTATATTAAACAGGAGACAAATATAACATAACAGGGTAAAACACTATTTTTAGGGTCACTGGTGCCCACTCTGATAATACCTGTGACTTTCCCCAGTCACGTGACTTGATGTAGCAAATATAAGATTAGTTTCCCATTGGTACACATACTTTATTGGGGCCCTTGATGACCTATGACCACAAAATTCTTCTCTGCAGTGGTTTAGCAGTGTGGCTGACTGGGTTCAGTACAGCCCAAAGGACTCACAAGTGGGAAAAGGTGGTAAATCCCTCCACAGGTTTAATATGCAGCAGGCAGGGCCAGCGCAACCCATTAGGTGACCTAAGCGGTCGCCTAGGGCGCTAACATTTGGGGGGCGGCAACCATGGCAGCCGGATGTTTGGCCGCCGCGGTCGTCGTCGGTATTTCGGGGGCGGGACCTTCTGCCGCCTCCGTCGGGGGCGCCATTTCTGGGGCGGGATTTTCCGCCACCTAGGGCGTCAACACAGCTGCTGGCACAACTGGCAGCAGGTTATAAAATCCCCAAACCCTTACTCCCTGGCTTGAGGATACAGTTCAGGGAGTAGGGGGTCCCTAAAACAAATTCCCTGACTGACTAACTAAAAGATGGTGCACTCACAAACTCCATGAATGATCCTCAGGTTCAGAGATGACTCTGGACTCCTTAGTCACTGCAAAGGGGCTGATCTCTGCTGGCAGGGGTCCTCTTCAGGCAGGAATCAGGCTGCTTCTGTCCCAGGATTTCCCCTCACCACAAAGGGGTGCAGGGCTCAAGGTGCAGACTATACAATTGCACTAAAATCCAAACCGTAGTCTCCTAGCCCAGGGTCCAGACACACACACAGCAGGCAGCAGCCCTGAACTAGCAGACAGAGCAGAGCAGACCATGTGGTGACTGGTCTCACCTAGGGAGCTGACGGGCTAACTCAGCCTGGCTGGGGAAGTTTCCCCCAGCAAAACTCTACAAACTGGGAATCATCAGTGGAGAAGGAAAAGCCCAGCTGAGGGATCTTGCTTTCAGGTCCCTAGAGGCCAGTTCTCAGGGGCAGGGCCAGCTTTTGGAAGTGCGCGGCCTGGTTCGAATAGTTTTGACAGGGTCCTGGCAGGAATGACTCACCCGCTGGCACTCCGGGTCTTCGCTCCAGGTCTTCCACAGCACTGAAGGACCCGCCACCGAAGACTCAGAGCAAGAGAAGAACCCGCCGCTGAAGTGCTGCTAAAGACCTGGAGCACCGCTGGGTGAGTAAAAATTAAAAAGGCACCTAAGTTAGGTGCTCTTCTTTAGGGCGCAGGGCCCTCTTAGGCGCGGGGCCTGATTTGGGGGAATTGGGGGAATCAGCCTAAAGCTGGCCCTGCTCAGGGGGAACCCTGCATGCAGGCCTGGGACTCCCCAGATCCCCTCACAGCCAGTCCTGCCCTTGCCCTGGCTGGCTCCAGACTGACTCAAAAAATGGCTTCTCCCCTTTCCTGAACTCCCTGGGAAGGGCCTCTCACTCCCTATTGGTTGCTGGGCAGACTCTGAGTCTGCCTTGGCTCCCCCTCCCTACCAGGGACAGTGTTCCTCTCTCTGAGCTGCCAGCAGAAAGAGCCCCAGGAATCTAGGTAATCTCCTTGGAGGTTACACTATAGTATGGACACTACAAAAAAAAAAAAAAGATTATAAGATGCCAAAGAAAATAATGCAGACACAAGGCCAATCATATGTAGAGGCCAGCCACCAGCTAGATGGTGGGACATTGTATGGAGGGACACATCCAGGCTGGGCTTAATAGAGGAACAGGTTGTGGAGAGGAATGAGCAGCACGCTATACTGCTCCTCATGTCTGCAAAGATATTTTGGGATGAGAAGAAGACTACTTTACTTTTTATTCACAAACTTCTGGCTGCTGACTGAAGAATAAAGATCACAGTGGAAGCTTCCTGTGTGTGGGAGGGCTGTGGAGGAAACTGTGAGCATGCTGCCCAGGAATGAAGAAATGGGGAAACTACAAGTACGTCATCTCTTCAATAGCATTCAGATAGCAGGGAATTCATTTTCAGAAGACAGAAACATTCCACTCTCTCCTCTATGCCAGGATCACCCCAAAAAGTTTGGTTTGGAATGGGAATAAAGTGCCTTTATCGGGGATATGTTGTCAGGAAGATAATACTCAAAAGATGTAAGAGACTTCCAGCTCAAGCATTAAAGATTCAGTTCCTTGCACTCTCTTCTTTCTGTTCTCTCCAGGTTCTTACACTGCACCCATCACCATAGTAGCTGAGTGCCTGTCCTTTGTATAAATGGGCAGCTACATTAATCAGATCAGATCTTTCCATTAAGCTAGGCTAGAATGTCCCAAATGTCTGAAGAGTGCTACAGAGGCTCTGTGATTCTGAATTATTGGCAGCTCCTGCTACATTCACGATTTGATTACTCTTGTATTCTTCAATAACAGCAATCACATTATTGTGCTAGAGCTTCCACCTGTGTAGAATTTAGGACTGGAAGGGACCTCCTGGCTCATCAAGTCCCATCTCCTTGCTATTGCAGGCAGCCCCATCATATAAACCCCTTCATAAATGTATCAAGCTTCATCTTAAAGCTAGTTAGGTTGTTAGCCCTCAGTGCTCCTAGTAGGAGGCTGTTCCAGAACCTCACTCCTCTGATGGTTAGAAACTTTCTTCTGTTAGGAACCAACTCTTGACTGGGATATATATCAGAAACAAAAGTGGACAAATAAGACTTTGTTTATCCCTTATTTAGCACCTTCCTCAATTTCTCTCTTTGTTGTGTTGTTTTTATTCACTTACAAATACAAAATGACGTATGATACATAAGCTAAAATGGCAACAAATAAATATGGGACTGGGTGGCTCAAGGGATTATTTGTGAAACAGGACCTTTTCCTTTAAAGTTACAGTTTGAGATGTAGTTATGACCAGTCGTTGTTATCACTGAGTGGCTCTTTGCTGGTCTATCTCAAATTAATTGGTAGCTTGATTTTATTATTTGTTATCATAGCACCGCGGACCCCCAGGAATGGACCAGGACCCCATTGTGCTAGGCAATATGCAAACACAGAACAATAAGACAGCTCCTGCCCTAATGGGCTTACAGTCTAAGACAAGAAACTGATGGACACAGACTGACAGGAGAGTATAAGGAAACAACCTGACAGCATTGGTCAGCATGGTAGGCTGTGGTCTCAGGCCTCATCTGAGAGCCCATGAAGTAATGGATAGGTGGAATACTTTTTTACCACTAGAGGGGATTAAAAAAATGAGGGACATTAGTAGATGTAGGGAAGCTTGTGCTACTGACTCCCAGGATGAGCCTATTCTATGGGTGTGAACAGAGGACTTCAGGGCAAGCAATCTGGTAGTTAATGCAACAGACGCTAGAAAACATTGTATACTGTGTGCTTTAAAAAATGGAAAGGCAAAACAGCTAGCTTGTTTGAAGAGGTGCAGAACAGGTGTGTGGCTGAACTTCCCAGTTAGATCACTAGAGGGCATGGTGGGCTGTAGAAACAAAACTGCTTCTTTCTCTGCTTCTGGCCTAACTCATATTTTCTCCTCCTTTAGTGGCATCATTGAAACTGCAGAAGCAGAGTGACTAGGCAGAGTAAGTGCCATTTACAAAGCAAATATGTTTGCTTCCTGGGTATTTAGTTAACTTCAAAATGTTGTCTAATCGCTCCACAACTTTTATATATGAATCCCTATCAGTGGAATTCAGCTGTCCTCCCATGCCAGTCCCTGAGAGCCACAGCTCAGTCCCTGAAAACATTTCTCTGTATTAGTGACCATTTTGTTTTCCAAAGCCAAGTATAGTATCCTTTTAATAGATAATCCAGGATCTAGCCGGGGAATACACCTTGCACGTGCAAGGGAATGGGCTCCATCTAATGGATCTTTTTAAACTGTAACCAACTATGATCCTAAATTCCTCCTTAGTTTCCTCTAACCCACAAGATGCTTCTAAGACAATTGTTGCAGCAGCTGGTTCTATAAACCCCTATCTTAGACAAGCAAACAAATCTTCCTGATATCTTGTAAATTAAAACTTAATGCTGTGACATGTATGCATTGCCACATGGCTTGGTGGTATTGGTTGGGATGCTGCTGAGAGGAGCTAGGTGGGTGGCTGGATCTACTGAAGGGTTGAAGAGAATGATAAAGGAAAAGCAAACAGGCCTAGCCTCCACCCCTTTTATGCTCACTCTTGACAGGTAATTTAAACACAATAGGGGAGCTAGTCACATTTTGCTGTTGGTAGTTGACTGCAGCGTGTGGAATGCAGATCTGAAATCCTTCCCTTCCTTGTGAAGATCTGGGATGCACAGCTGAGGCTTGACTCTTCCCTTGCTTACACTGGTGTAAACCAGAAAGGAATTGATTTGCACTAATAAGTTTCTCTACTGTGGTCCAGAATCCACAGACAGCAGAAAGATTTGGCAAATAGTTCACACAAATCTCAGCTGATTTCAGCATGAGCCCCTAAACCTGAAAGGAGGTGACTTACGCATGCATCGGTCTTCTTCACAGAACATTCACACATCTCTGGTAATTGCTAGCTGCCCCTCAAGTCATGCGAGTTGGCTTTTACATTTGTCAGTAGGCACTAATAGGACCCTAAGAACTTGAAATCTGGTCATTTTCTTGAAATCCATTAAAAGAAGTTTCCCAGATACTACACTTGTTTCTGACGCCCCACCCCCAATCAATTTTTGTGGCTTTGCACGCTCCGTTCCTATTAAAAATGTTTTTTCTGTCTCATGTTTCTAAGTCAAAGACCCACATACGCAAGAGAAGAAAATGACTATGTAGAAGTAGGAAGAGGAATGAAACTGATTATGCACAAAGTGGTGTCAAGTGAACAAAGTAATGAACTGAAAAAGAGACATTTTCCCCCCTAATCTCTTGCAGTTATTCTATCTTGGGCCACAAATACTGAAAATACTTACACACATGCTTAAGGTTTAGATACTTGAGTAATCCCAAAGATTTCAGTGGGATTGCTCTCATGCATAAGGTTAAGCACAGATGTATGTGCTTGCAGAATTGGGGGTTTAGGCAATATAACAATGTTAGGTGAAAATCCAGATGGGGTGGTCCCCTTCAAAGCCGGATCCTGCTTTCATTGATTTTAGTAGCAAAATTACCTTTAACTTCAGTGGTAATTAAACCATAAACTCTCAAGCTTCTCAATAGTTCTGTGAAATTAAAAGGACGAGGGCTGCCTGTGATACAATTATAATAATCAATGTACCCAATATGGAATAATGAAAATACAGTTTGACTAATAATAGACAATTGCAGGTCATTCTTGAAGTGCAATCCTTTGTGGTACTTATGAAAGGACTGGAGACTGGATTTCAGGGAATCCTCATTTATTCCTTAAAGGATGTGAATTCATTATGTTATTCATAGTTCAACTTTGACTTTAATTATGATTAGTTTTAAGGTATTTTTCATATAAACATTTAAATAGGATGGGAAAAACATCAAGGAAAGGGGTATGAATTTATTTTGAAAATGATTAATAACATTAGAGTTAAAATTTCTTAGAAGAAGAAAAACTGGGACTTTATATTCCTAAAACAAAATGTTATGATATTTGACCATGTATTTCCAGACCTCAGCCAAAGGGCTGTGAGTAAGGAGAGCAACAGATATTTGTGAAACTACTTCTGTAATACTAAACACAAGTAACAGGAGTCAATATTGCTGCATATATTATTCTGCATATATTTTGATTCTCATGTGTTTGGATATTTAATATTGCAAGCGTAGCATTAGGAAAGCATATCGTCTTTATTATAATCAGGATGGTGTAGTGAAACGAAGAACTTTTTAGAGAGTGAATATACTCTGGGGAAATTCAATAAATCTTTATAAAGGGGGGAAAGATCTTTTATGTGTATATAACATATAAATAAGCTTGCTGTGCATTCTGCAAAAGTTGCCTACGGCTAAAGGGGGAATGTATTGCAAATCAACAGTAGGTCCCATGGCACACTATGGTATATTTTATTGGGTTTTCACCTTAAGGTAAGGACTTTTATTAAGAATATACAAGCATGCACATAGCTAAATACCTTGTTTTTCACAGTGCTCTATACATAATATCTTTTATTTGCTTCATTAAATGTTGCTGTAATTAATGCATTTAATAGGAATCCAGAGGTAACAAATATAAAATTTACTGTGGTTTAAAAAAGCATTTTGGTTACTAGATTTTCCATTAGCAAGTAGTGCTGAGTTAACGCCTCAAAATATTTTTGCACTCAGACCAGTAATCTTCTACTAAAACAGGTGATGTTTTCAACAGTGTATGCGAAAAGAAATTCCACATAAATTACCCTTATGAAGGAGTTAGTATATATTTAGAGGAAGGCAACACCAAAGGGTATCTTGAAAATAATCCAAGGAAAAAATTACAAGCTTGATAAGTAGATGTCTGTATAAGTACCGTGGCTTGATGGAGTGAGTTATTAGGTGTAGAAAGGTACAGTCTAGAAAAACCTGACCCATTTGAGGTTGAAAGTAAACAGTAAGCAACAATGAAGAATTGAATACATAAAAGTGCTCAAAGAGAGCCCCATCCTCCAAACCTCATTCATACTGAGTAACCCCATTGACCTCGGTGTGAATGAGGATTACAGACCTAGGTAAAAAACAGGGGGGGGGGGGAAATCCTATAACTGGCAAATATTTTCCTGCAACTATTTTGTATGTAACCATCTGCCTATGTAGGCAATGGGACTCCAGTGGTTCCCCCTTGCCTCTGCATATAACCATGGTCTTATTGAACATTCATCTGCCTGACCATTCATGTGCCCTCTCGCAACCTCTTAGGCTGGGCAAATTAAAAGATATTTCAGAGACCTGGGAAATATTATTATAGAGCCTCAGACCTCAGTGATTCAGGAGCCAAATTAGCGATCAATGTTACCCAAGAGAGCCACCGTATTGTGAATTCATTGTTTCATTTACTGCAGTACTATATATTCATATTTAAATAGTATGACGGGAAATATTTAGTTATAATTCTCACAGCACAATGATTGACCAAGTATTATTTTACCAACTACAATTGATTAATAACTTAGTAAAACCATCCTGATTGGTTAATAACTTAGAAAGCTCATGCTGCAAAACGTCTGTTAGTCTATAAGGTGCCACAGGATTCTTTGCTGCTTCCTTAGATTGGTTAATAATTAAATCACACAGTGTTTTAATATCATGTGCTGCAAAGAGCTGCAGGAGACACATTAAAGAGCTACTTGCAGGTAACACGCCTCAGTCTGAGCATCACTGTTATAGACTGTGTATGTGTATCTATATATAGAATCTAATATAAACCAAGAGGAAAATACAATCTCAATGTTAAAAGCAATGACATTTGAAAAAGCTTGTAAGATTAAAAGGTGGACACGCTTTGAAGAACACAAGTAGAAAGCCATGCAGTTCGCCTCTCCTTAAAGACAGGTATTACAAGTCCTGGTAAGGACTTGACTGACCAGTCCTAAGGCAGGCAACACTTGTCTACCTAAAGCAGAGGCCCAGGAGGCCCCCCGAGCTCCTGGCCTGAGAGGCTCGCCCCCTGCTGTCCCCCATCCCCTGCAGCCTCAGCTTGCTCACTCACTCTGGTGCAATGCTCTGGGCGGCGGGACTGTGAGCTCCTGGGGCAGCGCAGCCCCGGTCTCTTTGCTGCGTGGTGGCAGCAGTGGTGTGGCCTGGCTCCAGGCAGCGTGGTAAGGGGGCAGGGAGCAGGGCGGGGTTGGATAGAGACCAGGGGAGTTCGAGGTGGAGGTGGGTGTGTGGATAGGGGTAGGGGTGGTCTGGGGGAACAGGGGGTTAAATGGAGGCAGGGGTTCCAAGGGGGGCAGTCAGGAAGGAGGGTGGGTTGGATGGGGCAGCAGGGGGCAGTCAGGGGCAGGGGTTCTGGGGGAGTCAGGGGACAGGGAGCAGGGATGTGTGGATGGGGCAGGGGTCCCGGGGGGGGGAGGGGGCAGAGAGGAGGTTGGGGCCAGGCTACGACCCCCTCCCCTAACCGGCCCTCCATACAATTTACAAAATCCAATGCGGCCCTCAGGCCAAAAAGTTTGCCCGCCCCTGGCCTTAAGTCTTCAGGATGAGGTTTGATGCAGTCTACTAATAAGAGCAGGAAACTGAGTGTCAACCTTTCTAGGGTCTATTCTTCACTCTGCCACTGAAGAGCTGTGGGATTTGGGACAAGCCTGTGTGGGTAATAACATTTGCCTAACTCACAGGGTGTTGTGGTACTAAATTACAGTTAATAAAATGCTTCATGAAAGGCAGAATAGAAAGGCAAAGTATTTATAGTTTTCTGTCTCTTGCTAGCTCTGTGGTATCAGTCACTCAGCAAGTATTCCAATAAGGCCACAAATGGGTGATAGAATCAGTTTTTTAAATCTCCTCTTCTCCCCTTTGATAGACTTGGATTTTTGCCTGTTTAGCAGAGATCTTTAATACCAGTGCTGATCCAATTACAATTAATCTTTTTCAATCCCCTTTGAGCAGTTTGTGTTTTAAAACTCTCCTTGGCTTTTGGTTGTAGCTGCTGTCTGAGATTAGGTGAATAGTGTCGGTAAAAGTTCCTTTTCTGTGACACTGATGGGCTCCTACTGCTTTCGTATAATGTTTTAGGAATAGAGCCTTCCAGAAAAGTAACCGCTGCATTCCTAAAGCTGTCAGTGATTTCAAGGCATTGGAAAGAGAGGGAGTTTTATACTTAATTTCAGTTTGGATTGAATGGGCCCCACTTCTCCCATTCCAAAACTGAGCTCTTCGAGCAGGGGCCACACTGGATGTCCAGGTGATCCAAACAGCATCATCTGTAAGCATTTCCAAACCCCACAAGCTCCCTTTTCTCAATGAATTCATTAATGAAATAGAAACACTTTGTGAAAGCCTCTGAAATGTTACGTGAGGGGAGTGGGTTACACTGATACTAATGCTCGCCTGTTGGAGAAAAGAACCGTGTACAGTTTTCTTTCCGTGCCGTCAGACAGGACAGACAGCTGAGGAAACCACCCACGTGAAAAATGACTGAAAGTCTCCTTGAGAGTGCTTAGAAGTGTGGTGCTGCCACAAAAGGTGACTGTGTAAAAACTGCAGCTTCTTGCTCAATGTCTGTGCTCTCTGTGTGTCTTCAGCATCATATCTACTGGCTTGCGTTAAAAAATTAACTTTTAAAACTAATTTTGACTATTGTCAGCCTTGCAGAGCCACCACAGCTCTGAAAAAGAGTGCTGGATTCCATTCCTAGCTGTGCATCAGCGCCAGAATTACTTACTGACTAGCAGACAGACAAGCTGGGTGAGGTAAGATCTATTGAACCAACTTCTGTTGGTGAGAGTTGGAGAGACAAGCTGTCGCGCTTTCACAGGTACTCAGAGTGACTAGCTGTCCATTACACCTGTGCAATGTCACTGGAAGCAGAAGGCTAGCGTAACTGTACCTGAGGCAAGTTCTGTCTATTGAAGGGTTTTCTACAGTGCCCATCCCTATTGTATATAAGTTGGCTCACAGAATCTTTATTACTAGTGATGATGTATGAGACGATAAGAGCCTCCTTTAAATCTCAGTGCTCGGATTGCATTGAAGGGCTGGCAGTAACGAAACCCCCTAAAATAGCCCAACTCCCTTTGCTTATAAAGTGAGCACCTTTGGTAGGAAATCCCTGAGAGAATAAACTGCATGTCATTGTTGGAGTCACTTTTTACACTTGAACCACACTTCAGTTTATTTCCCCCAAGGTCCATATTAGGCATCTCCTTACCAGATACGCCACAGGAATTCCAGTAGGGCCATCAATTGGAGTTATCATACGGTGCGGTGATAGGGGTGGGCAATGGACACTGGAGGCTTGTACAGTATACCCTCGCTAGAACGCCCTTCAAATAACGAGCCTTTCCCGGATCCCACTTCGAGCCCTGCAGCTGTGGTGGGGGCTGTCAGCTGCCCCAGACCTCCCTCCCCATGCCAGGAATGCTATAACGAACCCCTAGTTATAAATGACATGACTTGACTCGACAGGTTTTATTTATAATGAATGTGCTGTAGTGTGATATATTATTTTTATTTTTTTGTAAAAATAAATATATAAATAATATAGAGAGGAGAGGAGCTTCTAGTGCCTGAGCAGGTCATCAGTCAGTGAACTTATTTTTAGCAGAATGAGAGACAGCAGCCACAACTCTGGGTGTGGGTGTGGTGCCTTAGAGAAAATAGTGCCCTGTGTGAATTTATATGTTGATGCCCCTGGCCCGCACTGCCTCTCTGGGCTCCCCACAACAGGTCAGAAGCCCAAGGGAAGGCACATCAACAGGAGGGTACCAGATGGCTGTTGTGGCAGGGGAGCATGGTGACCTGAGGGGAACCAGAGGAGTATAGCTAGACTCTCACTGGTGTGGGGATGCGGGAGGGGGCAGTGACATGGGCGCTCCAGAAGGGCAGAACTCTCCCCCCTCTTTGAGCAGCATTTCATTTCCCCAAATGCATGGAAACATGGAAACATGCCAGCACACTGGAGGTAGCTAGGATGGGTGGTGATGATGGAAGGTTTGCTCTTGAACTATCCCCAGCAGCCTGCACTGACAACTCCCTTTAGAATGAGCAAGAAAAAGGGGGATCCCCTGAGAGCTGGGGAACTGGGGGAGTCAGAGTGTGGCAGGGGGGAGGAGGCACCTCAAAGACCAGGGGACACCATGAGACCTGGGGAGAATGTGGGGGACCCTGAGAACTGTGAGGTTGGAACCTGAGGGGCACTGGGAGGGGCCTCCTGGGAGCTGGAGGGGGTGGGACCTGGGGGCAGAGGGAGGGGCCCTCTGGGAGCTGGGTGGGCATGGAGCGGGGCTGGGACCTGAGGGAATAGGGAGGGAACCCCCTGGGAGCTGGAAGGGGTGGGACATGGGGGCACAGGGAGGGGTCTCTGATAAGCTGGGGTACACGGTCAAGACTCCCTCAGACTTACTCATCTCTTTCCCCTCCAGTTTCAGTTCCTTTCCCCTCCCAATCCTGAAGAGGCCAGCCACTTCCAGTTCCCGTAGGCCAGCCGAGATGCCATGCTCGCGGCATCGCTTTCATTCAGGCCACCCAGGGAAGGATGAATAGCTGGGTTGGGACAGTCCCAGAGGATACAGAGGAAAGAGCCCACTGGCTCACAGAAGGTGGAGGTGGAACTAGCAGCTGGGCTGGGAAACTGAGCGGGGCAGCAAGCAGAGAGCCACTGCTCAAGAGCAGGGAGGCAGGTGCTCCTGCTGCACCAGGCTGCACACCACAGGCTGCAAGGAGGAGCCTCAGCTCTTTGCCTCTTCACCACAGCGCACCCCCCACCCCGCCACTGACTATGGTGCCCTGGGCAGTCACACAGGTTGCCCACCTCTAAGGCCAGCCATGTATGTGTGTGTAATATTTTAAATGGTTAACTAGGATGGATGTTTCACAAGATTTGTTCTTAATGGTAGGGCTGTGTGAAATACTTGCCAAGAAAATGCCAAGCGTTGTGTGTTTCATATTGCAGTTCAATGTTAGCTAGAGATGTCATTCAAAAGCAGGACTCTGCTTACATGCATTTTGGCTCATCTTCTACAGGTCGTTGGGGGAGGGGGTCTGTATTTTAGTTCTGTGTTTGTACAGCACCTAGCACACTGAGACTCTGGTCTATGATTGTGGCCTGTAGCCGCTACTGCAGTACAAATTATTAAAAAGAATCATTTCCCCTCAAAACTCAACCTGTTTTTGAATTAAAAAACCCTTTATCGTTTCAACATTTCCAGTTGTGACATTTCATTACAAAGATTACGTTTTCAGCTCAAAGCCTGTGGGGTGCCAAAATGTACACACTTTGATACAAAACGTTAATGTCATGCAAAGTGAACTTTGGGGAATGTTTACATTATGAGTATCTCGTTTGCAAAATTTCTCTCTAATCCACGTGTGCACGGACCCACAGAGTTTGCCCTTTTGGCACAGCCTTATTCAATAACAAAATCTTTTAGTAGACTGGAATTAGCGCTGATGATATTCAATGAAGAATCAGTAACTGATCTGTAGGCATAAAAAAGTGACTGAATGAAGTATTCCATGCAAAAATGTTATTACTGCACCTAATTATATAAATCAGTATAATCCAAAGGCCCCTGCTTCAAAATTCTGTTTCTCCCTTTGTTTCTTTTTCTCATCTCAACTTCTTTAATGAACTGAGCAGTTCTGGTAAAGTATTTTTGTTTAATTTAACTCCTCTTGCTATCAGATGAATGCAGTGCCCTGTAAAAACACCTGCTGATTTTCCCTGAGGGGTATAACTTTTCAGTAGGGTGGTGGCATGCTCAAATCCCTGGATCCCCTGCAGATTACACCTCTTCGCTGCTTTCTGCATGAGTGGCCACTTCCTGGTTTACTTGTATCTAAGACTAGTCTTGATTGTTCTCAAAGAAGGCCCTTGGAGATTGGGCTGATCAGGTTCACTAATGGTCAGACGTCTCTTGGTATGTGCTTACGTAACACAATCAGAACACGTCTTAAATATTTTAATCAGCTTTAAAGGGTCATTTTCATAATATGGCATTACATTGCACTGGAGCACACAAAGTAGGCTGGAGAAAAGGGGACTTAGTGCACTAACGTAAAAGAGCTCCAAGTACGTGGCCCAAGCAACCTGTATACCTTATGTTAAGACAAATGTCCCCACCGCATACAGTGTATAAAGAAGCTGTACTATGTAATATAACAGACAGCTGGATTCTGCCTGTGCCCCAAATAACTGGAATGTTTCTCTTCCTCTTTAATTAGTTGTCTGACTCTTTTGTGAAATTATTTTCAATCCCGTTCCTTTTTACTTTCCTTTACAGAGTCAGCTCTGCGTGTTAATTACTGCATATGGGCCAGGCTCTCAGGGTGGGACACTGTAGAGAAGTAGGGTGCAGTCTCCTGATTCTGAGTAGTTCTACACTGACCTTGGCTTAAGCATAAACTAGAACAGTCTAGAGGCTGCTCTAAACTACTTAGCTGGCTTGCTAAGGCTGTTGGGGAGGGGGGAGAGGCGGGGGCTGTCTGCCAGGCAAGGCTGGCTGGAGCACAGCAGGGTCTGATCACACCCATCTGTTGGCACCGTAGGATAGCTGACTATGCTAGACCTATACCCGTTCTGTCAGGGAGGGGGTGGTTCCCCCATGCTGGAGGAATCTCCAGCTAGGGGGGATGATTGCTTGCTAGTCCTTTTGTGCCTACTGAGCAGCAAAATGGGTCTGCATTGCTGCAGAGATTCTGGCCTTGTGCACAGAAACTCACCCGGTGTTGCCTCCTTTCCGAGGCCATTTCTACACCCACAGGTTGGACAAATTTAACTAATTGGCCTAGAACCTTAAGCCAAATTGCTACAAGGCATCTTTAACCTGATTTCAGGCATGGCCACACGAAAGGGTTTGTACTGATTTAACTAAATCAGTTTCTAATCTCATTTAGCTCATGCCCGCTCATTCTCCTGTGATAGCTTTGCATCTGACCACACCTCAGACTAATGCTGTTCATATCATCGCATGCAATGTAAGACCTACAAGGCTAACTTTTCTAAATGAGTGTGGCTATAAACCCCGAGCTTTATTGGTTTGTTGTTTTTTTCCTGCAACTTTTCTCATTCATCGTGTACTATGACATCCAAAATCATGTACCACACCCCAGAATTGGGTTCCCAACCCTTTTGGACAATGCCATGGTGATTTCCCCTTGCTTCTCCTCTATTTTTTACAACTAAATATAGTTTACTTTCCTAATGGTGCTAGACAGTGAATTGGTAGTTTTAGGTTTCTTTCCACTAGCATGCCGAGGTCATTTATCCTGGTCAGTGGTTGGTAGCTTACAGTCATCGTGTCCTGCACTCTACTCCATGAATTTGCAATGTTGAGTCCATGAATTTGCAATGTATAACCCATTTTGTTATTTTTCTTGTAATGTTTTTTTTTTTCACGCCGATCATCATTACATCAGAATTTTCTATGGAAGATGCAATTGCAGCTTAGCAACATTTGGCTCCATTTACTTTCAGCTCCAGTGTCCCAACTCTTCCCTTCTTAAGTTTCTGTCATCCTCAAATTTATACTCCCAGATTTGCGGACATTCATTTGGGTATATTGTGATCAACTTATTGCCTCTTCCTACTCTGGTCTATAATCATTCATCACTGGTCTTGGGTCTCTTGAAGTCAAGTGGCATGTTTCTCCATTAATACTGCAGTCAGCAACTGCATACAATATAGTTAGTCCTTTATGTTGTACTGTACTGAACACCTTCCAGGAGGAGTGCTGGTACAATTTGTATAGTGGGGGTGCCAAGAGCCATTGAACCAAACTGTAAACCTTCTATATGATGGAAACCACTTCAAGCCAAAGGGTACAGCAGCACCCCCCACACCCTAGTTCCAGAACCTAGGCCTTCCTAACATTTAAATGAACAGTGAGACTTAAAGGCATCTTAATCAGGCAGCTGAGGACAAGAGGGGTGTACTGTAGGGTGACCAGACAGCAAATGTGAAAAATTAGGACAGGGGGTGGGGGGGAGTAATAGGAGCCTATAAGAAAAAGACCTGAAAATCGGGACTGTCCCGATAAAATCAGGACATCTGGTCACCCTAGTGTACTGGCACAGGCAGAGGTGTATTGAGAGGCAGACGGGACTGAAGCAAAGTACAGTGGGATTTATCAATCTTTGGCTAGTGGAATAATCTCTAGGGAACAACTGCTGTAAATTAGAGCAGCCTGTGGCTAATCCAGTTTGCACTTAGCGTTGGCTTGGGGCTCAGCTGCCCCCCGGATCAAGGATGGCATAAGCAATATTGAGATTTTTTTTTAAAAAGTCTAACTTTTTATTAGCCGTATGTTGCATGGCATAACATTGAGAGATGAATCATAACAGTGACTAGTGCAGAACAGGAATGAATACAACACACTCTGGTTTTGGTTCTTTGAAAGAAACCAAGGATTGGGCTGTCTAGGACTGAGATACCTTGCAATAAGTACGTCTCCTACCTCATGTTGTCAGGTGTAAATATAATCACATTGACAGTAGGTCTTGTGATGTGTCTTCGTGAGAGGCCAGCTATTTTTAAAGGTACAACCCTGCTTTTTAGTAATTTGGGCACTAAACACTGCAGTCTTGCTGGACAGGCAGAGGCTAAACTGTGGCATAAAGCCCTGCTTTGGGGTCAGTGCAGAACAGTCCTGCCTTGCTAGGAGCTCAAGGAGCCATTGTGCCTCTGAGTTTCTGGGGCGCACAGCCACTGTGTCATCCCTAAAGAGAGAGCAGCATGTGCCCTGCATAGTCAGTGAACTTTAAAAGCCATTGCAAAGTGGGTGGAGGTGTGCTGCATGGCCCTAACTTCTCCATGTCCCTTTTTGGGGTGGCTGGCATTGCTGGTCAGTATCAACCTTTGGAAAGAGAGAGAGAGGGAGAGAGAGACTGCACTTGTGACTGATCCTGCACAGGGGGAGGAGGTGCCTTGTGCATGAATAGTGGGGTTGGCTCGCAGAGTTAGAACTACCTGCTGACTTTGAGATACAGCAACAGAGGACCGTAAGCAAAGTCTTCTCAGCCTTTCAGCTCTTGAAAGAGCTTTCTTAAGCTCATTTCTTACTGGAGTTATTGCCAGGCAAGCATAGGAATTCCCCTGAAGCTGGGTTTGCTGCTGCAGAGGCAGGCTCACCCTAACTTCAAATGATTCAGATATAAACAATTTACTGACAAGGAAGAGTAGAGGCAGCTCATACAATTCTGCTGGGATAAGGAGCATACATAGTAATTCAGGAGAAAATTCACCCCTGTGCAGAAGGCTCATGCAAGGTCTAGAAACACTCTGGGTCCATCTACACAGCAACCAGACTCCTGTGGCTGGCCTGTTCCAGCTGACTTGGGCTCCCTGGGTTTGGGCTGGAGGACTGTTTCATTACCCTGTAGATTTCTGGGCTCTAGGACCCTGAAACGTGGGAGGTTCCCAATGTCTATGGGCTAGCCACAGGTTTTTCGTTGCTGTGTAGACATACTTTTTGAGGCTGAGGGTAGGCCCTCTGCACAGGACAAAAATTCAACCCTAAGACTTGATCCTACAAGGTGCTGGGTGCCCTCATCATCATCGGGTGAAATTCACCTCTGTGTAGAGGCCCAGCATGCAGCTGTTCAGCACTTGAATCCCACACAGGGATGTCAGACTTATGCTGGGCCTCTCCACAGGGATTAATTTCTTCCACTGATGTTAGTAAATGATGAGGGGCTCAGCATGTTGCAGACTTTCATCCTTCAATATCTCCACCGCTGAGAAAGCTAAGAAATAAACGCTCTGCTGACCAATAGGCTAACTATTTTCAGGCAGGTTATCTTCTGATGCCCCCCACGCTGTCGCCCCCCGACCCATTACCTTCCTCGCTCATGCAAATGGATGCAGCAAAACTTGAGGCAGTGTTTGCATTTGAGTGCTTTATTATATTGGAATTGCAGTGATATTAACATTTGTACAAATGCACAAAATCTTGTCTCTTCTAGCTAGAAAGAGATGTAAAAATCTGAACTAGTTGAACAGTTTCAATGAACGCATTGTCCATTTGTAACAATAAATGTGTTCAGGACGCAACAAAAAGCGTAACGTAAAATTAAACATATTAAATGCCGCAGCACGTATTTACACTTATGTACCAAAAAAAAAAAAAATTCTCTCCTTCCAGTGAGGAAGGTGGTTACTTTACAGAATAAAACAAACAAACAAACACAAAACCTTTAGTACAATACAAACAATCTCAAGCCCAAAACTTAAAGTGACAGCACCTTTTTTTTTTAATATATATATCTATAGACTTCCATAGTTTAGGCTTACTCCAAGCAGTGCTAAAAGTTTCTTTAAAAAGCAATGTTCCTGTATAGTAACTATATGTAAAAGAAGCAACTGATCAGTGTTTAAATTGAGCAATATATGGAGGGGAAGCCCATGAATATGCATTGGGAAATACCTGGGTCCCAATCCTGAAGTCCTTTCTCAGGCAATCAACATCACTGAATTTTGCCTGAGGAAGGGCTGCAGAAATGGTTTGCCTTTCAGAAGTATCTTTCTGAGCCGTGGTAAAAGTTGTCCCTGCCAGGGATCTTTTAGCAGGCTCCAGGGAGAGAGGGATGGAAAATCCATTTCCCCTCAAAATTTCCCTTTACTATCAACACTGGTTTTCCCCTTTTCTTGTTATTTTTCTTGCAGTCGCTGGAAAGCTACAATTTTCAATGTGTGAAGCAGACTCAGAGGATAATATTTTGTTTAGAGATGTGACAAAAGGCCAACGTGACATTATAAAATAATACAAAGGTTTTGAAATGGTTCCGCATCATGAAACTTAACATAAGCAATGTTTAGCTTGCATTAAAACAGGGCCTACAGATCCTGTAAACCAGATATTACACATTGGTCTAATTACAACTGATCATAATTATTGATTCCTAGCCAAGGAAAACCTTGGAAAGGGATCGGACTTCCCATGTACAGAATTAATCTTTTAGCCCACACTGACATTTCGGCCTTACATTGTCTTTAAAGTTTGCTGAAAAGTAGTTTTGAAAGGTATGGAAGACTCACAGAAAAGAAAACAAGCCCTGGGAAGCAATTTAGCTCCAAGCATAAAGCCGGTGATAAAAACCAGATAACCACAAGCAGTAGGAAGCGGTCACACGTGAACACAAATGTTATCATCTTTGGTGACTACTTCAGATGAATGAGTTTTTTTCCACAGGAGATTTTTATTCCTTTTGTTTGTCCTTAGGTTTTAGTCTTTTTTTTATTTTAAAGGTGCTGTCCCCTATTAAGTTACGAGGCAACATTATATTTTATGGACTTAAAATTCAAGCACATTGTATGGCCATTGTTGTCGCTGCAGCTCAATAGCTACCGTGGGCTGGACAACAGTCAAAGGGCAGTATAATGCACAAAAGAGCCAGTCTCCTGCCATACAGTATACAGGACACTTTGGTTCTCAGGATGAGATAAACTATATGTAAATATACCTTTGATGCTGCCTCACCTACTTTGCATAATAAAACATTTATATGCCATCATGAAGAAGGTGTAAAGTCTAAGTCATGTTGCAGATTGGCTGCACTCAGCTTCTCTTAGCCGTCCTCCATTTGGGCGGGTCTGACACACAAATGGTAGATATGCCAAAAGGGAAAGCATATAAATGTATCTGGTGCAAACGTTTAAATGATCCAATAAAGGAGAGCGAGAAAGAGAGAGCGAGAGCTAAAGTGCAATTGTAAAATAATATAAATAACTGAAATGTAGAACTGAGATATTAATTAGTCGTAACTGGTTTTGTTTTATAGGCACTGTTCAGTTTTTATTTATACAAATTAAAATAGCTTTTCTTCCCCCTCCAATAATTTTATCTGATATATAATGGAGCTTCAATGGTCTAAACTAAGCTACTCAACACTGCGTAGTAAAAGACAGAAGGGGCAATGGTAAGGCAGTATAGTGCAACTCACTATGTAATATCAGAAAAGAAGCAAGAATGGCATTAGATCTCCATTGGTGATATATATATATATATAATCATCCTAGTAAAGACAGGCTTTCCAGTTTTATGTATTATTTCCCTTTAGCTTACCTGTGCTTTCTAAAATGAGAGAACAGCATTTTCAAAAAAAGAGGAAACAAGTGTAAGTTCATAACTTTTGTTGTTACAAAAAGCAAATGCTGCTTTAAAGAAAACAATTAAGCCTAGGAATTTCTGTACAATAGACCTCAGCAAACCTTTCCATCTTAGATGGACGACTTCCACTCGAGACCCTAAAAGATTACGGTACACATACACCTAGAGTAGTTTATTGCAAAACTAATATTGTAACTTTAAAAAAAACCCAGATTCCATACAAGAATACTGTTCAAATGGAATGTGTTAAAATAACATTTATTAATAAATACTTTATAAAATTCTATGTGAATACTACATTAATAGATTCCTGTTTAAGTTTTGCTTTGGTCCTCATGAATTTTCATAAATTCACTATATACTTTTTTTTTAAAAAATGTGTTGTTAGCTGCTAAAAAGCACACTCTATGCTAACTAAAAGGCTGTTTTAAACACTTAATATTGTTGCTTAAAAAAATACAAATCCCCCAAAGACAGGTTTTTGACAACAGTTACAGCTGGTTTTGTTAGTTAACAGGACAAGATCAGTTAACATGCTAAAATCCATATATACTGAGGCAAGTAATCACCTGAAATTGAACCATTGACTTTCCACTATTCAGAACATGGGCTGCATACACTTAGTTATACTGCATGAATTAACTCCAAACAGCAAGAAATTCTCTACATCCTCCTCCTCCTCATTGTCCTAGAAACACAACATGATAGCACACAAACTACTTGTCTCCCACAGGCAGTGTTATGAATATGGCTTGCATAAATTGACTCGAGGGACGAAATGTTTGAATCACAACACAGCACTTTTGGGAAAGTATTGCATTCATCCATGGCTGGGGTTTCCAACATACTCTCTTTCAATGTCACACAGTGAGTGATGCTGTACTTGGAAATGTTTAACATGTGGATGCTTCATTTTGAATGAGAAACGTGGCCAGGATAATCCATCTGTACTGTTAACTCCCATGAAATAAGGCTGGGGAGCCATTCTGATAGCTCACTGGCAGTGACTTTGATGACAGCTGCAATAGGTTGAAGAAAGGCAGGTGTAACACATATCAGTCTCCAGTAGTAGCCCAGGGAAAACTAGAATTTATCCTTAAATGAAACAGCACAGAAAATGGATTTAGAATACCAGAACTTAAAAACAAGCTGCTTCTGCTAAACAGTAGATGTTGTCTGGAGAAGACACAGGCCCCGTTCCTGCAGCCCTTACACATCAGAGTCTCCAGTGAGATGACTTGTAAGGACTACTTGCCTAAATAAAGGCCACAGGGTCAGTCCTCCAAAAAGCAAGTATATTTTAAGCATGATGGAAGCTCATGTGTTGAGCAATGAAAGGTGAGCAGTAATGGTTGGTCCTCTTACTGATATACCTAATATCAATATGCTGCATGTTGGTTTTGCCTGTGAATCTTGCACTTAGAGTTACAAGAAGCAATAGAAAATAGCTTTCATCCTTTACTTATTTCCACATCACTAATAACAATTATACTTATAGGCCAATAGTACAGCGAGGAGACAGTTAATTATAATTACACATTTAGGCAAATGCATGGTTGGCTTGCCTAGTTAGCATTAAAAAAAGACATAATTGAGCTATATATAATACACATCAGTCAAACTGTCAAGTTGCTGGATTTAACAAAACTCATGCAAGATTTTTTTTTTACTGTAGAGGCTTTCAGTTTAACAGCTAAATATTTCAGCTGAGTCTGAACAAAAGTAAAACCAAATCTTAATTCTAGTGCAGTGTAGCTCATTTGTGTTTCTAATATTCTCAACAGTTCTTTTATAATGTATTTAAGTGCTATTCATGCAAAAAAAAAAGTTAAAACTAAATTAACACTATGATGGCATTTTTGTGGGCAGCGATTGATGGTGAGGCATGAAATTTGGACCGATAATACCTCCTGTTTTTTATAATGGAGCTTCAACTGGAACTTTATGTTTAAAGCTGTATATTTGAACAAAAGTTTCCTTAGTAGCAATGAGGAAGCAAAACCATTCAGGTTTTACAATTGGACTTTAAAAATGAATTACAGATTCAATATTTAAAACATTTTAAAAGTATATGTTTGCTAAAATATAATAGAAAATCCTTTATATTTGTTTTTTTCTTAATTGTTTTGGTTCTTAGACTATATAATCAAGTCATGATTTATACTGTACACTCAAAATTCTTCTTCCAAAAATATTTGCATAAATGGAAAGAGAGTTGTTTAAGAATACTGATAAAAAGTTAACTGAGTTACCAAGATAAAAACTAATTCAGAAATGATGATTCATGATCCTTAGAGATTGCTTTCCCTTCCAAAATGGCTCTAATCACTACAGTGCTTCATGTGGGGTGGAGGGGAAAGGCCTTCATTTGTTTGGTTGTTGTTTCTTTAAATAAAAACCACCCTTTAAAAAACTATTATTCCTCTGAAAACAATGAAATGACCTTTGAGGAAAACAACTCAGCATGAGAATGAAGAGTGTTTATCAGTAGAGTATTTGCCAGGAGTAACGTTAATTAGCATTTTTTTTTGTTTTTTTAAATGCAGTCACAAACATTTATCACAACAGAGTAAGAGCCTGGTCCTGCTCCCATTGAAGTCAATGGGATTTTTGCCACTGATTTCAGTGGGAGCAGAATCAGCTCCAAACATACTGAAAAATAATATAACTAACTGGCTGTTATCTACTGTGCTCTTAATGGTTGATTTCCCATATGTGACTGGTACTATCTCAGGGTGAAAGTCACCTCTGTGCAGAGGGCCAGTACAAGGCCTACAAGGTCTAAGCATTCAAAATTGGGCTTAATTAGGATGTAAGAAGTGCCTTGGCCTTTTGTTGATCTTCCGCATAGGGTAAATTTCACCCACAGCATATAGCAGACTTTACAGCATTCTTGTAGCGTACAGCAGCTAAAAAGTGCTTTAATGTCATACTGGGACTGAGCCTCAGCTAGTTAAATTAGCATAATAGCATCATTTACATGAATGGAGCTACACTGATCAATGCCAGCTAAGGATCTGTCCCACATATGTTTAAAAGATCAGCTGTGAAGAACTGGTCTTTTCCTGGTAGTTAACAGTAACCTATTCCTCACTGGTCAAACTGATTTAATGGGCTATAAATGAAATATAAATCTTAGGCTATTAGCAGCTGATGATGAAACAATGTCACTGATTTAGTGACTAGAACCTTTCTGAATTATTATATACTACATGGCTTTTCTACATTAACAATTGGCAGTGTAAAAAACCAGTTGTAATAAACAGGTGTGATTTGCTATCCTTGTACTCTGCCATGGACATTTACAACAGAAGCGTGCAAGGCTCCTTCCCCCTAGCACCAGCACAGCTGGCTTTCAATCGTGCATCACCTGTGGCTAAACTACTTTCACTGTTTATTAAAACACTAAATCAGGAGCATTAAACTCCTGCATATTTCTTTTTTTAAAAAGCAAAAGTTCAGTGCAGCCCAGCTGTGGGTGAAGGGCTATTGAAAGCAGTGACCATGCCAACGGTTTTTTTTCCACAGGGAAGGGGGAGGGGAATATAGGTTGGGTATGAAGTCTTTTCTTCTTCATTAGTATTCTCAGAAGAAAAAAGGAGAAGAGAGACTTGGAATGCGAAGACGGGGGAGCTTGAAGGAGAAAGAGCCACAGAGTTTAGAGAGGGAAGATGCAAGGAGAATTGAAGGACAAAAGAGAGAACTTAAGTAGAAGAGGGACAATAGGGAAATGAAAGAGGAAAGCAAGACAAGAGGGCATATTACCTGGGTTTGAATTTGTTCTGATATCCATGTATTATAAAACCCTTCTTTTCTCTGAAAGAGGTTCTGAATACATAGTGGGGTTCTGATGATATTGCAAAGCTAACTCGCTTTCTCATGTGCTATCACCAGACTCCCTGAATATCTCTAATTAATCCTAGTTACCTATGTATGACTTTGGCTAACAAGCTGCCGTTTAACAAAACTCCATGATTCTGAGGCCTCGGGCTAGACTGGTAAGAAGGAAACACAACTATGTACAGAAACATTTCCGTTTATAAACAAGTAACTGGTACCAAAAAATTGGAGAAAGCACCAAAGCATTTCCCAAGCTGATAGCATATTAATTGCATAACTCCCTTTTTGTAACTAAGTATAAAAGGCATATTTTAATAACTATAAAAATGAAAGCCAGAGTCTTCCAAGGACTGAGGAGTCTTCCAGGGCTGAGTTAGTGTTGAAAATGTCCTTAACACAAAGGACATTTGATTATGCTACCACTCTCCCATAGCAGTTTCTGACCAATCCGTTTTAAAGAATTGGGTTCATGTCTGTTCTATGACTGGCAAGCTGACTGAGGGTGGAGCTTCCTACGACATCGCTGACGGAAGAGGAAGTTGTAATGGTATTATGCTGGATGACTTGCTGTTGTGAGCAAGCTGGGACGGGGCTTGCAGGAGGACTACTCTCAGGACCTGGGGAAAAAAGAACACACACTAAAATGATGTGTACAGTATTGCAGTACTGTTAAATAGAAGACGGACCACTAAGGATGCAGTCCTGCCAACTCCAATCATTCAAAATCATGAGATTTTAACAATAGTAGATATGGAGGGTTTTTTTGTTTTGTTTGCCTTTGAGGTTTTTAGACCCTTTAAGGTTCACATTTTCAAGCTTTTCTCCACAAGGGCTAGAAACTTACTCCCTTTTAAAAAACGAGAGTCATGTAATAACCTGACTCTAGGAGCTGGGACTTTTTCTTAGAGGCCAAATACCTCAAGACTTGTGATTAGAATTATGAGAGTTGGTAACTGGGTGCTTAAATACTTTATTTATTGCAGCAGAGGGGATTGAAATATGCATTACAATGCAATGCAGCACAGAAACGTTAATATAAGCAAGACTCAGTAGTAAAGATAATGAAATCCCATTGTCCTTAGGACTAATACTAGGCCTTATTCACTTTGGTGCAGCGGGGATGGAATCTGGCCCTATTTCCCATATTGATAATTCTCCTAATGTAAAGAAACTCCCAAAGGGCATAGAGCTGACATAGCTGGCGCCTATGCAACCCTTTCTGGAGACACCAGTGCGGGGGTGAGAGGGACGGGGTGAGTGTGTGTGTGTGTGTGCGCATGTTGGGGATACGACTGGAGCACACTGAACTCTGGCTGTTTGTTGCTTTAAGGGAATATTGCCATTTTGCAAATATTAGAACAGCTCTCAGGCTGCTCTAACCTATTCTGGAGCCAGGCAGAGAAGCAGGGAGGTATAGCAATCTCCCTCTGCCATGCCGAGCAGAAACTCAGCACAGCAGAACACCTGTTCCTACATGTGCAGTATGTCCACTTGGATTGTTTCTCTCTCTAGTTAGCTACAGTATCTTCATTAACTTTTTCTTTTTTAATGACAGATGCATATTAAAGAAGAGATTGTGTACCTCAGACATACCAAGTTCAGCGTATGGTACCCTTTTCGTTGGAGGAAATTTTTTAAAATTTTTTCCTGCTTAATTTTTCTTTCTATGATTAGACTCTTTTGGGTTCCACCATTACACCACTTACCAAAGTACATGTTAAGTACATTGTTGCCTGTCGTACATTTATCAGAATGGAGAACTGAGTTCACTGGGGCTCCTCTTCAGGGGAACAAGTATCTATCTGGGTGCATCTCATTGCAGGCGCAGTGCCATTGCTTCAAGCACTGTGGCGTAGCGACTAGTTTTATTTTATGTTTGAACCACACCATGCCATTTTTGGTTGGGGCCTGGTAAACACATAACTGTATTTTACCAGGGCCACCCAGAGGATTCAGGAGGCCTGGGGCAGGGCTGGGTCTTTGGCGGCAATTCAGTGGCGGGTCCCTCTTGGAAGGAAGGACCCGCCGCCGAATTGCCATCAAAGAATGAAGCGGCGGCAGTAGAGCAGCCTAAGTGCTGCTGATTGCGGCTTTTTCCCCCGCCCGCCCCCCCCCGGCGCTCGTACTCACCGGGCAGGACTTCAGCGGCGGGTCCTTCACTCGCTCCAAGTCTTCCACTGCACTGAAGGACCCGCCGCTGAAGACCCGGAGTGAGTGAAGGGCCCACCGCGGAAGTGCCGCTGAAAATCCGGAGCGGCTTGTGGGGCCCCTATGGGGCCTGGGGCAAATTGCCCCACTTGTCCCCCCCTCTGGGCGGCCCTGTATTTTACAAATTATTAATCATTAAAACATAAAGTCCCAATCCAGCGGAAGTCAGTCTCCTGGCAAATGCAGTAGTTTGCCTTCAAGCACTCAATTGCAGGATTAGGGTTCGTAACAGTTGTATGAGTGCTCCTTTAAATGTATCCACTCACCCCCCAGATATTTCATTTTAAACCTTAATTCTGTGATGTTCAGAAAGAATGGGTTAAATGAAAGTACTGAATGGGTGGAGGAAGGGCCTGGTACCTTTGATTGCTGTTCTTATGAATGACTGTAGACCATGGAAATACACCAGTTACTTACTTATATATCCTTGCGACTCTTTCTGCATGGCTGTTATTGGACAGTCTTTATGTGTTAACAATAACTGTTTCAGCTGTGCTACCTCATTTTTCAACATGGAAACCTCATTCTAGGGAAAAAGAAAAAGAGACTTTTACTTACGACAGTGGCAAAAAGTTAACAAACAAGTGAGACTTCTCCTGTCACTGTAACTAAGAAAACTGAGCTGCGTAGGATTGATCTCTGCATCAAATTTGGCCCACTGTATGAGAATTCTTTTACATAGTAGGACAAATTGCTTCTGTTACATCAGTGCCAATCTGGAGTATCTCCATCAACTTGAGCTAGTGTAACCTAGTGTACTAGTCTTGCGTCTGGTTGTATTTACTGTTTGTGTCATAATAGTAGTGTTATTTAAGCACCATTATTGTCAATTTACCGTATGTTGTATACACAATGCTGTAGATCTGAAGTAAGTACATTATGTGTGTATAATTTTGCTTGGTATAATGGAAAATAACACAAATGTTAATTAAAACAACCTTAACAGAGACATTTTTAGTTAAAAATATCCTTGCAGCAGGTTTTTCTTTGATCTAAAATGTGTCATTTTGCCTTTTAAAAAAATAAGGTAATCTTATCTTGCTTGCAAATCTGGACTCTTCATTATTATGGGTAAGGCTTATAGAATCATATATAGAATCAGAGAGGGAAAAGATCCATTAGATTGTATGGGTGGACTGTGGTGATTTGTATAAATTATTACTCGTCTCTGCAATTTCACTGTACACCATAGCTCCCTCATCCATGGTATGTTAGACTCACTTATCCTGAGCCCCCTCAACAACCACAGACATACAAATACAGTAATATATAGTAAACACATATTTCAGTGATTTTCCAACAACTGCATTTTAATCGGTAGATTTATATAATGTAATTTGTCATACTATATGGTCAAAATGCCTTTTGGTACAAACAGGATTAGTTTGCCACAAAACAACTATTTAAAATTGACCAAGTAGTGAAACCTTGTTTTTTTAATTAACTGAGTGCAGGGATTGGTTCATTCTTAAAATTAAAGGAGTTTGGGTTTGTCTGAGAATTGCTCCCACCTGATCTGTTCTAATCCCAATTTTGACTGAGGTTGTGTCTGTAAATTTAACAACTCCTTGGACAGTCTGATTTCACATAACCCTCCCCCCCATTTGTTTTTTAATTATTGTCCAATTTATCTCCAGAAACTTCCACTTACATCGATCCCCACCAGCTGGTGATTATAGAGCAGGGGTGGGCAAACTTTTTGGGCTGAGGGTCACAACTGGGTGGGGAAATTGTATGCAGGGCCGGGGCAGGGGGTTGGGGTGCAGGAGGGAGTGTGAGGTATGGGAGGGGGGTGCGGTGACCAGGAAGGGGCTCAGGGCAAGGGATTGGGGCAGAGGAGGGGGTAAAGGATTTATGAGGGGGTTCAGGGAAGGGGGTTGGTGTGCAGGAGGGGTGTGGAGTGCAGGAGGGGGCTCAGGGAAGGGGTGTGAACTGCGTGAGGGGGCTCAGGGCAGGGGGTTGGGGTGCAGGGTGTATGTGGGGTGCAGCGGGGGCTCAGGGCTGGGGGTTGGGGTGCACAGGGGTGCAGGGTGCAGCAGGGAGCTCAGGGCAGGGAGTTGGGGGGTGGGATGAAGGAGGAGTTTGGGCTCCAGCCCAGCGCCGTTTATCTAAAGCAGCTCCGGGGTGGCAGTGGCCCGCACCAGGGCCAGGGCAGGCTCTGTGCATGCCTGCCCTGTCCCCAGCCCTGTGCCGCTCCAGGAAGCACTGCGGCCCCTGGGAGAGGAGGGGCGGAGGGCTCCATTCCCAGCCAATGGGAGTTGTGAGGGGCAGTGCCTGGAGGCAAGGGCAACGCACGGACCCCTCTGCCCCCCCACCCGGGGGCCACAGGGACGTGGTGCCGGCCACTTCTGAAAGTGGCGTGGGGTGTGCGGCGCCACAGGGGGCAATCCTTCAGGCTGGATCCAAAGCCCTGAGGGGCTGGATCCAGCCCACAGGCCATATTTGCCCACCCCTGTTATAGAGAATAATTGAAAAGCCATTGGTAGATCCAAGGAGATTTCTATGGATTTCTCTCTTTCACACATGGATGAAAAACACCACATAAGTAGTAGAAACAGGGTGTATAGTTAGGAAGAAAAAGAGGTTTCCTTTCTTTACACCTATCCCAAAAGGTCTAGGCATTTAATTTATTAAAATATATAAAAACTAAGAACACTCCCCCCACCCCAATTCTTCTTTACTTTTCAAAACCAAACACTGCTGGCGACACAAGATTCTGATCTTCGGCAACATTGTGGCTCCTTTCTGCTGCTCTACTGGTACAAAATGTTCCTAATCCTGGGGTAGCCAGCTATGGGACGCTCACCCTAGTATAGGGGATCTTCCAGTGGTCATATCCAATATAACAGCCTTGCAAAGTTTCTAATCTAAGAACCTGAAAACAATTCTAAAACACTTCACTGCATTCAGAACTAAGAAAACATTTTTGACCATTTTGGGATTATGGTGACAGATGCAATGATGTCTATACATAAATGCAAAGTGTATGGGGAATAAACAGGAAGAACTGGAAGTATTAGTACATAAACTGAATTGTGACTTAATAGGTGTGTGGCACTCTAACTCAAAGCAGCACCCCACTATACCCATATTCACCCCAGTCATATAATTATGATATATTTCATACAAAGCATGCCATGTAAGATATCATATGAAAGGTCATGATCTGCTGAAACCCACTGCTCTGTCAAAATATGTATATTATTAGTGTGTGTGAAGTTATGAGATTTTGCTGTATGATACAGAAATATGTTGTGAGTTTTAGAGTCTTCACTGCTAGTTCTCCAGTGACAACAAAGGAGGTGACTCACTCCCAGGAGGTGTTAAATGACCATTAATCGGCAGTTGAGTTGTAATCAAGGGATTTACAATGCTGTAAGAGGGCTGTGCAAGCATCACGCAATGGGGGATTAATTATCTCTGTGACTCAGGGAAGTCCACCAGGACATGTTGGGGCTAGTGTTTTCCAGGCACATGGACTGAGGATATAAAATAGGTGACAGTGGCATCATTCTTTGCCTTTCTTCTCACCCATCTGCACTGGAAGCAACAAGAATGCTGGGAAGACAAAAACTTGAAATGCGGAGACTGGTCCCAGGCTTAAAGGGGCAGCCTGTGTATTAAGAACTATAACCTATCTGCAACATCCAGTGGGGCGAGAAAAACTGCTTGATCGAAATACTGCCTAGTCTAATAAGGTTTAAGATTTAGACTGTGTACTTTCCTTTGCAAACTAACCTGATGCAAAGGAAACACGGAAAGAAAGGCTAAGGCACAAAATGAGATAAACTAGCTATAGACGTAAAGGGTAACAAGAAAACATTCTACAAATACATTAGAAGCAAGAGGAAAGGAGTGGAGGCCAAAACATGGTCCACAGACCAAATATGGCTCTCTCAGTCCCACAATACAATACGTGGCTGCTCTGATCTAGATTCTAGAATGTGCCATTGCTGCTAAGGATGGGACGAGTCCCAGTGTGAAGAGTTACAACTTTTTCAGAGCAGAGTCTATCTACTCTGCTTAAGATAAGCCATGCCTCCATATTTAAAATGAGGGCAGCAGTAAGCAATTATGTAAATGAGCATGGACTTTTGACTCCTGGCAACCTGCAAGAGCAGCCCTTAACCAGAGAATATCAAGGTGCCTTTGGTGCAGACGCTGTCGCCACCTGGACTTTGACCACTTATCGCTTTCAGACTATATTTACATTCTGTTCCCTTCTTTTTCTTACCACCAGGCCATTCTATTTATAATCGTGTCCCGCTGTCTTTGAATTAGGATTAGCTGCATACCCTTTTCTGAAGAAGCCTTTTATAGCTGAGTTATGGTCACTTAAAAAAAAAATAAAAAGAGTGACAAGAAAAATAAATAAATATATGACTCAGTCCAGTAAAGCTTTTCCTGGCTGGTTTTGCTGAAATTAAAATGTGTTTTTCATTTACAAGTGTATATCTTGATCGGTCAACTTTAATTATGTCTGAGTTCTCATTATTAATCTAATGTGCAGCAGTAGCACATCTGACAACCAGGGGCTGGTGGTGTACCCAATGCCTTTGAATGTAAACAGTGCCTCTATGTCTTGGGAATATAGACAGTAGCTCACACCTGAAGCTGCATATTTGTCTGGGTGAGTTCTTCTGCTTTCTTTTCCAGTGACATCACCCAGACCTTCCTCTTCTGTCTGCAGCGTGTGGCAGCCGCTCGATTCCTTTCCAGAAATTTCCGCCGCCTCTCATCTGGGTCTTCATCCACCACTCTCCTCCGGCGACCCCCAGTGGGCTGAGGCGGCTGTATTGTCTGAGTGGGCTGCATCTGCTGTGCCGCTGGTGAAACCTAATGGGAAAACAACAAAAACAAATTCAACATAGATGGTGAGTGGATGGGCTCTAGTCGATGCTGCGAATTCCAAAGAGGAAGAAAAAGTGATGTCAACTGGCATTTTACAAAAATACAACCAGGGTGTATTCTGAGATGGCAGACTTTCTGGCAAGATATGAGAGTGGCACAAGTAGAAAGACTCTGTCAGATGCCACTTAAATTATTCTTTGACAAAAAGCCAACATGGTTAAGGGGAGATTTTTGGAATGGCCTCCTGAATAGCAGCCAGAGAAATTATTTTTCCCCTTTTGGTTATTAAAATGTTTTATTTAAGTTGCGACAAAGAAAGCACCTGATTGATGAATGAAATGTCAGGCTTCTCACAGTGACTTTTAATTAATCAAAGCAAAAGACTTGGGATTTTTTTCATCCCATTCAGACTTTTAGGACATCTCTGTTTCCCATGTTCCTTAATGTATGTTCAAGTATCATACAAATCTTTGGAGAGGCCAACTGTAGTGCTATCTAAGGATTTTAGGTGACTGGCTCCTATTAAAAGTGAAGGGGAGTCAATTGCCTAACTCCTTTACTTACCTTTGAAAATCCCAGCCTTAATCATGCTACAGCGTCAATGTGGAATATAGGACTCAGTGGAAGCCTGAACTGTCAAATCAGAATGAATCCTGGTATTCTGGCTAATGGCCAAAACCTGCAACTGGTCTCTGATGACTTTAGGGATTTGGAGTGCTCAGCAAGTTGTAGGATTGAGCCCTAAATTTCAACTCAGGTAATTACAATCTGTCTGCCGCCCAGGCGTCAATTAAAAGCATGCCACCCCCTTGCAAAATTACTTTTCTGTCTGAAAGTTTTATTCTAAAGGTCACTGTCACTGACAGAAGTCAGCGAGCATTATTATTCTGTTTTCCAGTTTGTTTATTCTATGCATTGACAGCACTTTGTGTACAGGCAGTTTTACTTTGTTGTTGTATAGCTGGTTGTTTCTCCCTTGTTGAAAAAACCCTATAAAAAGAAACATGAGCAGAAAAACGCCAATGAAAAAAACCTCATTTAAAGAAGGATTTTTTTTTTAATATGCCAGGACCTACTGTTTACGGGATGTTTATTACAAACTGATTTTTTTAAAATTAGTCAGTTCTTATAAATGCTGGTAAAAGCCATAAACCATGTCCACACTGCAGTCTCCAATGTTGCTACCACTGGTGGAGTTGCACCAGTGGAGAATTACAGCTTGCTAGTGTGGACGCAGTCACTGTAGTTACTAGCATTGTGGTGGTGAGGTAATGTTTGGGACTTTCTTTAGCATGTAGTGCCCCATAACTGGCTAACGGAGGTTATTGTTGAGCAATGCCAGCTGCTCCCCATCCACGGGGGCTGAGCTTGCTACCTCTTTAGCAACACGTCTGAAATGGAGAGGTCTCAAAGATCGCTTTTAATGTCAACATAACATCAAAGGCCTTTCACTTTCTCACATACACCACCTTTTGAGACTTCAAAGATTGGTTATTTATGTTTCTGGACACCAAAAGCTTTCCTTCGCCTGTTACTCTCTCCATTTCCATCTGGCATAAAAAGCTTTTCTGTCTCTCAGTTCTGTCAGTTGGGTCTGCTGTGCCAACATACAGCTATAGATTTTTTTTTTAATAAGGTGATTTTATTCTGAATAAATAGCGGATGGTTTAATTTTCAGTAAGAAGTGATCAGTAGTTGGCTAGCAAGAGCCAGTTAACAAAACATCTTCCTTCCATCTCTGGCAGGTATTAATTAGAAAGGCTGCAGTTGCATCACTAATGATGTCACATGGGATAATTAATTGAACCTCCCAGATATATCACGACCCTGAAGTCTATTAGGCCTTATCTTGATAATTGTCTAAGCATTATTCTCCAAGGAGGGCTCCCTCTCCACCCCGTATGTTGCACGCTCCATTAAGAAAGAGGATGTATAAGTATTGTAATTAGGATTCATTCATTTTTAAGGGCTGCTTATCATGTATCCTAATCTACACAGAGGTAGAATGGCAAAAAGAACAAAGCAAAATGCAAATGATCCTGCTGTGCCTAAGTTGTCATGGTGGCAAGTTTGATCCAAAGAAATTTCAATGTGAAAAATATAACAATACCCACATCATTTTTGTAATACCTGAAGGAAAACAGCTCCCACAAAGCAAAACATCTATCACTCAGAAAGGGACACACTAAATGACTATTTCTACCTTGATCCTTGATCCAATACGTCCCTCTATTCTTTGCAACTTAACACAGGATTAGTACTCATTCATTCATTTTAGCAAAACATAATTTGTTAGGTTCATGTGTGTCTTAAAATGCCTGTGGAAAAGCATGCAATGAATTCTGACATTACGCAAGGGCATGGTGTAGAACAATGGAAGTTATGACAAGGGAGCATGTAGCACACAGCAATTCAGATCATGCCTTTCTTTGACAGGAGGCGTGGAACTGAAGTATCAGGCTCAAGAGAAGAAGGAAGTTAATAATTAGTAAAACGCACCATAAAATTAATGTGTCTGCTGAAGCAATCTGACCCTCGAAGAGGCCAATGCCGAGTGATTATGGATGGGTTTAGAAAGTAATAACCTTGTATTTATTACTTGCAAAACCCTTCTTTTATCCCTGTTAATGACCCCTTTCAGAAAGCGTTATTGCTGTTGTGTATCAGGAGGAGACTATTGTGTTGTCAAGGGAAGCAGCTGATCTATAGATCCTACTTAGCCTCCAGCCAGTGGTTCTCAACCTTTTCATGACAATTATGCCTGTTTACAAGATCAAGACCTTCTCTGTATCAGCTGGTGCCCACAGTCTCCAGTTCCACTGTGGGTGCTCCAAACTTCATGTTCCTGTTTGAAATGAGCTCCCCCAAGGCTTGAAGTGTTCCCAGTGGAATCAGATCCAGCCAGTAGGGTACTAGGCCCCACAACAGTTCATCATTAAAGTAAAGAGCAGGAAGCCCCAAATCCTGAGGCATGTAACAGAGGGAGGGTGCCAATACACTAGCTCATTAGGTTGACCGGTCTATTATTTTAAAATTGTGTACATTTATTTTTCACTTGTAGTCAATTCATCAATACACTGGTAGCTCAAATCAGGGCCTTATCCTGCTCCTGTTTAAAGGCAATGGAAGTTCTGCTATTTATTTATAGGCTTTTCTATGATGCTCAACCCAAGTATCTTGGCACCTCAGGGCAAATCCCACAGGGATGGAACCTCCTTTCAAATGGAGTGCCATGCAGGCCAATCTCTAGCTACGTCCTTCAGGCAGCCTGGCTGGATGTTCAGTCTGTGCCTGTCTTTGGCAATCATGTCTGAAGCTTTTAGCACCTCACACACACTAACTAATGTATCCTCACAACACCTCTGTGCTCTGTGAGGCAGGTCAGTATTATTACCCTCATTTTAAGATAGGAAACTGAGGTGCAGAGAGATTAGGTGACGTGCCCAAGCTCACAGAGTGTCAAGGACAGCGCGGGGAACCCAGGCCTTCTGAGTCCCAGTCTAGTGCTCTGAGCCCCAAGATTACCTGTACTCTGTTACTGACTTAAAGGACAGACAGATCACACCTCTTTTGCTTTCTGTTATGAGATTATATAGGGTCTTTTACTGCAGTTGTTAAAGAGCTCTGGAAAAAAATAATTAATAGATGGAAAAACAGAATTCATAACATTTTACATTGTAAGGAATACTGTAGGGAAATCCCCCCGACTTGCAGCAAGAGCAATAACAAAGTAAAACAAGATGTCAGTAAATAGTTAATGTGGTTGGACAGTGGGATGTCAAATCCTCTTATTTTTAATGTCTTGTAAGTTTTTCTAAGAGCTGCCCATAACCTATCTGTAAGCAATTAAGTGCTTCACCGATTTAACTCCTCCTGAGTAATAAGAAGTCCTCTTTGTTCTGTATCCATGACTCCACTCCCATCCTTCTTAACTCAGATGATAACTTTTCTTTCCAGGCCTGATATTCTGAAGTCATGGCTGACCAAGGACCTTCTCTTTCTTCTCATATCTCCCTGGCTTGTCTGTCTTTCACCACCTTAAAATATGGCCAGAAGTCCTCTTAACATCAGCTCTGCCTATGCTGAAATCCTTATTTGTGAGTTCATTACTTCCTCTTTCAACTAATAGTTTTTCTTAATCCCTACTCTTTAAATGTCAGGAGGTTCAGAATGCTGTAGCAAGACAACACTTTCACTCCAAGAAACAAGACCTTCATCTTCCGTCACCTATGCTGGCTTCCCATCATCTGAATCCAATTCAAAACTATCTTTCTGGGTTAAATCTTTCTCCAGCAACTGGCTTCATCCTCTCTCTCTCTCTCTGACATAATATTCATCCACTAATCCTCATCTGTTCTCCAGGCTAACCTTGGCCTTCCCTCTGTCTCCATTCTGTAATGCTCTACAGTTGTAATTTTCTTTCACCTGATCTACAGTATCTGGAACGACTACTCTCTCACTACAAGACAATGAATAACTTCAAGTCTTTAATTCTTGCCTTAAAATTAGAGGCAGCCCTGACTGCAAACTTGGGGTCTGGATTTGGATCCGAATGTGATCAAAATGCAAAAGCATTCAGACTGTAGTTTTTGGTTTGGTTCCCATGATTGAAATGAGGGCCAGCAGCAAAATTTGGATCCAGAACCAAAGTATAGGTATACTTAGATCTGCGGATTTTGTTTGAAGCCATCTATACTTACACCCTTATTTTTTCAGATAGCCT
The DNA here is from genome assembly GCF_016161935.1 of Mauremys reevesii. Lineage (NCBI taxonomy): Eukaryota > Metazoa > Chordata > Testudines > Geoemydidae > Mauremys > Mauremys reevesii. The sequence goes on along the minus strand of NC_052624.1, from coordinate 64,637,940 downwards.
TATGACTGAAATTCACTATGAAGAGTCTTGTGATACTTCATATGGAAGTTGCTATACATATACAAATAAAATATATACAGGGTCAAACTCATCCTTCAAATACGCATGTGCAATGCCATTTACTTCATTGGGGCTTGTGGGACCATCTCTGAGGGCAGAGTGTATTGAACAGTTTAAAAAAATGAGCTGCCAAGTAGTTGTCCAAGCTCCTTAGATCAGGGGTCCCCATCGTGGTGCCCGCGAGCACCATGGCACCTGCGGGGGCGTCTAAGTGCACCCACCTACTGACGAGCAAACGAGCATCCGCCAAAATGCTGCCGACAAGCAGCGTCATCCAGAGGCTTCGCCGCCGAAATTCCACCGATTTGACAACGCCTCTGGATGACGCTACTTGGCGGTTTCGCCTACTGACGTTGCCACTTGTTGACGGCATTTCGGCAGCGACGCCTATTGACGTTGCCGCTTGTTGGCGGCATTTCGGCGGATGCTCATCTGCCGCCACGTTCCTCCCTGGCTCATCATCTGGCGCCCGCCAGATGAAAAAGGTTGGGGACCACTGCCTTAGACTATGTCGACACTGTGTTTTACAACCCATGCAGTGAGTCTCAGAGCCTAGGTCTATGGATCGGAATGTTAAAACCAGCTGTATAGATGTTTGCGCTCGGGCTCTGAAACCAGTCCCCTTCCCCAGGCTTCAGAACCTGAGCCCGAATGTCTACACAGCTGTTTTTGGTGCCAGCCCAAGTCTGTGGACCCAGTCTCTGAGACTTGCTGCTGCATGTTTTAAAATGCAATATGGACGTATCCTTAGTGCGCCAAGCTACACAGTGTGCCAAACTCCATAACATACCAACAGCATAAATGTACACTTGGCACTTTGCAGAGATCATGGCCTGAACAAGCTTTGGGGATTTTTTGTAGAAAGTTAGACATTTGAAATACATTCTTTTCTTTGTTTCTAAGTAAGTTTTGATCTGGGATTTTTGAGTTAGAGCTTGTTGTAAGGTTAACCTGGCAGACAACAACAGAGAAAATCTATTAGCAGCCGATGGACTTGCTTTTGAAAAGCCATGCACATGTAATCTGTTCTGATGCAAGTTTAAAAAAACAGAAGAAGATGATAGCTCATTAAATGGTTCTACCTGTGCTTGTCCACCTGAGTGCAGTGGCGGGTGTGGAGAAGTCTGGTGATGTGCCGGGTGTGTGTGAAGGTGCGAGTGGGAGTGATGGTGTGGATGGTTCTGCTGGTGATGGGGTTGAGGATGAGGGTGGTGTGCTGGATGCTGGTGCTGATGCGGGTATGGGTGATGAGGTGGCAGTGTCTGGTGCTGATGTGGATGTGAGTGCATATGATGATGTGGTGTCTGATCTTGTCGGGAGCTCATCATTTCCATCATATGGCCCATGGTGTTCATATTTCCATTTGACATGGCTGCAGGATGATGAGTCAATGCTGCCTTCAACCTCTGAAACAGAAGGAAAAAGGGTGGGGGGGGAAGAGAGAATTTTAAATCAATAATACATTTATTAGAGCTTCATTTTTCCAGATTTGTAGAAACTCTTAGCACCTGAAAGTGTCTGTAATTTTTGTGATTTTTTTTTCTAGATTTTGCTTCTTGACTTAAGTATAGTGCTTTTCATATAACCTTCAACGTCTGTTAGGTTATAATCTAATTTTTTGGTCATTATCAGTCGAAACCTATAGAACACTAAATATCTGGATCATAATTTAACAGCTACAGATTTTCATATGATTGTGCTAGTATGCTATTGAGGAAAAAAGTATTCTTTTATTCTTAGTCGGCTCATTAAGTTTAAAGTCTCATGCAGTCTTGTTTTTTTTTTTAAAAAGAACACCTGCTAAAATGATGCCTTGAACAAAGATCCACACTAAATTACCATCCAGTAATACAGATATTTTTTATTGCCTCAAAGAAATAGAATATTGACCCTTTTTTAAATTTCAGAGCCCAAGAACACAAGTCACTTTACAATATTTTACCTCATAAGACCAAACCTTTGTCCTCCCACCAAACTAAAAAACTATTAGTTAAGTGTGGGCTTGCCATTAAGGTTCTTTGTGTCTGAGCTAGAAAGCTCAAATGCTAGCTGTGGTTCATTGTTGCATGCTAATTCCTGCCTCAGTGATGTCCTCATATCTTTTACTGATGCCAGAGTTGATTTTTGCAGTTCTAACTCCGGCAAAACTACAGTAAATGTCAACAAGATTCTTCTAATTCTCCCACCTTAGGGTATCCCGCAATAGCCAAAGGAAGTTTAATCTGAGTAAGTATTGCAGGAAAAGGTTCTTTTGTTCATTGTAATGATAGCTAAAGGTGGAAGAATTTCCCCCTTCAATTATTGGATAGTACCAATGTATTAGCCATATTGTCACACCAACATAGGCTTCACATTGGATTACCTAAGACCAGCTTCATATTTAAGCTCAGCAAAGTCAGTGCCAAAGTTAGTTGTTTTCCAAATCAAAATGCAGCCCCCCCACCCCAAAAAAAAACTCCGCTTAGCCAGCACTTTTATAAATCATGAATACCTAAGAAATATGCCCACTCTGTATTTGTCAAAACACTCTGAAGCTCAACTACAGTGTGACTTGTTCTAAATGGCATAAAGTTCAAAGCCAAAACTGGGGCAAGGGAGACCTAATTTGCAAATAAATGTTTTCTTTTAGCTACAAAAACTGTGGCTATTACTGTGGCGTGACTTCAAGCAGAACACAATATTTTGTTTTCTTTCCATGGTCCCTTCTACCACATCCATTTATCTGCGACAGCAAATCAAGAGAGACAAGGAGAAGCCTGACATGCAGCTGGTTTCAGTCAATACGGGTAATTTCCATTTGGTCTGTGTATTTTACAAGCTCCTTGTTCACATTTCCTTATGGGAAGGTGGGCCAGCTGCCCTGGATCTGGATCCTGGTAAGAAACCAGCTATCTCCCCCATCCTGTCCCAGTGAAGCTTTCCTTTAACTTCACACTTCACACACACACCCCCACACACCCGAAGGCAATTTATTTTTCATTAATGAGAAGCTGCTGCCAATTAGAAACATTTGGGGAACTATCAACATTTTCCCTTGTCTTCGGCAAGATCAACTGTTTGTGTTGTAGAGTGCTGGAAAAATCCCCAGGAATTTAGTAAACTCTTTGCATTGTGCATGTGTTGGGGTGGGAGGAGAGACTTCAGTTTTGTTGTTCGTTTGGGTCTGGTAATTCCAAACTGCTGTTTTATTGTAGTGTAAAATACAATGTGATGGCACCATATTTACATATTTTCTAGTGCATTTCAAGGCAAAGGGACTCAAACAAAGATACGATCAAGTACCCAATCGTGCTCCCATTCACATCAGCAGAAGTTATGCCACTGACTTTAAAGGGAACTCCTGGTGCTCAGCAATTCTGAAAATTGGACTAAGAAAGAAGACAAGTGAATACTTGGAACTCTGCCATTTTTTCCTGAGAGTAGGTGGCATCCACATTTCTGAAGATCCCCACACTGTTTCTTTACCTTATATTCCACCTCTAGATGTCTCACCTCAGAGTAACCAGCCACCTAGCCCAAAAGGACTGCAGGACATTTCTTTAATAGCCCCTCATTGCAGTTAACCAGAGGGACCGCTATTGAGCATCACTGAGCAAACCCTGCCCCTAGCAGAAATGGGTAGCAAGAGACTAAGATGAGGAATTGGCAATTAAATTAGGTTTCCTGCATGCCACTGCAATTTGTTTGACATCTTTACTTATTTTTTGCCATTTTTTCTCCTGTGTCCCAACATCAATAACTTGATGGTCAAAAAAAATGCCATTTTTTTCCCATCAGGAATTTCCCCCCCAACATCTCCAGTGGAAAAAAATTTGTGTTTTTCAGTGTTTTTAGAAGAAACCAAAAGTGCAAAAACAGATTTTTTTTCTGATCACTAAGTTTTTAAAAAGTGAAAATAATTTGGCATTAGACATTTTCTGTTAAAAAAAAAAGCAAAACCTGAACCAGGGATGGAAAAAAACAATCCGTGAAAATATTTGTTTCCTTCTAAAAGCTATTTTTGTTGAACAGAAATTTAAGTAAATTATTTTGATCATCTCTAAGCTTCAGTCACTGAATGAAATAAAACTGTACTGTCCTATTCATCTTTTGTTTTTTCTAAAGCTCTCATCACAGTAGTACTCCAGGTAAGGACAGCAAGGAAGCAAGAAGGATATGAATATTAATGTTTTTCTAATTCTAATTCAGTTTGTGCTACTGCACTCATATAAATATATCAAGCAGTTGGTCCCTTTTCCCTGCTTGGTGCACATGCCTAAATCCCATTAACATCAGTGAAGAAACATGACCAACTGTAGTATCAGCTTAATGTCTGCAATGTCCTTTATCAGAGACTGTAACATGCCCTTGCAAGCAGATGGAGTGTGATCTGAAAGGTATTTCCTAGCTCTAACTATTATGTCCTAGTCCAGGGGTCGGCAACCTACGGCACGTGAGCTGATTTTGCCTGGCACACGGCTGCCAGCCGGGTTCCTGGCCGCTGGCCCCGCACAGCGCGCAGCCGGCTGAGTGAATGGAACCCCAAGCTGGCAGAGGCTGAGTGAGGCCGGCAGCCGGGACCCCAGACCGGCAGCAGGCGCACCCCCCGGCTCTCCCCTCACCGTGCTCGGGTTCTGCGGCTCCCGGGAGTGTGAGCTGATGGGGCGCGGGGCCCCGAGCCTGCTGTGGGAGGGAAGGCGGCAGCGGCTCACACTTCCTGGAGCTGCAGAGCCCGAGCGCGGTGAGGGGGAGCCGGGGGGCACACAGAGACTGCTGCCGGCATGCATCCGCTGCAGGAGCCCCCCCGGGGGGGGCACTGGGCCGCAGCCCAGGCAGGCGGCTCCTCCGGAAGGCGGCTCCTCCCTGCCGAGCTGCTGCAGTGGCCCAAGCCCGGCAAAGCCAGTGAGTGGACTTGGGGTGGGGGCCACCTGGGTGGGGTGGAGAGGGCTCGCCGGGGGGGGAGGGGCTGTGCACCCTCCAGGGGAGTTCAGGGTCTGGGGAGGGGGGAACCTGGTCTGGGAAGCAGCCCCTGGGCAGGGCTGGCCCCTGGGCAGGGCTGGCCCCTAGGGTCTATAAAGGCTCGTGGGGATTTGCCCCTCAATGGACCAATGTGCAGCAGGGGCGGGGGCGCAAGGTGGAAGTTTCGCCTAGGGCACAAAATATCCTTGCACCGGCCCTGCCCCAGGGGGTGCGTGCACCCCAGGTTAAGAACCACTGCACTAAACTGGTAAGATCTGCATTTTAATTTAATTTTCAATGAAGCTTCTTAAACATTTAAAAAAACTTGTTTACTTTACATACAACAATAGTTTATAAACTTATAGAGAGAGACCTTCTAAAAACGTTAAAATGTATTACTGGCACGCGAAACCTTAAATTAGAGTGAATAAACGAAGCTTCTAATAAAAAGCTAACTCCGTTGTCCTCCCAAAGTCAAATCTGCTGAATTGAATTAATCTTTAAGAAGAAATGATCAGTTGAAAACAATGAAACCGGCAATAAAACAAACTGCAGAGTACACGAAAGATGTACCATCCGAAGTAACCACCTTAAAACTTCTGAGATCTGGGCCTGAACCTATGGTGGGCTGTGTAGTTTCATCTCCTACTGCCACCCATATAAGTTGATGACATCATCTCACAAGATTCAGACCTTCAGACACTGACCATTATAATTTTGTTATTTCCGGAAGTGTCACACTACAAGTGTAGTGGCTGACAATAGTACAATGGCGTTCATCACAAAAGTACCATTCATTGGTGATGGCATTGCTGAAGGGATGTCCATTGTTTTGGGAGTGCCTAAGTGTAGGTTGGACCACAATGGAAGTCCCAGCATAAATAACAGTAATAACGCCTACCTTCTATTTAGTGATTTTCATCTGTAAATCTCAAAGCATTTTACAAAGGAGGTAAGCATCATTATTCCTGTGCATAGAATATTTTTGACTTCTAATTATTTAGAAAAATAAGTTCCCTGTTAATTTATTCTATATCCATTTTGATGAATAAATACCCTATAACAGGGACAGAAATATGTTGGAGAAATACACTTGAAACATACCTCTGTGTTTCTTGATTATTAAATGCAAGAAGTGATATTTGTGAAATGATACAGTTGACATTTATTTGCACAGAACTCAGGAAATTCAAAGTTAAGGTTCCCACAATATTTGTAATTCAGCCTATGTGTGTCCATTATTATTTCCATTTTTATCCAGTATTTGATTATTCATTATTCTAAGGAAAGGAAGGTGTAAGAGCCACAGAATAAAGACAATGGACTTAAAAAAAAGCAGACTTTTTAATAAATTCAGAGAATTGGTAGATAGAGTTCCAGGGGACGAAAATCTAAGGGAAAAAGGTGTTCAGGAGCAATGGCAGTTTCAAGGCAACAATATTAAAGACACAACAGCAAACTATCCTGATGCGCAGGAAAGATAGGAAGAATAGTAAGAGGTCAATATGGCTCCATCAGGAGCTCTTTAACGAAGTAAAAATCAAAAAGGAATTCTACATAAAGTGGAAACGTGGATGAATTGCTAAGGAGTACAGAAGAATTGCTAAGGAGTACAGAAGACTAGCACAAGTATGTAGGGACAAAATCAGAAAGGTTAAGGTACAAGATAAGTTATACTTAGCAATGGACATGGAAGGCAATAAGAAGAGGTTCTTTAGTACACTGGGGCAAGAGAAAGACAAAGAAAAGTACAGGTCTTCTACTTAATAACAGATGACATCAAGAAAGGTGAGGTATTTATTACCTATTTTGTTTCAGTCTTCTCTAAAAAGATAATTGTGACCAGATACTTAACATGATTAATATTAATCACAAGGGGGAAGGAACACAGGCCAACATAAGGAAAGAACAGGTAAAATAATATTTAGATAAGTTAGATGTATTCAAGTCATCCTAAGGTTCTTAAGAAACTAGCTGACAGAATCTTGGAACTATTAGCAATTATCTTTGAGACCTCAAGGAGGACAGGTGAGGTCCCAGAGGACTGGAGAAGGGCAAACATAGTACTAATCTTTAAAAAGGGGTGGTGCGGGGGAACGGAACTGGGGAATTATAGCCGGTCAGCCTAACTTCGATACTGAAAGATACTGAAAAATTATTAAACAAATAATTTGTAAGCCCCTAGAGGATAATAGGGTTACAAGGAATAGCCACCATAGATCTGTCAAGGACAAACCATGCCAAAAATCAATGTAATTTCCTTCTTTGATGGGGTTTGTGGCCTAGTGGATATTAGGGGAAATGATATATCTAGATTTTAGTAATTTCTTTGACACAGTCCTCCAAGACATTCTCATAAGCAAACTAGGGAAAAGTGTGTTGATAAAATTATTATAAGGTTGGTGCAAAACTTGTTGAAAAACCATACTCAAAGAGTAGTTACCAATAGTTATCTGCCAAACTGGGGGATGTACCTAGCAGGGCCCCCACGAGAGTTTTTTGGGGCCCCTGGAGCGGAGTCCTTCACTCGCTCCGGGTCTTCGGCAGCAATTCGGCGGCAGGGGGTCCTTCCACCCCGGGACCCGTTGCAAAAGTGCTGGATCTTCGGCGACAATTTGGTGGTGGGGGCCCCTCGCTGCCAAAGACCCCAGGCCCCCATAATCCTCTGGGCGGCCCTGGTACCTAATGGAGTCTCACAGGGTCTATCCTGGGTCTGGTACTATTCAATATTTCCATTAATTACTTGGATAATGCAGTGGAGAGTATGCTTATAAAATTTGTGGATGATACCAAGCTTGAAAGCATTACTAGCACTTTGGAAGACAGGATTAGAATTCAAAATGACCGTGACAAATTGGAGAACTGATCTGAAATCAACAAGTTGCATTTCAATAAGTGCAAAGTATTACAGTTAGGAAGGAAAAAATGCACAATTACAAAATAGGGATTAACTGCCTAGGCAGTAGTACCTCTGAAAAGGATCTGGAAGTTATAGTGGATCATGAATATGAGTCAACATGTGATGCAATTAAAAAAAAGGCTAATATTATTTTGGTGTGTACTAACAAGAGTAGTATATGCAAAACACAGAAGGTAATTGTCCCATTCTACTTGGCACTAGTGAGACCTCAGCTGGAGTACTGTGTCCATTTCTGGGTACTACACTTTAAGAAAGATGTGAGAAAATTGTAAAGAGTACGGGGGGGAGGAACAAAAGTGATAAAAGTTTTACAAAACCCAATCAATCAGGAAAAGTTAAAAAAACTGGGCCTGTTTAGTCTTGAGAAAAGAAGACTAAGTGGGACCCGATAATAGTCTTCAAATATGTTAAGAGCTGTTATAAAACGGACGGTGATCAATTGTTCTCCATGTCCAGTGAAGGTTGTTCAAGAAATAATTTGCCTTATATGCAGTACGGGAGAAATAGGTTTGGTATTAGGAACAACTTTCTATCTTTAAGGATAGTTAAGCACTGAAATAGGCTTCCCAGGGAGGTTGTGGAATCCCTGTCATTGGGGGTTAAGAATAGGTTAGATAAAACACCTGTCGGGGATGGTCTATATCAGGGGTCAGCAACCTATGGCACGCGTGCCAAAGGCGGCATGCAAGCCAATTTTTGACGGCACATGGGACGGGCTGAGCTGCTCAGCCCGCCGCTGCTCTGGGGTTTCCACCACCGGCTCCTGCCAGCCGGGCTCCCACCATGGGTCCCACTCAGAGCTCGCTGCTGGCCTGGGGGAAGGAACCCCAGGCTGGCACCGGGCTGTGAGCCCAGCTGACAGGAGCCGGCAGCCGAAATCCCAGAGCGGCGGTAGGCTGAGCTGCTCAGCCCGCTGCCACTCTGGGGTTCCCGCTGCTGGCCCCTTGCCAGCCGGGTTCCCCCCACCGCCGCAGCCCCACTCAGCACCTGCTGCTGGCCTGGGGGAAGGAACCCCAGGCTAGCAGCAGGCTGAGACCCCAGCTGGAAGGAGCCAGTGGTGGAAACCCCAGAGCGGTGGTGGGCTGAGCGGCCGTCAAAAAGAGCGGTGGTGGGCTGATCTGCTCAGCCTGCCGCCGCTCTGGGGTTCCCGCTGCTGGCCCCTTGCCAGCCGGGGTCCTGCTGCCGGTCCCACTCAGTGCCAGCTGCTGGCCTGGGGGAAGGAACCCCAGGCTGGCAGTGGGCTGAGACCCCGGCTGGCAGGAGCCGGCGGCTGAAACCCCAGAGGGGGGCTGGAGGAGACGCTCAGCCCACCCCTGAATCCCCAGAGCTGGACGGGCTGACCTGCTCAGCCTGCTGCCGCTCTGGGGTTCCGGCTGCTGGCCCCTTACCAGCCGGGATCCCCACCGCAGCCCCACTCACCTTGCTTCCAGCACAGGCCCCTGCCAGACAGGGTCCAGGCTTCCGGCCTCGCTCAGCCCTACCAGCCGCCAGCTCCACTCACCTCAGCTGCCGATCTGGGGTCCCAGCCGCTGACCTCCTGACAGCCAGTTATTAACTTATAACTCAGAAGCCTGTGTGCAGCTTAAAGTATCTAAATACGTGCCACCAGACATTGGAAAACTCAGCAAGGGCAAGGATCACACTAAACTAATAAGATCTGCATTTTAATTTAATTTTAAATAAAGCTTCTGAAACTTTTTGAAAACCTTATTTACTTTACATATAACAGTAGCTTGGTTATATATTATAGACTTATAGAGAGACCTTCTAAAAAACGTTAAAATGTATTACCGGCATGCAAAGCCTTAAATTAGAGTGTATACATGGAGACTCGGCACACCACTGCTGAAAGGTTGCCGACCCCTGGTCTATATATACTTTGTCCTGCCTCAGTGCAGGACTCGAAGACCTCATGAGCTTCCACCCAGTCTTACATTTTGATGATTATAATATGGTATCTGTAACCCAAGGACCTCTTGATGCCAATTGGCAGTAGGTATAAGGGGTACAGGGATCTCCAGAGTCTGCCACTTATATTCTAGTTCACAAAAAGGAGTCCTGTGAGGTCTCTAACAAAAGTCTGTGTCACACTGGTCATCATTCTAAAACAGGTCAGGCTGTTTTTAAATAGTTATGTATATATGCTGAAAATTATGTTCTTAAGGTCTGTATCTAAGGGCTGGTCACCAGCAAAGGTGAAACACAAGTTGTTTGTTTATATGTAAACTAAGTATTGTATGGTTCACAGTGGGTCTGCTCCCTTCAAGCTGCAGGACTTTGGTACAGACACACAGTGCTCCACATCCACCCCAAGCCTTTTGCACAGCCACATACCTCCTCCTTCAACCCAGTCCTCATCCATAAACAAGCTTCTTTTCCCTTAGATGTTCCCCTTCCCCCCCGTATCTGCAGTAACTCATCACTTCTCTTTAATCCTGTGACAGTTGTCAAGGTATCCAGGACTGAGAGTCACCTTGTTAGCCCCCTGCCTTCAGCATGAGGAATTGTTGCTTGTGCTTAGCTGGGTGTCAGCTCCCCGACACCACCAGCCTGTCAGCCACCAAGCACTGTCCTCTGGGCCATGCCTTACTTTGCCTTGCAGGTTAACAATAGGTGCACCCCCATCTCCGAGTCCCTTTGAGGGGTTCCCCTGCAGTGTTCAGCCCCTTCTCCACTGAAAACTCACAGAAATACCACTATTCAAGTAAGTAAAAAGCTTGTTATAAAGAGGTGGATGATAAATTGTTCTCCTTAATCACTGAGAACAGGACAAGCAGTAATGGGCTGAAATTGCAGCAAGGGGCTGAAATTGCAGCAAGGGAAATTTAGATTAGTCATTAGGAAAAACTTCCTAACTGTAAGGGTAGTTAAGCAGTGGAACAAACTACCTAGCGAGGTTCTGGAATCTGCTGCATTTGACATTTTAAGAACAGGTTAGACAAACATCTGTCAGGGATGGTCTAGATAATACTTAGTCCTGCCTCAGTGCAGGGGACTGAACTAAATGACCTGCTTAGATCCCTTCCGGTCCTACAATTCTATAATTCTGCTGTTCCCAAAGGAACAGTGTACACACCAGCCTGTATGATTCAACTCAGGATCAGCGCCTTGCGTAGTATCACAGCACTTAGATATATTTATAGTGAAAACAAATATAAGTTTATCAAAGATTCAAGTGATAGTGAATAAGAATATTGAAAACATGGTTTATGTAAAAAAATCATAACATATTTTCTAGAGCGGGAGTCCCCAATGCGGTGCCCACGGTACCTAAATGCACCTGCGTCCTGGCTGACGGTGGAGCATCCGCTGAAATACCGCCGAATTTCTGCGGCATTTCGGCGGCGACACCTCTCGATGATGTCGCTTGCCACTGACAAGCGGCGTCATCGAGAGGCGTCGCTCCTGAATTTCTGCGGCATTTCGGCGGCGACGCCTCTCGATGCTGCTGCTTGCTGCTGACAAGTGGCGTCATTGAGAGGTGTCACCCCCGAATTTCTGTGGCATTTCAGCAGCGACACCTCTCGATAACACCTCTTGCTGCTGACAAGTGACATCATCGAGAGGCGTCGCCGCCGAAATGCCGCAGAAATTCGGTGACATTTTGGCGGATGCTCCACCGCCACCACGGTCCTTCGTCTGGCACCTGCCAGATGAAAAGGTTGCGGACCACTGTTCTAGAGACTAAACTTGACTAACAAACTTCTTTAGAGAGGAGTTTAATTTATCTCACCTGAAGATCTCTACAGAGTTTTCAACCAAGGTTGGCTGAGATCCCATTTTCATGAATGTAAACACATTGCCCATTTAATTCCTAGGTGCAAGATAAGGGTGTCTTCTTTGCTTTCTACTTATACTCCCTAAAGTTTATTGTCTGTATTCAGAGACAGAATAACCATCGGTGGCCTATTTTTCCTGTGCGCTGCTTCCTTGTGGACAGCATGTCTCTTTGTTTACTTTGTATGTAAATGGGTATCTATTGTGTTAGCTTACAATACTTAATTTACATCCCATCAGAGAGACTGGAGAATAAACATCTTGTCTGACCGAAAACCTGTTTTTTCACCTCTGCTGGTGACTCATATTTTGATACAGACTCTAAGAATATGTTTCTAGTATACAGGTCTGTCGCAACTTATGCGCATTTAACATGCACGATTTCAACTTTACGCTGAAGGGCCGGAGTCTGGGGGAGGCGTGGCCTCAAGTGGAAGAGGCGTGGCCTCAAGATTTAAAGGTCCTGGGGCACCAGCTGTGGCTGGGAGTCCCAGGGCCTTTAAATCACCCAGGGGGCTTCCAGCTGCAGAGGTGGCTGGTAGCCCCTAGGGCAAACTAAAGGGCCCGAGGATCCAGCCACCGTGGAGCTCCGGGCCCTTTAAATGCCAGCCCCAGCCCGGCTGCCAAAGCTGCAGGCGGGATTTAAAGGGCTCCTCCAGGCTCCCCACCGCGGTGGGAAGACCGGCGGAGCCCTTTAAATCCCGCCCGCAGCTCCGGTAGCGGGGCTGGGGCCAGCATTTAAAGGGCTCCACGGCGGTGGGAGCCCAGAGGAGCCCTTTAAATGCTGCCCTGGCCCGGCCGCCGGAGCTGCGGGCAGGATTTAAAGGGCTTGGGGATATAATTTTCAGTATACGCGGTTTTCGGTTTACGCGATAACCGCAGAACGGAACCCCCGCGTATGATAAGACTTGCCTGTACATCCATAACTCCTTACATAGTGTCTGTACATGTTTTCACAATGATATTAATGACCAGTGTGACCTCAGCTTTCACTTAAGACCTCACATGACATTCTTTGGTGAACTAAAATGTACATAACAGAATCAAGATATTCCTGTAACCCTCTTGCCGGTTGGCATTCAGGGGTTCTTGGGTCACAAATCCACTTTAAGAAATGTAAAGTATGAAACATGAGAGATAAACACAGTTTATAATATTTTAACAGAAAAATCTTTCCACACAATAACCACATAGTCAAAAGCAGAAATGTTCTTTTTTTCCATTAGGAAAAAAATGAGTGATATACACTGTATATTTGTACCTCAGTTATATTCCCTTTCAAAACAATACAGCAGGGTTAAACGAAGAAAAAACTTTCCAAGCAAGAAACCTTTTTAAATAGAAATCTGAATTTGCATGACCTGATTTGTCAGTATAAATCCAGATCTATCTACAATGGAGGAAAAATGTATCTGCTGACGCATTCTAAACTGAGTCATACTAACACTGTTTAAATGCATCGTAGTCCTGTTGATGGTACAACATATTTGTCTGCAGTTTTAAATGGCTGTGCTCCGCTGTACACAGTGGCTAGATAAACCATGTTTAAATCTCATTTGCCCGATCTAAACATGTCCTTGCTTAATTCCTGCTCCCCTTCTTTTTCCTCATTCTAGGGAGGGAAGGGTGCTGTCCATTCGGTGAGTCCCTAAGTCATCCTGCTAGTGCTCAGGAAAGCCAGATGTAAACATGGTTTTGTACTGTAAGAAGCAGTTTGGCTTCCCAATAGCACATAATGGAGGCTACAGCACACGTGCAGGATGTCTGGGGCTTGACCACAGGCCCAAGCGCTCTGGTTGACACATTGCCAGGGTCTCTCCTCTTACAAGGAAGGTATTCTGCCTTGCTCTTGTGTGGATTCACTGTGGTTGGAAAGAGCTCTCTTCACACAATTTTCCCAAGTGCACCATGCAACAGAGGGGTGAAATAGCCCTAAGCTCTTAAGCCCAAATTCTTAGGCAGGCTCACATTGTGTGAGCAGGAGGGCATAAAGAGCCTTCCCCTGCGCAATTAGCATTAAGGGCCAAGCAGAACTGCAGTTCCCTGCACTCTGGGGAGCACAGAGACTGCTCTCTCCCTGAGGGGAATGCAGTGCCCCAGTGGAAGTGGGAAGGAAGTGGAGACATGGCTCCTTTCCCCCAACCAGGCACTGGCCAGCAGCACCTGCCAAACTCATGAGGGACGGTATAATGCCCCCTCTACCCCCCAGGACTTTGCCTCCTGGAGCTTACCATCTCTTACTGTGGGCTATGCTAGGTGGCACAATGTAGCCCTTAGAAAGGTACTTTGGGGACCCAATTTCCCCACCACCTTCCTCGAATCTCATGTTCTTTGAAAGGGGGTGGAAGGAAGTGTTTATAAAGACCTGTTTTGACGCTTAATGCATCTCCCTGTCTACTCTCTCAGACTCTTTATTAGCCATCAGTGTTAGTCTTTCTGATACCAGCACTGTGTGATTCACCTGACACATGCACCAGAAAAAGTCACATTCTGACGAAGATAGTGATGCTGTGATCACACACTTCAGCACTCTTAGTAACTGCACCTAACAGCGGCTCCTGTTTCATGCTGCTTCAGAAAGATAAGGTTTGGAGAGGTTTTAAAAACATTTTTCATTCCAGGCTTGCTTTTCTCATTGTGAAGCTAATGGCTGGCAGCACATAGCAAGGCAAAAGGGATGTGGTGATCTGGAATAGGCCAAAAAGAACACAGCAGCTGTAACCGATATTGGGAATCAAACTTTAACAGTGATAAGTTAAATATATAAAATAAACTTACGCCAAATTCCAATTGTGTATTTTCATCCTACCTACCTAATATGCCCCCTATAGGTTGAAACAGAGAAGTCATTCTTTGCTTCTACTACTACATGCTGTGCCAGTACTGTAACTGTGGCACTTGTAAAATAGCCAGCTTGTTCCACCTCAGAGGGGGCTGTGTTTCAGAGGTGGGCGATATTACCTCCTACTGGATTTATGGAACTCACTTAACTTCTCTGCTTCTCTGTTTCCCCACCTGTAAAATGGGGATCACAATGCTTATCTAATTTTTGTAAAGTGCTTTGAACTGTGTGGAAGAAAAGCAGAACAGAAGTGCTAACGTAATTAAAGAAGTCTTTGCTCAACAGGGTTTACAACCTAAGGGATAAACTGTGCCATTTGGGCCCAGCAGTGCAATGGGGCAGGAGGGAAGAGGAGGTGTGCGAAAGGCACAATCCTCCCCTCAGTTATGTGATGTGCAGGGGGAGTGGACAGTGGACAAGGATGATGCAACCTGTTCTTTAGGTTGCGGCTAGATGGGAACTTATCTGGATCTGAATGTATCTGACTCCAAACTTCCCCACAGTTTAGGAGTATTTGAATTCAGGCTTTTCCTTCTGGCAGCCGTTAGAGCGGGAAGTGATGACACCAAGAGGCTTGCAGAACATGAAAAAAGACTGGGGGGGTTCAGATGGCTCCATTTGTCTTTATGCCACCTTGTACTGTTCCTTAGAGAAATGGATAGCGAGGCCCTTGTCTTTGTCTGCGTGCTATGTGAATTCATATCAGAGCAGCCTGAAAGCTTTTTGGTGTTAACAGAGAGAAAACTAGAGAAACCAGACACTGCAGTATTAAGCTAGTGAACCACATCACTCACCCCACTTTTTTAACAAGTATCGTGTGCTTAAATTGCAGCGGGCTCAGCTCTGAACCCACCCTGCCAGTGGAGCAGACGCTCTCTCTTTCCCACAGCAGAGCATGGAATGTTAGCATCCTACCACAGTCTAGAAGCTTAATAACCCATTATCAACATGGCCAAATAAGTTCCCACTCACAACTACTTCTCCTTGGAAGGCTGCCAAAGTACAGAAGACAAGGAGAGGGGAGGGTGAAGCCAAACCAATACGGGGGCTTGGGTGGGCGGGAGGAAGGGTTAAGGCAGCTAATTTTTCCTTTTTTCCCTGTGGTTAAAGCAGCGACAGATAATTTATCACACATTTTGATGGTGCTCCAGCTGGCAGGGAAAAGAGCTATCTGTTTATTAATTCAATTAGCCTGCTTATTTATCAGTGGAGGGCTAGAAGGTGCCAGTTTCAGCCTGTCTGCAGCTGGACCTACAGGGAAACAGTAAGATGGAACATTCTCACCCCTGCAGCTCTGACTATGTGCATTGATCGCTGTGTTTATCCAGAGCTTTTTGATGTGAGAAAAGGAAAAATTAAAAAAACAAACACCCCCCCACAAAAAAAAACCCAAACCAAACCCCATACATTTTTGATGAATGCTCAATATGGGCCTAAAACAGAGGTCTGGCTTTTGTGCCAGCAGGACAATGTTATAAATGTATTCGTTATGTCTGACATTCTGCCCCGAACTAATTTTTTAATTTGTGAAAACCAATGAATACATTGTTAATTTCAAGTTCAATGGTGATATTCTTCCAACAGACTCACTAATATAACCCTGAGGTGATGTTTAGGGTAATGAAGCTCCCTACTTACCTGCCAGTATTTGAAATCTATAAAAAGGGGACATTTGTGAGGGAGAAACAAACAAAAAAAACAAACCTGTAACTCCACTGAATTCCTTTGAACTAGGCAAGTGTGTCAGAGGGGCAGGATGGCAGTGATGTGCTGGAGGAGGCTCTCAGGGGACCCCAGTTAAAACTCTGCCATCAGATTGAAGGAAGGGTCGGTAAAGTGTTTTCTTTTTTCCCATCACCCAAAAGTCCATGCCTTTCTACAAGCAGCTATGCACTATCAAATAGATTCTCCAGTTCCTCACGCCTCTACTCTGTGAGCACGTGCTCCCTAGTATATGGCATTTACTTCCAGATCAAAGGGGAACTGTTTTGGTCAGAATCTCTTTTTAAAATATGACTTCACATGAACTGTACAGTGAGAAAGCGAGAACTATTTTGTTAAAAAATAAGCAGTGTCCTTGCTATGGAAGGATATTTGACATGCATGTCCAGCCCTCAATTAAATGTATTGTTCATGAATATTTGTCCATGCTACTCTTTAGCTGCAGCTAATCCATGGATGTTTCTTAACTATGTTATTGGTTCTATAGAATGCACAGAAGGTGCAAAACCCTTTATAATGGCATTTCATTTCTCTCAGTTTGTTTTCACAAACTCCAAAAAAGAGTGCCACTTGGGAAGGAGGTTTTAGAGGAAGAAAGAATAGTTTTATTCCATAAGTGACAATAAGCCAAAATCCAGCATCCTTACTCCATCCTTAATCAGCTAAGAATCAGCTAAAGTTCAATCAAAGTTTCGTGAGAGCAAGGATTAGGAGATTTTTAGTGTCTCTCCTAAATTGCAAACCAAATAAAATGGAAGAACTAACTCAAACTGGTCAGTTATTTTAGCTATTTGTAGCTTTTCCTCCTCCAAGTCCCTGTCCACTCCAAACATGGAGATTTCTGGCACTATTGGTTCAAAGCTCTAGGTTCAGAAATTTTGTGGGAAGAGCCAGTCCTTTGAATGGCCAGAGGCGAGCAGGGCTGTTGCTAGCAACCTGAAATATATAGTATATACGTGTGGAAGATCTGATATGATACCCATAATCTCAAAGGTACGCATACAGACCTCTAAACTAATGGAATATTAACAAAGCTGGTCCGGTTATATAAGCCTTTTTAGTTGTGTTTTGATAAAAGGTTTTTATCTTGCTACATTAAATTATAATTGTACAACATAGCACACGTGGCTTATTCCTCCCTACCAATGCAGAGCCCATCACAACATGAAAAAAATAATCTAGTGATTTCATGTCACTAAATATTACTAATTTCTTTGAGATTTCAACACTGCCATGAACAGTAGCTACTTTTTTCCCTGTAGCTCATATAAAGCATCAAACTTCCTCATCTCCCTCTCTCACACATACGTGCACAATGTTCTAATTTAGACGTTAAAAAAACAGGGCGCATTCCCGCAACCCTCACTCCAGCAATTAGTATTTTGACTCACTGACTGCTCACATGAACATGGGTTTCTCATTGAGTAAGAACTGGTCCATAATCACTTGGGAGCTGTACATGTCACTCTGTTTATTCGATTCCCCAACCCTCCTTTTCTTGATGTGTTTAAAGTAAGAATCTGTTTTTGGTACAGTTTCTCCAAGCAAACTTTAATATTATGAAACTGTAAAAATCTTACAGGCCCTTCAGAGCCAGAACACCATATCAAGTTAGGATGGCAATGCATGTTTCCACTGCAGATGAGCTCACTTGAGCCTTTAACAAAGGTTCCCTAGAAGTGTAACCTGCCCCACCCATCATCTCCCCCAACCCCTCTGAATTTTCCTTTTTTGCTTCTCATGCCTGAGGATTAATTTTATATTTTGAACTGAGATTCTGACAGATGATTCCACTAATGCTGATAGTTTAAGCCACATATCAACATTTTTATAAATTCTTAATTTTCTCACTGCAGCCATATTGAACAGTTTTGTGCAAATGAGACTTATAATTACCCAGATAAATCAGTCCAATGTAGTATTTCTTAGGATCTTTCTCAATATACCCCCTGGAGGATGGGATCCCATCTGCTTCACTGCAGTCAGGCTAATTGAAGGGCACTGACTTTTCCAAATGGATTCATTAATTACCCTAGCTAGATTCTTTGTGGGGTTCTGTATTCAGTGGGTGACACTTCAGTTGTACTATGCCATCTACACATGTTCAGCAATGTTACCCTGGTTCTCAGTTATGATCTAAAACATTTGCAGATGCGCTGGCAGGAATGATTTTGCCTTTGGAGTACAATGTTACAAAATGAACGTAATTCCATTCCTCCTTTGCCTATTAATTTAATGTGCATTCAGAATCTATAAATATTGTAACCGTGACTGTTTCAATATGTTTTCCCCCCTGCCATCATAAATATAAATGATGGTCAGAGAGAAAAAAGCATTAATTTGAAGGTATTGAATTGCCAAAAAAAAAAGTATTTACTGTTGTGTTGCAGAAAATCTAGTTTGTTCAACAGCATGTGAGAGAAAATATTAAACTTAAATGCAGTGCTGCTCTGCATAATTATGGGAATGTGATGATTTTATTTAATGTGATACTGGGACAGATTTTAAATAGGCTCATACCTAATTATATTGTTCAGCCAACAGCTTTCCAGCCAAGGGAGAAAACTAAAGAGCTACCTGATACAGCCCTAACTTTTTTAAGGAACAGATTTTTATGTTACTTGTCAGATATACACTTCTCTTTTCTTAAAGGACAAATGAGAGCACCCCTGTAATTCCAGAGTCTGACTCTCTGTTGGAATATATATATTTTATGGCTCAATCCTGCAAACTCTCATTACTCTGCAGCAGAATTATGTTACTGCTATGTAGAGATATCTTACAGTATCTGAATGACTATATCTCTAATGTGCTAATTTTATGCTATTTATAAGATTATTTTATATTTCAATACTTAGTTTGTAAATTCATGCTGTGGTTGGTAACCATGAGGTAGTTATCCTGGGAATTAAAGACACTTCACACTTGTGATGAAATAACAACACTTCACACTTTCATCCAAGGATCTCAAAGCATTGCATAAACCTGAAAATGAATTGGGCTATAAATGTGAGTAAGGACAGTAAGATCTGGCCCAGTTTAATGATGAAATGTCATGCCTCTCCTGTGGTGTGGACGCAAGTATTCTTATACCCACTTTACAGATGGGCAAACTGAGACACAGAGATTTCCCCAATGTTGTATTGTCAGTCAGCGGCAAAGCCACAAACTGAATCCAAGGATACTATGTCTCAGTCTCCTACACTAAGCAGTAGAGAATACTCTCTTTCATTCACTCTTTGCTTTAATGCCTTAAGTCTTTATGATACAATAGGTTTCAGTAGTTTGATATCCATGTTTATAATTTTCATAATGCTTTATTATAGGTAAGAACACAATGATTACATGATATTCTCTTTTATGTATTTTATCTATGTTTGTATTGCTTGCTTTTGCAAGTTAATGACATAAACAAAGTTCAGTCTAATTATGTGCCCTTATACATAAATAATCCTTACTCACATGAGATGATTTGAAGGGTGGACCAGGCCCTATACACCCAATATGGGCTTTTCTCTTCCCTCTTACCACAGTTAAATGATTGTGCCTCTAAAAGTCACACCCAGCCCAAGAGATATTATTAACCCAAGGTAGATAAGGAACCTTTTTTGGGGGAGGGGGAAAATCCCCCACCTTTCTTCACTGTGTTTGCCAGTTTGTTTCTTTTAAATAAGGCACCTCTCTCAGCAGCTAATAAATTCACTCCTTTACTCTCGCCAGCAGAGCAAGTTAAGCACCTTCAAAGAGAAAGCCTGAGGCAACTCTGTCATCACCTGGCAGAACAGAGTTATTCTGCATTTGAGTAGTTAGCTATTTGATTTTTTTTTCCAATTTTGTTTCCCTCTCATCCCTCCCCAGTTTATAAACAACTGTTAAAAACTTGCAAAGCAGTTCATAAATTGCTCTGTAAAAACGGGAAAAGCTATGCAATAAGCCCACTTCTATTACTGCTTGTTTTCTTATACAGATTTGGTGCTGGCAGACAAGTTCCTGCAGGCAGCATCCATCCCTTTCACTGCACAAAATAATTCTGTACAGAAAATATAGATTTTCCCTTCAGCTGGTGAAATCTGGCTTAGCCCTACTGACGGCAATGAAACTATGCTGATTTACACCAACTCCGAATCTGGCCTTGTCTATTTTAATTCCATGCTAACTTTGCTGGTTAGCAAAGTGTGTGGTTGTAGCTGATTTCTCAGAAGCCAGCCAAAGCTTTTGTTTAGTTTTAATACCGTTTTAATCACCTTTATGACGGTGAAAATCTGCAGCCAAAATACTCCAGCTTAGAAAGCTGGGGTTGAGGACCATAGGAACTACAAGAAACTGCTTGCAGTAAGGGACTGTCAGAATGCTTGGCAGTGTCAGAAAGCTATCTAGGCTTAACTGGCTTTTTACAAAAAATAAAGAGCAATCAGCTAAAGTTTTTTTCAAAGAATTCAATTCAAAAGAACTAAAAGGACTACTTCGCATGACTGCATGAACACGATATTATGGGTCAAAACAGCAAGCTAATCTCAACCTATTGTGCTACTGCCCTATTGTAATAGATCTAGCAAATATGACATATACATTAGTGAACTGAAAACTCGTTAATCCCCTTGTACAGCCGATAAACATGATTGACTGGCCTCTTCCCTACTTCTCTCACCTCCTCTTACTTCCTTTGACCTTCTCACCTCCCTTTCTCTTTCTCTGCATAGGAAAAGGAACATGCTCAAGATTTGCAATATGGATCAGACCAGAATTTGCAACATGGATTGGACCAGAGGTCCATCAAGTCTCACATATAGTCCCGTCAGCAGCCCATGCTTTCTGCTTCAAATGTTAGCAAACACAACTTCACACCCATCGTGCACCTGTAGCACCAGGGGCAAAGTTCCATTCGGACACTTCTGGATCAGAAGAATGATTTTCATTCTAATTTTCTACCACATCACAGTGTCCTCTCATCGCAGTTGGCTGAAATATTAAGCAATTTCTGATTAATTTCAGATTAAATTTGAGAGGTTTTGTTAAAAAACAAAGAAACTTAAATGGCAACTGGTCTTGCCAATCCCTAGCAGATCTCAGCACTTACCGTAGAATCTTGTACTCATTTTATGTTCTTTTAGTGAAACAGATGGGTTTTTTAATATAAACCCATAACTTCTCTAGTTGACCTTTTACTGCACTTGCTATTTAAATAAAAAGAACATACAGGATTTAAATATTATTTTACTATGCTTTAAAGTCCGTACCGCTGCATGGCAAGTCTTTAATTATTTATTATGTTCTGACCGAAAACCATTTGGACGGGGATGACTTTGAACCTTTGACCTTAAATTTGCTAAATTATAAATGAAAAGTAAGATTTGTAACTTCAAGACCAACAAAAATATTTGGTAAGGACTTGTCTATGCACAGAAATTACACTGGCATATCTTAAATATGTATTAAATTGGTGCAAACCTCTGTGTGGACATGCTTATATTGGTTTAAACAAGGTTTACATTGGTTTAAACCAGGCTTAAACCAATATAGTGTCCACTCACAAAGCTGAACTGTTAACTAAAATTGTTTAAAATCAAGCATTTAGTAAAATTGATACAACTTTTGTGTAGACTAGGCCTTATATGATTTTGTTGTTGTTGTTTTCTTTCCTCTTCTGGAGTTTTAAACTAAACACCTGTCAAAATACTCAGTTAAGGACCATACAATATCAGTGGTATTTGACTTATTTTCTGGTAAATTTGCTCCCCTTTATATTGAGAATAAAATGGGATAAATGGACGCCACTGCAGAGGTGATGGGAGAATAGACTTCATCACACATATGAAGTTGCCGCCCGAGGACAGCTGAGTAAACAGCTTGCAAAAGCCTGTTTGAAGACTGCCAGCTAGTTACACCCATAATTTCATCTCTATTAACAAAAACAACTCAAACTGTCACAATGTTGATTATCCGGCACAAGAATTATAGAGTAATATTCTACAGCAGTAGGGGCTGCATTTTGATGTTCTTTACATACTCTCACCTTGCTGATTTACAGGACAGCACATTAGGATGTCAATCAAAACCAGCAAACACATGTGAAACGATGCAAAACAGAGGTTTCTGGCATTATCATCACATGCCAAATAGAAAAATAATTCCGTAATACTGTTCAGCTAAGTGAGTCAGAGTAATATGTCTTATAAATGTGTCCTTCTATGCAGGATGCAGAAGGATGCTGGGAGAGAAAGACAGATTTTACAAAACAATCCAAAGCAACTGCTTTTACAAATAACGCCATCACCAAATCCAAAGATCTGGGTTTCTTCTACTGCCCCATTTATCCAGTCTGAAGCAGCAATAGGTTTTACCTGCTCAGACTTATAAAATGTCAGTGGTGTACTGATACAAAGCAGAAAACCGCTCCTGCCTTGACAGCAGTAGTGTAATGGAAAGTAATGGCTAAATTGTGACCTCCTTACTGCAGACATGAGGGTTATTAAGTAGGACTATTTGGGTGAGTAACTCCTCAGCAGTTTGAGTAAGGGGGTCACAGTATGATCATAAATCAATATGAAATACTCTAGCTGGTGACCATAGGCACAAAAACAAAGCTGACAATTCTTCATTCGTCCAGAATCTGGAGCCCTCTTGCACAGGTCTGTCAGTGAATGAAAAACCATTATGGGATGGGAAATATGAAAGAAATGGCTTGGACTCTATTCCAGATTGAAATGACATTTCTACATTGTTATCATTTGAATTTCAAAGTACGATAGGTAAAGAATGTTCCTCATAAATTGCACAATGAGCATCCTTTCCAAAACTCTTAACAAAAGTAAAAGGAGCAAATTGTCACAAGTGAGCTCCCTCAGGCAGGAACTGTTGAGGGAGGATCTGCTGTAGGAACCAAACAGGAGTCTTTGTGAGGGATTTGTATCAGCTTCCAAACTTTTGAATCTCAACCCCAAACAATTGAGGTGCTAGATAATTAAGGAAGTTATATTGAAAATAATCTAAGTTTCACAGTATATGAACATATACTCTACCCACAACATCCATATTTTCCCCTTCCCCAGCAACCTCAACTCTTGAAGAATTTTGTTTTGAAATGTTGGTACCTGTGGTCTAGATTTTAACTGTGAAAGGTCTAGAAAGCTTAATGAAGGCATTAACAAAGAGTTCGGAAATGGATACGCTGGTTTTTGTATTTTCTTTCGAATTAATATGCTCTCTGAAGGGTAGATTTACACTCATTCAAACTACTGCTGGTCAGAGTTGTTTCTCAGCATTATCTTAATGTATTGATGTGTAACAGAAATTGGACAATAATTTTAATGGCAAGAGTGGGTGAAGATATTGAGTTTTCTCTTAGAAATTATCTGGAGGCATTTTATCCCCCCCACCTTCAATAAAGAGCACCTTTTATCTTTTTCTTTTTCCAACTTCTTTGTCACAATACTGTGAAGCAGTTTCTTGGGCCAAAAAGTAGAGATGAACTGACTGACTTGAGCTGTCTGGGTAATAGGCTTTATGCAGTACACAGAATTCTAGCATAACTACCCTCTCATCACCAGAACCATTTCTGAGCATATGTATGCGTGCATATATCATAAGTGGTACTATGTACACCACATACATACACACGAACGGTTTTGGCAAGTTGAAGAAAGTTATATTAGAATTTTTTGTGTGTGTGTAACACACATATATATACACAACATTCTAATAGTACTTGTGACACTATAAAAAAAGGAAGATGACCATGCTTACACTCAGGTATCACCACTTATGTATCACTACTGTTGCACAACTGTGATAAATCTTATACAAAGTATGCCTTGAAAGGTATCATTGGAAAAATTTTAATCTTGTGAACAATGTTATCCTGTTTATATGAGTATATTATCATTGTATATGAAGTTATGAATTGTTGCTATGCATTTGTATCTCAAACGTGTTGTGTTCCTGGGTAACAGCCACAAGATAGATTTACATCAAGATCAGCCAGCAAATTTGATGGGCCATTAAGGAGCATCAAGGACGCCTCAGGGAGCATATGGACACTGGAGGCTCAGTGACTCAGCAAGGCACATAAAACATGTGATCCAAGACACTATGTTTGACTCAGTAATTTTCCATGCACATGGGCTGAGGGTATAAATTGGAGACTGATATCACCTTCTTGCCTCTTTCCTGATGCACATTTCTGGGCTATGATTTCTAACAAAGGGAAGCTTTAAACAATGGACTGAGGATCTCCAATCTTTTGGGTTATCCAGAGAGTCTTATTGCAAGCTAGCAGATTTAACATCGCTGTTATTATTCTGATCTATAAACTCTGAAATCAACTGTAATGTATATGATTCATTTTAATTATTTAATAACTCTTTCCTCTCTTTTCCCCCTATTATTAAGCCTTTAGTTTAGTTTACTTAGAGACTGGCTACCAGTGTGTTTTTTTGGTGAGATCATGAAGCATATTTTGACCTGGGGCTAAGTGGCTGGTTCTTTGGAACTGGAAGAACCTAATATATGTGATTTCATATAACCTCTATATAAACCCATGGTACGCCCACATCTTGAATATCGCATGCAGATGTGGTCGCCCCATCTCAAAAAAGATATATTGGAATTGGAAAAGGTTCAGAAAAGGGCAACAAAATTATTAGGGGTATGGAACGGCTGCCATATGAGGAGAGATTAATAAGACTGGGACTTTTCAGCTTGGAAAAGAGACAACTATGGGGGGATATGATAGAGGCCTGTATAATCATGACTGGTGTGGAATTAGGGGTCACCAAATGAAATTAATAGGCAGCAGGTTTAAAACAACAATGCACAGTCAACCTGTGGAACTCCTTGCCAGAGGATGTTGTGAAGGCCAACACTATAACAGGATTAAAAAAAGAACTAGATAAATTAATGGGGGATAGGTCCATCAATGGCTATTAGCCAGATGGACAGAGATGGTGTCTGATTGTCAGAGGGTGGAGATGGATGGCAGGAGAGAGATCACTTGATGATTACCCGTTCTGTTCATTCCCTCTGGGGCACCTGGCATTGGCCACTGTTGGAAGACAGGATACTGGGCTAGATGAACCTTTGGTCTGACTCAGTATGGCCGTTCTTATGTTCTAGTATAAATATTCATTTATCACAGAATTTGTCTGGGTAGTGAATCAGGGGCTAGAGGGGCTGAAGGGGACTGTCTGTGGCTTCATAATGACTAGTATAGTAATTTGGAAGCACACATTTGTTCCTGACTTGGTGAAGTTTTATGATAGAACATACCACCAGTTTGGGGTACATGGCCTGGTTTCTGGCAGTCTGACCTGAGATGGGCGCTCTTGGTGACCCATGCCAGGCAGCGTGACAGTACTCTCTTATATACACACGTACACAAAACACTTTAACTCTGAGCTAAGACTCAGAGACTTGCAAAACTACATATGTCACCAGTAACACAACGAAACAAGAAAGGAAGTAGAGTTAATTTGTTTAACCACCCATTTATACTCCACTGATCAGTTTCTCTTCTCAACCTAAGCTACCTCTCTTCTAATACCACCCTTCCCCCTATCCCCAACCTTACCCTGACCAGCCATTTTCCTTCAATAGCAACAGAACTCTCTCACCGCTCCCCTTCCCAGCACTGCTCACTTCTAGGTATTGACTCATACATAGGAGGAAGGGAAGGTAATAGACCCATTGGGTGCCTAGTGTGAGAAGGAGCTGTGTCTGCCAACTAATCTCTACATTTTAATCATTCCTACTTATTTGCTGATGATTCCCTGCTTGCTCATTTTGCCTATAGTTATGCCACCTTGGATTGGGATGTCTTCAAATCTCATAAGCCAAGCACAGTCAGACCTAGCTAGTACTTGAATGGTAAATATCCAAGGAAAATCTAGCTACCTCAGGAACTTAGTTAGTTATTCAGTTGGCATTTTTCTCTGCATTAGCAGAAAACAGTTACTCATCATGGTTGAGGGGGCATCTTTTGAGTAGGAGTAAAACTGCAGTCTTGGCCACTTGTAATAATTACAGATGCCATGAGACTTTTACCAAGAGCAGTTGTGTAAACCCAGAAGTCCAGATCAAACTCTGATTTGAATTACAGTTTACCTACCTAGAAGTATACCTGCAACGCAACTGGATATGGTATTCTTCTCCTCCTGTCCTAAACTACTGTGTAGATTTGCTCAGAGTTTTTAGAAGCTGCCACATTTCATTTGAAAGACGGCTGCATTTTAGTGGCAGGGAAAATAATTCTATGTCTTTGGCATAAAAGTTAATGGGCCTGTTTCTCTATTACAGGGATGGACAAACTTTTTGGCCCGAGGGCCACATCTGGGTGGGGAAATTGCATGCAGGGCCATGAATGTAGGGCTGGGGCAGGGAGTTGGGGTGAGGGAGGGGGTTCGGTGTGCAGGAAGGGGCTCAGGGCAAGGGGTTGGGGCAGAGGAGGGGTGCAGGGTGTACGAGGGGGCTCCCTGCCTGCCTGCCCTGGCCCCGCATAACTCCTGGAAGCGGCTGGCACCATGTTCCTGCGCGTGCTGCCCTTGCCAGTGGCTACCTCCACTGAAGCTCCCATTGGCTGCAGTTCCCTGTTCCCAGCCAATGGGAGCTGCGGGGGGAGGTACTCACAGGCAAGGGCTGTGCGCGGAGCCCTCTGCCCCCCCCCACCCCCAGGGGCTGCAGGGACGTAGTGCTGGCTGCTTCTGGGAGTGGCACGGGGCCCGCGGGGCCACGGGGTGACAATCCTGTGGGCTGGATCCAAAGCCCTGATGGGCCGGATCCGGCCTGTGGGCCATAGTTTGCCCACCCCTGCTCTATTACCTTGCATCTTGTTTAGTCATTTAGATGTGTTTAAACTGAATGCAAAGTGGGTGAAAATGCTCCCATTCTAATCTGTTAGCTATTTCAGATCATTTCACACAAGGTGCAAGACAGTGTAGAATCAGGCCCAATATATTCTAGAGGAAAGATATGGAGACTATTTTTGCAGGGGCAATAGTTCACCATCTTTTTTTAAACTTCCCTCATTTCATAGGATTTGTATGTCTCCCTAGATTTCTGTCCCATCACTCACAGCCCCTGAAATCCACCTGCTTTACAAAGAAAAACATAAATCCCACTTTTAATATCTGAACTGCCATCTTCCAATAGTTCCCTAGTTGGGACAGTGCCTGCTTCCGGCTATGTGAAAAAGAGCCAAATTGAGACCACTGAAGGAATGACCCGAATGTAAATGCTGATTCTATGTCTCTATGGTATTTACAGAGCATCCAGTATTGCAGAACCTAGGCACACCAAAATGGCACACATCTCTCTCTCTCAGCCAAAGGGAAAAAAATGTTTGATGTAATTTATAAAACTGCATCTAATGAAAAGGGACCTTTTCTATCATTTTTTCAACATGGGCACATTTCACCAAACTGGCTCAACATCATGTGACAACTTTTGTGCACATCTGTAGACAGAACATTTAAAAACGGTGAAAATTAGCACAGAGTGCTAGATTGCTGAGTGACAGCTGATATCAATTAGTACTAGATGATACAGTAAGTTAACCAAACCTGCCACTTCAAAACAACCAAAAAAAAAAAAAAAAAAAAAAGCAGCAGCAGCAGCTCTGGGGATTAGACCACCACTTCAGAGGGGAAAAATACCCTCAAACCCACAAAACCACTGTTCCTGCTATAGTCTTTGTTGGTGGAATAGTGACGCTTAGCACACAATCTTTTTGAGAGCACTAGTACTGACACAACATCTTTTTGAGAGTACTGGTACAAAAGAAGCACATAGGAGCTTTCTGCTCCTGAAAAGTTATAAACTGTTTCAGTGGTCAAGCACAGAGGTCACCACTGTAAGTCACCATTCACCCTCAGTTACCGCACTGTGGTATCAGAGATACCACAATCCCTCATTTTGGTACAGGAGATGCTTCGTTTGGGAATTACCATGGTATTTCAAATGCCACTGTGTAGTAATGTGGGAATATATTGACTTTTTAATGGTGATCTCCATAGATTATTCCAAAATCTGTGACTAATTACAATTAATGTGGAAAGTTCTGCTAGACTCAGAGGTGCCTAGGAAATCATGAAGGTCCTTGATGACGCTGCTGATTCTCATGATAAGTTCAAGACTGTTCAGGCTATCAGATCTTGCAAAAGAACAGAAACTGCTTTTTTTCTGGTGGCATGCCTAGGCTATGTTGAGGGTTGGAGGAATTTTCTGACATGCACTTAGTGATACTGTGATGCCAATGGGACTGAGATGTCTGAAAGACTGAACTTTGATGGCTTAAAAAGAACTGATAACTACAATGAACCATTTGGAAGAAAAAAACTTCTTAGAGATGCAGAAACTGAAAGGTAGCAGAACTTCTACTAAACTATAGTAAGTGCCTTTTTACAGGAGGTGCTGTTAAAATGTTTTCTTTCCTCTTTTCACTGGTAGTTGCTGTTGGTTGTAGCAATATTCCCCACTGTCAATACAGGGGAATACCTGATCAAACGAGGAATATCTTACCCCAATTATTTTACTTAGCTCATTGTACCTGAACAATGAAGAAAGAATAAAAAATAATGTTGACTTTTCTTGCTGTGATTTTCCCTCATGTTAATGACTTTCTCAAGTTTATAATGTGTCTTCCATTAATTCATATTGGAAACTTTGACCTGTTCTGGCTTCCATTACCGTCAACGGAAAAACTTCCAATGGGAGCATTTTGCTTGAAAGTCTATTCTTTACCTTGGCGTCTAATGTTCTAATCAGACCTCCTGCCAAGTAAACTAAAGTAAACTATCATAAGTTTGGTAGGATACTCAGGATGGGCCTGATTCTGCAAACACTAGTGGGATTGTACCTTTCGAAATAGATCAATTTCAGTCTAGTGATCCAGTTCTAATAGTTTTGAAAGTTTGAGGGTATTCAGGTCTGCAGTATTCAGGCCCTTCTCTACTTGACTGTCTAAAAAAATTAAAGCAGAGCAAATAAAGTAGGAGTTTACTCTTTTCCTTTTTTAACTTTAAATTTTTATTAGATTCTTTATGAACATTTCCAAATAATTAGACCATAATGTGGATTAATTTATTTTGTTAACAGTCCTCCCCTTTCCCCCTGGTCAAAACAGCCAAGCTAATGAAGGTCAAAAAGCAGCTAACACAAAGAAACCACTTTTCAGAAGGAATTTTACTCCATGTAATTTGGAATTATATGTTACCACAGGCCACTACAGTACATATGTTAGTTAATATGGTATTAAGGGACTCATCCAACTCCCTTTAAAGTCAGTGGAAAAACTCCTATCAACTTCGGTGGGAGTTGGATCAGGGCTGTAATGTGTGGTGAATGAGTAATAAAAATACACAAAACAATTCAAGTTTAATGGGACAACTGTCAAAATACCATGTCAGAGGGAGCCACAGACCTCAAAAATGTTTGTCAATAAGCCCCCTTTCCATGTCTCCCCTTCATTTATATTACTGTAGCTACAAAAATGATGGCAAAGTAATATTGATTTAAACCCAAATGCAAACTAAATTTGGGACTCCTTCCTTAGCCCAGCTCATTGTGCCTGGATATTGCCAAAGTTTGGGGATGATTCTGCCATGGTCCACGCTATGGGATATTGGGTGCAATGGCATGCTCCTGTTCCAGCTGAATCAGTCCCACTCACAGTCTCCTCAGGTGATCTATTCCTGCTAAGACTAGGAAAAAGCAGTGTTTGGTAGATAGTGGGGAGAATCTGTGCAGAGATTATTCTAAAAAGACTAAGAACTAGATAAATTCATGGAGGATAGGTCCATCAACGGCTATTAGCCAGATGGGCAGGGATGGTGTCCCTAGCCTCTGTTTGCCAGAAGCTGGGAATGGGTGACAGGGGATGGATCACTTGATGATTACCTGTTCTGTTCATTCCCTCTGAGGCACCTGGCACTGGCCTCTGTTGGAAGACAGAATACTGGGCTAGATGGACCTTTGGTCTGACCTAGTATGGCCGTTCTTATGTTCTTAGCTATCACTACCTGGTCAGGGAGTGTTCTTCACATGAATGTGCACACATGCCTCTGATCTTTGGAGAGGAAGAGTTTTTAAGAACATTTTATTATTTAGTACCAGTAGTGCCTACAGGCCCCCCATCAGGATCAAAATCCCATTTGGTAGGTGCTGTACAGACATATATAACAAAGAAGGTCCCTGTCCCCTGCGAGCTTACAGTCTAATTAGAGGTTTTTTTTAGTTTTAAGATACAAACAAGATATGTCAGGCTTGGCAGGGAGGGGCTCAGAGTGGAGGGAAGAGGCAGCCAGCACAGGGGCAGGCAGCACTGCTTGCTATGCTGAGAAGACTGCAATAGCTCACCATGCCTTGTTAGTGGAGTGAGAAGAGCAATGTTTTCAGTAACTACTTTGCTCACTGCTGGGAACTATGGCTAGGGAGGCTATGGGCATGGGCTGGAGGCTATGGGCATGGGCATTGCCTCCCACTAGCGAGAAGGTTTTCTGCCATAAGTCTATGTGCAGCTCTAACAAAAATTCGACTTACATATGCTGCAATATCTAGACCCAAGGAATAACTAGTCTGTGGGAAAGAGCCCTGAACAGCCATTTCTAAGGCGTTCCATTGATGGCCAATTCACAGAATAACAATGGCATAAGCATCAGAGAAAGTTACTAATCTGCTTGCTTGACTGAAGAATGGGCTCAGAATTATCACGGAAGAGGAAGAGGTGAAAACATCTTTGAATGAAGGAATGGGGCAATCCAGATGATGTCCTCCAAATTCACAAGATATCTGAAATGCCTCTTGGGTAGGAAAGAAGGGGGGTGGGTGAGAGAAAGACTCTCTTCACTCGCTTTTAA
This sequence comes from Mauremys reevesii, assembly GCF_016161935.1. NCBI lineage: Eukaryota > Metazoa > Chordata > Testudines > Geoemydidae > Mauremys > Mauremys reevesii. Next base: position 64,606,835 of record NC_052624.1, on the reverse strand, counting down.
AACAGTAAACAACAATGAAATTGTAATGGTTGTTAATGAAGCATGTACTGTAATATACTGGTGTGTGTGTTTTAATTTAATATTGACAAAACAATTGCTTACAACTGTCTGTGGTGATAGCAAGTGTTTGTTATCCTTGCCTGCTCTATAGTGACAGCCCTTTAACATCTGAAAACAATAAATGGAATGCTAAAATGCAAACAATGCTGTCAGTTCATTGATTTAATGATCTAAAATAATGAAAGCCACATCCCATTTAATAATTTTGTAATTGTGGAAACCTGGCATTACCAGTGTACTATTGCTACTGTTTCCATTAATACTATTTTTTGGATTTTATAAACGGAGAATGTGAATAGTTACAAATGGCATAAAATATTTACCCATGAGAAAAAAGGTAAAAGCCACAAGTCTTAAAATAGTGGATACATTTGATTTATACAACACCAAAAGCACATAAATGGCCCCACTAAATCTTACTATCCTAAGTATAGATATAAATTCCCAGATGACAACTGAAACGTGGAAAAAGCATAAGCATTTAGATCTGAAATATTCAATTGCTTCAGTAAAGTATAAAAGAAAATAAACGTACAGAACTTAGTATGATATACAGTAATTTAACAACAAGGGCATTTACTTCTGAACAGGAGGGTAAAGACTTTATTATCTCCTGGTTTGAACTTCCTTTTTCTTAATAAACAAAAGTAAAACCTGGGTATGAATTCCATATAATATGCTTGATCTTACTCCCATCTTAGTCAATGGAAGTTTTGCCATTGACCTCAGAGGGAGTGGAAAAAGCCAAATAACACTTAAGACAAAACTACTAAAAATAAATATTTAACAACTGCTAGCTAACGCATTTTAGTTTTGTTTTTTCTCCTAAACAGTATTAATTGGGTAGCCTTGTTCAGCTACGAAACATTTTGGATACTCTTTAAAAAGTTATTTTATTAGAAGGGGAAACATCTATAGAAGGAGACCATAATAATATTAAATATTCGGGATTTATGTATACATAAATATATATTACATGTATACCACCACATTATGATTGTGAATGTAAATCTACAAAATCCAGTAAATACAAGAAACTGAGGCTCCCACAACAATAAACAACAACCACAACATACAAATAGCATTAACTTGAAAGCACATTGCATGTCTATATTACTACACAGAGAGGGCCATATTCTCCTCTCTGTTACACTAGTGCATCTCCAATGAAGTCAATGGGGTTGTACTTGTGTAAACAGAGAGGCCATTCTGGCCCACTGCGTTCAACAAGAGTCAGTAAATGTTAGTATCTAGTTAGACATTTAGTCACGTCATCAAGCATGAGACCTAGTCCCAGCAGACATGAATGGTTAGCGTAATAAGCTCAGACACAGAGGAAAGCTTGTGAGAAAGTAAGAAATTCAATATAACAATAAGTATACAAACCACAATACAATGTTAGGTATGCTATGCTGAGTAGTTTTTTTTCTTAATTTAAGTATCAAAAATAAAAATTCATAAAATCCACAAGCAATTAAAATACCCCATAATCTCTTTCAATAATTTCAAAACAGACACACAAGAATCACTCTCAAGTAGAGTTAAACTCCCTTTTTTGGCTAGTTACACTTCCTTTCTAACATCTGGCAATCTGTACCTTTACCATACAAAGTTTGTGAAGGAATCCTCCCCCAATTCACCGTACTGTACCTTATATAGTTCTATAAATAAAGTCCTATAGGTCTAATCATGTGAGGTGTTTATGTTTCATGATTACAACCAATAATTTGTAATGGTTTCATCAAACCTTTCAGTCGCTGGATGAATTTCTGATGAATTTAGCAAAGGAAAGGGGTGAAAAAAAGTATATAAAAAAGTTATATGAATCTATTTAGCAACTTTCTGACAATTTCACTGCCTAATGGTCATCAGAATAAAGTCACAGCACCTGCCAAGAATTTGGGTTACTTTGCTGAATGAAAGCTAAATCCAATAAGACTTACCTCTTAAGTCTGTATGTACATGGGGCTTTATAAATGCAATGAACCACAGAGTTGCTCACTGAATCTATTGTGAATCACAGAAGTACTGTATGACAAGCTGTGTGGAATGCTTGCATTCAATTCTCAAAATATGATTTCAGGCATTTGCCAATTAAGAAGTAAGCCCAAATTTCGCTTTATTTGTTTGCACAAGAAGCCCCATTTACTTGCACACTTTCCCCTCTCTGGTTCGACTTTCCTTCAAATCTTCCTCCCAAAGGGGAGGCATGAGGGCCCCCCCCAGAGGAGGCAGGGAGTATGAACACCCAAGCCTGTGACTCCCAAAGATTTGAAAAGAAGGGACCACCAAATGGATTTCCCTCCACGCAGCTGCTCTGAGCACCCCTTACCAGGCAGTATGCTGCCACTGGCACAGTCTCTGCCATGACTGCGCAACAGCAGCCTCAGAACATGCCCAGCAGGACATAATACTGCTTCAAGAACCATTAACTCACTGATTTTCCAAACAGAAATTAGCAGGGTCACAGTGAAAGGACAGTCGCCTTCTTCACACCCTCAAAGCACCGTGGAGCACGGATCTCACAGAGCTCCAGCAGAGAAGTTTCTCTAGGGCCCTTCTCGGGGAAGGGAGAGAGACACCATGTAGCTGCAGCTCCCACCATCTTATGGCTTTTAGTCCCTTCTGTTCCTAGAAACAGAGGGAGTGATCAGAGTCTCTGGTTTTGATAACGCAGAATTCCAAAACAAAGGAAATAATTCTAATGTACACCGTCTACACCGTCTTGAAGCCTGGCACCTATTTCACAGTAGGCCAACTTTTTTAACTCAAGCCTTTTGCCAATCCAGAGATGTTTCCATGAAACAAAGAGGAAAAAACACACCTCGTGCATAGTTTAAAGTCACTTGTAAAGCAAATGTTTTTTGGCTTCTCTCCCAGTTACACAATATATGAGTTATATGACTTGATCAGACCCAATCGCCCTCTGCCCCCAAAATTTATTGTGGTTACATTCCTGCTTTTGCCTTTTGGGGCCTTAAGAAAGAACAATTCAAAATTACAGTTAATAACCTTCAGCCCATTGTTCCAAATAACTATCATCAAAATACTATTTTTGGCAATGTAGACATTAATTAATGACATCTGCATTGTTCAGAGGGCGGGGAGGGATCTGTCACATGCCTATAATACCTAGGTAACCAACAGTATTTTGATTTCAAAGTCTATACTAATGCTGAAGAGCTACCAAATAAATGTACAAACAGAAATAGATTTTAATTCCTTTGTTTTGTTGATTAGCTTTGAACTTCAGAGTTACTATTACCCACATGCTGCCTTTTGAAGAATCAGTTTGAACTGAATGCTTGGGAAAAGTGACTGATTAACAGACCTGGAGACCAAAGTCCTGTGGCTCACAGAAACAAAGTGCAACATAGACAGCATGAGTAAAAGCTTCTTCACAATGCCCCACCTCTGACTTGGAAGAAATACCTCTAGAATTATGAGTAAAGGCTCAATCCAAAACCCAGTTAAGTCACTTGAAGTGTTCCCACTTCAACTGTCTTACATTTCCAAGTCCATTCAACCTCTGACCACTCTACTGAGCTTGACAGGGTTGTCAACAAGGTGATGTAGGCACCTGTCAGCTGGAACGAGACTACTAAACTCCTTTTGAAAAAGGCAGCAAATAGCAATCTGATGGCAACACTTAATGACCTCGGCTGGATTCTACGCAGCGGTCCCCGTCTAGCTGGCTGAAAGAAAAGGGGTTGTTGCCCCTTTAAGGGCTGCCCCAGCAACTGGTAACAGAAATAGAGGATAGGAGAAAGTTTACACAGACAGAGTGAGTAGGAGCAGGAAGCAGCTGGATCAATTCTGGGGCACTGCCCTTCCAGCTAGCCATTTGTGCGGTTATTTATACCCAATGCTGTCCAGGGAAACTGTCTTTCATCTGGATAGAGCTGGCATCACCCTCCTACCCACCCATGAAATCTGAAAAAGGACAGAGTCCCTTCATGGTATGCTGTAGGCATCACACTACTCACCCCTTTTTATCCTGGGAGCTGGGAAGGAAATTCTACCTCACTGCCAGATTTTTCATAGCAGGTTTGGGACCCAGTGGAGCAGGACAGGGGGGTTAGGTTATAATGTTGCAACTTAATACATAAAACTTGTGGCAGATGTATAGTTCAGGTCCTTATTCTGGAAGGGATACAACTATTGGATGAAATGGATTGGAAAACAAGTTTGAAGGAAAACAACACCTTAGGAACAATGGCTTTCAACCTGAGGTCCACAGACTATGTCTACGATTTCCAAAGGGGTCTGTACCTCCACTTGAAATTTTTTAGGGGTCTGCAAATGAAAAAAAAGGTTGAAAACCACTGCTTTAGGATGCTGAGGAAGGGGCGGGTCAGGGCTCCTATCTCTGATACAGTGGGAAACTGCCCCTCCCCTTATTTTCTAGCCCGCTTTAACCTTCAGATGAGGGAAGGGTGTCAGCAGCGGCGGCTCCAGGCACCAACGCTCCAAGCGCATACCTGGGGTGGCAAGCCGCGGGGGGCACCCTACCAGTCCCTGCGAGGACAGCAGTCAGGCAGCCTTTGGCGGCGTGCCTGCGGGAGGTCCACCGGTCCCGCGGATTTGGCGGCAATTCAGCAGCAGGTACGCTGAAGCTGCGGGACCGGCAGACCTCCCACAGGCAAGCTGCCGAATCCGCGGGACCAGGGACCTCCCTCAGGCAAGCTGCCGAAGGCGGCCTGACTGCCGTGCTTGGGGTGGAAAAAATGCTAGAGCCACCCCTGGGCGTCAGGGTACCAGCAACTGGAAGGCTGGAACCAGGCTGGGGATATGTGGAAATGATTAAGGAAACAGTGATGACCTGCACTGTACAATTTATTTCCAGGTACTCTCAGATACTGTAAATGAATGAAGTTGTGACCAAATGAAACCTCATTCATTGCATCCTTTCTTTCTTCCAGCGTGGCCAGCCAACGGCCTAGAAGTAAAGGCTGTATACATGCCATTACTCTTGAACCACCCATCCAGCAGAGTTTTCCCTTTTTAACAGGAATTCGTGCTATAAAATCTAACCTGCAAATTAGGCATATATGACAATGACCTGATTTGCTGCCGTGCCATTTGTGCATCTGAAAATGTATATTTTTAATATCTTGCTGCCAAAATGATGCAGTATCCTTCATTAACAATGTTAAATGCTGAATCATGACAAAGTAAACTGGAATGGTGATCTGTACTTTGTTGTAATTATAATAGTAGTACAGATAATCCACTGCAAAAAACGGGTCTGATTTAATAGTTAACTACTCTGTAGGTAATGCAATATTATAACAAAGCCTTAAAGCTGATTGCATGGGAAATGTAATGAATAGTATTGAGAAATCACCTCTGAAATTAGTTGTTAATAAGGAGGAATTTTCATTTTTCAAAACACATTGTATGACAGTACACTCAAAACAAAACCTGGGAAGGGATGTAACTGGCATTCAACTATTGTGCACCAAGTAATGGATGAGGAATTGGAGCTGACATCATGGCATAACCAGCAGTTTGGGGCCTATTTGTATGTGGTTAGGAACAAAATCCTAGTTTGCTGCTAATGTCATTTGACAAACTGGTATTAGTGATGTAGATTGGCAGGATTTCCTCTCCTCCCCCAATAATAAACACCCATGGCATGCCACAGGCATACAGTAACTTGCGCATGTCATAAAAAATGAAAAGGGGCCTGGTATTTAAAATCAGAACAACTCTTATTCCAGTGCTGCACATGTACAGACAAGAAGTGATGACATACACTACAACTGTTTTAGATCCTGTACATATATGCAAGCAATCCATGTCCTACCGTTAACCAAAATGGAATGGGAATATATTTAAGGCAAACCTATTAATATAGAAACATTGTTAGCAAATACTATATTTGATACTCAACCCCCCCCCCAAACAAACAAATAACAACCAACCAACCCAATCTCCCTCCCCCCCCAAATAGTTTAAACAGGGATAGGCAACCTCTGGCACGTGTGCCGAAGGTGGCACGCGAGCTGATTTTCAGTGGCACTCACGCTGCCCGGGTCCTGGCCACCAGTCCGGGGGGCTCTGCATTTTAATTTAATTTTAAATTAAGCTTCTTAAACATTTTAAAAACCTTGTTTACTTTACATACAACAATAGTTTAGTTATATATTATAGACATAGAAAAAGACCTTCTAAAAACGTTAAAATGTATTACTGGCACACGAAACTTTAAATTAGAGTGAATAAATGAACACTCAGCACACCACTTCTGAAAGGTTGCCGACCCCTCATTTAAACCATACACTGTGTAAATCAATTATGCATATGCTGTACATTTTTGGTATTCTGTGTATATATACTGTGAAATTTTTGAAGCACTACATATTTATAACCCTGAATTGTTGCCTTTGAAATATTAAGTCTTTTTACCCAACATCCCTTGATGCATCTTCAGATATAAACAACCAAAGCCAATTTACAGTCACTTTTGTTTCCGACCTGATTAGAAAAAAACCATACATAATAATTGACTAGAGTTACCTTTCATTTTGTTTTCCCTTCAACAGTAGGTTATTTTTATACAGACATACATGGTATCTTAATGCAATTTTTCTTCGCTAGCTAACATATGTTACAAATATACACTGAGAGCTTTAAAAAGTCCTGACTGTTTCTATTGCAGTGTACTGTGACAAAGTAAAGCAATGTAATTAATCATGCTGATGCAAATGAAGATTGCTTTTCGGATTAACCAGTTTGTTGCAACAATTGCCTTCTGACTGTGCGCTTTTCATTAATACTGTAACTGCTGTGGCACTACTTACTTCTTGCTTTAAATATGCTTTTCTGTAAGTCAACTAACAAAACTAATTAGGAGCTGTGAAAGACCATATTGATAGAGTAAAACTATATAAAACAGCTCTGACAATTCACATGGTGGACCCCATATATCATGGGATTTTTCTTAGTACTCCAGGCCCTTTTTGCTAGTATAAATAAACCCATGTAAAATCTCAGGTTCTTAAACTTGTCTTTAGAAAACCATATGCTTCCTGAAAGAACCATTTTTAAATTACACATAAACATGTTTAATCAATCTTTACTATGTAGCTAGGGATTTTGGCAAGAAAGGCTTTTTGGAGGATTTTTTTTTAAGGTAAGCGTATGGAACTTACAAATGGAAATGTACAACTAACACACAGTGACCTGGTCTCTGATGAAAAACAAGTTTTACAATATTTTGCCATGGCAGGACCACTGTAATAATTGAAAAATGCAATCACAGCAGCCCTGCTCAGTATACAAGAGAGGGACTTGGGTTTACCGTTTTCTCAAAGGTAGAGTAGCTTTGAAGTCACCAGAGCTGTGACAATTTACACCAGCTGCGGATCTGCCCTCTGGAGTGTAAAAATCAAACTCAATTTTCAAAAGTGATTAATGATGTTGGGTGCACAACACGGGACAATTTTAAAGGAGCCTGATGTTCACAAGGCAGGCGCTCGGGCCTTTCTGAAAAAATCAGGCCTCTTTCAGACACCTCTAATTGGGCACCCACCAATTAAGGCATCTAAAATCGCTACTTTTGAAAATTCAGGCCACTGAACATTCATGCAGCTAAGGTGACCGACTCACAAAAATACAATGGAACAAATACAGCAAATACCCCAAAAAACCAGTCGAGGAGGGAGCCCCACCCATCATCACTGGAAAGTACTCTCCTCCAGCTGCTTCACAAATGTGTGAATTTCTGGTTCAATGGGCCCCTTTTACTCCCTTTTCTTGATGACCTCCACAACGGAGCTACCAGACAGGGAGATCCCAGCCTCTTTTGGCCTGTGGTTCATTTAAAATTCTTCCTAAGCTGACTGGAGGTGGGTCAGTGAAGAACGATGACAATAGGAGACTGACTGGGCCCCATTCAAAAGTAACAATTCCTGGCAAGCAGTCATGCATATATACAGAAATAAGTCAAAGGGGGAAGCGGTCAGAAGTATGGAAACACCAGTGATATTCATTTTTGAATGAGATTTGCTTAGGATCACAGAACCACCAGCAGAATTCACAGGGAGCTGTGGTCTTTAAAAAGTTGCTTTTGGGTAAGAAGAAACAAACGTAGTCCAGGCCAGAGAGCTGCCAGGCCAGTCACAATCCTACTCCGACTTACATCCAACATACGAGTTGGAGAAAATTTCACCAATCAAGATACAGGGAGGGGTAACCTACACCTCCCTGCACACGCATGGCCCACTACACCCCAAGGGGGTAATTAGGCAAGGAATCTTGTCTTGGGATGTCTGCCACATGAAGACAGCTTTAAACTCCACAGGAGGCTCCTTGGCAGCAGCTGCTCTGCATCAGCACATTCCCTAGTCGTCCTCAGCCATTCCTCTGCCATGAGCAGCGTTTCCCAAACTGTACTAGTAACCACTAGTAACCAATGTGACCCATACTGAATTTAGTCCCATATCTTTAATCCATTAGTTTTTTAAAAAAGTTAATTTTTTTAAAAAGGAAAAGAGGAAGTAAAAATAAATGGGTGCAGAGGGGGAAAAAAGAACCTTCTTACAAGTGAAATTAGTGCTGGAGAGACAACCCTCCAGTCTGAATTTCTGTTTACCTACAGAGCTAGTAAAGAACAGACAACAACAGCGTGAGCCACCTCTTGCTAACCTGCCAACCTGCTTTAACCCAGACTTAGAGGGACCACACATGAGAGAGTATCTTAGGCTTTGTTCCCATTCACTCTTCAGCTTCTCTTCTGAGATTGCCAGCAAAGATGCCAATTAGGGCCAGGAGTGATTTGGTCCCCCCTCCACTAGGGACTAGAATGAGACCACCAAGGAATGCAGTGCACACAGGCTCTCAGACACTACTGATGTGGGCTGGATTTGAACTATTGACCTGGATGTGAAAGGCTCATTCGTGCTGTATCCCAAACTTCTGAATCCTCCCTCTCTTCTCTGCCTGCTTCCCCCACCCTTTACCCAATACAAAGGCTGGATGAAAAAAATGAAAATATAATTAAGATATTAATGTGACCAAATTTCAAAGAACACCTATCACAGGGGAGGTATTGGAGCAACTGAGGATGATTTGGGTGGGGGGATACAGAGATATGTTTGGGGGGACTGGCAGTTTGGTAGGGGGAAGAGAGAGAAGGGTACCCACTCTTTCCCTCGTCGCTCCAGCAGCCTCCTTCTTTCTTCTGCCCTGCAATCCACTCCTTCATCAGAATAAAATCTAGGAGATGTTATGGTAAAGGCTGCACTGGAGAGGAAATAATAATATTTACTCTTTTGTGTCCTTTTACTGTTTTCTCCCAGTCCCAGTCTCTTTCTTTGCAGGTCTAGCTCCTGAGCTTATATAGTCTATACTTTTGTCTTCTCTTCTCCCTCTTCCTCATTTTCTCCTCTGCTAAATCCTCCTCTTCCCTCCTCCCCCCACTTCTATCTATTCTTCCTTTTCTTTCAGCATTCCAAATCTCACCCTCTTATCTTTCCCACTCTCCATCATTCCTTCCCAAACTCTCAGTTCTTTGTCTTCCCTTCTTCCACCTCCTCTTGCTGCATCCTACCACAATCCAGAACTCACATCTGGGGCCGTGGTGGTGAGAAGTGCAGTTGCTAGCTAAGCCAGAGCAGATCAGTAGCTGCTTGCTAGCAGTGGTATGGCTGAGCTGTCTGGAAGCTCACCACTCTCAGACCTGCAGTCAGATTCCCTGATTCCATATGGATGTGAGACTACACGCGAGAAAGCGCTGGCTCAAAGACTCATTAGGAAAAATAGGGCAACTGGAGGGTGTGGGAGGATAGGAAAATCTGGGATGTTCCTGGCTTTCAGGGAAACATGGCTCAGCCTAAAGGGAACAGGAAGAAAAAACAAAACAAAGAGTAGTAGTTTTCTTGTATATAAAATATATATATATGTTTGCATGGTTCAAAATCCTGCCTGATTTGAATGAATTGATGAGGTCTTTCCTCAGGTACAAACAAATAAGTATATTAAAGAGTGCTTTGTGACTCTGCATGTGCCCTGCGTCTGCCTCCTGATCTCCTACCTGGTCTGTCTGTGCTGGCAAATGTAAGGGCATCTAATGAGCCACAAAGTCTTTCTAAAACCTTTATGATTTTACTTTAAAAACATTTTTAAGTGGCTCAAGTCACTGCCTGTGAGGTGAGGGGGAAAAAACGTGCAAAGAAAACCTGGTGTTGGCTTGGTCACAAACCTCCTGTTGCAGAAATTCGCTGTTGAGTGCTTTGGTCTGGTTATGTCCTGCAAAGGTTCTGTCAACCTAAAGTGGCTCCAGGATCTTGCAGCTACTGTGGAAGCATCAAAAGGATGGCGCTATATTCAAGAAGGTATTTCTGTCAAGTCTGCAGCAAAGACAGGACTTGAGCTCTGCAGCTGCGCAGAGTGGGGAAGAGGAAAGGAGGCAAAGGCGAGTCTCGTTTCTATTCTAAAGGAATTAATTTGCCACTTATGGGGCTGGTGTGGGATAGCCAAACCGTGAAGCGCAAAGAGGATGAGACTAGCATCATCCATTTAGCTTTTACATTGAGCAGCAAGGCAGGGGCAGGCGTTCCCCAGTTTAAAACAGCAGTGGCTCAAAATCTCCCTAGGCTTGTGAACTTGGAGGGACTGGTGGAAAAAGGGAGAGAAGAACTCACTCACCGAGCCGGTTTTTCCAAGTTCTCACAGCTCTAATTAGGATGGTGGGTGAGGAGAGGCTACTTGCCAGTGTACCCTTGGCAACCCATTGCTACATCCTTTAAAGTTAGCGCAAAGAGTAGGTAAAATATGAACTGACAAACGGATCTCACAAATCTCACACTCCTTTTTCCATGTAGCTTTGCTATGTCACCCCTCCACTGCTTAAATTGGAGACACCCTGGGCTATGCCATACTGTATATTTGTAAAAGTTCCCACTAGGTACAAAGGTGACGCCAATAGGAAACCATCAGTCTTTATAAAGTTGAGTCATTTTTTTTTAAAAGAACGAAGGGGGGCGCATTCAAGGGCCACATTCTGCTCTCCTTTAGACTGGGGTAAATCCTGAACAGCACTGGTGATTTCAAAGCAGCTGCTCAGGGTTTTACACTGTGTAACTAAGAGCAGAATGTGGCCCAATAACTCTAATTTTTTAAATGCACAATAAACCATATGGATTTTCGCTTATATTAGAAGTATAAAGAGGTCTCTGAAGTGCAGTTTGTAAGGGCTGAGGAAAGTGTATACTGTGCATCAGACCATAGAGCGCAGTATGTATCTAGAGCCCTGTGAGAGGCATTCAGCCGTACAGGCAGTGCCCACAGTGACTCCAGCACAAGAAAAAGAACCCTGTTGCTTTAAGAACAAGCTGGTGCACCATGTAGCAGAGAAGCCTGTAGATTCAGCTGTGTTCTTACCTCACTTTCCCTTCTGCAGTGACCTCATCCTGTTACAATGCTACTATTCATGCAGATGGGGTGGAAGACTGCATACAAAAGTTTCATTTAGGCACATAAACATGAATATTTAGCCTGTTTGATTAAAAATGAAAGCCAAATATTTCTGCCTTTTGCAATTTGGGGGAGATTATTTTTAATAAGCCTAATTTTATTGACTGGCCTTGAAAAGAATAATATAATGAAATGCATGTAATGCTTTCACTGATAACCATTCAATTACTTTTTTTATATCCCAGTCCTTAAGTTCAATAGATTTTTCTTTTCTAAAAAAATGGCAGTGGAAATCTAAAAGATGCATCTTAAAATATACATATAGGCTATGGGCCAGATCCTCAGCAATTTCTATAGATTGTTATAACTGAAGCCAACGAGCTACTCTGATTTACCACAACTGAAGAGCTAGTCTCAGGCCTCTAGAAATAAATGCTATTTCACAAAGCAGCTACTGCATCCCTTTTTGTGACCCTCAGAGCTGTTAACACACATAACTATGGTGACAAGCACTGTATAATATTTACATCTCAATTTGGTTAACTTACAACTACAGTTGCTTGAAGGCATACTTCACTATCCCATTGGTCATATCTTTTGTGGCTTTCATAAATGACGCTGTACATGGTTCTGCATGGCTGTCTAGTAGCCTTTAGAGTAAATTAAAACTTTGTGTTGGAAATTCCCAACTTATTCATAAGTACACAACAGGGCTGATACGTGTTCACATGTGGCCCAAACCATACATCTATTGATTTTAATGGGCACTGGATAGATCCTATGGATAATTATCACACTGATATGTACTATTCCCTGACAACCCCCTGCAGAGTTCTGATGCCCCACCTATGCCCCCTTCTCCATGCAGAGCTGTACTTCTCCCTGTAAATCCCCATAAACCCCCCACAGCCCCCACTTCTGCCCACAGATTACAATGCCCCTTTCTTGTCCCTGTATAGGCTTCTTCTTCCTCCCATCCTCCGCTCATCCCTGCAGCCCATTAATAAAAATAAAGAAGAAAACACATTTTCAGTTTGGAATGAGATTATGCGGGAGTATATGCAGGGGGAGCCCACTGAACTAGGGGCCAGGGAATTCACTCTGCAGTAGAGGTGGGAGCCAGTGGGTAACAAAGACCAGGGCATTGACCAAAAGCTTGTCTGCTTATCCCTGCTCTCTAGGCTCTGCTCCTGCAATGCTGCAAATCTCTGTGCGTCCCACATCCTTTCCCCTCTTTATCCACGCTTCATCAACATCCAGAATTTACCATGTCCTTTGCAGTCGAATCTCAACTTACAGAACTTCCTCAGATCCATCGGAGTTTTATCTATGTCAAGATTGCAGGATTACCCCCAGCCCCATCAGATCTATTCTTTTTCTTGATGCACATGGAGAACAGTCCTGCAAAGCAGGAGTAAGTTACTAGTTAAGTAATTATTTGGTATATACCACCAAGGGAAAATTCTCTTCACAGATCCAGATGGCAAATCACAACTCTGATATCCTGCTCTCCTGGAATGCACAGATCTCCCTTTGCTGTCAAGGGGAGACCTCCATATGGTGAGAGATCAGAACTGAACTCCACAAGAAAGATTTGAGAGGACAATTTTGCTCTAATTTTTTTACCGCGTTAATTAACATATCTTTACAAGGGTCTGTCTGAATAACTATTAGTCTCATACAACGTTTAGAATTTTACAAGCAATTTGGTTCAATAATTTACACAGAAGCCTTCAGCTGTCTTAACCACTAATTCAAGTTGTATTTACTATCACTGCTTTTTTTAAAAGCAGTACTAAACATTACAAAATTCCTCATAGTAAATAATGGCCTAATTCTGCACTGACTTACACTCAGCATTGGGGCTACTTATGAGTAAGTCACTTCAGAATATAAATTACCATAGAGAAATACTCTTCCTTTCTCATTTGGCTTGGTCCCCTAGAGCCACCTGTCTGCGTGCCCCGCACAGCAAACTGTCCCTTTCTCACTGGCTAGAAGGGAGCATTCACTCATCTCCCACACACACTCTGGCATCTGGTAAAGGTTTAAGAATTCCTCGTCTTCCACACTGAGAATCATCTTTTAAATCGAGATGAATTCTCAAAAGATGACAACTCTGACCTTAAAAGCATTTCAAAAGCCACAGTTGTAGTAAAACTGATTGTTGCAAGATTCCACTGCTATGATTAAGCAAATGTTTGGGACGACCCTGAAAACTGCAGAAAAGAAAACTTGGCATTGTTGCTCCAAATCATCCCTAACAGATTAGATTTTACCCAGTGGCACTTTCAATTACGTGCCTCAAATAAGGATTTAATTTAGATTTAATAAGACAGTTATTGCATGCTAATTAAATACTACAGGATTATTAAAAACATATTTTCTTCAGGTTTAACAGCGCTGTAGTGAACACATCTATCTGAACCTGAATACACATGGTTTTAATCTTCCGTTGGAATTAAGCTAAAACATAATGCTGAAAGTTGAAGTATGTCATTAGATTCCAGAAGACAATTACTATATGTCTGTTAACCATGTATGGATTTGATGGAAGGATTACTATGTTTATACTTATTATTTATCTATTAAATAGTTACATTTAATTTTAGTCATATATTCATGTTTTACATGCAATAATTGCATTTAAATGAAAACGGATATTTAAGTATGGACATGCAATGCCATGGAGATTCACACAGGATTGTTCAGTACATTTTCTTTTAAAAATTGATTCTCTATCAAAAAGCATTTCATTGTTCTCAGAAACAAATCTGACTCTTAGAAGGCATATAGTGCACTTTTTATATAGCATATGTTAAAAAAAGATTTTTAGCAGTTGCCAAGAATGATGTCACATTTTAGTCTTTAGCCAATTCCTCAGCCAATTGGATTCTACTTCTGAGACATGTAAAACTATTTCTCTTTCTAAAAATCTGGCAATTGCATTAAACACTTCCACTCATATTGATGTATTAGGTACCCCTAGCAACCCAATAAACACAAAATAACCTTGAAGATTGCCTTAACTAATAACCTAATTTAGATATTACAGGTATCGTTTTAATTAGTATTCACAAAAATACAAATAATTGATTAATGATTGATAGTCATGTACAGAGTTACAGATGATAAATTCTAGGGGGAAATCCTGCCCCACTGAAGTCAATGGGAATTTTGCTGTTGACTTCAACAGGGCCAGGATTTCTTCCTTAAAAGTTCTATATAGGGCCTGCCTGATCCCATGTCCACAGAAATTAACAGCAAAATTCCTGTTGATTTCAATGGGTGCAGGATGAGGCCGATGTTATGATACTTTTATCCATAGCTGAAACTACTGATGATTGTCAAAATAAAAAAAGATTTAAGGTAGAATGCATGCTTTGAAGCTATTACCCACTTTCTAGTATATAGAATCATAGGACTGGAAGAGGCCATGAGAGGTCATCTAATCCAGTCCCCTGAACTCATGGCAGGACTAAGTATTATCTAGACCACCCCAACAGGTGTTTGTGTAACCTGCATTTAAAAATCTCTAATGATGGAGATTCCATAACCTCTCTAGGCAATTTATGGTAAAACCACCATATACCGGTACATCATAGGTATATACCTAATGCCTATGCTCTCACTGAGTCCATCCTTCCACAAGAGCAGGGTTATAGTCCCTTGACAGAGGATAGATCTGTGATTAAACAATACTACACCAAAATTTGCATTTTTGATGGAATTTTTCAGGGCTTTTTTGCCCCTGGTGAAAACTGAATATTGACAAAAAACATTTGTTGAAAAATTGAAATATTGATAATTTCAACCTGCTTTAATAGATTCTCATCATGTGCACAAATCTTCTACTAAAATCTTGGGGAAGGCCCTAACTGGAACCTGAATCTAAATCCCCATCTGACTCAAACTCTGGGTTAATTCTGGTCCAGATCCAAAGTCTGTGGTTTTGGCCTCTGCCTCTACAGTATTATATTCTCATCTCAATTTGTCCAAGCTAGTCAACCCCTACCTTAAAATTTCCGTCTTTTACTGCATACATTCTGTTTATGTCAGCCAGTTACATAGCATATATGGGGCAAAAGTGCTTCGTAATAAGTCAGCAGCATAAACAGGCAGGGAAGGACATACTTCATAATCTATGTAGTTAAGAAGTCATGGCCATGTCATGGGGCTAACATATTATTAACATAAATCATGAACCTGGAGACCTAGGTGTAAATGCTGATTAGGTCAAAAGTAAAAATGAGGTTTTTTCATACTAGACCCAATTTTGAGGACACTGTAAAGCCACTAACAAATTCAGCATGATTAGTGTCTCTATTCTGGTGTCCACAATTCAAGAAGGGTGTTGAAAAACTGGAAAGGATTCAGACAAGACCCATGAGATAGTCTCAAAGAGCTCAATCTACTTAGCTTAACAAAGAAAAGGATAAAAGGTGACTTGATTACGGTATGTAAGTACCTACATGGGGAACAAATATTTAATGATGGGCTCTTCGATCTAGCAGAGAAAAGTATAACATGACCCAATGGCTGGAAATTGAAGCTAGTCAAATTCAGACGGAAAATAAGGTAGAATTTTTTTAAACAGTGAGAGTAATTAACCATTGGAACATTTTACCAAGAGGCGTGGTGGATTCTCCTACTGACAATTTTAAAATCAAGAAAGAGATGCTCTAGGAATTATTTAGGGGAAGTTCTGTGGCCTGTGTTATACAGAAGGTCAGACTAAATGATCACAATGGTCCCTTTTGACCTTGGAATGTATGAATCTGCTGAATTGAGGCCCAGGATTGGAATAGAAAAGGTGTTGCAAGTCAGGATAAATACACCCTGGCAGATTGTTTCCACTCCTGCCTACACTATAACTATTAGATGCTCTTAGGGTATGTCTACACTACAAGACTATTTCGAATCAACTTAAGTCGAATTTGTGGAATCGACCTTACGAAGTCGAATTTGTGTATCCACACTAAGGACACTAATTCGACTTTGTGAGTCCACATTAACGGGGCAAGCGTCGACTTTGGAAGCGGTGCACTGTGGGAAGCTATCCCACAGTCCCCGCACTCCCCGCTGCCCATTGGAATTCTGGGTATAGCCCCCAATGCCTGCTGGGGGGAAAACTGTGTCGAGGGTGGTCTTGGGTAACTGTCAGCATTCAACCATCACTCCCGCCGGAGGGAAATCAGTTCGCGCACTTTTCCTGTTATAAGTGACAGCGCGGACGCCACAGCACTCCACTGCGATCACGGAGCCCGCTGCGATCATCGCTGCACTTATGGCCGTTGTCAACTCCTCGCACCTTATCGTACACCTCTTCAACAGTCAGATGCTGAGAAATCGGGCGAGGAGGCAACGGCAGCGCGGTGAGGACATGAAGTGTCAGAGTGGCATAGACCTTTCAGAAAGCACGGTACGCCGTGCCGTGGAAATCATGGTGGCAATGGGTCATGTTCATGCTATGGGACGGCGATTCTGGGCCCGGGAAACAAGCACGGACTGGTGGGACCGCATAGTGCTGCAGGTCTGGGATGAATCACAGTGGCTGCGAAACTTCAGGATGCGTAAGGGCACTTTCCTTGAACTGTGTGACTTGCTGTCCCATGCCCTGAAGTGCAAGGACACCCGGATGCGAGCAGCCCTGACTGTGCAGAAGCGAGTGGCCATAGCCCTCTGGAAACTTGCCACGCCAGACAGCTACCGGTCAGTAGCGAACCACTTTGGCGTGGGCAAATCTACCGTGGGGGTTGCTGTGATGCAAGTAGCCAACGCAATCGTTGAGCTACTGCTCTCAAAGGTAGTGACCCTGGGAAACGTCCAGGTCGTCATAGCTGGCTTCGCCGCGATGGGATTCCCAAACTGCGGTGGGGCTATAGATGGGACTCACATCCCTATCCTGGGACCGGACCACCAGGCCAGCCAGTACATTAACCTAAAGGGCTACTTTTCAATGGTGCTGCAAGCACTGGTGGACCATAGGGAACGCTTTACCAACATCAACGTCGGGTGGCCGGGCAAGGTTCATGACGCGCGTGTGTTCAGGAACTCTGGTCTGTTTAAACGCCTCCAGGCAGGTAGTTTCTTCCCGGACCACAAAATAACTGTTGGGGATGTGCAGATGCCTACAGTGAGCCTCGGGGACCCAGCCTACCCGCTAATGCCCTGGCTCATGAAGCCCTATACAGGCGCCTTGGACAGTGAGAAGGAACTCTTCAACTACCGGCTGAGCAAGTGCAGAATGGTGGTGGAGTGTGCTTTCGGACGTCTCAAGGGGAGATGGAGGAGCTTACTGACTCGCTCGGATCTCAGCGAAACCAATATCCCCATTGTTATTGCAGCTTGCTGTGTGCTCCACAATCTCTGTGAGAGCAAGGGGGAGACCTTTATGGCGGGATGGGAG
The DNA here is from genome assembly GCF_016161935.1 of Mauremys reevesii. Taxonomy (NCBI): domain Eukaryota; kingdom Metazoa; phylum Chordata; order Testudines; family Geoemydidae; genus Mauremys; species Mauremys reevesii. The sequence goes on along the minus strand of NC_052624.1, from coordinate 64,588,945 downwards.
GTTGAGGCAAATCGCCTGGCTGCTGATTACGCTCAGCCAGACACCCGTGCCATTAGAAGATCCCAGCGGGAAGCGCTGTGCATCCGGGAGGCTTTGAAAGCTAGGTTCCTCAGAGAGCAGGGTAACCTATGACTGTCCAGTTGCTTTACAGAGAAGCTGAACCTGCCCCTGTTTCTTTACCCAGTTACTGTTGACTCTCCTCTGCAGTTTCATACCCCGTTCACCCCGTTTGCCCCCTTCCAACACACGTGTACAAATAAAGTTAATGGAGCATTGTTATTTAAAAACCTTTTCTTTAATAATGATTTCACGTTAAAGGGTTGAAACAGGGACACAGACTGGTGGGTAGGGTGTGCACTGATGTAGAGACCGCTTCTAGACTCTAGGAAAGATAGGCTACTGCTCCTACAGCGGTCTCTGGGGGGAGGACGGTTACAGGTGGGGGCGTAGGAAGGGGTAAAGGGTGTGTGGGAAGGGGGAGGAGGCGTAGGGGGTTGCGGGCTGGGGCTGGGGCTGAGGGTTTGGGGCAATGTAGAGGCTCAGGGCTACGGTAGAAGGGCAGGGTGAGGGCAACCTGCCTTGCCATTTGTGGATGGCAGGCGCTAGGACCCTGGGGCAGCAGACAGCATTTCTGCCGGTAGCCGCTCTACTGTCAGGTAGGGACGCAGCGCGGGGTGGGGGGAGACGACACGCCGGGGGAGGGGTGGCAGGTGGGTGCTGGGACCTGCTCCAGGCAGGGAATTGACGGGGCTGGGGGAGACCCGCGTGGGCCAGGGCCCGATCCAGGCAGGGCCGGGGGAGAGACCCACCTCCAAGTATACCTGGAGCAGGGCACCTGCCACCTATGAACAGAACATTAAAAACACCTCACAGACAGACCAGGGTGCCTAGTGACTGCACTCAGTGAGTAACCTGCTGTTGATCCTGCCCCCATGTCTGTACCCTGTTCATGGTGAATGTCCTATGCAATTACCAAACCCCTCTCCCCCCTTCACAGAAAGTCTTCAGCAAAGAAACATGACAGAAACAGTAATTAACAGCAAACTACTTTTAATACTCGACAACACAGTAAAGGTAAGAACTTTTCAAAATCTAGGGACTGTGAACTTTTGGGTAATTTAGCAGTCCGCTGTGGTGCAGTGACAGTTTTCACGGCCCTTGGTGCCCCTCCTTCTTGTTATTCTGGATGAGGTGGGTATTGGAGTTTGTGGCGGGGGAGGGCGGTTGCAGACACAGTGCAGGGGGGCTCTGTCCTCCTGCCTGAGGTCCTGCAGAACATCGACAAGGCGCCTGAGCGTGTCTGTTTGCTCCCTCAGTAGTCCAAGCAGCGTTTGAGTCGCCTGCTGGTCCTCCTGACGCCATCTGTCCTCCCGTTCGCTGTGCGAGCGCTGCTGCTGTGTGAGGTTCTCCCTCCACTGGCTCTGCTGGTCCGCCTCTGCTCTGGAGCAGCCCATAAGTTCAGCAAACATCTCGTCCCGTGTCCTTTTCTTACGCCGCCTAATCTGCGCCAGCCTCTGTGAGGGGCATGGTGGAGCAGGTCGGGATACTGTTGCAGCTGTGTGATGGGGAAAAGGGAGTGAATTGCTTACAAAGATACATTTTCTCAAAAATGAAACATAGTCTACTCATTGTCTGTGAACCAGACCATGGACGGCACCTATCTCATGCGCACTCACTCAGGGAAAGTTCGATTTCTCTGCATTCGCTTTCATTGCCTGGGGTATTGCACTGCAGACCAGACAAGCGGGGCAGGAAACCTGAATCCGTGGAGCAGCCAGGCATGGTAAGCCAAAGGCTTTTGGCTGCTTAAAAGTCAATGTCTAGCTCTGTCCTCTTGCTGCAGGCAATCCTGAAAGCATAAACTCTGCCCCTGTTCCACCCCTCGCAGTTTTCCCTTGGAAAAGATCCCTGTATGCTGCCACTCTGTAGCCTCCAGCACGTGGCTCTAAAGTGACGCTTCTTGTTGTTCTAAGGAACAGTGAAGCACTACCAATACTAATAGTACACAAATTACTCTACTTACATGCAGGAGTCTGCGCACGAGATCACCCTGAGAAGGGTGTCACAGAGAGAGAGAGAGCGCATGCTGAATGAAAGCCAGCACAAGCCAGGGCCCTATGCTGTGATGCTCGTCAAGGCACTGGTCCCGGAGTACCAGCTGAGAGCGTGGCGCGGAAAAGTGTGCTACCTCGGAGCACCCAATAAGCAAGCTCTCCCCAGGAACCTCCTCCATAGGCTTTTCGACTACCTCCAGGAGAGCTTCCTGGAGATCTCCGAGGAAGATGCCTGTTCCATTCCCCTGTATATAGACCTTCTGTTCGCCTAGTCTATTTTCCTGTTCTTTTAAGAAATAAATGTTAACATGTTTAAAGCACTTACCGACTGATCCTTCTCCTGATTCAGGGTCCGTGGTAACGGCTGCGGAGGGTTGGTAGGGGATCTCAGTGAGGGTGATGAAGAGATCCTGGCTGTCGGGGAAATCAGCGTTGTAAGCGCTGTCGACTGCCTCCCCCTCCTCATCTCCTTCCTCATCTTCCCCATCTGCGAACATCGACGAGGAACTGGCCGTCGACACTATCCCTTCGTCAGAGTCCACGCACACTGGTGGGGCAGTGGTGGCAGACCCACCGAGAATGGCATGCAGTGCCTCGTAGAAGCGGCATGTCTGGGGCTGGGCTCCGGAGCGTCCATTTGCCACTTTGATTTTATGGTAGCCTTGTCTCAGCTCCTTGACTTTCACGCGGCACTGCGTTGCATCCCGGCTGTATCCTCTGTCTGTCATGGCTTTGGAGATCTTCTCGTAGGTCTTCGCATTCCGTTTGTTGGAGCGCAGCTCCGAAAGCACAGACTCATCGCCCCACACACCGATCAGATCCAAGACTTCCCGGTCAGTCCATGCTGGGGACCTCTTTCTATTCTGGGATTGCCTGGACTCCTCTGCTGGAGAGCTCTGCATCGTTGCCGGTGCTGCTGAGCTCGCCCCGATGTCCAACCAGGACATGAGATTCAAAGTGCCCAGACAGGAAAAGGAATTCAAATTTTCTCGGGTCGTTTCCTGTGTGGCTGGTCAGAGCATCCAAGCTCGGACTGCTGTCCAGAGCGTCAACAGAGTGGTGCAGTGTGGGATAGCTCCCAGAGCTACTAAGTTCGATTTGCATCCACACCTAGCCTAATTCGACATAGCCATGTCGAATTTAGCGCTACTCCCCTCATCGGGGAGGAGTACAGAATTCGAACTAAAGAGCCCTCTATGTCGAATTAAATGGCTTCATGGTGTGGATGGGTGTGCGGTTAATTCGAATTAACGCTGCTAAATTCGAATTAAAGTCCTAGTGTGGACCAGCCCTTAGTCCTTTGCTTGCACTGAATTCATGCAGACTTTTAAAACAAACCAACCTACCAACCACACAACAGATATAATGGACCACCAGGAGTTTTATTCTGACAAGTGTGCAACCTTATTCATCTAATAGTCATGCTCCTGAAACTGAACCATAGAAAACGGAGAGTAAAATCAACAAAAATGCATATACTTATTTTTTCACTTATTCTTCTAGACAACACAGGAAAAGAAAGAAAATACAGAAAGTATGCAGCAGTATCCATGGGATGACAATCTAAAGCACAGGCACAGAGCTAGACTTAGTGCCAAATTACAATGACATGCTTCAGTAACACGAGTTGCTTACTGTTGAGGTTTCATTTAACCACGCTGCTTCTAGTGGCTCTCTGAGCTATGGGTTCCTCTTCAAGAATACAAAAGCAAAAGGTATGAAGTCACTGCTCAAGAACGAAAGTGTGTCAGCAGCACAGGCTGCCTGGTGATTTGCTGAACTACTCTGCCAGTTGTGATTTTTCTACTAACTTAACTGTTACGGGTTTTAATAACAAAGCATCCACTCGGTCAACCAGCATATACTCCATCATTAACATAATCTCAGTCAGAAAGATATCCCTTTACTAAGACCTTAATACCTTGGCTCTCAATAAAGAAAATTCACATCCCTAAAGATTGTTCAGTATTTGCAATGATGACTATTATTTGGATTTTTTTTTTACTTTTCCATTATTATTACAGAGGTGACAGGTTTTGCCAATAGTAATGTGTTACAGTTATTTTGTCTCAGTGCTCCAAAGCAATCTACAACTCTTGTTATTATAACAGCCTAATTATTAGTGTTAAGCAAATGTTTTCCTAGTGCACATAGCCATCTGATAAACTATAATTTGTGACTAGCCATTGTATTTAGTAATAGACTAATATGGTGGCGTCGGAATCCATTAATTAGCTTCTGGCATAAAACTCTGGCATTCTGTGAAAGGGAGCAGAGACTAATGTGAACCTTGTACTCAGGGTGGCTCCCACGTTGGGATCCCAGTAGATTCAGCTGCATCTACAAATACAGGCCAGGAATCTTTTCTTTTCACAGTAGTAAAGCCATTATCAAATCAAAGGGGTGGCACTTGTAAAGGAAGGATCATATTCTACCAATCAGTACGCGCTTTGCATCTCTGATTTTTATGTTATTTCCACACCAAATGGGATATGCAGCTACTTTATTTCAATTATATACCAATACAATTTTTCTGGATCTGAGAATGCTAACAGCCTTTTGAGTGAGATACACCCTAACTGCATTTTCTATATGCAGTTCCCTGTCTAATATAACTCTACTGCCCATTTCTGACTTCCCCTGGACTGATTTTATCAGATTTTATTCTTCCCATCCTAAATCTCTCTTCCTTATTATATGTTTCACCTTTAACGCTCAGATTTGTGAGAATTGCCAACACAGTCATTAATTTACTAATTTTGATCTTGATTCAGCAAGGTAATCAAGCACTAGCCTAATTAGTACACAAGTGGTCCCATTGAAGTAAGCAGCGAGGCTCTTATTTGGAAAGTTAAAAAACAACAGACGATGCGCAAGCTACCAGGAACAGGTAATATTAAAGAGTTACTGCTGTGTCCATAAATGTTAGTCACCAGTTTAATAAAAGAATAAAATAAAAACAAACAAAAGGAAACAAATCTGAGAAGCTCTTTCGGGAGCAAAGAGAATTTGCTCATCATGCAGATGTTACTTGGTTTCCCTGGTCGGTTTAGCCCAATCTAATTAAAAACCCTGCATCCAGTGGCAACCAGAAGGCCAATAGAACTTGAGCACTGGTGAATTTTTTCAAGAGACAATTTTCTTTTTTAAAACTGGAAAAAGAGATAAAGGGCCTGACTGAAAGCCCATTGAAGTCAATGGACAGGCTCTGACTGACTTCAATGAACTTTGGATTAACATCAGAGTGTAGTCCGCACTATGCCACTGATACATCAGGTTTCAAACATACACTAAAAAGTCTCTACAAAAACAATGACTCAAGCAGTTCAAACAAAAACACTAACTCTCTGACCAAGTTAATAAAACTGTTCCAGTACATCCCAAAATGTACAATTAGCTTCAATTAAGTTAAAAAGCAAGATTAGAGTGTCAGGATTGTGGTGTTGAACGCCATGCGGTGGCTCTCTAGAAGGCCCCCCAGCCTCTGTGCCACAACGCTGCACTGAGCCATCACACACGATCAACAGCCTGAGTGCTCACAGCCTGTGGCCCCACAGCAGCTATGCTGATTGGCTGGAGGAACAGCACACTCATTGGATACCCGGACTATATAAAGACCTCAACATGAAGAAGCCACCTTGTCTTGCTACCTTGTGTAACTTTACCTTGCCACCCCACTGCCTTGCCTGACTCTGCCCTGCTGCTCTGTAGCCTCACCTGACCTTGCCTTGCTGATCTTCCCTTACTGACTTGCCCATCATCGCCTTCCTCACCCACTGACTCGATCCCTTGGATTGGACCTCCTTGCTACTGATTCTTGTGAGCTCTCAGACCATTGCCCCAGTCTGCCTCTGATTGGGATTGATCATCACCTGCACAAACTTGCCTACTGCTCTGGGTTCCCCCTAGCCTACTTCAGCCATTGGGCTTCACACTGACAGCACTCATAATTGGCGCCTGGTAACTTCAAAAACTGCCCCCAGTAAAGCTCAAAAATGGTTCCTACAAAGCTCAAAGGCCACTAGAGCAAAGCAACCCAGAGCTGTGAACCTCAAACCAAGTAGAGATTTTTTATTGCTCAATGGCCAGATCATTTCCTCTACGTGGAAAAAACTGAGCGCAGAACAGGAATCTCTGCACATTTTCCATTACAGAATTTCCACCAAAATATTCTGTGGGGTTTTCTTTAGCTGTCAGGGGTTTGGACTATAATACACAATGACCTTAGAGAATGTGGTTAGTGTACCCCTTGTACTTCCTTCTCTAGTGCCTGGGCATGCCTCCACCTCCCACCTTTCTCTGAATGGATCTGTGATCTTGCAGAGAGGTAAGAGAGTAGTAGAGGCAACTGATGATTCTTTTTGCATGACCGAGGAAAGGATCAATGCACAGAGGTGCCCCTACAAACAGTTCCAGGGAGAATCTGGGCCCAAGGATCTGCAGGTGTTTTGTTAAGAGTTGAATCAGGAATCTTTAACTTCTCCAATACTATTGGGACCTCTGACTGCAAGCTGGTAGGGTGTGGAGACAGCAGATGATCTTTACCTGGCCAGTATTGGAAGATCTTGGTCCTGTGAGTGTTACTCATCACTCACTATATTGTGAGATCACAAATATATTTAGTCAAATTGCATAAAATTCTGATACAGCTGCTTATTTTAGGCATTAGAAATAAAAAATGCCAGGCAGAGTACTTGCCCCCCAAGATACAACAGCTTAAGTCCCCCAACTCTGAAAGGGGAGGTTTGCTAAGGATGCCTGTGTGACCACAGTCTTTGTGCCATTTTCTAGCTTCCAGAATATAGGAGTTGGTTTGACATTGAAAGGCCTTGTAAAGGCTGGTCATTCTCTCAAACCTGACACCAGCCATAAATCCAAGTAACTGTGCAGCCAAGCACTGGGTGTTGGTTTTTTCCCCCAGGATGAGATGAGAACACATATGAAACAACACTCTTAGACAGTATGGTATTATTTACTTACAGAAGAGTCAAAGAGATCAGTTAACAGCCTCAGAAATTATCTCAAGTATTTGAAATTGCAGTATATTGTAAGAAAGCATGGGGAGAGGGGAGTACAAGTTACACAGCAGTGAAGAAAAAAATAAAGATTGCACTTCTTTTTAATAAAGGAAAATGAATCAGGCAAGTGTTCAGAAATAAGTTACTGAAGCTGTTTTATAAACTAGCTTTAAAATCTCTTAACAGCATTAGCTTACCTTCTGTTGTGTCTGAAGAAATATATCTGAACCAATAACATTCTCATGAGATTTCATTACTGAAAAGGCTCATTAGAAAAGGCATTAAAATACTAATTACCTCATAAACTATTTAGTGTGTACCCACTGGGATAGTACTTACTAGTGCTCAAGCTCTTCATAGATCCAGCTAATCAATTAATGCTCATTACAACTAGAAAGAGTATGCAGACTGCACCATGCAGGAGAAATAAATAAGTCAGAGGTTAGCTAAGAAAGTGAGTTGGCTGTAATAGAGCCCTCCTTTGTAACACAACTGTTGTCTGCTACAATTTAATTTTAATCAGCCTTTCTGGTACTTCTGGTAATGTGACTCTTCCTGCCTTAAGAATCTCAGCTATTGCTATTGCTTCTTAAGTACATAATTTATTAAGGGAGACACATTGAATGTCATGTGGGGATTAAAGTGGGCAGGTATAGTATTCACTAATGCCACGCTAACATTACATATTGTGGGTGTAATGAGAGAGATTTTATAAAGGAGCACGGAGCCATGCAGTGTAAGTTTTCTTCCACATGTTCAGACACAAAACAGTGTAAAAGTGGCCACAGTGTGAATGAGAATCAGGGCCAGAAAATCTAATGTGCAATGGCAAACTTCCAATATTGTGTGCAAGTTTTAAATCTAATATTGTAAAAATGTACATGCCTTACCATTGCCAGAGCGGTGTAAAGGGGCCATAGTGTAAATGAGAATCAGGTCCTCTCTCTGTATCCTTTTAGAATTACTTTATAAAGAAACTACAAAATTCCATCTCATATTTTTAGAACTCTAATGTACAGGGCAGCTAATATCATACTTTTTTGTCAGTGTTTTGTCAGAAACCATACATATTTTAAAAATTTATATAATTTAAAATAATTTTCCTGGTAACTGCTAAGTAATGCACATTGGAAAACATAATCCCAATGTTACATACAAAATGATGAGATCTAAATTAGCTGTAAGCACTCAAGAAAGAGATCTTGGAGTCATCGTGGATAATTTTCTGAAAACATACGCTCAACGTGCAGCGGCAGTCAAAAAAGCAAACAGAATGTTGGGAATCATTAAGAAAGGGATAGATAATAAGACAGAAAATATCATATTGACTCTATATAAATTCATGGTACACCCTCACCTTGAATACTGTGTGCAGATGTGGTCACCCATCTCAGAAAAGATATATTAGAAATGGAAAGGTACTGAAAAGGGCAACAAAAAGAGATTAACGGTATGGAACAGCTTCCATATGAGGAGAGATTAAAAAGATTGGGACTGTTCAGCTTGGAAAAGACGCAGCTAAGGGGGGATATGATAGAGGTCTATGAAATCATGAAGGGTGTGGAGAAAGCGAATAAGGACATGTTGGCATAACACAAGAACAAGGGTTAACCTGATGAAGTTAATAGGCAGCAGGTTTAAAACAAATAAAAGAAGGTACTTCTTCACACAATACGGTCAACCCATGGAACTCATTGCCCAGGGGATGTTGTGAAGGCCACAAGTATAACTGGGTTCAAAAATGAACTGGGTAAGTTCAGGGAGGATAGGTCCATCAGTGGCTGTTAGCCAAGATGGTCAGGGATGCAACACCATGGTGTGGGTGTCCCTAAGCCTCTGACTCCAACATCCAAGGACTAAACATCTGCAGATGGATCGCTCAATAATTGCCCTGCTCTCTTCACTCCCTCTGTATCTGGCACCAGGGCCGGCTTTAGGTTGATTCCCCCGATTCCATGGAATCGGGCTCTGCACCTAAGAGGGCCCCGCGCCCACGCCTAAGAGGGCCCCGCGCCTTAGGTGCCTTTTTAATTTTTTAATTTTTTTTACATACCTGGCGGCGGTCCGGGTCTCTGGCGGCACTTAGGCGGCGGGGAATCCTTCACTCGCTCTGGGTCTTCAGTGGCATTTTGGTGGCGGGGGGTCCGAAGCAAGTGAAGGACCCCTTGCAGCAGAAGTGCCGCCGAAGTCCTGGACCGCCGCCAGGTATTCAAATCGGGCCCCGCAGTTCTTAAAGCCGGCACTGTCTGGCATTGGCCAATGTTGGGAGACAAGATACTGGGCAAGATGGTCTGACCCAGTAGGGTCATTTTTATGCTTCATGCTGTTTAAGGATATATACTGAAGAGAAAATTAATCTGTGATACAAATTCACATAACAGGACTGAGTGGACTAAAGTTTTGGTCATATCCACAGAGTTACAGTCACATTCTTCCCTCACTTGCACCTGACTGATCTCCTGATGTTTATGCAGTTTAAAAGGGCTGGCTAATTTTATGACCAATTCAAGATTTAAAGCAGTATTCAAAACTTGAGGTACAGGTTCCAGACAGCTTGGAAAAAATGTGAGGTTTGGGCTACTGAATATTTCTTTAAACATTTTTGTTCCCCTCTTATAGGTGGAAGCTGGACAAAAATTACTTGCCAAAAAGAAGTGTTCTTGCTTGCATAGCAGAGGCTTCTATTTGGTTGGAACCTTTTTTTTTTTTAATTTAAACTTCCCCTGAAAACCAGTGGTTTGAACTGAGGCAAAACAAATGTTTTGTGAGACCTGAAAATTTTCTAGACATTTCATAAAACCTAAAATACACCAGACTCCCTCATCCCATCCTCCATTTGGAGTAGTGGATGTGAGGAGATTCCCCCTCCCCTCTCCGAGAGGCCGGGGTAGTGGCACGAATCTTCCTTTTTCTTGCAGAAGTAGCAGCAGGGATCTTCCCCTTCTCTCTCCTCCACTCAGAGAGGAGAAATGGCTTATGAGAACCCTCAAATACTTACCTTGGCAGCTAGGGGTCATCTGCTTGGGTGGGAGGGCTGGACCCATAGCACTCTTCTCCTGCCACACATGCAATCCTCTGCTGGGGTGGTGCCAGCTACCCCCCCGCTCCTTCCAGAGCTGTTGGTGTTAACACTCCACTGATATAAACTAAACAGTGGGTTTGGGAATTAACATACCATTGAGATGCATTGGGCTGATCATATCTCTCACAGCTATGGTTTCAGGCAGTCTGCAAATTCAGGAAGATAACAGTGCATGACTCAAACTTTCCTTCATAACCACGAGAGCAACAAATGTACTTATTTTTAAATGAAAGCTGAGATTCTGATGTGATCACACGACTCCAGGAGCTGGGGCTCCCAACATGGAGCTCTTGTGGCTATGTGTTAAACTGGCCCAGGTTAAAGGGATGTAGGACCTAAGCCTGACCCATAGGGTCCTCTACACCAAAAGACCCAGTTGCGGCAGAAGTGCCTTATTTCTGCTTTGAAGCCTTCACAGTCCTCTATGTAATGTAGTGTCATGTCCCATGGCTGGTTTCACTGCAGGAATGAGTTGGGAAAAGAAATGGGTTGTGGAAGTGGAAACTGCACAGATTCACCAGACTATAACACCACACTAGAGTTGAGGGAGTATACACCATACCTGAGCTGGTTGTCGTAGTGACCAAGGCAGGGCTGCACATGTGGTCCACCTCTGCATGTCCTCTCCCCTGGATTGCCATAGCTCTGTGCAAAGCCATTTTACGTGGGGCTTTGGGGGGGGCATTAGGTGATCCCTAAATCTACTGAGATTAATATAACGACATCCTGAACCTTTCAGTATCAGAGAGAAACATGTTTAATTCTTAAAGTTTTAAAATGGAGCAGTCTACCCAATTTTCTGAAGTGACAGATCCTAGTGTTCTTGGAAGTCTCCATAGCTGCTAGTTTCATCACGGGAGCAGAAAGCCTCCTATATGAATTCTCTGTGTGCTGATGTATATATTCACAAGTTATTTGCATAATCCTTAAACTCCCTCTGGAAATCCTTTATCAACTACCTAATGCAAACACTACTTAGATCAAGCTTCCCAGCAAACTAATCCACCACTAACACCATTTAGAAGATAGACGATTCAGCAGAACAAATTGGTGCAGCAGAACAAATTTCCCATTGTTGATGTAAATGGAAGTCACCCCAGATAGATGTTAATAAGTGAGCTTTGGGTAATACCCTTGCCTTTCAGTTATTGATCCTCAACATTCTAAAGTATTTCATGAGATTGAAATGCTTTCTTAACAAAAAAAAAGCACTGCCCAGATAAATAAAAAAGCAGAGATTATATGTGTTTATATAGATTAAGAATGTGCAGCAGAAACACAAGGAATGAATCATTCTGGAAAAGAAAAATATAAAAGCAGCCATTTGAGCAACAGACTTGGTTTAAGAAATACACACAGCTCTTCAATTTATTCATCTTAAAATCTCAAAACTCTGCCTCCTGTTAAAATGAAGCTTTGAGAATTCCCACATTTTAATAACCTCCCATTATTAAACCATGGCTTTAGCAGGAAGGTCTAGTTAAGAGAATCCTAGGTGATAATGTTCACTCTACTTATGAAATGAGATAAAGTTGTTTGTTGTAGGAACCCGAATATATACTCTCTTCTCCCTCACACACACACGCACAGATGCATCATACCAGCCTACAGAACAGCTGTACATGGTTATCAGATCAGAAAGCGAATTGGGACTTCACATTCTTATCTCTATACTTAGCACTATGTTGGCAGCAAGAATAAAGATCATTCTGACCCTTGTCCTAATGAAATCTGTGTCTCCATTAGTAGGAGAATTTAGGTCTATCTTCTCCACAAACATTTTTGCTGAACCACATACGGTACAAGAAGCGGGCTCTAGACTGAACCAATAACGATGCTAAGTATGTTGGAAAAAAATGTGAAAGTTGGCACAGGGCAGCTAATGTCATACTTTGGTATATAGTAGTGTTCTGTCAGAAGCCAGACATATTAAAAATATTTATATAATTTAAAATAATTTGTTCGGGTCTAGTAAAGACTATTTTAGGCTGTAGTACATATTTAAACATTTGTTTGATCCCACCAGGCTTCATGTGTAACCTTGGCACTTGAGGGCAGTACTGAGGATATGCCATTACTAAACTTTTCACATTAGTGTGAGTGTGAACTGAAATACCATAATAAAAATATCACAATATTTCTTGCAAACTTGAAAAGCAGCACTGGATTACATATGTATTTCCAGATGCAGAATGAAGAATGAACTTTGTTTGTATATACACTGAGGGGTGGCTTTTAGGTTAATTTAAACATTCCAGAATAATATGGCTTAGATGTAACAGTTTGAATTATCCAAACTTTTCAGAGAAAGAGTTGGCAACTCTTGGCTCAGAATCATTATTCGCCAGTACAAATACCAGACACGAAAGAGATGAATATTTTCTGAAACTGTCCAAAGTTACATTTTTAATTTTTATTTTAATTTTTAAATCTTTTGATTGTCTATTTGGAATTGCACAAATGAATTTATTTCGAAAGATCACATAATAAATAAATATATTAAATAATGCTGAAAATTGTAGAGTCAAATAATTTTCATATAAGATGACTGAAGATGGTGGTAAAATATCAATGCATGAAAAGAAAAGACATCTAGAGCAAAATGTTCAATTTCAGCCTCCTAAAGTTTGTTTGTCTGTTAGAACAGAGTCAAAGATGTCTTCACTGCACAGTTAACCCAGGTGTTTGGTGCTGGGGCTCAGCAGGCAGGTTAGCCTAGCCCATGTATGTGGGTCTCCATAGCAAAGTCATAACCAGGTTACTGTGTTCGCACTGTTTCTGTACTTCCCTGTGTGTGTGTCTGGGGGCAAATCCTATGTTTCTTCGTGCTGAGAGGTTCCAGGAGTCTTTCCCAGTCAATTGCAGGAACCTTGTGAGGTTAAAAACATGAGCCAGTCCTCAGCTGATGTAAATCAGCATAGCTCTATTGAAGTCAATGAAGCTAAACCACTTTCCAGCAGCTGAGGAGCTGAACCATATCGTTAAAAAAATATTCCTACCCTATGTCACCAACATCACCTCAGATTCTCAAAACCAGAGGAATCAAAAAAATCTATTTTAAACTGTTTATATTGCTTGTTTCCTTTTTTCACTCTGTTTGGAAAATGAAAACAAACTAGTCCCTTTCACTTTTGTATCCAGTCAGTTTCAAGGCAAGCTCTGAAGTGACAGCACAATGTTGCAAAGTTTGGGTTGCAATGCTACCAGGAAATGGTGGTCGTTTTTGTTTTTTGTTTCTAAACTGTTTCCCTCAACTGAAAAATAAAATTCATGCAAACATTTATATTTGTCTCTGTTTTTGTGACATCTCATTTTTAACACAACTTAAATATGGGGCCAAATTACACCTGTCGGTATCCCTTAACTTGGATGCATGAAGATCTAATAAGTGGAACTTAATTATCAACGAAAGTACATCCCCACTGATAGTATCTAACTAATCATCTAGTAAAGCTATCTTAAAAGAACAGCTTTATTTTCTAACATTTTCCAGTGTAGTCCTGATTGGTTTCAATAGTGTGCATAAAACTTTATATATATATATATATCAAGAGATATATATATATATATATATAAAGATATATATATATATATATATATATATATATATATATATATATATATATAAAGAAATTATACAAATATTGGAAAAAAGGAGACTGACTTAATCAACCATTATTCTTAAAGGACTTAGGGCCATTCAATCAACCTTCCTAAGTATACCAGACATACCCTTTACCCTTCCCCTACAGCATTAGAGAGGCATGGGGCACCCAGACATTAACGATCTGAGAGACATACTGCCAACTTTCCCGGAGCCCAAGACACCAGCTAATTATATGAAATGAAACAAATTGTAGTTGCCTTTACCATAACAGAGGCATGACCTACAAAGGCTACAGTCCCCTGCATGCTAATAAAATGTTCCTAATAAAGATGAGAGTGGTTGTTGGTCACAGTGTCACTAGAATTCTCTACACCACACTTTGACTCCCACAGAGCTAGGCAATCAAATATATTTCACTATGCAGAGGATGTAACTATCTACACCATATACTGTGTAGTCTGCCTGAAACACACATTTGAAAACATTATTCATGGCACTTCATACACTAAAATCTTAGATAAACATTTAATGGGCCAATGTTTTGCTAGTAAAAACAGCAAGTGTAGCACAGTAAAGTTTGCTATGCAACTGTTTCCAGGGTGGGGTACCTAGTCTGTCTAAGGAATTTCAAATGACCTCCTTGATAACTAGCTGAACATAAATGAGAAAAGCTGCTCTACAGAACATCTGGAGGACAGTCTGTAATCCTCTCACTTTTGGAAAGCGTCACTGTCCATATTTGAAAGAATCAAACTAAAGAGGGGTAGAAATGTATGAATGTCCCTTCAAACTTAACTTCTAAACTGTATTTGAACTATGGCCCTTAACTTACAATAAGCCGCACAGGGGTATCATTCTGAGCCTTGGTACAGCTGATTGTGGGATGGGGGCCTGTATTTGCAAATTTTATTATCTAACTAAGAGTACGTCTACAGTACAAAATTAATTCAAACTTATTCTATTCGAATGTTCGGAAGCGATTTTATACATTTGGTGTTGTGTGTCCCCACTAAAGCGCGTGAATTCGGCAGAGTGCATCCACAGTACAGAGGCTAGCATTAAATGTCGGAGCGGTGCACTGTGGGAAGCTATCCCACAGTTCCTGCAGTCCCCACCGCCCACTGGAATTGTGAGTTAAGCTCCCAGTGCATGATGGGGCAAAAACATTCTCGCGGGTGTTTCTGGGTGTGTGCCGTCATTCGCTCCTCCCTCCGTGAAAGCTATGGCAGACGCCATACTGCCGGCAGACAGTGCAGAACGGTGCACCGCCTGTCTCCTGGTACTATGAATCCATGTCACATGTCCTCTCGTCTTTCTATCTACTCTTTTATCTAAACATTTCCCACCTTTTTTCAGCTACCGTGAACCAAGCAGCACAGCTTCCGCCGCAAACTCTGCTCTCCTGCTCTTGCATCGCTAGCTAATTTTTCCATGTTGTTTGTCCTGGGCTTGCGTGCAAACTACAGAAGGCAACAATTCCCCGCTGTTTTTCGGCCATTGTGACCTGAGCCGCACAGCTTCCGCCGCAAACTCTGCTCTCCCGCTCTTGCAGCTCTAGCAAGCTTCCCGACTCCGTGAAAGCTACAGAAGACAACCATTTACTGCCTTTTATCGGCCATCTTGAATCGAACAGACCTCCTACGTTTTGCGCCCTTTTTCCAGGATTGCAGGCACCATAGCGCGGCAATCATGGAGCCCGCGCAGATCTCTGTTGCAGTTTTGACCATTGTAAATACCTCGTGCATTATCCAGCAGTATGTGCAGTACCTGCAAAACCGGGGGAGGAGGCGACGACAGTGCGATTACTATACTGATGAGGACATGGACAAAGTCATTCCTAGAAGCACGGCATGTGGCAATTGGGAGAGCATGGTGGCATTGTGCCAGGTTCATGCCATGGAACGCCGATTCTGGGCCCGGGAAACAAGCACAGACTGGTGGGACCGCATAGTGTTGCAGGTCTGGGATTATTCCCAGTGGCTGCAAAACTTTCGTATGCGTAGGGCCACTTTCATGGAACTTTGTGACTCGCTGTCCCCTGCCCTGAAGCGCAAAGACACCAAAATGAGAGCAGCCCTCACAGTTGAGAAGCGAGTGGCCACAGCACTGTGGAAGCTTGCAACGCCTGACCAGCTACCGGTCAGTCGGGAATCAGTTTGGAGTGGGCAAATCTATTGTAGGGGCTGCTGTGCTGTAAGTAGCCAATGCAATCATTGACCAGCTGCTATCCAGGGTAGACGGAACACATATCCCTATCTTGGCCCTGGCACCAGGGCAGCCAGTACATAAACCGCAAGGGGGTACTTTTCCATGGTGCTGCAAGCACTGGTGGATCACAAGGGACATTTCACCAACATCAATGTGGGATGGCCGGGAAAGGTGCATGGCGCTCACATCTTCAGGAACACTACTCTGTTTAAACGGCTGCAGGAAGGGACTTACTTCCCAGAGCAGAAAATTACTGTTGGGGATGTTGAAATGCCTATAGTTATCCTCGGGGACCCAGCCTACCCCTTAATGCCATGGCTCATGATGCTGTATACAAGCACCCTGGACAGTAGTAAGGAGCAGTTCAACTAGAGGCTGAGCAAGTGCAGAATGGTGGTAGATTGTGCTTTTGGACATTTGAAAGCGCGCTGGCGCAGTTTACTGACTTTGTTAGATCTCAGCACAACCAATATTTCAATTGTAATTGCTGCTTGTTGTGTGCTCCACACTATCTGTGAGAGTAATGGGGAGACATTTATGGAGGGGTGGGAGGTTGAGGCAACTCGCCTGGTGGCCAATTTCGCACAGCCAGACAACAGGGCGATTAGAAGAGCACAGCAGGGAGCGCTGCGCATCAGAGAAGCTTTGAAAGCCAGTTTCATGACTGGCCAGGGTACGGTGTGACAGTTGTGTTTGTTTCTCTTGAAGTTACCTGCCCCCTATATATATGAAAGGAAATAAAGTCAAAATTGTTTAAAAACTGTTATTTATTATTTGTTGCACAACACATTGAGAGAAATCCGATGGTAGACCGGGAGGGGTGTGTAGATATTGGGTTAGGGGGGTGGAGGAGGAGGGAAGGACAAGTCCAGAAACCAAATCAAAAGATCGAATATGCCGCCAGCTTTCTGCTGCTTGGGCGATCCTCTGGGGTTGAGTGTGTGGGTCCCCGTAGCCTCCCCCCTCGTGTTCTTGGGTGTCTGGGTGAGGAGGTTATGGAACTTGGTGAGGAGGGAGGGCGGTTATACAGGGGCTACAGCGGCAGTCTGTGGTCTTGCTGCCTCTCCCACATTAGATCCGCATGTCAGTTTGCTCCCCCATGAGCTTGACCACAGGGTCCTGACTGCTTTCATCATGTGCGTCCCTCCTCTCTTCATGTTCCTGTAATGCTATGTGGGACTCCGCAATTGTTTGCCTCCATGTATTCAGCTGGGCCCTATCAGTGCGGGAGGACTGCATGAGCTCAGCGAACATGTTGTCCTGAGTTCATTTTTTCCACCTTCTAATCTGGACCAGCCTCTGGAATGGAGTAGACAGGGGCCGCGTTGAAACATTTGAATCTGAGGGAGGAGAAAAGGGGAGGGTAGTATTTTAAAAGATACATTTCAGAGAACAAAGGGGACACTTTGGTGTGAGTAAGCTATCACACATGGCTGGGCAACAGAATTCAGCTTGCAGGCAGCCTAGGGGCACGCAGGGTTCTGCTTCTTCTACATTCATTTCAATGCTTTCAAACTGCTGGGCCCCCTTTCTCATAGCAAGCAATGCCTGGTGGTTTTGCCATATAAAAGGAGGGCCTGCGGGCTCTCTGGGATGATCGCTTCACACAACACCACCCCCTCCCCGCACCCACCGCGTGGCTCCGATGAGGCTCTGAGCAGGGATGAGCCCTTTAAACTAAGCGCGAACAGCCCAGCACGACTGGGTTTCCCCCCACCATCCCCCACCATGTGGCTCCAATCAGGCTTTCACTCACCAGAAGTACCTTCTCCAGGGTCATGGTCCGGGAGCCCACCTTGGGAGTGGGGGGAGGCTATTGGCTCCAGAGTAAAGAACAGTTCCTGGCTAGGGGGGGAAATGGATTCCCCACTTGCCGGCTGTGCACTGTCCTCCTCCTCCTCCTCTTCATCCTCCAATGACTCTTCCTCCTCGCTCCATGCAACTCCCCCCTTGCAGGTGTCCTCAGACAGTGGTAGGGTAGTGGTGTCATCACCCCCCATAATTGCATTCAGCTCATGGTAGAAGCGGAATGTATGGGGCTGTGACCCAGAGCACCCACTCACCTCCCTGACTTTTTGGTATGCTTGCCTGAGCTCCTTGATTTTTGTACGACACTGCTCTGTGTCCCTGGAATAGCCTCTTTTCTGTCATGGCCCTGGAGACTTTAGTGTACATATTTGCGTTCCTTTTTTTGGAACACAGTTCTGCCATAACAGACTCGTCTCTCCAACATGCGATGAGATCCAGTACCTCCCATTCGGACCATGCTGGAGCTGCGTGATCTCCTGTGATGGTGGATTCTGCGAATCCAGGACTGCGTGATCTCCTGTGATGGTGGATTCTGCATGGTCGCCTGTGATGATGGTGACCAAACAGGATGATGAACTGTGCTGATGGTCACCTGTGCTGATGGTGACCAAACAGGAAATTAAATTCAAAAGTTCCCGGGGCTTTTCCTGCCCACCTGGCTAGTACATCGGAGTTGAGAGTGTTGTCCAGAGCGGTCACAAGGGAGCATTCTGGGATAGCTCCCGGAGGCCAATAACATTGAATTGCGTCCATAATACCTTTAACCCGGGATTGTGATCTCAATTTAAGCGCTACTCCACTTGTCGAGGTGGAGTACAGAAATCGGATTAAAGAACCCTTTAAATAAAAAAAACGGTTTGGTTGTGTGGACGGAATCATTTTTTTTCCGAATTAACTCGGCTAATTCCGAAATAACAGACTAGTGTAGACCAGGCATAAGTAATCACAGAATCATAGAATATCAGGGTTGGAAGGGACCTCAGGAGGTCGTCTAGTCCAACCCCCTGCTCAAAGCAGGACCAACACCAACTAAATCATCCCAGCCAGGGCTTTGTCAAGCCTGACCTTAAAAACCTGTAAGGAAGGAGATTCCACCACCTCCCTAGGTAACCCATTCCAATGCTTCACAACCCTCCTAGTGAAAAAGTTTTTCCTAATATCCAACCTAAACCTCCCCCACTGCAACTTGAGACCATTACTTCTTGTTCTGTCATCTGGTACCACTGAGGACAGTCTAGATCCATCCTCTTTAGACCCCCCCCTTTCAGGTAGTTGAAAGCAGCTATCAAATCCCCCCTCATTCTTCTCTTCTGCAGATTAAACAATCCCAGTTCCCTCAGCCTCTCCTCATAAGTCATGTGTTCCAGCCCCCTAATCATTTTTGTTGCCTTCTGCTGGACTCTTTCCAATTTTTCCACATCCTTCTTGTAGTGTGGGGCCCAAAACTGGACACAGTACTCCAGATAAGGACTCACCAATGTCAAATAGAGGGGAATGATCACGTCCCTTGATCTGCTGGCAATGCCCCTACTTATACAGCCCAAAATGCCGTTAGCCTTCTTGGCAACAAGGGCACACTGTCGACTCATATCCAGCTTCTTGTCCACTGTAACGCCTAGGTCCTTTTCTGTAGAACTGCTGTCTAGCCATTCGGTCCCTAGTCTGTCATTTACATTCTCAGTGCCTAAAGAAATTGTCATGGATGGATATGCACACTAAAAACACTTATTATTTCTAGAGAAACCTCAAATATTAAAAACTTTTATATTGCAGGGGAATGGGATCTGAAGCCTTGGATCCTAATACCTCCCTCCTCCACACCCACCCCCTGTGACTTCAAGATTGTGTTACGTTCAAAACTGGAAAGAAATGATTTTCCAGGGTTGATTTGGATGTGGCTGAAATCTTACGAAAATAGGTGCTCTCATAAGATTTCAGTCCAAAATGGTGAACCCACAGCATCAGGAAATCTGATCTCACAAAACTTTCATAATTGAAGATGACCAAAATCTCACAAGAAGAACTACTCTATAACATTTGTATCTTTGAGCCAAAATCTCATGAAAGCAGTTCAGAAGATTTCAGTGCTATTGAATCCAAACTGAAACTCCCACCTCCATTTGGCTTTGACCCCCAGACCCACTCTGGAACTGGATGTGTAAACTGTCTCCTAAGCCCAACTATGCTGATAAAATACATGACTTGTGCATATATTAACTGTAAGTAAATTCTATCCAGAGAGCAGTAGCATTGGAAGCCAGGAACTCCTCCCCCCTCCCGCCATCTCTGCCACTAATAGGTTGTGTGCCCCTAGGCAACTCTATTCACCTCTCTAGCTCAGTTCCCAAACTACAACATTGTAACAACATTTAATTACCCCAGATGAAAATTAGTTAATGTTTGTGCAGAGCTTTGAAAATGTACATGGCACATAATATAATAATAGGGAGAGACACAAGAAGGGAAAGCCTAGAAACTGTACATAGTGAAGAAAAGTGTTTTCTAACTTGCTGTTTAACATGAGGATTTGTTTATGGTACAATAAGTTTCCTTGGCTGATAAAATCTGGAGCTGTTCATGTTGTATTAAATATCTTCCCTTGCCTCTGAGAGCATTTATGTTGTAGGGAGACTTACTGTACATCCCAAGTGAATGCCAGACTTCGGCAGACCTGTCCAAAGTGCAAAACAACTTCCATTATTAGTGACTCTTGCAAAAATCTTGGAAAGTGAAAGCTATACAAATTCCAAGCAAAAGACTGAAGTATATCTCTGTGACGCAGAACTTCCCCATAACACAACAATTTTTTTATAATTTCCTTTTTTCCTGGCTTCACTGACACAAGGATTTGCTTTTATTTGTTCCAGTTCCCACAGACACACAGATAGACACATACATGAGTTTACATGAACAGGACTTTGTCTGAAAGGCAGAGCTCTGAACCAGACTACCACAGTCTATACACACACATGCATCACATAAAAGTCTTTAGTATCGTACAACAAATACAACAACAAGAACCAGCAGCTCATGTGTTTGGCTAGATGCTAGGTACAGCACACAAATATTGGGATTGTATTTCATTTATTGCTATGGTTACAAAATCAGGGTGGACACTGAAGGAAGATGGAGAAAGAGAAACAAATCTGCAAAGACAGTAAATCCTATGAGAAAACAGATGGGGTGGAGAGAGGGAATAAGAGAAGGGAGGGAGAGTAGTTAGTATGGGGGGAGACAGAGGTCATTTCAACACCCAGCTGAATAAAGGGAAACAACATAATAAAAATCCAAGCTCTTCCAGTCAAATAGTCAATAAGATCACTGCAGATAAAGTGACACAAAGAAGAAAAAATGCTAAGAATCACTATAACTTGTGGCAACACTTTGTGCACACTTGGTAAAAATGAGATTAAATATTCAATATGTATGACTGTATGACTAACTAAACTGGCTCTTCCTCGATTTCACTTGTCAAGCTACTGAGGGCTTAGTTTCTATTGACTTTAGTTCAATAATGCAGTATTTAGGCCTGATGGGTATATAGTCTCATTTCAGTACACAAAATTAAATATGGCTAGCTTTACCCATAGTTTTATATTATCCATGGTGTTAAATATTCCAAGGCAAGGAAAACATACCGTCTACAGGAAAAGCTACTGAATTTTGCTTGCAGAACTTTTTGAATGCTAGAGCAATATCGCATTGGAAAGTTGGCTTTTCATAGTTTAAAATGCAAAGTCATATAATAAGAGATATATTTGCAGTAAAGTCAGTGGAGACTGAAAAGTGCAATTCACGTAAACAACTGCAGAAGCTGCACACTTCTTAACCTTTGAACTGCCTTGAAAATGTACCATCTAATAGTTTGTCAGGATCTTTCTATAAAGCAAGACATCATTTTACTGTTGTTTTGTCTTGCCTAGATTTCTCTGCTAGATTCTGAGGGGGCATGTGAAAAATTGTTGTTGAAGGCTTGGCAGAGAGAAAACATTTTTCTTTCCAATCACTGGTGCTGTGCCAGTGCTTAGAAATGTTTACGTCCATGAAAGAATTTTTATTGGTCCACTAAGGTGATTTTAGTCCTGGTGGATTCAAACTTAAAGCACAGGAATTCACTAATTTATTATTAAACAATTTATTTCAGTATTTTTGCTGTGCCATGGAATGTTAACAATAAACTAGAACTTTAATAGATCTGTTACTGCAGGTACTCCCAATGTCAAACTCCCACCTGAAGTCAACATGGAAAAATTACAGTACTGAGACCAGGATTTGTCCTTTGCTGTGCTTTCCTTTTCAGACAATCTCCAGGGACCAGCCATGTCCCAAGATGCTACTGATATCATAAGGAGTTGTTGTTTCCATGTTCAAGAGTAGCTACAATAACCGAATTGAATTAAATGCAGAAAACATCAGACAACAGAGAGAGTGTTAAATTCAACATTTTTTCCACTTAGCTTAATTGGGCCATCATAACTCTTTGTGGATGAGGAAACCGGTACTATTTATGACACCTGAAGCAGCACAGAACTTAATAGGTCACTCAGAAAGCCAACATGTAAGTAAATGGAAGCGACGACTCCTACCTTCAGAGCCGATCTTTCTCAACATATTTGAAACTCTGTAATTATGGAGAAACTGTACAGATTCACATCTGATAGCTTCACTGAACACATAGCTATCTGGACCCCCACAAGACTGCTGGAAAGGGGGACTTATCTACAACCAGGCTAAAATTTTCAAAGCCACATAGAGAATCTAGATGTTCCATTTCCATTAATTGCATTGGGAACAGCATACTCAAGCCTTAGGTGGCTTTGAAATCTCAGCTCTAAAATGCAAACACTTTGTAATATTTTCCACGTCTGAAAAGTGTCACAATTTATGTCCTTCCTCTTCCCCATTAGTTCGCAAAGATTTCTTAGAAAAATTATATCAGACCCAATTAATATGGTTAGTATTGTCATTATAATTAGGAACATTATTGGCTTACTGGGTTTTCCTTTTCTAATATACTATGTACATACTTTTTCATCGGATAAAATGAAATTTAATATGAAAAACATTGAAAAAATAATTTTAAAATCAGGGCATTCTGAGTAGCAACCTGTTCTTCATCCTCTACTCCAATTCTGGAATGCAGCAAATAGTCCAGTAAAGTCACAGAGTCAGAGATTATGCTTTGCATCATTTGAAAGCTTGCATTTCAAGTTTTCATATGGTACATATAGTGTTAGTTCCAGCTCTAAAAATTCTTGTGATAGTGTAACTCATGCCCACGTGGTGAGGCACTCTGTCCTCCCCTAGTGGCACCTGGCCTAGCTAGAGATTGATGAGTCTGCTACAGCCTTAGCTAAGAGCCAGAGGCTCATACACTAAGCTTCAGAGGTCCCAGGGTCAATCCCACCCAGTGATGATTGGGGTCTGTCAGTGTTACAATAGCAGCTATCCCAATCATGTAAACTCTTAGCAATCTGGTTTTCAGACTTCCAATGGGACAATGTGTACTACTCATTTCTGACCTTGGTGGTTCACAAGATATCAGAACTGGGGCGAAGCAAAGGTTTGAATATGACTGTCTCTAAAATTGCAAACTCAATTAGCTACAGATATGGTACATGAGCAGCTAATGTGATAGTAAAGATAGAGCAGGCAATTTAAGGTCCATAATACCTTTAGTGTATTTAACTACATGTTCATATGCTAGACACACTTCATGCATTTTTACCTAGTGATTTTAAAGATACATATTACCTCATTAGGAGGGGGAAATATATAATGTCAGTGCTTTCTGGGGTTTTAGCTCTGAATCTGACAAGAAAGTAATATTAATGTAGAGGTTCAATCATTCATTCATTAATTGAGACAGTTATAAAGCATTATGTAATATTCTGAAGGAAAGACATAATATAAAATAAATTGTAAATTTTTGTGATTATAACTTAAATCCATTCTGGTTTATTAGGTACAGCAGATTAATATTTCAAGCAATATATTTTAATCTAAAGAAAAATTTAAAAAATCTAACATTACGTCACTGGATTTTGCTTCCCCTAAATGGCAGAAAGAAAAAGCTGATTTAAAAATTATACCTTTGTTCCCATTTCCCACAACAAACTGACTTTGGAGAAGTTATCATGGTGAAGTTTGACATCTGTACTGAAAAATCTTCATATATGCTATTTGTCTACAGTGACAACGTTTATGAACATATATTCTACAGGAGCAAGGTAATCACTTAGAGACCTAAACACCATTATGTCTAGACTATGGGCCATATCTTGCTAGTCCCATGTAAGGCAAGAGGGATTTGGATGACATCTATGTCTCATATCTGAAGAGGAGACTACCGTGGAGTCTATTCCGCACCCCTTTGTGTTGAGAAGTAAACAGTCAACTACATATATGAGTGCTGATCCAGCTGCCATTGACTTCAGTAGCTGTTGGCTCAGACCCAGTCACTGACACTTCTCTAGTTACTATGGGCTGCTTCAGTGACTTTTGTATAGTATATGTGATGTATATAACTCAGAGTGCAACCAGCAAAATGGCACATATGTGGAGCTGGATGCATCATTGATAATAGCATTAACAAATTGTGAAGAAATCTGAAATTCATTCCTAACATAGGGCTCGATACTTTGGGATGCTAAGTGCTCTCATCTTCCACTGACTTCAACTTGCAGGAGGTACTCAACACCTCACATTAGCAGGTCTTTGAATAGGAAGAAGATTGCCATGTGTATTAATAAGAACAAACAACAAGACTGTGAAGAAGACTGAAGTTAAAATGCAGATTGTCAATCCATTAACTAAGTCATAAGGAATGTTTCTCTCTAAATATTTCCTATGTTTTCTTTCTTTATTCTATTTTTTCATGTAGATTTATATTCCTAATGGGTGAATGAAAAGGGATGTTATGTTATATGTGTATTTTCTCATGCATTCATTATATTTCTGTTAACTGTAACATATAATCTAAATACACAATGTGAAATATTTACAGAAGTAAATTTTCAAAAAGGTCTGTAATTGGTGCCTCTGTTCTATTGGTTAATACCTGTGCTGCTGCTTTTCTAAGAGAGAGGGGCAGAAAGCCCCATAGAAGCAAGGGGAAGAGGCATCAAGAGTTGTTTGGGAGGTATTTTGTTTTGCAATGTCTTGGACCTGCTACCAACTCAGACTGAGGAAGATTTCACAGAGCAATACCTTTATGTATCAGAGTTCAGGACAAAAAAGATTTCTTCAGATTAAGGAGTAATCTGCTTTAAAGTGTAATTTCAGATATTACAGCACAGAATTCTCACCATATGTACCAATAATTTAATTTTGTTTTAAGTAGCCTCACAATTTCAGTAAAAAAAGTAGGGGTGGACAGGGGGAGGGAGAGGAAAGGTGGTGGGCAGAAACTTCAGTCTCCAAAACAGATGCCAGTTTTGGATTTATTCAGCCAAGGAGTATTTGGTTTGGCTTAACATTGCTTGGGTTGAAAAAACACATGCCTATTCCAAAAAGATTTAACAAGGTCTGCTGCAGATGCTGTTGCCATTTGGCATGTCACTGTTACTGTGTGGCACAGAAAGAACTCTAGACCACAGATTTTGCTTGGCTGAAGTAGCCAGCATTTTTGGCTACATCTGTTCTTCTGGCCAACTGGCTGCATGTTTACAGAGTGTGGTTGTAGATGGGTGTTAAGAAAGCTTGGGTTAACAGTCTAACCCAAACTAATAGTGAGGTGAATGTGTGACCTATCATGACCAAGAAAATAGAGACAGGAAAACCTTGTATGTTTTCTGGTTCTAAACTGTATACACAGAGGGTTTCTTGCGTATACTGTACCAACTGACAGGTACACCTTTTCCTTTGCCTTGGGATGAATGACAATCATTTTACAAACAGACACTATATCTCCTAATCAAACTAAGAAATATAAACATGTGGTGGTTTAAGGGTATATGAGACATTAAACTTTGGGGGCCCGAGTCTCCTTGCTCATGTGTTACAGTTTTATACTGGTGTAATTCCACCAACTCCAATGAGCTCATTTCTGGTTTCAATGGGGATGAAAGGACAATCAGACAAAAAGTATCTTGAAATGCACCCACATATTTAATCCGTCAACCTGCGACTTTACACTTACAGCTGCCATCAAACAATTATTACAAGACTGAAACAAAATGTTAATGTTTCAGTTATAATGTAAGCATATGCTGATGGGCACAGCTATGGGGTATTATTACTGTATGCTCCACTGGAAGTGGATGTATGGGGCTGAGGGACTTACAAACTCAATGCTAATGACATTCTCACAAATAAATCCTCTGCATACTACATGGGAGGGTTGAGCGCACAATACACACATCACAGTAACTTCAGGAAACATTAGAAGCAGTGCTTAATTTGTAATGAAAGAGGTGCCGGGGCTCAAGCAATTTTTTTTTTTTACTTTCATATCTGATGCAGCAAGGCCAGATTAAGCACTGATTAGAAGTAACTATTTCATTTAAAATACTAAATCATTTTTGTCCAAATTATCACTTTGTCAGTTGCTCTAACCTCATCAGTTGCACTCAAGAAAAAAAAAAACCACATAATCTTGATTTTCCAAGCACTGTTCAGTTTGTGCCCTAACACTGTTCTCTGACATCACCCCTAGATGCCACATGCCTGCCTAGAAAAAAATCAGACAGTATGCCCATGCCCATCACACCAGACCTCTTTACTCTAGTGTTTGTTTACTTACAATTTTTTAACCCAAGTTCAGACACCATCACAGAACCAGCCAGCCCATTTGCTGATTTTCCACACATCTGCACCAAAATTCCTATTAAACATGGTAAGGATCACATGGTCCACTCTCTTTAAATTCATCTCGCCCAGAGTCAATGGAGACTGGTAACATCTGAAAGTGCATGTATGCTAACAACCAATTACAGGCATGGATAAAGATCACATGATCCATGACTAAGAATGAGATAAGCAATGCTTGCCTACTGCTCTAGGTAACTGCTGTGTAAAAACAATATAAAAAAGGATTTGTAATCATTTATTTTTTACCATTTTGGCTTCTGAATGCATTGGAGGGACTTGGGGTGACGCACACGGGTTACTGAGATTTGGGCCTTGCATCCCCATGATACTGGAGTTCATCGACATTTGTCGCTCCATCTTTAAAAGGAAGAAAAAAAGAAAAACAAATTAGACAATATAATAAAGTTTAAAAACATTTTCAAGGGCATATGTTCAGTTTCTCTTCAAAGGGACCCAGCTTTATTTCTTTGAGTCATCTCTCAAAAAACTGTTTTGTGAACTGCTTATAATATTTGCTTATTCTCCGAATCTGTCCTACAAATGCTGCTTTTCTCAAAAGCCATTAAAAAAAAGAGTTTCTTTTCAAAACAAACATATCAGCCACCCAGGTTTGAGCTTTTTTTGTAATGATTTCCCGCCTTTTAGTATAACAAAACTCTGAGATAAGTGGTTTTAAAAGCATCACTGTATAAAGTTGTGGCTTCTGCAACCCAGCTCAGCTTGTTGAAAACGTAAATAAAAATCCATGATATAGAGTGTACAGAACATGAGTTGGGCTCTTGTTCTTCTCTGGGACTGCTCAATCAAGGGGAGTTTTCCTTATATCCCAGGTTATGTTAGTGAAGCTTTGGGGTCTAAACAAAACAAAACAAAAACACCCTACAACCCTGTAGAACTCTTCTTGTAAGCTAAATTCACTACATTATAGTACCTTGACAAATTCAAAAGACAGCTGGAACAAGGAGAATTTACCATTTAAAACTGCTTCTCTCTAATGTTTTCAGTGAAAAGAGATGTGGTAGGATTCAATGTTTTATTCCATTTAGCAACAGATGACTGGATTCACTCCTGTGGGTGAAGTGGGAGCAATTTGCACCCCTGAATGTGATGATAAGCTGTACTTTAAAGGTATATTCACCCCATTTAGGGCTCCTTTGGAGTCCTCCCAGGACGAGTGCTGCTACACTCTCATTTCTGGAAGACTTAACACAAATAAGAGTTCAAATCTGTCGCGTGAATCACGCCCGCAGTCCCACCATTGTCCCACCATGCACAAAACAAATGGCATGTTCTTCCCTTCCAAGAGGTGGAGGAGGATACTTTTATTTTAGGAACAGCACAAACATTAGTTCTCAGACAGCCTTGCAAAATGAACACATTCAGGACAGTGATGTATGAGTGTTTTATTCCATTATTTCTAACCCTCTCTAATTAATTTCTGCTCTTTGTCTCCCAAAAGTTTTTATATTAACAGGGCTGTTAAAATTCTATGAAAAGTAAGGGCTGCATCTTGCAAGAAGGGTAACTGAAGTCAATGGGAGCTGAGGGCAAGGGCAACCATGTAGGATTGGGTCCATATCTACAGCAAATGCCAATTGCTGGTTCTGAAAAATAAATCACTTTTACTTCTTATTGACTGACCTCCTCACAGTAGGTGAGTAATTATTTTGAGATTAAATTAGCATCGTGCATGTGCTTTGTCCAGTAAGGGCCCGATTCTAATCTCACAATTATGTAACTCCACTGCCTTCAATGAAGACGCTGTTGATTTACACCAGTAAGTAAACTCAATATCAGGGCCCAACAAATTCTAATAAAGAATAAGGACCTGATTCTAGAATCACATAAAGTGGTTCAAATCAGGAGACCCTCTACTGGAGTTAATTGAGTTACATCTGTGTAAAACGCGTAAATGAGCACAAAATTACACAAAACTCTGAATTCTCCATTTTGGATCTTGGTGAGGTAGATCTTTGCCCCTGATAATGCCTGAGACAGTCTTAAAATAAAATAACTTACTGGCATTAGTACTGCAGAAGATCCAGGCATGGTAGGATTGGGCAGGGTGCCCGGCATAGAGGCAGGCATGGGCTGTCTTTGTCGGTTGTGTAGATGTAGTAGTGAAGACAGAGAACCTGGGACAGGCCTAGGAGAAAAGGAGAAAATGTTGTCATGGTCTGTGGAGACTAAAGCAAGCTCAACAGTCCCAGACATTACTATCACAAATAGCAGTAGACAACTATATACACCTCTACCCCGATATAACGCCGTCCTTGGGAGCCAAAAATCTTACCACGTTATAGGTGAAACCATGTTATATTGAACTTGCTTTGATCCGCTGGAGCGTGCAGCCCCCCGCCCGCCCCCGGAGCGCTGCTTTACCGCATTATGTCCGAATTCATGTTATATCAGGGCACGTTATATCAGGGTAGAGGTGTAGAAGTAGAAGATATAGTATTAGTGCCACTGTCTGTAAATCCATTTAACAGAAAGTATTAAGGACATAGTAAGTAAAAACCACGTCTGGTTTCCTTTCCTATTTGTTAGTGAATGTCCTAACTTGCTTTATTTCCTGGCAAGTATGATATAGACATTCTATAGTCAATGCATTGTTATAAATTCTGCTCACTGCACAAAACAGTATACGATAGTCAATTAAACATGCATAAATTAATAGAAATCTTATCACGTATAAATTACTTTAATTTGAACATTTTTCACTACTGTATATACAAATATATCTTCTACAATAAACCCCATTTCCTCCTTCCAAAGCAAGAGTCCTGATTTTACTGGTCAGCATGTCACTCATGGCACTGGAAATGGGAAAAGTGAGAATTAAGATTAATTCTCAGAGTCAGATTAAGGGGCTTGTAAGGAAAAAAAAGTGAAAAAAAAAGCAGAATGGGTTAATGTCAGCAAAAGGCATTAAAGGGATTTAGAAGGGTCTTTACAAATATATCAGGGGAAAATAAATATTAGAGGGAAAGTAGACCTATTAACAAATGAGAAGGATCATTAAATGAATGGATTCAAAAATAGCTGGGGTACTGAACTACTTTTTTATAACTGCCTCTAAGAAGAAAAACATTTGGGAAGTAATGACTCCCTTGAAAAGAGAGGGAAAGTGAATGATGTGAAGACAAAATCAGGCAGTCCAGATCATATGGAGCTTGGGTGTCAGGGGAGTTAGTTAACAAATTATTCAGCTTTTTTTAAAAAAGTCCTGGAGAAGCGATGGAGAAAAGCAAACATAGTACTAATTTTCCAAAACCAGGAAAGAAGACATGCAATATGGCAACAAATAAGGGCCGTGCAATTTTGGGTGTCACAGACAGAGCATCACAGATCAGGATGCACCTGCAGCATCGTGTTCAATCCATTAGCAGATAGATACGGATAAAGGCATTGGAAGGAGTTAGGAGGAAATGCAAATAATTAGGGAGCTGGAGGGACTGATTTATGACTTAGGTAAGCAATTTGTATGGAGCGAAGTTGAGAAAAGTCTACAGATATTTAAAGCCTCTACACTTCCACACTTGCATCTGAAGAAGTGGGTATTCACCCACCGCTCTGCTGCAAAAAAAAACTCCTCTAGTATATAAGGCCACATTCTTTGTTTTGTTTTTTACAGAGACAGACTACTAACTACCCCTCTGATACTTCCACAGTGTTATTCAGCCCTAAAATAAGCGCCCCCATTCCACTGAGGGGTCCACCGCCAGCGACTGCAGCCCCCGAAGTGAGAGAGTTGGAGGTCATAACTGCAGTGCGTGGGAGCAGCAAAATTCAGCTCACCCTCTGGTTATCCACTATCAGTGGGGTTCCTATGAGAGATCAGGCTGCACTTTAAATCTCCCTATCCCTGTGGGAGGAAATAAGTGCAAATATTGCCTTATCTCCCCAGGGTCTGAATTTTCCCCATTGCCTGGAGTGCAGCTGCTACCAGCATCCGTGAGCATGAATCAAGCATCAAGGATGGAGAGAAGTTATGCAGGGTGGGACTGTACAGGGAGGTATAACTAAGAGTAGTGAGATAAATCTAAAAACGAGAAAAATGCGGCTGAATATTGGGAGAATCTTGATCTTTATTTGGGTTTTTTAGGCTGCAGTCATCTCCCAACAGAAGATTGGACAATGCACTGAGTTTATGTACCTTAGGGTACAATCTTGCAGAAGGATAGACAGACTACCATGACCTAAAGGTTTTTTCCCTTTTTTAACTTCTGTGGGCTCACAGAAGGATCCTATTCAATAAAATATCTGTTGACTCTCAATGAGACTGAAGTGAAACAAGTACCAGGGCAATAGCTTTTATTCTCCTCCCTGACACATTCACACTGACAATCTCATATACAGGCCCTTTGTACAACTCACCAGCTTCATAATAACCGTAGGTGTTAGGCTGTTTGACAGAAACTTATTTTGGCCTGACCTATGCAATTTATGCTAGTGAACCTCCAGGGACAGCACGGTTTGAATTCTGCTTATATGTTCCAGAGCCAAAAAAATTTCTGAAATTGATTTAATGAGCCTGGGAATATGGGACTTAGTCAAAAGGGAATTATTTGTATTTATTGAAATGGCAAATAAGCTACCTCGCTGTACCCAGTCTCACCTTTCATGCTGCTTAGCTTTGTGGGTCTGCATATGCTTTACACTTGGTGAAAGATTTTTTTTCCCAACACCTCACTACTTCTAGGGTTTTTCTCCCTACTAAAGCTCCTGCTTGCCCTTTCTCTGAGTACGATCTTTCCCAGCTCTGCAGTACAATCAGAGATTTTGTGTTTAAAGGCTGACTCTCTTTGTCAAAAAGTCTGCACTCTTGCCACTAAAAAAATGCTATATAACATACACACCAGGCTTATTTCTCTAGTAGGGGTGTTTGACACTAGCCAGTGCTCACAGATATTTCTATTTCTTCCACACTGGAAACAAGCCATTGATCACACACACACACACACACACACACACACACACACACACACACTTTCCTACAGATTGAAATTGCCTGAAATACTAAATTTGCCTGATTCTTACATTCCATCCCATTTATCACTCCTCTTAAAGAGGACAAAGTGCTCTTTTTTGTTGTTGGTTTTTAACCTTCTGTAGCAGCAGATAAATCAGTGAGACAAAAGTGATGCTCTTGTGACAGACAGATATTATCATTTTTTATGCTGAAAGTGCACATTGTCCTCCGTTCACCTCCCATCTTTGTACTCTTGATAAAATGCTGAAGATGATGAACAGCCCCCTGACCTGTCGGTCAGTGCTGCTGACTCAAAGGTTTTAGACCCTTAGCATTAGTAGTTTTGTACTCTAGTAAATAGGTTTGTTGGACAAACAACCTGCAGATAGGGTACTGCTCTATAGAGGAAGCAACATACCACTCTAGACACTAATGAGACCTAATTTTCAAAGATGTTAAGCCCTCATAGCTGTTTGACTTCAATGGAACTTGTGAGTGCTCAACTGTTCTGGAAATCTAGCCATAAGTGAACCCAATGGAGACATTTTACAACTTTTAACTTCTCTGTGGCTTCAGTGGGCTCATGCTCAGGACCTATATGCATAGACTAAAATAAAGACAATTCCAACAGTGTATCAAATGCAACACAATGCATAGCTCACCCAGCACTTCTTCCTGACACCAGGCATGCTGCCTGCTATGATGAAAATCCCATTTATTGTCTAATAAGCACTTGTTTTACATGTTAAGACCATTTATCTTCACTGTAGTCTTGTGCTTTCTCAGTTCACAGAAATTTCTAGCTGAGGTTCCCTGGGGTTATTTTCAGCCACATAGGCCTAGACTCTCATGGCTTTAAATGTAGCAGGACCGAAGCAGTCAGGAGTATGCTTTCTAGTTTGTGGAAGAGCTCCAGATCAAAGGATCTTAAGCATGATGCATCCCATCCTGCACCTCATAACAGCCTCAATCCAAATCACAGGGTTGGAAGGGACTTCAGAAGGTCATCTAGTCCAACCCCCTGCTCAAAGCAGGACCAACCCCCAGACAGATTTTTGCCCCAGATCCCTAAATAGCCCCCTTAAGAATTGAACTCATAATCCTGGGTTTAGCAGGCCAATGCTCAAACCACTGAGCTATCCCTCCTGCAATAGCAGGCTTATACCTGTACAGTACTGCTGAGAACCTCAATGCTTCACAACAGGCTGTCCTGCAGAGGCCTGACCTGCATCCCTGCCAGGAAATGCCAAGTCCCAGTCCCAACAGAGGGTGGGCTAGTGTGTTCCCCTCACTTCAGTACCCAATAAAGATATTTGTCCACCGGTATTCTAGCAACAACTAACCCAAACCCAACACATCTCTGACTCCCCCTCCAACTTTGTAAGCGCTGTTGGATTCAGTGGGCTCCAGTAGTTTCATGGACTTGGACTTTGAATAAGCATATATGATCCCCATCCAATGGGAAAGATCTCCAGATTTGGAAGAGTCTATCAACGGGTTGCTCCTCTCACTGAAACCAGTTACCTATCAGATTGCCCCTTGGAGGACACCACTCTTCATGGTCATAGAAAAACCCTTCAGTTTGGGCGCATCTGAGCAACACCATCTGGTTATCCTTGGTATGCCCTGGCTCACTATGCAGGATCTGCATATCTGTAGGTGGGCAGGTGCAGTAAGTTTCAGGTCCCTGCACTGTCAGCAGTCTTGTCTCCCAAAATTGAGCCTTAGACCAGAAGCTCTCTACGGCCCAGTTTGCTTCCTTGGAGAATCCGAGCCCAAGGCCATTAGTTCACAGGGAATCTCGGCACCCTCCGTTTCCCCTCCTATCACCTCTGTAATAACAGCTAAAAACCAATCATTTGTTGACATGTTTGATAAGAAGAATGAACTGCCTGTCTGCCTTCCCTGGCCCTGCAGCTGCAGCATTTCCCCTGCTGTTCATGTGCGTGTGGATCTGGGCACACGTGCTCTCTTTTGGAGGGCCCTCTTCTTTCTATGTTAGCCTGCACTGGGCCAACAGGCCTTTTCATCCGTTTTCCTGCCTATCCTCCTCCCCGTGCAGTTTCCTACCTTCACCTCCTCATTTGGCCATGTCCAAGAGCACAGGCAGAGCTTCCAGCACTCCTGGGCATAGCCTCCCCAAACGAAAGACTCATGCGCCACCTATGCTGAGCAATATCTTTGTTGTTTTCTGAACTATCACCAAGATGAAGGGGTTTCCCTAGGCTGAATTGGTGTATAATAATGCCACACATACTTCCACCCAATGGGTTTCATCCTCATTTTCACCCGGACAGCCCCATAAAGTCTCTGATACCCACTGCTGCAGACTTAACTTCCCACCTCTGCCAGCTACACCGAGAGTGGAAGGAATACCAGACAGCTACTAAGAGGGTTTATAAGCACCATGCTGACCTTGCCATAAGTGACCAGGTCTGGCTGTACCTTAGGTTAATGCATCCATCAGCTAGGTTAGACCACCAGTATCTACATCCATTTAAGATTCTGGAATGGGTCAACCCAGTGGCATTCAGCTTACAGTTGCCTGAGTCTGGAAGGATCCACAAGGTATTCCATGTCTCTCTGCTGAAGCCTTACCTCAAAAAATTGTTTTCAACGTGGTCCACCCCCACCTATCACCATCCAGGAGCAGGAGGAGTATTTGGTTCAATAAATCCTTGCTCTTGACACATTGGAGGGAAACTCCAGTACTTCGTGGACAGAGAGGGTTATAATCCAGACAGACGATCCTGGGAACCAGTGGAAAATATTCACACCCCAGACCCACTGCAGGAGTTTCAGGAAGTCTATCCTGACAAGCCCAACCCTGGGACTTCTGGAAGGCACCCTCAGAGGAGGGGATACTCTCAGGAGTAAGAGCCTGCAGCCAGCCTGCTTACCTGATAGCTTAAGCCCCAGGCAGTCTAATGAGCACAGCTGGCCCGAGCTCAGCTTCCTGATTGTCTAAACTGTCCAACTGGCTGAAGGGATCAGCGCAGACCTGCTCTTAAGACCAGCAGCAGCAGGGCGCTGGCTGCTTCAAGCAACCACCCACAGATGTATTAGCATCTGTTCCCGCCTTGTTCCAGTCCCACTCCTGCTTTGTTCCAGCCCTGTCCTAGACCCAGCCCTGCTCCTTCCCTCCCTTACTCCAGGTAACCTGTTTCTAATCCTCAGCTCCAATTCCTGGCTCTGACTTGACCCTTGGCTCTGGTATTCGAGCCCTGATTCGGATACTGACCTTCAACTCTGCTTCCTGGCTCTCACTCCTGACTCCAGCTCTGACCCTTTGTTCTGACTTCTGGTTCTTGACTCTGGCTCCAACCCACTAGGCTGGACAACCACTGCTCTGACCATGAGGCACTACTGCCCACATCTCGGTCCCTAACAATATGATGAGACACAACAGGTGAATACAACAATCAGACAAGGATGAAACAATTATCAGTATAATAAGCAGCAGTCGCAGCACACCAGCTGCCTGCACATTGTCAGGTGTTACCATATATCTGTGTTTTGAACTGCTTTCAAAGTGAAACACCTCAGAAAGCCTAGGGCATCTGCAGTGCTACCACGTTGCTTAAGTATCTGAAAAGTGCAGCATGAACTACAAAAATAAATCCTCCAGATTCAGGCAGAGGGGAAATATTTGAACCAGAAATTGTATCTAAGACCATAAGTGCTGACTCAGTTATTGCATGACGGCCAGCAATCACTTGACCTATAGTGTCACTACTGAAACATACTGATGTTGACACACTTGCCTAATTGTTGCTTGGTGCTTTAGAAACTTTCATCCTAAAAAGCCAGGACACTGTGATTCTGTCCACTTTCAGCCTACTACATTCATAGGAGAAAAGCATTGTACCAGACACTCTTTTGGAATCCCCTATGTAATTTTATAAACCTCACCTGACCTACAGTACCTGCGGTTTAACAATGTTATGGTTCCAATATCATCAAAGAGCAGAACTCTCTAAGAAACAAGAGCTTTGCTTAGCCGAGTTAAGTGCAGAACTGAACTGCATTCTAGGAAAAAGAAAACTGGCACCTAAACAAGTTGATCTTTTCCAATATAGCAGAAATCTCTGTTTGTATTTCACAGACAATTCAGACTCTTTTGTGTGATAGATTTTTTTATCATCAGTAGTAGACACTTCTATTATGGCAGCAGCTCACAGGTCCCAATTGGTTGGGCACTGTACAAATGTAGATAAGTGACAGTCTTTACCCCAGTGCGTTTACAATCTAAAAGACACAAAACAGATGAAGGACACGGGATGGGAATATAACACACAAGAAAATGGATAGAATGAAGAATTGGCACAGCTTAGTTAGTTACATTTTTGATGTTGGTTTTGTCTTTTTATGTATTTATTTTTTTAACTGGAGGTAGAGGGATGGTGGGGAATGACAGGAATGGGGAAGCTTGAAAGAGCAAGCGTGTAGGAAAAGGAAGGAAGGGAAAGACGGGCAGTCCCAGCTCAGAACCTGCCTAGCTATAATCAGACTTGCAGGCGGTAGCAGGACCAAAGAACTCTGAGGGGAGACTGCAGGGTGAGGAAAGTGGACAGTGGAAGCATGTGACTAAGAGAACCAGGCAGAGGAAAAGATGGGCTAGTGAAGGAGAAATAGAGCTCAGGAACAGGTTTGCGGAGTTGGAAAATGAAGAAGGGGCACAGCAGGTGGTCGCTGAAGGTGAGAGGGCAAGGAAGAAGAGAAGAGCAGCTAGTCCTATAGGAAGAAGGGAAGAGTCAATGGAGATAACACCACCAAATATGAGCCCCAGGAGGATACGGAATGGGTTGCGGAGGATTGCAGGGTGAATAGGAATCGAGAGGACTTGCAGCCAGAGGGAGCAGGGGATAGACCGGAGAATCGCACCATCACCAGGAAAAGGCAGGTCTATGTGATTGGGGACTCCTTACTGAGAAGAATAGACAGGCCTGTAACTACAGCTGGTCCGGAGAACAGGAGGGTGTGCTGTCTGCCGGATGGGATGTGGACCTAAGGCTGAAGAGGATCCTAACGGGAGCGGGAAAGAATCCGCTGATTGTCCTTCATGTGGGAACAGCTAGATTCTCGCTGGAACGTATCAAGGAAGACTATGCCAGGCTGGGGAAGACGCTTAAGGAAATCGAGGCTCAGGTGATCTTCAGTGGGATTCTGCCTGCTCCTAGAGAAGGGCAACAAAGGTGTGACAAGATTATGGCGATCAACAGATGGCTCAGGCAGTGGTGCTATAAGGGGGGCTTTGGGATGTATGGCCACTGGGAAGCATTCATGGACAGAGGACAGTTCTCTCGGGATGGACTTCACCTGAGTAAGGAGGGAAATAGACTTCTAGGATGGAGGCTGGCACAACTGATTAAGAGAGCTTTAAACTAGGAATTTGGGGGAGATGGTTGGGAGATGTCCAGGTAATCTCCATGCTGGAATTTAACATTGAGAGGGAAGAAAATGAAGTAAGAAAGGATACAGCCATGGGTATAAGAATGGACATAAGGAGGAACGGTAGTGTAGATACCAGTCTAACAGGTGATACTGGTGGTAGAATGTCTGTGCCTAATTGGGTAAAGAATGTCAGTGAAGCCAAACGGCAAAAATTAAGATGTTTGTACACTAATGCAAGGAGCCTAGGTAACAAAATGGAGGAGCTACTGGTGCAGGAAGTGAAACCAGATATTATAGGGATAACAGAAACATGGTGGAATAGCAGTCATGACTGGAGTACAGGTATTGAAGGCTATGTGCTGTTTAGGAAAGACAGAAATAAAGGCAAAGGTGGTGGAGTAGCATTGTATATCAATGATGAGGTAGCTTGTAAAGAAATAAGAAGTGATGGAATGGATAAGACAGAGTCTGTCTGGGCAAAAATCACATTGGGAAAGAAAGCTACTAGAGCCTCCCCTGGGATAGTGCTTGGGGTATGCTACAGACCGCCGGGATCCAATTTGGATATTGATAGAGACCTCTTTAATGTTTTTAACTGACCACCATATTTGGGGTCAGGAAGGAATTTTCCTCCAGGGCAGATTGACAGAGGCCCTGGAGGTTTTTTGCCTTCCTCTGCAACGTGGGGCACAGGTCACTTGCTGGAGGATTCTCTGCACCTAGAGGTCTTTAAACCACGATTTGAGGACATCAATAGCTCAGACATAGGTTAGGGATTTGTTACAGGAGTGGGTGGGTGAGATTCTGTGGCCTGCGTTGTGCAGGAGGTCAGACTAGATGATCATAATGGTCCCTTCTGACCTTAAAGTCTATGAGTCTATGAGTTAGCACAGTTTTGTAGGCATTGTGACAAAGACGACTCTTGTGGGGAGATTTTAAGGTTGTGGCTGCATTGATTATACCAGAGATTTTCCCAGGCATAAGAGGTGGAAAAAGCTCAGAGGTGTTTGGGGGAGAAACCGACTAGTGGACGATAAAGGCCGGGGAGGTTGGCAAGCTGAAAGTGGTGATTGATCTCACAATACGTTACTAGAGCAGCTAGCTAAGATGAGGCTAAATTGTGAAAGGTCTTAAAAAGTAAAGATACGAAGCTTGTTTGATTTGAGGTGAAGCCGAGGAGAAGGGGGTTCCAAAAAGGTAGTTCAGGTGGTTAAAGCAGCAAGCCTGGAAGATGTACTTTGGCATTGGCCCTTTGAATGGACTTGAGTGGAGCACTGCTGCAGTGATCGGGGCCAGAAAGCAGGAAGTTGTAGTAGTCAATATGTGAAATGATGAGGGCATGGTCAATAGCTATCAGAGATATGGAATTCACTGTGCTGACATGTAAGAAATTGAGTACCAGGAGCAACTCCTCTCCCTCAGAATTGTAGAGTGCTTTTATTTAATAAGAGGGATGGCATGCTTAAGTACTATCAGACAAGGATCAGGGAGAAAACAGAGGAAGAAGATGTGGATGAATACTTACATTCCTTATAACAGCTGATTTGTGGAGTAACACCTCCAAAATTCCCTAAGAGTGCTGCGCTCTTCACCTACCCTGATGAAAGAAGGGCACCACAAATCAGGCTACTATCGAGTATATAATGGGCCACACCAGGCTCTGTTTGAGGATTCTATTATTGGAGAGGGGATTTTGGGGGGGGCTCCTGGATGTTGCTATTTAAAAAACAAAAACAAAAAACAGGAGTCTAGGGGCTAGTTAGACCTCTGGAAAATCTTGTATTTTAAGAGATCAAAAAAGTAAAATTTGGCTACTGTGTCAGTTTTGTGCCGTGATTTATATAAAGGATGAAGACTCTTCAGTCTGCGGCTGTTCCACTGCTTAATAATGATTAACTTCGTATATCTTTTGGCCTGACAGTAATTTGGGGCCCTTTGAAGATTATGGTGGGGAGGAAGGGCAAATGTCCCCTTCCACACGCACACACAGCCCCGTTAGCACCAGGCCTGGGTCAAACTCTGTTTAAGGGTTTAGTTAATAATAAATCTTGCCTTTAGAAATTCAAATTGTGTAAATACCACCTATATTTCCTGAACACATGTTCTACAAACCTCTGGGAATTCAGCATAAGTACAAGGACCAGCAGGTCCCTGAAAGCTTCACAGAACTTATTAACATTTGCCTTTTGGCTCTTGTGGGTCTTAGAAACTGCTGGTTTCAATCTTTCTTTCTAAATATTTCACTTGGTCTTGTTGCCTGACCCATTAGTAGACTAAAAAAAAAAAGAAGAAGAAGAAGAAGAAAGAGAGCTAGCATAGTTTCTTAGACTTTAGCCTCCTCAGAGCAGAGACTGTCTTCCTCTAAATTCTGTACACTGCTGGCACTCCACAAATGATAATTATGCCATTGTTCCATATGTAACTGTGTAGAGCAAAACAAGGGAAAACAGCTAAAGGCACACTGGAGAGATTAAAACGAAGAACTGGTTCAGATAAAACCTATACTATAATAAAAAAATTGTATAAAGAGAAAACCAGAATGCAGCAAAACATGACAAAATACGTCCCAGGGATGCAGGGCTGCCCAGAGGATTCAGGGGGCCTGGGGCAAAGTGGGGGAGCTGTGGCGCTTGTACTCACCCGGCGGCGGTCCTGGTCTTCGGTGGCATTTCAGCGGCGGGGGGCCCTTCAGTCGCTCCGCATCTTCGGCAGCACTGACGGGCTCCCCGCTGCCGAAATGCTGGCTGAAGACCTGGACCATTGCCGGGCCAGGGCTCATAGGGCCCCTGCGGGGCCCTGGGCCTGGGGCAAATTGTCCCACTTGCCCCCCAACCGAGCAGCCCTGCAGGGACATTGAGAGCACTAGTAAGTGTCCTTTATCTGATTAAAGTATTGTTGCATGCTCTCAGCTCAAGCCAGACCAAAAGTTTGATTATGCAGGAAGGCAAGGGATTTTGTCCCACCACAACTAATACTCTAGGAAGAAAAGAGAAGGCACTGACCGCATGTACTAAGAACTGAATATCCTATACAGCATTATTACCTTAAAACAAATTTTAAAAATAGTTAAGGCAAAACATTTTCAAATGAGTCCACTAATTTGGGGCATTCAGCTTGAGACAGTCAGATTACTCAGGCAGGGCATCCAAATGTGAGCCATGCAGAATTAGTGGACACTTGAAAAATCTAGGGATCAGTGAATAAAAATGTCAAAGGGTTAACCAAGCTGAAAGACCCCTAACCCTAACCGCCACCCACCGGTGACAATGGAACGTGTATAAGCTGTTCTGGTAAACTTGTCTATATAGAGGTGTTAGAATGTTAAGCCGCTCCAGGAACCCAGTCAGTTAAATATTCTTGAGTGCTTTACAGCAGCACAAATATGTATTTTATTTTCATAACTTTGCAACATAAAACAACTATAGCTCTCAAAAAGAGAAAAATGACGAAGAGAAAGGTTCTCCCCACCTTCAGCAGGTTGACAGGATAACAGCATTTTTCCTGAGCACTTAGAACCAACAGCTTCCTAGATTGGATATTTGGGAAATTTATCAATTAACTTTTCTGATTCTATTCACTTTTATTATTAAGCCAATAAATGTTAATAAAAATATAAGGATAACTGGGTGTTTTAAACCTAGTTTTTTTCTAAAAGAAAAAAAACCTGCCTTCTTTTTGAAGTGATTTATTCGCCCTGTCTTTGTTCATTTTTTTTAAACTCCCAAACAAAGCAGAAGTTTGTCTCTGAAAATAAGATGGCGAATTACAGCTAAATTCTGAAAACAAAGGACCAACAGTTTCTCCAGTGCAGGCTTGTTACCATGAGCTAATAATTTAAGCAAGCTCAGCCTCTTTTTTAATAACTGTGTGCCTCTAGGCAAAGTATTTCTACTAAAAATTATTGAGGCATGGAACAAGGCAAGGTGTGTGAGCTAATGTTGGATTGTTCAGTTACTAAACCAAATCTTGTAGCACCGAGCCTGCTCTGAACTGACAGATTATTTCTCTGTATACACTTGTATAAACATACTACTTAAGGTTGAAATCGGTGTAAGCTTTCTTTTCAATTAAAATGTCAAAGATGACAGCACATGTTTTCACTGTCCTCAACCAAATGATGGATGCTGCAGCAGGAGTTTCATGCCCCGTGTTTCAGAAATGTTTGCCTGCCTGGGGTGTCTCAGGGTGTACTTGCTGACCCTCTTCTGTGCTCTTATGCTATACTGGAAGAACCAAGGGGTTGTGTTTCAGATGGCTCAAGGGCTCTTTACCCCTTTCTTTCTCAGATACTCCCCAAATAAGGAATGTTGTCACCAAATAGGTTGGAAGGACAGTTTAAAGCTAAGGCACTGGACTGGAACTCAGGAGATATGGGTTTAATTCCTAGCTTGGCTTCAGACATCCATGGAAAATTCCCCTAAAATCTCTGTGCCTCAGTTCCCCATTATAAAATAGGAACAATACTTCCCTCTTCGCACTTTTCGTCCATTTTATCTACTTAGACAGTAAGCTCTTTAGGGCAGAATCCTGCCTCATTGGGTATTTGTATTACCACAATGGGGCTCCAATGGTTCTTGGGACCTGAAGGTGCTACTGTAATACAAATAATAATTAACAGCAGCTATAATAAACAGATGTAATAGTATTGTGAGAACTGGAGCATCCTTGTGATAAGATCAGAGTGGAAACATTTCACAGAGATAATGGCAGCTGAGGAGGAAGAAGATATGTGAGTACATGGGATTTGCTGTGAGTATACAAATTTAATACACTTATAATTAGGAAATAGGTAAGCAGTGTGAAGGGGCCTTTTGCAAAAGCCAAAAATCAGATAAAAAACACTCCTGACAGGAAAACATCGTGGTCTCTACAACATGCAAACTTCTCTCCAATCTACACTGAACCTGCTCCACTTCCTCTGTATAGTGCCTTCATGAGGTGCCACAGGACTCATTGTTGCTTTTTGCATGAGACAATTGCACCATATCCAACACAAGGTAAAAATCTGCCCAACTTTTCTATCAGAAGATATTTAGATTATTACCAGATCTACGTTCTATAAATGGGGCTAAAAACCTATCATCTTCAAGAGGTGTGAGTTAGAAAATTTTAAAATTCCATTATTCCCATTTTATAGAAAATGAGACAAAAAAGAAGTTTGGTGACTTGCCTAAGGTGATAACTGAGGTCTGTGGCAGATCAAAACCATATTTCCTAGCTTCTAGTCCTGTGCCTTAGCAACAAATATATGCCATATTCTGGATAGTATGTATTTCATGTTGTTCTTAGTTTCCCTGACACTTCTGCTGCCATTATTATAGCTTCTTATGATTTCTAACATGTGATGCTCTGTAAGAGGGAACGAACTTCTTCATTTTACATAAGTATTGCAGACCCTCACCTGTTCAAAACCTCTTCCTTGGAAGAAGGAATGTGTGTAACTGTGTGTGTGTGGGGGGGGAAGTGGCTTCTCTCTCTGTCTTCACAAACCTGTTTAGCAAGTTATAGCCAGGAGACAAGGCTGGCAAGAACCAGTTTATGGTCAGTAACATCCCACCACCAACCCCTCTTCTGATTCCTTTAAAAATTTCATGAAGATCAAAATGAATATTAAACCATTTCTTGGAAGGAACCTTTGTGCCACCAGCATCTAGTGACAACCGTGTTAGTGTGAATGATGAGAGGGATGGGATAGAGAGCAAATCGTTAACAGGAAAAAGCCAAAGAGAACGGCTCAAAACGTAGCTCAACACAGATGACTGAGCAAATGTTGACTACTCTCATTATTTAAAGGACTATGCTTTGTCTTCTCTGTCCACATACACAACTGATGTTAGTGGGAGTGGTTCCCTGATTGAGGGACTATATGTATCTGAAGCTACTTTTTGACCTAAAGATGGCACTGAAAGCACCACTGGAAAGACTGAGCTAATCTGATTCCTAAACTAATTTGATAACAAAAACGCCCAAGTGCTCCTCAGGGGATAGAATCAAGTCCCTTGCCCCTCCCATCTCCTTGTCTACTGCTGGATGATGTACATAGCAGAAATGCCTCACCATGAAGTGTCACAGGACATGATCTAAAGCCCAATGAAGCTAATAAAATGGCCCCCATTGATTTCAACCATGTTTGTATCAGGCCTGTAATGTGAAGTATTGCCTTTTAGATACTGACATTAAGATTATCTTGAAAAATATGTGCTAGCAGAGCTAGGGTCTATTTTTCCAGCAGTGTTCAAGGGGAATGGGTGAAAGATGATTTGAAGTTATAAATCACAGCAGTGTTTTTGGTGCCTGCTCCATCCCTTTTAAGTACTGTATTGAACATGAAGCTGCAGCTGATTTTGAGGTTGGAGTTCATTTGTTTTCACATCAATGTAATTAATTTCCACTGGAGATTGCATCTTGGGCATTTAATCAAAATAGGCCTAAAATAATTCTGGAAAGCTCATCTGTCTCCAATCTATATAATGTTTTAAAAATTGGATGCATGCCCTGCAATAACATTGCACTTTACAAAGCTGAAAGCTCTAAACTTGGGGGTATCAGTTACATTTAAACATGGTAAATTAAAACATCCAGTTTCAAGTTTGCATTGATTTATAAATATTGACAAAACTACTTTTGCAGTCATTACCAATGTGGGAGTATGGGGTTAAATTTGCAACAATTCAGGGTTGTTGTGGGTTGTTGTTTTTTTTTTCATTCATACTGTGGCTATAGAAGCCTTTCATGTTGCAGATTAAGTTCCAGATAACTTGAAAATCATAAATCTTAGGGTTTTTTTTAATGAATGCATATGACCAAGCCAATGCTCATAATAAAAACCAATAATATTGAGGAATATATAACCTGCTGGTTCCCAAGTACAGTTTTGTGGCATGTACAGTACAACAAGTCAAGGTGGATGTTTACTGCTGTCCAATGTTTTGAAGACCAAATGAGAGAGGAAATGTGATTAAAAAAATTAAAAGGAAAAATATGAATATAAAGCCTCTTGATTTCATAGTAAGAGTTTACTGTACTCGCCTGAACAGTTCTCAAGAACATAGACTCATAGACTCTAAGGTTAAAAGGGACAATCATGATTGTCTAGTCCAGGGGTCTCAAACATACAGGATTGCAGGGAAGGGGTGGGAGGAGGCAGGGCAGGGGCAGGGTCTCATGGAAGGGGTGAAGTGGGGACGAGGCCAAGGGCGGCGGCGG
This sequence comes from Mauremys reevesii, assembly GCF_016161935.1. Taxonomy (NCBI): domain Eukaryota; kingdom Metazoa; phylum Chordata; order Testudines; family Geoemydidae; genus Mauremys; species Mauremys reevesii. Next base: position 64,544,784 of record NC_052624.1, on the reverse strand, counting down.
GGGGAGGGGGAGGTGCAGCCCTTGGGCCAATGTACTAGTCCTCATGTGGCCCTCGTGGTCAACTGAGTTTGAGAACCCTGGTCTAGTCTGACTTCCTGCACATTACAGGCCACAGAACCTTGCCGACTCACTCCTCTGGCTGAGTTACTCATCATTTAAAGACTTCAAGTTACAGAGAATCCACCATTTAAACTAGTTTAAACCTGCGAGTGACCCGTGCCCCATGCTGCAGAGGAAGATGAAAAATGTCCACGGTCTCTGAAAATCTGACCTAGGGGAAAATTCCTTCCCAACCCCAAATATGGCGATCAGTTGGACCCTGAACATGTTAGCAACACCTACCAGCTAGATACCTGGAAAAGAATTCTCTGTAGTAACTCAGAGCCCGACTCATGAAAGATGGTAAAATCAGAAGCATTTCAGTTTGAATGTTTTAACAAGTATGTTCAGAACTTCTCTCCTAAATAGTTTTATATACTGTTACACCTGATGGCTTCCAAAACATGCCCCCATTTATGTGTAATATCTTCATTAAGCAAAAGTCATTAAGCAAATATAAATTTGAATAGACAGAGCACAACCTGTGACCCAGTCATCCTCATAACATCCTGAGAAAACAATATAAAATGATCAACTTACATACAACAGCAAAAATAAATGGGCCAGATTCTCAACTACTGTAAACTGATCTAGCTCTATTGAGGACAATGTATCTCATTTATATCTGCATAATCCTGGCTCCCATTGAAGTTAATGTGAGTGCTGCTATTAACATTAATTAGAGCAGGATCAAACTAATAAATATCTAATCTGTGGTTGAAATTTAAGATACTTTCCTAAGTAATATTCTGAAGAAGTGAGTTACACGGGTTAATGATATAAATCTATATTTTATTTTAAATATATATTTTCTAATTTGTGTTAAATATTTTTTCTGGCTTGGCAATTCACATTTGCATCTCTTTTTTTTCTTCTTCTCCTACCCCTCCCCTTCTCTGGCCCATAAATCTTATTTTAAAGAAAAAACATTTTCCCAAGACAGAATTTAATGTTAAAGGTGAGGATAAAATCCAGTGTCCCATTTCAGTCATGAAAAAAAAAAAAAAGAAAAAGCACACTATACTATGTCACTATTCGCCACTTTATTCCTACTGTTTTATCTCATCTGTTCTTGCCTGGAAGGGTTCCTCAGGTGGCCCTTGAATGTCTCCCTTTTAGTAGTTCAAATTAATTTTACAATAGTTCTGTTTTCCCCTGTTTCCCTTGTGAAGATTGTTACTGAAACACAATACTTTGACTAAAAAATTCCCTTGTAATGTAAGTAACATTAGTGGCAGTGTTCGAAGCAATTCAGATTGGGCTTTGAAAACTCCTGAGTGCAGGACAGTCCACTACTGTGTGAGATTTCGCAAACCTCTCTATTCTGGGGGGTCTGCAAAGCTAGTTCAAACTGAACTAATTTCCTCCCATTATTTAAACACATTTTATTTTCAAAGGCCAATCAGTTTTAAAATAAATATGGATTTCTACCAGAAGAGATGGTGTGCAATGTTTGAGGTCTATAGATGGGAAGGCTAGAAATGTCTGATTACTCAGGTCCGGTCAACACACAGTAGTTTTTGTACCAGTATAGATATTTGGTTAAGGGGATGATTATATAGACACACACACACACACACACACAAACAAACACAGATAAACAAACACAGTTATACCAGTACAACTGCTAGTGTGGACAGAGTTATACCAACATAAGCTTATCCCTCATACAGGAATAAGCTTATACTATATAAGTATATTTATACTGGCATAACTGTGTCCATGCTTGTGAGTGGCGAGATGGGGGACTCTAACTCTTCTGGTATCGTTATAGTGGTACTATTTTTGTGTTTAGACAAGGCCTCAGTTTACATCGGCTTTGTGATGCTGTCCTGAGGCATATCACTCACTGAAGGCAGCCCTTCGAGGATCAGCAACATAACTTAAACTGACTGACAGATGCTCCGATATCACGTTCCACAATACTGCTTTTATCTGAAGAACCACCAAAATAGCTGAAATCAGCTGAGGCACCTGAGTTAAGCATTTCCAAATTTAAAAGGTCAGGAATGGTACTGTGGAGTTGTCAGTGGAAGGCCTTTCACAACGTAACTTGCTCCCTCTGCTAGCCTGACAGAGTAAGAGCATATGGACATTCAGAACCCATTTAATTTTTCAAGTGTTTGCTTGATGGGGTTGGGATGTTTGGCTGGGAAGGGGAGAAAGGATTTTTTGTTTGCTTTCTTTTTTGGGGGAAGGGACGTCCTTTTCCATCTCCCTTTTGTAAAAGAGTCAAAAATGTAAGTTTTCCTTAAATTATGTGCACATGTCCTAAGACATGTAGATATCTTATAAATATGTAACTTAATGAAAGGACACAAAGTGGCAGCTCCCTCAAGATTGGCATAACTGAAAATAAATTGGATCTTGAGTAGAGGGGAGCAACCCATATGGTCAACCTTTTGGGAAATTTTTAATAACCACTGCACACTCAGCAACGTCCTGGTGAAAGACCGTTGTGTTGTTTACACCTTTATTTTGGTGGCACCATTCTGCAATGGAATAAATCTATGAGACTGCACTACATACAATAGTCTTCTCCAAAGACATGATCTCAGTTTGGAGAAGAGCAGGAATCTGCACAGCAGTGAGCACAGCTGATTTCCAGGTATTGGAAGACATAGCTTACTCACTTCATTGTGTTGTAAAGGCATAACAAGTGTGATGGATACAAAGAATACTGATAAAGTATGGTTGCAGGTTGGGCAACCAGCACAGTTTCTTGATGTTTGTGAAGGTTGAGAAGGGTGAATTTAGCTCTTGAGTCACCTTACAACCTAACAAGTCACAAAAAAAGTTTGATCAGAAAATGTTAAGAGAAGTTCAAGGTTTAAGGCCAGTGAGCCAAATTTATCCCTGGTATAATGCCACTGAAGTCTGTTTATCTCTATCTTAGAAACGGTAATCAGTCTCTTAAAAGGAGAAAATGTGGGCAGTATATATGAATGATACTTTGCATTTGGCAGAAGTATAAGACCAGCTGTTTGTTCTTTATCTTGTGGCTATACATCTATCGAAAAAACCCTTGCTTAGCTCCTGGTCTTATTTCCACTGTAGACTTAACCGTAAGCCTTAGATAAATGTGGTGTTTGGGGTTTAGAGCTAAGTGTCATTTAGTATCATTTCTGATGTCTCCATACATGATAATGAGCTTCTTTTCACAAGGGACTTGGGATCTGATTTTAATTTGTGGTAGGGTTATGGTCACAATAAACGTCTATTTCAGATATTCACGAGAAGTCGCGAATGCAAATGGAAATAAAAAGTGACTGTTTTCTTGTACATTGAAAGCTATGCATGTAAAACATACATATAGTAAATATCTATTCCACATGGAAGCCCGCCACAAGTCCATGATGAGACTATGCCTCCTCCTTCAGCACCAAAAAAATCATACTCGCGGGTCTGAGCAGAGATGCTGTAGTTTGCATGGCAGGGTTTTAATCCTCTTTTGTGGTTTTTAGCCCCAGGGATGCCAGTATGTGTCATTGTGTCTTGCTGACACTTAGAATCATAGAAGATTAGGGTTGGAAGAGATCTCAGGAGGTCATCTAGTCAAACCCCCTGCTCAAAGCTGGACCAACACCAACTAAATCATCCCAGACAGGGCTTTGACAAGCCGGGCTTTAAAAACCTCTAAGGATGGAGATTCCACCACCTCCCTAGGTAACCCCTTCTAATGCTTCACCACCCTCCTAGTGAAATAGCGTTTCCTAATATCCAATCTAGATCTCCTGCACTGCAACTTGAGACCATTGCTCCTTGTTCTGTCATCTGCCACCACTTAGAACAGCCTAGCTCCATCCTCTTTGGAACCCCCCATTCAGGTAGTTGAAGGCTGCTATCAAATCCCCCCTCACTCTTCTCTTCTGCAGACTAAATAAGCCCAGTTCCCACCGCCTCTCCTCGTAAATCATGTGCCCCAGCCCCCTGATTATTTTCGTTGCCTTCCGCTGGACTTGCTCCAATTTGTTCACATCCTTTCTGTAATGGGAGGCCCAAAACTGGACGCAATACTCCAGATGTGGCCTCACCAGTACCAAAGAGAGGGGAATAATCACTTCCCTCAATCTGCTGGCAATGCTCCTACTAATGCACTAGGAACTTAATTGAGACCAACAATTTATTTCCTGTAGGCTATCAAGCAGCCATTGGTAAGTCAGTTTTATACGGTCTGGATTTGAACCCAGAGGTGAATGGTTCTGTAATCCATGACCAGCCCCGAGTAATCCAGTCCATGAGACAGACAGATTCAAACTGGAGTTACTCAGATTTACACAGTTTAATTCAGGGCACAGTCACCCTTACACCACCATACCATTCAAGCAGCCAGGGCTGCCTCAAGAAGTGGATGGCACTCTCCAAAAAGGACGTTAGCTGAGGCAGACACAGTATATGTGGATTCATATGTGTGCTTATTCTCTGGGCAGCAAAGTTCCTATGAAGCCCTGACTGTGATTTAAAGTTGCCCTTCCCTTGGCAGAACCCCTTTGGCAGGATGCAATGCAAAAACAATCTGAACTTTTCTTGGGTGAGTTCACCCTCAGGCAAAGAAAATTGTGCCAGGCCTTGGAGTTGAAGGAAGTTTATCCTTCTTACCCTCCATACCAGTGGGGATGAATCAAACCCCTTAAGTTAAAAAAAGAAAATCCCACACTGACTGAAAAATGTATCAGCTCCTCCAAACCCAAGGGCAACGTCATTGTTAAAAAAAGCAACCTGGGAAACTTGTTCTGGCCCACTAGGATTTGCAAAATTGCAATGATATAAAATTGAGCAAACCTACAAGTTCAGAGCAGCTGAAGAACAGGCAGGTGTCAATCCAATTTATGAACAAGAACAACTGGTCTGTAGTCCAATACCTCTGAATCAAGTAACTGGGTGATGATTTTAATAGCTGTAGGTGACAGTCGGGGTATTTAAAGCAACATAGATAAATATCTTAAGTTTGATTGTAAAACAAACAGCAGCAGAACAGAGAACTTAATGTAGTGATGGAAGGCACTAATACTTAATCGTGGCTTGATAAAGTCTTTTTACTATGCTACTTTTTCATGAGGAATTTTTTATTTATTTAACCAGCAAAACGCACCCAATTTGACTTTCCTAATTACTGACCGTCTTAGCCTGGTTTTGGGTTTATTTAACCCAAAGTGCATTATTTAAAACCCTTTGATGCTTTCTCTTGAAAAGGATTTGCTAGGAAATAAATCATGCTTATTTGCAAGAGGAAAAAAAAAAACATTGCCAGAAAAAGTCTACAGAAATAAGAAGTATTGGTCACAGGTGTGTGATCAATGTTGTGATTTCTATAGTACTTGTTACTGCTAGCAGACTTTATTGAAACCCACATTCACTGCTTCAGAGAAGCATGCCACTTAGCGCATAGGTTCGCATGACATGTTGTTCACTGGATGGTTTATGATTGTGTCTTTACACCAAATATGAAGAACTCCAAACTACCTGTATACCGGCAAGCAGCTCCACTCACTCACTCTTGCATGATATCCCCATAGTCCTACTTTTCTGAAGGCCTTTCTCACACTGCTGTCACGCTTAGCTGAGGTTGGCCAAACCACAAACTATTTTATTATGTTGTGCAAAAATCCTATGTGCAAAACCCCTCTTTAATTAAGACAGAGAAAACAGCACAGTGATTGTAATGACCTAGGACTGCTTTATCCCTGGGAATAATGAAATAAAATTGGTCCCTCTCTATTTTTGTTCTTAAACTGAGTAAACCAAAATCAGTTTATTCAACTCAAAGTAAACCAGACAGACCTCACTTCTAAAAGTAAGGGGGGGTATGAATGGAGGTTGGATATGCAAGGATGACTGAACTGCAAACTGCTGGCAAAATATTTGGCTTGCTGTTGGTCCATTGCCAGTGTTTCCTTTGTAAATTAATCTCACATCTTTATTAAGTTAAGCGTTTCTTCTTCTTTTTATTTGAAACATATTTTAAATATTTTGTTTTTATGACGTCCTGGAACATGATATGTCCCCTTCCAGATCAAGAAAAATGGGAAAGTCTGACATTAGGCGCAATCACATGAACACACGCTTCAGCCAATCTGAAAATATTTTAAAAAAATAATGTGTCAAGGATCAGTGCAGAGAGAAACAACCAAATGGCATCCTCGCATCATCTGCTGGGGAACACTAATCCAAACTGCTTTCACAAAAGAGACCTTGCTATATAAGAAATGCAAATACACCTGCAAATCCAATAGTTTTTTCCAGACTTCCTATAAGATTTAAGCTTACATATTTTTCCTTTGTGATCTTTCTTGAGGAAAAAAGTCCATTAAAAATCCCTTCTAAATACTATATTTAATGTTTTGTTTGTCTCACCCAAAGAACCTTCATTTTTATGACTAACAGAGCCCAACTTTTAAATGGAATTTCATGGATTTCTTCATTAACTCATGATTCATCCCACAAGAAAAAGAAAGAAAAGAAAAATAATCTTGGATTCTTCCTTAGGAGGCCGATATTGAAAAGTGTTTAGCAATATGGGTGCCCAACTTGAGACTCCTTTTAGAGACCTGATTTTCAGAGGGGGGTGTACAGCATTTCTGAAAAGTAGGCCCCTTTGAGGCACCAAAATAACTAGTTACAGTCGGAAGTCTTGGACAGATGCTTCAGCTCTGAAAAGTTCTAAGCTATCTCATGCTAAATAAAAGTGCAAACCTACACAGGAGGCACAACCCTATGCTTCGTCCATTCATGGGACTCTCATTGAAGTGAACGGGAGCTCTTGTGTGGAGGTCTTGGCAGGATTGGACACATTAAGCATTCCCCACTGGATACTCTGATAGGGTAGGGAGAAAAGCCATTCCCCAAGTCTCTTCCATATACCTTTTTCCAAGGCCACTAGGCCCTGATCTTGCAAACACTGATGTGAAAGTTTCAAGATAAGGACATCCACAAGTGTTTGCAGGACTGGGGCCTTCCAGGATTGACATTGCCCAGAACAAGTCTAAATTAAAAACATAATTTGATTCAGTCATCCCATTCAAACTTAGAATTGTTACAGATGTGGGCAAATTTTGGCGATGAGGTTTTCTAAGCCAAAAAAGTGGGGAAGATAAAAGAAGATTGATTTCAAAAAAGTGTTCACTGTTCACTTTATATTATTTTTTATTACAAATATTTTTTTGGAGCATCAAATGTAAGCTTTACATTGTTTTATTGTTGAATGCAGGTTTTTTTTTAAAAATAATTTGACATTTGTAAGTTCAACTTTCATGATAAAGAGACTGCACTACCATACTTATATTAGGTGAATAGAAAATACTATTTCTTTTGGTTTTTTTACAGTGTAAATACTTGTAATCAAAAATAAATATAAAGTGAACGCTGTACAGTTTGAATTCTGTGTTGCAATTGAAATCAATATATTTGAAAATGTAGAAAACATTCAAAAATATTAAAATAAATGGTATTCTATTATTGTTTAACAGTGCAATTAATTGTGATTAATTTTTTTAATTGCACAATTAATCATTATTAATGTTTTTAATTGCTTGACAGCCCTAATTGCAATGCAATGTAAAGGTCTTAACTGGTAGATGCCCTGCATTCAACATTCTCAAATCTTACCAGCCTTGCCTACTCTAGGGTTTTCAGCAAAAAAATTCCACCATTGCTACTGTCAGTTCAGTTCTACTACGCTGTGCAGGGTCAGAAATAATGGTGGAAAAAATGCTGCAGTTGCTGGAGCCTTTTCTACTCCAGGTCTCCCACCAATGATAACACTAGTGGAGTATTAAAAACCTTAGAAAACTTTCCCCAGGAAATTGTAATGGAGACCGTCTGCCAGGAGTACTGGTGAGATTTTTATACTGGGACAAGGATTTCAAATCATTAAAGGGCATTTGCAAATTAGATAGTCTCACTTTCTCTTCACCAACGGGAATTCACTACTATTGAGGATTTATGCAGGAAACTTCCATTAGCCCTAATAAAAGTTACAGCTGTATCTCACCTGCCCACAAACCCACTGATGAGAAAATAGACCCCCTTAAATCTATCAATATTTCTCCTATTTATTTTAACCGTTTCCTCACTTACTGTAATTTAAATGAATAGCATTAGAATAGTAAATGTCAACAAATACCGTCTCTGCAACACCTTTAATTATGATCATTTTCATTACAATAGTGACCAAAAATCCTCAATCAGTGCCCCTTTGTGCTAGGCGCTGCACAGATACATACAAACACATGGCCCTTGCCCTGTTATCAGACAAGACAGATAGGCAGACAATAGACAAAAAATACAGGAGCAAAATGATTGAGATAAATACGTCTTGTTAGTTACTTTTTCATCCCTAGCCCCATCTACAATCCCACCAATCTCTAATGCCCTTCTTCCCAGACAACCAGCTCTGCTATTGCTGCTCTCTCTCTCCTTGCTACCCACCCAATACTGATGCCTGCTCTCCTAGTTCTCCAAGCACCTTGGTATCCTACCTCCACTGAAGCTGTGTGATACTTTGTAGGTTTAGTTCACACAGGTTCATATCAACTGTTTCTAGTATGGGTTCACAAGGCTTACACTCACTTTCACTTGGAATGTTTCATTGGGCTGCACTAGTTGATAATCAAAGCTCTACAATCTGTTTGGAGGAGATGGGGAAAGAAAAAAGGAAGCAATGTATTATAGACTCTGTAAGCCCCCAAATCAAAGCAAAATTCATGCTCATCTGCCAGGGTTTGGATCAGGTTTTTGCCTGAATGGGTTGGACCTCTTTTTGGAGTGGAGAGAGGGGTTTTTAAAAATTGTTTTGGGAATTTTGACTGAGTCTATTAATTGACATTGAGCCAATCAGTTAATTCATTTGGGTATTTAATGCTTGTCCCATTTGATAATTACAGTACACAGACGTTCAGATATTCCTCTGAAATCCAGTACACTCTGTCCTCAATATAAGACTCTTGGATAAAGCAGACTAGTGTCCCTCTGCACCCAATTCAATTGAATCTTCACTCTAAAATATCACCTCACAACAGCAAGGCCCCTTTAAAACAATGCAAAACGTTGGTCTTCTCAAGCTTAAGATCCAGTATTTAAAGAAGATGAAAGGGATCAGTTAGGCGGAGCATGGATATCTAAATGTCACTACTGAATGTACTAACACCAACCATACTTCTTGGGTGCAAGGTGAAGAGGTTGAGACCAAATGCTAAGGCCCTCCAGAATCCAAAAAGATATGGGTGCTCTAACATTAGCTTTGTCACTTTGTTGTCTTTTGCATTAAAGGTGGTCAAACCTCACCACATGGAAAATTTAGATTTAGAAACAAAATATTTATTATTGTCATCAGTCTGCAGAAAATTTTGACTTTTATCATAACCTCCCCCCACCCCACCCCCCACAACTGACCACATTCCATCTTCTCACAACTGAAAATCAAAATGTTTTTGATTTTGGCAAACATTTTCAGTTTTCTGACCAAAAAATATTGAACACTTTCCACACAGATTTTAATTTTGTCAAAAACCCAATTTTTAAATAAAAAAAAGTTTTGATGGAAAATGTTTGGCCCACATTCCTTTACATATCCAGGCAGAATCTTGTTAATTCACTTTTTAGTGAACTGCACACTTTATAGTCCACCCAAAATCCTGGATGTCTTTTGTCATTTCTCAGCAAAGATTTAATACCTGATGCTGTAATGAGGTCATATATGACTCAGATATTCATCAGCACAGCACAACGGGGGGTGGGGGGGAAGGAGGAGAGAAGAGAGGGCACATCTTCGTTCATAACACAGTAGTTGTCCAGTAAATGTGTAGGTTTAGCCTCAATTATTTTGCTCCCTCGGCCACTCATATTTCTATATATATTTTACAGGAGAAGCCTGTTTATTCAAACTGTTTCAAAGACATCAACCATCTTCAGATAAATGGAGATTTCTATAGTCAAGGGAGCGACAGGGTAAGAGAAAATGGGCCAAATTTTCTTCTACTGTAAATGGGCACAGCCCTAATGACCTTTGCAGAGCAGCACCCAGGTACACAGCAGAGAATGTGACCCAATATCTTTCTCTTCATCTGGTTAGCTGTCTTTTGCAAACTGCAGGAAATAGTTCCTAGTAGAGCATGTGATATAATCACAGTTATCTTGGATTCAAAGTCAGAAACCCTACCCTAAGTATATAAATGTCTTTTGTAGGTAATATTGTACCAAACAACATTAGTATGTAGGACTGTATAGAAGAAATGGCTGTGACACATGAAGTGCCCTGTGATAGACGTATGAAAGGTGCTACACAAAAATAAGATGTATTGTATTCCACATATTGTACCATTTAAGAGCAGCATAAAATACCCACTTTGAAGAGTAATTTTATCTACTGAGTATCAGAGGGGTAGCCGTGTTAGTCTGGATCTGTAAAAGCAGCAAAGAGTCCTGTGGCACCTTATAGACTAACAAACGTATTGGAGCATGAGCTTTCATGGGTGAATACCCACTTCGTATTCACCCAAGAAAGCTCATGCTCCAATACGTCTGTTAGTCTATAAGGTGCCACAGGACTCTTTGCTGATTTTATCTACTGATATATCCGATCAAATTGCCTGGTTGTAATTCTGATGTGCAGAAAGCTGTGTCTTTCTTTCAGGATTGTAACCAGGGTGTTCATACCACTGTTACTCATTTTAACACTGGAACCTCGTGCTGTGGCTATAATGAAACACCAAGGCACAAAATTAATTATGGCAGTGGGTCTGGAACCAAAAGTGTTCTGTTGAGTGGGTGATATTTTACTGGCTGTGTCTGAATCTAAGAATTCTACAAAACAAAATAGACCAAGTGTTGCGTTTCATTAGACTGCACTATTTGATAATCAAGGCTTTACAATCTGTTTGGAGGTGAAGAAGAAAGGAAGCAATATATTATTACAGACTCTATATGTCACATTTAAGATTAGACATACCTGCTATGGCAAGGGTGGTGCCCAACTAGTGGCAGTGATCCAAAATTTGTGTTAATCTATTGGGTCATCTTTGAAACAAAGTAGCTGTCCAGAAGAACACGTCCTGAAGATGGAAGAGTTGCAAAGATGCAGGTGTTTAGGGAAAGAAAGAGAGAAGAGCTTTATAAGCTCATCAAATGCTCACTGAAGTCAATGAAAAGATTCCCATTCACTCCAATAGGCTTTGGATCAGGTCCTAAGTCAAGACATTTTCTTCCCTCTCCAGAATTGGCCGGACAAACTGGAAACGGTTTGGGCAGTGGGACAGTGCACTCCACCCATAAACAGAGCACACATGGGAGAATGTGCTAGCAGGCAACAGATATTTTGTCTCCAAGCCAAGATAAAGGGTTGTGTCTCCTACCAGCCCACCCTCTGAGACAATAGTATAAAAGGCTGCAGTGAGGTTATGTCTCTGAGGAAATCTAGGAAGGAATGCCATCTGAGTGGTGAGCAGGAAGACATGTGCTCCCTGATGTTTGGTGTTGAAGTGGAAGGCATTAATATGTGACAGGGTGCAGAAAGTCACTACCAGCTGGAGCATTTCCACAGAGCTCCATCTTTCTTTGGGATAAAGGGAAATATAAATCTGAATAAAGGAGCAAATTCCCATCAGGAGAATCACCACTTCAGCTAGGTGAGAAAACTAGAGGATGGGCAAGTGCTTTTGCAGTAGAGAGGGAATAACACAGTTAACAGGATACTAACAAACACTAAACAGTGATGGCAAAATTACTGTTTTGAAATTATAAATTGCATCCACATTAACACCAAATGAATTAATGGAGGTTACCATTATTATGATGAGTACCAAATGGTTTTAAAGAGATTATGGCAAACAGGAGCTGGATGCAAGGAGTCAATTATCTACTTATCTTGTCCATCTATTATTTAAGTGCAGAGAAAGACCTAGCAGTCTCTTAATACTAAAGTAACTTAATTTGTTATCCTAACTGTAGTTTTCATGGCAAGTGAAGGTGATTTTAACAATTGGGACTAGACTACACCCAGCCATGTCTGAGTGAACAAAGGAGCAGGCAGAGGTATGGAGGGGAAAGGCAGAAGAAGCCTTTCCCTGTCCCTTTATCACCAGTGCAGGCACTTGATACAATTTGGTCTGTGTGCTCCCTTGAATGAAGGTCTAAAGGTGAGGCTCATGCTACCATCATCACTACCTTACCCAAAATGAGAATTGCTCTGACTCCAACACACCCAGGGCTACAAGATCTGACCAAATGTGGGTAGGAGTGTACTCTGCCCCTTACAACAACTGGTGCAGCAGCTTAAAGTTCCCAGAGACTTTGTGTCTGATTTTTCTTGAATGCTTTTTTAAATTATGCACCTAAAAATGTTGTTATAGAAGAGAAATTCTCATTCCATGAGATGGCACAAAGACTTGGCTATAACTTTGGCAGAGAAGGGATAAGGGGAGAAAAAAATTACTGTGAAGACAAAGATAACGGTAACTATGAAAATAATTTTAGCACCAAATATAATATGTTGCCATCAAGGGATAGGTCTCATATCCCTTCTTGATTACACACCAGTTTTGCACTGGTATAACTCCATTAATTCACACTGATAACCCTGGTGAAAAATCAGGCTTTCTAGGAGTGTGCAAAAAACACACCAGTTTTGCAGAAAACTATCATGATGGCAGCCCCTGATATTCACTTGGAATTCTGGATTTACACAAATCTGAAAACTTGAAACAAATCCAGTGAAATCTTCTTGTTATGAAGCAAAATCAGCTCCCATTTGCTCTCCCAGAGAACCCCCCTCACTAAGAGTCTGTGGGATCCCCTTTACCTGGAGTCAAACCATGGAGGAGAGCAGGGAGCTGATGAACTTTATAACTGACCCTCTCATGGGTTCCAGACAGTTCCCCTAAACATGGCTTCTGTGGACTGGAAATGGGTTGAACTTGCTAGCTCCACAAACACTAAAGAAGGGGGACAGCTGCCCAGACAGCCATCCCAGAATACTTTGCCACAGGGGTTTTTCAGACCCTTTACCCTCCTTGTACAGAAGATAACTAGGGATAAGGAAGACACCCTGGGCCTGTGGGGGAAAGCACCTGTGTGGGAAGAGAAAGCCTGGCTGAATCTTCTTTGTGTCTGGCATCAACTTCTAAGAAATTGGTTTTAAAAATGAACCATTAAACCTTGTGAATTCAGGCTTCCTTGCAAAAGTTTTGCACAGCTCTAATAACCATGGCTGACATTTTTCAAAAGTATCTATTCGTTTTGGGTTCCCAGCTTGAAACACCTTTGGCCTGAATTTCAGAAATACCGATCCCCATTGATATCAAGTGGAGTTGCAGGTGCTCAGCACATCTAAAAATCAGGTCCACGGTCTTTCAAGCTGGGCACCGAAAAAACTGGAGGAACCCAAAAAGAGTAGTTACTTTCAAATATTTTGTCCTATATCTATTTGCATTGCAAGAGCACCCATCACTCTGGACCCTTCCTACTATTGTTTGATTTTTCTTGGGAGCAGTTGGGAAGTGCACACTGCAATGTTTATTGCATCTCATCAGTCATGTGCTTTTATTGTTGGGATATACATGAGAGAGATTCAATCTCCTTTTCTATTGTGTTACACTCAAGTAAGTTTATTCTAGCAGCAGAAGTGACCAGGAATACAGATATCTGACATGCGATGTATTTTTTGGAGGGGGCAGTCTTCAGGATTTCCCCCTTTACTCCTTTCACCTGGCTGCAAGCCCACTGTGGGGTGGATGCAGCTCCCCGTGAAGGCCATCAGTGTGGCTACATGCATCAGTTATAGGGTATTCCTTAAGAGCAATACGATATGCTCCCCCAGCCCTATAGAGGATGTGGTGCATTGCTTTCTCAGCACTACAAGTCCCTGATGGTTTGAGATACATGAGATCCAAACTACCTCTCTGTCTCTCTGTAATGCAATGTGTTGCCACTGGACTGCTAGACTAGCTTGTATAATACATTTTATATGCATTTCATTATGATAAGGGAAATAACATGCACACAGTATGTGTGTCAGGATAGGTATCTGTATAGACGCAAACAGATTGTGGCAAGGCCTGTATCTGTGCACAAGAGCGGGAGGATAATACAACAAGTCATTCTCTACTTTGTACTTCTGCACAAGACCAGCCACAGTGTGCCTGGAGGAAGCAGGCACTGCACAAGCCCTGACAGTCATTCTCTTCTGTCCCGATTTCCCCTCTGCCTCTCGAAGGGGCAGGGAGAGGAAAGATGAGGCAAAGGCAATGCCATCTACCAGAACTGGTCAGGCATGGGAGGATCACACACAGCATTTCCCCAAAAAGTGGTGGAGCTACAATAAGCATTGCAGTGTGCACTTCCCAAGGCTTCTAGGAGAAAATACAAGTCAGACAGACTTCCTATTGGAACTCCCAAAGCAGTACAAGTCCCCACCGCAAGACCCATACTTTCAATGGAGGGCTGGGGACTGTGACTCATGTGGCATATCTGTATTGTATGTGGCACACTATTGGCCAAATATTCAATGTGGCCTCAGGCTGGCCTTTAAAACTGTACAAGTCTGGCACATGAGCGTGGCTAACTATCCAGCTTGAAAATCAGGGCATTTATGAAAATGTGGCTACATGTTTACTGTGTGGAAAATTATAGATAGGTTCTGCAGCAGGATATCTGGAGACCCAGGAGAAGATCAGGAGTTAAATTTGGCCCCAGAGAGCGTACTGGGGTTTCATGATTGTAACTGAGAACAAGTATCAGGGGTAGCCGTGTTAGTCTGTATCCACAAAAACAACAAGGAGTCCGGTGGCACCTTAAAGACTAACAGATTTATTTGGGCATAAGCTTTCGTGGGTAAAAAAACCTCACTTCTTCAGATGCAACTTTTACCCACGAAAGCTCATGCCCAAATAAATCTGTTAATCTTTAAGGTGCCACCAGACTCCTTGTTGTTTAACTGAGAACAGTATCTGATATTTTACTTACTTTGGTCCCAGTTCAGAAAAGCACTTAAGCGTGTGCTTAAGACCATCTTTATTCAGCGAAGCACTTTGATGTGCTTTGCTGAATTGTGTTCCTTGTCTACTGCTGAACCAATGGAAGCCACTATCCTTGTTAGCATCATCATCAGTAAAGTCCCTGAGGGGGTCTCTTCCAGGAATGCTATCGTAATGGCAGACAACTTTTGACACAGAAACCTGATTCAGAGCTCCTGTGAGGAGACTGAGTACTTTGAGGACACCTACAGATACCAGGGCCCACATCTAAGTGCAAGCGCCATACAGATAGCTATTTACTTAATGTTAATTCCTACTTGTCCCACATGAATGGTTATGTACTTGCACCTGCACACCATGAATCTATCGAGGAAAGATCACATTTTTCTATACACGGTTAGTCTCAAGAAAAATGCCTGGAAGTCTGTTCATGGGAAGTACAAATATAAGCACCTGAAGGCCCTCATCCTGCAAAGAAAGCCACAGGTAGGCATAAAGCCCCACAGACTCCCATGTGGCACTGGATGGGTGCAATTTATGTCCATGTGGTTTACTCTGCAGGATTGGGGCCTCAGCGATCATTAGTTTAAAAAAAAAAAAGGCAAACAGAGTCAGAATGATGTCAACAGGCATTAGTGTGGAGCTCCTAGGGATGAGCTACATAAATGATTTATTTTCTAGAGAGTATCTTTAACAGTAAGACCTTTTACTTGCTCTATTAGACAGCGGCTAAGCTGCTCTCTTCATACAGTTACAAATTCACCAGTTACACTTAAAGAACCATCCTCGCTTGCTCTTTTCCTGTTTCGTTTTTTTTTTTTTTTGGTCTTTTTGTGAAAAAGACACCTAGTTTCAAACCATTTTAAAAAATATCAAAACCCTGGTGGAAAATAATTTGCAGCTGTGATAATATCACATTTTTTAAAATACCATAATATAGTTTTACTTTTAATAATAAAAGATAAAAAAGAGTCTGTGAATAATTAGAGATTGCAGTCTGAAGCCAGTTACAGTCACTGCAATTGATAATAAACTTAAACCCCCTTGGGAGCAGGTAAATGCTTTGCAACCCTGACCCCCTTGCTCTCACATTACTTAACAACCCTGCAGTTCCAGCATTACATCACCATTCAAGCGATTGGTTCCTGCATTTTAACTCTCTCCCTGTCTCCTCCGATTAGGAGCGACACAGTGATGGGGAGGGGGGGACTTCTCTTGAGTTTGCTGCTCCTTGTTTGGGTTTGGTTCATTTTAAAACCAGCTTCTGCTCTACAAGTCCAGGTTACACTCACCAGAAAAAAACTCTAGCGAAGTGAAAAGGAGAGCAGGAGAGGGGGATCGAGAAGTAGGAGGAAAAGAAAGGGAAGAAGGAGGGGCAGCAAAAAAGTCTATAGAAATCAGAAAAGGAAAAGAAAATTAAAAACAAACCTCATGGACATCACTGAGCCTGAATTCCCTGCTGAGGTGCAGAACATGAGAGCCCTGGAATGAGTGTATGTAGAACTTGAGCCAAAGCTTAACTAGCCCGAGTGAGTCATATCCTTCCCATTTGATTCCAGTCCAAATGATGATGTAATGCTCTGGCCTTCTCTCTCTCTCTCTACACTACCTCCCGCCTCCCTGCTCTCCTTTTTAGCTCAGTGCTGGTGAAGTCACCGTTTAAATCTGGCAGAACTGAAGCAAAAACTTCAATGTAACCAAAACAGCCGCAGGCCAAGTTCCAGACGTACTGAGACTTGGTGGTGCAATTGCCATTGGAAACGGGTAAACAGAGAAAGAAACAGTGCCGCCTCAGAATGGCCAGAGCAGCTGCCTGCGAAATCAGAGTAAAACCCAGGGAACTGGGCTGTCAGTGATTTACTGGTTTTGATCAGAAGATATTACACACACAAAAATGCCCATGTGTTTCAGGACCTCAAGAAGGAGAAAGAGCAACTGGGAAAGGAGAAGGGAGGGCAAAGAAGAAAGGGAGACAAGGAGTCGAGAAGAGAAAATTTTGAGTGTGGGGGAGATCTTTTAGGTGTGGGGAGAACAAATATTCAATATAGGCATTTGCACTTGTACAGGTTTGATTCATTAAATCAGAGCAACTCCACTGACTTCAAGCTGTGTAAACCTGGCAAGAGCTTGAAACCAGCCCCTTCCCCCCCATTTTTGCAGGGTAATTGTGGGGCTCTGAGTTTCTTGGGCTGTCAGTGAGGTGAAATGTGCAGGTGTTCTCTTTCTAGAGAATTTCAGACTCTTTTATCTAAAAGCAACAACAACAACAACAAACCACCACCAAACCCTACTGTATTCAATCACACCATTGCAGCACCACTATGTGTTCAGTCTTGAACTTAAAGAGATTCTTCTACAAGCTTAAGAAATATTCCATATACTTAAATGGACAATACACTGGAACTGGTAAAGATTGCTTAAAACAGAGGAAACTTTTCAAGTGAAATATTGTAGTTATATGACACAAGTGTTTCCAGCGTTAGCAGCTATATTACATAGGGCTGAAATACACCATGTGTCTATCAGGGTAGCTTAATGACACTGAGGTTTCTTTTACTGTTCTTTCACAATTACTTTTGATCCATGGAGTAAAAACGTAGCTCCATTGTAAAATGCAATGCTTGTGTTTTTAAAAAGAAACATTAAATTTCCTATCACATATTATCCTTGAATATGCCAAATGTGAAAACGTAAGTTACGGAACTACAGAAAGATCAGCATGACTTGTGCTTAGAACATTGCAAGGATAACCAAAATGGGCCCTCTTTAATTACAGGTCAAGAGAAGAATTTCAACAAGCAGCTCAGAAAACCCAAACACCACCCTATACAAATAAAACAGAAAAGCCTTTACTGACATCTGGGTTGCCAGCCACATCCACCTTTTCCATACCTATCACTTCATTGGACAGCTCAGGGTAAATTTCAGTATTACAAAAGACTTGGGGGGGGGACAGATTTCATAAAATCTGTTGAAAATACAAAAGCCAACGATATTTTGTTCATATTACGGTTTCATTTTATAGCAAAATATTTTCTATTGCTTAGAAGCATCTTGGCAGTAAATGGCTCTTTGTAGCTGAATGATTGATCGCTCCAGCCATTTAATGCCCCATATGCTGCAAAGCAATAGCGATTATTGTTAAGTAGCGAAGTTTTCCCAGGATGCTGTTATGGCTATCAATGTTCTTAAAGATATACACTTCCAGGGGTCAATGCTGCTAATTTCAGCTTGGTTGGTTTCAGTCATGAATTTAAATGATTAATTTTCTGGGCATATCAGTGTAGGACACAGGCAGGGTGAGAAGGGGAAAAAGCAGTGGTTTGTCCCATTCAAGTGGGAAAGCAGGCTGCCCTCCTGCGTGACATCCCCAATCGATATAGATGCTGCAGCCACGCTGAGTGACACCTTTATCAAGCAAAGCAGCACTGAATTAGAGGTGATCGGCCATAATTATTACTGGCGCCACCGAAGCCTGTGGCTTGACGGCATCAGATGTGGTTGTTATAAAGTTTAGTCCATTGTGTCAGTGGCCTATATAATTCATTTATGTCTGAATTACCAGCTATTGATTTTTTTTTGTCTTCTGTAATGTAATAAAATAAAAGTTAGATCATTCCAAAAGCTCTCTTTTAATTCCAGGCCTTTCTGGCTGTTTTATTTTTAATCCCAATCCTTTTTCTTTTCTTCTTCCTCCTTTTAAAAAAAGCTATATTAATTTTCTTGTGAAATTGCGATAGCTCATCTTTCCCTCTCACTCCCATTTTATTTTGATTTCTTACACTTGCAGCTCTGGGTTACACAGCTTAACCTCATTATCTGCCTTTCAGTTATGCCATTGGGATTGCTATAAACAAGAGTGGTCCCAAAGCAGAACCCTGCCCCCCAACTTTTGAGGAAGTAAAGGTCTGATACAGGCATAAACTCAGAGGCTGAGATCCATGTCTAGTAAGAGAAGAGCTGCCACTAGGGCAAATATTTGCAGACAGAAAAGTTATTATACTAATCAGTGAGGTGTTATAGATCTCCCTGCACATGCACATGTATCCACTCCTACAGCCTTTACTCATTACTAGCCCCATTGGCTCCAGTGGCATTATTTACAGGAGTAAGGCCCATAGTTCAGCCACCTACTCTAAGCAGAAAGTAGTTGTAAGAGAAAATTCTGTTTGCCCAAATCAAGCGCAGACTCCACATTCCCCTCTATGGCTATCTTCTTCTGTTAAAGGGGCATGACAGTGACAATATGGTAATGCTAAGTGGTCCATTAAGTCATTAATACTTACAGAAATATTGTCTCTGAAGGAAAGAGCTCCTTGAAATAAGGTTTTTGAAAAGAAAAGAAAAGAAAAGAAAAGAAAAGAAAAGAAAAGAAAGAAAAAACACTGTTTCAAACAGATTCTCATGAATTAGAGATTTCTCAAAATGAACAGATAAGACCAGTATGGCCTGGACAGCACATGAAGACACTTTTTTAAAAAATAGGGTGCGTGTAGAATTAAAGTCTCATTTTGAGAGCCAAACTGTTTTTATACCAAGTTCATGTTTCAAAGGAATTTAAAAAACATTTGTACTTGTTGGTGGGAACGCAAAACGTTCTTTCCATCTCAGGTATTTTCAAGGCCTATTGATTTTTTTTTCCTTTACAGGAAACGCTGTTTTCCCATTTTCCTTCCTGTGACCAGTCAATGATAAAGAATATCCTGTACTCAGAGGAAATTCCACTCACATACAAGAGCTGCTCCTTTTTATCTGTTTATTAGCCTCTTTTTTCTTCTCTCTCCCCCCCATCTTGCCACTATCCTTATGTTTTCAGCAGTCGGCTACACTCAAGAATAGCCCTGTTGTGTTGGGAGTTGTGGGATGTTTTAATTCTAATGGGAGACTTCTTCAAAGCAGTACCCAAGCCAGTCCAGTAATGATTCCAGCTTAGCTGGCTAGCTCCGGAATGCTTACAACACCCTCCCTGCAGCGTATTTCATCCTTAGGGAAAGGGTGGTGAGGCACACCACAGCTGTTTGTTGTAACAAAAAATGACAAATTCACTGCTTCTGCTAAAAGATTCCAGTCTGAACAACATCTGAATTTTGAGAGCTCAGATCTCAGGGCACACTAGGATTATCTCAAAAGCAGCAATATTATAATAAGGAAATTGTATGGACTGCTTGAACAGGGTGTGAAAATAGACTGAGAATGTGGCTGGATAAATCACCAGTTCTAAACACATATATGCATGGGCATACCCACAAACTCAATGGCTCTGATTCTGTGCCTGTTGAAATCATTGGCAATGGGCAAAAGATAAGGCCCTAAATATAGTGTAATACTGTATTTATTATATATTTTGTATACACTACTTGGCTTTTTTATGGTCTTGATTGAGAATATTCTATAACAATTATTCCATATCGAGGAAGGTATGTTTGTCATCCAGACATTATTTTTCATTTTTAAACCTAGATCCTTACAGTCCCTGTGGAATTAAGGAGGCCAGATCATTTTAGGGTTAAATAAGCTTTAATGACTATCATATGTACAGAGCCTTAAACCTAGCATTGAAAACTTATTTTTTTAATAAGTGGCATCTCTTCCTTTTTTAATTTAAAATAACCATCCAGGTGGTTTCCTAAGGATTTCTTTGCAAATTGCTTCCAGTGAACCTTTCCAGTCACAGACCACTGCAAACCCATGTGGTGTTATTCAGCGTTCGGTTCAACTTGGGTGTCCTGTGTTTTTATAGTGGACAGAGTCTGAGGAATTGTCTGCCCAAGTGCCTACATTTAAGGGCTCGATTTCACAAGATACAGAGGCCTCTGGCCATAATCCAAGAAGGATTTAAGCATGTGCTTAATTTAAGCATGAGTGGACCCACTGTACTTCACCTGAACTACTCACAAGTTTAAAATTCCACTGGGAAAGTGGAATTTTCTAAAGCATCTACCTGACTTAGGAGCATCACTCCTATTGACTTTCAATAGAACTTAGGCTCCTAAGTCACTTAGGTACTTCTGAAAGTCTTTTGCTGGATCATGGTCAAAGTGCTCAGCACTTTTCAAGATTGAACCCTAAGAGAGGTAAAGCATGTCTCTCTGTAAACTCCCTAAATTGTTTTAAAATAAAAAAGCAAGAAATATTTTTTGCAGGAAACACTCTCAAACTTCCAATATATCGGTATTGTATGAAACTTGTTTGGACCAAATCTCAATCTCTCTCTCTCTCTCACACACACACACACACACCCCTTGGGAAAGGTGCACGGTTGATAGCCCTGGAGACTGATGCTCTTTAATAGTCCACAAAATATGTACAATACAGGCACGAATGGCAGCGAAATTTCCCCTCATTTCACCATGAACCTCATCCATGACCTTAAGGGACAACCTCTAGGGATGTGAGAGTAGTTAAGTCTCGTAGCCCATTCTATTCTTAACCTCTCAGGTGAGATTGTTAAGCTAGTTAATGACAACTGTGCTAGTGTTTTTTGTGATGTGGACATTGAACAACTAGGAAACAGAATGAAACATCACTTACTCATTAAACATAGGCCAAATAGCCTTGGGCCAGCTTTGAGCTGATGACCTGAAAGCGAAGAACTCTGTATCCAATTACCTATCATTGAGTCAGTCAGTCTGTCCAACTAACTAGTTATTTTATTACAGCTGTAAACCACAAATGCTTACAACAAATAATGCAGCGATTTATGCAAAATAGTAACAGTTTACATTTCTATAGCACCTTTCACCCTGAAGGATCCCAAAGCCCTTCACAGACTATATATATAAAAAAACAAAGAAATGTAATCACCTCTGACAAGAACAGTGGCAACCAGCCAGCACACTGCACAAGAACTGGGGGAGGGGAAAGGACAAAGGTAAACACTCACTGTTTTAAAAATGCCGTGTAATTATCAGTGTTTATGAAGAGCAAAGTGAAACCTAATTCTTCTCTCACTTGTATCAGCATAATTCCATTTGCTTCAATGGAGTTACTTATTTACACCAGTGTACGCTACTCCGTAATGAGGACCATACTTATTTCTATTCTCACTCTAGGAAACTGTGTCATTTATCTCGAATACCTCAATCTTGTTTTTCATAAAAAATGGGAAATAGGATCTGTTTCCTCATGAAAGCTGGCTGGCAATTTTTCAATGATTTTAAAAAAAAAGTTTAAATAAAAAAATGCCAATCTGTTGAAACTAAAACTGTGAAACAGGACCGGATTTGATGACTTTTCAGAACTTTCAAAATATTTAATATCAACATTTTTTTTAATTAGAGATATACCTATCTCCTAGAACTGGAAGGGACCTTGGAAGGTCATTGAGTCCAGCCCCCTGCCTTCACTAGCAGGACCAAATACTGATTTTTGCCCCAGATCCTTAAGTGCCCCCAAGGATTGAACTCACAATGCTGGGTTTAGCAGGCCAATGCTCAAACCACTGAGCTATCCCTCCTCCCTGAAAAGTTCCAGTTTTCCAATTTGAAATGAGATTCCATTTCAAAACATAAGCTAAGCTTCAGGTGGGGGAGGGGGGAAGAGGAGGACAAAAATCAAAATCAAAATTTCAAAATAAGTTAAAACATTTTGATGGACCCAAAACAACTGCCAAAATGTTGGAGTGTTTTGGATCACAAATATTTTTGCAATTTTGACTTTTCGTCCCAATTTGCAGCAGGAAATTTTTTTAAATTTGGAAATACTTGCAGGATGGGAAAACTGTTTCCTGCCCAGCTCTATTCTGCATCCCCTCCCAGTGTACTTCAGAGAAGAAGAGAACTGACCTCAAATTGGGAGAGCAAAAATTGAAGTAATGCCATAAGGCAAGTCTGAGCTGGGGAGCAAAGCACAGGAGATCAGTAATACAGGAGATCAGTAAAACAGGAGTGAGCATTGAATAACAGTTCAGATCAGACTCTAAAATTAATTTTAGTTTTTCCATGACATTTTTTCCCTATAGGTTTTCTTTAACCTGTTTTATTCCTTCAGCCTGAAAAATAAAATAAAATAAAATAATCATAATAATAATAATAAAATTTATATTCCGGTGATTTTTTTAAAAATCAGGCAAACCCCTGGGACTTAACTCCTGTTGGGGAATGGGGTGAGGAACAAATTCTGGAGCTCAGGTCTCTCTCACTTTGGCACTGTAAATTCAAGGCACTGTCTACTAATAGCTAGTGCTACGATTATGTCATGGAGGTCAAGGAATCTGTGACTTCCGTGACATTTTCTGCCCCAGGGCTGAACTGCTGTTAGTAGGCAGCCCCACAGCTCTCAGCAGCTGCTGGTGGAAGCCCCCAGCAGCTCCTAGCATCTGGGCAGCAGGGGGACCCTGGAGGCCCCTGGGAGTCCCCCAGAGCTCCCATTCCCCCCAGATGGCTGGGCTCCCCGCAGTCACGGTGGGCAGCAGGATCCCCCCCATAGCAGCCTAGCTGAGGGGGGTGGCCGGAGCCCCCTTCAGCTGCCCAGCTGCCAGGGCAGGGATTGGACCCTGCAGCAGCCTAGCTGCTGTGGGTACTGGACCCTTCTCCCTCCCCATTTTGTCAGGGATATTTTTAGTAAAAATCACAGACAAGTCAGGGGCTTCCGTGAATTTTTTTTTTTATTGCTCGTGACCTGTGATTTTCACTAAAAATATTCCTGACCAAATCTGATCCTTAGTAATAGCACATAAGTTTGCTTGCTTCTAAAGAAGTACCTTCTTTGTTGATAATTCAATTGGCCATTCATTATTTCTTGCATGAGAATCAGTGACCATCGTCAACCATTAGCAAACATTTATTGGATTCCAATCTGGGCAATCTGAACCTGATTTGTATTTCAGAAGCCATAACAGCACAACCCTCCAACTAACAAAGAGTTTTTAGAAAATATAGGATACAGTTCAGATTCCAAAGGATTTTTTTTAAATAAATACTTTTCAATTATTAATAATTGAGTATGTGTATAGTGCCATAAGGGTGCATGATTCTGTACCCACTAAGTTAATGGCAGCACTCTTCTTGATTACAATGGTACTGGATTGGTCCCATAAATAGTATCTCTTTGTCATTCAATGATTCTTATTAACACAAGGAGTTGCATGAATCCTAGTGGCATCATTTTTACGTGGCTTCATCCATCGGCTTTCCAGCAGAGTTCAGAATTCATTTATGTCAAACATCCCATGTCTAGATACCTTACCTGTAGCATCCTATTTTACCATTGTACTGTGCTTCTGAGAAACAAGAAGCTTTTTGGCAAGAGCACTGAGATAAAGCCACAAGTCAGGGTCACACTGTGAGCCCCTTATGTGCAATGGTGAGCAGTTACAGGAGTTGTCCCACTGAATTGCCATCTAAGAATTTAAGCTCTCTGACTGATCAAACAAAAACTGTTAACTGATAGAACATATTTTATTTCAATAAGGAAAACCCTTACCTGCCACCTTACTATATAAAATGGGGGTAAAAACGAAGCCTAATTCCTGTGCACTGCTATTTGTGGTACATTTTTCTGATATTTGCATTTATGCAACCATTTGTGCACTTTACCAGTGACCTTTTCTCAAAACTGAGAAGATTCCAGCAGCACTAAATTATATATTTAGGAGCTCACAAAACACTTTTGCCCAGGGAGTGGGGGCGGGGGAGGGAAAAGGATGAATATCTTCAATTCCCACAATTTGCATGGCAAGTGGTATCCATATTTTTAAAATATTGATCATTCTAATATTGATATGAATGTTTCAAATTTTTAGGATTGAATGATTGGGAAGACACATACAGGCTACTGACCAGATTCTCATTTAAAAGACTGAAACCCAGAGAGGCAATGTATATGGACCTCATTTTACTTCTTCAAGCATCACAGAGAGAGATAAAAATGTCTTTATGCCTATTTTTAAAGATATGCCCGATAACATGTATTTTCAATGGTTATGTAACATTTTTCTAGTAAAATATAATGTCCTTAGTTCAACAAGGTAATTAAGCACATACTGAACTTTAAGCATGTGAGCAGACTCACTGAATTCACTTCAAGCTAGGAACATGTTTAAATACCTAACAGAATCTGAGCCTAACTTTCTTTCTCCTAATATCACAAGGTAACTTCCCCAACATAGGCTGCACTTCCACACAGTTGCTAATAGATTATAAAGAGTGAACATTTATAAACATCAATGGCAACGCAGAAGTAGATCTTACTACCCTTTATCAAAGCTCCTTTCCCGAAGGACATCAGGTACTGAAACACTTGAGAATACTACCAGAGCCTATTTCCTATGCATTGGCCTGGAACTTCTCTCAACTGACAAAATTCTGCAAACAATCTTTTAGATCATTTTTAATAATAAAATAAAGACATTGTGATCACAACTTATATAGAAAATAGAATTGTTCAGCTGTTTGCTGTCACCCATCAGAGGAATTCTGCATCTGTATCCCATTGAACTCAGAAGCCCTCCCTGGCATTGGCATACCATTCTACTCTAATTACATTCGTTACTTAAGGATCATTATCATCTTGCAAAACTTTTGGGGTCACTGAAAGGGATTTCAGGAATGCCACAGTAAAAACAGACACCACGATCTGTGATGTTAATTCTGTCTGCTGTTACTTTCACAGGAAATCTACTCCTGGGTGCTGCTTCACATCCAGCTACACTCCTCTATACATCCATATGTGCGTGAATTATTTGGAGGGCTGCATGTGTGGACAACAATGTAGGTGAAGTACCCGAGTCTGACAAAATTCTTCACTCCCTTCAACATTCAGGTTCTGTCATGATCATCCACCTGTTTATAAATCCTGTGTTGATGCAAACTATCAAGATAGAGCTGAGTTAGAGTGAAATCAAAGTGATTAGACACATTTTTTAAAAAAATTATACATGTTTTAGTAGCTTTAAATGCTAAACAAGCTGATTACATCACACTACACAGTAAAAATGATTCCAGTGTAACCAAGGAAACTGTTTTTGCTAAACAACAGCAAGAGTCCCTTCATTTACATCTAAATTCACACAAGACAGAAATTTAGTTTAATCTCACTTTACAGAAATCTGACGCTGTAATCCCACGGCGGCTGTTGAGATTGGCTGAGGTGTTCTTTTTGTCAGTTCTTAGGGCAAAACTCCGTGGGGACTGTAGCGGGGCTGTGTCAGATGAGGGCCCCTTGTTTTTCAAATACGCTATCCTTGGAGGCCTGCCAAAGGCCCCAAGTTTGGCAAGCTTCAGAGCACAATCTTCTAAGGCTCATTTATCCTGTTTAGTGTTGATTGTCTTTTTTATTTTTCCTTTTGGCGTGGCTTGTTTTCATTGTGTTTTGTTTGTTTTCATTGTGCTTGGGTTATCAATTTAGGTTATTCTGTATCTTCAGTCTCCTCAGACGTTATGATATGCCACTGATAGCCATGACCGTGGTAGTCTAACAATAACTTCTGTGTTTTGGGGGGTCAAATCATGAAGTCATTACTCAGTTTGGGCTGACTCCTTACTTGGGCAAGATTTTCATGAGGCTGATTCTGAGAAATGCTGAGCATTAACAGCAATAGGATTGTAAATGCTCAGAAGCTGCTGAACCGAGGGTTTAACAACTTGGAGTTTTATCTGGTGGAGTCTTTGAAAAAACTGAAAAGTCTCCAGAATTTGGCTATTTCATATCCTAGCTGCTATGGTGATTTATATACACACATACAGAGTGATTTAAGAGATACAGAAACCATTATTGTTAAGGTTACATCTTCATTTTTATTCAAATTTTTTTCCAAAACATTCACCTTTTGGATCTGCAGTGTCGTAGCCATGTTGGTTCCAGGATATGAGAAATAAAAGGTGGGTGAGGTAGCATCTTTTGTTGGACCACCTTATGTTGAGAAAAAGACAAGTATTCAAGCTCCACAGAGCTCTTCTCTGGTTCTCACTTTCACCAACAGAAGTCGATCTAACAAAAGATATTACCTCACTCACCTTGTCTGTCTCACCTTTTAGGATGAAATTTTCCCATGCTTGGTCTTTGCCATATAGCGAATATTTCTGGAAATATTTTGCTACAGTTATTCAGCCGTTTTTGAGTAGAACTGTGAAAAACAAACACTTTCGATAATTAAGAAAAAAGAATCTTGAACTTTTTATTTTAAACTGCTCAACATGCAGACATCTTGAGTTGAAAGTTGAACTTTATCTTGAAAATAGTTCACAAAAACAAGTGGTTCCGAGGACACTGGTGAAAATTAAGTTTGATTTGATGGAGCTATGAGTCTTTCAAAATCCTGTTCCACCCATACAGAATATGTTTTCCACATGTTTTCTCACTAAGCTTATAAAACATGCAGCTGAGGAAGGCCATGCTGCACACTCATGTTGGCTAATTTAGTTAGCCCTTGTGAATCTTTTGTGGACAGCCAAGAAAGGTTTGTAATATATAAAATGGTTGAGGGAGGAGGGAGCTTGCACACTTGGCGAGGTGCACAGGAGGGGGACCTGCTTTGAAACACTGTAAGAGCTCAGCTTGGAAGGGTTATAAGAGAGGTTCTCTTAAAGTACTTTTTGTTACATGTACATATTATGAAAGACACCCACAATGGAGCTTAGATTCTGTGCTGTGCAGGGGAGAGGGCAAAGGTGGCTTTAAGACTCCAGCGTACCCTTCTGAATCTGGGCTGCCGCATGGATCAGCACTTTTGCACCCTTACGTACCTAATTCATGAAAACCCCTTGAACTGCCTATGGACTACTCCGCAGCAGCACAAAATCTCTGTAGTGCTCTGCTCAGTGCTACTGAGGCACTCTTAACACACCAGAGTGGCATACCAGGGCCACAGCAGAATACAGAATCTCTCTCTCAGAATATACTCATACTGTACACCTTAATGACCCATACTGTCAAAGAGCTCTTCTGCATATACATCATACTTTCTGATCCATCCAAAACACAGCTGCTAAAATTTTCTTCATGCATACTGCTCCCCCTTGCCCAATGTATCAACTTTAAACTTCTCATTCTCACTTTTATCCATCCTATCCAAGTCTAAATCCCTTTCCTCTGGCAAAAATGCCAACCTTTAAAGATTTATGCATGTCCTCTTCCTACATGAAAAGCTCCCAGCCCAGTCCACCAAACCACTACCTTCTCCTCTTTCAGTACCCACAAAACTCATGTCTTTCATGCAGGGGCGGCTCTATGTATTTTGCCGCCCCAAGCACTGCAGGCAGGCTGCCTTCCACGGCTTGCCTGCGGAAGGTCCCCGGTCCTGCGGATTCAGCGGCATGCCTGCGGGACGTCTGCCGAAGCCGCGGGACCAGCGGACCCTCCGCAGGCATGCCGCCGAAGGCAGCCTGCCTGCCTCCCTCGCGGCAACTGGCAGAGCGCCCCCCATGGCTTGCCGCCCCAGGCACACGCTTGGCGTGCTGGTGCTTGGAGCCGCCCCTGCTTTCATGGCACCGAAAAGCAGTGAAATAAAAAGCAGAAAACCAAAATGACTTCCAAGTAATCCCCTCTTCTAGGCTTTTGTATGTGTGCATACATTTCACCATAGCTATCATTTCTGATTCTTCATTATTAGCATGTTTGCATGAAACTTGGATTTTTTCCTCCAAATGTTTAGTTGTCCTTCTGATGAAATTCCACTGTTGGGAAATAACAAGACATGGTACATCTTTGAGATCCCTTTAAAACTTTGTGTTTGGGATGTCTCAAATAAGATTGGCTGCAGGTATGAAACAGGCATAAGCGGCAAAGGAAATAATAAAAGATAAAGATCTTCTTTCACAAAAATGGTCTTGGTGATAATGAATGAGGAAAGACATCTTCAGAAAACACATGATTTATAATCCAAACTGTTGCTAAAAATGTTTTTCAAATATTTACCACCAGGTGCCAGCAGTTCTTTAATACTTTTTATTTTCCGTTTCTGTTATATACATTCAAAATAGTGCCATAATCTGAACAAGGAGTTCAGACAGGGTATTCAAAAGGGGAGAAAAATGTAGGTTTTAAGAAACCAAGATCCTATATTTTCATGCAAATACCCTTACTAGCAAAGATGAAGGGAAGAAAGTTCAGACCTGATCTACAGAGAGTTTTTGTACCAGTATAACTGTCAGCTAACGGTCTGATTTTTTAAAAACCAAACTAGTTATGTCATTATAACTCTTAGCATGGACATATTTATAATGGGATAAAGGTGCCTTCTATGGGTAGAATATATATCCCTTCTCATAATGGAATAAACTATACAAGTATAACCACATTTTTACCAATATAACTGCATCCACACCAGGACGATTGTACCACTTTTACTATACCAATATATTTAATGTCATATAACTTGTGTGTGTTTAGACAAGGCCTCAGAGGGTACTGTCTGGATTAGGAAGACGAGGTGTGTTTTGCAAATATGTTAGCTAACACATGTTAATTAACATGTTCTCAAACACCAGTTAGTACCAACTGTAGACAAATAGTAGTAGTAGGCATTCTTCAGTCTCGAGAGACCATGGATATGTGGCCCTGAGAAGAAAAGAATTTACTCAATTGATTTTATGGCAGCCATGAACATGGCTGAAGAGACCCACTCGAGTGAGACAATCTCTGCCACATCGGTCACATTTAAATGTGATGTTTTGACCATTTGGGCTCTGCCTTCTGCAAGCTCTTTTCTCCTCTGCTAAACTGGAATGCTTCCTTTCATAACTCCAGAGATCTTCGTTAAGCTCTTGTTTCCAAAGGCTGCAGTCTTGAGTGCGATCTTCCCATTTTTCCACATCCATGTCCATTTCTTTGAGGCGTTCTTTGGGTCTTTTTCCAGATGCCAGTTTGCTGTAGAGGATGTCCTCTGGGATGCACCTATCATCCATTTGGCACACATGCCCAAGCCAGTGGAGGCGTCTCTGTTTGAGGAGTGTTTGCATGCTGGGTATACTGGCCTGCTTGAGCACCTCAGTGTTGGTGACTCTGTCCCTGCAGGAGATTCCAAAGATTCAATGATGGCAACGCATATGAAAGCTGTTGAGCCTCTTTTCCTGATGAGAGTATAGTGTCCATGTCTCGCTCTCATACAAAAGTGTGCTGATAACACATGCATGATCTTTGTGTGTTCTGTCAGTTCGTTGTTTTGCCAGCTCCTCTTGTTCAGTCTAGACCAGTGGTCATCAACAGGTCGATCACAATCAACTGGTCAATCCTGGAGACTCTCCCAGTTGATTGCAATCTCCGGTGGTGTAGTGGGGCTGCCGCTAAGGCAGGCTCCCTGCCTCCCATGGCCCCACGCCACTCCTGGAAGTGGCCTGCATGTCCATGCAGGCCTGGGGGAGGAGCAGGGGTCTCTGCATGCTGCTTCTGCCTGCAAGCATCGCCCCCGCAGCGCCCATTGGCCAAGTAAGGGGAACTGTGTCCAATGGGTGCTGCAGGGAAGGTGCCCACAGAGAGGGGCAGCACGCTGAGCTACGTGCCCCACCAGGGCCACAGGGGTGTATTGGCTCCTTCTGGAAGTGGCATGGGACCGGGGCAGGCAGGGAGTCTGCCTTAGCCCCACTGCACCGCTGACCAAGAGTTGCCCAAGGTAAGTGCCGCCTGGCGGGAGCCCACACCCCAACCCCCTCCCAGAGTCAGCACCCTGAGCCTCCTCGTGCACCCCAACCCCCCTCCTACACCATGTACCTCTGCCCCAGCCCTGATCCCCCTCCCAGAACCAGCACCCTGTAGCCCCTCCTGCAGCCCAATACTCTGCCTAGCCCAGAGCTCCATCCTGCACTCAAACTCCCTCCCAGAGCCCACACCCCCGCCTGCACCCAAAGTCTCTGCCCCAGGTTCAGCCCAGAGCCCCCCCACCCCGATTGCAAACCCCTCAGCCCCAGACCAGAGCCTGCACCCCCTCCCAAACCCCTGCCGTAGCCTGGTGAAATGCATGAGGGTGGGGGAGAGTGAGTGACATGGCGGGGTGATCCTGGGTTTCCCTTAAATTCAAAAAGTTATCTTGGGTGTAAAAAGGTTAGAGATGACTGGTCTGGACATTGTTGTGGTGGCTTTTCCAATGAGGATATTGAGTTCTGTTTCACATGAAAGGTTGACAGTGATAGTGGCCCCCAGGTATGTGAACTCATTCACCACTTCAAATGCATAGTTGATCTTGATAGAAGGTGCTTCCTCAACTCCTTGGCACATTGTGTTTGTCTTTTTTAGGCTTACAGTAAGCCTGAAGTATTGGCAGGCTTTGGAAAAACTGTCCACTAGGCTTTGAAGATGAACTTCTGGGTGGACTGTCACCGCTGAGTCATCAGCAAAGTGAAGGTGTTGGATAAGGGCCTCCCAAGTCTTGGTTTTAGACCTGAGTCTTGCAAGATTGAACAGCTTTCCATCAGATCTTGTGTGCAAGTAGATTCCCTCAACTGAGGAACCAAAAGCTTGTTTCAGTAAAGGGGAGAAGAAAATCCCAAACAGAGTTGGGGCAAGTACACAACCTTGATTAACTCCGCTACGAATTTGAAAAGCTTCAGACACTCAGCCGTCATATTGGACCGTGCCATACATGTTTGATAACTGTGGGTAATGAGGATGATGTTAAGGTTAGTACACCTTGTGATAAGATCCAGTTGGTGCCAGTGACCAGATCTGGGATGTTTCCAAGACACTTTGTGTTGCGACTTTGTCTGGAAGAATGAGTTTGTCACACAGAGATTGTAATAGGAACAAAATTCTAGCAGTTTCTGACCGTTTCCATTAATCTTACCAGTTCCGTGTTGACCAAGACAATTGGTCCATGCTTCATGATCTGCTCTCCCACTTGCATTAAAATCCCCTAGCTGGAAAACATATTTGTGTTTTGGAATCTTGCTGATGGTGGTGTTCAACTGGTCGTAGAACTGGTCCTTGATGTCAGAAGATGAGGAGAGTGTTGGGGCATACACACTCACAAGGTTGACTGGGCCCTCAGATGTGAACAAGTTTTAATGCCAAAATTCTCTCAGATCCATTTGTAGGTGGCTCGATCATCCCCAGAAGTGAGCTCTTGATGGCAAATCCCACTCCATGCTCTCGTGTTTCTTCTGCACTTTTCCCCTGCCAGAAAAATGTGTAGTCTTTTTCTCTGAGAGATCCGCTTGATGCTAGCCTTGTTTCTTGGAGGGATGCAATATCCACATTGAGTCATTTCAGCTCATCATTGATCACGGCAGTTTTATATGCATCATTGATCCGTTGAAGTTCCTCAGATAATCCAGTTATCATGGTGAAAATGTTCCAGCACCCTATCTTTAAGGATGTTTTCTTTCTTTTACTTGATTTGCCTGCTGCATTGGTTACAGTCTACTTGTCAAGTTATAAAACTCTAAGTTCCAAGCATCCATTGAAGCAGGCAGACTGTGGCAGGACAACACCCTATTGTCTGGGGGCTGCCCAGTTTTATGGAAGGCAATGGTTGTCCAGTGAGATATGATGATCTCTCCCACCCTTGGAGACAGCCCCTGGCACTTAACTCTATGCCAATAGAGTAAGAGCTTAGAGACAGTGACTGCTGCCTCCTGTGTCGTGTTGACGCTCGAGGTGAAGCTGGAGTACCTCTCCAGGATGCAAGCCTGGGCAGATGATATGGAGGCCCTGAGTGGCCCATGCATCAGGACCCCCTTTCCTGTGTCACCAGTAAAATCCAGAGGAGAGAAAGAACCAATATATCTGGTACCTGATCCGCTGCAGGAGTTGCTGGAAAGATACTAAAATATTAGTACCTGACCACCTTTGGGGCTCCACTCCAGATTTTCTGTCTGAGTTTACTCCCATAGCCTTACATTCTCCCACATTCACCCACAAGGCAGTGGGGCTTTTCTGTCAGGGGTTTTTCCCTTAGCCTTACACCCTCTCGGGCCACCCATAAGGCAGTGCGTTTGATGAGACACAGGTCTGGTCTACACTACGGGGGGTGGGGGTCAAACTAAGGTACACGACTTCAGCTATGCGAATAGCGTAGCTGAAGTCGAACTACCTTAGTTCGACTGACTTACCCGTCCAGACGTGGCGGGGTCGAACTCCGTGGCTCCAAGGTCGACTCCGCCACCGCCGTTCGCGGTGGTGGAGTTCTGGAGTCGACCGGAGCGCGCGGGGAGTTCGAACTATCGCGTCTTGATTAGACGCGATAGTTCGAACTCGGAGAAGTCGAACTCACCGCGTCGACCCGCGCGGTGAGTATGGACCTGCCCACAGGTAGTACTACCTACTCTCATTACAGTAGCAGGCATAGCCTGTAGACAAATACAGTTGTTCTTAAAAATGCATTAGCTGGTCACAGTTAGCCCTGGTGCCCTTGTTGATCAACCTAAGCAACATACCAGTGAAGATTTACTAGTGTTTGTTTACAGACATCAAAAGCAGATATTCAAGAGTTACATCAAAATAATTTAGTCCTAAAACCTCAAACTTAAGAGAAGCTGTTTTCCTGTTTTTTATATGTTCAATCACATACCTGTAATACAAAAAGTTATTATACAAATAGCCTTAAACTACTGAGGGACAGCTCAGTGGTTTGAGCATTAGCCTGCTAAACCCAAGGTTGTGAGTTCAATCCTTGAGGGGGCCACTTAGGGATCTGGGGCAAAAATCAGTACTTGGTTCTGCCTAGTGAAGGCAGGGGGCTGGACTCTATGACCTTTCAAGGTCCCTTCCAGTTCTAGAATATAGGTATATCTCCAATTATTATTATTTTTATTAAATCAAAATGTGCATTCTGTGCATTACATTTTTTTACAAAGGGTCACAAAGTAATTTACAAATAAAATATACTGAACTCATTTGAAACATCTAATGCAATACAGTCTCCCTCCATAGATGTATCTGACTAAATATTCTCAATGAGCAACATGATTAGCAGCCATATCAGCCTCAGGTTGTGATCTGGTCTGCTCTCATAAGCCAAACAGGGTTGGTCATGGCCAACAATTAGATGGGAGATCTCCAAGAATATTCTAGGGTGCTGCAGGAAGTAGTGTTGGTGATTCAGTAGGTGGCACACTTCCATTTGAGTCAGTTTTGGACCAAAATCTACATAGGAAATTTTGGTAGACATAGGGTAATTACCCAAATGGGATTTTGGGCAGGACACCAGGGCTGAGGGTGATCAGTTGTCACACACTCATGGTTTGTTAGGGATACAGAGCGTTTTGCAATTTTTTTTAAAAAAGGCATGGCTGCACTAAAGTCCTCTACAGAATTGCTTTACCTTGTATTTAAAAAGAATTAATTTCTAGCTCTTTTAGTTGAAAAAACAATGTTCCGAATGGGAACCAAGTATTACCAATGCAGTGTTATCTTTCTGAGTCCTACCTACAGCAAGTGCTTCTCCACAGAATTACTTTACTTTATATAAAATGAGTTTAGAGCTATAAAGCCATGTAAATCGGGGTTGTATAAATGTATTTTATCAAAGCAAGCATAGTACCATTTTAGTAAAAATTATATCAGTATTTTGTGTTTTGAATTTTTCCCATTTGAATTAATTTATGAAGTTTTTAATACAAAAAACCTCTACACTTGATATATTTCAGAAAAAAAAGTGCTATGACTTTTAGGATTTGCATTTTAAGGCATGACAAAGCTGTGGTCTTGCCAAAAAATGTTTTGTCATGATAAACAGCAAGACATAACCACAACTAGAATCATAGAAATGTAGGACTGGAAGGGACCTCGAGTCCCCTGCACTGAGGCAGGACTAAGTATTAACTAAACCATCCCTAACAGGTGTTTGTCTAACTTGTTCTTAAAAACCTCCAATGATGGAAATTCCACAACAAGCCTAGGTAATTTGTTCCAGTGCTTAACTGCCCTTACAGTTAGGAAGTTTTTCCTAATGTCTAACCTAAATCTCCCTTGCAGCAATTTAAGTGCATTACTGTTTGTCCTGTCCGCAGAGAATAACGAGAACAATTTATCACCCTTCTCTTTATAACAACCTTTTACTTATTTAAAGACTCTTATCATGGCCCCACCTCAGTTTTCTCTTCTCCAGACTAAACAAAGCCAGTTTTTTTTTCAATCTTTCCTAGTAGGTCATGTTTTCTAGACCTTTAATCAGTTTTGTTGCTCTCTTCTGGGCTTTCTCCAATTTATCCACACCTTTTCCGAAGCGTGGTGCCCAGAACTGGACACAGTACTCCAGTTGAGTCCTTATCAGTGCTGAGTAAAGTGGAAGAATTACTTCTCATGTCTTGCTTACAACACTCCTGCTAATATATCCCACAATGATGTTCGCTTTTTTTGCAACAGTGTTACATTGTTGGCTCGTATTTAGTTTTTGATCCAGATCCTTTTCTGCAGTACTCCTTCCTAGGCAGTCATTTCTCATTTTGTATTTGTGTAAATGATTATTCTGTGCTAAGTACTTTACATTTGTCCTTGTTGAATTTACTCCTATTTATTTCAGACATTTCTCCCGTTTGTCAAGATCATTTGAAATTTTGAACTAATTTTGAACAAATATACCAATCTTTGAATGATCCCAGGGAGAGGGGAGCTTAGCTCTACATCAGACTCAACAGACATGGCCCCCACCGAAGCAATGCCCACTAATAGCAGGTATCAGATTAGTACTGATGAAGAATAAAAAGAGTGCCACCTGCTGAATTACCACCTAGAACACACTGGAGATCCCCCATCCAACTACAGACCAGGCTCAATCCTGTTTATTTTATAAAATCTGAAAAATCACAGCCTGAGGTGGTATGGCTCCAAGCCATACTAGTCACTTGGGCATCTTGGCTCATAGGCCTTGATGCAACAGTGCACTTAAGTACATACTTAAATCCTACTAGAACTGGGTGAAATTTTTTGGATAAGACTTTTTTCAGCAAAACATACAGATTTGGCAACACAAATGTCTCATGAATTTTTGTCAGTTTTACTGAATTGTTCATCTCAGAAAAGAGCCCCCCCATTTAAAAAAAAAGTTTCATTTTGCATTTTTCTAAAAAAAACTTACTGATTTTTTTTCTCTGAAACTCATTTTTGTTTCAAAATTTCCATTACTTTTATTTATTTTTTTAATTATTAAGAAAAGCTTAAAATCTAAATAAAATGTTTTGTTTGGGGTCAACTTCTAAAGTTTCCAGTTTAGCTCAAGTGCATACAATGGGAGACAATTAACCTTATACTTAGAGGATTAAAATACACCAGTTTGCAAAGCACATACCTAACAGCTTCCTAAATGTTTAAATTTGCCACACCCACCCTCTCTCTCTCCCCACATCCACAAACACACACAGATGGCAAGCTAGACTGTCCCCCAATATTGCAACAGGCTAGAAACTGGCGCAGCATTGCCTCCCTCTATTATCAAAATAAAGAATGAGGAGTACTTGTGGCACCTTAGAGACTAACAAATTTATTTGGGCATAAGATTTCGTGGTCTAAAACCCACTTCATTGGATGCATGCAGTGGAAAATACAGTAAGAAGATATATATACACACACACAGAGAACATGAAAAAATGGGTGTTGCCATACCCACTCTAATGAGACTAATCAATTAAGGTGGGCTATTTTCAGCAGGAGAAAAAAAATTTGTAATGATAATCAGGATGGCCCATTTCAAACAGTTGACAAGAAGGTGTGAGTAACAGTAGGGGAAAAATTAGCATGGGGGAATAGTTTTACTTTGTGTAATGACCCATCCTCTCCCAGTCTTTATTCAAACCTAATTTAATGGTATCCAGTTTGCAAATTAATTCCAGTTCTGCAGTTTCTCATTGGAGTCTGTTTTTGAAGTTTTTTTGTTGAAGAATTGTGACTTTTAGGTCTGTAATTGAGTGACCAGGGAGGCTGAAGTGTTCTCCGACTGGTTTTTGAATGTTATAATTCTTGACGTCTGATTTGTTCTCCTGCTGGTAATAGTCCACCTTAATTGATTAGTCTCATTAGAGTTGGTATGGCAACACCCATTTTTTCATGTTCTCTGTGTATATATATATTCCTACTGTATTTTCCACTGCATGCTTCTGATGAAGTGGGTTTTAGCCCACAAAAGCTTATGCCCAAATAAATTTGTTAGTCTCTAAGGTGCCACAAGTACTCCTTGTTCTTTTTGCTGATACTGACTAACATGGCTACCACTCTGATCCCTCTTTTATGGTTTCCACCAGGGGTGGGCAGGCTTAAAGTGCATCTGGAGCTCTATGGAAGCCCTAGCAGTGGGGGAAGCACTGTATCATCACATCCTACGTATGCTCTAGTCTCAGCCCTTTCACCCGCAGCCATCGCTAACTCATTACAGACTGAGCTGGCCACTTATGGCCCCCCATTGGAGCCCAGGTTGTGGGCTATTTACACCACCGACACACTTCTCGAGGGAAACTCACAACTGCCAGTGACCCTGACACCCTGGGTTACACGGATAGAAGCTAAGGCAATCCAGGGCAAATACAACCCACAGAGAACATATGACCATTCCTCCAACTTTAAATTTTAACTTACCTTTCCTCTAATTTCACAAGACAGTTTCAGAAAGTAGGTAGTGCTTTAGGACTGTACATATCTGCCTGTTGCCTGTATCATTTTGCACTCGGGTGAACTGATTTTGTAGAAAACAGTTTCATAGGGGAGAGAATAATTTACTCTCCACTGAACAGCTCTCAGCTGATTCTTTCAAGTACTGAGGAGTCATGATCTCTACTTACTACACACAAACAAACTGGTCAAATGAAGCCCTTCTTAACAAAATGCTCATAGAAGTCAATAGCCTAAAGAAATGTCTCTCTTTTAGCTAGTAAGTCTGGTACCTTAGTACATGTAGTATGCTAACAGCTGTGGGAAAACTGACATTTAAAAATATAATCAGTCCAGAAACATGGCTCATGTACAACATCTTTGAGTTCTTATGTTTTATTAGCCATTTGGATTCATTACTGTTTTGGGGAGGAAGGAAGGGAGTTTGATGTTCCTGGAAGTTATTTCGTTAAAATGTATTGAGCAGAGCTTTCCAATCACGCTTTAACATAACATTGCCCAATCTTCAAAGCTGGATCTTGGGCAATGTGTCACCTTTTTTTCCATCATTGAAATTTATTCTGCCACACAAGAGGTCATGGCAGGTATTCTAGGGACCTTCCATAAGAATATGAGCTAATCTCCTTTAATCCCAATACACACTCTGATCTTTTCTTGTTTTTTCTTTCAGGCTAGGCTGCAGCCTGGCTCACAGCTACCACACTATCATTGTACTTTCGAATTATGACAGTTTGAAAGAGCACTGCAGTATTTAATAGCCTGAGATCAGACTCTCCTGATACAATACTTAACCAGGTTCTGGCTTTCTTTCAGTGCACTCATTATTTGTACATGTTCTATGACATCTAGGGAAAATATGTTATCACTAAAACTCTTTTCTTTTGCTTTTTGCTCTTCCATTGTATTTATCTTCCCCACCTCACTTTCTCAATGACATGGTCAATTTTTGTCAAAGAGGAGCATTAACACAGATTTGCGAGGCCCGGTTCACTAATCTTTTAGGAGTCTTTGGGTGCCCTTTAGGATTTAAAACAAACACTCCACACTGGAAGTGACATATTCCAAAGCTCACCAAACCACCTGATTATCATGTCAGAAAAAAGGCTCCTACAAGTCTTTGTTCAAACTTCTTCAGACTCAGCTATTCAAATCTCAGGGCAGAAAAGTAGAAGTGGTGAGGGTTCAGAAAAATTACACATAAAAACACAGACACAATATTTTGTAGTAAAGAGTTGAAGTGAAGTACTTGCATCTGACTGTAGCCATATTCAAGCTGTACTTCTGGGAGGGGTTCTAATAAGAGCTCCA
Source organism: Mauremys reevesii (assembly GCF_016161935.1). Taxonomy (NCBI): domain Eukaryota; kingdom Metazoa; phylum Chordata; order Testudines; family Geoemydidae; genus Mauremys; species Mauremys reevesii. The sequence continues at coordinate 64,505,941 of NC_052624.1, read as the reverse complement.
GTAAAGGTTATAACCCAAGATACATTTCTCCTTTGCATTTACAGACTATGAGATTACTTTATAAATCTTCAGATTGTTTCTATACACCTTCCTTTCCCAGCTCATGCCCTCACTAACATAGAGGTGAACACAGCAATGAGATTTTGTGAAGTGAATATATCATAGGGATGCACATTTTCCAAAGCAGAAAAGTCAGCAAATTACTCTAAGCCTACCCTGCATCTGTCTAATGCACAGAAAAATCATGTCCTTATCAACATTTCTACTGAAGACTCAACAAATACCACTGCACCACCACATTCTTGGGCTATGAGCTTGTCAGATCTCATAAACTGTGTGTGATCCAGGGACCTCCTCGTGCCAACTGGCAGAGGGCATAAGGGGTGCCTAAGCGTTACAAGACGCCGCTGGGTCTGGTATTTACATTCTGGTTCACAAGAGTGTCATGTGAGCTCTCTAATAAAAACCTGTGTCACACTGGTCAGCAATATCTTTACAAAATGCATGTGTGGATGCTGTGTAATGAGTTATGTATATTCACAGAAAATTATGTTCTTAAGGTCTGTGTATAGGGACTGGTCACCAGCAAAGGTGAAAAGCAGGCTCTCTTTCATAGAAGAGATGTTTACCTATCTATCAGTTTACACGTCAACTATGTATTTGTCTGCTTCACAATCAGCAATCATTAGCATTCTAAGTCAAATGCTAATGAGGAACTGGTGGGGACTTCAGAAGGATGTAAGCAGAGTCGCGGGGACACTCTACCTTGAGGTGCCCATCAAAAGTTTGTTCTGGTGTAGCTGGGGGCAACAATGACACCCTGGCATCCTTCACCTAGGAAGTAAATGGGCAGCGAGTTTGCTTTCTGAAAAAGGGATCTCACCCAGGCTTGGCTGAAAACACTGGAGAGAACGTTGGGTGAGATAAGCTTCTGTAGACAGGACGATAACTTGTTAGATAAATTTAGTCTCTAGAAGACACAATATGATTCTGTTTTATATGTAACCATTTGTTTCCAATACCCTTCCTCACTATCACTTGAATCTCTGTTCTTTGACAATAAACATATTCTTGTTTTCACTATAAATATGCCTAAGTGCTGTGTGTTCAGCAGACCTGTGTTCTGAAGTATAACTAATAAGCTGCAATGTACTGTTCCTGTGGCACCAGTAGGCCTGGTAATTCTATGAGTTCAGTGGATAAGAGGCTGGACACTGCAGGGAACACTGGGCACTCTGCTGGTGTGGCTTTGCTAACCAGTACAGAAAAAGCTAGGCCTGCAGAGGTCTGAGATAGTGTGTGTGTTGCCAGAAGCTGGTGGCTTCAGGCAACGGGTGCACAGCAAGCACAAACAAGTCTTCCACACACTAAGGGCACACACAGGTGGTGGGGAGTTGCCTCACAATCTGGGTGCTCCTCAAGAGGGACACACTCTGCTGGATTGGGCTTGAGCAGAGGGACCTCCAAGGAAAACCAAGGTGCTGCAGGACATGGTGCTGGTAATGCAACGGGTGGCACTTGTCTATTTGAATCAGTCTTGAACCAATGTCCCAGTATGGTATAAGAGGATACCATGCAGCTAGAAGTGTGGTCTTTTCAGCGAGGCATAAAAATGCCCTTGCGATGGGTAAATATCTCATGGAGCAGTATTGAGGAGAACCAATGCTAATTTAGAGCATTACATTTGGTCCATTTCCTTACCTTGTTGTTTCACTGTATATGGTGTTATTTATTTTCTATCCCAAACTATTAAGTGTGGCTGCATGCCTTGAAATGGCTGAAGTGATGATCCCTATGTATCTATAGTATAAGTACTTATGTTTCTTTGAGAAAAGGGCTCTTTGTACATTTGTCATTATCTTTCTAAAGTCTAAAGTTTGCTTGTTTTCCCCCCATCTCTTTCTTTTTGTGTCTCTGGCTTGGGCATTCCCTCTAAAACTGGCGACATCTGTTCCTCTGATTCCAGAAAATAACTATCCCCCGGTTAGACCAAGGCATATTGGATCTGACACACAGGCTGCTGTTTTGACTCTTTCATTTCCCACTTGACCCCACTTAGCAGGAACCAATGCTTCAAGGTGAACCATCCACCAATTCTGCACCATATACCTGTAGCTACTTGAATATCTGCAAAGCAGAGAAACAGATGTCTTCATCTGGCATCAGACTCATAACTCTTCACTGAAGTCCATGCAGACAGCCCACTTAACTGGCGTTATGTCCTCTGTTTCCGCTCCATCCCTTTGATACTGAAAAGGTTTGTACCTCCTTAATAGCCTGTGATTTGAAATATCATGCTCCAATTGCCATAGTCTCTCACTTGGGCTCTCATCTTTTAAAATCAATGTTAGTGGTTGGCCCCTGGCAACACAATAGTATTTAACTCAAAGTTTCATGCAATAAATAGCTCAGATTTAAAAATACACACACACACACACACAGAACATTCTATAAAAAACAGGAGTACTTGTGGCACTAACAAATTTATTTATAGGAGTACTTGTGGCACCTTAAAGACTAACAAATTTATTTAAGCATGAGCTTGCTAAGCTGCTCACTTCTTTTTTTTTTAAAAAATAAATTTATTTCTTCTTTCTCACAAATACTTCCTTTTTTTTTCAAATTTATTTATGTTAGTCTTTAAGGTGCCACAAGTACTCCTGTTTTTTTTGCGGATACAGACTAACACGACTGCTACTCTGAAACAGAACATTCTATGATTGCACAGCAGTTTTATGCATCTAGCAGTTTTACATACTCCACTGTTATTCATGTAAGGCCAACCAAGCAGTCCTCAGGGGATGGCATGCACAAGCATAACATTCTAAGTGTTAATAGGAAACTGATCTGAACAAAGAACCGCATTTCCCTATTATATTGTGTTTCTGCTTTAGTACAACATGTCAGCTTCCTTCACAGCTGGCTGGTTTGCCTGTTGTATCATCTGCCTGTAACTTTCTTCTTCTTTTCAATCCAATTTATATACCTCTGTGTGTGTGTGTGTGTGTGAGAGAGAGTGTGAGTGTGAGTGTGAGTGAGAGAGAGAGAGAGGCAGACAGACAGACAGAAACCTATTTAAACAGACTTTGGAAATCTTATAACATAAAGTGGCTATCACATCACAAAAGGAAAATGAAGTTATGAGTGCATTAGGCCTAAAGAAGAAAGCAAAAAGTAATGATCCAGTAGGGTTGCCAGATGTCCGGTTTTCAACCCCAACACCTAGTCGAAAAGGGACACTGGCGGCTCTGGTCAGCAACACTGATTGGGTCATTAAAAGTCCTGTTGGAGCAGGGCTGTCTGGCTCCCTATGTGGCTCTGTGTGACTCCTTGTCCCTCTGTGCGCTGCCTCTGGCCCGAGTACCGGTTCTGCAGCTCCGATTGGCCAGGAATGCCAGTCAATGGGAGCTGCAGGGGTGGCGCCTGTGGGCAGAGGCAATGTGCACTGCACAGAACAGCCTGGCTGTCCCTATGCCTAGGAGCCAAGGGATATGTCGCCGCTTCCGGGGAGCCCCTGAGGTAAACATCTCCCGGAGTCCGCTCTCCCTCCCACACCCAAACTCCTTCCCAGGGCCCTCCCCCCCTCCCGCACTACAATCCACAGCGCTGAGCCCCCCTCACACTCCAAAAACTCCAGCCCCAGCCCAAAGCCCTCTCCTGCACCCAAAACTCTCATCCCTAGCCCCACCCCAGAGCCTGCACCACCCACCAGAGCCTGCATCCTCCCACACACTCTAACATTCTGCCTCAGCCCTGAGCCCCCTCCCATACCCAAACTTCCGCCCAGAGTCCACACTCCGAACCCCTCGACTCCACCCCCCCATACTGGAGCCCCCTCTTGCACCCCAAATCCCTCCCCCGCCCCACCCCAGAGTCCACACCCCAACCCCTGCCCCAGCCTAGAGCCCCCTCCTGCACCCTGAACCCATTTCTGGTCCCACCCCAGAGCCTGCACTCCCAGCCAGAGCCCTCACCCCAGGGGTGAAAGTAACATAAAAGACTTACCAGTATGGAGGCCTGGCTCCAGTCCCCTGGAAGGGGTGGGGCATTGAGCAGAAGCGGGGCTTGGGGTCAGCCTCCCCTAGCCAGCCCTTCCACACTGCCCGGCAATTTAAAGGTCCCGGGGCTCCGGCCACGGCGTGGTAGCGGTGGGGCAGCTGCAGCCGGGAGCCCCGGACCCTTTTAAATCACCAGGCCCCAGGGCAGCTGTCCCTTTTGCTCTCCGCCCCCCATGTCGGCAGCCCTGCTGGTGCGGGGGAGGCAGAAGAAGGGGCAGCAATGTTAAAGCCATGGCAGCGCTTTAACATCAGCTGCGTATGGGCCTATACTGGCGGCCACTTCTTACCAATACTCTGTACTGCAGCAGTCTCTCACTGCGAAAAGTCCCTAGCTTTTCAGCAACATTCACAGTCCCAAAACAGAGTAAGTTCAGAGTCTGTCACACTCTTGTTCAGCATTCTGTTGGCAGAGTACTCTTACCCCAAGGTCCAGGATGTGTTCCTCCCTTGGAGAAAGGGCACCTCCCATGGCGAAGCTCAGATTTTTAAAGTAAATTTGTAAAGAATTGCAACACTTAGCTAATTTAGGAGTTTAAATCTCATTTTCAAAAGTGATTCAGGCACTTGGGATTGTGGCTCCTAACTGCCTAAATTCCTCTTGAAAATGAGATTTAGGTTCCTAAATCAGTGAGGCACTGCAAACCTGAGAACAGCAACACCAAATATCTTTGGAAATCTAGACTCTACTTCCTGGCTAGGGCTTAGCTCCCTTCAGGACTACAGTTTATAACTCTGAGATATGGCAGGTATTTTCAATTTTTTAGTCACTCTTTACCCCCAAGATACCTATACTCAGTCACACTAGCCAAGGCCAGTTTTCACCACCAAGCATTCCCTTTTCCTCAAGTTTGCTCCTGTGAGAAATCACCACCAATCTTTTAAGCCAGAGGTGTGTAGACTGAGCAAAAGAGGAAGAAGAAAATGTTTCTGCTTTTAATAAGCACAAACAGAATGTCGGAAAATATATTAAATTAGAAAAAGCTTCTCCACCTATATCATCCACTAGACACTGACAGCTTGTACCCATTAAAGAGCCCATAGAACTATTCATAAATATGAGCATTAGGGCTGCTAGAAAATTTTCCAACAAACCTTTGATGGAAAACTGGGTTTTCTTGGAAATTAATTTTTTTGGAAAGTGGCTGTTCTTTAAATTTTTCATTAAAAAAAACAAAGAAAAATTGTTTTTGTTTGTTTATTAAAAGTCAATTTTTCCATTATGACAAAAGTGGGTGAGGTAATATCTTTTATTGGACCAACTTCTGATGGTGAGAGAGACAAGCTTTCCAGCTTACACAGAGCTGGATCCCTGACCTGAACAAGCTGGAAAGCTTGTCTCTCAACAATAACCGTTGGTCTAATAAAAGATATTTCCTCACCCACCTCGTCTCTCCAATATCCTAGGATCAATACGGCTACAACAACAATGCATACAATTTTTCCACTGAAAATTTTGATAAAAAATGATTGATAAAAATGAAACAAGTTTTCCAAAGTTCTCCAAGGGGGAAAAAATTCTGACCAGCTCTAGTGAGGGTGCCTGGCTGATATCACCATCATTCCAACTCAGGTAACTACACTCTCCTACCTACACTCTCCTGAAGTTTCCAATAGATAGCACATTGCCTCTGGACATACATTCTTTGGGAGTATTAGCAGTGTGCTATTAAAGAGTTGCAGCATTGCACTACAAAGGAAGCTTCATTTCAGTAACAGAGACCCTCTATGGGGTGTTGCGAAGCTTAGCTGTTTGCGAAGTGTTTTGAAATCCTTAGAAGAACAACACAATAAAACTGCAATCTGTTATTTTAAGTTACAGCTACTACAGTTTAAATTCTAACTTAAATTCAATAAATCTTTGTTTATGTTAATATCAACATTCCCAAACTCATAAGCAATCATTTTTTCTGGGAAGAGTGTCTAATAAGCTGACACTGGCATAATTACAGAGGTATGAATTCTTATGTTAAATGTGATCTACTCACGAATCACGATCGAGAAGGAAATCTTTTATAAACTTTTCCAGTTGCAACCTAATGGAGCAACTAGTGATCTGCCTTCCACCAAAAAAAAACTAAAAAAAAAAATAGACATGCATGGTGGTGGGTTTCATTTTCAGCAATCTGAGGCACTTCACAGTACATAGAAAAAGTAGCCAAAGAGCAAAGGATTAGCAGAAGGAGCTAGCAACAGGTTTTAGTCCTCTTCTTTGTTATGCAATCTGCTGAAACCCCAGGTAAGAGAATTAAGGGCAAAAATATGGTATGTAGTGCATTCCTGAATTTTCTGGGTAACTAAAGCCTGGACTAGATGATGGGGTGCGCAAGGCTTAAGGCCAAAGACTGGATGAGTTGAACCCACCCCAACTGTACATAAAATGTATATAATCTCCCTGAAATGCTTAACCTGGACTGCTCTACTGACATTATGGAATCTAGTCATAAAAATGAAATTCAGATCAGAGCATTTGGGGGGCATTAGTGACATCATGGGAAGCCAATTAGAAAGTTTTATTGTCTCCAGAATTCAAGAGCCATTTCATAATCTTTATATTAGTTTAGACATAATACTTTGAGTGCGTATTAGCTGAACCTAAAAATCTGCTCTGTTCAGTAAATAATAAATACATTTTGGAAACAAAAAGTTGATGGTAGATAGGCACAAAGACTCCTATGTATCACTTCTATAAGTAATTTAACTTAGTGTGACTATTTTATGTGGTTTAGAATTAAAAAGTAGCACTAGGGGTTTTTTAGGAAAACACGTGGGGGGCAAATTCTAAGTTGTCTTACTTTTTATTCAGACCTATTGACTGACTACAGTGGAGCTTCTTGAGGAGTAAATCAGTGCAGAATTTGACACATGGCTGTTATTGGAAAAGTATATTGTATTCGTGGGGCAAACTGTAGGTGTCACAGGTACCATGGAATCCCATTACCTTGCTTGAAGTTCCTAAGCTTCATTCATTTATTTTTAAAGTTCTGTTTGAGCTTTGCCAACTCTCAAAGGGACTCTTACTTTATAAGCTTTTAAAGCTCTCAAAGACTCTCTCTTGTCCACCATCTTGGACTTAGAGGAAAGGTTCCCCCATAGACACTTTTCTAACTTTAATAGAGCTTTTAAAAATATGGCTGAAAGCAATAGCTATTCTCTGTCAGATAAAACTTCATTTTTGTAATTTAATGTAAGGATTTGGAAGTGGCCATGGGAACATACTGCAGCTCCAGAAAACCCTTGTGGTCCCCTGCAGGTTCTTTGCTGTGAAATCTCATGGGATCTGCAAGTCCACTATGCTTTTAAATAGAGAAGGGTCCAATGAAACCTTGGATCTAAACACTCCTGAACTTTGGAGACGTTTGGAACCAGATTCTAACCTGATTGATGCCTATGATGGGGTACATTCTCTACTTTTAAAATGATGCTACAGAATGTCAACGTCAAAACCCTATACATCCAACTCTCTGTGCCTTCCACCAGCAATGACTTTGCTGCATTCTAATTCTGATCTGCCAACCTCTTTTCATTTAAATCCCTCACAAAGATGCATATTTGTGTGGCTCACAAGAATTCATCAACAATACCGTGATACAGGCTCAGATTTTTAAAAGCGCTTCCTTTGAAAATCCCAATCATAAGCTACATATTTAAAAAGTACACTAGCTATTCCCAGTGGCTCTGTCTGCTTTGTGTCCGGCATTGCTTACATTGCAAGGTCTTTAGGATAGGGTATGTCTGTATTTTGTGTCTTCTACAGCACTGAGCGCTCTTTTGGTGCTTAACTAATAATAAATAATACAGAACTGAAATGCAGCTTCAGTGCTTTAAGAGAGCAGTATGCACAGCATATTGCTGTTTAGCTTTGGTCTTCTATGTCTATTTAGACATTTCAATAATTATACTGCACACACACGTGCACACACAAACATGTAATATCTGAATATGCTTATGTTCTTTCTTATATAACTTGTTCTTTACAATCTTTCTCTGCTATTCCCAAATTAGCAGCTGCTGTCTCTGCCCCTTGTACCTCCAGTTGTGAGGCAGCTGTCAGCCTCTTCCACTAACCCTCCTAACCCCCAACTAGAGACTCGATATGGCCTTAACATTAACCCTTGTTTTAATCAGCTTGGAGCCTGAGAAACCTAGCCAGCATCCCCCTGGGAACATTATGAACTGCTGGTGGGCCAGTGGGCTAGACCTCATCTAGCAGTCTATTTGATACTGTTGCCTACATTTCTATGTGAATTAATGCAGACGTGCTCTTTTTGGTGCCTGCTGGAGCTCTTTGGCACAGCTGTGAAATCTGAATAATCTTTTATAAAGAAGACACAGACTGGGGTGGGGAATAGTAGCAGAGTGAAAAGCAGTCAGAAGCAGTCTCGACAAGGGGCCTGTTTTTGAGGAAAATGGCTTTTTAATTTATTTATTGACGTTGGCAGATAGATAAGCAGCATCCACTATTCTCACTTTCTTCTGCAAGCTTCTGCATAGAGAGGTCTAATGCAGACACTGAAATAGGGCTTATGCTTGGAATCCTAATACATGAGATAAGCAGTATCTTTTGGTACAGGCAAGTATAGGGTTGGACAATTGCCTGCAGAGATGATGCTGAGCCAGAAAATCAGCAGCTCCTTGTATTATTTCATTAGCAGTAATTACTGCCAGTGCTCAAACTGTATATGACATGGTCTTGTACACATAGTTGATTTGGTGTCTATTCATTAAAGAGGTGATAGGTGCAGAGTGAATGATGTCAGCAATAACTGATTTAAAAGCATGAGAGAGTCATAAGCCAGGCTATTATACCTGCTCAGTAAACATCCCGGAAATTATAACTAGCAGTTCATCATTCATCTCAATCAGTGTTCAGTGTGTGCAAACAAAGAGCTTTACAAACATAATAAAGCAATAAAAACATCCCCAGAATATTTTGATGAACAAGTTTATGACTGCACTAATGAGCGATGCCAGCATATAGCTAACCAGCTGGTTTAAGATTGCTGATTGGTTCCGCTATATTACAAAGGAGAGACTGAGCAGCCGGAATTTTGCAGAATTAATTAAAGAGAGAGAGAAAGACCAGACTCATAGGTAGGTGCTAAAGACACAGTGGTAGGAATTATGAAAGGAGGCTCTGTTTTAGGTCACTAAGTTATTAATCTGACAAGCTGCATTTGAAGATCAGTGTTCAATGAAACCTGGTACTAGTCACTTTCACAGTGTGTGGGAAAATGTCTGAGCTGCCAGACAGATGGGTTGCATTGCAGCAATTGGGAATCCTTTTAAGGAAGAAAGGGGTGTTGGATACGTATCAGTACAGGATATGCCCACACAAGCTTTGTGTGTGTGTGTTTCTAAATGAGAAGTCATGTCAGACCATGGCACCAAGGGACTCAGCTCACACACAATGAAATCACAGACCAAAACACAAATTGTAGACATGGTTTAAAAAGTGAACAACTTAAGACATATGATCCAAGCCACACCGATGCCTACCTTGGAACCGTCTGGTGCAACTCTTACTCACATAGGTGAGCACTTACATGAGTGAGTGTTGACAGCTGTGAGAAACTGCTGATCAGTCAAGCTCTGCGTGTTCTGTGTCCTTTCACCAGGGGCAAAGATAGTACAGCCAATTTGCACATGTGGATGTCTCTCCACACAATCCTTGCATTCTGACTGGCTCCCTCATTGTGCGGAGGCCGATGCAAGAGGAGACAGATCACCTTGTTCTTAGTCACAGTCAGACAACAGATACAAATAGCTGAGAAGCAAATGTTGCAATCATCACAATTCATAGTCCAAAAACTCTTGCTAATTAGCCAAGCCCTGATAGCCAAATAAATCCTAAAAGGGATTGACTACTCTGGGTCCAGTTGGTTGGCATAGGGAGCCGGGAATTGCAAGAAGAGGGGCTTTCCAATGGGAAATAAACCTGAAGTCCTAGCTACTTAAAGTGACAATTAAAGATCCCATAACCCTTTTCACAAGAGTAAGGGTTATAACCCAAGTTTTCCTGGTTAAATACCACTTTGGGTTCTTATATTCTGTCCAGACAAACCTCCTGTAGTTTCAGATGAATGCAATATTCTTCTTAATCCCATCTCTAAATTGTTGTGTAGTGCTGCAATGTGCTGTTAAGTAGAGTGGCTGTCATGATGCACCTAGCGGTGGACGGATGGTGAGAGTACTTGGGCTGAGGGTAGGGAAGATAAGGGTGGCTGCTCATCAGATGGAATGTTCAGCATTAATTTATACTTCTCCTGCAGGCCTGTAAAAGGGGTACGGGGCATTGCAGAGTGTTCACCTTTGCCCTCAGCTCACCCCTCCTCGATCCCTGCCTAGGCCTGGGGAAGAAGAAACAATGTCATCCCTTACTGTGTCCTGCCCCAGCCCAGAATCACCTGCTTTTCATCCTCACCAGCAGACATTCAGCCATCAACAAAATGTGGCTGTTCATCTGTGGAATTGAAAGCAGCACCAGCCAAAACAAGTGACAGCTACACTATGCACCAGTTTAGGAGTCGAAAAGGAAGAAGCATATCATATCAAAGAGCATGGGAAGGTAAGAACAATGTAATAACCATAAGGGAATGTGGCCTTGACACTGATGTAAATCCCCTTGCTCTTGTGAAAAAAGTACAATCAAGCCTGATTTTTATTAATATTAGACGTGTAACTGAATGTGCACAATGTACAAAGTGTGCATCTACTTGCATACACAGTCACAACTGTAAGCTCTCTAACCAGGCTATTGCAGGAAAAAATGGCTGATTCTGATAATCCAATTTGTACACACATTGTGCACACAAAAGGCAAGTGCATCTTAAGCATATAATTGCACACACATTTATGTATATAATTGCATGTCTTTTTTTGAAATATGGCCCTAACAGTGACATCTTGACAAGACTTCAGTATTACAGCTCATCCAAAAGATTTTAGCCTTTCTTAGAGAAGTGTGACCTCACCACTGGTTTATCTTTTTTGGATACTGAGTACAATCTACTGCCTGATTCACAAGCGGCTGTTCTTTCTGAATAAGCCTGTCTTCCTCAAGTTATAAATAGTGTGAAGCGATTCCTATAGCTCTGCCCCTTGAAAAGTGGGGTGAATAAAAATTACAGTTGCCTAAGGCAAATTCAAGGAATTATAATCATGAAATAAGCCACTGTAAAGGAAAAGGGATGGGTAAAGACATCAAATAAATGTATAATTAATGTGCTACTGTCTTCAGAATTCAAATGAAACTTCATATTTATGAAGAGTTACCAGTACCTACAGCAGCTGATTAGAGCAAGGATAAATGGACAAGGTTAATTAATAGTTACAGAGAGAAAAATACTGTTCCAAAGGAATAACCTGAATTTTTCAATAAAATCACTTTGAAGTACTTCAAAAACTATAAGTCAAATATTTTTGTCTGTGGCGGTCAGTTTCCAATTCTACTTTCTAAATGAGAAAAAAAATAGTATCTTTTATGGGCTATTACTTTCAAATAGGAATCACACAGTATTACATTAGTACCTTCATATCTACAGGTTGTAACAAATGATTTGTATTCGATCCAAAATATTTCACGTGGGGATAAAAAAAAAGAGCTGATAAAAGAGCCATTCAGCCATATAAAGTTGTGTTAGCTATATAAGCAGCCAAGACAAAAGACAAAAATGGGGTTAAGTCATTGCCCCTCTTCATTCTAGAACTCCTAAGTCTGGGGCACTGAATTTCTGGAGTGGGCAATATTAGCTTTAACTTGGCCATTCAAAAAGCCAGACTTTTTCTAACATGGCAGTTTTAACATATCACAATTGTATATAACAGACCTCTTTTTGTTAATTTACTTTTCAATACATGTGAAATGGCTGAAGTTTTTTTTTTATTTCTGCTTTAGAAAAGTGATAAAAATTAATTACTCCATAATCACATTGATGAAAAAGTCTCCTGCCTCCCCACCCCCACCCCCTAGAAGTTAAACTTTTACAAGATTAGGACTCAGTCTTTGAAATATAATTAAGACATGTTCTGGCCACTACGCTACAGTCTATCATTTACAGCTAGGACAAATTTTTAGAGGTTAAAGTAGCTAGTGAATGGTTCTCCTAATGCTCCCTGAATCTACCAGAAAAATACTGAGAAGTAAAAAATTATACTAAATGCAATAGAAGTGCTATGAAATTAATGTAAAAGATTTACATGCCCACGTAATTTCATGAAAATCAGAATTTATTTTTGCTACATATTGATTATGACCTTGTCCATAAACTGGGTGCCAATTAAACTGTTTTGTTTTTTCACTTCTTTCTATTGTTAAGAGTGATTAGCTTGGTAGGGGAAAAAAGTGTTTGTCAGACTACTGTCCCATATTCCCATGGAGTTTGGTTTTGTGGAGATAGTAAAGTTGGTAAAAGAACACTACTAACTCTTTTACTGAGGCACCAAACACTTACATACCAACTAAACTTTACTCAAATGAGTAGCCCCACTGAAACTCATGAATAAAATTAAACATGCATGTAAGAGGCCATGGATACACTTTGGGGACTACAGAGGCATAACTACAGCACTGTGGCTAGCCCAGCATAACCCCATAGTGTAGAGGTAGCCTACAATGCTGGAAGGAGGTTTCCCATTGGTGTAGAAACGGCACCACCCCAAGCCCTAGGTGGACAGAAGCGTTATTCCATTCCATTGATCTAGCTGTGTCTATTCCTGGGGTTAGGTTGGCATCGCTACGGTGCTCAGGGATGTGGATTTGTCAAACCCCTGAGAGTCGTAGCTATGTTGACCTAAGTTTTAAGTGCAGGCCAGACCAGAGTTTGCAGGACTGCCCCCAGGGTCCAATTCCATAGCCTTTACTCAGGTTGACTATAGCACTGAAATATTTGAGTAACCAATTAATTATGTGACTAAGTAAATGCCCTCAGGGTGAGGAAGGGTTTCAGGGTTGGGCCATTCATGACTTTGATTCTCAACAAATTTCCCTGGCACATGCTGTAATATATTTGCTAGAAGACATACTTGTTTTCCAGTGCCAGTCCTGTTTTTCCTAGTAACTGAAGAAAACCCAAACCAAACAAACACTAAAACCCAACAACAAAAACAAAATAATGTCACTCAGCAACTAATTTTCTGTACACACCTCTTTTCTCTCTTCACACCACTGCTTAATGCGGGCCATTGCCACCATCCCTGAAAATAACCAAAAAAGTTTTTTTCTGTTCTTCCAGACCAGGACATTTGGCTCTTCTATTGCATAAGTGCTAGCAAATCAGAAAACTTCAGCATGAGAGGCCAACATCCATTAATCAAAGAAACTCAGTCAGTGGAGAATTAACTTAATAACAGTTTTAAACTACCTCCTTCGGAGCTCTACAGCAGTGACCTGGACTGCTTATGGGCTTTTTGTTGGTGTGTACACATGCATGTGTACACGTGTAAGAGAGCAGTAACCTGAGCAGCCTATCCTTTTTCTGGGAGGGAGAGGGGGTGTTGCTGGTTGGAAAAGTTAAAGATTTTTTTTTTAAATTGATGTTTTAAAATACATAAATTTGAGGAAACACTCCAGAGTACTTTACATTAAAACGTTACAGCTCCATGCTTGCTTGATTTTTTTCTTTCGTCTATTATTTAGAGATAGAATGATTATAGGTATTACATATTAAATATTACTTGCAAGGTTACAGTGAATATCCCATAACACAAGTATATCAAAAGCTAAATTCTGTCCCTACTTAGACCGGAACAATTGCCATAGATCCACTCCATGAGTTTTTAGTTTTTATTAAGGTAAAACTCCCACTGATTTAAAATGTGAGTTTTGCCCCAATACAATTATTTAATATTAAATAGTGATAAATAAAAAGAATTTCATTTGCTGGTTCCCACACAATAATATCAAGCATATGTGGCTACAAACCCTATAGGAAAATGTTTCAGTGGAAATGAAGGGGAAAAGCCTTGTAGTCTTCAATGCATAATTCTTAAAGAAGCAATAGGAATTTTGGGGGAGTAAGGCCTGAAGACTGAGGCACTGCAACAGTAAAGTATAAATTGCTACTTAACTTAGCTGTGATCTTACGTTTTAAATGTAATCAGTACAGGCATGACAAATCGGGACACAGTAAAAATTATAGCCTGTTTAGGAATTTTCTTTATAACAGTTTATATGCTTAAAAGTAATTATAAACAATTACTTTTTTTTGAGCTACACACAGTGATCTCCGGCATGATGAAGATGCACAAAGATTTCTTCCATATAATCTCTTGAATAAAAAATTAGTGTTGTGTGATTTATTAATTCAATTATCTTGAACATTACCAATTTGTAAAACTCATGACTCTCCCTCCCTCAACTGATCATGGCTTAAACAAAGGTTGGACATTTCACTTGTTTTGTTTTAATGTATTGCAAAAAGTTGCAGACATATTTTGCATAAGGGTATTTTAGAAGTTAGAGTAGAATTTTTTAGGATATTACAGTATATGAATCTGATTCATCTCACACCTCAGGTTCTGACAAATCCTATTCACATATATTTTTCAAGTAAGAACTTTTGGGTATTGAAACAGTCTGCTTACTTTGTTATATGGTAAACATCCTCCTGCAAGGAGCTACTGTGCCTTTTCCTCTGCTAACTTTTTTGATTCAGAGTACTGCAGAATTATATGGTATTGTTGATCCCAAGTGTTTAAAAATCATGAGTCAGGGCCCACCAAAATGAGGAAATTAGTTTAAAATTATGAGGTCTTTTTTTAAATTCTTGTTTGACTTCCAGTTTTTGAGCCTTTAGGAGGTTAAATTTTCTAGGTTTTTCCACAACCATGTGGGCCAGAAACTTTTAGCTGAGATTTTGATGTATAACAGTACAGCAGCTAGGACTTTAAAGACCCCCCCCCCAAACAAATATTGTGAGATACATGATGAAATGAGAGATGGCAACACTGTTTGGCCTAATTCAGTGATCTGAACCCCGTGTAAATTTATTTAGGTCCTGAAAATATGTTTTTTTGATGCACCCTTGTTTGGGCTATGGAAGCTGGACATAGTGGAATTTCCTTTTTGAAGGGGTAAGATAGATAGACAAGGCAGAGTGGAAGAGTAGCGAGTGGGACAAGGCCCTCCCAAACATGCTAGGAAGACCAGGGAGCTTTTTCTGGTTTTCGCTCCTGCCTGCTCCGACCCATAGTCCCTATGTTTTCACTACTGGCCTTCTGAATGAAGAGGGCAACTCTTTCCTGAGTTGTAGAACATCATTTCTGATACAGCTACAGCTATTCTTCTCTGGCCCTTCAAAGAGCTTAAATACATGGACTCAATGCTCCCAGCCCGCTCAACCTACAGGAATTAAGACTTGAACTGCAATTCCATACATGGTAGTAATTTAAAAACAGGCTGTACTAAGTTCTTCACAGGTGTTTATACAATGTCTAGCACAATGAGGTCCTGGTCAGTGACTAGGTAGTATGATAATACAAATAATTAATAATAATTAATAAAGGTACGCATGGAGGAGAAGAGACAAGGTACCTTCCTTCACCCTTCTGCTGCTGAGGGGAAATCAGATACAACTTTGGTCACTGCATTTGCAATTTAAAACCAATGGCATCACTTGACTCCCCAAAAGATTGGACCAAGGGCTAGGTGCACGGGGCTACAGCTAGGCTGTCATGGAGGCTGCTGAAGAGCATAGTAGTGGTCACTGCTGTGTGATTGTCACTGCTACGTGGTCAACCCTAGCAGCACCAGGGACCTTATGGCTGCCTCTGGCATGATGGTTTCATGAGCCCTTGCTAGTGTGATACACATCTACAGCGGGACATGGTTTGAAGCCAGGATCTAGCTCTTCATGACTACAATAATCCAACGGTTGTATTATACAAGGATAACAATTTCTACTACTCTTTAAAGGGATCAGCCCTGCTTTCATTCAAGTCAAGGGCAATATTCTCACTGACTTCAGGGTTGGGAAGGAATTTTCCCCCAAGTCAGATTGGCAGCAACCTTGGGGAGTTGCCTTCCTCTGAAGCCTGGGATATGGCCACTTGCTAGGTATATCATCACCTGGGTATAGCTCACTTAATTCTCTGCCATTGCAGGGGCCTCAGGCACTGGGGCAGCTTGGTCTCTCCTGTTCTCTGTCTATGGTACACAATATTTTAGTTTCTTGAGGGCTGTAATACTTTGGTCTAATTCTGGTTGTTGGGCATGGTGGGGGGGTGACTGGTGGATGTTTAGTGGCCCATCAGATACAGGAGGTCAGACTCGATGATCTGCTTTAATGGAGCAGGAGCAGGCCCAAGTATTGTAAGACAAATGCTGTGCTTCCCATAATGGTTTCAAGATATAGATGAAAATTGCTGAGTCTATCCTTTTTGAAATTTTTTTTCCAGTCAGTTGTGGCCTTAACTTTTCTACTTGAAATCTGACAAAGAAAAATAATCTTGTTGATATAAAATACTGGAGAGAGAGAGAGAGAGCGATTACAACATCTGAATACATGAAACCAAGTTAACAGAAGGTGAACAAATAGCAAACTCAAGTCATTCTCATCTAATACCTTGTTTGCAACATGCACTGAAATAATGCCTTCTCCAAGTTTAAATGGTTTGCTTTCTGCTAGGCTAGCTAACTATCAATAGCCCTGAACAAGAAATGAATATCTTTCCTTCCTTTGGAAACCATAAAATTCCACTATCTATAGCAGAGGCAGCCAAACTTACTGACCCGTGGAACCACATAGGACAATCTTCAGAAGTTCGAGAGCTGGGGCACACCTTCCAGGAGTCAGGGCTTCAGAACCTTGGGAGTCATCTGGCAGGGCTCAGTGTTTCAGCACTGCTCCTGCTGAAGCTCCAACAGGTGCACCCTGTGGGGCTGAAGCCCTGAGACCCCTCTCCCTGCTGGGCAGAAGCCTCAACCTCTCCACCCCACTGCAAGGTAGAGTTCCTGAGCTCCCCCACCCCTCCAGGGAGAGGCAGGGGGCGCTCCAAGAGCCGCATTTTAACTGTAAAAGAGCTGCATGAGCCACTGTTTGGCCACCCCTGATCTATAGTCACTTACAGGATGATTCTCTGCAATATTATCAAAAGCGACCAGAGCGCAAGCCTGCCTTATGTGGGGAACCAGTTTTTTGAATGGCTTTGAAAAACAGGCCTAGTGTTTCTGCAGTATATTTAGAGATGACAGCAGCTGAGTAGTCAGAGAAATCTGCAGCAGGAAGATGCCACTGAGACTTCTCTTTTTCACTTCCTTCTGATCCAGTAGACTAGATGGGCTGCAAAACCACATGAAAAAAAAATGGGAGGTCCTCTGAGTTAAGAGGGAGAAGATTTTGTTTGTTTGTTTGTTTGAAGTCTCCTCATTTTGGTGCCCTGCCTTCTTCCTGGCAAAGAAGCAGTCTCAAAACAGAACAAACTTCCTCTTACATACATCATACCATTTCCTTACACATTTCATCATCACGGAAAGGCAGCCTGCACGCTCAGCTTATTGATGGGCATCACTTCATTTCGTACTCTCTTCCTTTCTGGTTTTTAGGGAAATGTGCAACAACAGTAAGGGTAAGTCTACACTCATTAGAGTTTTAACTCCCTCGATTTAATTGGCATCTAACCTGATGCCAATTTAAAAAAGCTCAAGTGAAGACCAGACCACTGATGGCTTGAAAAGAATTCGACCATTTCAGTTGTGCTACATCCCATAGTAAAAGGAAGTGTAGAGTCGCACTGTCCTTTGGAGAGTGCCCTCTTTCAGAGGGTGCAACGTCCTCCCTCCTGTGCATGTAGAGAGGCCATAGCTTCGCCTGCTCCTTGCTTCCTTTAGAATTCTGTGCCCCCCTAAGTGCAGATGGGAGCAAACATGTCCCCAATATTAGTGTTGCAGTTGTGCCTGGCTCTTATTACAGCCTGTGCAAAGAATGGGGAGGTCACTTCCCCACTCCCTCACCACTGCACTCCCTTGTAAGGGCCAGCCTCAATCTGGCCTTAAATGAGGATTAAATGGTGCATAAAAATAGAAGCTGATGCACACATACACACTAAACTGTATTACTAAATTCCAGTGCGAAAAGAAAGAGTCAGCTGGCAATGCTGAAACTTTGCTGTACTGACTAAGGAAGGTGTTGGAATGTCAATCCAAGTGCCATCCCCTTGCATGGCATGTAAATGAAAGGTACCAGGAATCTCAGATGTACTTTCACAAACGGCACTGACGTACGTACAAAATCCTACTGATCTAGGAGACTGCTAGCAAGGCTGTTCAGTAATATCAGCAATGCACTAATTCTGCTTCAAGGGTTTGCACAGCCCGGATTTAAATATGAATTTAATCTTCCTTGACACAGAAAAAAGAAAGCCTCCAAAAAATTTGATATAAAGGAACTGGATTGTAACAGAAAACTGTAAATGCTGTATGGACATATGTTATTATTATTTATACAGGGCTATAAATGTGCTTGGTGTCTTAAAGACAAAAAATAGGCCCAGTTCTGATCTAACACTAAAGTAACTCCACTGGCTTCTGAGGAGTTACTCCAGACATACACCATTTTTTTTTACTATTATTTATATTATGGCAGTGCCTAGAGGATCCAATCAGGGTCAAGGCCCGGTTGTGCAGATCTATGAAAAACATTCCTATCCCCAAGATTTTACAATCAAAAGTAAGAAAGAACAGATCTGGTTCACAGTCCCTGCCATGAAGATTTCAGTAGCTAAGGGCTTCCTTCTTCCACTGAAATCAATTCCAAACTGTCTTTGACTTAAATGGGGGCAGGAAAAGGCTTTAAAAACATTTTTTTAAAAACACATTCTTTATTTTGTATGAATACTTATTTAGCGCCTACTGAGTCTTTAGGAACAAGTGCATTGTGTCAATATGCTATTCCAGGGATATTACTGAAGGAATCTTTCACAGGATGCCTTGTTCCAGGCTGCTCCCCACTATATTAGCACTCCAGGTTATTGTATTATAAACGTTCTGAGATAACATGATTGAGTAATATACTTTGTCATTTTGAAATTAAAATAAATGTGTTACAGGAGAATAAGAAAGAATCTGAAAGCTTCTGAGATTTGCTCCCATTAAAAAAAAAGACCAAATATATTTTACTAATTTTCAATAAAAATACAACAATGACAAAAAAACAACAATATGCATTTTTTCAAATCAGGGGCCTGTGTCCTTCTTTCCTACCCCTACCTAACAAAATATCATCTGGAATCACAACTTTGTATTGTCAATGAAATAAGGATTTTGGTTCTTGCTGGTTAAATACAGCAACTGTAACTCAGGGAGCGGCGTTCTGACACATGTAGCTTAGGGGTGCGAAAGCAGACATACACTTCTTGTATGCTGCTAGATCACTTGAAATGAAATAGTCCTAGATTCTACCCCATGATGTCTTGTTCTTTGTAACTGGTTCATTTAAATAGCCCTGAATAATTCTCACTTTATGAAGACCAAGCCCCGTAATCTGCCTCCTTTCAAAATCAAAATAAAATGAGCTTTCCTCACGGTCCATACATTTGGTGCCATGCTGGAGAGCAATCACACCTAGGGGTACTATTATGAAGGCAGCTGCTGAAGTACTTTCCAAGGATTAAAGCTTCTTTTCAAGCGTGTGCTGTACTACTATCTATGACTGCGGGTTCATTCAGGGGCTAGAGATTTTACAGTAAGACAAAGAGTACACTTGTCTCACAATGAGCTGTGTCTTATGTAGCAACATAAAAACAGGAAGCATGGAATGGCTGATTCAAACTTTGTGACCACAATGTTCAAGAGAGATCACAGTGTTTATGACAAAAGCTGCTAGGAACTGTTTATCCTTGGGAAGGCTGAGAATTAAAGCCCTTCCAAGCCCCACGCCTGTCATTCCCTTAACAGGCTCAATTTTCATTCTGAGCCCAATGCATCTGAGCCTAGAGAGGTTACCCAAGAGACAAGATAGGGAAAAAGGAGATTCAAGGCAAGTGGTATAAAGAATCACAACACTGGCAGTAGCATCAGCCTATCGTTTATTATTATGTTAAAAAAAAAAAGTTTTCTTGACTTCCACCAGTTCATCCCACCATGGGCTGCAATTGAAACAGATCTCAAAGTAAGCAGAGTCTGATGTGGTCAGTATTTGAATAGGAAACCCAAGGAGAGGCTAAATGCTGTATGAAGCAGTGATTCAATAGGTGATGGTAATGATGAAGATTCCTCCCCCTGCAGTGGGGTATTTTCCAGGAGGTTTCTCTGGGCAGTATAAGTTCACTTTGTGCTGTTTATGCAGTGGAAAATAAACTTAGCGGCCCCAAGAATCTGGTCCATTGAGAATATTTCACCTTTGTTAGAGGGCCTCTTCTCTTGATCACTGATATTTGTCAATTCCATGAGTATTTACTTAAAACGGGCCTCACGGGCCAGGACACTGGCACAGAGACTTGCCAAAAGTATGGCAATACTGACTCAATGCCCCAACAACAAATATGAGGTGCACTGTGCTGGTAGAGATTCCTTCTTTCAGATGAGACACAAAACACAGATTCAGATCATCTGTGGTTATTAAAAGACCCTTTCTTCAGGAATACGGTCTGTGTGCCAAATACACTGTAAAGACTACAGTGTCTAGATATTACCACACCCTGAGCTCC
The DNA here is from genome assembly GCF_016161935.1 of Mauremys reevesii. Lineage (NCBI taxonomy): Eukaryota > Metazoa > Chordata > Testudines > Geoemydidae > Mauremys > Mauremys reevesii. Next base: position 64,485,242 of record NC_052624.1, on the reverse strand, counting down.
ATAGTGAGTTTTTACTCACTGAATTTATTAGGAGTGTTGTCTGAGTAAGGACTAGTAAGGATCTCAGAATTATGCCTAAAGTCTGTAAAGAACTTTGAAAGTTGCTGTATAAATATTACATAACTGCTCCTTCTAATCCAGACAGCTCACCACAAGTGGGAAGTTAACTCATCTGTGGGTATGTCTACACTACCTGCTGGATCGGTGGGTAGTGATCGATCAGGGATCGATGTATCACGTCTCGTCTAGACGCAATACATCGATTCCCGAATGCACTCCCTGTCGACTCTGGAACTCCACCAGGGCAAGAGGTGGAAGCGGAGTCGACAGGGGAGCAGCGGCCGTTGATCCCGCGCTGCGAGGATGCGAAGTCAGTCAATCTAAGTCGATCTAAGATACGTTGACTTTAGCTACGCTATTCTCGTAGCTGAAGTTGCGTATCTTAGATCGATCCTCCCCCTCCCCAGTGTAGACCAGGCCTGTGATTCCAGCTCATCTCTTGAAAGGAAAGGCAATGTAAGAAGTCCAAAACACATGAGACCAGTTCTGACATTTTCAGCATGTAGGCGCTAAGTTCACATCTCATTAGAGTGTGTAATTGTATCAATAGGAGATAATTATTGTCCGGCTGCTGAACAAGGTGTTTGTTTCCATGATTGTTATAACTGTGTAACTGTCAACTCATAATAAAAGTCTCACATTCAGAAAAGCCCTTTGTAAAGCAAATAGCAAAATAAAATTTCAGCCTGACCTATACAAATAAAATAAAATAAAAAACACAAGTTGGTAAATGCAAGATCCTGTTGTTCCAAATTGTATGTTAGTATTTGTAACAGCTTCTCACTTTCTGGAGTTTTAATTATGACTCAAGGGACTGGGAAAAAGAGAGGGAGGGAGGGAGGGAATGTAACCTTTAACAGCCTCACTGGTTTCTATCCCTACCTTTACTGCTGTTGAACTAAAAATCTCCACAGGCTAAAATTCTTTACATTGCAAATAAAATAGTTTTTCCCTGGTTTTTATCAGCCCAGGTCCCTCAAGGAACTGACAGCCGGTTTATGTCAATGAACGAGAGTTATTGTTTTCAGGTTTGTTTTTCCTGCAAAAAATGGTGTTGAACTGAAAGCAAATGTTGCTAATAACAAACAGAAGGCTCTGATTTGGGTTTCCACCAAGACAGCATTTTTGTGCTTATTGTATGGTACTGAAAGCTTTGCAAAAGATGTAAATTGTATTGTACTCCTTCTCAAAGTCCCTAATACAGTGCCACAGACTTTAGTCCTAATATCATGTGATGTGATGAGGGCCAGAATGTCTAAAGCTGAGGAAGAAAGCCAGAGAGGGGAGGGAAACTGTGAGGTGATTTTAGACTTTAAAAACTGAGATTACACTGATGAAGCTGCCATGCCTTGCCATGGCAATTCACTTAGGTTCTGGGAGGGGATTGGGGGAAGGTGATAATCATTCACTGTGGGCTGCATCCTGTGAGGTGCTACATGATTCCTCTGAGGTGCTGAATTCCTTTAAATCCCACTGATTTCAAAACCCATCCTTAGATGACAAGGAGGCATAGGTTGGTTTCCCAAAGCACCAGAGACGGGTTCTCACATCAGATCTCACAGCTCTGAGCAGCTCTTCCTGTTTGCTCACTGATCTAGTAGTACTGATTTTGGAGACGGTCAATGGTCCTTCCACTTAGCTGGTGGATGAGCAAAGTGACAGTACCTTTCTTATATAACTCAACAGGAATTTCTCCAGATGGTTAACCAGGGAAGCACTGATGATCTCTGAATGGAGGTCTTAGCCAATCCTCCTTGACCACAAGGAGGCTGTTTGTAATGGGTGTTTAAGAGATTAGGGAGCCTTAAGGATTCATCAAGGGTTTGTTAGAAACCTCTGGGGAGAACATAAATTCAGGGTGGGTAGTTTGAATTAGAAATAGTTCAAACTGAAGTAATGAAAGTTTGTTGTTTAAAAAAAAAACACCATTGGTATGGTTGGCCAGAGTAGGGGGGTGTTGATGTTGTCTTTTTTCGATCAAATAAAATACAGCGTTGAGAGAGTTTTCCCATTTCGACTTTCTTCTGACTTCAAGATTCAAATATTTTGAAGCATCAAAGAATGAAAGGTTCAATTTTCAAGACAAACCAGTTGTACATCCCTAATGAAATCAACAGGAGACTTAGCACCCTCACTGAGCCCCCTTGGTCATCCAATGGAACACAACTCCAGGAGCCTTTGCTGACTCCTTAACAATCTTTGTTCCATAATAAGCAAATTAACCAAAGAAACCAACAGTTTTCCAGAAACATGCACCTGACAATACTTGAAGATTCCTGTTGGTATGTCTGAACTTCCAGCTTTCATAGTCTGCCTTCATGGAGAGTTCTCTGAAGGCTACAGAAGTAGTTATGTGACATATAAAATAAAAAGAGTTCATAATTTTACTCTCAAAACTACTGTATGTAGAAGTTTTACATGATAATAGGAAGAATTAATTTTTTAGGCTACACTAACAGTTACAGAACCAAAATATGACAATATTACACTATGCAAAAACACAATTTGTCAAATTCCCATGGCAGCAGTTTTCAAACTGTGGGTCAGGACCGCAAAGTGGGTCGTGACCCTGTTTTAATGGGGTCAGCTGGGCTGGTGTTACACTTGCTGGGGCCAAAGACCAAGACCAAGCCCCACCATCCATGGCTGAAACCCAAGCTCAAGCCCCACCACCCTGAGCAGTGGGGCTTTGTCCCCCTGCCTGGGGTTGTGGGGCTTGGGTGGGCTCAGACTGTGGTCCCCTTTCCCCAGGGATCATGTAGTAATTTCTGTTGTCAGAAGGGGGTCGCGGTGGATGGATCTGGGAGATTTTCCACAGACTGATAGGGTATTGTACGTTGGGGATGAGAGAGTGGGGCAAAATCCTATCCATATTGGAAATATAGTATATTGCTGTAGAAGAAATTTCCCTGTTTTCAATTATTTTGCATGTCTTTCACTCTAATCCCTGTTTAAGGCCTGATCCTGCAAATCCTTAATCATATGAACAGTTCTAAGGATTTAAATGTCCCATGGTTATTACGGAGGCCTGTTTGGGCTTCAGGGTTTCACCAGGGTTCATATCCAGTGGAGGGAGGGAGGGTGAAAGAAAGAAAGAAAGAAAGAAAGAAAGAAAGAAAGAAAGAAAAGCAGTTGTCCAATTTTAGGAAAGAAAGGATAAAGACAAGAACAGCTCATTAAAAACAGCAGCTGGCATGAATATTTTCTGTATTTTTAATGAAGCCCAAAATATAACCCAGGGACTCCTTTCAGGTTTGTGAGGAGAAAAAAAATTATTCATCTGTGCTGATGTTTTGCTTTTCAGGATGCTTAAAAAGCTAACACATTCTTAGCTGGTAATGGTTAACCACATTCAACTGTGTCGCTCTCATGGTTGTTCTTGGACCTCTTGCAAAAGAGTTCCCTAGCTCTTCTCTCAGTTCAACTAAACCTCACAGTTTCTCTCACTCCTGAAGAGTGGTCAAATCATTTCAAGAGTCATTCTAACTTAGTCTCAATCAAAATCTGAGTCACATTCCCAATACTGAGAATGTCAATCTTGAGAAGAACCACAGTAGAAATTATATGCTGACGAAATGGTAGTATTCTTCAGTACTCTGCAGACAACCCAGGTTTATTTCCAAATTCCCAGCTCATCAGACTAGTGGTAGTGTAACAGTACAGTATCTTACTAAACCTGAGGCAGAACAAAACAAGGGGGCATTATCATAAAAGAAGGATATTTTCAAAAGCATCTAAGAGATTTAGGAGCACAAGACCATTGTCTTTCAGTGGTACATAAGCTCCTAAATCCCTTCAGCACTGTTAAAAATCTCCCCCAGAGTGAATTAAGGTTTTCATCCTTCCCTTATGACTCTTGGCCTGTAGATTAACATAAAATATCATCCAGTTTCCAAAAGAGAGTGCTACTAGATCCAATCATAACTTTAAAGCTGCTGAACATCCTGCTTGATTCCTAAAATAGTCATTAAAAAGTTAACAGTTAATTAAAAAGGAAAGATGCAGTACATTGAAAATGTTGTTCAACAAATCTTCTCTTAGCAGATGTAGGTGTGGTAGTATTGAAGGCAGTTGACTTCAGAGCTGTTAGTATTTGGGTCATATTTATGTCACTGAAATGTAATCATTTTTGGTTTCCACCACTACATTTTTAGAGATATAGAACAATCCTTAAATGGTTTTGTAACTGAAAAACAAACAAACAAAAAAACGTTTCCTTGTTTTGTTTAAAGGGACACTGTCAAGTGGTCTAAGTAAAAATGTATGATTTTTTAAATTAAAAGAAAGATGTGGGCACTATCAAATATGAATAGTAAAGTTTCCATTAATTTAATTCAATTAAATGTATGTTATTCCCTGCAGAACATGAAACCTAGGAGATGAAAAAGATCATGGGTCATATTCTGAAGTTCTCACTTAAGCATCCCATGGAGGCCAATGGGAAAATTAAAGCAGGACTTCAGAATTTGGCCCTACTGTATAAACAGGAAATGCAATCAACAAATCTAGTTTCACAATGATAAGTGAATGAAATACAAAAAATTAAACAGCATAAATGCTGAAAAAAAATCCATTTTTACAAAGAAATCTGCCAGCTTTAATAAACAACCTAGAATGTTGCTAGCAACAAAGGCAAGGGACTTAAAATAACAATCAACATCTTTATAACTCAGCTGGACACTCATGTTTATTGCCACAGACCTGAAAGCAGCATGTTTCAGTGTAAGTGGAAATGTCAGTGTCTGCCACTGTGATTCAAAGTCCTGCCTCAGTACACATGCCTTCTCATCCCCCCTCATCCAGGTTTCCAGGAGATGCTCCAGAAGGAGTGAGAAGTCAGCTTCAAACATTCATTGTAAAATATCTTGTGGGAACAAGCTCCCCTCAAGAGCACAGTAACATCATGTGGAACAGCATCTGCTAACTCTTATTTGAAAGTCTACAGTGTGGACATGATGGGAGGAGAAAAAACAATGGAAGAGAGAGAGAGAGAAAAAGTGTTGTGGCTCGTGCTGTCTCTAAAGTGTTCTAAAAACAAAGTGATTATTTATTTGGAAGTAAAGAAATTATTCAATTTTTAAGATGAATGGGTGGTTTACCAACTCCAAACTAATAAAACGACACCTCTTTCTCAGACAGGATGCCCCCAGAAATATCCCCTTGGGTTCTATCTATTGCACAAAAGATCTCCAATCTCCCAATCAAATGGGAGCTCTACTGTGCCTGGTGTTTTTATTTGGGGACACTTCCCAAATAGCTTTCCCAGAATCTTTATTTTTGCTTAAAAAAAAAGTAGTCATATAAGCCACTATGAATTTTAAGAAGAGTTAAATCCCATGAGTTTTAAGGTTCCTTCCATGGTATATTTCCAACATGTATTACTGTATTGTAGGCAGAGATTAGATTCCCACCAAAAGCAAAATTTACCTCTGTGACTCCGGATACAAGATTCACACAGCACAGCATCCAGGTGGGAAAGGTCCCACTCTTCTTAATTTTCTCATTACTACAACACTAACTGCACTTCCCTCTCTCCTATTTTCTGCCTTCGAAGCTTGCATTATTTTGTATGTCCACTTTATTTGCCTATGTGTCTGTGTTTCCCTGTGAAGAGGCATCGCTTGCTTCAGCTCAAACACATCTTATGGCATTTCTGGATTCCAGATATAGCCCAGAGCCAACTGTCACTGTGTTTCAAATGAGATACCACTGTAGCTGATACTAATTATTTGGGGACACAACTGGAACGTGAAAGCACTAAACTGCACATGGCTGAACTGGAAACAGCAAAAACCTTTTGTGGAAGGAAATGGGACAGATGTGGAAAGAAAGAAAGAAAGATTCTCTCTTTCCACAAGTTCAATGTTGCCAACTTTGAGATTGGCTGTCCTGATGATACAATTATTGTGTCAACATGCCACAACACAAAATGGTGGACATTCTGATCCATGTGATCACCCTGCACCAAAATGTTATCACGCTGCACCACAATATCTTAACATAGTGATGTTTCATGAGCCCCAAAGGTATATGTATAATCCATAGACACTGCATGCAAGAAATAAATGTCCTGTTTAAAAAATATATATACACCGTCTCAAATATACCTACACCATTTACTTGGTGTTTTGTATCTCTTTGCCTCCAGAATATTGGCCAGTGTGGCACAATGGGATATATAACTTATAAGATAAATGAGCCAAACTATTCCTGTCACTGATAAGAAAGAGAGGTTAGGCTATACATACACTAGAGAGAAAACACAGTATAACTAAAAGCAGTGAGACTGAATGGCACCACAATCTATAAATCTGTATTTCTTCACCACAGAGAATATCTCTGTTCACACCAATGTCATTAATAACCAGACTGAAGGGTGCATGAGCGAGGGTAGATGGATATTTGACTTTTCTATCATAAAATATCACTATAATTTGATCCATACAGAAATGCAGATCCATCCATCTATTCAGCCAGAACAAAAGGAACTGAGGGCAATTGAAGCTTTAATGACATAATGAGAATGAAATCCCACAACCAAGAGGAGAGAGTGTCCAGCCATTTCAGAGGGGAAAAGCCTCTCTTTTGTATGGTAAAGCTATATACTGAAATTCATAGTTATTTTCCCCTCTTAGGTTTTATACTCTTTGTAAAAATATAACCAGGAAAATTAGGAAATGTAGTTCCAAGCACTCTGAACTTTTGGGCCACAACCTTAGTTGGTGTATGTCGTCATACCACACCAATTTACACAAGCCGAGGATCTAGCCTTATCTCTTCATGCTGAAGCCTGAATGTTTGTCTTATCTGAAACTAGAGTGAGACGCCAGTTCCTCAATCTTTCAGGTTTTTACTAGAAAGAAGTAAGAAGCAAAACCACTGGTGCAGCTCCACGGAGCAGAGCCATAGCTTTCCAATATGTTTTCTCAGCCCAAGTGAACAAAGGTAGTAATTATGTAAGAAATATCAAAATCCTTAAAACTGGGTGTATACAATCAAGACAGTCCTATATTATTACCTGAAAAGGCAATGAAATGTCAAAGCCAGACTAGACTTTTTTGGCCTCCAAGAACATAGACCCTAGTGAATCCTTTCATTTGAGATTACATCCCAAGTCTGGCCAGACTGTTCAGGCTACAGACATCAGTGTCCTGTCATTAGTCAACTTCAGGACATATATAGTATTAATTGCCCAATCTGCAAAGACAGGAAGTGGAGGAAATGGAAAAGTTGGGAGGGTGGGAAGGGAGGAAGTTCTGCTCATTGGTAGGGGATGGAAAGCAGTGAGAACACGACTGCTTCTGTTTGTTCAGTCCAGTCATCTAAAGCTTCAGTAGAGGGACAAAGACCTTTACCTCCTCTTGTGGGAATAGAATAAACATCACTGAGCCAGAATGTGAAGGCAAGTCTAGACCTGAGCAAGAAGGATGCTTTGGAGTTGGACTGCATTAAAGAAATTCCAGAAGCCAACAGACAGAAGCTGTGCTGCTGTCGCCTTCCAAACAGACAGTGTTTTTAGATTATGAATCAATTTACAGAGCAGGGGCCTGATCCAAAGCCCATTGACGTCAATGGAAAGACTCCCATTAACATCAGTGGGCTTTGGATCAGGGCCAGAGTGACTAAGCTCAACAAAATATTCTGAAAACTCAAAAGCCTTCTATACTTTGAAGGTGTGAAGAACGATTTCCTAAGCAAATCATGAAGCTGATTAGATATACCCTGAAAAGTATTCCAGATAGAGAAAGATCTCAGGTACTTAAAATGTCCCACTACAAATGTATGGGTAGAGTTCATTGTTCTGAAGCATGGCCAGACAAATGACAATTGGATTTTGACAGCTGAAAATGATTAATCATTGTGTCTTACAAATGGACAATACAATTAATTCACAATTTTGGGGGCGAGGGGGGTGGAGGTTGCAGCTTGATCCCCATGTCTTCAAACATAGGAAACTTTGGAATTGGTCTCATATTTTTCAGGCTTCTAACAGTTTTTTCTTCCTCAATAATGTCTTTCATACTGATTGTTTTTACCCTATCTCTGCTTATTTTCTACAATAGAATAGCATAGATTTCTTAGACCTCTCAGACTCTCTCTAAGGAGTCCAAGCGTAACCCTAGGGTTTTTGTGAAGTGTGATCTGTGGGATCTCACATATGGTTGCACAAACATTGTAGTACATTTTGGGTGGAGAGTATTGGCTGTGGTGGGGAGAGAGAAAGGTGATCACAATGGTTAGCACTAGTAGAGTTTAGTCATCCGGCACGGAAGTCAGATTGCTGGTCACTGGAGGAAGAAGAGAGCTGAGTCCCCTGTTTAATCTTGTGGAAGGAAGGAGGTGATGATGGTGAGTAAGCAGGCAGTGAGATCTTGGTGTGTACTGGGAGGAAATGTTGAGAGAGTGTGCTACCTTTGTAGCTGCACACACAGCACATATCTATGATCAGCTCCATGTGAGCTAACTTAGAAATCAATGGGCCTGATTTTCAGATGGGTGAGCATCCACAATTCCAACAGAAGTCAATCAGAACTATGAGCGTTCAGCTCTGCTGAAAGTCAAGTGCCAAAATATAGATTTAGGAACCTATGTTAGACACTTACACTTGAAAGTATTGGATCAGGGGGTTGGTAATGGGATGTAAAGCCTCTCAGAAGCTAGGCGACCAATTCAAATTCAGCCTGGATCAGTAATGATTGGCCAGCTAATAGTTGGCCTAACTGAAATGAGCTGGTGACTCCTCCCAATGGCAGCATCATAACCGATGTTAAACACATTTGTTGGGAGTCTTGGAAGAAAAGCCAAAGTCTGAAGAGATCTGGAGAGAACATTATTTTTCTTACTGTTAAGAACATAAGAACGGCCATACTGGGTCAGACCAAAGGTCCATCTAGCCCAGTATCCTGTCTGACAACAGTAGCCAACGCCAGGTGCCCCAGAGGGAATGAACAGAGCAGGTAATCATCAGATGTACAGATGTGGTTTCCTCACCTCAAAAAAGATATTCTAGCACTAGAAAAGGTTCAGAAAAGGGCAACTAAAATGATTAGGGGTTTAGAGAGGGTCCCATACGAGGAAAGATTAAAGAGGCTAGGACTCTTCAGCTTGGAAAAGAGAAGACTAAGGGGGGACATGATAGAGGTATATAAAATCATGAGTGATGTTGAGAAAGTGGATAAGGAAAAGTTATTTACTTATTCCCATAATACAAGAACTAGGTCACCAAATGAAATTAATAGGCAGCAGGTTTAAAAAAAAATAAAAAAAACTTGTGGAACTCCTTACCTGAGGAGGTTGTGAAGGCTAGGACTATAACAATGTTTAAAAGGGGACTGGATAAATTCATGGTGGCTAAGTCCATAAATGGCTATTAGCCAGAATGGGTAAGAATTGTGTCCCTAGCCTCTGTTCGTCAGAGGATGGAGATGGATGGCAGGAGAGAGATCACTTGATCATTGCCTGTTAGATTCACTCCCTCTGGGGCACCTGGCATTGGCCACTGTCGGTAGACAGATACTGGGCTAGATGGACCTTTGGTCTGACCCGGTATGGCCTTTCTTATGTTCTTATGTTCTTAAGTGATCCATGCCCTGTCACCCATTCCCAGCTTCTGGCAAACAGAAGCTAGGGACACCATCCCTGTCTATCCTGACTAATAGCCATTGATGGACCTATCCTCCATGAACTTATCTAGCTCTTGTTTGAACCCTGCTATAGTGTTGGCCTTCACAACAACCTCTGGCAAGGAGTTCCACAGGTTGACTGTGCATTGTGTGAAGAAATACTTCTTTTGTTTGGTTTTAAACCTGCTGCCTATTAATTTCATTTGGTGACCCCTAGTTCTTGTATTATGAGAAGGGGTAAATAACACTTATTTACTTTCTCCACACCAGTCATGATTTTAATGTGCTCCAGGTCAGGTCTGAGGCACACTGGCAAGAGTGCATAGGAATCTTGCACTGCTGCTATCTGTACAGAATTGTCCTACAGATAAATAGATTTTGATATATAGCACTGAGAAGTGCAGCGTGAGCACTGCAGGGGGAGCCTGAGGACAAATCCTGGCTGACGTAGCCAAAATTTCTGCTGTGGTATCTTGGGGAGCACATACTGCAGGTCCAGTTGTGCCATACTTTCAAGAATTGTAGCATGCCCTTCACTCAGTGCTCAGCCACATCTTCTGGTTGGTGTGTGAGGACCTAGCACTGCCCTGAATTAACCTTTCAGGTAGATAGTGCCTGTAGGGGAGGAGGAAAGGAAGAGCATCTGAGATATCCAGAGACATTGTGCAAGGCCCCTGTACAATAATCCAAGTCCTCCCTCACACGTGTAAAAGACAATTCAAAAGTAAGCCCTTTGCAGCCATTCATTCCTCTTTCATTTTTGATACAGAACACCAGGGAAAAAATGCTTTCATCAGAGTTATGGTTTTTTTTCAAACCATGCGTCTTTGCATTGCTATCCATTAGAAAGGTCACAGTTGTCACCTGCCCACCCCCTCCCCGTCTTTTTCCAGCTGCTGCAAGTCCAGCATGATTCCTTAAGATGCAAAATGTCAGGTAAAAACACATGCTTTTTCAGTACTTGAGATTTTAAATTTTGAGGGCATTGAAAAAACAGATTTTAGAAGAGTGTTTTAAAACAAAGAATACTGCCTGCACTGAACAGTGGGTTTGAGTGGGTTTCTTTCATTTTGAAATGACACTGGTCAATTAAGCTATATGAGTGGCTATAAAATGCCTGTTGCATTACCAGATCAACAGGTACAGTACTTTTATATTCCTTATTGCCTTTAAATTCTTTAGCATCTTAAGTTCACAAGCCCTGGCTAGTCACTAGTCAGATGTATGGCACACACGAAAGATATACCTCACCATTGGTTTTCTCACTGATGTTATAAATTCAATGCAATGAGGCATCCATTAAGTATTTATGAATCCTGACATAGTACCACACAAAGATTAATCCTGACTTTACAATTTATTAGACAATGTCTTGTACAGAGTTACTATAGTTTTATCATGTAATGCTAAGTATGTCAAGTTGGTCTATCTTAATTAATGCGGAGATCATTATTAATGACCTCACTAGACCCAAAAGCAAGACAATAAGCAAGGTGATACCCAATGACAAGTAGGTCTTCAATCTCCAGTTGAAGGCTATTGAATTTTCAAAAATATCAGAAATCTATCAACCACTAACCGTTATTGCTATCCCTTAACACCAATGAAAACACAATACATGCAGTATGGCCACCCATCAGTTAATCAAATACTGCTCTGTGGCTGCCCTGAGTCAATTCTGCTTCTTTCTTAGAGGCTGGACTTATTTTGAGAAGTTCATGAATTGACAAGAGACAAGAGTTCATCTGTGTAGCTGATCCATGACTGGGAGAGGTTGCTCAGAAACATTCACAGGAAGGGGGAAAGAATAACAGAGAGGTTTTTCCCCCACTTCACATTGGTGGTGTTTCTAGAAGTTTCTGTCTAATGTCTTTTTGTATTTACCAGTTAGCACAAGTTAGAATACTGACCCCTGAACGTTGCCCTGGCACAAAAAAAGTACTCAAGGACTCACAGGATAAGGCAGAAGCAACCGTTTGAAGTGGTGTAAGTAGCTCAGCGTGCTATATCTTCATCTCACTTCAAGAATAATATTGATAATTAAATAAGTTGTCTGGTTACAAACACAATATGTCCATTTAACATATATTGAAACTTTTGTAGTAATGTAAGTAATATAGCCTTGGATAATGATGACATATTGTACTTTGTTGTGTGAAATTAGACATAGAAAAAGGGTAATATGCACAACATATGTATTTATATACATGTCATAAGTTTGCAATAAAGGATATTATTTCACTGTAACAAATATCATGGCTGCAGCATTCTTAATGTACTAGATACATCTCTGGTATACAAGGTTATGTTGCTTTAATAAAATGAAAAATTACCAGAAAAGCACTGAAATAGCTGGTACCAATCACCACTTCAGTATGGGTGGTACATTTTCCATGCACTTAGGCAATGTTGTATCAAAAATTCCCAACTAAAATGGAGCTATTCCTACATGGCTCTATTTAGAGTTGGAGTTTTTATTGTTTTTTTTTGGGAGGTGTGGGCGGGGGAGTCGGGGGGGTGTGAGTTATACTTGTGCACGTAACTTTTTTCCCCAGCAGATCTTCTGCACGACAGGACTGTTGCATTGGCAGTACGGAATTCAGCAGACAGAAATGCGTGACCACAAGATAGCATCTGCATGAGGTTTGGTTAACAGTGTCATGATTTCAACAGTAAGCAAAAGGATTCCCTCTTTTTTTTTTTCTTTTTCTTACCACAAATGTATACCATGTAAGTCTCAATACACGGCAATCACTACTGTTTAATTATTAGTATTTCCCCCCAAATAAAATGCAAAAGCAAAGCAAATTTACAAACAGATAGACGACTATGGGGCATTTACAAGAGACTGTTCAGTTAACTCACCAACTAAATACATTGACTAAGCTATGTCAATGCTTACACGTCTACGATTAACCAAGAAATGGTACAAGAGTGCACACACTTGTATTGGATTATTGGTTCAATTAGGCTAGACTGCTCCCATACAGCACACATATGCTGATGCTTCCAGTGCTTCCATTTCTGAGGCCTGACAGAATCTGCTGCCGTTGCATATTCCTGGGCAACTGGGCTGGAGCCACATAGCCAATCTGTTTGTACTAAGATAAGGGGAATTTATCTCCATCTCAATAAAACAGAAACACTGATGCAAAAAGCTACTTAACACTTTTGTGACATGGAGGTTTTAACATCCAAAAAACCTGGATAGTGATTAAGAACAAAACCCTTTACCCTCAGCACTGCTCTAATCTAAGAATATCAAGAGTCCCAAATATAAATGTTATTGAATATAATTTTCTTTGTATGGTCCACTACTTGTGTATTATGTTACAAAGACTATTTTTCATTGTCAAGTTCACTCCTACATGGGTTAATGGCCCCTTGATGGACTGGGAGAATTTTAATTGCATTTAAAGTATTCAACAATGTTTGTGTTCTAAAATGGATGAGAGGTTTGGATTTAAGGCAGATTCTTTATTTGATCCTGCTTCTCTGTCTGCCTTTCTTCCCCTTCATAAAAAAAAATCCTGCCCTGCACACAGTGAAAAAAATCCATTTTGTAGGATGTGGGAGTGTCTAGTTCCATCAATTTTCTGTGTAAATGACTCACAAATAGCCTGCTGCAGGGTGAAATAGCCTCTAAGAATATACGTAGTCACTGGCAGAAGGTTCTTGTAGCGCAGGTCAAGTTGAAAGAATGTTCCCTACAGTGGAATATATCAGTTTGGGGTTGTCTTCTGATCGGAAACAAGTGCTCCCCGTAGAAGCTGTTTCTTTAAGATTCCAAAAATAAGTTGATATATAAAAGTGACTTCGCTGTAACACAGTGAGTCAGATGAAGGAGTAAGAGCCATTTATAGATTATGAAGTAAACTTTACCCTGAACCAACTGCTTAATCTGCAGAAAGA